>NW_026947504.1:55861223-57159973 GCF_034190915.1 Cavia porcellus
GCACTACGCTCCCCAGAGAAGACAGAAGGTCGAAAGCACTCCTTATTCTGTGATCATTCTTATGCATAAGATACAATGAAGCTCAGCAGAAAACCAAATCACAGAAATTAACTATACCAACATCTGAATTTAATCTCTATTTTTTTAAACAGGCAAGTCAGCCTCTATGAACCCATCTCCGTAACTCTAAAATGAGAATAAAAATAATTATCACAGTGAAAATGCCTAATAAATGGTAGTGGTCATGCTCGTGCCGTGATAGTATTCATGGGGCTAGCATCACACCTTCTTCTTGAATTTATACTGTTAAGACCACTGTTATATTAAACTGAATACACCATCATAGACTCCAGTAGACATTCTTACCTGAGAATGGTGTGATATAAGCAGAATTTAGATCATCTGCAAAAAAACACCAAGAAGCTCTATTTATAGTATATATCCTCATCCATGCAACTGAAAAATAAAATAATAATAATAGTTCTAGTAGGAGGGATACTAGGGGATGGTGAATAATAGCAACCTGTGAGCTACACATGTTTAAACACTACTGCTAGTCAAGTTTTCCTTGAATCCTTTCAGGAAGGCAAATTAGATGTAAAAGTACATAAAGATACACCAACTGAGGGAAATGGATAGTAATAAATAAAATGATGTGGATATATTTAAGGGAGATATTTAAAATGACAATTTAATAGAAATTGTGGATGCTAAAAGTATTCAAGAAAAGATCACACTGCATATTAAAATATTATAAATCCATAGAACAGAAAGTCAAAAGCAGAAAAGGATTTATACCTAGAGAATATTATGTTCTTTTGTAAATAATTTTTAAGTCACATATAAAAGTATTTGCCAAAATAGGGGAAGAAGAGTAGCAACTGCATTGATGTTAGACTCAGGCTCCTACCCTGGCAAGTATATTACATATTTTTTTTTCCTGTCCTTGTCTACAAAATGAGGACATTAATTTCTGCTTCCCAGAACTAGACCTGTTTTAAACAACACAATGCATGTGCAATGCAAAACATGCCATTTAGTCATATCTCTTTCTTTAATTTAAAAGCTATAAATCTTTCAATATTAGTAGGTAGACGGAACAGCCAGTTTACTGAATTAAAAATACTAGTTTGCACATCCTTCCTTAGTTCAGATAGCTCTTGCGGGTTTGGCATAGTTGAACAGGATTGCCAGAGTTTTGTGTTATGTGGGTAACAATTATTGCAACTGGGCAAATGCCAGTTTAAATAGTAAGGATCCATAATTAGCCTTATTCATTCTGTATAGAGAGCAGAATATTTTTGTGATGCTTTTTTATTAAACTTAATAGAAAGACGAACAGAATAAAAATTCAAGAACTAGATCACAATACTTTGAGAATAATTCTTATCAATAAGACAACTAACTGCCTCAGGAACTAAGGAAAAAAAGACTTTGGATGGGAACATTGCAACACTGAATGGGTAATGAAATATGTCACTTTATCCCATGTAACCCAAAACTTTGTAATAGACATAATTTTTGGAAAACTATTCTAAAAATAAAGTAAGGAGAACTAATGAAACTAATGTGAGTGATTGGGTCACTATTTTCATCATTCAAAGAAAATTTGAATGAACTGCTAAAATGCCACAGTGGAGCCTTTGAGGGGATGGCACGATGTATCAGAAGATGTTGATTCAGTCTCCAATCGTACGTGGTATTGGCTGGGACCATTTGCTTGGATATACTCAGACAATACAAGTAGAAGGCCAAAGCAGGAGCAGAAAGGCCATCTATGGGGTGTCAGTTAGACCAGGAACAGAAATGGTTTTCTAAGCAGTCCCTCCAGTTACTAAGGACACGTTTGCTATACAACAGAAGAACTACTGTTTACTTCTTTGCTCTCAACAGCCTTAATTAGCACTACTGCAAAGCTGTAAAACAGTCTCAGGTGGAATGGGGGCCGTTTCAAGCCAAAACACATCTACCTTATATTGTCTGAATTGTCTCAATTAAAATTGCTCAGAATGATACAGGTGTTTATGCTCAGCACTCACTTCATAAGGAAAAAGTTTTATTTTGTGAAAGGATTTTTTAACAAAATGTTTCACATTTTTCTAATTCTTTTGCAACTAATCATTTTTAATAGCAAATTTTTTCTATTCCACATAGTAATAACTTTTTATTAAATATGATTTTATAGTATTTGCATTGTAAGAAGAGACTGAGCCCATATTTAATTATTTGTACCCCATAAGTCTAGTTATAGCTTAGAAATTATCCAATAACTCTGTTCAGTTCTTCTCACAAAGGATATTTATCAAGCAGTTACTAAGTGCTCAGACTCCCAAGCATTAAGCAACTGAAATAATTAAAACTACCTCATTTTCCAAATTTCTATAAGCAGAAAGTAAAAACATACCGAAGCTGTGAAACATAAGTAGTAAATGTTAGTCTTAGCTGTAAATCAAACAACCAAAATATTGATCATATATAACAGAGGCAACGTGATATGTGTACCATAGGCAACATAATGTGATTTATCTCTCACATTCTAGACGTGTAGAAACACACAAGCAGAATTTAAACTAAAAAGGACATAGAGTTAGCTTCAAATTCTTCCAGTGTGCTGGTGGCAAACTCAAAGAATTTATTTCACTTTCAGCTTTAATTGCCTCACTTAAAAATAGAATAATAATAGAAGATATTCCATGTAGAAATATATAATATGTATAAATAAGATGCCTTGAAGCCCATGATCACTGCTGAGACATATTTATTCTTACTGACAACAAGCTTGAAAGAGATTTGGTGGAAAAGCTACAGGGAATTTTATTTTTTGAACATTTTTCGCATGTTTATTTACCATTTGTATTTCTTCATCCGAGAAGTGTGTAGTCATTGCAGATGCCAATTTTTGGATTCGATCTTTGAATTTGAGGATTCTGATTTTTTCACTTCTTAATATACCTTGGATAGATCTTTGTCTGAGGGACAATTGCTAAAATTTTTTTCCCACTCTGTGGGTTGTCTTTTCACTTTGCTTGTGATTTATTTGCTGTGCAAAAGCTTTTTAATAAAATGGGAGATCCTTGCGTTATGGTTTATGTCTGGGTGGCTCCCCAAACCTTATGCAGTCATGGAGGCAGCTGAGTCTAGCACTTTTGATAAGTTTGTGGTATAGCACAGGGATTGGTGGTGTGAGTGCTGCACCTGCTCAAGGGTGGGGAGCCAGCATACAATGTATAGGAATGAAGGAGACTGCTTTTCCTCTTTTTGTCCTTTCACTCTTATTTGAAACTGCTATGAACAGCTGCCCCTCAGCCATGCCACCCCGTCTTTGAGCCAGCTGAGTATGAACTGAAACCCCAAAAGATAAATAAACTTTGCTTTCCTTCATTTGGGTGTCAGGTACTTTGTCTCAACAATGAGAGAAAAGTAACTAAGACAGAGTTTCATACCAGCAGAATGGCGTCCTTGATGTGACTATACTTGACCATGTGGTTTGAGAGCCTTTTGGGAATAGTTTGTGAGAAGAGTTCAGAAAGGTTCTGAGATGTCATCTAAAAATGTGGCACTAGAAAGCCTTAAGACATACTGTATGGCAAATTCTAGTCAGAGCTCAGGAGACCAGAAGGCTGATAGAAAGCCTGCCAATGAAGACCAGGCTCAGGAGGTTTTTTTTTTTTTTTTTTTTTTTTTTTTTTTTTTTTTTTCTGGGAAGAAGGACTGTATTTGATGCTGGACTCCAAACCGTGTGTGTTATGGCTTGGTGGAAAGTTTGTCTCCATTTTGCTCATGTCCAAAGACTTTACTTCAGATGGAGGTAAGTGTGGCAAGCTAATTAATCTGGTAAAAGAAATTTCAAGGCAATCAAATGTTGAGGCAGAGGCATGGCTATTGTTTGGGGCTTTTAGCCAGATTTATGCTGTGAATCAAGAACAAAGAGCCCATAGTGATGATTCAGACATTGTGAGTTTGACCAGAAAACTGTGGACTGTAAAGACAGAGCTGAGATCTCAATCACTGAGAAGGAACAGGAAAATAAAAAAGATGGCCTGTCGGCATCACAGAAAGAGGCAGTAGTTCTCTACCCTTTGCAGCCTCAAAACTGCAAAAGTGAAAGAATTTGCTTGGAGGAGAAAACTACAGATCACTGTGCTCCAAAATGGTCGGAGAGGCGCCATGAGATTCCAAAATGGCGGTGGCTACACCAGATCCCAGAATGGGAGCAGCATAGAAAATCTGTTCCTCACAGTCAGGTTCTGAGTGCTCAGCAATACAAGTACTTAACCCCTACAACCAAGAGAGAGGAAATCCTGGTTACTACTCCAGCTGGCAGCAGTCCTTTGCAGCACCATATGGTATTAGTTTTAGGTGCATGAGTTATGAGGTTAATGCAGCTTCAGAGGACTCTAATTTCAGAGAACCTGGGAGGCCAGGAAGTGTGTCCTAAGAGGGTAGTATGTAAATCTGTGAGTGTAACGCCAAAAGTGCAATGGAGAACTCAAGTTTGGAAAAGCCGAGCGTGTGGATCATCTAAGAAAAGCTGCAAGGACTAAGCAGAGTGGGCTTAAGAGAGAAGATGTGGGAGCTAAAACTCTAGGAAGCGTCATGGGAGTGGAGGCACTCAGACTTTTTGGAGTTCACAACCAGGTTGCTTCAGATGCTAAATGTGTAACTCCAGGACTTAATACTGGCCCTCCTGGATTATGGACTTCTTTTGGTTCCAATGCTTTGTATCTCCATGTTTGTCCCCTTTGGAATGGTAATGCTTATCTTGTGCCATTGTACATAAGTACTTAACTTTGTTTTCATTTGTACAGAGTCTTGCAGCTAACAGTTTGCCTTAGATCTCAGAGGAAATTTGGGACTTGGAATTTTCAGCAATGCTGAAACTTTCAGGACTTTGGCAACACTGGGAGATGAACTAAATAGTCTTTACATAAAGGATGTGCATGAGTCTTTTGGGGGCCAGGAGTGGAATGTTATGATATGAGTCATATGTCTCAAGTCTCATGAAGTCATGGAGGCAGCTGAGTCTAGCATTTGTGACTGGTTCATTGTGTCACGATTGATGGTGCAAATGCTGAACCCACCCAAGGAGAGAGGAGACTAAAGGAGGGAAACACTGCTTTTCACACTTTGATCCTTTCATTATTCATGCTTGAAGCCACCATGAACAGCTGCCTCTCAGCCATTTCACCTTGCCTTTTAGTTAGCTGAGTGTGGAATGAAACCTCCAAACACTGTAAGATAAATAAGCCTTACCTTCCTTCATTTGGAGCATCAGGTACTTTGTCTCAAAAATGAGAAAAAAGTAACTAAGACACCCCACTTTTTGTAGGTTCCTGTTGCATGGAATATTGTTTTTTTTTTTTTTATCCTGACTTCTAGTCCACACATTTCTTTCTGAGTTAAATATGTTTGTGTATACAGCATATTTTTGGATCTTGTTTCTTGATCCATTCTACCAATCTGTTTCTTTTGATTGGTGAATGAAGGTCATCTAAATTGATGATTATTACTGGTATGTACTGATTTATCACCATCATGTTATTTTCCTGCTGTTGGCTCCCCATCTTTACCCCTCTCTTTCATTCCTTGAACTACTTGGTGATTTCTTTTTTAGTTGTTCTCGGAATTGTGTTCATTTTATCTTGGTCTAGGATATCTTTTAATACTCTTTGTTGGTTTGGTGCTCACAAATATCTTCATTTTATCTTGATCATGTAAATATCTTATTTCCCCATTAATTCTGGAAGATGGTTTTGTAGACTATATCAATCTGGATTGGAAGTTGTTTTCTTTCTGGATTTGAAATATTTTATTTCAGGTTCTTTTTGATTTGAGTGTGTTGAGAAGTCTGCCACAATTCAGATGGGCTTTCCTTTATACGTAATTTGTTTCTTTTCTCTGTAACAGCTTTAATAGTGTGTTCTTGTGCTGAATTTCTAAGATTTTGATTATTATATATCTGGTTATAGATTTATTTTGGTTATAGCTATTTGGAGTTCTATGTATCTCTCTTATCTTAAAGCAGATTCTTTTTCCATACTTGGGAAATTTTCCATTACCTCTGCAAATACATTTTTATGCCATTTGAAATGACTCCTGTTTTTTCATTGTCAGCAATTATCTTGCAACCATTGAATTATTGTCTCCTAACTTTTTTTTATTTATTTTTTTTTGTCTTTTTCTATTTTTATCAGTACCAAGGACTGAACTCACAACTGCCTGCTTGCAAGGCAGGTGCTTATGCTGCTGAGCTAATTCCCCAGACCCCTAACTTTTTCTTTTTAAAATATCTTTCTTTTGTGATTGATAGCCAAAATTCTGTCTTCAAGGTCTGAAATTCTGTTATCAGTTTTGTTCAAGCAATATTTCCAGCTTTCAAGGAAATTTTTAATTTCTGGGGTATCTATTTGAATCCATTTCATGCATAGCTTTTCTTTGTTTGCTATCATTTCAGAAATGTCAGGTGTGTGTATTGCCTTTTCCTCTATTTCATTGTCTCCTGGATTACTTCTGGGTGAGCTGCAGGTTTTAGGTTGCAGGTTGCTTCTGTGTCTTGTCATTTTTCATTTCAACAGTTTTTATTTTGTGTTCTGTGTTGACTCTTGCATGTTTTGGTAGTAGGTAGCTTTATCTCTGGTATCAAAGTCTTTCTAGGTAAATTTGGTTCTTTAGGGTTGTCTTCTCGGTATAGGAGTTCTGAGTTTGTATCTTTCCTAAGATCCTACCACCTGTTGGCTCATATTGTTATTGTTGCTTCTGACAGTTTCACACAATAACCCTGCCTGTCCATCCTGGGCACCCCGGTTGGGGCCCTCTACTATGTGGCTGACATTCCTGTTGGTTTCTTGTGTCTTCCCACACAGTTCATCTGGATCACAGAAGTAGAGAAGGGAGCTGCTAGTCTCTGGGCCTTGTGTGCTGTTCTCCTGGACCCTAGCAGCCACAATGGGTGGGGTGGTTCCCTGGGTCTTCCTGTAATGTTCTTCAGGATCCCAGAAGCCTGCAATCTAAAGAGAACTTGAAAGTACACTATCCTATCATATTTTTACCTGCAGAATTTTCACTTAAGGAAATAATTATGGATATTTATTCATGAAAGTGTCCTTCATAGAAATTTATGGTGGGATCCCTGCAGAACTTAAAGGCAGATTTTATATCTGAAATTAAATTAGTAAAATTGCACATCAAAAGGATGAAATGTGCCACGGCTTAGAAGGTTCATGCTAAACATCATCCACAAATGCAAACTTGAAGAAACCTAGGAAGCCATATCCAATCAGGTATACAGGTCATAAATTTTGGTTACAGTACATAGGTGTGTGGAAATCTCCGAGTAGTCTAAAGATCATTTGTATGTTTGAAAAATTTAGAAATGTGGGGTTTTGACAAGTTTCTTAGGATTTTAACTGTTAATCAAAATTTAAATATTACTCTGTAAATTTCTCAAAAACACACCTACAGGACACAAATTTGCATCTGCTGAAGATAAGTTAAAAATAAATATGTGACTTTCAAAGAGATTTAAATAAACCAGGTTCTTAGCACTTACACCAATTCTGTTGTTCGTCATCCTATGGATAAAATTATCAACCAGTATAATGCTTTCTTTTACCATTGATATTTTATTGTGACTTAAATCAAAAATGTAAGTGTCAAGAGGAGCTAGATTGCTTTTTTACCTTTTACATCGTATATATTTTGTTATTTTATACTAATATATTCTCATATTACAAAGGCAATTTAGTGGAATAGTCTTCCTTTCGATATTTGAATCAAAACTGTACATTTAGAAACTATACATTTAAAATGTGTTTGAAAAACAACAAAAAATAACAATTATCCTTTTATACAGGTGAACATTGAAGTGGACATAACTCAGTTTTCTTTTTAAAAGTCTCCAAAGACAAAAAGCAGCTTAAAACCTAAGATGAATAAGAAAATTGTTTGCTAACTACTGGTCTGCAGCACTGTTTTGTTTTCTGTTGTTCCGATGCAAGCTCTTCTTTGTCTGTTTCTTGTGTTGCTCTTTTTACTGGTCCAACTGTACCATTTTCACCACCTTCTTCATCACTATCAAATTTTGTTTTCTTGCTCTGAAACCGTACTTCCCCTTTAGCAGACCCAGGTGAGCAGCTTTATTTCCTTTTCCTTTAAATCTGTGACCTTTTGATTTCCATTTTTTAAGGGACGCTTCTTGGTCTTCTATTGCTTTTTTCAAAGCTTCTTTTGCCACCTCTCCTTCCAGTATGTCCCACATTTTCTCTTTGTTCCTTAATTGTAGGCTGCAATAATTTGCATCTTTGGCCTTCTGCAGTGCTTCTTTGGCTTTTTCTTTAAATAGAATTATTTCCTTTTTTGGCTCCTCTGACAAGGTCTATCCATTTTATTTAACTATGATTTGAAAAATGGATGTGCAAAGCTTCTCTACAGATCTGATCATTTAAGTCACCTGAAAACTTTAGCAAGCATCCAGGCTTTCCTTCTAGAAATTTCATTTCAGCGTCTTCTGCAAAATTCTGTTTTTCTTTTTGCTCTTGTTTAGCTCTTAATCTAACTTCCACTTTATTTTGCTTTCTTTCTTCATTTTTCTTTGTAAAATAATCTTACTTAAAAAATATTAGCAAGTCTGTGTCTTTCTACTTCTGGCCTGGAGTTTATACAAATTTCTTAGCAGACTCAGGGCTATCAAACACAGCAAATATTGATCCCTTAAGTACTTTGGGCAATGTTCTCATCTGGATGTTTAGTGCTTGCCTTCTCTTCGAGCCATCATCCTTTAATGTCATCAAGCATTGCATCCAGATGCAAACAGATTTTTTTTACATCATTTTTATACTCATTAGTGACCTCAGGGAGGGGTGTGTTTGAAGATGTTCTGATTTTAGTTTTATCTTCACTGATTCCCATGAGTTCTGCTTTGGATTTGTTTAGTGCTTTTTACATTAAATTGTGTTGTTAGATAGGTGAGCCCATTAAATTTTACCATTATTTCCACGGATACCCAGCCTTCATCCAATTTGATTTGTTCCTTTAAAAATTTGTCCTGGGGCAAATTGAAGTCTCCAAAATAATACCCAATGTGATGACAGATTTTGGCCTCCAGAGCAGCCACTTTTTCATTATCACCATTTTCGGCCATCATGGCTAATCTCTAAGGTCATGGTCCCCCACGCACACTACAGATTCACTAACAACTACAGAGAACTCCCTGGTCCCCAGCACTGTGGACCTGACTAAGGTTCAGAGAAGATGGGTGCCCTCCCGCCAAGAGGAACTAGATTTAGTTCCTTTCCTGGCCCGGCATACAGTCTTGAGCACTTGTAAATATTTGAGTGGTATAAATATGATGTACAAAATAATCTAAATAGAGACTAACTTACTTTCCTTTTTTTCACATTATTCAGAGAAAAATATGCTGTAATTTAAGCATGTATCCACAGACTGTGACCAAACCAATCTGTTAATTGTGTTATCTTTCCGTTCCTTCTTTCCACCTCTTCATCACTCCCTTCCTCCTGCCCGTCTCTTTCTATCTCAAAAACTCTGTCTTGGACATGGTACGTTAGATATAAAAACAACCTGTAGAGAAGCAGAAAGGAATAACTTTTCTTAAAACTTACAGTAAACAATCTCAGAAAGGCTGAAATATTGACCATGAAAGATTTTAATTACACTGATATTGATTAGGATAATGGTAGCTTAATTACAGAGAAACGTTCCAGCCTTATGTCACATTGTTCTCTGTTTCTGAGAGGTTTCTCGGTTAGTCTTTAAATGGGAAAAGTTTTTGTTGATTTATTTTTTTCCTGGAACTTTTCCTAAAAATTATGCCAAGTATGATAAATCAGATTGAAGCTTGGGAGCATCTCAAATCTAGTTATCAATTTATTATTTGATTGGAAAGGCTCAAGAGTATATGTTGTTTATGAAGAGAAACAATGCAAGCATTTTTTACTTTGGAAAAGAAGGTTTTGAAAAGATGCAAAATGCCCTGCAGAATGTTGATTGGAATTCTGTGAGGTATGAGAGACTTGGTGCACATAATTAAGGAACTGAGCATTTAGGAAACAATTGGAAAGGCTAGCATTGAAATTCAACTGAGACAAGTAGTAATCACAGCACTGAATTTAGAGTGAAAGAGTTTAATGTGAAACAAAATATTAAAATGCTCACTAAAAAGCTTATAGCTGGGGAAAGGCTTGAAAAAATTACCTTATGCATAGCACAGGCTATCATAAAATACCAAAAATATCACCCAAAATATCACATTGAATGTTTACTGAGATAAATGTTATCAAATTATATTTATTATTAAAAATATAAATACGTAGTTTCTTTATGTACTTCTTTATATGAAATATATACAACAGTGAATATCTATAAAAATATATAATAGATATAAAATATAAATGTAAAAACTGAATCTTTAAAGAAATTAGTTTTAAGGGAATTTTCATAAATATGAGTGACAACCAATATTACAAAAAAAATTTTAACTTTATTCATTGGATTATTTATAATTTTTGGACATAATTGGATTCACTTTTTTATATAAGAATTGCAGTACCATTATTTGTTCTAAAAGGAGCTTGATACCATACAATATGTATGTGTATATATTGTATACTCACATATATATATATGTAAAATCAAAGAGCAATGATACAAAATATTACAGAGTAATATATGAGAAAATAAAAAGAAGGACATAAAACATTTTAATACATGAGACCTTTCTTTTAATCTCTTTATACCTTTTTTTCATTTTGGGTTATACTGCTTCCTTTACCTGTTTAATTGTATAACCATATGCCTCTTGTAATATCTACTCTATTTTCCCCAAAGTCCTTGGTCGGCCACCTTCTAACTCTCCACAGTAGATTGCTTCCTTCTGTGGTTCACAATTTTTATCTGGACTTGTGTTAATTCTGGAAGTTCTGTGTAGCCTGGGTTGTAGATTTGTTATGTGGTAGTGATGTGGTTATTTCTACATGAGGATCCTTGGGTTTTTCTTTTATGAGAATAATATTTATAATTAATTTCTTGGCTGGGAAGGTCTATATCATGTCAAAGTGTAAATTTGGTCACTTAATCAAACATGGAGAACTTGTGATTTTGATTACTTAGAGGAGAATCACTCCACCTCCAGAACTTCAGACCGAGTACATTGAAGGTCTAAGTCATCAGATTTCTCAAGCCCACTTTTGCTTATGAATCCAAATTCCAGCTCCCACCTCATATAAGCTAAGTTCATTCTCTTTTCTCTATGTTAGAGCCCAGACTTACTTGATATCAGTTAGATTCCAATTAGAATGTGTGTGGAGTAAACTTATTTGGAGCAATTAGTACTAAAAGTATTGATTTGGAATAGAAAATAGCTTTATGATGTATGGGAACATTTACCTATTAAAAATTTCAAAATATGAGTCAATTATTGTCTTGGTTTTAGTCACAAGTAAATAATGAGAAACAATTCACATTACAATGTGTGAGAGCAAATATTTAAAGCAAACAAGTCAATGACCCAAAGACTAATTATTGCAAAATGTTACCATGGATGCCCAAAATAAAAAGAAAAAAATTTGTATTTTATTAGGATATTTATCAAATCTTACCATGTATTCTGTTGTATCCATAATCTTTTCATACTTAAAATTTTAAACTGTAATTTAGAGAAGGAATGATAGACCCAGAAGAGATTGAGATAAATGGAGACTCTGGACAAGCAACCCAGCTAAGAATTATACTATACATATTTAAGAGTTATATTAAAATGCAGTACGAACCCAAGCACTGACTGTCGGAAAGCTGAGTTCTAAATGGAACTCCTTGTTTAATTGATGTACGACTTTAGGTTAGTCATCGAACCTCTCAAGAATATGCTGTTCCTCTATTAAATGAGAGAAAGAACATGTCCTGCCCCAAGTAACATTTTTTGATCATAAAACCCAGTGACAGTAGAGAGAGCAGTTAGAGTAAAATGAGCATAAGTATTTTAATATTCATACAAGATGATTCATAACTGAAGCTGTATGCTGACCACAAGGAAAGAAACAGGATAATATGGGAGCTGATGCTTCTGAGGCTTCTGAGAATTGTCTCCTGTGCCTAAATATCTTTTTATTAGAGCTTGTATTTATAATTTAGCAATAATTTAGGATGTGTGTTTAAAAGGCCAGTGAAAAATATTTAACATGGTTATTAGGCTAATGAAGCAGATTAAGTCATCAACCAAGAAGTCTTTTGGGGGCCTGTTGCAAGGCAGGACACAGCATACCTGGTCAGAGAAATGAGAGATTTCACTGAAACCTAAGTCAGCGGCAGGGAAGCCTCCATACCACACACTCTCCAAACATGTACAGACCCACACGTTGCACAGCTACACACACAAACACAAAAATGAAGGCACGAAAATCAATTGCAAAAATTCTTGAATAAAATTTCCGAAAAGCAATCATAAAAATGGGGTTTCCTTCTTCTAAGGTAAAAAGCATAGAGGAGAAGACACTGTATATGTTTTCATCTTTTTTTTTTTTTTCACAAAAGCAGTATGTAATACGAGAAAAAACATCTACCATGAAAAGTAAAAATTGACCTTACAAATTTAAAAAGGTCTTTCCTAGGAGAATTCAAGAGAGAATTCGTTTCTAGATCTTAGTCAACATGTAGAGTACAACTTTCTTTTTTTTTTAAGTCAATAACATTAAAAAAAACAAGAAACTTATACTAAAAAATAAGTAGTAGAGCATAAAAATTAGATTAAGAGGAAAAGAACTAAAGTATAAGTATTTCTTATCTTATGCTGGGTAAATAGCAAGTTTATTACTTATAATTAGATAAAAGATTCAGACATGATTTTACTTAAAGCTAATAATAAATAGAAGAAAGAAGATGCATGCCTTCTGAATCACTGGGGACAAAAAAGGAAACAAATATCAGTAAGGTAAATTGAAAGCATAAAAATAAAAAATGGGGAAAGAGCAAGAGAATATCAGAATTACATCATATTATTCCCTGCAATGCCAGAACCTAGAAAGAAAACAGAAGACTGACAACATTAGCTTTCTATCCATTCTTTCCTAACAGACTTCTATTTGCGTGTGAGTTCGCATCCCCTCCCATGAAACCTCAGGTGCTCCTCCCCTTGCATGCAACTCCACTGAGAACCTCCAGGCCTATGATTTTTCTTGACAATAATTAGTTTTATAATGGTCAAGTGACCACTTCTGACCAATGAGATGCACAGAAAATCTAGTAAGAAGCTTCTGGGGGCTCAGCTTCATTATGATGCAAGCTTATAAAATTCTCTCTTTTTCCTTGTATTACTGTTGTTACTGAAAGCAATGTCTAGAAGGCTGAGTGTTTAAAATATTTGTCACCTTTATTGGTGTTCCCACAGAACCCAGCATCCAAAAGTCATCATTTTGCCATCTCATAGCTGTTGTGTAGTCATAGTTATATTAACTTAGAACGACCTCAATGATAGAGTCAGTTCTTAATAGTTATTATTTACAAATGAAGACATTAAGACTTGGAGGCTTAAAAATTTACCTGCTGGGACATGGTAAGTATGAAAATCAGGATTCATATCCAGAAGTGCCTCATTCTAAAGTTGTTTTCTCCAACATGCCTGATTGCCTCTAGCTAAGCTTATGTTACTACTCGCATCAATTTTGTCTATTTATGAAGTCTTATTAATCCCAACCCATTCTTTATTCTGCTATCTTATGATATAAAACATCCCCTGTTATTATGTTTGGTTAAGAATAGAGCTAATTGTTTTTCTGGCCTTTTCTCAATCATCTTTTTGTGCTCTTTCTTCACACATTTGGTAACACTCAAGTTAAATACTTTTTTGTGGCAGACCCTTAACTTGTGCACCTCCTATTAAATTTTCCATTTTTTGTCCTCGACTCAAATATACCCCTTCCCCTGTTATGGTTTACATGTAGATGCTCGCTGAAGCCTCATATGCATGGGTAGAGCTTTGGGGAAGTGACTGGATCATGGTGTATGATATTCACCAGTAGATTAGTGTGGTGATCAGTTTATAATTAAATGTGATGTTGGAAGGCAAAGCCTGGTCCCAGGAAGTGGTCACTGGGAGTGTGACCTGGAGCAGGCTCTCTTTCCTTCCTTCCTCCCTTTCTCCCTCTCGAGGCCTTCCACTTCCATGCCATGAGCTGATTTTCCTCGGCTATGCTCCTCTCCATTCCCTAGGCCTTGGAGCCAGCCTACCATGGGGTGAAACCTCTGCAGACTGTGAGCCAAAACAAACCTCCCTCGTGTTGTGGGAATTGCTTCTCAGCCACAGAAATTGACTAAGACTCTCTGTTAGCTGCTGTTCTCTTTTCTAGCACAAAATGCCAAGCCTGTGTGCAATACAGATGACTAATGACAATGGAAAAGTCCTTGAATAAATCACTGAGTCATAAGTAGGTGAATGCATAAATGGTGCTGGTGCATGCACTGTTATCTATTCTCGCCCTATTGAAATTCCAAAAGGGTTACCCTGACGTTATGTTTCACCTTCGGTGTCTCAAAAACTTTTATTTCTCACTTACTGCACTTGAATTCTACCTTCTGTTAAATGGCGTACATGTAATTTTCTCCTAATCCAAAATTTTCTCAAATTTGGGATCTTTGTAATCACTAATGCTGCACCAACAGCACCTTGCAGAGTGATTTTCCCTGGGTTAAAAGTATGTGAAATATATGAATTAATTTAGAGGAATCTTTTCAGCCAAGGTATAAATATGAACTAGTTTGCAGTTTAACTTTCTTTCTTTCTTTCTTTCTTTCTTTCTTTCTTTTTTTCTTTCTTTCTTTCTTTCTTCCTTCTTTCTCTTCCTTACTTCCTTCCTTTTTTTCTCTTTTTTATTTTTCTTTCTCTCTTTCTCTGTCTCTCTGTCTCTCCATCTCTCTCTCTGATTCTGTCTCTCTCTCTGTCTCTTTGTCCCTCTGTCTCTCCCTCTCTCTGTCTCTCTCTGTCTCTCTGTCTCTCCCTTTCTCTCTCTCTCTGTCTCTCTCTCTCTGTCTCTCTCTCTCTGTCTCTCTGTCTCTCTCTCTCTCTCTCTCTCTCTCTCTCTCTCTCTCTCTCTCTCTCTCGGTACTGGGAGTCAATTTCACAATCTTGCACCTGCCAGGCAGGTACTATGCCACTGAACTATATCCACTGCCCAGTTTGCATTTTAAGAACAGTATCTTTAAAATAAAAGATAGACAGCAGAAAGATGTTTCTCAAATGGGGAAGCGATCAAGATATGGAAGGTGGAGAAAGAGAGGGAAAGGAAAGGGGATTAAAAAAGGAGTTAAGATCTGTTGATTACATGCAACAGCTCCACACAAGGAATGTGAACATTATGAACTGCAAATATGTTCTTAAAAAAAATTTTGGAGAGAATAGAATCTTTGAAATGTGTTAGGATTCTGAGCTCTACTCATCGTACAGCAGGTCTCCTGCACTTGTTAATTTGGTGTCTTCATAAGATTTTCAGAACTTCTGTAGTACTAAGCAGCTGGCTGTCAATATGTAATACTTGTTTGCAAACAACTTTATATAATTCACTGATGATTAACAATTGTAAGGCTAACATTTTCAAATACATGGTAAAGTCTAGAAGGAGAAATAAGAATACATGGTCTCTTGCTTTTGCTTTCTGTAAGTGTCTTTTCCTCTATTTCTATTCAAGAACTAAGATGTGTTTTCTTCTATGAGAACAACTAATGGTATCTGCACCATAAATATCCACTTATAATAAGAATATTTGGGTGATTGTGCCATCAAATGCACATGACTGACTTTCAGATCACTGGGGCCTTTTTAAAAAGGAAGCAAATGTTTATGCGGTTATATCCTGACATTTTAATGCCTCACAAATGCCACACTCTGATGATGGAAATTATGAAAGAGAAATGAAGGTAGTAATGTGTCAATTTGGTTTATTGCACTTGTGTGATGAGGGATAAAAGAATAAATGTATTAAGATACAAACTCATGTATAATTCTCTAATCACCCAGAATACAGCAGTACCAAATGCGCAAAAAGATAAATTTGACTAAAGAATATAAATAATTTAAGTAAAATATTTGAAAGTGATCATCTTTTTTCCACATTTCACGGTAGAAAATAAGTGAGAGATTTAAAAACTTTTCTCCTGGGACAGTTACTTGTTTTTCTTAGTAAAGATTTATTGAAATACAAATATTCCCAATGTCCCCGCTTTGTGTATGGCTGTTTTTGAAACAAAGGTCAGGGGACAGTTTTTGCAATGGACACCAGATGGCCCACAGATCTAAATGTGGCACACAGATCTTTAAAAAATTGCAGATTATTAGTTTAAACTCCATATAAATATCAAAGGTATTCCACCACAAAATACATTATGGAAGAATTATGTGTGCAAGAGTTATGTTTGACACAAGTTTAATTTGTTGAAAATCCTTTCCTATTTCGAGGGATGATACCAGGGATATAAAGAGAGCACAGACAATCGTAAGCATTTTTTAAATTTTTTTAAATTTTACTTAAGGAGAAAAAAAAGAAAAAAAAAACAGAAAAAGGGTACAAGTTGTACAGAATTTCAAAAAAATAAACAGTAGGAAATCACTAGTTAATAGATTATATATTGTCATCTTAGAAATAGTTGTTCAAGTTACAAAATTAAAGCATATAGAGTGGACATTCAAACAGTGAGACTGCAAATAGTTCTGTTCAATGATCCAACAAAACTCAGTAATATGGTTACTTATCTTATACACTTAAATATACATGTAGTTATGTCCTTTAGAGCACTTTCTTTTCCTCTCTTTTTTACAATGACAATTACACATTTTAGGTTTTATTACTCCCACTGTTCTTATTAATTCTTTTTGAAGAGAGTAAAACCAAATGTGACATAACAGGACAGAATTGGTCAGATCAAAAGGATGGAAATAATACATAATGTAAAAACATAATATAAGGTGATCAACAATGGTTACCATACTGCTTCTTGGTAACTTAAAAAGAATTGCCTATATCATCAGTTATAATAAAATTGAACAAATCAGTAATGAACAAAACCAATAAAGCATTTATTGAATTAGCCAAAATTTTAAAATACCAAGTGGGTGGCCACTTTTATTAGAGAAGAGTGGCTGATACATGTGCAGTATGGATTCATCACAGCAGCAACATTCTAATTATAGGCTGCGAAGAGTTCTAATTGAAACAAGATTAATGAAGAGTCATGCCAACCTCCTACAATATCAAAATTGTATGAACACTTAGTTCCTATGAGTCATTTTCTTCTCTCCAAAATAGCTCAGATTAAACAGTGACTTCCAAACTAATGACAACATTTTTGTCCAGATTTATTTTTTATATCTCATATCTTGTTCCAGAATATAGCACACAGAGCAGGACTCATCTTGTGCCATCAGCTAATGTTGTTAAATGTCAAGCATTTAATAAAGTTAAAGGGCAGAAAAGTTTCAAACAATTTATTCTGCTTGGAGATCTGTCCTTGAGAGGGCTCAGAAAAACACTTGTTTTATTGACTGCAGAAAAAGGTGAAATTTTCTTATCAAGTTGTGGAAACATAGCCCCATGTCATTAGAAATTCTAAAGTTCCATGTATACTAATGTGTGTGTGTGTGTTAGTTTGTATATATGTGTGTATTTGGGACATGTGGACTTTGCACAGTTGAAATGTATTTTGCAAATTCAAGTCTTTGCAAGTCAGTGTAAAATTTCTAATAATAGCTGTCTGTTTGCACCAATTGTCCAATAAGTGCCTTTTATATTGGCCCCTGGGCTAGCAAACCACACAGGTCTGTCAGCACTGAATGTTAAGAAGAAACTCACAGGTAATCTTTCCAGTACCAGTCAGGGAAAGCATTCTCCCACTGGCCTCCTCTATCCTACCACTGGACTTGTGTGACAAGATGATGTCTCTCTTTTTTCATTGCCTTGATTTTCTCTTCACAATGTTGTGAAAGGAGATAAAACAATTTGTTAGAAATTGAGGAGAAAAACAAAAGTTTGAAATGCCACTATAAAAAAGACAAAATTGAATTTGTAGGAAAGGATGGTAGAAGTGTTGGCAATGTTAAGTATGCAACAACTACTGAGATTTCATCCTAAAATATGCATTAGCACATACTAATGTAGGTATGTATAGTTAAATCCTTAAGTACCACAGGTATCCTCCTTGTTTTCAGGACATATCATATAACTGATGCTTCTCTTAGCTAGTATAACATAGAAATTCTACAAGGAAAATACTTATTTTAATGGGCTTTGAATCATGAATAAGGCATCAGTGATTGACTACTCTTCTGCTCCAGGAGAAAATTTCAAAGGAAAAAATTCACATGGAGTTCTTTTTAAAACCTTCAGGGCAAGGTGACATGAACCTGAGAAATTGTGTTTTCTGATCTCTTAGGTTTTAATGACTAGCTAGCAGCATTCAATTACAAACTGATCATTAAGAAGAAACCTAATAACCTAATTGTTATTAGCAGACAGGTAAACAACTCATATTGACATCAAAAAGTGCATGGAGGACCATTTTATCATTTCAAGTAAAGCATAGGTTTTGTTAAGATAAAAGGATGCCACTGTTATGTAACACTATGTTGCCTCTCGTCTTCATATACATTGGAGGAGAACAGCCAAAGATCTCATTTTTTAAAGTACTGTGCAAGTAAAACTTTGAAATCAACCATTCTCAATCTGCATTCTCATTCTGCAGGAATTATGCAGCTCCCAAAAAGAAAGGCCATCATTAGAAATTTAAACTTTGACCGGAAATTAAAAAAAAATTTCCTATAGTTTTTCTGTTACTTAAAATTTGTATTAAATATTTACATCATATGCTTAGGCTATTCACTTAATAAACTTTGTATATATATTTAAAAAGAAAAGATGAAAGCATAAAAATATTTATTGAGATAAAAAGAGCTTAAAATGAGGCCAAGCATGGTGGCACATGTGTATTATCCCAGAAATAGGGGCCTTAGGCAGGAAGATCGCTGTGAATTTCTGGTCAGTCTGGGATACAAAGTAAGTTCAAGGACAGCCTGAACTACATAGCAAAACTTTGTCTCAAACATTAAAAATAAAAATAAAAGATAATGAAAGTTTTTATTTCAATGGAGTTTCAAATTCTTATCTGCTTTAAAAGGATCTGTTTAACCCATTTTTGTTACTTCAAGTAAAGTTTCATAAACTTTGCATATATATTTATTAAAAAAGAAAATATAAATGTATAAAAATATTTATCAAAAATAAGAGTTTATGATAAAGATATTCTTACTTCAATGCAATTTCAAAGTACTGTCTTCTCTCAAAATACCAGTTTAAGCCATTTTTGTTGCTTTGACTAAAGTGTTAAAGTAACTGCTCACTTTGTGCTTCTCCCAAGATGACTTCACGTTACTTTGATCAGTTCATCAGAGTTTAAAAACACAAACACATCTACAAAATGATCTAACATCTTCCAGAAACTTTTCTGTTCTATGTAGAAGTTTATAACTGTGGGTTTCAAATCGCAAAGAGTGTCTTGGGCTAACGGTTTTTTAAGAGCTGAAATAAAACATAAAAATAGAATAGTATAAGAATTTTTAAATACATACATTATCTCTGTGACATTGATGAGTAGGAGACAGAGCAGACACGCCCAGAACTTCGCTAATACCTTAAGATTTATGTGGCATTCTTTTGTAAATAAACATTCAAAAATGAACCTTAGTGAAGAAGAAGTGGGCGCTAAATTCTTTTATCCGTCATAATCAGATTTGGAAAAGTTAATTTTTACCTGAAAATATGTTTTAAAATATGCTCGTAAGCATTTAAGGGGCTCTAAGGTGAAATCGGTCAATTCCTTCTTCAATGGGATCCTAGGAGAGTAATGGGGGATACATTAAAGTATGTCACGTGTATGTACAAATCTGCCACAATGAAACTCATTTTTTAAAAAAAGTAGGAAAAACATTTTTGTGTGGCAAGATGTCGAAATGGAATTCTATTAATTGCATCCTTTATACCGTATGCCTGGCCTAGAGAGAAAGGATAGCGCCAGGTGACATTCACCCTAAACATCAGCTTGGAGACACTGGCAGCATCCCTTCCCTCACAACTTAGCTCCTCTCAGAATTGAACGTTTCCATGGTTAAGACAACACAAAACAATCACGTTCTGGTCTCCAGTTAAGTCCTTGCCACTTTGTAAATTCATTTTCTCTTGTTTTCCTCTTTGGAGACAGAGAACAGCTGGCTGTCATCTTCCAAATGCTGTAACAATCCCTCATACATTTGAAGATAGTAATTAAGTCATCCTCTGAGCCTTTTCTTTTCGAGAGACTCAAATTCCTGTTAAACACAAATTACCAAAAAATTGCCACAGCCATGGGTGTAAAATTGTTATTGCATAGACTGTCTTTGTAAGCTCCTCTTGATTCTGTAAATATATCCTTTCTCAAGAAGCAAAGAAGGACTTTTGCCTTGATGAGTTTGAGTTTCAGTGGTGTGGCCTTCTCTTTCCCACACAATATCACCAGTGAACTTGGGTTCTCTCCATTAACCTCACAGGAGCAGCGGTTCTCAGGCAAAATCATGTGACTCCTACCTCCCAGCGGCTTTCCAGTCTCCCTCCACCCCATCACATTCCAAAAGGAGAAAACACAAGGACCTGGTTCTTTAACATCCCTAAAAGTGCAGCTCCAAGTATTACTTGAGCCAAATGTACCCTTCTCAGCTGAGTGAGGTCTTCTCAGAGTATTAGGATGGTAATGAAATTTTATGACAACCCAAGTTCTCATTTTAGTACTCATTGAACAGAAAGTGAGAAGAAAACTTCAGACCTTACTGTTCATGAGATCCTAGGCAAGGTACTTGCCTCAGATTTTCTTCATCTGCAATATGGGCATTATAGTAACACATAGAGTGCACATTGCATTTAAGGAGGAGTTCTCTAGAATTTTAACACAAAAGGAGTAACTCTCATGATAAACACTCCAAGTAGCAATTCAAACTTTCAAGGACAATGTTTCAAGGAAGGATTATCTCGCACATAGGGCAAGTCTGCACAACTGTGATTTCACTTCCTATGTGAAGTGTAAACATTCATTTAGAGACAAGTATCCTCAATCTCAGTGATCCTAAGTAGTTTATAACAGGATTTTCTCTGAAATACAAACTATATATTTTTGGATTGTATTATTTCTCACTAGTAAAAAGAGGATAACTCTAATCTTGGTAAGATTTGACATGCCAATTTATCTGCGTTACAGATCCAGAATATTAATCCATAAACACTTTATTTTGATTTGAATAAAGTAAGACAATTATTCTTTCTGAAAACATCATATGTTAAGTGTGAAAAATATTGAATTTTCTTACATGAATACAGTTTATTCAAATTCATTCTTCTCTCTGTTCTCTCTTCTTTCTATCTCTCTGTTTCTATGTCTGTCTTTCTGTCTCTGCCTCACTCTGTCTCTGTCTCTGTCTCTCTGTCTCTCTGTCTCTCTCTCTCTCTGTCTCTCTCTCTCTGTCTCTCTGTCTCTGTCTCTGTCTCTCTCTCTCTCTCTCTCTCTCGCTCTCGCTCTCTCTCTCTCTCTCTCTCTCTCTCTCTCTCTGTCTGGAGAAGAACTCCGCTCTCTGCAAAGAGATTGATAAATAATTGTTTGAGAATCCTTTGGCATCAGTTCAAGTTAGTGGTTGAAACTCTCAAAAGTTCATGATTCCATGATATGTTGTTTGATGGTCAAATCAGTAATTAATTTCAATTAAATCTAAATCTATAAAGAAATGGAGGAAGAGATCTCCTGTAGGAAATGGTTTGATCATTTCTATTACAAAAAGAAGAGAAAATTAATTTTCTAGACAGGCACAAATAGCTTATTCAATGGCCAGACTTCTATTTTGACTTCTATTTAGAAATACTGTTTCTAAAGTAAGCATCTAAAATGTCAAATAATGAAAGTCATTCCTTACCTAGAAAATTTACCCTTTTGTCTTTAGAAATGTAGGGGAGGAGTGTGTGTATGCATGTTTGATGTTTGTGAAGTGTGGAACATATGAAGTGACTACACATATTTAATATTCTCCCACTTAAAATGTCAGTGGTAGTTAATCTGCTACTTGCTAACTTATTTTATATTTCATTTTCTCTTTTAGCAAAAAATTCTGGTAGCATGTAAACAAATTGTGTTTTGTTTATTAAATAATCTATCCCAAAATGGCCATTGTGGAACATCACCCTTAAAATGAACTGCTGAGACAAATGAATACTAATGGGTATAACAAATGTTCAAGAATTAATAAACTAGAATTTTTCCTAAATATTTTACTAGTGTTTTTCCACTGTCTTTGGCAATAGTTATTTCATTTAAAAAGCACAACAAAAGGATATCTGTTTTTACTTAAAATTTAATAATCAAGTTCCACAGCATCCTAATTTCTTAAGTGTTGCAAATCTTTTTTGCAGTACAGTTTGGGTCACTTACCTCTTCCTTCACATTGTCAGAACTGTGTACAGGAGGCAGACAAGCATCCAGTTTGCATCTAAAATAACCCCTCACCCCCAATTCTCATGTGTTTGCAAGGTGATTGGATTCTGGGGTTACTATACTCCAGCAGCATCCACTGATGAGTTAGTAGGTAGAGTTTGATAGAAAGACCTGAGTCACTAGGGTGGTGATCTGGAAGAGTGGATCTCCCTCTCCATTTCTCCCCTTTTTTCTCTGCTTCCTGGTTGCCACAAGCTGCATGACTATCTTCCATCCACACCCTTCCAGCATGCTGTGTCTGCCTTAGAGGAGCTGACATTGGACTGCAACGGTGGCTCAAAATGAACGTTTCCTCCATTAAATTATGAGCATCACATGTCATGTTTCAGCAACAAGCAAGTAACTATGACAACTTGAATTTGATAACTAGTTGAGATGGTTAAACAGAGAAAGTTAAGGATTTCAGAAGGTCCAAATCTCAGGCCACCAAAGAAAGTAAAACAAGGCATATCATTCAGGGTTTACTAGAGAAAAAGATATAATACATGATACAGAAATGGATAACAAGTTACAAGATTGGCTTACAATCTTGTAATCAGACACAAAGTCAGGTGAGGGAATGTGCAGACAGTGTCTGCAAGATTGAGCTGTCCAGCCAGCGGCTGGCGCTTACTGCAGTGTCCCATGCAAGTCTGTATCAGGAGACAGACAGTAAGTCGACAGTAGAAGACTAAAGATATATTATGAAGGCTGAAGAGTCCTATGCAGAAGCCAAACTGTCTGAGCCAGAAGCCAGGAGACTACATCCAAGCTGAAGGCCAAGACTAGAGCTCCTCTGAAGAACCAGCCATCAGTCTCTCCTCATTTGCCTTTTATTGTATGCAGAGCTCCCTTGGGGTGGGTGTAGCACTCACACCATCTCTGTGCCCTCCTCTTGCACAGGCTGAGGATGTTAGAAATTGTGGACCCTGGCCTGTCCCTGGTGAGGGCACTTCTGATCTTCTCAGATTGACACAATGAACAATATCCTAGAATGTCCTCTGCACCTCAGGACCTAAAGATACTAAGTCACTTACTTAAGCCACTCAAGTTGACACAGAGTATAAACCATAATAAATGGCAACAGATTTGTTAAAGCAACTTCTTGTACTCCAAAATTCTTCTAGGCAACAAGTAGATCATTTATTTTGTTGCCCATTTGTTTTGTGTTTATGTTTGTTAATGTTGTTTGGAAGTTCTGTTCCATATTTCCTGTATCATTTCTGCTGCTTTTCAATCTCTGTATTTAATTATGATTTCAAAAATGCAGGAAAAGTTGTCCCCAGTACTTCCAAAATCATCCTCCAAGTCAAGTTTCAAAGCATTATTTTTTTTGGATGTTCTCAGTCAATTGATTTACTTTTTTCTGGAGTTTTCTACTCTTTCAGGTCTTACTTGCATCAAAGACATTTTTCTTCTGTTCATATATGTTCAGTTTCCCCTTGTTATCACATGATTTTTCCTTGTTAAATTTAGCCACTGGCTACTATAGATATACCTGTTTTATGCATTAATCTAATACTTCAGAATTATAAATATATTTCATTCATACTTTTATTTGTTCTACCAACCATTAAAACAGACTTAGGCATATGCTGATCATAGGGATGCAAGTTACATGTAACTGACCAAGAAAGTTCATGATTAATTTCTATCCATGCACACGAGCTACAGTCCCTATAACACTGAACTCTGCGTCAAAAGAGCACTGATCATACCCACTAAAAGGATGTAATAACATGAGATGGAAGAAAACATACACTCAGTCACTGTAGGTCCAGGTATTGGTGAAGCAAAATGGCAGATCAAAACATAGATTAGTAAAGAGGAGGATTCAGGAATGTAATGAAGAAGTACTTATTGCTTACAGAAAGAAAATGATAGACATGAAGTATATGGACAACTGGAGAGCAAAGGATGTGCAATATGGTGCATCCTCTTACAGGAATAATGCATGTGTCCAAAAAACCAAGAGAATGGACCTGAGCAGAAGTATGCAGAATCAGTCGATAATTTGTTCTGGTAACTGTTGGTAGAAAAGCAAGGTTATATATGAATGTTAGTAAGCAAGCAAAGAAAAAATGAGATTAAGAAAATTCAATCAAATGAAAGCAAAAATGGATAAGTACAGGAAAACTTTAAAGGACTCATGTTAAGAAAAAAGAAAAATTAAAAATCCAAAACCATATTACCCGTCTCTCTTGTATACTTACACCTGGGTGTTTTCGTGTGTACACGTGGAGATGTACAACTGGGAACAGTAGTTCAATGAATTTTGTGAAATTTATAAATTTGGATACAAGTGAGCTCAGATTAATGCTTTAATAGAATAATGGTTAAATCCTGAGATATATGATATTGAATTACTTTAAAATGACTTTATAATTGTATAAGGTTGCAAAAATGTGTGATTCTATAAGTACAAGAAGCAAAAAGTATATAATAAAAAACTCATCATGATACTGTTTTATAAGGTACAGGCAACTATCTGATTTCATGAAACATATGTCTAACTCAGTATAAATCTTTCAAAGCCACCATCATGCAATTTCATAAGCAATATTATTCACAAAGATTTTTATTTCTGTGGAAGTTCAATAAACCAGATTGCTAAACTTGAAATGGTGTATTGTTATATAAATAAAAGCATAATTAGATATAATATTCTAGAACACTTAGAACTGTTTACTTCATGTAGGCAATAGATTTTCCAAATAAAGGCTCAGAGTGCCTTAATTATTGTAAAATAAATACACAATCAAGCAAATAACATTGTATAATTCTGAAACAAGAATACAATAAAAATCATTTTAAAAATGCATAACCCAAATAAACTGGCAGCTGGAAGTAGATTTGTGAGTTAGCAAACATGATAATCTGCTAGTTGACATCTCTGGTTTCCAGGATTTGAGTATATGCTACGGAAAATATGCACAAGAAATCAAATGTATGCACCATATGGAAAATTAAGCAGGTGGAGAAATGAAAAAAGGAAACATATGAACAATTGTAGGAAAGTAGGGAAACCAGATAAGGAAGATTGGGAAATTAAACAAATATTTGACTCCTCAAAAAATCTATTTGACTTCTTTGTTCAGGATCTTCTATTGATCATTAGTGCCGAAGTAGCTTGAAGCTGTGACCCTGATTTGACATTTAATTGAAATTAGTTTTATTTTAATAATATGATGAACACATTGCAATTCTGAATATAAATAACATCAACACATGAATAATAAAAGAAGAATAAAAACTAAGCATTATGAAGTTTGCAAAGAAGGCAGAAAATGAATCAAGCACAGAAAAACAATAATTAAACTCGCCTTCAATTTGTTGTCCCTGTGGCTTTTATTAAGACTCTGCTTTATTCCAGAACTTTTTCTTTAGGTCTCGTCTTGCCAAAGAGAAAAATAAGTACAAACAGTATTATATTTTTCTTATCCATAATACCAAATTCTGTCCTCAATACCTTATGCCAACTCTCGACAGCCTGAAATTTTTCTTTGACTCTCTCATCCTTAACTCTCTGTGTATATTATTATCTGTGGTTAAACGAAAATGCTAGGTAATTATGCAAGATATCTAGGGAATCATTTGGCATCTGAGATGGAATCCAATAGTCAACTTTACCAGCTTCTTTCAAAATTGCTCTAATTTCTAGGAATATTAACTGATACTATTCATACATGTGTTAAATATATGTATAAATATAAATGTAAAAAATAAGGAAATGTTCATAAGTTTTTTTGTTACTTTTAAACTTCTTTTGAAATTAAACACAATTTTATAGTTATAATGCTTATTGTAATAAGTAAAAGTTATAACTATAACAAAACCTTAGAGTCCCTAAGTAGGGAAAGCTTAGTAATGACCACACTTTCTCTTTCTCTCCCAATACTAGGAAAGATTTTCTCATCATCCATGAAATAGTCTCACTAAAACTTCTACTTCATTGCATCTTGCTATGGTGTAATACTGTATTGTGGTGTAATTCCAGACTGAGAAAATGGCAAACAAATGGAAATATCTAAAAGATAAACTCCTGTAGTATCAACACTCAGAGGAGCAGGTGGAAATATCTCCTGGTCAAGTCACAAATGGGAAGGAAAAAAAGTGTTTTGAGCAAGTCCAGATAAATCTATGTAAATTCACATGCCGGCATCCCCTGAGCCACGTCAAGCAAAGGTTTCCACAAAAACCCCCATGAATTTGGCAAGGAGAAGGGAAGCAGCTGTCCATTTCTCAGCTTCCTGGTTCTTCTAAAAACACAGGATCTAGTCTACTTTACACTAGTATTCTCCTCCCAAACAAGCAGATATTAGAACCCTAAACTTGCTACACCTGGTAACTACTAGGGTGAAAGAACACTTCACCGTTTGCACACTTCTTAGAGGTGTGTGGAGCGAAGCAGCTGCACAGCCAGTAGCAAGAGGAGACTCTCATCGCATTGCATTTGGCTAATCTATTGTTGAGCTTGCCAAATATTCAGGAAAAAGAATGGTAAAGGAGCCAAAAGGGAGGATTTTCTTTTCATCAAGACAAGCAGGAGGACAGGAAAGCCAGCACTGCAACCTCCTAAGCAGTTAGGCTCACTGTTTGAATTGAGCGGGGGCTACCAATGCCAGAAACCTAGAACAGACAGCATCAATTCAAAGGTTTAAGAAAAGTAAGAGATTTGGATAAAGTATTATTTCCGCCTTTCTACACACCCGACCCACTTTAATTTGAGCAGCTCACATCTGGTGTTTCATATGAAGTCAGGAGGAAAACTTCACTGAGGCGATGCTGAGCAGCTCTAGGCTGGGAACGAGGCCCACGTGCTAATGGAAGTAGAGAAAATCACAGAGCAGACCAGCCTGCCAGTCTCTAGCTTGCAGAGCCCAGGATTTCTACCCTGAGTAGCTGCATTTCAGTTCGAGGAAAAAAAAAAAATTTAAAAGACAAAAATGTTTATAGGAAACTTAACTAAAAGTAAAAATCATACTAAACCTGCTTTATAAGAAATCAACTGCCTCATAACCCTACTTTGATCTTGAACACCAGGATGCTATATTCTGCATTCGTTTGGGTATCATTGGCTTTGAATTCAAAGTTTTTTGTTTATGAAAACGTTAAATTGCTCATCCGTAAAATTTATAAGGTTTTACTTGCAAAGATAGGATTGATAGTCCATGTCAAAACAAAATAAAAGCATACGGGAGCTGGAGCACCGTGGGCTCTCAATGCACTACTCACATTATATTAAAGTGAGTCTTCTTTTTTTTTTTTTTTGTCTTTTTCCTTTTTATCGGTACCAGGGATCGAACTCACTACTGCCTGCTTCCAAGGCAGGCGCTTTATGCCACTGAGCTAAATCCCCAGCCCCTAAAATGAGTCTTCTAAGGCTCACGTCTGGCACGAAAAAAATAAATGAAGGAAAATACAATGTTCACGATACCACTTTGAAAAATATGGGTGCGTAACTTCCAAAAGCATATTGATGTACTGATGTACAGTAATCCCTCAGACTAGAAGGAGGAATTCTCCCATTTCTACTGATCTTACTCAGAAGTCTGGCTGCCAGCATCGTGCATTTCTCTGTCCAAGTTTTATTCCCATTTACAAATGAATATTTCAAAGTGATTTATCAGAAGCTGCTTAATTCCGAGTCCAATCTAGTCTGAAAATATAGGCACCATAAATTTGCAAGGACTCCTGGGTATTTCCCATCTTAGCCTGCCTTCTACTTGAGAACCTTTTGTGATTTAGCTCTCATTATTTTGTTCAATTCTCAGGGATCAGGCAGAGCTTTGGTTCTTATTGCCTATATTCCCTTTGGAAGAATTCTGAGATATGTCAGATTATGTTCTGTCTTTTCAAATTAAAAAAATACCACAGCATTTTTACCTTCTCAGGACGTCAGTGTTATACCCAAACCTGGTCAACCTGAGGCCTCCTCACACTTTATGCCAAGAGGCTCTGGATAAACAACGGTCAACTGCTTCTACCTTTTCCTGAAGTCTGAATTGAATTTGGAGCTATTGGCAAAAAAACGAACAGTCTTCTGTGGTCAGGCAAGCAGTTCAAGGCTTGTCTGGTAGAGAAGAAAGAAGTGGATCAAACTTCAAGCAAAACAAGGATACAGAAGCAGTCAGACAGCACTACAGTTATTACAGGGTCAGGTCAGAGGTTGAAGAGGAAACAGGTAAGCACAAAATAGCACAATGAGTAATTTCCACAATTCGTTTGCAGAAAGCCCTGGTAAATCTACAAATAAAGGGTGTACATGGTTGTATCTCTTCATGAAAAGTAATCTACTAGGTAGATATATCTCTTCAAGCAAACAACAAAAATCAAAACAGTTATCCATATCCACTTGTTCTAAGTCAGCATTTTAAAACTAATTATATATGGAAAATATGTGGAAAAAGTCATGTTTATAATATATGCAGATTTTTTCTACTATTTTTTTCCCTAAAAATGTAGTATAGTAACTATTTATATATCACTTATATCACGTTAAGTATAAGTAACTGAAGATTGATTTAAAATATAAGTGAGGATGTGATTAGAATATATGCAAATACACTGTCATTTTATTCAAGGGACTTGAGCATCTACAGATTTTGTAATTCATAAGGGGGAAACATCCTCCTCAGATACTGAGGAACAATGTCACATAAGCCAGATTTCCGATAATCATTAACTCTGTGTTACAAACTGTACTTTTATTTGCTACTTTTGTTTTTCTAACTATAGTGGATGTTTAGAAACTTTATATTCTAAGAGTATAAATTTTTTTCTTTGAAAAATAATGACCACTATTGCCTTTCATCTTATTCACTAGTGATAGAAAAGCAACCTGGTATTACAGAATATATGATCCTAGTTAGATTAAATAAGCATTAGTAAACAACATAAAACATACCCTATGGCTACAACATATGCACCTTCTTCACAGATGTGTTAATTTAGACTTGAACTTTAGCCTTTTGAAAATGTCAGTTGTGCATAGGTTGTAGTTACAGTCACATTTCATATCTTTTATTTGTTATTATGACTGCAGTTACTGAACTAGTTTTAGCTTACATCCAAAGACATTATATGTCAGCATATTTTCAAAATATCTTTTTCAAAGATAGAAATAGAGATGAAAAGGAGATGAGATAGAAACTAAAAATAGATATTATTAAAGACAAATGTAATGTAGCCTTGTATTGTATCTGTCACAGAAGACTTTTCCAGAAGATCATGAATTGCCTATTAAATATTTTTATATTAGTTTTTAAAAATTTCCTACAATCACTTTTAATTACCGACCACTCTATACAGTATGTACTGTAGATTTTATTCTGTTTCATAATTATTTGGGAATATGTTTAGAAAATAAAATTGCTAAAAGGTGATTATCAATCTTTAAAATCAAATGTAAGCTCTTAGAGCTTAAAGGAACATATTTTCCATCTATCCATGAGTATAAAGACTGAAGAACATAGTACATGGTTTTGCTGAGGAATTCATTGAATAGATCACAAATGGGAGAGAAATATCTGTGCAGACTATAAAGAAGAGAGCAAAATGTTAATTGTAAGGAATGCAAGAAATTAAAATACATCAAAAAGATATATGTAATACAATGTTTAAAAATGAAACTGATATGTATATGCAGCAGATCATAATTTCCTGTAATTTGTAGCATTCATTGTCTTGTTCTGACATGAACTATGTGACAAATGCTCTATTTCTGTATTTAAACTTCTCGAGTCCACAGAAGCTTGAGCATTTATTGTTTAAGAATGATAACAAAGTTAGGCAAAAGTTTACTGAACATTGGAAAAAGATTTCAGTTCAATTAAAATAGCACCAAATTCATCTCTGCTGATTTCCTCATTCAGGTTGTCAAGGTTAATTTGTGTTTCATGTTACATCACTCTCTTTACCCACTACTTCTCAAAATGTAAAAATAAATTCACCCTCACCTTTGAAGAGCGATAATTATGTTCCAGTATTTCTGTGAAAAATCTTAGTAACTCTCGCCTACGTGAGGCTTTTTGAATTTAGGGTCTTTTACCTTCATGACAGAAACATTATAACCATACTCTACCGATGAGGCACTCTGTGACTATGAATGGCAAGAGAGTGTGTCAGTTCCTCTTAGCAAAATGTTCACCACTAGAGGCTACAAGAATCATCTCATAAGCTTTCCAAGATGCTGATTATTTAAGGGGATGCTCTTTTTTCCAGGTAATGGGGATTGAAGAACACAAGACCTGAGCGTGAAAACACATACAAACATGTACACAAGTAAATAGAGATACAGAAAGAAAAATATTATGCTTCTGTATACAATGGTACAGTATATATATATATATATATATATATATATATATATATATACTATAATCTGTGTGTCATAACTAGCATAATATAAACAAAGAGAGAGAGAGACAAAGAGAGAGAGAGAGAACTGGTTTCAGTGTTTTGCTATACAACCTTAATTTATGGCCTCACAATGACCCACATATCATTAGCATAAACCTTTTCCTTTCTGATAGTCCTCTAAAAAATAGCAGATAGCTATCTTACAAGGTCTGTAACAGTAAACATGACTTGATAATTATTTCTTAGGATACATGAGTAATATATTACTATATTTTATCAGTAATAAATGAAATGCAGTTGTTGCTCATATAATAACATGTTTTCATCTTTCTTCTCCATAAATCCATTTAACACATTATCTTAGCATTTACATTGAATACCTAGAGAAAGGACATAAGCATAAGACAGACTCAGCATCAAGATCTAAAGAACAGCTCTGCCCATTTTTTACCTATATGTCCAGATATATATTATTTTTATCTCTACACATCAGTGTTTCTGTCTTAGAAATTGGGATAAAAATAGTTTCCTAAAAGATGAAGTGGAATTATTTACACTTGCAATTCACAAACAAACATATAGTGTCACAAATATTTTAATTGTTACACTATTCCTTCTATTCCTATAGACAAAAACTATAGAACTTCACTCCAGAAAAAGTAAATAATTAAAATAGTTCTATATCTTTCTTTAAGCAATTAAATTTGTAGCAAAAAAAAAAAAAAAAAAAACCCCACACAGTGCCATACAGAAAATTTTCGGTTCATATAATCTTCCTTGACTAGTGAACTTTAACAAATTTTAAGTAAAATTAATACCAATCTTATATAAACTCTTCCAGGAAAATAAAGCAGGAGGAAACAATTTCTGGTTCACTCAGAGGTCAACATATTGCAAGGCAAAAATGAGGCAAAGATGTGAAAAGAAAACCATAAGTCTATAATTCTCATGAAGACAGGTGAAAAAATATTTTTTTAAAATTTTTAGAAAATCTAATGCAACTATATTGAGAAAATACAATGCATTAAAACCAAGATGATTTCATCCAGAATTAGATCACTTTAGCATTCTAATATAATCAATATAATTGACCATACTTATACAATCAAAAATAAAAAGTATGTAACAATTTCAATAAATCTAAAAAGAAAAGCAATTTGACAAACTCTAACATACATTTTTAATTAAAAGCTCTTAATGAACTAGAAAAGAAGAGATGATACTTCCTCATACTTTTAAGTTACAGTAAATGATGAAAGTGTGAGTAATTAGGAACATTAATAAGACAAGAATTTTTCTTCTCATTACATTCATTCAATGCTGTACGATAGGTTCTACTCAGTAGAGAAAGTCAAGCAAAAGAATTTTTAAAATTCGTTGATGGAAAAGATGCTGTTTATTTGAAAACATAACTTTCCATAGAAAAAATTCTATTGACTAACAAAAAGATACTAGCTTGGTAAATTTTGTGAAATTACAGTACATAAGATCAATATGAGTCAATAATCTTTCTATATTTTCATAACAATCAGAAATCAAAGTCATAAAAGTACTGTTTAGAGTATTATCAGACAGCATTAACTTTACACAGATAAATCTGTCAAAAGATATACGAGACCTACACATAAAACTACAAGATATTTCCAAGAGAAATTTAAAAACACATGTATAAATAGAGAGATAAACCAGGTTCTGGATCAGAAGAGTCATAAATATAGATCGTTCTTTCCCATTTAGACTCTAGATTCAACACTAGCTCAATCAAAATTGTGTATCTTTTTTTTACAGAAATGGACGAGCAGATTCTAAAATTCACATGGAATGGCAAAGGACATGAAGTAGTCAAAACATCTTATAGAGAACAACAAAAAATAAATTGAATTATGGAAGTATAATCTTTTCAACAAATTGTATTAGAATAACTAGATAATTATGAACTTTAAACTTTGATCCATACAACTATTAATTCTCAAAAAGCATCACATACTTAATTTTAAAAGCCAAAACTATAAAACACATTTTGAAAAGTAGTAAATTACTGACATCTTTAGTTACACAAAACTTTCTTTGCAACAAGACTTAAAACGTAATCTACAAAATTTAAAACTTAAAAACATTGATAACTTGATAACATTGAGCCTTAAAGTGAAAAGGCTCCTCTTTTTGCTTACTATTGTTAATAAAAAGAAAACACAACCAATAGATTAGACAAAAGAATTAAAAATCATATACCAAGTGAACAAATATTCTCAAAATTCAATATTAAAATATTCCATAAAAATGCAAGAGATTTGGATAGACACTTAAGAGAATGATCATAAACCAAAAGATCACTATAAAACCAAGTCACACTAGAATTTGAAATAATAGAACAAATGACAGTATTATTTTTACTTAAGATTTGAGTTTTTGCTTATTATGAATATTATCCAATATTTTATGCTTTAAATATATTATACTAAAATGTTGTTTATCTTGATCATAGAATTTGTGCAAAGGAGAGTGTCCCACTCACCTCATCACAGTATTAACTGTACAAAATCACTGGTTATTAGATGAAAGGAAATGAATACCAGAAGCAAATATATCTGCATACATCTTAGTTTATTCTGAAATACATTACCCTTTTTCTAATGTTGGAATTCTCAACCTTTGGAGTTGGAAGTCACAAGGTACAACAACTTTGATAAGCAGCTTGGCAGTTTCTTAAAAAATTAAACCTATCATCCCAATATGACCGAATTACTCCATTCTTAGAAACTGCCTTAGAAAGAATTGTACACACATTTTAAAGGCTATAACACAAGTAGCCAAATACTAAATGTCCAAATGCCCAGCAAGAGATATTAGACTAAAAAAAATTAGTGTTTCCCTTCAAAAGAAATACTATTTAGTAATAAAAGAATAAGCTGTTGATTTATGTGATGTATGAAAAAGAAGGTAGATTTCCAAATAATTATGCCATTTGGAAGAAAGACAGGAAAAAATAGAGCAGAATAGACCAAAAAGTCATAAATGAAGTTGAAATAAAACCAAAAACTTTTTTTTTACTTACATGCAGAATAGATTTACAAATTGGGAGAGACTGGTTTCAGTGCGAGTGATAAAAGAGTTCCATCAATGGGATTTTAAAGGCAGAAGGGAGCAGGAGGATAAGATCAAGCAACAGGCTTTGAAAACTTTTTTGATTGGTTCTATTGTTTGAGACCCAGTTTGATTAGTGTTGAGTTTCATACATTAAGGTATACATCTGCTTCTCAGAGGATTATCTCCAGGGATGTCTATAACAGTAAATCTTTTGAAACGGCAATTCAGAAGACACTCATGTTTGGGAACTGTACAGTCTAGCCAGCAAGTTCTTTCTTAAGTGGCATTCTTTTTCTGGAGATTAAAGATGGAAGGACTTTGAGGCAGATTACAACCTGTCAGATACGATATCTGAGATTCACAGAGAATTTTTCAATTTCATTTGATGGAATTGTAGCCATGTAAATTTGGCTTTCGACAGTATCCAGTGTGATTCTGTTTACATAAAATAACGAAAATGCCAGTAGGTCTACAATGACAGCATGTACATCAGTGATTGCCTGGAGGTATCAGGAGGAGTCTCAGAAACTGTGGCCGGGCTGGATGACAAAAGTACAAAGAAACCTTCACTGAGAAGTATATGCCTATCATCTTGATGGTGATGATGGTTTTACAAGTCGGTACGTCTGCCAGAATGTATGGATTTGAACACTTAAAATTTGTACCACTTATTGTAGGTCAGCCAAACCTCAGTAAAGTTCTTTTTTTTTAAAGGAAAAGTCTGATTTTCATTAAAATTTGAAAATTTTCCAGACGAGGAGTTCTTATTCACTACAAAGATGGAAAGCCACATTATCATTGTAATGTCCATAATAATATTGATAAAATATTGGGTACCAGTGTAGAAAAAAGTTAAATTGTGTTACTTTACTCTCAAGGTCACTGATTATTCCCTCTGTTGTTTATTGCAATTTTCAGGTACTAGAGGACTATATGCTTTTTCCCAAAAAATAATAATTCCTGAAATATTAGGGAATCCCCCAACACCCTTACAAATAATTTTCAATAAATTGAAAGAAAAATCATGTTTGAATGCTTCCTGGGAACTCTTCAAAAATGAGAAATATTTTATTATTTCATTTCATTAGGTCACATAATTCTGTTAGATATTAAGAAAAAAGAATTAAGCTCACTGTATGGACAAAGAAGATAGCATCTTGTTAAGACTACATGAGCCCAGTTATAGCTGTGATCTCTAAAATATCTGACTGTAGGCCCCCACCTCTCCAAGTGAGTCAGTGCCATTCAGGACCAGAGACAGGGGAAACAGAGTCACATCAGCAAGCAAACCCATCTAGGAACCAGCACCGTGTGCGGGCTGCCACCAGACTGAAAAAGACAGACCCCAGCCCCTTCTGGTGCCAGCTGGCAAACAAGAAGTACCAGCACTGTGCCCTCACCCGACCACGTCTCCCCCACTGCCATAGTGACTGGCTTACCTGGCAAAACACAGGCTGTGATGATGCCTATGAAAGTGAAATGCAATTGGATGCCCGGGGTGTTTTGGCAGAAATGGCAGGTCTAGGGGCAGTGGTCTCACCATGGGTTCAGAGGACAGTGATACGCGCAGTGTGACATCTAAGGAGGATCTTCTAAGGGTTGCAGTCATTGTTGATTCCCTGTGGTCTTGTTTTGGAAGTCCTATATTGTTTCCATTATTTTGTTGGGTTGGGTTTTATTCTCTTTTGTTTTGTTTGATTGGCAGTAATAGCTGTTTCAAAGATAGCAAGATATATTACAGCAGCAATTTTGGATTTGCTATTGGTTTGTTTCAAACTCACTGTATTGTTTGTATTCTATTCTGTTCTGCTTGATTGTCACTATATCTGAGGTTATATACAGCTATTTTGAAGACATCAAAAAGAAGCATGGTAACTATTGTTGATTTTGCAACATTTTGAAGTCCTGTATGTTTTACACTGGTTTTGATTGGTTTTATTGTTTTATCCTCTTTAAAATAAAAAATTTTTCAAATAAATAAAATATCTGACTATCTAACTCTCATATACCAGTGAGTTGGGTTACCATTTAATTTATGTGAGCCTTAATTTCTAAAATATGAAATGGAGAAGTTGAAATAGTTATATTATATATATATATATATAGTTTTGGGGGAGGGTCTGCTTCTTGTTTGTTTATTGTGTTTCCTTTGTTTTTGTTTTCTTAGACAGAGATTTGCTGTGTTACAGTAAAAGACGACCTTGAGGTATATGATGGTCCAGCCTCCTGAATGCTGGAATTAGAGGCATTCATGACAATATCCAGTCCAGCTTTAGATATGTTTAGTTCTATGATTTGATGATTAAATGCTGTTTCATTGATCTAATTGTTATTGATTGCAAGATACATTATTAACAATAAAGAAAGGAATTTTCTTTTCTCTTGGAATTTCATTTTAAGTTTATGGAAACAAAATTTTGGAAAGGAGAACCCAAACGAGCTCATTTAAAAACTAATTTAGGATGTCTGATAAAAAATATATGGAGTGTACTTAAACATGAAATATGTTTATTTCAGAAAAACATACATTGTGAGTCCTTTAAAATCCTCCCTTTCACTTCCAACACAATCATTTCTCTTTTCTTGTTACTTTCTGAATCACTAATGCTTTTGTGTGTGTGTGTGTGTGTGTGTGTGTGTGTGTGTGTGTGGGGGGGGGATCTAACCCACAACCTCATGCTTGCCAGGCAGGAGCTTAGGACACTGACCTAATTGCTGGCCCCCTTCTCATTGCTTTCTGAAGCAGTTCTAGAAATTCTCTTTCTTGAGTGTCTTTAATTGTGCTGTTGTGGCTGTCATAATGTCCTGAATTAATTCAATATTTTTACCTTTCATGGTCATCCTGACTTTGGGAAAGAATCAAGGTTTGCACAATGCCTGATCCATTAAATAAGGTGGATGACAATGCACCTTCATGTTTTTAATAGCCTGCCTTTCCACTGGATGACAGTAGCAGGGTTCATTGTATTTTTTTATCATAACTTACAATGACACTCATGGATGTCCAGTACTGCTTCAGGAAGTTTCAAAAGTGATGGGAAAAAGTGTACTGGAAGCAGTGGGGAATGTTGTGACAGAGATTAATAGCCTTACTGTAATCATTTTTTTTTCAAAGAAATATAAATATTCACTATATTTTTCAATCACTTCATGCACATATAGCTTTTCTTTATATGGTATTCTTGTTCATACATTTAAAAAGGAAGACAAAATAAGATACATGTTTAAAGGCTCTTGCAAACCTGATATTCAAAACCTGATTCTTCTGGACTGCTTTTTTTATGCTGTTCTACACCAACAGAACTTGGTAAGAAGGGTTTCTAAAAAGAGCCCTTAACTATGGTTTCCAAGATTTTTTCCAAGCAGTTTATACCCATCCTTCAGGACTTTTTGCGAGGGTTTCAGACTAGCTATCTCTTGTTTTTTTCGTAAGTGTTCCTTAAGTGATGAATTGAAATATGTCCCTGAAATATCAAGGACTTGTTCTTTTCCATTTATGCCACTAAGTTTGGGTATACGCAGGCAGTGACAACCAGCACAAAACATTTCCCACTCAACTTAGCCAAAAAGTGGTTGGATTTCAGAATGTTAAATATGTAAGGAAATAACACACCCTTCTGAGAATTAATACAATATGACAATAGCAATGAAGAGCCAGTGAATACATACATTATTAATCTGATACTTTAGAGCAACTGCACTAATTCCATTAACAGTGGATCAGGACATAAACCCGTGTACCATTTATCAGTCTCTCTCCTCTTCTCCTGCTCCCTATTTCTCTCCCTCTCCTTTTCTCTGGTTCTTCCTCATCTCTTGCTTCCCGTTTCTTACTTGAATGCAGATATACTTTAAATAAACCACCAATCAGAGTCTCTGAAAATAGTACTCATAACAGTGGAAGACTCTGTTCAAACCTTGTTATCTTATTTCATTAAATTATTACTTGCATTATACATTAAATCACTCAACAGTGATTATGCCCTGATGCAGGAAGAATGTTGGGAGGACAATCAAAACCTACAGCAGCAGCAGCAGCAGCATCTTAGATAGTACTTTCTCATTTGCATGTGTCTTACCTATAATAAGGTGTGAACATTTAAATACATGATTTCAATTTCTCCCATCACACTGATAACATCCTTTCTCAAAAGAATGTGTTGTCTCTGGTGCAAAATTTATTTCCTGATTTCTGCTTTCCAGTGGTCTCTGTGCTTTGTCTAGCCAACTGAACTTAATCATATCTCATTGCTTGAATGGACTTTGGCTCCTCTCAGGAGGCAAGAATACTTATTTCCTCTAAGAATCGGAAAAACAAAGCATTCCAGGGTCATTAGTAGTGGTATTACAGACAGGCCCTAAATAGAAAATAAATATACATGGTCCTCACCACTTTTACTGTAAATGAATAGGCAGGAAAAATGCCCAACTGATCTGTAAGAAAATATGTATTTACTTTTGCTTGCTCAAGCTTGGGAACCAGTGCAGGGGTAAGCTAGCTCTGGGACCAATTCTCTCTGCCCTTTCTGCCCTGCAAATGACATTCTTACCAGACCATTAAGAAAACTGTTATAACTTCTAGTGAGACCACCTGCTAGGTCTCAGTGCTGGGACGATTACATCTATCGAAAATAATGACCCATAACTAGAATAAAACACATTAATAACATCACATTTACCCAGGATAATGCATCTCACCATTTTATATTGCAGAGACCAAGTTAATCAGTAAAAGCATTACCAAAAAATGAAGCAACTAACAGGCACAGAGTAGATAATGAGTATAAAAGCTGAATGCTCAGGCTATATTTTTTCCCCTCTAGAACTTAGAAGATGGGTAATAGACAGTAATGGATAGGGCACTAGTTTGGAAGTGTGTAACCCTGTATTCTGTATATAGTTCTGTGTGCTAAGGAAGAGTCTGAAGTGTCTTTTGGTTGACAGAGGCAAAAACATGCAGCTATGAAGTGTAAAGAAAGAGCTCAGGATCAGGAGTTAGGAGACCACTGGGTCTCACACCAGCTGTGATGTTAATGAGCTGTGTGACCCTAGACCATTCACTTCACCCTTCTGAGTTTCAATTTCTTATCTGAAAAATGAGGGGCTTAGACTAGGTGATCTCTGTAATCCCTTCAAATTCTCATATGTTATGATTTAAAGCAGAATGTCAACCTGACATAGGGATGCTGTGAAATGTAATAAAAATGCCTTGAAGCTCTGTGATCCTCAGAACTGCAGGCAGAAAGGATCAGGTTGCACTGGCATTTAGGAGAGTACTTTGGCAGAGTGGACCTGATAAAACACAAGGACTTGGGAGAAGTGCTTCTACGGACTGGAGCTGCAAAGCCTATGATCCTTCTATTCCTCACTTTCTTAAGCAGGAGGGTCCACTGATAATCGCTTATTTCAGACATTTCTCTATTGAGAATAATGGAACGATATTATCCAGAAATAAAACTTAAAGTTTTACTATAGTGAAGTTTTTTATTAATCAGAAATAAATCTTTTATATTACTAAATATAATCCACTCCAACTTTAAACTAACAATTCAGTGTAATAGAAGGGAACACAAGAGTAAAAAATTAGGTAACGATGCTAAAGTCTCAGTCTTTCTGATGCTTTTCCACTTTATTTCTATGACAGAATCCTTTTGATCTTAGAAACGTGTATTTCCTAATTTAAGTCAACAGCATTTCAACCCATGGATGTATAAGTGATTGGAAGCAATTTTAGGAAAATATGTACAGTAAAACACAAAAGTCTAAATGTCCCAAGGCCAATGCCTAGTGCGTGTCTATCTCTTTCACAGTAGTGTGCCAATATTCTCTCCTTATAACTGTTGTCAATATTTTTAAGGAAAAAGTCACAATGAACTTTTCATTTTAATCAAGTTGAAAAATGCTGAGTTGATTTTAGGGAAAGGGTATAAGTGGGAACCATAAGTTCTGGCATTTTACATGCAGAATGGTACTAACACCTGCACACCAAACCCTCTGGGACACAAAAGCTCTAATCTTGCAACATAATGCTGTTCCATTTTAGCCTCACATTATTACTTGAATCAAATTTTAAATTAGTCTACTTAAGGAGCAAATTACCAAAAGTTTAATTTTCCCCTTCCCATAAATTCCACTGCAAGCACCAGCGACCTGACATCAAGTGAGTTGTTTGCTTTTTGTTCAAATGCAAGTGAAATAAAATACTATATCAAAATCAACAAATTTTCCCTCAAAATAAATTTGTACTTCACCTACACTAACGCTCTTTTGTCAAGTTATACTTTAACCAAACATAATCAGAAATGGTCCATAAGCCTGGTTCCCTCCTTTTTACTCCTAAATAAACTACAGGAGATAATAGAAAGACTGGTTGCTTCTTGAAACAAAGGCAAAGGTGTTTAAAAAAGATGTAAAAGCTAATGACACCTGGCTGATGTTATTTAGATAGACAATGGTTCTATCAAAAAGAAGAAGCCTTAACAAATGCATTTCATGACAGAAATATATTAACCACTTTTCATCATCTGGAAACTTTATAAATCAATAAAAGATAATATTTACTTTATCCTGCTACAGTAGCTTTTTGTATCTCTAATAGAATTCATTTAATTCTGGTTGCCATAGTTACAACAGAGTTCTAGAAGAGTTGTTTCATCATAATTGCTATATGTTAGTATATAAACAGCTGAACTCTACCTTCAACTACCAGCACTCATTTGTGAATAAAGATAATCCCTTATCATAAAGTAATTGAACTAGAATTCAAAATATGCCATTGAGCCCTTGCCTTCCTCAGAGAATTCATAAATATTTCTCAAACTTTCTTAGCATAGTTTATCTCTGAAATGCACATCAATAGAACAAGAAGAACTTAGAGAAAGATTAAGAATGTCGAAAGTGATATGAAGTGCTATAGAATTTAAAATAATTTACTCTTGGCCTATACTATAAAGCATAAGGAAATTTTTGAACTTCAAGCTAATGGGCAACCTTTGATCTATATTTTTTTTACCAAACACCAGCCACATATAAAATTTAAATGTATAATTTATGAGGCAATTCAGTGCCAATCAGTTCAATGTCATCTTATTCACTTAAAAAGTGCAATAGTCAATGAAATTATGTTACTTTAGTATCTTTATAGCATTAATTTCAAATGCCACAAATGAAAAAAAAAGAAAAATCATGTTTCTTTCTGTTTCTTTTTAAGGTAACAATCATCTAGAAAACGCAATATCAAAAGGGAATAATTGGATGCTTCAATCTGGGAAATTTAAATCACAATGAATAGTATTCCTGCCCTACAAAAAGATGAAACAATTTTTTTCACAGACAAATATATGGATGCTAGCAGCAATTAAAATATCAGTTAAGTTAAAAATACAAATCCTTAATTATGAAAAATATGTGCTTATTTCTAAATCTTTCTAAATATATTTTTTACTATTATGCTATACTTCTTGTGAAATCCAAAGAATATAATGAGAATATACAATAATAAGAAAATTCAAATAAAATTATTTTTCCATATAGAAGCAAAAAACAAAAATTTTAAATCATGCATTTTGAATATCACATTTTTAAAATAATTGTAGACATCTCAAATTACTTTAGGAATGAAAATAGAAAGAAGGATTTTTCTTATTCATTTTGTATTTTCCCATTCAGAGTTTATTTTCAGTATATTCTATTCTAATCTATTTTATATTTGTAGCATTAATTGGCTTGGAGAGGAACTATTTGCTTAGGTACATTAGATTTGTACTTTGATCATTTCTTTTAAATTCTGTTCAAATGAATGAATTTGAGCATGAACAACACAACATATTAATAATTCAAGAATAGAGATAAACATGAACTTCTTGCTTACAGAAACACACACTGGAAGAACTAAGCAGAATGAGGAGAGATGTTGAAATAAGTGTGGTCAAATAATATGAGCTGGTTACAAATGTGTTAAAGAAAAAAAGAGTAGATTACTCTGAGGATCAGCAGAGCGCTGAAGAAATTTCAAGAAGAATTGATATTTGAATTGGGTGTCCTATTGAAGATAGATTTAAAAGTCTAATATTAGCAAATGAGGGCATTTTCTGTTACTAAAACAGATGACCTGATGTTGGGTTCCTGTGAATAAACAAGTCTCATTTAGCTTATATTTTAGAGGCTGAAAGTCCAAGACCAGGTAGCATCATTGGTTCAGTCTTCATTGAAGGTCTAAAGGTGGCTGGCATCAGAGCAGAAGCATTTACAGAAGGGACAGGTCACATAGTAATATAGAAAACCATGGTCAGGCTTACTCTTTTATAACAACCTTTTCCCAAGAAGAAACCCAAGGTCCCCCAGCTAACTACCTAGTGCCCCCAAGGCATTCCTACAAGGACTTCACACCAGGCCTAACCTACTAAAGCTCATATCATCTCTAAAACATACTCTCTGAGAACCAATCTTCCTACCAGGAACCCTTGGGGGACACAGTCAAACCACAGTTAGACTTTCACGTAATGGGTAACTTGAAAGAAGAATAATACTAGCAAAAACAAAAATGGTGACAGGATGAAACATGAAACAATTCTTCCCAGAATCATGACAAACTTTGAGTAGATGATGGTATAAGAAAATTCACTTTGTGGATCGACTCAAAAAAGGTGGCAGATAGATAACAGCAGCTACAGAGGCTCCCTAAGATAGTCAACCTAGATTCCAAAAATAATACAGCATGGGGAGTCCTGAACAGAGGAAGATAGAGTTTCCTGACCTAAAAACAAACTAAACTAAGAGAAACCAATTAAAAATACAGTCCCAGTGCTACTCTTGGAACAGCTACAGTCTCAGTTCTGCTGCTGGAACTCACTGCTTGAACTTGCTGCCCCTGCTATGCTTGAACCCACACAGCGGAAACTTACTGAGTTACCTGAAAGCTGCAACTGCTGTTTCAACTAGACGAATTCTCACTAAATATGGGAATCGGTGAACCGAACTGAGTGCCGTCCTGGCAGGGAACCCTGCATCAACCTGCAGTGAGTGACGGAAATAAAAACCCTTCCATAGACAAAGATGACATTCTGGGAGCGGGCAGACTGGCCAGAACAAGGTGCTACAGTGACTTCAGTCAGCTACTCCCTTCTCAAGTGGGATTGGTGGAGAGCACTTGACCTGGGTCATGCCGCGGACTGAGACCCAGTAGCCTAGCCCAAACCAAGTCCCTATGCCTGGTGGTGCAATCTAATGTAATGAAGCCCTCAGCAGGTTGACTGACCTGGAGGGGTGGGCCCATCATAGGCTGCCCCAGTCTGTATCTCTATAGTACACTACAGTGGGCGGGAACACCTACCTGGTGTGATTCAGACAAACTCTAACCAACAAAGAAAGAAGCTGAGCCTCCTATACACACCTGTATGGAAGGAACAAAAAATCTGAGAAGAGGAAGCAACCAGAAAGGGTACCCAGTCCCTAATCCTAAGAACATTGATCCAGGAAAGGTAAATGCAAAGGAGAATGAGGACAGCAAGCATGCATATCAGATATGGCACCAGTAGTTATAAAGCGATATGCTTGGGACCTCATAGATGAGTTAAAAAGTGAAGTATTCAACCAAGTAAAGCAAGATATAAATAGAATAACTAAAAAAATGCTAAGCACATCTCCAGAAAAAACAGATGGAAGAAGGGAAGAACACAAAAAAAGGGGAGAATTGTTTGATAAAGAAAATAGAGAAAGCATAGAATACATGAAGCAGGTTCAAAGAGATTAACAGGAAATTAAAAACTCCAATGAAAGCTGGAAAAACTGCTTGAAAGAAACTAAGGATAGATTATCTGAACTAGAGGACAGGTTTTCAATGTGGGAACATGAAAGGAAAAATTTCTTTAAAATAGCAAGGAAACAAGCAGTAACAATACAAAGGCTAGAAGACAACAAGAGAATCTATAAATTAAGAACAAAGAATGTGAATGAAGAAGCATAGGTACAAAAAGGAACTACAAAGGCTATTCACAGAAATAATTAAGGAAAACATCCCAAACATAGGAAAAGGAAATGATATTCAGATGTATGAGGCATACAGAACTCCAGCTGCCTACAACCAAAACAGAACTACACCCAGGCATATAATAATCAAGATCCCAGAAACCCAATATAAGAACAAAATATTAAAAGCTGTCAGAGACAAGAAACAGATTACCTACAAGGGAAAGCCCATCAGAATTACAGCAGACATCTTGGCACAAATCATCAAATCAAGAGGAGAGTGGAGCGAAGTATTTCAAGTCCTGAAAGAAAACAACCTCCAGCCCAGATTGATGTACTCTGCAAAAATGTCCCTGAAAATTAATGGAGAAACAAGATTGCTTCTAAGATAAAGGGGAACTGGGGAAATTCACAACCACCAATCCAACCCTACAGAGAGTACTACAGGACATTCTAAAGAGAGAGAAAAGCACCAGAATTTCAGAAACAGTGGCAGAGACGTCACAATGAATGGAGCAAAAAGTGAAATGAAGAAGACAAACAAATTAATGATGGAAAAAGAGCGCAACAGAAATGAGGCAGAGAAGGTTGGATATGATTTCTAATATAGATGGTCTAGATACACTAAATTAAGGGAAAAAAGAGAGACTCACAGGCAGAGTGGAACAAGTGGTAAGATCCACTGAGATGCTCGTTATAGGAAATATAATTAACCTGAAGAAGGGTATATGGACCAAAATCAAATATGAGAAAATGGAACTCTATGTGATAGGGAACCATAGAGTAATAGGAGCAGCTGGACCAGTATTTATGGATAGGTTGGAAAGGCAGGCTTTAATAAGTAAAAAATACAAGTAGAGATCAAGTCCAGGAGTGAGAAAGTTTGGAAACACTTAGGTAAATAGCACGTTGCCCCCCCAATATAAAACAGAAGGTGTTGAGGAGCCCCAAAAATACACACTGGGGGAGTGAAAGGGGAGGAATAGTCTTAAAAAAAGACAGAAGAAGCTATTACTAATAGTGTATCAGGAATTAAAACTCATATTACTTGCACCACTCTGCTTAGGTAGAACTTATTCCATCCCAGTTTGTATACATGCACTAGATCTGAGGTCACAGAGAACTAACCCAAAATTATTAGGATATAGCACAGTAATCGTCTTTTATTTTTCTATTAACTTAATCTTGATCCCTGTATAACTTATACTGTTATATCATGACTGATTTTAGTTAAATCTGATTTGTTTGATTGCTGCTTGTTATTGACAGATTTTATTCAAAACTGTTAGGTTGATAGTACCAAGTCAGAGAGTGTAGACAACTATACTGAAAATGACAACAATTCACTATGATACCCAATCTGATTTGATTAATACCTGTTTTTGTAGCTCTACACTATCTACAAAATTGCATTTTTATTAATACTATTCTATACTGATATATTCAATTATACTTTATCTGATGATATAGCTTATTCTATTGGTGATAGTAAGAAACAACACAGTAACCATGGTAGAACTTCTTGTACAGAAGTTTTATGTCTTTTTAGTTTTATATGTCTATAAGAAAAAGTTTAGTTCTGTCCTGATTTGTTCTGTTTCTCCCTCTAATATAGAAAGGCTCATGTTAAAACTCATGCTTGTATAAAACCTATAAACAGTTAATGAGAGCTGATCTTATGACACATGATGAAATGAACAAATGCTTTGAAGGAAAAGAAAGTCACTACAATACCCAGTGCTGATTCCGGAGTGTCCTGATGCAAAATTCAGCAATACTATTAATCTTTGTTCAGAGCGATTTTAGTCTGCTTTAGTTTATTTAATCTCAACATAAGTGAAGATGTGGATAAATGTGTACATGATTAAGTGTGGTATGTGTTTTCTTGGATTAAGGAGCTGGGGAGCTTCAGAGACAGATTACCTCTGTAAGAATACTTACTCTGGGTCAACTAGAAATTTTCTAAATCTCTTCAGTATGTTTTATTCTGTTCCCCAAAGTTCATCCAAGGATTGATGAACATATTACTAAGTTTTTAATTAGACAGTTGACCAGAACTACTTGCAGTCTCCCTGTTTGAAATCCCATCTATATGTTCTACTTTTGTATCTTGAACAATTATTTGTAAGAGGACAATTTGTAAACATCAACAAGTGATTTATTACTGTTTATTTTTCTCTTTGATAGTATGTACTATTTCTACCCATTTTCCATTTTGTTTTGTCTTTCTTTAAAAAAGAAAAAGAAAATTTTCTTTGTGTTTGTTTTACGGTTCTTATTTAAGAAAAACCATTGAAGTAGGGGGACAGATATTATTTAAAGGGAAAAGGCTCAAGAATTGGAGGAAGGGAAAGAGAAAGGAGGGACAGGAGATGAAAAAATGAAAGATAAATATTTATATATATGTATGTATATAATATTTTAACTCCACACAAGGAATGTAAGCACATATACTACAAATGTATGATAATAAACTAAAATATTTAATAAGAAAGAAAAATGTAGGTTATGAGCAATAACATGTTGGCATAAAGATGCTGATTTAAAAAAAAAGTTCTTTCCAAAACAATGACAGTTTTAGTGGATTTTAATAAAAGAAAACACACACCACCAGAAATATGTTTTGTGGGTTTTCAAAAGTCATGCATTTATGAAAAAATGCCATATAGTGGGGGTCTCTGGAACAAGACATCAATATTTGATATCACATAGTAGCTGAAGGAGCTGAGGAGCTTCAGAGACAGATTACCTCTGTAAGAATACTTACTCTGGGTAAACTAGAAATTTTCTAAATCTCTTCAGCATGTTTTATTCTGTCCCCCAAAGTTCATGTGTTAGATACGTAATCCTCATTATGGGAGTGTTGAGAGCTAGAACCTCTAGGAGATGATGAAGTCATGAGGACTCTGCCTATGAATGACTTAATTCCATTTTCATGTCAGTAAACTAGTTATCAAGAGTGTCGCCCTGATAAGGGAATGGATGGTCCTCTTCTCTCTCCCATACTTTTTAGCAAATATCTTCTTTTGCCCTTCTGCCTTCTTTCATGGCACTGCAAGAAGATCCTTAGTGAAATTCTTGACTTGGGACATCTCAGCCTCTAAGATTACAAAATATGAATCTCTACATTTCATAGGTTACCTAGATGTAAATATTCTGCTATAGTAATGCAAAAGGCACTGATTCTCTCTTTGTGCTCTTCTTAAATCTAAAGTAAGACTATTAGTAGTGCCTGCCTCCTATGTTAACAGTGTATTAAGTGAAAATATGTGTATAACTCTTAAGAATAGCAAGCACTCTGTACATAATAACATTTAATTTTATTAAATGTAGCAGGGCCAAAAATACATGAATACAGATAGAGATTTTTTAAAAAACTTTTCTATAAGTAATCTCATCCTGCTGCAGAATATCTAATTTCAGCAATGCGGGAAAAATAAACTAAATCATTACATTCAGTGTAACGCCCAATTTAAAATTCTTCAAGCTTGTTTCCTCATTACAGTGGGCTGGGGATCTGACTGCAGGTTTTATTCACATAATAACTTTCAAATATGAGTGGTAGTGTCCTACCTTCAGAAGTTCTAGGTAAACTGGTATTTATTTATTCATATCACTGATCAGACTCACGACCTTGTGCTTGCCATGCAGGCAGTTGTACTGCTGAGCTATATCCTAGGCCCCAAAAGAAAATTTTTTTAAAAATTAAATTTCTGAGGATGTAGCTCGGTGGTATAGTGCCCTTGAGTCAATCACCCAGCACCACCAAAAGAAAAGGCCACTGTAAAAGCCAGTGCACTCTTCTTCATCAAGTTTTATTCTTCCCACCACCTTCATTTGTCACACTATTACAAGGGGGACACTGTGACCCCTCACAGTCATGGGTCTTTGTAAAAGACTGCAGTGATGTCTGCAAAAGTCTGTGCATAGAGTGCGCAGCTGCTCTGTGGACTGTCAACCCAGGCGGAAAGTACCCCCACCTTGTCACATAGACCCCGTGCCAAGCCCACTGGCAAGGTCTGCAACTTCACATATGCCTCCTGGGCTGTGTGTTATGTGCCTTGTGGCCTCTTCATCCTGTCTCTTAGGCTCTCTGTTGGTCACTGTACTGTTAACTCCTCTCCAGCTCGACTCTGAGAACTCAGCATGTGGAAATTTCCAGGCTTCTTGCAGACTCAGTGCAGGTGGTTTGGAGTCCTTTTGCAGATGTATCTATAGAATTATCCCTTTGTCTTCTCTACTTTTGTATGGTTCCTGGGCCACATCAGATATAAAGTTGAGAATAGTCTGGGACTCTATCAGCTTGCCATTATTTTGTGGCTGTGACCTATGGGTAGGGATTCTAGCCATACACAAGGGACCCAGAGCAACTTACTGCCCTATCTCTTCCTCCAGGATACCTCTTCCTCTACCACATCTATTAGCTTTCCTACCACTGAGACCAAATATTTGATATTCAAAATTATTTTAAAGGAAGTGGGGTTTAGATTGGCACATGATTTGGGGAGAGTCAGTCCATGGTTGACTGAATCTGAGGCAGAAATGGCATGCTACTGTATAAGCGAATGACAGAGAAAAGTTGCTCACTCTATGACAGATGTGAATCAACCCAAAGGACAGAGCAGGGACAAGTGTACAGCCCTCTGGGTCTCCTCTAAGACCCAGCTTCCTCCTCCAGGCTCTACTTCCCAGCACAGGGGACTGGGAGGTACATTTGAAATCTAAACTACAATACTGCTGCTGATTTGGACCATACCCTTTATTCCATGTGTATTATAATTTAAACTAAACTCTCAGATCCAAGTTTCTTAAGATTGGCTCTGAATATGGAAGGGAAGTTTTTTGAAATTCAGAAAAAAAAATTCTCTTCAAGTAAATTTTTATATTTTCTTACTCAAGACTCAAACCACTCCATTTTTAGTCAACAGTTGAAAAATAAACTTCTTCCTTTGTGCTTCAACTCTAGCATTCCTCTCAAGCCTTGGAGGGGAGGTTGGTTGAAACAATGTTCAACTTCACACAACATAATACAGATAAACATACAAAATAATACAGATAAGAAAAGAACATTATCATGATGCAAACTATATTACTCACATGGCATTCATAAATGAAACTGATTGCATCATAAATTATTGGCTCATCTTCAACTACTTCTAACTCATTAGAAAGGATATATGTATTTTCAACTCCATGCTCTAATAAGAACAGTTATTTCCATTTCTCTGCCTCTTTGAATCCACAAACATGTGGTAGATTTGTGTGTGTGTATGTATGTGCACAAGTATACACATGAGTGTGTGTGTATATGCGTGTGGCATGTTTTATTTCTTGTTTTTGTCTCTGGATGCTGTGTGTATGTATATCATTCAAGTGTTTTCTAAGCCATTAAAGTTAGAATACACTTTTAAATATCTGCCTTATTCAGACTGAGCTGCCATTAAAAAATACCGTAGACGGAGTAACTTAGAACAACCTTTATTTTCTCAGGTTCTGTGATCAGATGTTCTTAAGCAGGATGTACAAATTTGATTTCTGGTGAAGATTTCCTCCTTGAATTGCACATAGCCATTTTTTTTCAATAGATTCTCATAATTATATGCCATCATCATAGTCTCTGTGGTAGTGAGAAAGTCCATGGTACCTGGGTCTCTTCTTATAAGGGCTCTAAGCATCACAATGGCCTATTCTCATGATTTAATTTACATCCTAATTACCTCCCAAAGGTTCCATTTTCATTTATCATCATATTGGAGGTTAGGGGGCCTCCATACATGAGTCGCAGAGAGACATAAACATTTAGCTCATAACATTTCATCCCTAACCCTCCTAAATCCATGCCTTTTTCATATGTAAAACACATTTATTCCATCCTGATAGACCAACAGTTTCTATGTGAGAGACCTAAAGGAATAATTCATCCCTAAGCAAGACTTCTTTCTAGCTATATACCTGTGAAGCAGCACAAGTTATGTGTTTCCAAAATACAGTGGTTATACAGGCCCAAGGTACACATTCATATCTCAAATGGGGAAAATAAAAAGTACAGAAAAGGTGATAGGTCCTACACTAGTACAAAATGTATCTAGGCAAATTTTATTAGATATAAAAGCCCAAGGATGGTCCTCTTTAAGTCATTGCTCTGCCCTTTCACCCTATTAGTGTGGCACCATCACTCTCATGCTCCACTGGGCAGAAATTCCATCGTTCAAGTCTAAGTGGAGATAACTTTGATCCTTCGACCTGCATACTTGGAGGAAATTGTGATGGGAGTGGAAGCCTTAGTGATTTCTCAATCACCTTTGAGGTCTTTTATCTCGTTTTCTTGTAGTACAGCACACATCTACATACAAATATCTCTAAGATTTGGTTCCATAGACTCCAAATTTACCAACCTTCTTTCATGCCATCTGAAGTCCTGTGCCCTTCAGTTCAAATTGGCAGGGTCTGTGACAATATCTTTTTTTCCCTAGCTTCTGTTGATCTGGATAATTAAATTCATGATCTCTTGTTACATGCTCTCAACAACACTTTTATGTTATCTCAAGAACAAGTGTTCTCATTTTTTATCATATGAATACAATAAGAATTTTCCAAATATTCAAGTTAATTTTTTCTCTTGTTTAACAATTCTTTCTTCATCTTATCTCTTTCTTTCATACTTTAACTGGAAAAGAAGAACAAAACTTTACAATCTCAATTCACCATCCAACTCCATTTCTTATCAATTTTACTTTCCAGAAAACCCAGGAACATAGTTGAGTCAAACTCTTCACAAATAAATGTAGAATAGCAATCACAATTCTTCCAGACTGTCATAACATGTTCCTTATTTCCATGTTATAAGATTTACCCTTAGTAGTCATATTTCTAGCATCCTTCTCAAAATTCTTTCAAGTGACTAACACAAGATGGAAGGATAGTAAGTTCTAGCACTCATTCTTCCACAGAAATATCAGTTTAAACAACTCCTTAGTATAAATAAATCATTACAGGTTCTAAAGAAAAAGTGTGAGAAATTAGAGCACCCAGAAAGGAATAGAATAACAAAAGATGGGTTGAAATCACAGAAAGATTTTTAGTATCTATATCACCCTTTTCCCATATCGAACTAATTTATTATAAGCTGGAGAGAGAGAGATGCTCCATTTGGGCAAAGAATAGAGAAATAAGCTTCAACTAAGATCCTTGCAAGCTTGGTGTGATGGAATATGCCTGTAATCCCAGCACTGGGAGACTGATGCAGGAGGATTGCCACAAAACTGAATCCACTCTCAATTGTATAGCAAGTTCAATACCAGCTTAGACTATATAGTGAAACTATGTCTCAAAAACAAACAAACAAAAATCCAGGACCATTTGCAGACCTGTTTTCTGGGTTTGTCCTGGGGCCATGCTGACCTGAGATGTCCCTGGTTCTGGACTATTCCAAGTACCAGGATAGCCTCTAAAGCCCCAGAATTTAGGGCTTCCCTGGCACCAGGCTATAATCTAAAGCCCAAATGATCTGATCAGTGCACATATTCTGAAACTTTAGCCTGTTGCCTATGGATACAGAATCTGAGTCAAGCCAATGCAGAGCAGTCCTTCTAGCCTAGGATTTCACACTGCCAGGTTTTGACCCATCTGAGCATCAAGTCATCATTTATGCTGTCAGAAATTCAGCTGGTACCTTAGATACAAATTCTGTTCTTCCACCCTTCAGATCTCCCCACTCTCCAAAAAACCTAATCAGGACTCATCTCAGTAGATTCTGATGCCATGTCAACATCCAAAGACTTGGGCTTTAGGTCTCTCTGTTTAGGACTAAGGCCCACTACCTTATTTCAAGATCCAGGGCCATCCCAGCAAAAAGTCATCTCCTGCAAACTCAGGGTCAAATTTCACTCTAGTGCCACTCAACTTCTGTAGATCCAAACTTTGGGCAGGGATCTCTGGATACAGATTGTAGACCTACTCTCATAAAACCAGGCTCCATACTTTTATCCTAGGTCTAATGAAAAGTTCCAACCTTGTGTAACCAGATACACATCTGTTGTTGCAGGCACTGAGGAGCCTGCTTAAACAATCCAGCAGCAAAATCATTTGTGGACCATGGCTAACAGGTTTCCTTGAATCTCTGTGTGGCATGACCAACAAAATACTTTCCCAGCCAAATCCAGTACACGAAGAGACCTCAGATGCAAAATATTAATTCTGATATATCAATTTTATTGGATGGAGAAATGCCTAGCAGACTAGTACAGCACAATCCTGGATGTGTTTATGTGGGTTGTAGTGGTGTTGCCCTGGGTAGTAAGTATATATGGTCCCTCACTCATTCCTTTCTGACCTTGTTCCCCTTCTCCACTTCCTAGCCTCCATAAACTAAGCAGCTTTGGTCTACCATGCCCTTCCTCCATAGAAGGAACCTGTGGACAATGGACCAAAATCCCTTAACACTGTAAGCTGTTTAAACCTTTCCTCCTTTAAGTTGTGGGTAACTGGAATTATGTCCTAGTGACAGGAAAGCTGACAAATACAAAAATAGGTAGCAAAAAAGTGAGATCATTTCTGTGATTGTATCTATGTAACTTAGAATCCTTCAGAACTGGTTTGTAGAAGAAATTTGGAAAGGTTTACAGATGTAAAGAAGCTTTAAATGCTATAAGCAGAGCCTGAGAAGTGATGGTTGCTGAAGCACAGAAGGCCAAATTGTTCACAGGAATGAGGATAGTTGACATCAAGTTTAGAAAGTTTTACAAGCGGGGCCAGGGATACAGTTCAGTGGCACAGTGCCTGCCTGGCAAGCATGAGGTCCTGAGTTTGATTCCTGCTGCCAAAAATAACCACAAAATTTCACATGGGAACAAGGGCTCCATTGGTCCTATGTGTTAAATTGTGGCAGAAATGTTGTCTACAGGACTTCCAAAGGAGACAATAGTCAAACCAGAATGGGCATCCTGTAATGTTTACAATGCCTCAGTTTTATTGGTCTTGTTCTCTACTGTTTTGTCCAACTTTATAATATCTAATGAGATAGACAATTCTTTTTAAGGAAACAAGAGACAACGTTGATAACCATTGTTGATAACCTTGTACTCTGTTCTACATCATGTGCTATGTCTATCCTTGGTTTTGACTGACAGCTTTGTTTTGCCATATTTGACTTTATTCTCCCTCTCCCCAAAAAAAGTAATAAGAACTAAGGAGTAATAAAATCCAAAATGTGTAAATTTTGTTGTAAAAAAGAGAGGGAGAAAAAAAAAAGAGCTCTAACGGATATAACAGCAAGTGTGTTTAGGGGTGTTAAATAGCTGACTATATTAATGTTTTCGGATCATTGAACACAGTTGTTTGCAGTCTCTCTGTTTGAATGTCCACTTTGTATTCTTTGATACTGTGATTTGAGCAACTATTTCCAAGATGATAATATGTAATCTAGTAACAGGTGATTTCTTACTGTTATGTTTTTTTTTTTGTAGTTCTGTATTATGTGTAACCTTACACCACTTTGTTTTGTTTTGTGTTTTTCTCTTTTTCCTCTTAAATAAAATTAAAAAAAAAAAAGAAATGTTGTCTACATTTTGTCTATGCCCTGAGGCTTTGAAAGAGAATGAGATTAAGGGAAGTGGACTAATTAATCTAGCATAGAGTGTCTCACATGGTCCAACATTCAAGTTATACTGTGAATACTGTTGATGGACCTTAACCAGATTTATAGTGAGAATCAGATCAGAGACAAAAGATAGAATAAAAAACTTTGATAAATTAAAATTTCAGTTCAGAAGAAACCACACGTACAGTTGGGAACAAAACAAGTGTGGGTGCTGAAGAAATTAGAGGCATTAAAATGCATCGAAGTACTTTATATATGGGTGAGAAGAAAGACGTCTTGGGGAAGTCACATAAATCAACAAGACCGCACTCAGGGGAACAAACGAGCAAATCTTTCATTTGCAAAGTGTAAGCGAGGCTTCTGCTCAAGAAGAGCCTTGTAGGAAATTGGCTCTCCAGGGTTCATTTTACTGTATTTAGACATCCAAAGTCCACTGCAAGAATGGGATGGGGTAACTGGTTGCTGCTTTTGCTGAGCACAGACTTTGACATTATTCATGTCATGCTGGATGTTCAGGGATGCAGAATGCAAGCATTGGTAGGTCAAGAAAGCCTCTACTCAGAATTCAAAGAAAGATGTGGAAGACTAGACAAGGAGCCCCAGAGAAGCAGTATATGCAGCTATGGAAATAGGATCAACGTTCAGTGAACACTCCACGAAGTCAGAGATCTTGACAATATGAAATATCTTCCAAGGAAAGCTGCAAGATGTGAGGGGTAGTCAAAAAGAAAGACTGTGCACGCTGCAACTAAAAGCCATGTGGGACAGTCCAAGCCATTTGGATCTAACATTATATTGCCTTGTGTCCTAAATGCCAAATATAGAAATATAGGGCTCAATATTTTTCCTGGTGTGTTTCAGTCTTGGCTGTGACTCAATTCTCTCTACACAGCCACATTCTTCTTTATTTGAATGGAAAAGTTTCCCTGAGTGATTGTAATTTGGGATTATGTAATTTGTGTTTTTAAATTTACAGAAGTTCATAGCCAAGAATGTCTTGATTTTCAAAAGAGACTCAACTTGGACTTTTGAAAAATGTTACAACTGCTAATACTTTAGAGAAGTGATTATTCCATTTCTGTTTACACATGGAATATTAGGTTAGGTGGAATTATGAATTCACTGTCTTTATTTGAAAATGAAATATGGTTTAAGGAGATATGTTGGGGTGTTAGATTGAGAAGGGATGGATTTTGACCTTTAATCCTCATATCTAAAATTCAGTGTGTTAAGCCTACAGATTAGTATAGTACAATCCTCAGTGTAAATGAGACAGTCGTGGAGACATGGCCTTAGATACTATTTAGGGTCCCTCATAGGTTCCATTATGGCATTTCCCTCTTACTCTGCTTCCCAGGTGCTCAGCCAAACACTTTACACACTAAAACAATGAGATTTCTTCCTTGAAACCTGTTGACAACACAGTGACTCTTTTGAAACTATAACCTAAATGAAACCTTTTGCCCTTTAAGATTGGGTGTGCAGTGTTGTTTTGGTGATGAGAAAGCTGCCTAAGACACACAAATGCCAAAATAATGTGACATGTAAAAGCAAAGAGACACCAACACCAAAAATCAATTCCATATCCTAGTAACTGACCTTAAGAAGCAGTTACATACAAATAGCCTAACGAAAATTTTAAAATAATTATTTGAAGAAAGCTTTGTAAACTTTAAGAAAATACAGAGAAGAATGTAGTAAGGAAAATAATAAATTAAAATTTAAAGAATGCTTTAAATTAGTCAAAAAATCAAATTAAAATTCTAACAAATGGAAAAATGCAAGAAGGAAATGAAACATGTAATAAAAGCATCAAAAGAATTGATTCAGAAGAATCCTCAAACTCAAAGACACGTTATTTGAAAATATATAGTTACAGGAGAAAAAGAAAAACAATAAATAAAAAGGAATGCAAACATTTATGGGATTTACAAAATAGTGTCAAAAATAAGATATTTCACTAAGAAAGGTGAGGAAAACAAAGGGGATGACATTTTGAAATTATTTAAATAAGTACAAAAAAAGAATTTTAAAAATAATATGAAAAAACTTTCTATACCTGAGTAAACTTCCAAGTACAGGAAGTTCAGATCTCTAATAGGATTCAATCTAAATGATTTTGGACAAAGACGTTTTTAAAAATCCAGGGCAAAAAGACACTTGAAAAAACTGAAAGCAAATAACATGTAAAGGGATTTTTATAAGACAAATGATGGATTTCTTAGTAGAATCCTTATTAGCAAAAAAAAAAAAAAAAAAAAAAAAAAAAATTAAAATACTATATTTAACACACGGAAAGAAGAAAACTGCCAGTTAAGAATACTGCAATCAGAAACTTTTTCTTCAGAAATGAAGATAATAAATTATGCAGAAAAGAATGTGTTAAAAGAGTTAATCACCACCAAACTTGTCTTGTAAAAAATGTTAGAGTTCAAGCTGAAAGAAAAAGATACTAATTAGTAACTTGAAATAGATGAAAATGTAAAACTCATAGCTAAATTAAATATACAATCAAATGCAAAGTACCCTAATAGTAAACCAGGAGTGATGATACACACCTATAATATCAGCTTGGGCGATTTAGTGACTGAGCAAGAGCCTGTGTTAAAATAAAACAGAGTTTAAAAAACAGGTAGGGCTCTGACAGTGTCAACTGACTTAGAATTTGTTCTCCCAGAACTCATTTTATTTTTTTTTTTTTTTGCTTGAAGGGTAAATAAAATAAAGACAATCATTATGGTTTCTGCCTCTCAAATTTGGGCAGTTTCAAAGTCAGTTCTGAATACAGCTTTTCTCTGAGTTCAGGAACTCAGTTTCTCCCTAGAGTAGGATAGAAAGACAGTGCCTTCAAGAGGCTTCACATCCTACAAGGCCATCGGTCCTTTTGTTCAGGAAGGATCCAGTGAAAGTCCCTGCCCTAATGCCTTATGGGAGCCTAAGCTTCAATCAAGTCAACTCTTAGGGCAGTGGTATTCCATGTTATTCCGGGTCCTAGTTCTTCTCTGGATCTTCCCCTGCCTTTCCATTCCCTAAATCCCCTCCAACTAGAACAGTAGGAACGGGAACTCAAAAGCTCAGCCAGCCTCATACATAGCTCTTGCCAAAATAATTGTTCCCACCTTGTGTCAATATTTTCCCTTCCAATCTGGGACACTTCCTCCATCAGAATGTGTGTCCTAGATCTTGATGCCAGTAGGCTCAAATAGGGAGTACACAGTAAGAAGTATATACTGTAAAGAAACCCTGCCTCTGATCTTACAGTTTATCTAACCCTCTCTGGTGCCCAGTAGTTCCTTCCTGTCACCCTTAACCAACGTGGTACCTGGGTGTGCTTCTCACAAACCTCTAACTTAGGTCTTGTCACTAATTACGTGATCCCATGGCCTACATAACATACTGCTGCTGGAAATTCTGGCCTGTTCCCTTAAGCACCCTCACTGAACTTTATGCTCAATCCAGGAGGAACCTCTTCTTCCTGCTTTTACCTCATGTATGCTCTTTTTCTGTCTACCAGTATTAGGTATTCTAGGGATATCTAACTCAATGTTGATTTAGACCTTTCTTGCTCATTCAGTTAGAAGATACTAGTCTTGGAATAGAATCATTCTGGTCCATATCCTTTACTATCCCCACACCTGGGAATCATGTACTATATTATCAAATGATATGTTGCCAGAAATTTAATGTAAGAATCTTTCAGTATTACTGATGTTACCTGCCACTCTAGACCATACAATTAATCCTTAAAGTAATTAACATTTGGTTTTATTGCTTCTATTTGCCTTCTCCCAAAGATTCATTCCCCAAAGAAAGGCAGTGTCCCAGTCCAGTGCTTTGCTGGACCACTCCCCCTCCAGACTGGGGGAATGTTGTGTGCATTTCTGTGAATTATTTTGACACTAATTTATCACCATATTTGTTAAATTAAACCCTGGAATTGTGGGGCAGTCTAAGCTACATTAAGTAAGGCGGTAAGCCTCCACCAGTGAGGCTGGGGAGAAAGGTTCAATTTTATATTCATGTCTTTTAGTGTATTTTTGAGATTTTAAAAAAACTGGTTTTAGATAGGTTTATGCTGAACCCATTTTCTATTTTGGTGCCAATAAAATTTAGACAGACTAAAAAAAATAAGAACTGCGCATATAACTCAATACCCAGGTCCTGGACTGAATCCTGGTACAACCAAATACACACACACAGACACACACAGACACAGACACACACACACACACACACACACACACACACACACACACACACACACTACTCTAATACTGTAATGATTACATATAAATAATATGCAATTATATATCATTAATATGAAGGCTGAAATAAAAGTATCAAAAATAATAGCTATAATAATTTGTTAAGAAATATACATTGCCTAAGACATAGCTGGGACGTCAAAGCATAAAATGAGAGTGATGAGGTAAAGCTGCAAAGATTTGGTAATCAAAAGGGTGGCAAAGATATGAGACAAAAGGAAACCGTCTATGCTAGATCAAATACTATGGAAAAAGTGTAGAGATTTATCAAAGCTTAAAAATTAGATTTATCAAAAATTTAAACATTTCCTGTGATCCAATTATACTTCTAAGTATATTCTTGGAAGAGTTAAGGCATCATACTGTAGTGATACATGCCTTCCTATGTCTAGAGCTGTGCAACAAACAATAGTTAAGCTCCAGAATGTCTTCTAACAGGTGAATAGTATAGCAATGGAATACAATTCACCCATAAAGAATGAAATCATGTCATTTTCAAGAAACAGGATAGAATTTGAGACTATAATATTAAATGAAATGAGTTAAGGAGTTAAATATTGCATTGTTTCTTTTATATAAGAAGCCTAAAACACAAACAAAAGAGTAAAATAAAATACAGATGGCAGGAAAATGTTAAGTTTCTATAAATTTTAAATGGGCTGTGATAACTATACAGTGTTTCATGTAAGCCTCATGGTAACATAAAGAAAAATCCTACAGTAGATACAAACAAGCTAAAAACTCAAGGCTCAATGTATACCACCAGAAGAAATCATATACTCACAAAGGAATACAATAAAAAAGGAAGAAAGAAACAGAGCATACAAAACAACTAAAATTCAGTTAACTACATGGTAGTGGTGAATCCTTACCCAATAATTATGTTGAATGTTAAATTCTTCAATTAAAATCCAGTGTGGCTGATTGCATTTAAAAATTATGCACAAAAGAAATGTTAAACACTTAAATTGATTAACATTTTTAACTCTTATTTTATAATTTCACAATTCAACTGACCAACAAGCATTTAAAATAATCATCAATATGACAATCATAAAATGCAAATTAAAGCCACAATAATGTATCACTTTACACCTGTAGGATGGCTCCTAACAAAATAATGAAAGATACACAGGGAAGATGATAGGGCAAAAGGGAGCCATTATACACTTTGGTAGGAATGTAAACTATTGTAATCCTTATGGAAAATAGCACAGAAGTTTCTCAAAAAAATTAAAAATTGATCTTTCATTTGAACCAACAATTCTTCCTTCCTTTTTGGAAAAATGTAATCAATTGGGAAAAATGTAATCATTGTATCATTGATACATTGGGAAAAATGTAATCATTTTAACAATTAAATATCTGCACTCCAATTTTCAATTCATAAGTATTTATAAAAATGAAGATATGGAATCAAACTAAGCATCCACTAAAGAAAAGGAGATACACACACACACAACTGAATAGTATCCAGCCTTGCAAAAGAAATAAGCCTGACCATTTAAAAGACAGATGACTTTGGTACCATTATAGCAAATGAAATGAGTCAGACACAGAGGCAAATAGTATGCAGACTCACTTTTGTAAAGGATCCAAAACTTTTTCCCTCTGTGAGCTTTGACTTACATTTTGTAGCTACTAAGCCTCTACTTATCCTGGAATCTTCTCTGGAATGTAGGGCATCTATTATAAATTGAATTATATGGCTGACCTCTTGTTCTCCTAAGCTCAATTATGCACTAATCTTTGGATGAACAGTTGACTTTTTCTATCCAATATTTCATGTAGATAACCTGCTAATGTTAAAAAGAAAATTAATGGAACCAACTAGCAGCCATGCACTCTTGTATACTGGCACCGCCACAAATGCAATAACCTGTTTTCACTGCAACATACACTGATGACAGGGTCAACCTAAATCAATGAAGAACTATGCGAAGGGAGTGTACCTCAGGACGAACCGTAAACTCCGCTGTCCACACCCACTCTCTCCTCAGCACTCACAGAAAAACCTTGTCAGATCTTCATTCCTGGTGTTTTGATGAAACTCCAGAGTATAAAAGATAAGGCAGAAGTTTGGAAACAGACAATCATTCTCCCAAACAGAGTGCTACCTTTCCAACGCCTTCTACTTATATCTTGTCTGGAGTAATTTTCTCCTTGAAAGGAAGTCTATTTGTCATTCTAAATAATCAAGTTCTTTCTCCATGAAAATCTAATTTATGGATTTTTTTAAAAAAATGTTTTGCTTCATCTACTTAATTGAACTCTTATCCAACAAAAACAAAAGTAAAAAAAAAAAAAGTTTTTTTTCCTAGCGAATAAGAAGAAAAACAGTATGCAATAGTTTCACATTTGCTTTTCAATATAAAAGAAAATAAGATCTGAAGCGAATTTACATGTTATAACGCTGAATATTCAGGATCAGACTTGAGTCACTGAAAACACAATTTGAACAATCACCAATTGTAATTGAGTTGGGTTAGGTAATATCTAGCATTGTCTACCTCAATTTGTATTCACCAATTATTATCATAAATATTTTTATTCTTCCCAGAATTCTGCTGCTGCATTTTGTGTCCTGGTCTCTGACATTCCCCACAATTGTGAAGCTGATCTTGGTTTTTTAGGTACTACATAGTTTTTGACTTCCCTCCAAAGTTACAGACAGGATTTGTGGCTCTGTAAGCTTCCGTAAAACAACTACTTTGTAAGGAAACTTGCAGTATAGGAGACTTTCTGGTGCCAGGCTACCTGTTTCTACAGGCATAGTTGAATTCAGGTTTCTCTTGGGTCTCAAGGTCAGGCGCTACAAAAGATTGAAGAACTTAAGGCTGAGTATTATTTCATTTCTCAGTTCTTCTCTTTGGTGTACTAAAAGCTACAACAAAAATGACCCATTATCTGTCCTCTCAGTGGGGTTTCTTGACTAACACTGAAGCTATCTCAAGTATTTCAATTCTTCCCCATCCTGCTTCTAAATGTGTTGCTTGTGGCTGCCCTTTCCCATCAGTCAGCATGGAGTTTTCCATATTGCTAGTACCTTTCAGTTCATTTGTTCATTCTTAAAACCTGCCTGCCAACAGAGTCAAGGATTTCTATAAAAAGTCACCCAGTTTTTGTCTATTCCCTTCTCACATACGCTAACTTATTAAAAATATACTAGCTTAGAACTTCAAACAGGTATGACAATAAAACTAAGCCGATAACAGAAATGTCCTCACCTTTAATTATTGTATAATCTTGTAATTTGCAAAATATTACTTCTTTACAAATATAAATTTAATGTAACCCTTATAACAATCTAATAGGAAAGCATTAGTGTTGCATTTTAAGGAATATACAGCACGGAAGAATAAACAGCTTGGGCAGGATCACAGGTTAATCACAGATGCATCTTCCAAGTTGGTCACACCACTCTTCTCTGAATCACAGCATCATACCACCTTCCTACAATGTTAATATTCCAATGGCTTCTACATATCATTATCTGTAGTAACCAAACATTGCATCTTCTTATTCTCTAATTCAGTCCTCAATCACAAGAGATTACCATTGAGAGATGAAATAGGAATCACTATATGAGGAAGTCACAGTCGAAATTATACTTGAATTTCTGCAACAGAATAGTAATTTTGATACATGAAACTATACCCAAATTTTTAAATAACAATATAAAAATCATCACTGCCTTTATGGAGAAATTCAAAGCTCAGAGACATCAAATATCTTCACTATCATTATATAGGAAATGGCTAAGCTATTTCACTATACTGTACGTCATTTTCCAACTTAAATACCTCTATTAATAAGATATTTTAGTAAATTGTGTAATACCTATGCTATGGACTCTAAAAATTACTCTTATTTTGAATATAGATTAAGGTTTAATCCTAGGAGAAACTCTCCTCAACTATTAACATCTGGTGGTTCTGGTAAAGAAAATCCACTATCTTAAGGGCATTCACTGAATTCAGATGAGTCTCCTGAGGTATTCAAGGTAGACATACTGACAGAGGGATTGGGAACACATACACAAAGTCTATCATGCATAATTAACAGTCAGATTTCAGGTTTTCTATGATTCTACAAAGAGTTGAAGTCATTTTCCTCTGTTCTTCTAGTTTGCTCATTCAATGACAGAGTACTAAATGTACCTTCTTTACTAAGTGGTGGCTAACAGTTTTTTTTTTTTTTTCCCCAAAAGCCATTTGTTAAAAGCAGTGCTTCACTCAGTCCACTCTATCATCAACATATTATGAACTATGATGGAGGACAGTCTAAAGAATCCATCAGCTGGAATCAAGACCAAATTAGGTCATTTACAATTTATATTATATGCCCTCCATTCATTCACTTAACATGATAAAATATTAGTATCAGTATTTTGTATTATAGAAAAGGAATAAGCACTACCTTGCGTTTTACTCTTGAGTTTGGAGCCAACTTAAAAAAATAAACAGGAAAAAGACCAATCCCTATCAAAATGCCCAAGTCATTGATAATACTGTTTGTTGAAAATAACTTCAATGTGCAGCTAGGTTGGGCTCCGTGAATAGGGATCTCCAAACTTGGACATAATCACCTCTTCACTCATAAGACAGAGTAAGAGAAATCCTAGCCACTAGAACCCAGGTGAGATGGAAAAGTACACTCATGTCCTGAGGACTCGGAAGCTCGGATAAGATAAGAGCAGTCAGAAAGCACAGGGCCCATTAAGCTTAGCTTCTACCTCATTTATCAGCCACATAAAGTCATTGTCCTCCTCAAAAGAGAAATCTGCTCGTGCAAGAAAGGCAAAGAGAAACAGAAAGTGTTCCTTCATTATTTTTGTCTTTTGCAAAATGGAGTCCTCTTCATGAGTGTTCCATTCTGCAGTAACAAGGACAAAGTGTTTCTATCATTTAGCATCAAGGATGATTTTTTGCAGTGAAAACTTCCCTTACGGATAGCCAAAGCCAGACAGAAAATTTTAATTGGGATACAACTAATACTTAAAATGCAAAATTCTAAAAGTAAATCAGCAATATTACCTTATTTCTTAATTTTCCCCTCCTCCAATGTACTCCATCTGAATAGAAGATATTAATTACTACCAATTCAGAGACTCATCCTAAAAAACTAGGAGTTTCATGAATGTTCTTTACATGAGTTTCATTGAATGAAATATGAGGTCTTTTTAAATTTTATAACCAAATATCTTTCAAATACATTCTATTTTTCTCCATTTTCAATATTACCAAAAATTTCCTGCTACTACCTTCTACCTAGTCATTTACTGGAGTCAATTCTCCTAGCAGTTCCCCAAATTATTTTTTCTAAATATGCAAAATGAACCCTATTTACTGGAGTCTTGGTCTAGGACCACTGAGCTCAACAGAAAATAAAACAGATAAAACATATATTTGTTTATAAGGAGCAGCAGGATAGTCAAAGCCTGACAACAGGCTAAGATATGAGGCACGGTGTCTTTGCTTTTATCTGGTGTACAGTTTGATGGGGGATAGGATTTGGTGGAGTGTAGGAAGTACATGAGCGAACTTCTGACATGGTCAAGGTTCAAGAATTGAGGAACAATACATTTTTGAGAAATCATGCAGGAACAGATCATGGCTATCTGGTAATCTAATTGTATGCTAACTGTGATTACTGAGCTAGATAGAATTTGCATGAGTCAAAGTCCTCAGTTGGTGTGGTATCTTGCTTTGTGATGCCAGAACATCACAGACTATTTGCTGGCAATGGCTCTAGTCATTGGTTCAAAGATTAACCTGCCCATAGCCAGCCAGGAGTGTTACCACAAGTCATGTAAGCCTAGGACAGACTCTCAATTTATTTTTATGTTAATTTATTAGTATTAATTATTGTACCACGTTAGGCTAGCACTCAGCACCTATTTACCTGACTCTAACTCCTGTGCTTTCTTCAGGACTTAAATCTTTTTTTTCTGGAAAATCCTCTTGGAGTCAGGTTGGGACATCCTACTATTTACTTCCATAAAACCCTAAAGTTCTCTTATGAAAACACTCCATGTATTTCTATCGTTCTGATGACCTATGTTCTCTACCAGCTCCTAATTTGCATTTGATAAAAAGGACCAAAGTCAAAACATTCACAGTTTTATACATAGCTCCTGGCAGCATAGACAGAGCACAGTACAAACATTAAAATGTTTATTGAATGATTTCTAAATTATATTAATCTTATATGAACTCTAAGTTAACCAAAGAGCTTACAGAAATGGCAGTCTAAGAAACTATATGACAATTTTGTTGAAGGCAACAACTATCAAATTTGGAAATAGTATCAACAGCAATAGTATAAAAAGCAATAAAGACACTAGTGACTGCACAGAAACACATCAATACTCGTATGAACACATACTCAGAGGAGTGTGTACTAACAAGGGGTAATACAGAAACAAGTTCCCAGCTTTATGATTTTTAGCCTATGGAAGTATATTTGGTATAGAGGATGATGATTAAAAGACTATATCTTTTCTTGCCTAGGTAACCACACAACTGAAGCAAGGTAAAACATTGCCACTGAAGACAATGAAAGCACAAAAGCAAAAGAAAAAAGATTCACAATTTTTTATTTCCCATTTCTTTGCTTGACAAGTCGATTGATGGATTGTACTGGGGATTAAACCCAGAGCCTTAACACAGAGACAAGGCCCAGCCCTCCAACTCTTTATTTTTGATTTGGGTTTTTCTTTTGGTTTCTGTTCTTGTTTTTCACTTTGAGGTAGGGTCGTGCAAAGTCATAAAATTGCCCAAATTGGGCTTTAATTCGTGATTCTCTTGCCTTAATCCCCAGACTATTGGAATTAAAAGCATGTTGCGCCATACTCAGTTCCCTTCTCTCTTAACGGAAGACCAGACCGTGAAGCAAACCAAGCTCAAAGCAGTTCAAATGAAGGCAAAATAATTAATCTGAAGTGATACTAGTTTTCACCAAATAGGTGAAGTTTTCACTTTGCATCCAGGTTTCATACAACATCTGCTTTAAAGAGGAGAAAGTGCTGACTGGGAGAAAAATAACAATGTCCATGAGATATACAACTTTACTCTCATGTAGAATAAAATGCAAAATTGTCCAGTAACTAGAGAATCAAGAAAATGGAAAATATTCTAGAGAGAAAAAAACTCAAACTATTTAATCTCTAAATGTGCAAGCTGCTGGAACTGTCAAAAAGTGAGATTACATTTTATTATCATTTAATACTATTGCACTTCAGCACAATAACTATAATAGTCTATTACAATAATTGATGTAATTAATTCTCATAACTCAAGTCAGTTGAAAGGTATATTGGACCCCTCCTTTTCACCTACCAATTGCTGTGAGATGAGCAGCTATGTCCTATCATGTGCTCCACACCATGAACTCCTTCCTCACCACAGGCCCAAAGCAATGAAACCACATGATCAAGGACTAAAATCTCTAAGACAGTGAATGAAAACAATCTTCCTTTCTTATAAGTTGAGTATCTCATATATTGTGTCACATCCATGAAAAACTAACTTGATACTTAGTTAAAACCAAGTAAAATAGAAATAAAGGCCCTATCAACAGCTACAGTTAAATGTTGAATGTCAAATATCAATAGAAAAACTTGGAATCAGCATAGGGAAATGATAGCACATACAGGGTAATGGCAATCTAATTAATGGCTGGCTTCCAATGAAAACCCATTTACCTGAGGCCACAAAGAGATGGGAATGCATTAAGGAGCTGAAACCAACAAAATCTTATTAACCAAGAACTTTTTAACCTCTGAAATCATCAAGAATAATAGAAAAAAAAAGACATTTTGAATTACAGAATATCCAAAGAATGTTAGTATTTCATCATTAGGAGAACTTGTTGTCATATAAACTAAATGTCCAGGAAGTTATTTAGGCTAAAAGTGTATGATTAAGAAGAAAACTTAGATTGTAAGAATAGACAAAGGAGTCTAGAATCCTGCCTGTTATACACAAATATCCTAAAACATGGATGGGAAAGAGAATATACACTTATAAATGTTTGTAAATAGTTAATACATTTTCAAAAGACAAGTGAGATAAAGGAAACACCTCAAGATCAATTATAGCACATTTTAAACTAAATGAAAATAAAAATGCAACATGACGAAAATTAAAAGGTATAACTGAATCAGTGATTATACTTTTATACTTGTAGATGCCTGTGCTAGAGGTAAACATTTACAAGTTAATTATTTTAATTATCATATTAAAACATTAGGAAAAGTAAAAGAGGAATTTATATTCAGTGAGAGGAAGGGTATAATAAAGGAAGAAATCAGTCAAAAAGAGAAAAATAAGAGACAATAATCCATAAAAATCAAAGCTAGTTAGCCCAAACACAGTGGTGCCTTGGCTCAGAAACTTAATTTATTCCATGATTCTGAGGAAGATGGCCACAGTGTGTTCCTGCTGGGAGCACAGTTGTGTCTGTCACTCAACACAGAGTTTGCGAATGGTAACAAAATTTTGCCAAACACTTCAGTTCAGGAACTGAATTGTTCCCAAACAGAAGCATTTGTGAATCAAAATATGACTGTATACTCAAAATTAATAAGTATATGCCTACACTAATTCAGAAAACAGAAAGTTATGCCAAATATCAACACTGAAAGAAAGCACAGGACTATTCATCTTACATGCAATGAAAAGATGATAATGATCTCATAAACAACTTTCCCTTCACCCGCAGCTTCAGTTACCCTTAGTCAGTGATTGTTTGAATAATTAAATGCAAATTTATAGAAATAATTAATAAAGTTTAGATAATTTTATTATAGTATACTGTTATAATTGTTCTATTTTTATTATTATTATTCTATTTTTATTATTAACCTCTTTCTATATCTAATTTATAAATTAAATTTTATCTCTGCTACATATATATATAGAGAGAGAGGAAAAACTATTGTTATAGAGGGATCAGTACCATTCCTGGTTTCAGGCATTGGCTGGGGATCTTTGACTAGAAATATTTCCACAAATAAAAGGAGACTACTGCACTTCTGACATCCTAGATGAAATGAATAAATATCTTACCGTCAGAAAATACTATTTTGACCCAAGAAAACAAAAACTTGAATTGTTCTTTTTTAAATAAATAATTTTTAATGAATAAGGGGGAGATTGAGATAAAAGAGCTCATAACAACATAACAATACAGGTCAAAGCATGACAATTTCAGCAAACTAGTGCTTCACCACCAAATACCCGACTTAACAATAGTTACCATAGTGTCTCTTTCCTTGAAATATTTGAATATAACTTTGTATACTACAGCATCAAACATATCAAGACAGTGTGAAACCATTCAAGTGCATGAAAGCATTACAGGGTATTTAGAACCAACTAATGGAAAACGAATAATGGTTTCTATATTATCTCTTTGCCTATAAAAATTTTTGAAAAACTTGAATTGTTTATATCAATGATTGAAATTGCTTTTTATTTTTTCCCACTGAAAATATTCCAGGAATTAATAGTTTCACTGGTGAACTTTATGGTATATTTAAGAAAAAAAGCACACCGGTTCTATGTACATTCTTTCAGAAGATAGTGGAAGAGAAAAGACTTCCAAGGTCCCTTCAAATCAAGTCTTATAAATGTAAGGACCACTCATCAATCAAAGTTGGACAAAATCATAAGAATATGGGGCTGTAAATCAAGATCCATTCTGAAAAGTGCAAAACATCCTGAACAAAATTAACCAAATCAATTAAAAAGTATAAAAATATATATAGTATGGCCAAGTGGGATTTATTCCAAGAATTGCTACATTGTTTAACATTTGAAAATCAACCTGCCTATGTTATTCACTACACAAACTTTCTAATGGAGGAAAATCATATGATCCTTTCAATAAATACAGCAAAACTGTGATGCACATTACACTTTCTAAAAACTTTCTGAAAACCAGGAATAGAAATCAAATTTCTTTAACTTATTCCAAGACATCTCTGAATATCTGAAGGTGATCTGCACATATGAATTTTGTAAAAACTCAATGATTTTTCAGTCAAGATCAGGTATAAAACAAGGATGTATGTTTTCTTCCACTTTGATTTAACATTGTACTAAAAGGTGTAGCCAGTTAGATAAGGTCAGAAAAATTAACAAAAAGCTTAAGGATTGGAAATAATCCAATGAAATTGTGTACAGAGAAAATAGTTTGCTTCCAGAAAACCCAAAGGAATCTATCTTAATATAACTATAAATGATAACATCAAAGTATAATGCACAGAAAAATCATTCACTTCCATTAAGAATAAATACAGATGGATCTTGTTCTTCATACTATTTTTTGGGAAAAAAAAAACCCATAAAAAGCTAAGCCTTATTCAATCTGATTGGCTCCATTATCAAAAACTCCTAGTGTCTGTAATGAAATTGAAATTCTACTACAGGTACATTAGATTTGAAAATCAGAGTCTTTTCCACTACTCTGTGTAGTCTCTGGTAGTTACTCTGGAACAGTGCAGAGAAAAATTATATACGTGTGTATGTGTGTGTGTGTGTGTGTGTGTGTATATATAATGATTATATACATACATTAGTAAGATGACAACTCTCTAAAACTTTAACATATTGAATTTATGTAATCTCAATGTTGAATTAATATAATCTCAATAATGTACTAAGATACACATATATACATTTACACATACATGTGTGTGTGTGTGTGTGAGAGAGAGAGACAGAGAGAAAGAAGCCTAAGTATTCTTAACACAATACACCAAAGGTCAGTGATAGTGTGGATGCTATCATGAATGTTAAATGGAACTAAAGTACTAAGTAGATAGCTTCCAAAGAACAGACATGTTTCTCTTTGAAATATTCCATAGGAATTCAATAAAAACTCATAACTTCATAAAATGAAGAATATACACATTATGGAAACAGTAGTGGCAAGGAAGTACTGACCAGAAAGTTAAACCCTAGTCTTAACTCCTCACTGACCAACACTGTAACCCTAGTCTTTAGAACCTTAGATCCCCTTTACCTAAGATATGAAGGTTAATTTAGAGGAGTGACTCCTTCTGCTCCTTTTAGGGTTATGATCTTACCATTAAAAAGTTTCCAAGTACATTAGTTAACAACTTTTATGGCCAAACCCTGATGATGCACAGCTTCAAAGACTGAGTGAGCATGGGTCGAACAAACAGAACTGAAGCCTCAGATCTGAAGGCAGGACCATTAGGATGGTGCTCCCCATCGGCAGTTGAGCTGTGTAGACCCTGCTGGGGCACCATCTGCTGTACCAGTGTGCAGTGAGAGGAAAGAGGTAGGAAATGCTCACCAGCAGTAGTGGGTCATTTTTCACCGGCTGCAGATGGTTCTATGGGAAAAAAAAATAGCAGGGTCCCAGGGATTGGCAAATTATCCCCAGCAGTGTCACAGAGATGAATGAACTCTCTTTCTTGCCTGGGAAAGAGGCCTGCAGAGTCACTTTGGGGAGAGTCCAGCCTCCTCCATGCTTTCTGACAGCCTCTATCCAAACTACCCCCAGGCCTGTGGTGTAAGCACTGCACAATCTCACAGCCTCTATGGGTATTCAAAGCACAGTGATTAATGACACAAAGCAGTGACTCAGCTTCATCCACATTCTAGAAGTCACTACCACCTAAGTCTGTACCAGGCCATGGTAGGTCCTTGACAGATACTTAGCGAAATATAATGCATGGAAAAGCATTCACTTCCTTCAAGGCTAAACACAGATTGACCTTCCTGTTTATATGCAATATTTTCTGAAAAACATAAACTATAAGGGTTACGCCTGATTCGTCTGACTAGCTTTGTTATTCCAAATCCCCTTGCATTGTCCAAATTCCTATCTTAATTTCAAGCTCATTGAAATGAATCTCTTGTACTTCTAACACAGGTAAGGGGACTAGAGAATCTAGAATTAGCAATAACAGAGTTAGAATTTGGTATGATTATTTAGTGGTGAAATTTATTTGGGGCATCTGTAATATTTTTTCTATTCTAATTAAAAATACCTTCAGCTGCTCTTTCTCACTTTTCTCTAAAACCTTGCTTTTAGAAAGGCTCCGACATCTCTCACCTATAACACAGCCTGATTTGTCAATGTGATGGGATTCTGAGAAAATTTACATCCTAAGGCAGAACTCTAATTATTTCATTAAAAACTTAGCCTCCTATAGAAACAACTCAGCACGTAAGGGGTTGAGGGCGGGGGGTATGTTACATCCCAGAGGCTACGTTATCTAAAAGTAAAATTATCCTTGACTTTTTCATGTACTCTTCACCATCATTTCTTTTGACCTTTAGCTCTTCATATACCTGATTTACTCCATTACAGCTTTTTCTGCTAAAATGTGCAATGGATAGCTAATGACTTAAAAGAGCGACTGCCAAGGAGTGATTAACATTCTGGGGAGAGGCAGAGAGAGACATCATGAAATATACCCACGCATGCAAAGAGTTAATGCTCTTCTAAAGATTTCCACCCCTTAGGAAGGTATCCCTCACTTTGAAGTTTAAAAAAAATTCCAGGTGTGCTGAAAAGAAATGCCAAAAGAAAGGAAGCTGCTTTTAGAAGATATCGAACTCCAGACCTTAAATGATTTAAATGCAATCTCCATGTGCAGCTGCTAAACCAAAGCACCTCACCCCAGGGAAGAGATGAGAAATTTTGAGGGCGATTGAACACTGAGAATTCTCATCGTGGCTGAGCAAAAAGTGACTTAGCACATGTGTTGCAGTAATTACGAAGCGTCAGGGTGCTCACTGGCTCTGAAACACAGTCACCAGTGTGACAACCTTGGTGCTGGTATAAGAGGCAATCAGATGAACACCTTTGCCTCTGCAATCTGCTAATGCTCAAGGCAACTTTTCTTCAGGGAATGGATTCTGAGTCAGGCATTCACACTAAGGTTATTCATTGCTTTTTAAGATTAAGTGTGCAGAGAAAATCAGGGAAAAAGAGGAAGATGGAATGCTTATTAGGCAGCAACCACCTATGGAATACTTACTAGGGACCTGGAATTTTACATGCATTTCTTTTAAAAATAAAATACAAAGAAGTTTTCATTATGAAACCCACCTACTTTTCAGAAAGATGTAGAAATAGCAAACTCTTCTAATTCTGCATGGATCATAAAACAACATTGCAAGGACTTCAGAAGGTCTCTTCAAGTTTATGCTTAATAATCACCTATCCTTCCCCTGAATATTAATACCACTATGACAATACTTTCCTACTTTGTCTTGTAGAGTTTCATAGTATAGTTGTGCTTGCTACTGATATATAAGTGAATTCAGATAGCAAGAATTTTCTTGTACTTTGATTCTTTCATTCAAAAACATGAAGTTAAGATGTTTATGCTTTTGAACAACATTACTTTGTTCATTTACCTACTATCTTTTTACATTATATGACTATATTCCCATGTATCCATTCTATTGTTGTTGCAACTTGATTAAAACTGCTCCTATGAATATTCTACTATGAGAATTCTTATACATGTATTTTGAGGCAAATGTACATGTATTTCTTTGAGATATATACTTATTAGTAAAATTGGGACAACTAATATGAATATTCTGCTCTGACAATTCTTATACATGAGTTTATTTGAAATATATACCTAATGGTAAATTTGGACTCATGATGTACTTAAGGCTTAAGAATCAAAGTCATATAGAATGGTAAATTCGTTGTACCTTCAATGTCAATAGACGTTTGTGACAGCTACACACATGTAAGATTTTTGTAGTCAGGAATCATTCAACTAAGAAAAGTCTTGAAACTATTTTATGCAATGCACTGTGCTAAACCTCCAAATGAGAAATTCACAAAAGGTAGCTAAGCTACACATGGAAAACTTGTCATTCATTCATTCATTCATTCATTCTATGTTTTTCATTTAGTACCTGCTATGTCCTATATACTGTGCTAGGATGCTGCACTGTCCTCTAAAAACACTCTAATAACAAACAAATAATGACACCAGTTTTAACTGAACAAAGTTAGCATAGTTAAAGCCATACAACATATAGAAATCAGAACCACAATGAGAGAGTACAGAATTTATTCAGTATTTATAGACTGCTTGAGAATCTGGGTCTCCTGGCTGCGAGATCTGGAGAAATATTTTCTCAGAGAGAATAGTGGGATCAAGGAAAGGGAAGCTGTGTGTTCATGTTATTCAAATTCAGCCACTTCTGAGATCCTATTTTCTCTTTCTTCACCTTTTCAAAGCTACCAAGAGCCAAAATTAGGAAATACAAAACTGACCAAGGTGCTAAGGGTTTTTTTTGTTTGTTTGTTTGTTTTTTATCTACAAACTTTTTCTCTTATATACTTTACAATTTCTCCCCTGGATACCTAGTCCAGCAACCCTTAGGTGCTCAAAAAACTAACTCTCCTGAAAGCCCTTCCTTCTTAGTCTCACCTACCATGTCATCACAGTTACTACAGCATGAAAGAACTACAGCTACAAGAGAACAATGCACCTTTCTCAGCTAGAGTACAATATCGCTGGAAAATGAGATCTATGGGTCACTTTGGCCTCATTGAAGCTACTTCAGTGTGCACCTTTCCACTCCTTTCTCTAAAACCTTTAAACAATTTCAACTCAGGGATTTAGAAGATATTTTGGCCTAATTCCATTTTCCTTAAAAAAAAAAAAAAAATAGGACAACTCTCTTTTCCTCCAAGATGCGATTAGTGCTTCTAGTCTTCTTCTAAAAATTAAAGAGCTCAAGGTGCAATGGTGGAAAGAGCCTGAGATTTGGAGAAAGAATGTCTGGTGCAAATCCTGGCTCCCAGCTGTACCATTGTTATGGCCTAGTACTAACCAATGCGCCTCCTTTCCTGTTCTGTATGCGCTGTTTTCGATAGGATTAAAATTCCATCTCCAGTAAACACTTAAGTTCCAGCTTCTTGTAAATCCCTCCCCAAACCCCCTTCTGCATGTTTCTGCAAGGTGTGCTATTCCAGGAAAATGTTTAAGGGCAGAGAGCAATGGAATGTACCAAGAATCCCAGATGATAATCGGTCAACAGCTTTGCGGGTTTTTAGCTTTAAAAACCCCGCCCTTAGTCTGTTGTGTGCACAGTCTTCCATATTGGCTACTGGCGGCTCTGTCTCCAGGCCTGGAAATAAAGCCTTGGCTCCAAATTTCTTAATTGCTTGCTTCTTTGAATTTATTCCAGGGTCCGAGCTATCACACCACCAGCTCTGGGTCAAGGTTGTTACTATTTATAACCTATGCAAAAATTTTGTCCTTTTCTGTCATTTCCCCCTTGATCAAATTCTGGAAAATGTACTAATTCAACACTTCAAGGTCTGGTCAAATTCTGTGATTCTGCAAAAATCATGTTGTTAGTAGTTCTAATGACAGATACAGTTGCACCTGGAATGCACCAGTGTATCAAAAGCAACATAATTTTGTCTTGAAATATCAAGTCATGGTGACTTTTTGATGACAAATTGCCATATTCACTTAGTCATGTATCTTTTAATTTATATCTTTTTTATCTCTCTAATATGTTTTATTCTGTAGTATAGGAGTCTCAAAAAGGAACAAGACATTCTTTTTTAAAGCTCTGTGTCAGAACACAAAGTGATACTGCCTTGCAACTAGGAGGTTCAGCCCCACATTGCAATCAAAAATAAAATTTAATAAAAGGCATTTTTAGACAATTGTGCATTTTGAAAGCACTGGAACATTCTCATCCTGCTGAAGGAGAAATCAATCAGGACTCAATCTAGAGAAGAGTTAAATTAGTAGAATGCTTATCTTTCAAAGGGCTCAACCGGGAGTGCTCAGATTTTGATGTATTTTAGTTGGGTTCTAATTAGCAACTAACTGACTGCTAAATGGACTGTCACCTCACTTTTTGACAATTAGCCTCTTGATGTTATTTAAACATAGAGGGGAAATGGATTAGGAAGCTGAAGACAGGATTTAATTTGGTGTGTTTATATGAGAATTTTTAGTGTGATGCTGATATTTAAGGACCTCAGTAAATACAAAAGTGGGGAAAGGTTGGGAATGAGACAGTGAGTTCTACTCAGCAGGAGTTAACTCTATAGTAAAAGCATAAGTGGATCTAGTTCTTTTTAAATGTTGATAAGCTTTTGCACTAGAAGGAATTTCACATATTCTTGCTGTATCAGGCACTGACTGGCCTATTTTATGGTTGCCAAAGTGGGTTGGATGTTTAAATTACTGCCAATATCAGTTAAGAATAAATCTAAAAGAGTCATTTAAATGTTAATACAAAAAGCACCTTATGTTTGTTAAGTAAATAAAAATAGTATTTACTTCATCAATATGTTTCTTTGTTCGTGTTTTATATAAATCAAATTGCACTTCATCATGACAATGTTTATCTTAGTGATAGAAAATACGTGAAATATAAGCATGGAATGAATAAAGAGTAGGAACTCTACTTCGTAGTGCTATGCAAAATTTCCTATATGTAACTGTGATATTCCAGGGTCTAAATCTCAGATCTTTTCATTCCTCCCTAACTTAGTCAGCAAATGTTGAAGGAACAAGGTAATGTGAGAGAAGGCAGAGTGCTATTCCTCTGGACTTACCAAATTTAAATAATATTTTTCCTGGTTTCCTGGTTTCTAGAAAAAAAGTCAACCTGTTTTAGATTAATAACAATTTGGAATTGACTTACTCCATTCTTACTGTTTAGAGATCTAGATGTCCAGGTCATGCAAAACAAAATGTTTCCTATCCAGTTGTCTAGGAAAAGAGAAAGGAACCCTTGGAGAGAAATTGTGCACATGAATCCAGTCTGCAGAGTTCAGGAAAATAGAGAGGTAGGACTTTAAACCTGTGTTGGTAATTTCCAAGGAGACTATCATAACAAAGTTGTCCTGAGTCTGAGATCAAGAGATTGTAAGTTTAGGTATTGATAACAATCCTTGGTATGGGCAACTTATGACAGAGAAAAGACAGATCCACCATGTGGGAAAATGGGAAGTGCAAAAAGAATGAATTACAGTATTAAAATACATGTATAAATTCCATGATATAGAAACGGTAGTAGATTTTGAGACTATAATAACATACAAATTTAATCTCAAAAACACATGTGATACCACAATTTAACAGAAATGCTAAAAAATAAGAGCAGTGAGAAAGTATTTACACTGATTAATATTAAAACATATATTGTGTGACAATGAAAGCAATTAAAAAATCTCAATCAGGAACTGTAATGTCAAGGAAAAAAAGCTGATCATATCTATATCCTTTTCATTTCATGTTCCAAGAGGCACTGTAAAAAGAAAGAAAATCAAACTAAGCTTGTTCATAAATCTACTCAGTCAAAACGTCACAACAGATGCCACACTTCGTCTGTTATTCAAGACCAAATACACTAAGACCTTCTACAATTGGACAATGATTTCCTGAAAAATTCTTTATTTGCTGTCTTAGAATCAATGGACACATTGGTATCCTGTGGCTAGAGGACAGGATTTACTTGAAAAGTAGGTGTATTTCCATCTCTGTGCCCAAGGAAGACATGTATATCCTGGGATAAGAAATGACAACTGAGAATCCAATTATAAGCTCACAAGTGAGAGAGTTACCTTTCTCCCGACATGTAGCAAGCAGGTAGGGATCACTGCTGAACTCATCATTATGAAGACAGACACAGAAATATTCCGGAAGACAGGCCAAGTGGCACAATAATCAGTAAGGTCTGCTCTATAAAGGAAATGCATCAAATTGGTTTTGAATGTAAGAGTTCTAAAAAAGATCACATGCAATTCAATTTTATGTGTTCTCCATATCATGCCTCTCTTTTGTTTCCAAAAATTTTAGAAAAATATGATTGAAATTATAGTATGAGAACATTTGTGGGATTATATATTTAGTATAACAGTATAGGCTGAAAATAATCCACATGTTTATCAACAGGAAAATGGATTAATAAATTGTGGCACACTCATGCAATGGAATATCATGCATAACAAATAAAGTAGCACACATGGACATATACACGTAAAAGGTAAAACTATACAGTGAACAGTGGTAAACAGCGTTTATAATAATGATTCAATGAAAGAAAAAGTAGATAAGAACAGGCACAGCACAAATTTCAACAATATTAGTATTTGGTGCTGTTTAAACTCTGTGGTTGGATTTTGGTGTCTTTATTATAATTCCTTGTACATTACTAGGAATTACATAGTTATGGCTCATGTATAAAATCTGGACAGGAGGATATTTATATATAGTCTACAAATTTAAAAGTTTATTATTATTATTATTTTACATCTTTAAAACTGGGTAAAGAAAGGGAAAGGAAGAGAGAAAAAAGGAAGAAACTGTTACAGGTAGCTGAGTTAGTTAGAAACATTATAGGCAATCAGACAGGGCTGAGTCCTCAAAGGAACCAGAGCAGAAGTTCACATACCTTACAACTGTGAGAAGAAAGACACTCTGCTGTGGGCCAGGCCTCAAGACAAAAGGTGGGCAAATACAACCACATCCTAAGGATTGATAGTTCAAATAGTTCTCTATCATCCTGAGGAAGTCAGGAGTCACCATTCAAACCCCTACAGGAAGAGTTACTGCTGTTGTTAAGCATGCTTGCTTATTATGTGACTCACTCCTCTGTTTTTTCTTGATTTAATCAATTTTACCTGATCAGTTAATCTTATTGGTTGACCACGGTTCTGTCCTATCTTACGCCTTCCTTTTGGGTTTTCCCAGGATGCCCTTACCTTAGACTCATCTCATCTCATGATTTTACTCTATAAAAGTCCCTAAAAAGACAGAGTCCTTGGCAACTCACTAGGGACCCTTTCTGTCCCTCAAACAGAAGCTTTCTTTCTCTTGATAAATGTTATTCTGTTCTTAACCGCCACTGTTTCTAAAATTCATTCTTCAGTTTTAGAGAACACAAACTCATACCAGACAGATAATAAGTTGGTAGTTTCGTTCCCCTGCATCAAAACTATGCAGCAGAATTGCATGTGACCTGCACTGTCCAAAATACCTGTTACTGATTGGATACTTCAGATAAACATTTGCTAACCGATAGGTAGATAGATACATAGATGATATATAGATATATAGGTGCATATATACATATAGAGATATATACATAATATATATTTATGTCTTAGTCTAAGCTGTGCTGGAAGAAATTAATGAAAGGGGTAGTTGTAACAGCACTTCAAGACTAAAAGTATTTACTCAAGGTCATCCCATGAAAGAATGAGAATAGCTTTCTCTTATCCCATGAACTCTTCATACAGTAACTGCTGAGAAAGATGACCTACATTTTGATAGACTGGATCAGCGACTCCATAACAGATGTGAGACAATAATCTTTGGAAGTAAAAGCTGACGGTTCCTGGGATATTTGACTTCTCTTCCTTCTCCTTTGGAGAAGTTCAAAGTGGGCTGAAAACGAAAAGGAGAAAGTCAAGGCCTGTGGAAGATGTGAAAAGGATATTTTTGATGCTTCTAGAATTTGCCCTTAAGACCTTTCTCAAAGTTTGGTGCCTCCCAAGGAAAGAAAGCACCATCTTATTTCTCATTTGTTCTTCTACATGTAAGGAAGACACACCGTATGATGGGTTGGGAGGAAACAGTGAGGCTAACAGTGAAGAGTGCTAATGGAAGATTCAGGAAGTTACACATTTCTGTATCTCTTGCAGTAGTCCAGCATGTGCCATCAGAGCTTGCTGAGATTATAAAGAATGAAGTAGCTATCATTGCTTTTCCTATCCAAAGGTTGTCTTGTACTGCTGGAAGATTGCACCAGCAAAAATGGGAGGAAGTATGCTCACTAGGGACTAGCGTTTTCAACATCATATACAACAAGATGTGCAAGCAGCTAGCATATTTAACCAGTATGCCATCTTGGGATTAATCTTGGAATTAATGCAGTGAGTAATTTCAGACAGCCAGAGAGCAGCAGGAAAGGCCTATGCTCTTAGGGACGCCAAGTGGAAAATAAGTTTAAAAAAAAAAATAACAAATTACCTTGTCAAAAACTTTGACCATATATTTTCTTGGTAATTTCCAATTCAGAGTAGCTATCTGTTTAGGAAGAAGAGGAAAGAAGAGAAAGCTGAGGAAGAGTAGAAGAAATGACCTAACAATAACTAACTTGTAGAACAAACTACCCCATTGTCCATTAGACATTCTTTAGGGATAAAGAACTGCTATTAAATTCTGTGCTTCTCAAAACACCAACCTTTGTTCATCTATCAGTTATAATTAGAAAGACCACAGAATTTATTTTAAACATTATGAGAGTGAAGAATATGCCACTAATTATTTTTCTAGAACCAGTTTTGAACAGATTTTGTTTAGGTCAATCAGTAGCATAGGGTTACACTCAAAATGTCAGACCCTTTCCACTTGTAACAATAAAAGTCATCATGAGAGAGTGCCAACAATTCAAGTTTCTTTACCTGTGTCATTCCATATAATCCTCACAACCACCCCATAAAATCTGCATTGTTTTCATAATCTTACGGAAGAATCTAAACCTGAGTAAAGTTAAGTAACTGCCTCAGAGTCACATAGCTAACAAGGAAAAGTTTCATTGAAAAGAAAAGGCTCCATTAAGTCTTCAAAATATATTAATTCTTCTGCTAGGTATTTCCACATTTGATGCACAATGTTAATTCATAAGCTTTGGGTCAGAGCTAAAGTTAGAGGATAGCATTTCCAGGGAGTTTTATCTTATCCAAGTTCAACAAAACCAGAAGAAGTGAGGTTCAGATGGGGCCCAGAACAGACATTCAAGCTCCTTCCCTTCACAGCTCCTGTGATCCAGGTGAGCCTTGTGGAAAGGCCTAGAGAGCACCCGCTCTTCTCACTGCTGTCACAGCTGAGGTGAACTGCAAGTGAAGGCCCAGAGACTGAAAAGAATGCCAGCAACACAATAGTGTTCCAGCTGGGTTCACAAAATGGACAAGTGGGACTAGCGGCATAGAAAATTCTGAAGCAACAATAACAATGTGAGCCAACAAGTGGAATGTTAAGTGAACCGGCATTGTGCTTGGGGACAAAGACAAACAGACTATAAACAGACGGGTGGGTACCTAGTTACTTTTTAATTCTCACTGAGACAAAATACCTGATACTCAAAGTTGGAAAAGGAAAGGTTTATTTCTTACAGTATTTGGAGGTTTCAGTCCATATTCAGTTGACTCCAAGAAAAGGGTGGCATGGCGGGGCCATAGTTCATGGCAGCTGTAAACAGCAAGGTGGAAACCTATAAGAGAGAATGACACACGTTGTTCCTGCCATTACATTGTATGCTGGCTCCACCCCTAGGTGGGTGTAGCACTGACACCATCAATCCAAGCTCCAGAAAATGAACCAATCACAAATGCATAATGCAAATGCATGAGGCCTGGGGGCCACCGACATAAACCATGACAGTGGGGCTGTCCCTTTTCTCTTTTTGTTCTTTATTCTTTTTTTTTTTTTCTTTTCTCATTTCTTTCTTTATCTCTTTTCTCTTTTTTAAACGACTACGGAGAACTCCAGCCACAGAAAACCAATTCTATCCCCTAAACCAAGAGACCAAGTTCAGATAACCTCTTGCTTACTTCCTCATTCTTTTTCTTCTGACTTATCTAGTTTCTCAAAACTCATCCTTTGTCTTTCAAATTTGCTTGTACTTTCTTTTCAGTTATCTTTGTTTTGTCCACTATCTCTCTTAAATTTCTCTACCGCAGTGTAAGGCACTCTACCAAAAGAAAAACATCCCATACAATCTCTTATTTTATGATCATTTCTGTTATATAGTTATAAATCTTTCTTCTATAGTTTAAGGTACAAAATTAATAGTCAATACAATTTGTCAGTTTCTAAACCGTGCCTCATGCTATTGTTATTGCTAATTATATTACCTTAGGATATCATACCTTTTGTTTATTGGTGTTTTTAGAAATTTTATTTAAAGAAAGACTAAACAAAACAGAAAATGGGTAGAAATAATATATACTTTCAAAGGAAAAACAAACAGTAAGAAATCACTAGATGATGATTCCATATTGTCCTCTTACGAAATAGTTGTTCAGATATGAAAGTGAAACATACAAAGTGGGGATTCAAACAACGAGACTGCAAACAATTCTGTTCAACTATCCAACAAAAACTTAGATATATGGTTATCAATCCTATAATCTTAAACATACATGCAGTTATCAGTATCTTCATTTATGTTGAGATTAAACAAACCAAAGCAGGCTAAAATCACTCTGAACAAAGAATAATAGTATTGCTAAATTTCGCATTGACCTCCAATTTCAGTGCAACTGCACTTCAGGGCAGCTGCAGTTCCAGTGAGTCAAAGAGATGGGGATTCAGGTGCAGAAGAGCATGGAATCTTAGCTGCCTCAACAGTATTCCTGGTGCTGCATGTTTGACTGGTTCTTTTCACTTTAGTTTCTTCCTGGGTTGAGAGGATCCATCTCCCTCTGTCCGGGACTCCCACCCTGTGTTATTTTGGCATCTGAGTTGTCTGTCTCAGGGAGCTTCTGTAATCTGCTCTTATCTCTCCACCATCTTTACTGGAAGCCCCAGGATATCATATCTTTTGTAATCTCCCTTATGTAATAATACTAGAAAGCTGTGAAATAATGACCTCAGCAAAACCTAGCACCAAAAGAACTGGAGACTGAGCCAAACAGATGCCAACATCTCACTTTTACTTAACTGGAAAGGTAAGAGCTTTAGACAGACACAAAGAACCTCTTAGACACAGAATATACCTCCCCCCCAAAGAACAGAATGGTTCTAGTTATATAGCTCCCTACCATAAAAATTTACAAGGATCAACACAGAAAACAAAATTAAAACTATGGAACTAGAAAATGACAAGATGCAGAATGATAAAATGCAACTTCAGACCTCCATCCCACCCAGATACAAGACTAGGAGATAATAAGATAGAGGAAAAGGGAAGACACACACTGACAGTTCTGAAATAACAGCTATCAAAGTGAAGAAACAAACCCATGAGGACATACAGGAAGTCAGATCGGAAATAATCTCTGAGGTAAAAAGTTAAACGTTAACATTTATAAAGGAATTGCTCAGCAAATCTAGAATAGAGACAGATTTTTGAAAAAGAGTTGATGACAGAAAGAGGATGGAAACTGTGAGTGATCAATACAGGAAAGAAGCAGAATACATGGGATGGATTCAAAAAGACATCCAGGAAATTTAAAATTGCATTGAAAGCTGACAGAACTACTTGGGAAAAAAACTGAAGACAGATTTTCAGACATTGAAAATAGGATCTTGGCTAGTGAGCATGAAAGAAAAGATTTCTTGGAAATAACAATAAATTACTAAATAATAATTCAACAGCTGCAAGGTGATGCAAAAGAAAACTAATATAAGATTAATTTGTGTCAGTGACAAAACAAGAGTCAACCCAAATAACATAATACTATTTGCAGAAGAAATAGCAGAAAATTTCCCAAACATGGGAAAAGAATTTAAAATAAAAATAAGTGAGTCATGTAGAACTTCAGTTAGTCATGGCCAAAATAAATCTACATGAAGACACATAATTATCAAGATCTCAGAAATTCAGCACAAGAACACAATATTAAAGCTGTTAGAGAACAAAACAGATCACCTATAAAGGAAAGTCCATCAGAATTATGGGGGACTTCGCAACACAAATGCTCTAAGTCAAGATGAACTTGGAGTGAAGTATTTCATAGAAAACAACTCCTAATTCAGATTGATGTACACTGCCAAATTATCTTTCAAAATTCATGAAGAACTAAGATATTTCCATAACAAAGACTAACTCAAGAAATCCATGACCACCAAACCAATACTACAAAAAGTACTAAGATATTATAGACAAAGATAAGAAAACTAACCACAATTTCAAGAACAACAACAACAGAAAGAAACAACAGACAGGGGAATCAATTAATGAGGAGAAAAGCAGGGAAACAACAGCAGGAAAATGACATGAAAAGATAAGCCAACATAAGTCAGTTATAAATATCAATGTAAATGACCTCAATTCACCAATCAAAAGAAAGAGAGCAGAATGCATTGAGATACAAGATTAAACAATATGCTATATACAATAAACAAATATAACTCAAAAAGAAATTCATAAACTGAAAGTCAAAAGATGGAAAACAATATTCTATGCAACAGGAACCCAGAAAAATGCAGGAGTAGCTATTCTGTTTGCAAACAATGTGAATTTAAAATCAAGAATGATCAAAAGAGATAAAGAAAGGCACTACGTATTTGTTAAGGGAAAATATCAAGAGGAAAAGATAATAATCATAAAAATATATGCACCAAATATGTGAGTATCCAACTATATAAGACAACTATTAATGGACATGAAATAAAACAGGAAATAACACAATTGTAACAGGGGAATTTAATATCTAATTGTCACCAAGAGATAGACCAACTAGACAACAAATTATCAAATAAATGTCTGAACTGAAGAAAACTTGTGAACAAATGGACTTAGGAGATTTAGTCTATAGAGTGTTCCACCAAACAACATCAGAATACACCATCTCATTTGAACAAGGGACATTCTCTAAAATAGACCATATATTAACCCATAGTAAAAAGTAAATGTAAAGCAACTGAAATTATCTCATGCATATTATCCAACCATAGCATAATGAAATTAATGGCTATCAATGGCAAAAGACCATTCCATAAACATATGGAAATTAAATAACATACAACTGAACTACTAATGGTCACTGACAAAATTTAAGAAGCTAAACAATATCTAAAAATAAACAAATATTCAGACACACCATACTAGAACGTGTGGAACACAATTAAAGCTGTCCTAAGAGGAAAATTTATAGTGGTAAATTCTCATATCAAGAAACTGAATGAGCACCAGTAAACAACCTAATGTTGTACCTCAAGTTTCTAGAAATAGAAGAGAGCAAGTCAAGTCAAAGTCCACAGAAGGGAGGAAATTAAAAAATCAGAGCATAAATTAATACAATTGAGACTAAGAAAACAGTGCAAAAAATAAATGAACTGAAGAGTTTGTTCTAAGAAGAAATAAATCAAATTGGTAAACCTTTAGCCAACCTTACCAAAAAAGGAAAGAAAGACTCAAATTCATTTATAGAGTGAGGAAAAGGGTGAAGTCACTAGAGTCTATGGAAATTCAGAAAATTATCAAAACTCACTTTGAGAATATTTACTCTCATAGTATGGAAACACCAAAGAAATACACAGATTCCTAGATACATATGAACTTCCAAAGCTGAACCAAGAAGATACAAAAATTTTGACTCGCCCAATATGTCAGTGAAATTGAACGTGTAATTAAAAATTTACCAATAAAGAAAAACCTATGTCCTGATGGATTCAGTGCTGAATTCTACAAGATATAGAAGCTTTAATATTCCTCAAACTTTTTAATGCAATTGAAAGGGAAGCAATAGTCTCTAACACATTCCTGGAAACAAGTATTCCCCTGGTACCAAACCACAGAAAGACCTAATTATAAGAGACCAATCTCCCTTATGAACATATTTGTAAATATCCTCAATCAAATACTAACAAATACTAACAAACAGAACACAGCAAATCATGATGAAGATTGTACACCATGACCATATGAAATTCATTCCAGGAATATAGGAATGTTTCAAAAAGGCAAATCGATAAATGTAATAATACATCATGTCAATAGAGCCAAAGAAAATATTCCATGATTAGCTCAATAGATGCAGAAAAAGCCTTTGACAAAGTCCAACACTTTGTCAAAATAAAATTTTAAAAACCCCACAGAAAATCAGAATAGTTAATCTTTATCTCATTCTGATGAAATCCATCTATGACAAACTACAGACTAAATGACAAAAACCGAAAATTCTTGCTCTCAAATCAGGAATAAGATAAGCATGTTCAGTATCACCACTCTTATTTAATATAGTTATGGAAACATTAGCCAGAACAGTTAGATGAGAGAAAAAAATAAAAGGAACAAGAATTAGAAATGAAGAAATCAAATTACCATTATTCACAGATGACGTGATACTCTACATAGACTACGCCAAAATGCCACCAAAAGACTTCTAGATTTAATAACCAAGTTCAGTCGTGTAGTTGTATCCAAAATCAACACTCAAAAAAATCAACAGTATTCCTCTACATAAACAACAAATGTACTGATAGAGAAATTAGCGAAGCCATAAACTTTACAATAGCATCCAAAAAAATGGAATACTTAGAAGTCAATCTAATAAAGGATCAATACAATGAAAATTTTAGTACTCTAAAAAATGAGATCAAAGAAGATATAAGAAAATGGAAAGATATACTCCCAAAATTGTTATACACATTTAATGTAATATTGATCAAAATATTATTACTATACTCCACAGAAGCAGAGAAAATATTCTTAAAATTCAGTTGAAACTGTAAGACACTTAAAGTAGCAAAAGAAATTCTGGGCAACAAAAACAAGACAAGAGGCATCATAATCCCTGATTTGAAATTATACTACAAAATTGTTGTGATAAAATTAGGATGGTACTGGGAACATTAAAAAAAAAAAAATGACCTGCGGATCAGTGGAACAGATCAGAAGATGCAGACACAACTACAGACACATTCAGCCACCTTATCTTTGACAAAGAGGCCAAACATATTCCCTGGAAAAAGATAGCCTCATTAATAAAAGGTACTTGAAAAACTGGCTTCCTACATGCCAATAACTAAAACTAAGCCCATGCCTATCACCATGCTCTAAACTAAAGCTGAATGGATGACAGACCTAAATATTAAAATAGAAACACTAAATCTACTAAAGACAAGGTAGATAAAAATCTTAAAGACATAGGAGTAGGAAGAGAGTTCATGAACAAACCCAAACTGCATGGGAAGCACTTAGAGAATCAACACAACAACTGGGATCTCAGCTTATTAAAAAGTTTTACACACCAACAGAGTGAAAAGACAGTGCACAGAATGGCAAGAAATTTAGCTAACTGGGGCTGAGGATATAGCTCAGTGGCATAAGGGACTGCCTGGCAAGCCCAAGCTCATGAGTTTAATCCTTGGTAGTAAAAACAAAACAATTAGCCAACTATCCCTTAGACAAAGGACTCATATCTAGAATAAAGAACTGAAAACAATCAGAGCCCCCCCCCAAATTCAAAGATCTAATCCAAAAATGGACATATAAGATGGATATGTACGTCTTAGATGAAGAAATATGAATGACAAATAAATATATGAAAATACTCAACATCATTTGTAATTTGAGAAATACAAATTAGAAAACTGAGGTTCTACCTCAGTCCAGAAAGAATGGCTATCATCAAGATATCAACCAATAAGAAATGTCAGTAGGGATGTGAGGAGAAAGGAACACTTCTCCACTCTTGATGGGTGTGCAGACAGACACAACCACTGTGGAAACCAGTGTGGAAATCCCTCAAAAAACTAGGATTGTAGGCTCCATTTGTTCCATATTCCCTTTCTGGGTATTTTCCCAGAAGAAGTGAAAACATCATATCACAGCCCTTTCTATGCTCTCATGTTTATAGTGGCACAATTTGTAATAACTAAACCTTAACAACAACTCAAATGCCAACAATCACAGAATGGATAAAAAAGATGTGGTATTTTTATACAGTGGAGTACTACTCAATTATAAAGAAGGATAAACTCTAGGCTTTTATAGGTAAATGGATGTGACTTCAGACCATATTCATAAGTGAAATAAATCAGACTAGCATGTGTGAACATCATATTGTCTCCCTAGGGTGAAAAACTTAAATAGTAAACAAGACCCAAAATGTGCAATATATATTGTGAATGTGAAAGGGGAAGAAATTGCTCAAAAGGAAAGAACAACTGTAATGGGAGAAAGGAGAAAAGAAATAAGGGAAATGATTATATTATACATACATATATGTATATATATGTATATATATATAATAGATGATTATAATTATACTACTAATCTCTATTACTTCCTGAAAACAGTTTGTGCTTATAATTGTTTGATCATTTTTATGTCTGTATCTTGAAATCTGAAAAACTACTTTGAAGATAACAATACACAGCATAGTAACAGTATTCTGTTATGGAACCTAGTATCTTTGTTTGTATTTTAAAATTTGAAATTTTTTTTAAATGGTGCTGGAAAAACTGACTCTGTATGTCAAAGACTAAAACCAGACCCATGTCTATCACCATGCACTAAAGTTAGGTCAAAATAGATCAGAGATCTAAATATTAAAACAGAAACACTAAATCTATTGGAAAGAACATGGAGAGAAATCTTGAAGACACAGGGATAGGCTTTCATGATCAAAATCCAAATTTCCCAGGAAATACTTCAAAGAACCAACAATTGGGATCTGAATTCATAAAAATAATTCACAAACAGGGAGAAAAGACCACCCAGAGAGTATGAAAAAATTTCAGCCAATTGTCCCTCAGATAAACGACTTCTATCTAGAATATATAAAGAATTTTTAAAAAATCAGATCCCCCACAATTCAAAGAACCAATCCAAAAATTAGTATCTGAGATGTATGCACAGTTGTCAGATGAAGAAATACAAATAAGAAACACATATATGAAAAAAAAATGTTCAACATCATTGGTCATTCAAGAAATGTTAATTAAAACATTGATTAAAACACTGATATTCCATTTCATTCCAGAAACAATGGTTACCATCAAGAAATCAACAAGAGAAGGGAATGTAGCTCACTGGCACGGTACCCGCCTGGATAGCATGAGGTCATGAGTTTGATTTCTATCACAAACCAACAACAACAAAAGCTTTTAAGAAGAGTGAAGGCAAACAATAACAAGTGCTGGAGGGGTTGTGGGGCTGTGGGGAAAAGGAACCCGTCTCCACCGTTGATGGGCGTGCAGACTGCTGTAACCACTGTGGGAATACGTACAGAAATTCCTCAAAAAGCCAGAATCAGAGGTCTCATTCAACCTAGATGTCTTTCTTCTCGGTATCTCCCCAGAAGAACTTAAAACATCATTGCACATGATATATGTGCACCCAAGTTTATAGCAGCACTACTTGTAATAGGTAAATGCTGGAAACAACCCAGATTCCCATTAACCAAGGAGCAGATAAAAAGCATAAAAAGATTAAACGAGTACTACTCTGTTATAAAGAAGGATAAACTTGAGATGTTTATAGGTAAATGGATGAAAGTTGAGACCACACTCATAAGTGGAGTAATCAGACTCATATGTGTAAACATAGTGTTATCTCCGTGGTATAAGAAATTGAAAGACTACATAAGGTTTAAAATGTACATTAGATATTGGAAAATGAGAAAAGAAATTATTTAAAAGGAAATAGGATGAGGGAAAGGGGAAAGGAAGGATGAGATAAAGAGTAAAAAATGGAACTTAGTTATTAGTATCCCTTAGTTCATAAAAAAGGAACGTTTGTGCTAACATCAGTTGAAGAATATTTTTGTCCATGTCTCATACTCTGAGTAAATACTACACTATGTATTATTGTTATATTTCTATCATTTTGCTATGAAATTTTGTTTTTTGCTTTTTCCATAAAAAGGGACAGTCAATAATAAAGTTCATCTCTTTCAAAAGATTTTTGTCTCTTTATGTTACTGGAACTTTGCAGCTGTCATCAGATACTTTTTTTTTAGAGATGCCTCAACAACAACAACAACAATAACAAAAACTGATAAATTATTAACAGTCACAAGTGATGTACAAAGCTGTAGCTATCAGCTCCAGAACAAATCTCAATAAGATCCTACCAAAGCTAGAGAGTATTGGGTTTATTTGCCATGTCCCCACGCAGCCTCCCTCCAGGCACACAGCAAACTAAGGTGCACTCACACTTACTGACTTGTAACCAAGCCCTTGGCATGACTCACCTGGATTCAGGGCAACAACATGCCACCTCCTTGTTTCAGGTTGTGACTGGAAATCCTTTTTGATCAGCAAACAGGTGAACTGTATGTATTCAAGCTACCAAGCTATCTTAATCTGCGGGTTGCCAGGAGGTATTAGAGATGGTCAAATGGGAGTAAACAGTACAGAAGAGTATTTTAGGCTGCCTCCCAACATGACTTGCCAGAAAATGCAGCAGAGTTTGTGATTGTAATCTCCCTTATTACTTATACAAATTCAGAAACTATCAAAGCCTAATGCAACAGGTGAGGCCATTCTACAAGAAAGACCCCAGAAGGATTCTAGCAGGGAGTCATTTTATAGGAGGAAACAGAAATTCTCAGACCAACTCTCATGATGTACAATCTTTGTCTGAAAATCAGCTCACCCTTTAGCTTATCAAATCAACTGCCTAACCACAACAATAGAAGCAATAAAGGCAAAATGGGATTCAAAGTTTAATTCTACATCGGACTGGCTTCTTTTTATCTTATGTCAGTTTACTTGTCATTTCTGAGACTTGGTTGCTTTCTTGTAAAATACATTTTAACACTGACTTTCAGGTGTTGTGGTAAAAACGAATCCAATATATAAGATGTATCTTATATGACAGACATAGCATGGAGCCACTTGGGAAATACTCAGTGGAAGTTATTCTTCCTGACCTTGCTCTAAATATTTGGTCTTCTGAGTGTCACTTAATTTCTTAACTTCCCAACTTCCTTCATTGCAAGATGTGGATAACAAAGTTATCAATACTAAGAAAATATACTTAAAGTATGCATCATAGTTTCACAATAAACATTATCTTCCATCACTGATGCTCTCCAAGACAACTTTATTTCTCTTCAACTGCATTATTTGCTTTCCCATTATATTTGTCTAAACTTTGCACACCAAGTTTAGGAGTTAAAAAAGTGGGCTATTCCTAAACAATAAAATAATGCAGTGGTAGCTGCCTGATTTAATCCATTACACCCTTTCAACCACTCTGGAGTCTGTAAATCTTTCAGTAACGCAAAGTCATCCAGTTCTCTCACCACGCAGGAAGTTAGCCCAGTGACCCGTCACCTGCAGGGGCTCACAACCACAGAGATACGATTAGTCATGCTGGGCCCTCACTAGCTGCTTTCTAGTGACTCACTTCATGCTTCTTGTGGCAAATTATATTTGACTTTCAATTTAAAATCCAGAATACTCTAAAGTAAAGCTTCAGGGTAATCATGTTGATAAAGCAGGAGTGCATGCAGTTTTGACAGGATGGATTTTTCTTTTTTTGGCATGAAGAATCTCTCCCTGTGAGTAACCATACCCAAATTCCACTCCTATCCTCAACCCCATATCAGAAAATGATAGAAGGTCCACCCCTCCATACCGTGCTGAACTCCTAAGGTGATCACGACACTAGCCAGCTTCTTTTAGAAGCAGAGGATTACTATCCTGTCGAAGGTCATGAAGTCATACTTCTTAGTTCACTGAGCATGAAATGAATGAAGTTAGAAATGAGAAGAAAAGCTACATCCCAGCAATAAACTTTCATCTTAGTTAATCAAACATTTATTTGCATATTTCTCTGGCAAAGGCATCAAGTTCTCCAGCTGATGAGCTACAGAAAAATCTGCCAAGAGGAATTGTTGGTTCTCCTTTGAATAAAAAACATAAACTCCAACTTTTTTCAGCTTGAAAGTTTGATGACTATTAGAGATATTTTCAAATGTGTCTGGATATCAATTCCAGAAACACAATCTGGGATTCAGAGTAGTTACAGGAGGGATATTTAAATTCAGTAGCATTATCAATTACTTGAAAGTTTTGAAAAGCTTGAATAATTTTAAGAAAGATGATCCAAAAGTGTTTACATTTGGCTCTAGACTAAAATTGTGTACTTACATTGGAATAAGTATGTTGAAGTTCACTGAGTGTGTTGAACCTGTATTGTATAAAATACTTGATGGTGTTAGCATCTTGGAATTAGATATCTTAAAACCTTCTACAAATTTGGGAATTATTTAAGTCCAACTCTTTCAAACATTCCACATGATCTTTATTCATATATAAGGTTGTCACATCGATTCATACAATATCTCCTTCCTTAACACACTCCAGTTGGAAAGTAAACCAACTGTCAAACAAGCCAAACTAAATTCTGATGCTGGAAATCTTAGAAGAGCCAAAAATATAAAACTTTACTGCTGGAGATATGTAAATTACACATTAAAAATAACAGTCTAACATATATTCTGAAGAAAGATTTCAGTTGCATAGAAATTTGGCATTTATAAATATTTGAAAAATATATTTATTCTATAAACTTAAAGATCAGACAAAACACTGTTTCCAATGATATTGTAACCAAGGGAAAGAGCTGGGCGACTTACTGCCCAAAGAGCTGGGCAGGGGCTTCTCCAGCACATGTGTTCTGACTTTCCCATTGGCTCCAGATTTCAATACTTCTTTAAGTCATCAGGTTTTTCTTAGCCATGATTATTCCTATGACCTATGCTGTCTCAACACACAAGCACTTCCCAACTTTAGACCTTGAGAGCCAATCCCAGGAAAGGAAATGGAGTTGGAAACAAATTTCAGAGACGGCACAGATGTGAGCAGCACTGGCTACCACCTTCCCCAACTTCCCTAAGATTAGAGTACATCAGTATCTTTCATTTTTATTCAAAAGCAGAGCTGTGTTACCCCACTCTTCTCATTTTCCATTAATCTTGATACTTCATGATCTTAATGTCGTGTGAACCTTTACAAGTGGTACTTTCTTGAAGGTTAGTTGTAATGTAGTATATTAAACTATTCTAGTGAACATTCTACACTGTTATGTAAAAATCCATTTTTCTCTCTTACAATCTGAATAGACCTTTTACCAACGTGTGACTTTGTAATAGCATACATTAGTCATCTGGAAAATCTTAAATTAATTTATTATGTAACATCAAAAGGCACATCCATTTATATTACTACCTTCTCACTAGAAAGTCTTAGATACTGGAGAACTCTCTGTGATAGGTACATATTTTTCCAAGATCTCATTTTTATTTGACAACAATCCCCCCCCCCCGCATTGGCAACAAACGCTGTCAATTGTTTCTCTTGAAGAAACAAGCACATTTCACTCATTTTTTTGATAAAATGTCAGCCACATACAAGTCTGAATAATCATAATTTACCTGCCAGTAGTTCTTTTAAGTAAAAACTCTGTTCCTTTTTTTAAAAGACTAGGCCCACACCTCAAACAATAATGTAAGTATTTTTCTTGAGACAATTACTATATCTCAGTGTGCAAAAGTCCTTACATGCCATGCTGCCACAGGGAAGAGTTAAAAGGCATACCTGAGAGTCAAGATCTAATCAATTTAATTTTTCCTTTTTCCCCATGGGATTCTCAAATAAAATTAGTACTTTTTTACTGAAAGTATGTAACTGCGAAGAATACAATTCCCAGTACCGTGTTGCATTTTAATTTGTGCTACAACACTAACAACTTTCCCTACCATTGCCTTTGTACCATTAGGGCAAATGATGGCACATACAATGTGACACAACATCTCAGCGTTATTGTGGAAGCGATTTTGACCTCATGGCATCCCTGAAATAGTTTCAGAAATATCCAGAGTTCCTTAGACCATATTTTGTATTATGCTTTATGGCTTATTACATCTCTCATAGGAACTGGTTTAAACCAAGCTCCAGGAAGCAAGACATGAAAGCCCCATGCATATATATTGTATATACATACATATATAATATGTATATTCCTTTCTGTCTCTGCCTCTGTCTCTCTCTCACTCTCTCTCTCCATCTCTCCCTCTTTCTCTCCTCCTCTTCATTTTCCCTTCTCATTACTGGTTTTGATTAAATTACATTAATTTTTAAATTAACCTTGACTATAAAATGATAGATTTTCTCTTCCTTTTGGCAGTGTTGGTCCTTCTGATCTGTATCACCTATTTTCCTATGGCAAGGACCCTCTCCACATTCATATGCACTGTGTTGGGAGCTCTCAGTACATCACCCAACCATTATAACTCCTGGTCCTTTTGTTCTATTGTAGTATTTTCAAACTCTGATTGCTTTAGTTTTGGGTTCAGAGAGAGAAGTTTCTTCTCAAGATGATATTTGCAAATATTATCAAACTTCTGAGCACTGAGCAAAGAAATGATTCGCATATAAAATGGATGCCAGCTCCGTCTCCCTCTGCTCAGAATTGCATTTGCTTACTTTTGAAAACCAATGTGAAAAAACTATGGAGATTTTAGAAAATCTGTGGTTTCAGAATTTGAAGAAAAGAAGGTCAATATTTTGAATAAATATTATTTGAGCATTTAAATGTTGGTTTAAAATAACTTAATAATCAAAAGTTGAATACTGAAAATCAGAAATATTTTAAGAAAAATTAATCTCGGGATATTTCCAGGCAGAGGTGGTTTAACCACACCCTGAAAGCTTCTCAACAAGATAATTCATTCATTAACACCCACAACTTCTACCTCATTTCATGGTTTGAAACATGCCCGAGCTGTGTAATCTAGGTTCAGGTTGGGTGACAGTCTCTACTATTTGTAGAAGATCAGGAGAGGAAGATGTATGGGGAAGGGGAGACTAACAATTTTAGAGAGTAAAAAGAGAAAAGTGAACGAACAAAGCAATGAAAGTAATGAGGAATTAGACAAGCTAGATGGAAAAAAAAAGGATGATGCCAAAGACGTTCATCTGCTCAAAAATATTGCCTTAAGCCCAGACCAGATGTTGTAAACATAAAAGACAAAAAAAAAAAAAAATCTTAATTCTTATCCTCTTGACTTTGAACCACACAGACTCTGATAGATAGTGACAGAATTGAGACCTCTGTCCAGTCCTTCTATTATGTAAAGATTATGGAGTCAAATTATTATACCAAGAATTCTGCAAGACCTGTTGTAAGAGTAGCCACAGACTGTTACAGAAGATTATTTTCAAAGTGTATAATTGGCCAAGGATTAGTGTCCAGAACAGTGTCAATTCAAAAAAAGACTGATTTATCAGCATAGATTTTGCGCAAAACTCTTGTATTGGTTGAACTGTTACTCTTTTAGAAATAGAGTCTGTTTTCCTGTTTTTCTTTTTCTTTTTCTTACTGGCTACCTTGGTGGGTGTTAGTTATATTAGGATTATTAAAAGAGAGCCTTCTTGAGGTAACATGACCATTCACTACTGACAAAATGGAAGCGAGGAGAGAGTGGAAAATATGTTAAAGAACAAGAGTTCAGTTGCATGTGTTTTATTTCAAACAGTTTACCTAGTTTACCCATTACTTAGCACTGTAACTCATTTTTAACATCCTCGAGAAATGTCTATTAGACACACAAAAAATTTTTTTTCAAAGCAGTTGATCTGAAGTTATTCTTTCTCCCCACATTCCTTTCATTGTGCATAGCAGACAACTACTCAGCTGGCTGTTCATATTAATATATTTTCAGAGTTTAACCTGTTTACTGCACTGACAAGTCAGGAACAACTATCAAAGTGTCACTGTTCTGCCCACAATTCATAGCGTCCTCAGAGATGACACTGTTGGCAGTTTAAAATGGTTGATGTTGCATAATAGACACTGTGCAAAAACACTCAGTCCCCAGCACAGCCTGCTTGCCATCCTCCTGAGGCTGCACTTTGTGGCGTTGATGCCAGAACATTCTGCTTCCACTGAGTGCTTAAATGCTCTTTGCAGGAAGAGAAGATAGGATCTGATGCCCATTGAGACTCTGGAAATAAGTAGTTTGCAGAAAGTGAAACCTCTCCAGTCAGCAATCTGTGCTTGGGAGTGAGTCCTTGACCCATAGGAATTTGTTAAATTTACTTTCATACCCTTCATTTTTTTTTTTTTTTAAGTTTTTCTCTTGTGGTTGTAGAGAGTTGTTTCATTTGATGCATCACTAGCTGTCTCTCCTGCTTTCATACCCAGGGTTATGTGTTATATTTTATCTTACAAATAAAGATTGTCGTGGCTACAGCCTTTGCTGAGAACCCACCCTACAGAGCCTGAAGCACTGGCATCTTTATGTTGAGCCTGATCAATTCTATTTTCCATTATATTCTTGATTCTAAGCTCAGGCTCAAAATTAAAGATAAAAGGAAACATTTTCACTGAACTGACCTAAAATGGGTTGTTCATTTGTGTGGTTTCAGCCCTGATATTAGTGAATATTTGCAAATGAACCTTGATCAATTTCTTTCTTTAGATAAGACTCTAGTCTTTCCAAATCCAGCTTTCTTCCTGACAGCTTCTTTCCTGGAACAGTACTGACATTAGCAGCATTTACAAAGTGCCCCTTTGTGTAAAATAGACAAATTTATGTGAGGAAAAATAGACAAATCACTGTCTTTATGTGAGCTTAGAACTGGGCAAGATTCTTCACAGGCATTACTAGAGCTGATCTGAAAAACTGTGAGGTTTTATTATTCCCATTTTACAAATGAAATATGCATCTCTTGAATGGAATTTAGCCTTATGATTTTTGCACAAGTTATAAGAACATGCATCATTCCATCATTCCAGTATCTGTTTTCTGAGATTTGTGATGATCATAAGTCATTTAGGCATTTATAATGCTACCTATATTTTTATAATTTTTTTCTTCATAATTAAAACACTTTTTTAATTACTAAATATTTTCCAGGTATTCAACTTAGTGTTCATTAAAACATCATTTTTTTCTTTCTTTAATATTCCAGGGGCCTACAAAATGATGAATTAACACATGAAAGTGCCCTATCAAAGACAAGTCATATGAACAGGTTCTGGAAAAGCCTAAACCACATTACCTAAGGCAAAATTTCAGTTGGTGGATGCAGAATATAGGAATACACTAGAGGGTGACTTCCTAACCTTGAGCCTCAGTATGAGCATTTTAAAAAATAGAGATGAGCAGTCTTACTGTTAATTGATCTACTGGTATGATAAAGGCCTTTTCTCATATGTCTGACTTTCTAGTTATGGACAATGCAGCTTAAATAGCAGAGTAGTGGCTCAGTGCTTCAATTATACATTCTCTGGAACCCAGAGGAGATACCTAATGAAATGATAGTTAAGAGGAGTGGATTTCATGGGAATCAGCCAAGCTACTAAGGGAAAAGAACGTGTGCCCCAGGAAGAGGAAACAGTGTGCAGTAGGACCCTCCTATGGATGTTAACAAAAGAAATGTAAAGCAAAAGCTGTCAGTAAAGACAATAAAGCATCTTTAGTTAGAAGGGATGGCCCTAGAAGAATTTAGGCAACTGACCAGTTGAAAACTCACAAACCATCCCTTGTTGACATCCAGAGCCTTCAAGATGAATAGAGTTAAACTAAACTCAGGAGATTCAACTCCTGGCGCCCAGAGGCAGAGAGGAGAGATGCATAGGGAATGAAGTGACCAGAGAAATCCCTGTAAATGTTGCAGTGCTGCATGTCGAAGAATCAGAACACAGCCTTGACTCTCGTAAGCAGCAATTGTGTGATATATGAGGAATTATTTTTTTCTGTTGTCTATAGAATTTCTGACCAGAGTTTGGATCTAAATTGTGACTCTTTCCTTTATTAATATACATTAATATACAACCTTTAGTCAATCATATAACTAACCTGAACTTCAGATTTTCTCTTTGTACAAATATGGATAGAGAACCACAGGATCAAGTGAAATATTTGTGAAGTGCTAGGTTGTACAGATATTGTTGCTGCTCCACCCAAATGCCTCATAACCACCAGTGTCTCTTGACAGATTTCTCATGACAAATTTTTTTCTCGTGACAGATTTTCTGATAACAAAGTGCTAGTACCTGTATTTTGTGATCTGCACATTTTCTCCAAAATCTTAAAAAGCCTCTTTGCCTATGCAAAAGTAGCACCTGTCTGCCCACCACAGAGCTATTAGTCAATGGCTCATGAATTGCACCCAAATTCTCCAGCTTCCTCACCCTTTAGATTTAGTACAATTGATATTTGCGACTTTTGCTTTTTTCTCAGACTTTTTCCACAGGCTGAAAATCTACCCCAGCAAGTGAAATACACCACTTTCTTTCAAATCTTTATCTTACATTTGTTTCCAGGAGAACACAAAGGAAGACATTGTATAACATGTGTTACATAGTAATCACTTCACTATTTAATAACTCGTCTTTATGATGAAAAGCTACTATACCTACTTAAAAATATTTTTCTAAGTGAACTCTAAAGATTGCTCTAGTTATGTGAGCTCTAGATATTGTTCCAGCAAAAACTTGAAATATAATGCATGTAATTCTAGTGCTCTGGGAAGCTAAGACAGGAAGCTTACAAGTTTGACTCCTGCATAGTCAACTTAGCAAGACCATTCACAAAATAAAAACAAAAATATCTAGACCATTGTCAAGGCTCTGAGTTAAATTCCCAGTCGAAAAAAAGAAAGAAAGAAAATGAAAGAAAGAAAGGAAGAAAGAAAGAAAGAAAGAAAGAAAGAAAGAAAGAAAGAAAGGTAGAAAAGGAAAGGAAAGGAAAGGAAAGGAAGGAGGAAGGGGAGAATGGAAAAGAAAGAAGGAAAGGAAAAGGTAAAGAGCAGGACAAGACAGGAAAGATTTATTCTTTCCCCTGCTCTTACAAGAGGATACCTAATTTAACTAAGCAAAAGGTAACAAATTGAGAGGAAAATTTATGTGGACTATTAAGTCACACAAAGACCCGAAACTAGAGGTTGATGTTAACAGTAAGTTATTTGTAGCATCTTAAAAGAGGTGAAAAAGCAAACTGATGGTCTTCCCTGAGAACACAGTCAAACTCCTGTCAGTACTCCAGACTTGACAAGAACTAGCCCCTTTCTGTCCTCCAATAGTACAGGGTAGTCAACCACATAAAAATGCAATACCTGAGGAAGATGCATTCATACTAGAGCTATGCAGAGATATGACATTATCTAATCAAGCAGGGAAAAGCTATGAGATTCTAAGAATTTCCCAAGTTCATTAGAAGTTATGTTTACAATTAGTTTCCTTGGCAATGTCAAGACTATTTCTTGGGGATAGGCACAAAGGTTGGCAAATTATAATCAATAAGGATATTATGCAAAATGAGAGCTAGCATTGCTGCCATAGGCCAGAGGTTAAAGAATATACTGCACAGAAAGCTGAATGGAATATTTTGTTTATATTGTTTTATTTAACCTAGAAATATCCTCTGATAGCCAGGCATAGTAATACATGCCTATAATCTCAGCATTCAAGAGACTGAGATAGGAGGATCTCTATGAGTTCAAGGTCAACCTGGGCTATGTGGTGAGTTCAAGACCAGCCTAAACTACCTAACAAGATTCTGTCTCAAAAAACAAAACAAAACAAAATGAAACACTACCCTATAATGGTAAATGATGTTCCAATAACAAACCATTTTGAAACTTATGTTCTAACATAATAAATATTTCACATGCATCTAAGGCTAACCTATCTAGATCAACCTATCTCAGCTGATTGCTCACATGTCAGGGCCCTCAGCTAGAAAAAATGTGCTGACTTGGATCTGCTCCATTTCGTCTCTCATTCTCTACAAGCAAGATCCAAGCTTCAGCTCATAGTGCACACAAGGCTCCAAGAGAATGGAAGATGGGCTTTGAACTGACATATCTTCTTCTACCACGATGCATTGCCAAAGTAACCCACAAGATTAGCGTTGTTTCTGAAGTAGAGGGAGAAATCTGCACTTCTAGATGGTAAGAGCTACAAAGCTATATGCAAAGATTGTGAATACTAAGAAGAGCGAAAAATGATGATTGCGCTTATTAGGAATTAAAAACTCATGGTCAGTTTAACACCAGATGAATTAAATCAGCACACTGCCCAGTGTAGATGGTCCACTTGAGGAATATTGCCAGCTTAGATACATGGAGAAGACGAGCTAGGCAGTATGAGTTCTAACTGTTGCTGTTTTGAGCCTTTGGTTCTCCTGGAGCAGCTTGTCATGACTAGCTTCCCCAGTGTGAGTTCAACCATTTCCGTCAGAGGAGCTTGAGACCTTGTTGCTGAGAGTGGCTGTGGTTCACTTTGGGGAAGCTCTGGTCCTTACATTGAGCATCGCTTCCTGGCCCCAGGAGAGATGATGTGTACTGTTGCTGGCTTCCTGGCATGTGCTTGACTGTTCTTATTGTCAGAGGAGCTTGGGACCTCTGTATTGCTGAGGATGGCTGTGATGCTTTTCAGGACAGCCATGGTTTTTACTATGAGTGCGACTTCTTGGCTCCAGTGTAGAACCCTCAACCTACCAGCACAGCTCCTTCACCCCGCTGGCATAGACTTTCTAACTTCCACAGCTGACCTTTGGGCTTTCCTAGTGTGGATCCATAAAACAGACTGTGTGAGTTCTTCTCATGGGCTCTGGACCTCCAGTTGGAGGCACTGTCATGGGCTCTGGGTCTTCATCTCAACTCAGGCATGACATTGCTGTGGCATCAAGGCCCTTGACTGTATAATCTGGGTCTTTAGTGTTTTGGACAGATTCCCTCACTTTCTTGTGTTTAATTTTGGGTGATCACCATAAAATAATATTATAAATTCTGTCTCCTGATTAGAATTGTTCTTTTCACAACCCTTGACTACAACAGTTCTTATATTTTAATCAGTCCATGTGTAATAATGGGTATGATATGCTCATTGATATTGTCAGGAGAAACCAAATATAGATTCTTGGAAACTTGAAAGTCTGCAGGTCTTTCCATGCTGTAGAGGTAAGCATAGGTGTAGAATTTCACAGAAGCTGCTCTTCATACAACTCTTCATTTTACTAACTAAATTTCCCAATTTTGGAGAGTAAACCTTCACTTAACCTGCAAAGGCACTCATACATTTCTGTAGTACTCAGGTTCTTCAGTAATAGCTCTCACAGCATTGTATTCTATTAATTTGTCTAATTACTTGTAGAAGGTAGCTTTCTACAGTCAGGAGCTTCCCTTCCTCTTAATCCTTATATTATATGGACTTGGTTTGACAGAAAGATTAACAAAGAATTTCCACACAATAATAAATGCAATATTATTTTCTGAATAAGCAAAAACTAAGAAAATATTTTAGAAAATGAAAATCACTGTGTAATTGTTAGCTCACAGATATGTATTGACTCATTATTATTTTTTTAAAAAGAGATAGGCATTCCCTGTGATAGAGACAACTCAGCAATATATACTGGGTAGCACACAGCCAGCTCTTGTCCTGATCTTTTCTCCTGGATCATGTTCTACTATCTACAGGATCATGGTATTTGAACACCATAAAAAGAGGCAGGTAGCCATTTGTTCATAGGTTCTTCTATAGTTGAAAGCCAAGTCTATCAGAAGGATCTAAATGGAGTACATCACATGATTGGATTCCTTTCTACTACAGAGCTTGAAAATGAATTGTTCCAACTTTTTGGTGAGATATACAGATCTGCTGGGGCGCTTTCTGTTCAGCAATGTTTCCAGTCACTAACAAGCTTTATCCCCAACTGCCACATAATAAAACTTTATTTGAATCAAAATTGAATAATTGCAGTGATGTTGAACTAGATCTAAAAATATCAGAGAACTTATTAGAAGATATAAGGGTTGCCTTTTAAATATGCTAGCCTATACAATTAATTTCAACTCAAACTGGAGCAACATTTAAAATCATTTTGCTAAAAACAGAACAAGAAAATATATAAAATGGTTGCCTTTTTTCCATAGTCATTTTTATTGTATGGTTAAAGGTGGATCAAAACACACATTAGATTATTTATTCTCTACCAAAATTTTTAAGGAAGTCTCCATACAACAAATTTGTTCAATTTCGGGTTATTTTAAAATAAAATTTGATATACACTTTAACATATTCAGAACTGTAATATTTGATACATTGTGCCAATTTGAGAAGTTTAGATGCTTGACTGACTCAGCAATTCTGCATCCCAAGGTGTAGAGGACATGCCGTGGGCAGCTGTTTATGCCTTAGGTTGGTGGAATGGTTGATTCACTGTGTCAACTTGAGAAATTTAGAGGCTTAACTGCCTCAGCAGGGGGCCAGGGTCCTCACTTTGTAAACAATTTCAGTTTGTGCAGAGAGGAGAGCACAGAGATGGTATGAGTACTACATCTGCCCTAGGGTGGGTAGCCTGCTTAAAATGTAAGGGGCAAAAAGAGGTTTGCTCTCCCGGATTTGTTCTTGCTGCGTTTGCTGTCTTCTGCACCCTGAACCGTTGACCCTGTGCCTGGAGCCAGCTGATCATGAACTGAAACCTCCACAAATTGTAAGCTACATAGACCTTTCTTCATTTAATTTTGGCTGTCTGGTACTTTGTCTCAGCAATGCGATCAAAGTAACCAAGACAAGAACTGAAGCAAATTTATCAAACCACTTAAATCTGAGAAAAGAGTTAAAGGCTACATGGATTCTTTCATATCCTTTAAAAAAAAGCACATTCTAGAACACTTACGGTGATACTTTACAATAAAATATTAGGAAAATTAATTAAAATCTGGCTAAATTCAGGGCCAGGGATTTAGCTGAGAAGCACCTGCCTGGCAAATGCATGGCTGTGAGTTTGATCCCTAGTACAGAAAAAAAGAAAGAAAGAAGAAGGAAAGATCTGGCTAAACGAATTTAGGCTATGTAAATAATAAAATACTATGCAGCAATTAAAATAAACATGTCAACAAACAAGCATCCAAGATGTGACTTTACTAACATATAAATATAAAAATAAAAAAGAAAGGAAAACAGTAATGAGCAATGTGTTCACAAACTGAACTTTTATTAAATATTTTTAAATGAAACAAATATCTATATTGCATGGAAGGATACCCAGATATAAGTAATGGTGAATTTCCTCTGAGGAAAAGCAGACAAGCACCAACAAATAAATAAATGGAGATCTATGGAACAAGAACTAGAGAAGAGTTACCATGCATTTTATTTGTTTTATATCTTTTAGATTATTTGCTTTTCCCTTGTATTAGTCAACCAAAGGCAAAATGATCTCAAAACAAAACAAAATGCCCATATTTGTAGAGAAGAATATTAATGCAAACGTTTAATTTCAGACAATATTTCAAATAGTGATAAACTAGGAGTGCTTTAACATGTGCATGCAAGCTACCAGGATGCATCTAACTGTATCTAAAATGTCTACATATAACTCAAGAATTAGTTTCAGTGAAAAACTACTTGATCTTTATGGTTGGTTGTATGGTTTGCATCCTACCTAACAAAAAGGCTTCAGTCCCAACAAAGAATAGAAAAAAACACATGCATAGGCGCGCGCGCACACATACACACACACACACACACACAGCCAATTCTAAAGCCAAGAAGTGGACCAATTAGATATTTAATTTCTTAAATGAGAACTGGCATTATTTGGAGAAGTGTTCTGGTTAATCTCAATTGTCAATTTGACTGCATTAAGAGACTCCAAGAGAGGTGATTGGATTGTGAGGGCCCTGACTGACCTCATCTCTGGGTTAACCTATGGATGAGTTTATAGCTGAATGAGCTATTAGGAGGTGGAGCCTGATTGGAGGATACAGGTCATGGGAAACACAACCGTCTGGACTATATCTAGTCCCTGGCCCTTTCTTTTCTTTTGGCTCATCCTTTGTTCTCTGCTTCCCAGCTACCATGAATGAAGTAGACTTCCTCTCACACCCGTCTGCAGCGATGTTTCTGCACTAGACACATCAAAAACTTTGCTCCTTTAAATGGCATCTGTCAGGTATTTTGTTCCAGCAAAAGAAATCTGACTGCTGAAAGACGAGAGAATTAAAAAATAAGCAGTATATTAACTAGAGCAACTTACTTTGAAACACTAGTTTGCCCTTAGAATAATTGAAATGGTTAATGGGGAACTTAAAAGAACTGGACTTTCACTACTCACTGTAGCAGAAGAGATGGTGTCCAATCAACTTGTGCTGAGATACAGTAGTAAAGCTAAATAAAATATAAAACACTTTGATGATATTACTGAGCAGGTAGATTGACAAACAAAAGTCACTAAGATCCCAAAAGAAAAGAGAATACATCAAATTGAGTTCATTTTCTCACCCACTTTTGTTCCTACAGGTATTAAGTGATTACTTGATGGCCTAAGCAGACCTGCTAAAAGAGAGCAATGGTTGAGAATTCATCTTTTCTTGAAACAGGAAGAAAACACTAACGTTCAGGGTTCCAGAAGTGAGAAAGAAGGGAGAAACCAGGACCTTAGAGAAAAGATAACCTCAGATGTCCGCACTTTCATTTCGTTTCCACTGCTAAGATAATGAGAGGCCATAAACCAAGCAGATGAAATGAGCTAGTAAGCTAACACGATAAACCAAAGCTTTTCTCAGGAGGCTCATGGTCCCAGGAAAATATTTCAGAGAAATCAAGAACCACAATTGTTAAAAAGCCCTGGTAACCTCTTTAGATTTCAGTTACGCACAGTAAGGGCTAGGCTGAAGAAAATAGGTGAATAAGAAACAAGCCAGTGCCCACATAGGCCAAAATCACTTCAAATTTATTGCAGTCTTTTAATGGAACAAGATTATCTGTTCTTATGCTCATAACCATTTCCTTTTTATGGAAATTAAATACACTGGAAAAAATAGCATCTAGGGTTTCTATTTTTATTCACTATGTCCAAAATTTTCTTCTTAAACACTAGAAATGTCAAGAGACAAGAATAAAGGGCTAAAATGCTTTTAAATTTCAATAAAAGAAATATAACATTATATATATACACACCCATATATATAGATCTGATATTTTATGCACAATGTTGTACATTGGCCCAAAAAATCTTTGAATACAAGACTGTAACCTAGATAACTCCAAAGAAGGGGCATTCATTTGGAAATTCTCTGTGAAATAGGCCTCCAAGCCTATTTGAGATTGCAAATGCAATCTCATCAGGTTACCGAGTGGATCACATGTGAGAATGCTAATTACAGATATCATTGCTACCCCCTTGCACACTTTCTTTGAATTGCTGCCCTCCAACAAATCTTGGTATTCTTGTTTGCTTTGAAGCAGTTTTAAGTTAAGCATATTCACACATATTAGAATGGATACAATGAAGAGACTGACAATACCACGTACCGACAAACCAAGTACCAACAAGATTGACTAGAATGTAAAACAACCCCAATTATCCTCAGCTAATGGAAGTTAGCCCTTTGGAGGATTCTGCACAGGGTGGCCTAAAGTTGGATTTCCTAACGTAGTGAGATCCAGCATTTAGCTTCCTTGGCATACACTCAAAATAAAGAGTATTCATGTCCACCAAAGGATACATGTGAGCACATTCAGAGAATTGCTTTTTCATATATCACAAACTGGAAATAATCCAAGAAACTATAAACATGAAGTATAGTGCACTCGTATATTGAATGGCTATATAGAACAGAGAACAAATTACTGTGAAGTATAATATAGACATATTGGTTTTTAAAAGTCAGGAACTGAAAGACATGCTGGATATTTCCACTTAAATAAAGTTCAAAAAATATATCAAATCTTAATTATAATTTCAGTGAATTAGGAGAACTGTACAGGTGAAGGATACATTCCCCACAAAATTGCCTTTTCCTTAAACATCAACCACAAGTTCAGTATCACCAGGGTCACCTATTCTTCAGCCCAGGTGGCCTTATGTGTCTCCTCAAATACTCTCAGGTTTTACAATTTGCCTGAAGGGCTCATAGAACTCCAGAAATAATTACACTATTACTAAACGGAAGCTTACAAATTAAAATCAGGAAAAGAAGGACATAGGGAGGAATCTGGGAAAGTTCCAAAGATGAAACGTCCTTATCCACAAGGACACTTTACTCTCCTAGAACGGGAGTGTCACAGTGCACATGGAATCTTGTCACCAAGAGAAGCTCACTAGAAACTTTGGTGCTCAGAGATTTTATTGAGGCTTGATTATATCCTGGCTGCATAGGTCAGTCCTACAGATTTAAGCTAGTATTATCAGTTTCTATTTATTCCAGAAATTAGAATAGAGATCTGTCCTAAAAACCTCACCGTAAATCACATTACAAAACTTTCTTGTGTCCAGAGTCCAAAGACAAGCAAAGACCATGCTCTCAGACAGGACCCTCAGGGACCTAAAGATGCCCTGGTCCAATGGCCAAAAATAAAATCAAGGAATAAAGTGTGAGTGAGATAATTTCACTGCACAAAGCTGATGGCAGTCAGAACCGTAGCTGCCTTTAACGACAGGTAATAGCTGGGGAGAAGCAGCACGCTGATTTCCAGACTCCTGATAATGTTGTGTTTCTTGACCTGGTGGCAGTTATATAAATCTGTTTACTTTGCAGTATTCATGGACTGTACTTTTATGATTTGTGTACTTTCCTTTATGTGGGTTAACTTCAATAAAAGTGTGTACTTAGAGAAAAAAATTTTAAAAACCAGGGATGCTACTCAGCCAGAGTGGGTATTTAATAATATGTAACACTCAGTGTTACACAATTCCTGGCTTCTACCCAGTAGGGAAGCACTTTTCAGGTTGAACTCAACATAGAAGCTGTACTCTTTCTGCCAAAGAAACAGCTGTGGCGAAACCTTTCCTGCTGCTAAGGTGTTAAAAGACCATTTCAACCCAAGATGGTATAGGTCATGAATGCTGTGGCCCAGAAAATATCAATGAAGAAAACAGAGTCACAGTGAGAAAGGAAGAGAAGGGGAAAGAAAGGTAAGGAGGAGAGGGCAAAGGGGAAAAAAGAGGAGAAAGGCCAAGTAGAAATATTTCTTTAGAAATATTTCTTTCGTTGAATAATTGCTCATACCTTGGAGCTTTTTTAGAACAGTTGCTGAGCTAAGGATTTGTGTGCAAGCAATTTAATAAAGAAAGGTTTCTGCAAGAAATAGAAAGGGAATAGAGGAATAGACCCGTGAAAGACAATAGGCCAAGCAAGGTGGTGATTTTAAAGTCCCATCCTAATCCAGATCCTGCTGGGAAGCTCTGCAATGGAAATGTTGCCCTAGAGTTAGCACTCAGGGCAAGGCAGCTGGGCTTCTGTATTCCTGTACCAGTCAGTCATTGCTTAGGGGCCGTGGCAAGGGACAAGGAAGCTACAAGGTATTTCCAGCTGTGTAAGTGTAGGCAAAAGCATTCCAGTATTGTAAGGAGACATGCAGTATAAGCAACTAGAAATAAAGTGCACAGAAGTCAGGAAAGGTCAAAGAACTGAGGGCATCACAGTGAAGTAACAGCTGTGTTCACTATAGCTAGTGAGAAAAGGTTGGAAATTACTATAATACACTTTTTTATAATTTGATATATACATTCCCACTCATTAGATATTTAATACAGCATATTCTGTGATCATAGATGGTATGACGGGCATCATTCTCAGTCAACATTTTATAATATTCCAAGCAAGACAGGTTTTTACATTACTATGAAAGTCATTGATTCAAAGTGAAAAAATTTCAAACAATAACTTTAATTACTATTTCAGGGCTTAGAGAAGACTGGGATAGGAAATGTTGCTTACCTGAATGTAAATAGCATAGGCATTATGGGAATCGGTACAGAGCTCCTCCAAAAATTAAAAATGGAACTATTTTGTGATTCAGCATCTCACCTTACTACCTGACTCTTTAAGAAAACATCAGCAAACATCTTGTTAAAGAGCTACACAATAAATACTTTATGATTTGCAGGTCATATGGACTCTGTGTCAAGTCTCACCTGTGCTCTAATTGCAGGAAACAGCCAAAAATATGTAAAGAAATGTGTGAGTAGTAGAATATAACTCTACTTACAAAAACAGACAATGGCCTGAAACTGGTCCGTGGTTCAGTTTGTAGCTACTCACCTCTATGATATAATATGATGTGTTCTAATTAGAACTGAAAAGCTTGAAATATTGCTTAATTATAAACCTTATTATAAACATTTACCATATTGATTTGTAAGCTGCAATTTGACTTCTTCAGAATATAGGCTTCTTATGGTCAAAGTCTACTCTGGCTATGGTGTATATCACTAGAACTTATACAATGTCTTCTTCAGTGTTGAAATCAATGATCATATGGTTCATTACCTGCTATAATAGGTCTAAAGATTTTCCAAGCACAACAAAGTCAGGGACATTTTTACAATCTACTCTCTAGATGTATTAGGGTATTCTTTACAAATAAAAAATGTAAAAAAGTATATGTTTTTGTGATATATCACATTTTGATATATGTATGTATTGTAGAATGATGAAATCAATATAATTAACAAGTCCTATCTCATATATTTACCACTTTTTGTGGAGGGAATAGTTAAGATCTGATCTCCTGACAGTTTTCAAGTACATGAGTATTAATTATAGGCACCATGTTGAACAATAGATTTCTGGAATTTGTTCATCCTGACTGAAACTCTTATTCTTTGACTAGCATCAATGCATTTCTCAATCTCCCCACCTTTGTAGTCTCTCAATAACCACCATTCTTCCCTCTAATTCTATGATTTTGATGTTTTTTAAGATTTCACATGTGAGATCACACAGTATTTATCCTACATATGCCTGATTTATTTTACTTACCGTGTCCCTCAAGTTTTTGTGTTGTAGCAAATAGTAGCATCCCATTCTTGTTTAAGGCTGGAGTACCCTTCTGTTCTTTTCTTTGTTAATTTATTGATAGACAAATAGATTGATTGCAAACCTTGACTGTTGTTAATAGTGCTGCAGGGAGTGTGGGAATGCAGCTACCTCTTCAGTATCTACACCAATTTAATTTCCTTCGGCAATACATATCAAGCATAAAAAAAGAAAATTGAAAATATTTACTCAGAAATCATTTGTAACTTTAAAAAATCCTACTCTGCATCTGCCCTTTCAGGAGGTAGATCTGTGAACTGTTTCCTACCTAATGTACTAAAATTCCTAGGGAGTGAGGTGATACCCATTTACATTTTTTCATTCACTAATTTTACCACAGGAACATGAAATCCAGGCTGAAATACAAATTTCTATGATGATTCATAAGTCTGTCTATTAACAATAAATGCAATAAGGACTCGGCAACTGGTCAGAGTAAACTACTATCTTGATTTTCTGTGAACCAGTTAACCTTTTAAGAAGCTGTCAAGTCTGCAGACAAACATTGCCATATCAGATTGAACATTTAGCTATGCAGTAAAGGTCCTTCATTGTGTTGGTCAAACTAAAAGCAGTGAAATATCAATCCATATAATAAGATAACTAATTTAATATTCAAGAATGATGTAAGGCATTTGAGCTGAGGATCTAGCTCAGGGGTACAGTACTTGCTTGTCATGTAAGAGGCCCCAAGTTCCATCAGCAGTACTGCAAAGACAAATCAATTAATAAAATAAAAATTAAGATGAATAGAACTCTCCAAGCATGAAAAAATGTAGGCATTGAGCAATTAATGACTAAACTGATGAAGTTTTGACTTAGTTTATATAATTGCAAGTTCATTCAAATATTTTAGAATTAATGTATGTCTTAAAAAATAGTTTTCTACCGCAATAATATTTAGTATTTACATTTCTAAAGGACTCTATAGTTTCAGATGACATGCCAGTCGTATCACATCTGGTTTTATAGTTTCTAACAAATTCTACAATACACTGTATTTCCAAGTGGATTTGTCCATTACCTTAGTGTAGTTCAGCAATGGCCTGAACTCATTAAAAAATAATTTGTATACTGGTCTTTACCTTCTTGCTGTCATAAATAGAACATATAAGCTCCACAAATGATTAAGGCAGGAGTTCAAATAAATTTCTTACTTTTGAAAAATATCAAAACTCTTCAAGACCTTGCTTGCTTAAATTCAGCTATTCAGACAATACAACTCAATTGCTAAAAATTTACAGAAATTCCGTTTTAGTTGAAGGTATGTTGGAACTACTAATTCCCAGGATTAGACAATGGTCTGTCTTCCCGATGAATATATTTCTGAATTGCTCAACATCCCTTCTTTTCTGTCTGCTCACTCAGATAGAAAATGTTATACTAAGAAACTAAACTTTCCCATTAATTTTTGCTTTGTTTAGTTTTATTCAAGCCTCACAGCCTTCAGCACGGAGCTTATAGACTTCTGCTCTTATTGTGAAGCCTAGCCAAGAGTCTTGGAAAGTGTCTTTAGGCTTCAGTAAGGAAAGTCAATCCTTGAAAAACTGGGCCCATTCATTAGCATAAAACCAAACCCCCTACAACTAACAGCAGGACAAACTCTAAGCTGAGTCCCTTTTTAGTCAATATCTAAATAAGAAGGAGGTCTGTACCTACAGAATTTGAATTATTACTGCAGGGAGCTGAGTTCAAGCCATAAATAAACCAAATAGTTTGCTCCCCATAAAGTTGATCCTAGGTAGGAAATCAATTTTCCTCTCTGCAGAAAACGACCAGTCTTCTACCACCCAGAAGGTTTGTCTGAAACAGTGCCAGTCCCCTAATGGGTGCTTGACAAATACATTTAGAATTATTCCTGTCAAATCCATTATAGTCTTTTCAGGATAAGTCAATATATCAGCATGACCTTTGACACTGCTCTCTTGGGGTCTTTCTTGCTTCCATAGAGCAGGGACCGCTCTAAAATTACCTTGAACTTTGGCTTAATGCTTTCTTCTGACCTGGCAATTCATCCCCCAAATTCTTTCAATAAAGCAGGTTTTCCTCAGGAGATCTTTTATAACTTGCAAGGATTCCCATCTGACCAAACAATTAGGTACTACCTTTATTGCAGGTCAGGGACCCAAAATAAATATATTTTCATGACCCTTCCTTATAGTACCATGAATTTCTGATTTAAAATCTAGACATAAAGTTAATGTTCTAGAAACAACTTTTCGTAGGTGTGCTCTCAATTGCCTTGGCATAGTTATTATGTACAGAGACTCTGGGCTATATATTAAATGGATCCACGGCCCCAAAATGTTTAAAAAATTACTTACTCCTCTAACATTGTCTTTTGCTCCTTCTCTGTAACTGAAATTAGCTAACTCAGAAATTTAAAATCTTTTAAATCAGTAATTAAAAAATCTTCCCCATCTCAATTTCTTTAAATGAAATAGTTTAATTCCTGTATTCTTCTTTGCTATTAGCAACTTTTTATACTGTTCTTCCCACACTGACCACATATGCCCTTGCAATACAGTTGCCAATATTATACATGAGAACTTTAAGTCCTTTAATACAATGCAGCGGGTTTTATGGACAGGATTTACACATCTTCATTCTTATTTTTTACCTGGCCAATTGGTCTCTGCCTCAGTCTCTCCTTATAGCTAGTTCATTGAGCTCCAAATCTTCTCTGCTCCAGGAAACTCTGCACATGTTCTCCTCTTCTCATGGATAACTTACCGACCTCCTAATGAATATTTTTGATCCATTATTTTCAACTTAAATTTCACTGCCTCTGGGAAGATTTCTGTACTCTCCCTGAAATTGTAGCTGTCTTATTCATATACACTTTTAGAGGACTTGGCATTTCTTTCTGAACACTGATTAAAATTGCCACCTAAGATTATGGGCTTAGTTACCAGTTCTCTAAAAGCAGGCACTATTCACAATGTGGTGGGCAATATACCAGAATATATATGAATAAATATGTATAAAATATATGAAGAAAGAGGACTCACCTATTACACAATAATCTTCCACTAATATTACTTAATAACTTAAAGCTATTGATATTATTGTTTGCTCTTTAACTCAATTCAGAACTTATTTATCAAATATCTATCTACTTATTTATCAAATATCTATATCTCCATGAAGTCATTTTGCATATTGCTGAGATTCCAATTAAGCATATATGAAATGAAATAATAAATGAATAAATATATAAAAAGGAACAAATAGACTGTTTGGATAGGAAAAATGTTAGAGGGGCAAGTGTTCTGCATTTAGTTCTCTCTTAAATCACAATGTTTGGGTAGTTATCACCTGAATCTCTCATTTGGCTCTAATTCTCTTTTGTAGAATTATCTTTTCTGTGTATTTTCTCTAGTTTCCGAACTATATTTTACTCCCTCAAAGGCAGGGCTCATAGTTTGGAGTACTTTTATAACCCAAATGTCTTGAGAAGATATATTAAAATATTCCGTTAGTATTTATTTATACTCCGAGTAAAAACAATGCTACCACATTATTAAGGTATTTACAGATGATAAAGAATCCCTTTATCTGATCCCAATAGCAAGGCAAAACTTCTAAATACTTTTGAATAGAGGAAAATTTTCAAGGCAATAATATTTCAGTAAGATTTAGTTGAGAGCAGAGGAGAGAGTAGACAAGGCTAAGAAAGATTAGAACTGGGAACACAAAAGAAGATAAAAAGGAGCAGAAAGAGAAATGGAGGGGAAAGAAAATTACAGGTAAAACTAAAAGGGCTCAGGAGCTGATTTGTGAGATGGAGCTGCAGATAACTCATTAGTCAGAGATAACTTCAAGGTTCCAAGCAGGGGAATGAAGAAAATGGCTTGATCCCTTCTCGCAACAGGAAATTAAGGAACAACATAAATTTGGGGTGTCAAAAAGATAATGAGTTGTGCTTAAAATGAACTCAGACTTAAAACACTGAACTGGGTAGAACTCACGCTTTCTTCTTTCTTAGACGGTATTTGAGGTATTTTTGTGCTGCATTCTAGAAACCCTACATGCTGCCCTGTGCCAGTTGGATCTGGGCTTCATTCTGTCTGTGTTTTCCCTAAACATTGCTAATATGATTAATGAAGCAGACAAGAAAATTGGAGCGCTGATTTTTTTCTCTCTGCTTCCTATGGATGTAAATGCAAAAGCTCTCTTAAAAACATTCTGTATCCTTTCTCTTCCACCCTAGGGAGAAAAATGTACAATTCTGTTTCTAAGTTACACATTCTTTCTGGCATCAGACTTTTCCCAAAAGATTTTCAAATCAAAAACCAGTATGTTTTCTGTGCAAATCACATTACCAAATTTTAATAGCTTCAATTATGTGCCTCTTTCATGTCTACTGCAATATAGAAATGTAATGGTAAACTTTAAAGATTTCTATGCTTTTGGAAGAATACCTCTCATTGACTGTTAAAAACTGTGATGACTTTCCAGGTACAATATGCACAACTGATTCTTCATCACTCATAACTTTAGAAGCTATTCACATTGGTTTGATCATTTTAAAAGTCATTTAACAACCCCTGACTTCTCAGGTGCTACTAAATGCAACTAAGCATTTAATAGACTACTCTTTTAATGTTAAAAATCAAGAAACATTGTTAATAGTACTAGCTAAAAAAGATTAAAAAGAGGGGTGAAATATGGAGTCCAGGATACATGCATACCCTATGTTAGACTTGGAAGCAAACTTCCATTTTCTTGGGCAAAATATGAAGGATTTAGAAAATTATCTGTGCTTGAATAAAAGCTAGGGTATATTCTCGGTGTCTTTAGAGGACCCAGTTGAGAAGCCCACACATACTGGTGGTATCTCATCACACTTTGCTCAAAGGAAAATGACTATTATAATTTAATCAAATTATACAAAGAAAAAAAAAACAGTAACTCATGAGAATGTCTGCGCATAGATTTTATGTTCCAAACTGTAGGCGAGAGAATGCATTGGGTAAGCATTGTGGCAAGACATTTGAACTAGGATGGGATTATTTTTGGAGAATGAACAGATTTTGTTGATTGATTCATGTTATTCTTACAAGAGAATTATTCATGAGTCAGGACATTAACCTAAAGAGAATTGATCAATAGGATATAAATCTAAAGTTGAGCTAGAATAATTGCTTGACATCCAGACATGTACAAACAGTATCAAGCAATGTGGAAAGCAAACTTAGTAATTCAAGGGTTTCCTTTCAATCAAGGATCAAAAGGAGTTAGGCAGTAATGCATGATGCATGATTTTTGTTATATTTGAGTCTAAAAACAGAATTTGTTGCCAGATATGGTGGAGCACACGTGTAATCCCAGCACCTGAGAGACTGAGACAGGAGGATCACAAGTTCAGGGCCAGCTGGGCTACAGAGTGAGTTCAAGGCCAGCCTGAACTATATAGTGAGTCCCTGTCCATAAACAAAAAACATAGAAACACCAAAAACAAAAATAACAAAACACAGAATTAAGTCTATTTACTTAAATTTTTTTTTTTGCTATATAGTTTCTTTCATGTTTTAATAATATGAGAGAGAGTGATTTTAGATTCGGCCTCACCCTCCAGTTCTCATTACAGTATAAATCATTTAGACAACTGATTTCATTTGTCATCAAAGCACTGTCCTCCATTTCCCATACCATGTGCTAACTCCAGGTTTGCAGATGGTATAGAATGCTTTATATTTTAAGTTAGTTGCTTTCTAGTTCCGTAGTTAAAAAAGTCTTTGACTTGTCCAGAAAAGATGCCTAGTTTACATTTTATAAAGGATGATTTCTAATAAGAACTTATTCAACTTGACTTTCAGGGTGAGACAATCCCTGTTAAGCTATCCATATGTAATTGCTTTTTCATTTTAATTTTCTCTGATAATTTTAAGATCTGCTCACTCATTACACTTCACAGAATGAATATGATTTGCAGATCGGTTCCCCAGTGTATTATTGACCCAATTCAGAGACAGAAAAGCACTCGGGAACACTTGGGACTGCCAGGACAGCCAGTCCGTCAGTGTGTACTTGTTGATTTCCTAAAGACATGTACAGAAGTGAAGAAAATATAATCCCTATGCACAGAAAATTTACAAAATAATGTGTAACAGAAATGCATCAGAAACTAATATGCAAGACATTGTTTTAGCAAAAATGTCAAAAACACAAAATTTGTAGAGGACTTGAGGAAAGAGTAAAACTTCTCTGCAGAGATACGCTTGAAAAGTGTGACTTTGAGTGGCAGAACTGGGCAAAAGCACATTCCAGATATAATTACTTTTTCCTCTGGCTTCAGGCAGGAAATAATTCTGTGTCATTTTGCTTATCAAATTCAAGTTCTCAAAAGTCTTACCAATATTTTTATATATTTTTACTCACTCCATTTACTTGATTGGTCAAAACTGCTCTGATATTTGCATATTCATCACAACGGCTTTCAGAATGTGTTGATCCAGTTGGCCGTATTATAATTTTCAGTGACAAAAACTTTCAATTATTTTATTTTCAATCTAGTCAAATATTTACCTTCAAATTGTCAGTCTTCTGAATATAAGACAGAGTACAAGGAATGCTGCCTTAAAAGCTAGTAGAGTAATTGTGGGGATAGGCACAATGGTTACATCTAGAAAGTAGAAAGAAAATCCTTTTGAATAAGATTGACTGTTGTGTAGCTGTGTTGCACATTTGAGACAAATTTCTCAGTTTCTCCATAAAGCCCTTTTCCATTTCCTGTGGAAGAATATATAATTAGTGTGTGACAATGAGTTTTAGAAGATACCCTAGAACTAGACTTTCCTAGCTCAAATTCTCGGTCTTATATTTACTAGATCCATAATGTTAGGCAACTTGTCTAACCTCTTTTCATTACTCCAGAAATGAAATGGGAATAATAAAAGTAGCAACATCACAGTGTCATGTGGATTACATGAATAAATATATGAAAAATGATTAAAACAATATACCTGATACATCAAAAACAGTCAATACATGCTAATAAAACCCAAACTTAATGTACAGTACCATATACATGTTGGCTCTTAAAATACTGTTACTATAAATGTTATATGTATTTAAGAAAAGAGAATTGCAACTGTCAATAGCCCAAATTGACATGGCAGAAGGGTTAAGTGGATGAAAGTGTGCAATTTATTATCAGCTTGTCAGGTAAAGACATTTCCAGGAGAATAAAACTTTAAAAGTGGTTGATTCTGTAAGTTAGAAATTTATAAGTGGTCTACGGCTCATTAATGAAGCACTAAATTGGACAATCAGCATTAATGGGAATTGCACAGGAAAAGCACAGCCCATCAAGCTGAGGCTCTGGACTAAATGCATAATCACGCATTTTAGCAATTCAGTTCCAAGCACTCTCTGTGTCATCCTTCAGACTAGACAGATGGATAGATGGATAATCTTTATTTGTAGAAGACACCCTGTTTGTCATTTATTAATTACATTTTACCTCTTTCAAAGCAAGAATTATGATTTTAAATATAGGAAAGTTAAAATAGGGAAATATTAAATTCAGTACAGAGATAGAATAAAGTTTCAAAAATTAGATTGTTTTGAATGTAAAATTGGATCAAAAACTTTCCAGTCATCAAGGATAAGAGCAAGTGTTTAATGCTTTTGGAACTCTTTTAGCAAAAAGTATTTCAAAATCTATGTCTCTTGTATACCTGACATGTTTTTTTTTCTACTTAATATTCAGGAAACACTCCAATGTCTCTGCCTTCTCTCATTGCTTTAAAGTTTTGTTTATTCCTTTATTTAATATGAGGAACTGACCATTCATAGCAGAAGTTTCTTTATCATATCTCCTAGGAAACCTAGCTAATCCTCAAGCAAATAAGCCTATTTGCTTGATGGCCTTAACTAGGGGAGCCCCCTACAGAGAGATGAAGTGTAGCCGTCTACACATGACCCTCCCTTGAGGAGCTAACCTTTTGCTTGTGCGATTAGGCATCTGAAATACATCTCACTTTCCTTTCAAAGCTTATATTTCCTGGACAGATGATTGACATGACGCCTCGTAGTTTAGCATCATGGAGCTGTTAAATCCGACTCCATTACCTGTAGAATTTAGTTTCTTAATCCCAAACACAATATGTGCACAAGTTAGCCCTATCCAGTTTTTATTGAAAGTTCATGTCATGGTGCTTTATGTGGAGTCAAGAAGTATATAACAGTGTGGAGTAGAGCAAATGGAAAGATTAATTTTGCAATGTGACACTATAAAGAACACTTTAAAACAGGGATTAGGGGGCTGGGTCTCCTCAGGGAAAATACTGAAAATATACCCAATATAAAATACCTCAAGTTATGGCCATGGTGGGGGGGGTGGAGAACCTGACTTTCTAAATGCAACTTCTATATTCATAGGAGAAACACACTAAAAAGTGGAGTAAAAAATTCAACATTTCTTGCTAGAAGTAATCTGACTTCTTTTGAATTTATGCTTCTTCATTCTATCCCTTCAAGCAAAAGTCGTTAAAACAAAACTAAAACCTAAATTTCTATAGAAAACAGGAAAGAAAAGGTAACAGTTCCATCACTTATGAAAATCTAAGATCACAGAATCTTGTCACCAAGTCACTACATTCAAAAATAATTATTATACCCATTTTGGGAATATATGCATATCATGACATGCTTGACCAACAAAATGCAAGAAAACTAAATAATTTAGTTTTGATTTTGTTTAGTGGGTTGTGTTTCCTGTGATCTTAATTCTTTGGAACATAATTACATGAGAAACATTCAATTTTTTTCAAAAAGGCTAATCTATAAGGACAGCTCAGAATTTCATTACTTTGTCTGGAGGAGCAGTTGAAGTTAAGAAATAAAACTTTATTGGTAGGAAGGACTATCACAGAGGATGTTTGGGAGTCTTAGTGGGGAGAGGAAATAGCAGGAGGCATGCAGATAAAAATGAAGGGCAAGCATCCTGAGCCAATGCCAATAGACCTGAGGCGTGTTACCAAGGGAGGCAGAGGCATTTCATTTTTCAGGAATATTTTAAAAAGTGATAGATTCTTGCTTCCCTGATCGACAAAATTTATTGGATTTCTAGTCTAAATAGAGTACTGTGCTAGAGAGTCTGTGGAAGACAACACAAATAGAAAGCATTCTCCAAGTTTGAAAACTCGTGCGTGAGAGAATAGAAAATACGTATAAAGGAATCAAAAAATGCTGAAGTAAAGTAAGTAAATGAGCTATTTAAATTGGATACTAGCCAGTCATGGCAGGCATGACATCTTATTTAGCCAATACAAAAAATATTCAGTTCAATAGAGTGGAAAAACAGCCTTCCAGGTAAAGTGGATCTTGGGGGAAATGTAGAGAGGCCCTAAGTGACCAGAAAAGTACTGAACTCCACATGAATATGAGTGTTTTGTTCTTTCTCTGAAGAGAGAGAAAAAAATAATTTCTTCATATGGTTGTAAATATATGTAAGTGACATATTTGAATATGAAGTATGATAAAATTACAGTAAATGATTAATTTTTCTTAATTATAGTAAAATACAAATTGCTATTAATTCCTTCACTTCCAACACTATTGCATCATTTTGCCACCTTTTGAAGCATTTCTTGAAGTCTTTTTTCTTGATTATCTTTAGTTGTACTGTATGGTTGCCTTGATATACTGAATTTATTTAAAACATTTTCCTTTCATGGTCATTTTGACTTTGGGAAAGAGCCAGAAGTTTCATGGTGCCAGACGAAACAAATACGGTGAATGAAGACACCCAGAATGTTTTTCTGAGCCTAATTCTCCATTGCCTGGCCGTTGGCAACAATGTTCACAGTATTTTGTATCACATCTTGTAAAGTATGAAACAGGACTTCTGAACTGCTTTGGAAAGTGGCAAGAACAATGTAAGTCTGATCAAAGTGTGGAGTGGGAGTATTTTGAAGGGAATTGCTAGCAATGTGTCTTTTACTATAAGATATTTTCATTTAAATGTTCATCATATATTTTGATTACCATATATATAACATGACAAAGAACTCTCCAAATGGAAATCATTCCTAATAAGTCACCATCATCCTAATAAACGTTTATCACCTACTGCTGTAATTATTCTATTGTCTCTACCACCAGTCTCAGAGTTGAATGTATTAAGTAGCAGCTTCTAGTGTTTCAATTCTGTTGGGTCGTCACTGAAGCTGCTTATTCTGACCACATTCTTGCTAGTAAAAATATCTAAGGGTTTGTAATTCCTCTAGTGCTAAAGCAGCACCTGATAAAACTTAATAGAAAAGACTCTCTCCTCTCTGTGTTTAAAGAGGCTCATCTTTATCTGACACAAACTCAAACTCTCAATCAGACAAATCAACCAGATAAACCAGATGAATCAGTACTCATGATTAAATTTACCTGGCATTTCCTCAAAGAGAAACCCCTACTGATGCAAAAGGATTTTTTTTTTTTTTTTGCTTTTTTAGATTCATATTTACCAGTCTTATGTGAGTGGTAAATGTAGTAGTATTCATTCATCCATATAATTTAGAAACTTTCACAGGCAAACTCACTAATTTATCACTGTGAATCTCCAATCAGAAGCAAAAAGTTCATTACTGCATTCAACATATTCCTTAATGAATGTGCTAATTGGGAGCACATTAGCACATTTTATTTGCTTCTGTGTTTATTTCTTTAAAAAGTAGTAAATTTGCTTTCCTACATGCAGTTAATGTTAGTAGTACAAGAAAACTTGTTAGTAGTACAAGAAAACTATTTTCAAGCTCTTTACCCTCATAGCAGAAAATTAAGAGATAAGAAAAATTCACCATCATATATTTTTTAGGAAAATCAGTACACCTTTTAGAAACAAGTGAGGGTACTAATGGTGTCTTCTGTCTTGTTTCTAAGTTGTTCATGATTTTGGCAAGTGGAGATATACCGAGACCCTGATACTTGGCAGAGTCTATCTCAAAATGCTTAATAAAATGCACCAGAGAGTTGGTGCATTAATGTTTACTTGGATGGTACTGAAGACTATCTCATACAGTTTCAAAAATTATATTACTTTTTAGAAAACTCATTTATTTGAAAGGACCTCAGCTCTGCCCATTTCTTGGTTTTACGTCAGAGTTTAAGACATTATTTTAGGGTACAAATATCTATGACTTTCACTGTTGGAAAATATCCTACTTCGTTCTTTGTTCTACAGAGTTCCTTTTATCTTGGCTTCTTCTGGATGAATTTGGAGGGTTAGAGAAAAACAGTACACCAATCCCAAGGAGGAATTACAGATTCTATCTCTATTCTCCTTTAGGCTCCATTAATCATTCTATTGAACAATGAAAGATAATTTAGATGTAATTCAAATAAATAAAAAAGTAAAAACAAATTAAATTATATTTCCATACGGATGAAGGAAGATTTGTTATAGAAACTGGTTCGTGCCATTATGGAGACTATGAAGTCCTGAAATAGTCTTCCATAAACTGGAGAGCCATGGAAGTCGGCAGTATGGTTCAGCCCAAGTGCAAACGCCTAAAATCCAGAGAACTTGTGATGTAAACCTCAGCCTAAGACCAAAAGCCTGCAAAAATAGGATCCTCAGAAGGCATATCCTGGAGTTTCCAGGTCAGAGAGCCTGAAGTTCTGATGTCCAAGGGAAAAGAAGACGGAAAGTAAGGCTTTAGGATTCAGGAAATCAATAAGCTTATGACTGAAGTTTTATTATACGGAAACACATGGCTGAAGTCTGGGTGAGAGGACAGGGCTCCATGACCCTTTAGTTGGAACCAGAGTGGATTATCTCCTTCTGCATCAGTGTGCTCACTACATTCCACCGAGCCTCAGTACACAGTACTACTGGGCTTTCAGTGTGGGTATAACTGATTGAATCACTGGTCACACGACTGAACTCAATCTCTAGCTTTTCATCTTTCCCGGAAGTTGACTGGCCCAGAGTTCCAACCATTCAGTCACTTCCTGGGACCTCTTTAGTCACTAGCCACATCCTAAAGCTATCTAGAGCTTCATCATTAGTAACCTCATTAGCATAATAAAAATATTCCTAGCATCAGGAAATTGCAAGTGTTTTTAGACTTCTGTGCTATAAACCTGGGATAATGATCAGATACATTTTTATTCTGCTACAATATTTTAAAATGCATTGTGTTTTTATTTTTTATGATTTTTTTATTTTAAAAAAGGGTTGAAATGATACATAATTTCAAAAAATAACATTAAAAATCATCTCTAGTTGATATATTACATATAGTTATCTTAAAAGAAGTTCAAATTACAAAATCAAAGCATAAATGTGAACAATCAAACAACAGCAGTACAAATGTTTCTGTTGGATGAGCTATCAAAAACAGTAATATGGTTATGTATCTTGCACACTTAAACGTACAATTGTGTGTGCATATCTACAAGTGCTCTTTCCTTTCAAACACTTTTTTCTCCTTTCGTTATTACAATATCTGTTGTACATTTTGAATCTTATTACTTTTTGAGTTTTTTATTATTATTTATTTTTACACTAGAGAGACAATACAATACTTATAAATGTAAGTATAATTTATTTCACTGATGAGGATACTCTCAAGTTGCCTCCATTTACCTATAAAAGCCTCAAGATCATCCTTTTTTAATCGCTGGGTAATATTCCATTGTATATAAACACCACATCTTTTTCAGCCATTCTGCGATGAGCATTTTGGTTGTTTCTAAGATTTAGCTATTACAAATTGTGCTGCTATAAACAAGTGTGAACATATATTGCTGTGACATGAAATTTTCAGTTTTTCTGGGAAAATACCCAAAAGGGGAATAACTGGATTGAATGGAACTTCCGATCCTAATTTTTTGAGGAATACCCACACTAATTTCACCAGTGGCTGCAGCAGTCTACACTCCCACCAAAGTGGGAAATGTTCCTTTTTCCCACAGCCCCACCAACATTTTTTATCAGTTAATTCCTTGTTGGCAGCCATTCTTTCTGGGATGACATGAAATCTCACTGTGTTAATTTGCATTTCTTGAATGACCAGGGATGGTGAACATTTCTTCATGTATCTATTTGCCATTTGTATATCTTCATCTGAGAACTGTGTGTTCATCTCAGATGCCCATTTTTGGAGTATGTCTTTGAATTTGGGAAGCTTGATGTTTTTTAATTCTTTGTATGTTCTGGATATAAGTCTTTTATCTGAGGGACTGCCAGCCAAAATCCTTTCCCATTCTGTGGGTTTTCTTTTTATTTTGTTGGTGATTTCTCTTGAATTACAAAATCTTAATAAAATGAGATCCAAGTTGTTGATTCTTTGAAGTACTTCCTGTGCAATTTGTGTTTTGTTCATCAAACTCTTTGCCTACCCCGATGTCTTCAAGTTTTCTACCTGCCTTGTCTCCCAGTAGATTTAGAACTTCTGTTTTAATATTTAGGTCTTTGACCCATTTTGACTTTTCTGCTGCAATATTTTAAGCATTTGTTTATTATTTTTCTTTAAAATAAATATTCTATGAGTCAGAGGCCTAGTCTGTCTCATTTACACTTGGACAGTTGTACCCAGAGATGTTCATGGTCAATGCTCCATAGAAATGAATGAATAAATGTATGGATTAGTTAATTCTATATTTAATGAATATATGATTATATTACATTCTACATGATAACATATTTATTTGAATTTTGATAGAATTAGCAGTGTTCTGGAGTCTCCTGTATATTAAAATACAGTATGTATAAAGATGTTCACTCATAAAGTTTGAATAAACAACCCTTATCATGGGACAGACTCACAATGCATAAAACTTCAATTAAGCAAGCATATGCTGTGTGTCTACTCCAGGCACTGTTCTCTATGCTGCATGTTTAATCGACAGCCTAAGCGACTTTAACTTCAGCTAGTTCAAATGCCACAGTGATCCTACAATCTACTGATGTGTCTTGCCACCATCTCATGTAGGACTTGCAGCTAGATTATTCCAAGCACCAAATTTACTATCTTTTCCAGATCAAATACTTGGAATTTTATTTACAGGCTAGTGAATTAATTTGCCAACAAAATTAATCACTACCATTCTTATCATACTGTAGGATGAATGCTTTATTTTTCGTTGACATCACATTACATCTTCCTAGCTCCCATCATCCAGGGTTTTCCTTCACTGTTCATCTCTATCTGATTTATTAGCCTGTTGCAAAGCAGAAGGTCCCTTTATTGTGACTTTCCCAAATCTTACTCTAGTCCAAAAACAATTCCCACAAATGTCTGTTTTGAGTATTCATTTAGTACTTGTTCTATTAACTACATACATTTTATGGTATAAAAGATAATATGCTAGTATTTTTGAGCCAGAGTTAAATGCTAACTGTTTCCATTAAGTTGTACTTTGTACGACTAGAAAACAGCTAGGAAATATTTGATTTTGTTTTTTCAAATTTTCCTGAACTCTTCTTTTAAACATTTAGATATCTGGAACTTTTTATTTTTTATCTAAATCTAACTTTATGTAAGTCTGCATTGCCAACTAAAAAATAAAATATATTTAAATATTGGCCACTTTTAGCCATTATTACAGATTTTCTGCTCTTATTTCTTCCATAATTTAACTTAATAAGGTAAACTCTGTTTTATGCTAACCTTCAGTGTTTCCAAACAGATATAGAAGTCTCTTATGGTCTACACTTGAAAGGTATATAAAGCCTTGATCTAGATTTCTTTGGGGTCACTTAAAAATAAGTTAAGTTATGATATAATCGTGCATTTGTCATTCACAATAGAAAATTATGAGGGTTACTTTCATTATAGGTATATAAATTTATATAAATGAAATGTGTCAACTTACTAGTTACTAAATGTTATGCAAAGCAATTAAATCACGAGTGCTTTTAGATAGTACTGAACCTACAGGCTGTTTATGTGTTGTAATTAAAAATAATAAATGCTAGCTTCACAGAGTCAAAGGGAGAGGACAGGTGAACACCCCAGGACTTACTCTACTGTCAGGAATGCTGGATTTTATCTTTCGATAATCATAAGTATAAAAATGAAACATTTATTATAATGCCATTCTCTTCCTTTGTGATTAAAATTGAGCAATGAATAATACTTTTAATGCCTCTAGAAGTATAACCTTCTTAGATTAAACTTTGATTCTGTAGTGACAGCATGCAAGAACTCAGAAGTCACAGATAGGATATTAAAACATATGCTCTTGGCATCCTTAATATTAGTTTACTTCTCAAAAATGTCAAAATTGTGGCAATTGATTTAAAATAAACAAAATAACACAAAGTTTAAACTCTCTTATAATGAGCAAGGCATGGCATACACAAACTTCTTATCAATATGGCTATTGTAAACAATAGTGATTTACAGATGATGTCCTAAAGCCAGTAGATCGATACTCTTTCTTCCTTGTAAATATGTTAGGGTGAGATCAAGCCATACATTCATTTTGTTAAGCTCTATGAATTTTCATCAGTTCTGAGAACTATCAATTTTACCTATACTGATATTCGGCTCCAATTTAAAATGCAAAGTCAATATTTTAGAGAAAGTGTGGCTTGCACTTTAAAGATTCCTAAATATGTAAGTCAAAAAGATCCTTCTGCTCTTTCTTCTTCCTTCTCCTTCCTGTCACCTCACTACTCTGTCCAAAACACAGTAATTGCTAGATCCGTAGATAACAATTTAAAAGTTATTCACCGAATGCTATCCCATTACAAAAGATTTATCCATCATGCTCACTGTTCGATTGTTCCTTGTCAGTTCTATCTCTATCAGACTAACACAGGTCCAGAATTAAGATTATATGACAGAAATCATAACATTTGCTCCTTGCTTTTGATTTTAAACTGAGCACAAGGCTACCCAGAATAAAACAGCATATCCTAGCCTACATCCTGTTAAATGGAATACAAGCGGAAGTCAAAGGTATGCATGATCCCTTTCAAATTACTTCTTTATGCATTATGAAATGGGAACAAGACAGTCATCGTGAGTCACACAGGAGAAGACAGTGAATGGCTCGTGAAGCAAGAGGACAGAAAGAAACTGAATCTACCACAGGAGGACCCTGTCAGCTTCTGGCTGCCCATTCCTGCCTGAATTTCTACTAGGCAAATACCAACCACTATGCTAATCAAGTCATTGTTGAGAGTTTTGGTAGAATGCAGCCAAGCTTTTACTAACAGATACAAATATAAAACTACAGTACATAGCTTTCTTTTGTCTAGAAATCATATTTTAGAACACAAATTCTGTTGTTCTTGTTATGAGGTTAAATTGATCCTTTCTGGTCATGTCTTCTGAAATCTAATACTCTAAAATATGATTCTAAAATAATCAAATGCAAAAGAAATGTATTTTTTAAGTAAAGGAAATCTGTGTGATGCTGATAACACTAAATCCATATGCTCATGCATTTCAGGACCGCACTGAAATGTCCTGGTTTTATTTAGCATCCTTAACAACATCCAATCCATTAAGCACATGTAGGCACAAATATGCACTACAATTTCAAACAACTCTAAGTAATCCAAATATCTACCACCTAAAATTCTGCAAGAACTCTAGTTATTCTGGGTAACCTTTTTCTTGAAAAACCAATAAAACAGCTCCTGTCCTACCCAGGCCAGCAGCAACAGAAAGTCTGTATTCTTAGAGTGGTGAAATTCTCTCTCTCTAGTTTCTTGTTTCCAGGACTCACGGCCTCCTGCTTACTTTATGCGGCACCTCTTGCTCCTCCTTTACTGCTTTATATCACACTTGATACCATTTAAGACTCTCAAGACCAAACATGTGATTCAAGTCAGATTTACAGGCATGTCCACCACAGGCATTTCTCATCACCTAGCTTTGCATTCTGCCTCGCTCTTTCTCCGATGCCGGGACCTTCTTTGCAAATCAGCACCATCATCTTTGCAGTCCAGAATAGAAAGTAGAGAGAGGGAAACTATGGGCTTTTTCTTTTCATGTACACAAAGTTCATCAAGATAAAAGAAAACAAACATAGACATAAGAGATGTATCCTATATCTTCAGTTAGGAAAAGAGATCAAATGATTAGAGATATCCAAGTTTTCAACTTTGGGTGAGGTTAAAGTTTAAATTTTGGAAGGCTTTCTTCTTAATGGGAAAATTTTATGTGAATGAGAACAGAGGCTGTAGAATATCTGCCTCCCACTTCTTCCATCACACGCTCTAGGCCTGGCAATATTTTCTTTGCTTTTTCATATATCTATTGCCGTCTGCATATAATATGACCAAGGTCTTCCAAGTGACTTCTAAGACACTGCTCTTTCCATTGAGTCACACTGCTTTTCCAAACCATTTTGCTAGAGTTTCTTTTCTAAATTCATTTTGATCTTTCATTAAAATGAGTCAGCATTAATGACCATGTTAAATAATAATATTTCAAAAGAACAAGAAAGCTATTGCATTCCTTTGAGTAAGAAAATGACCACAGTGTTTTTGCTTTTCATGATTGAGAAAAGTACCTCAGAATCCTCATATATAGAACTAAAATCCTTTCTTAGAAAAAATTCCCAAGGTTGAATTTTTACAGGAAAAATAATCATAAAATTCTGAGAATTGTTCATTGTTTTTTTCCTCAGTAATCACATATTGGACAGTTTTCGAGCTATCACACATATTTAACTAGTATGAAGGTTTGACTTTATACTATAGGAAGGAGAGTCGAACAGAGATAGGATGAATGAATGTTAAGAAGTCAGATGAGTGCACAGAAGTTTTAGGGAGATGCCAGAAAACTTTGTGAGGGAGATAGAATAGCTATAGTGCTAACTGAAAAGGACAAATAAAAAAGGTAAGTTTAGTGACCGTTATACCTATTTATTTGTGTTTTGAGTCTTTCCCATTATCTCTATTAAAATGAGGCTTTTGTCTGTTTTTTTGGTTTGTTTTGTTTTTGTACTTAAAAAGTTTGGATCATATAATAAACATTCAAAATATATATTGAGTGACTTAATGATTCTAAAAAAATCCCCCGCCAAACAAAAGAAAAAAAGAAGCAGCAGAAGATGATATAGTGTAACAATGAGGAACACCATATCTATCTCAAAGAAAGCTCTTCACACATACAACAGAAGGCATGTATTATATTGCACATAGTAACACAGTGGACAAATAATAAAGTCCTGCATAGGATGCAATGCCAACCAACAAATGAACTAAAAGGTTTATTATGCAGTGATCAAAGTACAATAATGTAGATCAGTCTTAGCAATTTATCCCCAAGAATTACACACATTGTGATAGATTTTTTTGAAGCATAAAGCATCAGATAAAAATAAACATACACAAATATATGTTTTTGGAATACATTTGATATCAGTAAGACCATTTTTTAAAAATTTTTATTTTAAAGAGGGCAAAATTAAACATAACAAAACAGATCATAAGAAAACAATTTAAGAAACACAGATTTCAAAGCAAGACCACCAGAGATCTTCATTATTATATTGTCTCTTGTTTTCTTTCAAACAGTTGTCCTTATCTTCACATACAGTATGAATATATACTGAACAAAAGAGTATTTAACTGATCAGAACATGATGATAAAGGCATTTTAGGTCTTCAAGACCAGACAATAGGGAAGTCAACAATGACTGCCATAATGTCTCTCATTCTCTTCAAAATAGCTGTTTATATCTTTATGTATGTTGAAATTAAACAAAAGAAAACAAACGAATATTACTCTGTACAGAGAATAATAGTATTGCTAGATTTTATATCATAATGCTACAGAATCAGCACTGGGTATCTTAGTGTCTCTTTTTCTTCATTACATCATGCATTATATAATCTATTCTCATGAACTGTTTAGAAGTTCTACCCATGCGTGAATCTCCACATGTATACCTATCCTTTCTGTATTACAGGGAAAAACAGATCCAAACAAGACAACAAAACAAATTCCTAGAAAAACATGAAACAAAAAAGACATATAAAACTACAATACGAGGTGATCTACGGTAGTTACTTTGATGTCTCGTTATTTTCAATAGAATTGTCTACATCATTAGGCATAATATAATTGAACATAACACTACATAGCAATATTAATAAAAACAAAACATTGGAGACATTATAGGACTTCAAAACAGTTAATAATCAAACTGGAATGGGTATCCTATTGCATCTTGTCATCTTGAGAGCAGTTGCCTCTAAGACTTGATACAATCAAGCATACCAAATTCGAATAAAATCAGTCAAGACAAAACAGTGATCTAACAAACCAGATTCAAATAAGATCAGTCATAGTAAGACAGTGTAAGTAATACAGGGCTTCAGGTTAAGTTAATAGGAAATTAAGGATGGTTACCATAGTATATCCTGCTATTTTGGGGATAGCTGTCTGTGCCCTCAAATCTAGTACGAGTAGACAGACTGGAACAGAATAAAATCAAACTAAACAGAGCAATAAGACTACTGTGGCTTTTAAATCCTGATACACTATTAACGATGTCCTCCGCCTTCCTTTCTTAGACAATTCCTCCCCTTTCCCTTTCTCAGGGTGCTTTGTACATTTTGGGTCCCACCAACTTCCCTGGTTTTTAGATTAGGGGATCAAACTGTTATCTACCCAAGTGGTGCCAAACCTTTTCATCCCTGAGCTTGATCTTGAGCTGTATTCCTTTACCTACCAAAACCTCAAGGTTTTTCCACCTCATAGCTGAGTAGTTCTCCACTGCACAAAAGTGTCACGACTTTCCAACTTATCTGCAGCTGCTGGATGATCTGTCCCTATTTTTCTCTCTGGTTGCCTGTCATGTAGAGCATTTTTTTCTCATCTTTGACTTTCAGTTTATTAACTGTCTTTCACACAGGCTGTATTTCTTATTCAGAGCATCTCATGGATCCTATCTCCTGATCTACTCTGCCTGTGTTTCTTTTCGTTAGTGTATCAAGGCCATCTGTGTTAGAGATTACAGCCAGTCTTCTCCGCCTCATCTCTGCTATGTTATTTTTCTGCTGTTGGTTGTCTAGTTTTCTCCTTCATTCCACTGTCCTCTTGTTCATTGAGGCCTCTCTGCCACTGTTGTTGGAATCCTGGTATTTTTTTTCTCTCTCTCTAGAATGTCCTTCAGTATTTTTTGTAGGGTTGGTTTGGTGATCACAAACTCCCACAGTTTTTCTTTGTCATGGAAACATCTTGTTTCTCCATTAATTTTGAGAGACAGTTTTTCAGGGTACATGAATCTAGGTTGCAGGTTATTTTCTTTCAGGGTGTGGAATACTTCTCTCCAAGCTCTTCTTGATTTGATAGTTTGTGCTAAAAAGTCTGTCATCATTTTGATGGGTTTTCCTTTATAGGTGATATGTTTCTTCTCTCTGATGGCTTTTAATATCTTTTCTTGTGATGAATTTCTGGGATCTTGATTATTATATGTCTTGGTGTAGCTCTGTTTTGGTTGTAGCTGGCTGGAGTTCTGTATGCCTCAGATATCTGGATATCGTTTCCTTTTCCTATGGTTGGGAAGTTTTCCTTAATTATTTCTGTGAAGAGTCTTTGTAATTCATTTGTATTTACTCTTGCTTCTTCACTTACATTTTTTATTCTTAAGTTATAGATCCTCTTGTCATCTTCTAGCTTTTTTAATTGTTACTTCCTGGTTCCTTCTTATTTTTAAGAGATGTTTTCTTTCACAATCACACATTGCAAATCTATCTTCAAGTTTTGAAAGTCTGACTTCAATTTCTGTCAAGGAATTTTGCCAGTTTTCAATGGAGTTTTTAATTTCCTGGTAATCTCTTTGGATCTGTTTCGTGTATTCTAGATTTTGTTTATATTCTTCATCAAAGTTTCTCTTCTTTTTCTAGGTTCCTCCATTTTCCCATCTGTGTCTTCTTGAGAGGTGCTTAGCATTTCTTTTACTAATCTTTTTATATCTTGCCTCACTTGAAATAGAATTTCAGTTTTAAGTTTGTCTTTGAGGGCACAAAAGTATTTCTTTATGTCTGCTGAGGCTTTGGCCAATATTGCATATTTGCTGCCCTCGATCTCTCCTGTATTTACCTCTCCTAGACTTATTTTCCCAGAGTCAGTGACTGGAGGTTTTTTCTTACTTCTTTCTCTTGTCATGTTTCTGGTTTCTTTCAGATAAATGTATGGTGGAGGTCTCAGGCCTTTTCAGTATTGCTTATGATTTTTTCTGAAGTGTGCTGGCATTCTTGCCCTCTCCAGTTTACAGCTGATCTGTGAGGTGCACACAGGGACAATGTGGGCTGGACCCTCTCCTCTGAGCCAGCCAACTGGCGAGTACTTTCAGCACATTAGTCTATGCCATGTAGACATCACAGGTTTGGGACAGTTTTGTCCCTGGCTATTGGGTCCTGACCAGGGGCATGACCCAGCCCAAGCAAATCCCACCAGTCCTCTTTGGGCCAGGAGTGGCAGACTGATGCCACTGCAGTTCTGGGTTCAGGTGTTGGGAGCCGCGGCCGACACCGGTCGCCTTACTTGGCAGACGTAGGGCCTGTGGGTGGGAGCGGAGCCTGAGCTAGATTGCCCCTCCCATCGAGTGAGCCAAGTTGGCGCCTGCTTCCTGCCCCCTGATTGCCCTGGCGACTTAAACAACCCGCTCTGTAAGATAGTCTGCCTAGCAACAACTGATGTTAGCCAGTCAGCCCGCATCGCGCGCTTTAAACTGATTGGCCACTGTTACCCTATAAAAGTGAATGCCTCTCCCGCCACGAGAGGAAGCACAGAGAGAGATAGAGAAAGTCCACCGGCGAGAAAGGACTGGTGGCAGAGAGGAGGCCTCGCGGGGCCCACGCGGAGACAAATAAAGGCAAGGTTGCACACCGCCAGACTTTGTCGTGTGTCTTTCCTGCCGGCCGGGAGCGACCCCGACATTCAGGTCCGTTCTGCCCAACTCCAGCATGTCATCTGGCCAGTTACCACCTCCGTGGGACCCAATTCCTAGCACTCACCAAGGGTCAATGCAGCTCTCCCCATTGGTTTCACTCTCCATTGAGCTGCATCCTTCTGCCAAGGGCCTTGGGCTCACCAACTCCCTATTTGAGCAACCGCGACTTCAGTGCAACTGTGAATCATCCACCTCCAAGGTGCACCAAGCACAGTGCCGGACCAGCCCCCATGAGAGTGTCTGGTTCCAGCCTTTGGTCCATGTTTTTCCTTCCTTTTGTTTTTTTTTCTTTTCCTCAGATTCTTCCGGAGTCATGAGAATCCCTCTCCTTTCATCTGGTCTTCTCCATGGTGTTAAATTCTAGCATCTGAGTTGTTTTTGTCAGAGAGGCTCTCTACTTGGCTACCTATCCTATTCTAGCTGTCATCTTCCCAGCAAGCCCAGTAAGACCATTTTTTAAAAGTAAATACAAAATAATGGTTACTTCAGGGAAGTAGAGGGAAAATGAAATGGATAGTTTTGTTTATAGGCTCAGAATGTTGTCAAGGTCTTATGTTTTGAATACTTGAATATTTTGAAATATTGATTACATTTAAAATAATTATCCACATATGGTAATATTGAGCATGCACCAACAAATAAATAGTAAACCAGTTTTGAATTTGGCTAGAGAAAAAAGGAGAAGAATGTGTTCCTGAGTATTTGCTCTCTCTTGATAGTGGGGACAGGGGATACTGAGTGCAGAGTAAGGACTGATCTGTGCTTTGGAATCAGTTCTTCTGAGTTCTCATTCTAAACATACAGCTTCTTAGCTGTGTGACCTTCAGCAAATTCCAAAGGGTTTGTTTCTCAGTTTCCTCAACTAATTAAAAGAACTGGAAATAATACCTTAAGTTTTGGGATATTTTGAAATTGTAGTAAACATGGAAATTTATGTACCTGGCACATAATGCTAATTTAATGTGATACATCTTGGAAACCAATAAACACTGGTTATTAGTAATATAGGAACAGAAAAAAAAAGACTACTATTTTGATAAATAGCTTCTATTGTAGCCAAAAGAATTTGAAAACTCCAGAAAAAAATTTTAAATAAGAAAATAGCATGATTGTTTTATGCTTCCTTTTATTTACATGCTTAGTAACATGATTTTTATGGAAAAGTAAAACAAATTTTCATAAACTAATGGGAGAATAATGATACTTCATACACTAAATATTAATAACATGATTATGTATTAATTTTTATTAGGTCCTCTAACTACCATATAGTATTGTGAAAGGTTTTCAGCAAGGAGACCAATTAATCTGTTATTACAATAATTGTGGAAAAAGATCCTGAAACCGCAATCTGTAGTATTGAAAGTGCAGAAAGAACGGGGTGGACAGAAGTCATGCAATAGTGGGGAATGGAATCTGGTGCTCAGATGTATGTTGAGTAAGGAGTTTGGAATGAATACTAGGAGTCAAGATCCTGTAGTAAGTGAAGGTTGGCACAGATACAGGGGAATTTTTGAGGCCCAGCACAATTATGTTGACCTAAATAAGCCCTGTAAATATAGAATTTATTTATAGGCAAAGATAACGAATCCAGTGTTGGATATGCTGTACATGTCAGCTTTGAGATACCCAGAGGGCACACCAGCTGTGCTGTCTATCAAAGAACTGGATGTTAAGACTGTGTAATCCTGAAGAGAAGTCAGAATCTCCAGTAAAGATTTGGACTCTTAATTTAAATCCTGTGAGCCATAGGAGCAATGATCTCACCTAGGTGGTTTCCTTGTTACACTGCACCAGTTCTATGCTCCATAGGTGTCTCAAAGCTAACATATCCAATCATGTACCTCATCTCCAAGTGAAGCACATGGAGTAAGAAGGTAATTACACCTAAGATGTAAACCTGTAGAGTACACCAATGCACGAATGAGTAGAAGATAACAAAGTTTTTGTTTTGTTGTTGTTCTTTATCTTAGCTATATTCTCGAGGATCTCCACTAGAATGCTACATTTCGCTCATGATGACAAGTTTTAGTGTGTTGTTTTCAATATAGATGAAACTGTGTCTAACTTTTTAACCACTGAGAATCGTGCTTCTGGAGAATTTTGGTAGCTACCAAGAGACAGACTGTTAAAGAACTTATTTCCAAGGAGATTAAAAATACATTGCCCCTCAACACAGATGAAGGAGTATGCTTGAACAAAAGAGTGTCTAAAAGAGTAAGTAAATTTTTTCTCACAGAAAAAAAAAGAAAGCAAGAATGAGTCTTAGTGGGGTTTTTCCTAATGACTTCACTTTTATCTAAAATGTGTTTTAATATACTTAGCCTAAGGTTCATGATCATTCTATTGATAAAAGCAAACCAATATTTTCACCTGTAAATTTAAAGATTTAGGAATGAATAAAAGTTTATTCCATTCTAGCCACAAGGTCTTTTAATGCAGTAGAAGACTGCCTGGGTGCAAACAAGTTCTGATGATTTGGAATGTCTATCAAGCGCTAGAACTCTTTACACGGTGGAGGTGAACAGGGCTGATTACATTTAGAAAAAAAAAAAAAATCCTTAAATGTGATTTCCCCCATGTTAAATTCTTTTACTGCTAAAACCTCCAAAAACATTCAGAAATTTCTTTCATATTGGATTAAATAATCCTCTGAGAGGAAAATAAAGACAAAATACAAAATCCAGAATGGCCTACATCAAGAGACAACAAGGTACTACCCACCAGCAAAATTCTTTTGTCTCTCTAGTGCCCCTAGGTACACTTGGGCAGTTTAGCTATGATGAGGCACACAGAAAGCAAACCAAACATCCACCTGCATTCCATGCTTCATGCTTAGGCTCTGCCTTTCCAGCAAGTAGCTGAGCCCTGGACTTGCCACCTGAGTGGTGCGGACATTTCTGTAGCATCCAGTGGTACAATTAGGTCAGGAGGCACCTGGCCACAAACCCTACTCCCTGGAGCACTTCTCTTCCTCCAGATCTTTCCAGAAAACCACTGTTTCCATCACCTGGGATGTTGGAATCCAAGTAAATTTAGCTGAAGCATCAAGAATTCTCTCTCCTTATGTGAATATCCTCAATTTTGCCCTCTTGATCCCACTACGCCAAAAGCATTTACTATCTGGCATAGAAAATGTTTGTTAAGATAATTTCTGTTGAGATAATTTGTTTAGATACAGTTTGATACAGACAATTTGGAAACTGAGTAAGGGGAGAGGCTGAAAATAAAAATTTGTTTTAAAGAAAATTATATCCCTTAGTCTAGTTATGGAAAGTGTATGTTTTTCTTTTTAGGAGAATTGAATTACTAAATATAAACAGACTGACTTTGCCATAGTTAGAGTAACAAGGTTTCTCATGAGGCAACTATTGACATTTAAGGTTCAATATTGCTGGGCACTGAAGGATGATATTTAGGGACATCCATGAGCTCTAAAGACTAATTGTAGGTAGAAAATCTCTGTTTGCTCCCCTTACAGTAGTGAACCTAACATGTGTCCATATATCACTGAATGTCCTTTGGAGGAAGGGGCAAAATCACTCCCAGATGAAGACTACCAGAGTAATTAAAAGGTAATGAACTGTCTCCATTTCCCCTTCCTCTTCTATCAGTATTTTAACCTTATAAAAATTACTTCATCACTTCTGGGAAATTATTGTAACATTATTGTTTCCTCAATCAGCTTCAGAACTTTAATCACTGAGCCTTGTGTAACAGAAGCATCCTGTTATGGTTTGGATCTTAAATATACCTTAGCAGATCATGTGTTTAAGCCTTGGTCCCCAGTTAAAACACTATTGATATATGATGGAACGTTTAAGAGGTAAGGCATAGGGATGGAAGTGAGCTCGTGTGTTCCCAAAAGGCATACTGTGATGCAGGCCCCTTCTTATCTCTGTTTCCTCCAATATGAGATAGAGTTTTGCCACAACACACTTCCTTCCATGATCTGCCCTGCCACAGCCCAAAAGTAACAGAGCCAACTAATGACAGACTAAGACTTCAGAAGGTATGAGCCAAAATGAGTCTTTTCTTCTTTTAAATGGATTGTGCTCAGCCATGTTGTCACAGCAATGGAAACCTCCCCTTGTGATACAGGAGGAAGGGCAGAAGGACTAAGATGTAGGTAAGGAGGTAAAAAATGATGTTCTTTTCCCCTCCCTGATATGCTGGAAGCACTGTAACTTAGAGAGGAAGCAGAACTAGGAGCTGAGGAGAAATTGTCTAATGCCCTAAAGGAATCCGATCGTTTGCTAAAGACAGGAAGACCAGGTGCATGAATTAAAGTAGAATTGCAGAGCCAGGCAGACAATGGCAAGCACAAATGAGCAGGAGAAACAGCCGGGCATGGTGGTTCATGCCTGTAATCCCAGCACTTGGGAGGCTGAAGCAGGAGGATCATTGTGAGTTCAAGACCGGCCTAGGCTACAAAGTGAGCTCAAGGCCAGCCTGAACTGCATAGAGAGTCCCTGCCTCAAAAAGAAGAAAAAGAAAGAAAGAAAGAAAGAAAGAAAGAAAGAAAGAAAGAAAGAAAGAAAGAAAGAAAGAAACAAGAGAATGTCCAGGCCAACTGTTCTGAAACACCTGGATGCCTATGGCTTTTATTTCTCAGGTTTCACATGGATTTGAACTGCCTGGCAAGGTTCAAAGGACCAGAGAAGACAGACATATTTATCTGATATTACTGACATGTATGTTAGCAAATGGTAGTAAAATTCTTCATAAGATGGAAGACATGATTATGCATCTGTGGTCAAATGAAGATAACTTTGTGTCCTTCAGCTTCCAGTTTCCTGGCACTCACAATCAAATACGAGACTCCGTTTGCCAAAAAGTCAGTCCCAGGTTGGGGCATGTGGAGGAGGAGGATGTGATTCAAACTCAGTGGGAGCAAGAACAGCCAAGTGATGAGGTCTTCCAGCGGTTTGGGTCCTCGCTGCCCCAGCCCTGTGATCCTCCTCTTTAGTCTCCTTCCTACCACACATAAATTTCTCTTGTTATTCAAGGGCTGCCTCCACGCTGAGGCCTCCCCAGACAGTCCTCTGCAGGTTCTGGCTGCTTCTGTCACTACAGCAACATCCTTAGCACTCAGAGAGCAATGTACTGGGTTGCACATGTATCTCTGACTCTAAGGTCTTTTTTATGTATTTCCAATGCTTTTTGTTCTGTTCCTCTCATTTTTATTAGAATTTCTTGTTCCCCTGTAATCCCCTGCTGTGACTGGGACAGTCGTCGGCAGCACTGCAGGTCTTTGGTAAATGCTGCCCACCTGCCTGACCACTCAGACAAGGCCTCTCATGCCCAGCATATTAATGGCAAGACTTCTTTTGAGATGACATAGTTGTTGTGTTATATCTATGCTGGAGATTCTCTGAGTCTCTGTTGGTCCCTGCCTCATTATCTCTCTTTCTAAAGGCTTTATCAGTCATACACACAAGAATTCTAGCCATGTCTTTCCCGTAGGAATAAGAACATGGGCCAGAATGGCAAAATGAGATTCAACTTAGAAAAGTGCACAGAATTTTCCCTAAGGGAGTCTAAGAATGAAGGGGAAAAGGCAATGAATTGGAGAGGAGTAAATTTAAAAGAAAGAGAGAGCAGAACAATAGCACCTCTTACAAATGGTTTGCCCTTGAACACTCCAGATCAATTTGTACTTGTCTTAATGAGAGATTACAGTCTCCTTGTCTCTTTAAGAGCAATGGCTATGGTTGTGTGTATGTCTGTGTGTGTGTGTATTAGAAGTACAGTATCTCTGCATATGTATAATATAAAGCACTGATCGTGCTTACTGTTTAACCCTTAATGCTTAGTCTTGTGAGATGCTATAGAAGTTACTTCGTGAAATAATATTGAAGGTACTTTCTCCTGTAGACACGCGCATACTTCCGCATGTTTGACTGCTTTATACTGCTTGTCCTCACTTTGAGCCAAAACTTTTCTGCATTATCACTATTTCTAGTCCATTGCCAAGCTAGGTACACTTTGCTTTGCAAGGCACAGTTAGCAAAAGAACTATAGCAGCACTCAGAACTGCTGTTGAAAACGCATCTCCCTTCTATTCCTGTAAACTTAACCAGGAAACAAGAGAGCACCAGATGGGGCGGCCTGTCTCCCCTTTCAAAGCAGAAAGCTTTTATTAGCAGATGCAACAAGGAGCAGGGAAGATGAAACGCATTCACTGCTCCCCTATGATTTCCCAGAAAGCGTTCCGGAGGGTTTCAGGAGGCAGCCTGAGGCCAGAAGCAGGCTATGACCGGTCCTGACTTGGTCAGGTGCTGGTTGGGATCTGGATGAGGTTTGACAGCCAAATGGCTGCATCAAGTTCAAGCGAATCTTAAAAGGAAAGGTAAGGGACAGTGACCCGCTGTCCCTTCCAATAAAAACAATGAGGGCAACAAATCAGCATGACCTCCTAGACCAGGCCACTGCCTGTGCTTCCTTTTGACTCTTTTTATTCTGTTTGGAACCCTGTGAGTGACAGTTGCAGGATGAAAAAAGAAAAAGACAAGTCATGACATCTGTTCTTTTCTTCCCTCTGTAACATAAGCTTCAAATCCTGCAGAAAGGCCAAGAGTTATACTATGACTCTGTACTGTTGGCTGCTAATGAGGCCTCCAGTGACATTTCCCCACTAGACTCTGAAGCAGGTAACAATATTGGTTTGAGAAAACATCTCATCTGGAGCATCCCTGATTATTTCTAGCACCCAACCCCTACCTTGGAAGGACCTTGGCCCTAACAGGTACACTAATCATGGCAGTGTGGCTGGAATCAAAGGTCCTGAGTTATTGGCATGGTGGTCATGTCAGCCTGCAGTGTTTAAGGTAGATGGTCACCTCTGAGGTTCTTTGAATGGGAGGCCTGTTCAGGAAGAGGTGGAGAACCTTACAGGCCTGAGTGTAGTTTCAAAGCCTTGTCTCAGACATTTGCTGATAGTCATGCCCCAAGCAAACTATGCTGGCCTTGTTTGGAATCTAAGCCGCCTGAAAAACCAAACCACCTTGGTGCCAGACTGATGCGCTTGATTCCCTAGCACTGTTACTAGAGAAAATGCTGCAGGAAGAATATACTCAATAACTGTTTCCTAATGGTAGGATGTGTGGCTGCTTTCTGAGTGCAGAGATGTGTTGGGTAGACAGTGTGAACTTGTCTCTTTCTCACATCCTGTCCTGTCACCTTTAGAGGCTAACACAGGCAGCTCTACCCCACCACAAAAGTTGCCCATTCCTGCTACCCATGAACAGGTTCTTTCATTCACTCCATTTTATACCCTTGCTTTTTTTCCCTGTTAGCTCAGTATATCATTACATTCCGAGCAATTGCTACTTCCCTGACTATGATTGATCCCCACTTATTTTATCCTGAATGCAAAGTATTTGATTTCAAGTGTGGTTCATTCTGCTCGGTGAACTCATTATAAAGTCAAGCTGAACATCTCACAGATGTGAAGCACCTTGTCTTTGAGGTTCAGCAATCTAATTTGGAATCTCATTACAGACTTTCTACTGGTAGTAGGCACAGGGGCAGCTACCAGGCTGGCATATTCCTGCCCATCTCCTATCTCATAAAGAAACTGTCATTTCAATACAGGCACACCAGAATATTCTCCATTTTGGAAAATAGCTTTATTTATCTCTGCACAAATGCCTGTTGGCACTGATGAGAGAGTAATACTTTGTAGGCTATTTTATTAAGCATCTCAGGAGGTCAGGTGCTGAAAGAGACAGCTCACAGCTGTTTGCTTCTCATATATTTAGTAGGCTTCTCTATGGATCTTATGTTACATTTTCTAAAGTTCACAGTGTGGTTGTCATTTTGCTAAGAATCTATATACCAAGTGTCTTTGTTTAGCAATGCAATGCAGTTTAACTTAGGAAGGATTGATTCCTGGTGTCTCTTTGGTGGATGAAGAGAGAATAGGGGTGAAATGGAAACTTAGCTTTATTTTCAGAGAGATGCATTGATTCTGAAAGATTGATGCATTCATTTTTTTTCACCTATTTGGTGCTTTCAAAATCAATGAGCATCTAAGGCTCAGTTCTGGTTGCTAATGAAGTTTTTATTTCTCCACTTTCTATTTTAAAACTTTGGTAAGAGAGAATATTTGCTTTTTTTCAATTGCAATTGCTTCCATCTCCCCACAGAGCAAGTTGACCCTTGAAGAGAACTGGAGCTCTGTTCCTTCCCTATAGAACATAAGTAGATTTCTGAACTTACATAGAAATAAATGTAAGTAGATGGTATTTACAAATATTAAAAGGATAGGTTAGCATTGCAATGTCCAGGCATATAGACACATTTTTGTCTCACATTTAAATTCAATAGAAGCATAGATTTTCAAGATCTTACCTCAATCCAGACTTCTCAATTTGATCAGGCAAAGGAGGTCAACACATTGTAGCCTGTGGCCCATGTCCATTCTCTGCTTGTTTTTCTGTAAACAAGGTCACTTAGAGCACAGATGCATCCATTTACTTATGTCCACTGCTACTTTGAGATTGCTGGAGCAGAGTTACATAGCTGCACCCGAGAGCACATAGCCCTCAGACCTGCAGTAGTTACTACCTGGCCACTACAGAAACAATTTAGTGACCTCCAGGCAGGAAAAGAAATCTTATATTTGTATTTAATTCATGTCTTAAAATCATATTTTGAAAATCATGTTCAATAGGATAACTGAGGTGAGGATTATAAAGAGCACAGAATAAGAATCTGACCCTGCCAAACTTTCAGGAAGGATTTATGAATCTTAAACCTCTACTGTTTCTACCCAAGAGAGGTCTTTGAATGGAATGATTAATAAATAGTAAAAATCTGTAATAATTTATTCATATTTTCAATGATTTTTTTGACTTGGAAAGATTTCTCTTCTCTAGCTTTTGATTTCCACTTATGTTCTGGGGAATTAATTATTTCATTTTATTTTTATTGCATAACATTTGGGTCAGATGCATTACTCAGGAAAGGTGGAATTAGGAATAAGTGATACTAAAGTTTTATAGCATATTGATCACATAAAATTATCTCATCATCTGTATTTTTGCCCATCTGGCCTTCCCCTTGATCATTTCGTTTTGGGCGTTATGACCCTTCAGAAAGAACTGGCTGCTTCAGTGCTGGTAGACCATAAGAGATAGCTCACAACACAAATCCCGAGCTGAGAGGCAGCCAAGCATCTATGACAACTGCCTCCTGGCTTCTATCACAGGTCATGAATTACATATTGTTATTCAGAAAGGTATGCTGGGGCAATAAGATGGATGGATAGATAGATAAGCCACGTGTTGTGGCCCATGATTGTATCCTCAGCACTTGAGAGGCTGAGGCAGGAGGAGGCTCAGGCTGGCCACAAGTTCAAGGCTACACAGTGAATTCAGTGTTAGCCTAACTATATAGAAAGATTCTGTCTCAAAAAAAAAAAACCCAGAAATTACTGATAATAGATAGATAGATAGACAGATAGGTAGATAGATCACAAAAAGCACAGGGCTACAATTTAGAAAACACAATGCTGCATTTTAGTTCCTGAATATCTACCAAAGGCTGTATAGAAAAGGCTTCATCCCCAGATTGATGCTAGTGCACACCAAGGGAACCTTTCAGAGTTGAGGGTTATTGGCAGGTTGTGTGCTTACAGGTGCGCCTTTGAAACAGAAAGGGAGATCCTGGTCATTTCATTTCTCCCTTTATTTCCTGGCACTGAGGTGATAAGTTTGCTCCACTGTGTGGGTAACATCATGATGGGCTGCTGATCTACAATTTAAAAAGTTGTAGGACCAGTTGATTATGGATTGGAACTTCTAAAACTATGAGCTGGATCTTTGTTTTTATTTTAAAGACCAAGCAAAACAAAACAGAACAAGGGCAATCAAAACAAACCAGTGTAAGTGGCACAGGGCTTCAAAACAATAGGCAATCAACAATGGTTACCATAATGCCACCTGCTGTCTTTAAAACAGTGGCAGACACCTTCAGACATAGTAAAAAATCAAACAAAATAGAACCAATAAAAACAAAATAATGAATGCAATAAAGGACCTCAAACAAAATAATAGTACATCCAAACTGGCTACTATAATATATCTTGTTTTCTGTGAAAGAGCTGCCTAAGCCATCGGATACAATGAAATCAAACAAAATGAAACAGAACAAAACTCCAACAAAACAATGAAAATGATACAGGACTTCAAAACAAGACAAGAGGGAATCAACAATGGATACCACCTTTAGAAGGAGATCCCCATAGATGCCACACTGCATGTAACCATCCTCCTAATAGATGATCAGACCACTGGCTTTAGAACTGCAAAATCAGTGAAACACTAAACACTATAAGCATTAAATTTTATTCCACCTCAATAGCCATCATCATGTTTCGTTGGATCAGACAGTCACAGCAGTGGAGGTTGGCTCTTGTCTTTTCCCAGCCCACACACCAGAAGGGGCAGGCATCTGGCTCTTCCCCCAGCAGCTGGCACATGGGGCCAGTTTGCAAGGATGGCTTGCTTCTTATTGACTTCTTGTTTTCTTCTACCAGAGTGTGAACACTTATCTTTGTAAAAGATTTCACCTACAGAGTGAAAAGACAACCCATGAAGTGGGAAAAAATTATAGCCTCAGACAAAGGACTTATATCTAGAATATATAAAGAATTGAAAAAAAATCAGGCCCTGCTCAAATTCAAAGACCCAATCCAAAAATGGGCATATGAGATGAATTAACATTTCTCAGATAAAGAAATACAAATGGCAAATAAATATATGAAAAATATTTGACATCATTGGTCATCTGAGAGATACAAATTAAAACAACACTGGGATTTCTTCTCATTCCAAAAAGAATGGTATCATCAAGAAATCAACCGATAAAAATGCTGGAGTTATGGGGAAAAGGAGACCACTCTCCACTGTTGGTAGGAGGATAGACTGATGCCTGCACTGTGGAAATCAGTCTGGAGATTCCTCAGAAAATTAGAATTAGAGGTCTCATTCGACAGAGTTGTTCCCCTTGTGGGTATCTTCACAGAAGAACTGAAAACATCATACCACCACAATGCATGTGCACCCATGTTTACAGCAGCACAACTTGTAATAACTAAATCTTCGAAACAACCCATCAAAGGAGAAATGGATTTTAAAAAAGTGTTTTTTAATGTAATTGAGTTCTACTCAACCATAAACAAGGATAAACTTGAGACTTTAATAGACAAATGGATGCAACTCCAGACCATATTCATAAGTGAAGTAAATTAGACCCACATGTGTAAACATTGTATTGTCTCACTAATGTGAGAAGCTAAATGAATAAATAAGACCCAAAATGTACACTAGTTATTATGAATGGGGAAAACATAGTTCAGGAGAAAAGAGAACTTGTGATGGGGAAAAGGGGAAAGAAAGGAAGGAAGGGAAAAGGAAAAATGTATACAAGATAATTATGATAGTTACACAGCTCATTTCTCTTAGATCACTGAAGACAAAAGTTTGTGCTAATACTGTGTGAATAATATTTGACTCCAACACACAATGTATTAATTATTGTTACTCTCCTATTAGCCTGTTTTGAAACTCTGTTTTATTTTTATCTTTTTTCTGTTTAAAATAAAAAATAACCTTTATGTTATTTATCTCAGGTATTTCTTAAGAGTGATTCTATTAATTAGGCTTCTCTACATCAAGAGAATCAACATAAAATATATCTATAACCTTGCAAGGAGATTCATTAGGTAGCCTTACAGGATCAGAGGCAGGAAAGTCCACAGTGGCTGTCTGGGTGCTAGCAAGCCCTACAGGATTCAGCAACTACTTGGCCCAAGGAGGTGAAACCACAGAACGAGCAGAATCAATAATGTAGCACTGATCCAAAGTGAAAGGCCTAGAACCTCACAGCAGTGTCACTGGGGGGAGTGCACTGGAAAGCTGAAAGACCTGGAAATGTGGCCAAAAGTGTTGGCAAAGACTTGATCACTTTTAAAACAGAAATACAGTTAGAGATAAAAGAGTTGAGTCAATCACTTGCCTCGCTTTGACTATAATCCCCAAAGCACCCTAATGATTATCCATGCTTCTATAAACCCAAAACAGGGAAGCTGTGTGAACCACTTCCCTGCTCTCCAACCATAAACCAAACACCATCCTAATGATTACCCTCCATGCTTAAGCTTAGGAGATCGTGCAGATTGCTAACATCAGAGAGCAACAGAGACGATGGGAAGCACTTTGGATCAGTGATGTCTGACCATACATACCAGAAGCCTGGTTACTGAGTCGCTTCTTCCCCTCTGCACCCAAGTCCTTTCCTCCTACTACCTGTGGATCCATTTTCCCCTCCATAATCTCTTCTCCTTTGCTCTTCTCCCTGTTCCTACTGTCATTCCATGATCTTCAAAAAATGTAAATATTCACTAAGAGCTACAAGATGTTTCTTTGTTTAAATTTTTTTTTTTTTTTTTGTCTTTTTCCTTTTTATCGGTACGGGGATCGAACTCACGAATGCCTGCTTGCAAGGCAGGAGCTCAAGAACCTGGACCACTTTTGGCCCTGCAGCATCAACACTTCCTTCTTTCCCTTTTTCATTCCATCCAGGCTAAAAGCCTATTTGTTGGTTCCACTCACATCCAGCTGGGGGTCTTTTTCCTTCAATTTCCTGACCTACATGTCTTCTACTGATGAATCCAGAGTCCTGCTTAATAACCTAATAGATTTTTCTTAATCCCCTTAAGGTGACATACCATGATCATTGGTCACAGTGATGGGAAGCTATCACACTTAGCCAAGACAAGTATTTCTATGGAGACTCAGTTTCCTAGAAATAGTATACTATAAGAATCTTACGTAGGAAATGTGGTAATATATGTAAAGTACTTTTAATTTATGTTTATATCATAAAGTTATAATATATCCCAGGAATAGAAGTTACATAAACATTCACAACATGCTCTATATCCCAAGAAAGACATTGCCCGACCCAACCCTCTTCCTTCTCCCTGCCTTTAAACTGAAAGATATGTATGCAGCCAGAGGCAGGTTACTGTGCATTCTAAAGGCATACAGTGGACGGAGATAGGCAGGGATCAGAAGAAAAACACTTTTGGGGATGAAAGTCTGGCAGCTACAGAGAATAACTTTCTGCACCTTCAACTGTGTGACACAGACGGGAGAGATTACAGCTTTCGTAAGTGTGTCTCAATTGATGAATTTGACCAATCCACAAAAATTGAGATATGTATGTAAAAAATTTCTCTAGAAATTTATTGATTGCTGGAATTCGTTTCTTTTAACTGGGGAATACCAATGAGAGTGACATGCAAAGTTTATCTATGCTTTTGAGGATATACATTATCATTTTTAATAGGTTCCTGACTTGGTTATATAGTAGTGCCCTTAGGCAGGCCTAACTTTGTGCCCATGTATGATATTTATGTGCTTTTCAGATCTATCCCACAATTTTTCTCATTTAAAAAGCTTTCCACTTAAAATTAAAAATAGCCATTATTTGCATTTGTCAGAGTATTATTTCCAGTGAGTTATAATATTGTCCAGAGGTTTTTTTTTCTGGAATGTACATATGATATGCTGAATACATAGTCTAAAATAAAATACATATATTCAACCTATTGTTTTCTTAAAACAAATGAAAAGGAACATTGCACATTTGTCCTTTGGTTATACGAAGAAGACAGTGCCAGAAAGCTCAAAAAGAATGAATAATTTTAAGAGTGAAAAATTTTTATAAAGAAAATGAGAAACTTGTGTTGTCATCAGGGTTTGTATGGGAAAAGATTTAATACAAGACATATAATTTGTAGCATTGTTTTGTAATATTCATCCAAAGAGTCAAGTACAAAGAGTGTAGGAGATCTATTCACACCTTAGAGACCCAAAAAATACAGCTAAGGGTGTGCACCCCATAGCAATGTCCTGCACAACTCCAGCTGAAAACCTAGAGTCTATGACCATACCCTCCACAAGTTAAAATAGAGCCCTAAAGCCCACAACAATGTTTCATGCAAGTCTGTATCAAAGATGTGCACAGGGAAGAACCAAAGATCAGTGGAAAAAGTGAGAGAATCTACAGCAGTGTGATTAAGACTGAGCCAGCAGGCTTAGCAATCTGCTCTGGCAACAGTTCTCAAGTGAGTCACCCACTCTTAGCTCTACACTGATTCAGTTCAGCTGGGTGTCGCAAATTGACCATTAGTTAATCCACCACACTTGCTCTTTCAAAAATCAGGAAATGCTCTAAGGATTATGTGGAGGACCACCTGAAGGACTCTCCTTAGGAGCAATTATCTCCATTGTGGCTAAACCTGGTCCTATTTCCCATCTGCTGACACGTACAAAGCTATCTAGGACTTTTCCTATCCCTTCAATGCAAATGGTTCTAGCCTGGGTGTTGATGTGTAGTCTTTGAAGTAAGATGACAGGTCAGTGTTACCTCACCCCTGTAATTCCCAAAACACATGTGTGAGCTGGCAGGGAGGGAGAGCCATGCTCCACACTGTCAGCTGGGATTGTGCCTCAGTAAGAGGCTATGACTTCCCAGGGGATAAAAGATTACACATCAGGGCTGAAGCACTGACCCCAAAACATTAGATCCTACCTTGAACTGTGTTATGCAGATTACTCTTTCTGCATATCCTCCTCTCCGCATATTTCAGAGGTGATTTCAGGCCCAGCGCACAGCACTTATGTATTTCCCACCATTCTCAGTCATGCATCCTCTAGTCACTCTCTTCTTCATGAATGAATAAAACCTAGGTTTGATCCTGGCTGGAGGCCCGTGTTCCAGTTAACCATACCCTAGCTAGACCTATAAAATCCTTGGCTCCCCACAACTGTAAATATGCCTTATTATCTTTATCCTTACCATGTGTTGCACTGGAAGCCGTAGGTTGGAACTAACTTGCTAGAGTTCCAATTACTTTTCCATGGGATTACTAACACAAATTTCCCAGACAGAGATGAGGTCTGGGTAGGGCTCTCTATAAGGTTACATTACAGAATGATAAACTTCTCCTGAAGGAAATGAAAGAAAAAGTTAAAATTTAATGGAGGAAGAAAAGGTCCTGTTGAGAATGTATTATGTGCAAAAGAGAATCTTACACATATTATTCCATTTAAACAATCAATAATCCTGTAATGAAGGTATAATAACCATTTAATGGAAGCAAAGCTTATTTCAAGCAATTTGGTTTTTTTAGCAACTTGCTCCTGATAACACATTTAGAAAGTGATTGGTATAAGATTTGCACATACTAGCCTTGTTTCCAAAATACTATTTCTAAAACCAAACTATCTTGTACTCCAGGTGAATGGCAGTGACAAAACAACAGTTCTGAAGGCTACAAAGTGGACCATCAACCTCAAAGGCTCACTAAGGGCCCCAGTACATCATCTATAGATAAGATTCTGAGAAGTCACTTTTCCACATTATTAATCAGTGAATGTTTTAGGATGTTAATCTCATGAACTACATTCATACCTAATTCTCAAACTATGTTTAGAGTGACACAATTAAACATGCTGCAGCTACAAAAATAATGTGATCCATGAGGTCATTAACTAAATCCTACATTTTGTGTATCAAACACAGACAAAAATGTTTATCATTCTTGCCTCTGAGAATCATGGATATATCTGCTGCCATTTGGGTTTTCCAAGAATAATTCAGACATGAAGATGGGGGAAGGAGAAGAGGTTCCTGGGGACAAGAGTGTGGTCTGAGCCCCAGTGTTTTCCTGCAGTGACTATGGGTAAGTTACTAAGTATCCTTAAACTTCAGTTTCCTCTTTTATAAGATATATACACAATAGTGACATCTGCCCTCAATTCTAAAGATTTCAGATAAGTGTTTTATAAATTATACAATATTAGTTTTTACTTTTAGCTAGTTCAATATTCAAGTAAATAATTCTGTTTCTATTCAACATAAGTTTTTCTTCTTTTCTTCTTTAAACATCAGCATTATTGTCACAATAATTTTGAAGAATTTTTGTGTCTGTCAAATCCTTGACACTTCTCACAATATATAAAAGCTTTCTTTTTTTATAGTTACACTAAAATCAGTATATACAAGTGTGTATATGAAAGCAGAGGTGATATTAGCAGTTAATTTGTGAAATCAAATGTTTCATTGGGAGATATATCTAAATATTTCACTACATTCATAACTCACAATATGGCTTATTCCAATAGCAGATTAAACAAGAAAAAAAAAGAGGGAAAAGTTAAATGTCTTTGGCAAATATCATGTGAACTTGTCCTTCTGAAAGCATTTTCATGATCATTTAAAAGGAAATGAATAATATAATTCAAAATATAAATAGATGATCATATTGGACTGCAATGAGAGCAGATGTTTTAAGTTATGTAAAGATCTTACCCCATCTGGTAAACAGTAAAAATGTCTCAACAACAACCCACAGATGAAATATTGCCAATAAAGTCAGTACAGTGGGGGTTGGCTAACAGTCAATTATACTAGATTATTTCATGTAATTCCTAAAGACTATTAATATGCATCTAATAATTCTACCTCTTACAGTGATTATAATTACAAAATTAGTTTGGAAAATGTTAGAAATTTCAGAATGCCAATTACATAATAAATTTTACCATCAATCACACTTGTTAAGCAGCTTATTTTCCCACAGAAGACTCTGAACCTAGAAATCCATACTTAAGTGGTTATGTGTTTCAGTTAATTGAAGCATTTACTCCACCTCCACAGTAATCAAGATGTGTGCCAATCAGAGAGGACGAAGTTAGAGGTGGACTAGACTTTCTCTGTTGCTGATCCCATTCTGTTTGTGATGAGTAGGTGGATCCATCATGAACATTTGGTTTATGTCATTTTGCCTTGTTACTGAGTTTCATCCAATGAACTATTTCTAGTTTTTTCAGCCACAAATGGGTGGGTACCAATATACACTTGCTAAATTATCTCACGTTGAATATTACCAGAAAACTGTATTAAAACTAATAGAATTACATGTTTTAACTATAAAATATGTTCATTAGACTCCCATTTGGAGCTAATTGTTGTTACTCATATCACATTTCTTGTCCTTTTTATACTTTATTTATTTTATTTTAAAGATAATAAAGCAAATCAAAAAAGCAAATAAGAACAGAACAATGCAAGCATCACAGAACTTTAAAACAAGACAGTGGGAAATCAACAATGGCTACCATAATGTCTCTCATTTTCTTCAAAATAGCTGTCCATACCATCTCTCACAATAAAATTAAACAGAACAAAAACAATCAAAACCAAAGAATGACAGCATTACATGACTTCAAAATCTGAAAATTTTGTGCCATTTCATTCACTTATTGTAACTGGAAGGTTTGTCACACTACAAAGAAATCTGAAAAAGTTAAATTAGTTACTCTCAAGTAGAAGCAAACTCCTGCTAAGAACAATAAGAATGTATAGCATTTATGAGGGATAAATCTGTATTAAGCAATAAATAAAGGGTGAAAGTTTTAATTACAAGGATAGGTTATTGTGCTACTGTATTTTTTAAAATGTGTTTTGTGAATTCAATTAAAAGGGTACCACACTCACACACACACAAAAAAAAACATCTTCCCATTCCTTGATGTCCTGTTTATACTAGAAAATTGTTTGCAAAAGCTCTTTGATAAATTAGTAGAAAGGAGACTGATAAGACTAACTGGCTAACACAATGAACATGAAAAACTTTAAATATTCTTTCATTTTTAGTAGTTTCCTGGTTTTACTCAATGAGTCCTCAAAGGCTCTGCAAACATTTCATGTGAAGAAACAAAAATATTCAACTTCAGTAAATAAACATTGGATTCTTGAAGAGATGGTTCAGTTCAACAGACACCCACCCACATGACCTTTGAAAAAATGTCAGTCATACACAATCACATTCCTGCCCTCCAACGAGCTTGATATTGAAAATAAAACTGATCTCAAACACCTTGTCCTGAACGACCTGCACCTGTCCAGCTCTATCTCCTGTCTCTTTCCTCTTAGCACAAAACAGCATCTGACTGTGCATATATCAAGCTTCTTCCTGCCTCAGGGCCTTGTTAATCCTAATCTCCTGGCCACTAACTCTTACAAAGAAACCGCTTTCATACTCTGTGTAATGAAATATCCTTCATGCCAGAGACACTCTTAACCCAAAACACTGTTTATTTCATGCTCTATATCACAGTTTGTTATTATTTTGTTTGCCTGTGTTTACTGTTATTCTCCAGCATAATAAAAACTCTGTGAGAACAGAGATGATATACATCATCTTCTCTCTATTCCTCCTGCATCCACTAGAATTTGCTCAATAAATGTTCTTCGGATGTTCTCATTTCTGAATAAAACACAGGCAATGAAATGATTCATTGTCTGTAGAGAACAGCGGATAAAAACATAATCAGAATGCAGACAAGAATGTGAAAATGCAAAAACTAGGGAACAGAAGCATGACGCTATGCAAACAGAAAATAGGCAGTGATTATTTGAATAAAGTTATGAAAAGATGAAACTTAAGTTGGATCATTAAATGTGCTAAGATGGTCAGGAACAAAGGCCTAGACGGGCACATTCAAATGTGTCTGCAGAATAATGGGGAGGCAGATAGGACCTGACAGGTGGTTGTGACAGAAGCGGGCTAGGCACAGGGCTAGGAGCTGGGCTGCAGGTGTAGTGTGGAGAGAATTGATGCTTCACAGCGTCACTCTGACTGAACTGTGGGGCCAAGCAGGGAATGGTGGCCTCAGCACCGAGAGCAACATGTGTTCTATCCAGGAGAGCAAGTGTTCCCAGACCGAGCGCACAGGGAAACCAATAGCGGGCCTCACAGGTAGAGCGTGCTCCTAAGTCTTAACAAAATCTTTTCTCATCTCTTAATCTCTGCTTGCTTCAGCACCTCAGGCTCTTGATTGAATAAGCCCTCCGGAGATAATGCCTCAAAAATGAAATGTAACATTTCCCTCTCTTTAAGTGCATTTCATTACAGGTAGTTACCTCTCCCTCACCCCAGTCCCCAATTCTTAAAGGCGCTGGTGCATGATAAAGGAAAAGAAAGACTGAGGTGTTTGAGGTTTACGTTTTTAAGTAATGTTTTTAAACCCATGTCTAGTTTTATCAAGGGAAGACATCGGGCAATTTTTCACAAGGTGAAGATAATGGCTTATGTCTGCCGCACTGAAAGTATCTTCAGCACCTTTCTTTCTGGTTTTAGTGCCGTGTGCAGCAGCACTAAGCCCCCTCTAGACAAAGGGTGATACCTTCAGCAGACTGTTTCTCCAAGATAAGAGCGAAGGCAAAATAAGTCTTAATGCCCCTGGCACACGCGTGCTACTCTGTGATAGCAGGAAGTCCATCCATTAGCATTGTAGGAGGCAGGTTTCAGGTTGATGCAATGCAGAGAGATTTTAAGTCATTGAACACAACAACAAACATCCCCTTGGGTGTAACCTGCAGTTCTCCTAGATTCCTTTCTGAAATCTGCTGGTACTTTCACACTTTAATGCTAAACGTAGTGGAGGGTTTGAATTACCCTGTCACTCCTTACTGTCTCTAGTAATGTAATGCCTGTGGAACTATTTCTAAGCAGTACTATTAGGATTGAGCACTCCATTACAAAGACTCTCATAACTTGATCAAGACTTGGGCCTGTCAGCCTTTAAAGCTGGGTGTACATGCACACATGTGTGTGCACACACACACACATAATACATAATAATTCATTATTCACATAGGATTTTATTACCATATGTCCAAAACACTTTTGTATGGAAATACGGTGACTAACCTAAAATCCTGAGGCAGAAATGCAGAGCCGTCTCTTTTAAGGAAATCCTTAAGACCTCATAGTTCAAGGATTTGGCTTCTCTTTCAACACTGAGGGTTTCTGAATTTCAGGTTAAGGAACCTGAGTCACAGTTATAAAGGCTTTTCATTTCTGTGTGGTCTTCCACCCTAAACAGTAAACCTGAATCTCCTCTGTGAGGCCAAACTTATGACACTGAATGTCACAGTGAATGTCATGAGAAGGAAATCTGAAATCTTAGAATAATATAGGTTTCCTTAAGACTCCATATAACAACAAGTGTGTTTAGGGATGTTAAATAGCTGACTATATTAATGTTTTTGGATCATTGAACACAGCTGTTTGCAGTCTCTCCGTTTGAATGTCTACTTTGTATTCTTTGATACTGTGATTTGAGCAACTATTTCCAAGATGATATTATGTAATCTATTAACAGGTGATTTCTTACTGTTATGTTTTTTTTTTGTAGTTCTGTATTATGTGTAACCTTACACTGCTTTGTTTTGTTTTGTGTTTTTCTCTTTTTCCTCTTAAATTAAAAAAAAAAAAAAAGACTCCAAATGCTATCAGTATACCTAGTATATTTAGAGATGTAGAGAAATTACCATGCTTTTCAAAACACTAGTCTGATCATATCTCCCCCTATTTAAAATTCCTTAGTGGCTAAGCACTGCATTTAGAATACATTCAAACATCTTCCCATAGTGAAGTCCTTCTTGATCAGACCTAGGTAATGCTATGAAGCCTGCACACTCAAATCCATTTCTGGTGCTTATATCGCTCCTGAGTGTCTCACCCTTGGGTTTGTTATCTCCTTTGTTTCGAAGGCTCTCACCTTCTCCACTCCAACAGTATCATGACAAATTCTTTTCATTTTAATCTCAACAAATGGGTCATTTCTTCATTGGAGACATTTTCTTATTAACAAAATTAGATCAGATGTCATCTCTGCAGTTTGATTTTTTTCTTGTTTTACAATCTCAGCGTCTTCTTGGATTCCTCTATGGACTATAAACAAAACTTCCCAATCAGTTCTTTCTGTCTTCCATTATAACACATGCATGTGTGTGTTTTGTCTCTACATTAGGAAATTCCATGAAGAAATGGCCCTTTTTGTCCTGTGCACCACTATATCCCTAGGAGCTTCTGCCACAGCGCCTAGATGTCTGTTGAACACTGAAAAGTATGTAGTAGGCAAGTGAAGAGCTGTCATTTCTTCCTAAAACTTCATCTTTGGTGGAACATTTTGAATTAAAATTGTTTTTTAAAGCATCTTATCATCTGTGTTTTTCAGACTGTTCTTGGAGCAATGAACAATTAGCAACTCTAGACTCAGGGTCAGGTAACTGGCTACTTGGTGGGTTGAGCCATTTCAACACAACCCATTTTTAAGTCATTTGGTTGAGTATTAAAAATGCAGACTTAGGGGCTGGGGATTTAGCTCAGCGGCATAAGCACCTGCCTTGCAAACAGGTAGTCATGAGTTCAATCCCCAGTACCGATAAAAACGAAAAAGACAAAAAAAAAAAAAAAAATGCAGGCTTAAAGGGAACATTCCCTTTTGTCAATCTGGCTAATTAGTAACATTGAAGAGTAATGAAGTGTGATCCCAGCCTGAGTGCTTTCCTCTGAGCTATTGAACAGGGCATTCACTAGCACTAAAACCACCCTCCCATGGGCATATCTTAGATCCTGAGAAACCCTGATGGAGGGCAAGAGACATATGCTTTTCTCCCGGCCACCGTGATTCCGCAATCTGTAGACCATGTTTTCAGCATCAGAAAATCATTGCTATTTATTAATATAACAAGATGCCATCTAAATATCAACCACATAAAATGTTCAGAGCCAGATGCGTACTCTCCACTGTCAAAAAAAAGGAAAGAAAAAATACCTGTTTTATTAACAGATCTCCCTCCTTAGATATTCATGTCTCAGTTTTTATAAGTTGGTAAAATTGGTTAGGGTTCTTTTTCACTTCTTGACAGTTGCTTTGCTTGTTTAAAATTCTCAGAAGCACATATGGTATGGAGATGAAATGCGCAAAGTCCCAGGGAAATTTAACTGGAAAGGCACAGGCTGTGTCTGTCAGTTCTTATCAGAAACCTCGGTTTCTCTGACTAGCTCTGCATGTCTGGCTTTGAGAAGTACAGGAAAGGTCAGCTGGAACTCAAGTCTCACAAAGTTACCCCTAATTGTAAAGAAGGCACACTTCAGATTTTGAACAACTAATAAGTGTCTCTGCACTTACCGTGTTGCTTGGAAGCAGGCCATGTTTGTTGACAGTGTAATAACCACACAAAGGTACTTCAGTTGTCCAATAGAAACTTTATGAATCGATGGGTTTTTGAGTATCCTCAGTACTCTCTGAAAAGTTTGATGTTGCTAGAAGATGAAATAAAGTGTTGGTGTAATTGTAGCTTTGAAAGGGTACCCACATAGTTTTCAACAACATTAATAACATCTTCAGGGAAGCAACTCCAAATACTGAAATTCAAATTAGGCAAAAAAAGATGCATGTGTCAAAAGTTAAAAGATAATATGTGGTAAGAGATCATAGGTAGGTGAAAATACATCTGTCCCATTCTATAAGCTTTACAGTAGTATTTCACTGCCTACAGAATCAGTGCTCATTTGCAGTGCCCTGACAATCCCATGTGATAATTCAATACCACCTGTCAATTACTTTATCTTTCATTCTCTCACTTCTTCTGTGCCAAGCTTGTTTCTACCGCAGGTTCCATGCATCAGCTGTTCTCTCTGGGTGGGAGTTTACTGCCCAGAAGTATAAAAGATGTTAGTTCAGAGGATAGCCTCTTTTCCTAACATCACAACCCTGTTTTATTTCCTTTATACTGCTTTGTTATAATCTGTAGTTATCCCATGTGTTCTTGTCTTAGTCACTTGTCTCATCACTGAGATAAAATACAGTGGTAGCCCAGGTCACAAACTTAATTCATTTCACAGTTCTGGGGAAGAGGGCTGCATTCACGTTCAAGCAGACCAAGTAGCCATGGTTGTGTTCAGCACCTGATGCAGAGTTCGAGAACAGAACCAAATTTTGCTGAGTGCCTGTGTCTGTGAATTGAGATATTACTGTACTTGACACTCATAAACTAAAGAAAGGAAGGTTTATTTCAGTTCACAGCGTGTAGAGGTTTAAGTCCATGGTCAGCTGGCTACAGGCCTGGTGATATGACATAGAGGCATCGCGAAGGAGAAACAGTCCATGGCAGAGCACGTAGGAGGCAGAAACGGCAGCAAGCGAGCCTCCCTTTTTCCTTTTATCCCATCCAGGCTACAAGCCCTTTGAGTGGTCCCACCCACACTCAGGGTAGGCCTTCCCCATATCAGTGGTAGGCTTTTCCCAAAACTACACTAAACCAATCAGTGGAGTAATTTAGAACCACACCTTTAAACCACATTCACACACTCCTAGTCCAGTCACCTCCAAAAAGTCTTACCTATGAGCACCCTTGATCCCCAAAATGACTCACACGCATCCCTTTATGCAAAGAGCATTTAGTCCATCTGTAAGTGTTGCAAAAATCCTAACAGTTTCAGCATTGCTGAAAAGTCCAAGTCCAAAGTCTCCTCTGAGATTTAAGGCAAATTCTTAGCTTGAGGCTTTGTAAAAATGAAGACAGTAGAATAGTCCCAAAATACAATAAGAAAAGATAAACATTCTCATTCCAAATTGTTAGAGAGAAATGAATGGGACCCAAAACAAGATCAAAATCATCAAGGCAAACACTAAGCCCCACAGTTCCATTTCCAGCACCTGTGTGATTCTGTGGCATGATATGAACTCCAAAGAGTTTGGATGGCTCCCACCCTAAGGCACTGCCAGTGGTTGCAGCTCTCACAGTTTCTTTCTTCGGCCAGCTTTCCTCAGATGATCCACATTCCTGTCTTCTCCAATCTTCTGGGGTCTCTACTACACTTTGGTTTCACACTCACAGCTTCATAGACCATCGTCTCAAGAGGCAAACTGCTGGGCCCCCCAGGCCTTCTTCTGAAATCTAGGTCTAAGTCTGGCATTCTGCATGCACCAAAATCCAGCACCACATGAATGGTGCTGGGACTGCCAGAAGCCTAAATAGTAACCAGGCTTCTTTCTGCTTGCATTGCTGTGTGCTGTGAACCCAATCCCAAGAAACAAATCCTTAGGCTGCCACTGTTATAGAACATGGTATGCTAAAGCTCTTTTCTCAAAGCAAGGTCCTTCACCTTTGCAATTTTAAGGCTACAAATGGTAAAATCTTTCTTCAGGCAATCTTTTCTATTGTCCCATTCCTTTTCAACAAACCAAGTTTTCCTCTGCCCCATCTTTGCAAGTCATAACTTTACCTGAGACTTTCTGATCAAACTCAAAACTTTTAAATCATCCTGTTGAGCTATTCCCTCTGATTCTCAAATAGAGTTGGCTAAAAGCCCCCAACAGTACACATGCTACTGCCTCAACATTAGACTGCCTTAAAATTTCTTCTACAAGATTAGTCTACTTCCTTCAATTTCAGTCTCAGGCCAATTCTCTGGATAGGATAAAAATGCAGATAAATTTTCTGCCAAAGTATAACATACAGTCAGAAGTCCAACTGCCAGGGCAGTTCTTCTTTCCAGCAGAAACCTCCTGAACCTAATCTTTACTGGCAGCATTTTTATCAGCAGTCTGGCCCTCTGAATTCTGACCAGAATCTCCCATCAAACTGAGTTTTCAGCCAGCATCATCGTGCATTTCCAAACTCTTCCCACAGGCCAGTTCCAAACCCTTACAAGACACATGGTCAGGTAGTGCCACAACAGTGACCCCACTCTTGGTACCAAAATTTATGTTACTTACTTTCCTTGTTTCTGGGACAAAATATCTGACACTACAAGTCAAAGAAGGAAAGATTTATTTTAGCTCACAGTTTGTAGAGGTTAATTCCTGCTGGCTCCACAGCAGGATGGCATGGCAGAGGGGCATCACAGAGAAGAAACAGTTCATGGCCAACGAGGCAGGAGGCAGCAGTGAGCAGCAGCAAGGCAAGCCTCCCTTACCCTTTTATCTCATCCAGGCTATCAGCCTTTTTGGCAATACCACATATACGCAGATTGGGCCTTACCATTATCCACACACAGAACTAAACTAAACTAATTCCTGAACTAATTTACTACAATACACCCTAATCCCAGTGTCACACTCTTAACCCACATTGACACCCATAGATCCTGCCACCTCTGAAAAGCCCTGTCTCTGAGCCCTTGAGATTTTGTAAGGGTGGGGAGGACATCTAGATATAATCCAGAATAATTTCTTTTCGTGTTTATTATATGTGCCTCTACTCTAGAATGTAAGTTTCTTAAGGGTAAGAACTTTGTATATTTTATTTTAAACTATATGTTATCATCTTTAGCATCTATGAAGAATTTATTCCAGGAGCCCCTGTAGACACCAAATCTAAAGATGCTCAAGTGTCTTATATACAATGTCACAGTATTTTCTTATAACTCATGCATACACATTTTCCTCTATGCTCGAAATCATCCCTAGATTATTTAGAGTACCTAATGAAACATGAATGCTATGTAGATAGCTTTTATTCTGTATTAGTTAGGGACATGACAAGAAAAATCTGTGCATGTTCAATACCAATGCAATTTTTTACTAAAGTATCTTTGATTTGCAGCTGTTTGAATCTGTAGACACTAAACCTGTGGATAGAAAAGGCCAACTGAATATGTCTACATCTATCATATTATGTGCTTCACAGATATGTATTGAAAGAATAAAATTAATGAATAAAATATTGACAATAGAAGCAAGTGCCTTTAGACTTAGTAGTAAGAAATAGCATTAAGCAGTGTAATGAGAAAAACATAAAATGAACAGAATAGATTTAAGGATTAGAGCAGTTTAGAGAAGAAAGGAATGCTGTAAAGAAAGAGTGCAGGGAAAGTGTACGTTGGAGAGCAAGATGATGGGTGAAAGAAATTTGTTCGCACAAATGTGCAGAAAGAAGCAATCCTAGGGGATTTAGGGGTTAATAAATCAACTGGAACTTACAGGACGAGGTTCAAGTAGGGAAATGATAGGAAATGAGAGAAGAGCTTTTGCTAAAAAGTCTCTGAATGCAAGGTAAAAGTGAATGAGCGAGCCTTATTGAGGGTTCCATAAACACTGCTGATAAAATTACAGATGATTGACAGGATGATCACTAGAATTATCAGATGGTGGTGTCATAAGGAGCACAAGCACAGGAGCTTCACGGGAAGCTTTTGAAGCACCAGCAATCTCCTGTTTATTGACAGGGCTGATATTTGCAAGTATTCTTTAAATGTGTCATAGGTACAAAATATTTTGTTGTGCTCTTTATATCTTTTAGAAGAAAATGTAACTTTTTAAAGGCAATAAAATATTTAGAAGGTAATATGGCTTATATCTAAATGTCCCCCCAGAACCTCATGCAGTCATAGGTGAGGCTTTTTGGAGGTGGCAGGATCTTGGGTATGAGAATCTGGGATTAAAAATGTGATGCTGGGTTGTTTCACAGTGAGATGCTAGAATTAAAAGCATGAGTGCTACTTGCCGTAGGGCAAGTACCGCGATTAAAAAATAAGAGATAAAGAGAGGGTTGCTGTTGTCCTGACTTGTCACTTGTCACTTGCTGCTTTCCCATGTGAGTACTTGCTGCTTTGTGTTTTGCTGTCCTGTGCCCACCATGAGCTGCTTGTCCTCTGCAGTGTTTCTCTGCCATACCAATCTGCTTGGAGCCAGTCAGTGTTGAACTAAACCCTCTACAAACTGAGCTAAAGTAAACCTTTCTTCCTTTAACCCTTGGGTTGAGGTATTTAGTCTCAGCAATGGAAAAAGTAAGACAGAGGGTTAGGCATGAAAGCCCACTTCTTGGGCTCAAGTATAATCTTCATCACTGAAAAAAGCTGTGTGTTCTATAAGATATTACTTAATCCCTCTAAGTCTCAGTACTCTCCTTGATAAAAATGAAGGTAATATACTAGCAACTCCAAGGATTTCATGAAGATTTAATAAAATAATAAAGGTAGATCTTTTAGTAGAGGGTCTGGCAAATAAGCACTCATTATTGATAGCCTATACTATTCCTTGAGATTTTGTACCCCAAATTGCACTTGAATCCAATTTTTACTGTTATCTATCCAGAAGCCAGAGGAAGTATTTTGTTGCTGCTATTGCTGCACTGATAACTATAGGCATTTAACTGACAAGACTGTCCCTGCATCTGCATCACAGCACTCTCCATATGTGCCAACAAATATCACAGAAACTTCAGGGACCTACCCACTTACCAGTCCAATTATTTAAACCCAAGATGACAAAAAATTGCATTTTTATTAGTTTTTATAAAAATATAACAAAATATTAAAATGACAATTTTATCAAATTTTTCTAATTTTGCTGTGTATGGAATATCTTAAAATATTTAATGTATAACACAATGTTACAATCATACTGTAGTAACTAGTCTCCAAATTCTTTTTGCATTATTGTCTTTCTTTGGACCACACAATCCACACTGTCGTGTCAACTTCTTTTTGCTGTGGGTAGTATAATATCAGTAAAATATCTACCAACTAAATATAACAGACATCCAGGATGGACATCTTGGTTGGCATTTTGCTGTCCCGTATTTTTAAATTACTGAGTCTAAAGATCTAATATAAATTGCAAATGACTTCTTGAACCCTTTTGTTTGAATAACTAGCAAATGCAATATTCTTTGGTCTAGATGGTTCATCAATATTATATTATAATATTTTTCCTTTTTTTCTGATTACAAGAAAGCTTGTTAGATATTGGTCAACTCTGTCAGCACCACACATAGAATCGTTATAATCACTGACCACCGTTGGAATTTCATTTTTAGTTTTGTTTCTTCTCTCAAATTCTATCATGTTTGTGTTATGAATAGTTGACAGTAAGGAGATGGCTTTTTTGTGTTTTCATTTTGTAACACAGACTTTTCTTGTCTAATATGCCAACATTTCTCCGTTTTTCAGTTCCAGTTCCAATATAAAATGTTCCAATATAAAATATGACCATTTTATATAGTAAAGGAACATTATGGAGTGGTGGGGAAGTGTAAAAATTATATCTAATGTAGTAATGATAAGAGTCTTTGTAGACCACAGCACAAAGTTATAGGTTATTTTTCAGAAATAAAATAAGTACAAATTATTAAAAGAAAATAAGCAGAACTTATTATTACATTTCACTAGAAACAGACATCAAAGATGAATACAATGTTCTAAATAAAAAAGTATGCAAAAAGTAGTCAATAGTTTTTTAAAATGTACAAGCATGTCTGCTGCAAGAATCAAGTGCTTGAAATGATTCCTGCACATGTGATGTTCAGAAGAGTCGTATGTAAACAACACACTGCCTGCGTGATGCTGGGGGTAAATTGTTAAGTAGTTAGGGGTTGATTGTTCATGAGGATGCATAGGCCTCCAAAATGTAATCACTTAGTAAAATGGGTTACTATGGGAGCATTTTATTTAACCTAAATCTAAATCTGAGAAATTGTGGAATTAATATACCAATTATATTATTATTAATATTTGCTCTCATATCTATACCACTTAAAAATCACATCATGATACCAATACTTTCAGAAATAAGATTTTTTAGCCAGGGGTGGTGGCATAAGCCTATAATCCCAACAGTCAGGAAGTTGAAGCAGGAGGATCGTTGCAAGTCCGAGACCAGCCTGAGTTGCAAAGTTAGTTCAAGGCCAATTTGAACTGCATAGAGACCCCTTGTCTCAAAAAGACAAAAAAATTTTTTTTAAATTTAATGTGCGCATATCACTTATTGTGTGTGAACCTTATTGTAAGAATTTTACAAATATTAAATTACTTAATATGTAATCATTTAATTACATGATTACTCTTACAGGTTTTTTTTTGTTTTGTTTTGTTTTTTGTTTTTTTTTAACCAGGGATCGAACTCATGACCTCATGCTTGCCAGGCAAGCACTTACACCGCTTAGCTAAATCCCCAACCCATTATGGTTTTATACAGAAATGAAGAGTCAAGTTCTAAAAGCCATGTAACTATGAGAGACCTGCCTGGTATATTAGTTTCCTAGGGCAGTTATAGCAAAGTACCACAAATCAAATGGCTTAAATACCACATAAATTTTACTATTGGTATACAGAAGTTTGGGACCCTACAATGCCAGAACAAGTTATTTGCTAAGCTGTTTTCTTCCAAGGGCTATGAAGAGTCTGTTCTGTGGTTCTCCCTTACATTTAATGATTTCTGGCAATTCCTTGGCTTACAGGAACATTTCTCTGATCTTATGTAGCATGTCTGTATTCAGAGTTCCCCTTTCTATAAAGACACTAGTCATACTGGATTAGAAACTCACCCTTTTCCAAGATAACTCCATCTAAATATAACATTTATAATGGCCCTACTTCCAAATAAGGTCACATTCTAAGGTACTATGTGTAAGGGTCACATTCATAGGTACTGGATTCATGAATTTGAGAAAGAAACAATTCAATCCCTAACACATGAGAAGCTTTTAAAAATACAGATCCCAGGCCATAGGTTGAACTGAAACCTCCAGATGGGGAGTCCATTTGCTAGCACACGTTTTTGGTAACCATCATCAAGGCATTCTGTGACCTGTCAATGGTCACAGCAGTAAATGATCAATATACCCAAAGGGATAATGCAGAGAATTTCATCTATCACAGAATTTAGAAGAAGCTGAGATTTTCTTACTATAATCATTCAGGTGCTAGAAGGTTAAAAAAAATCAGACTCTAATGAAAATGTTAGCAGTGCAAAGAAAGGCACGACTGAAGATGCACGAATGTTTGAGCAGAAACTTGAGAGGATGCAACAGGAAAGAAAAGAGTTAGATACGGCTTTAGGGTTCAAGCCTTCGTGCCTGCAAGGATGATGGAAATGCTGAATAATTCCAGAGAAAGAAAATTACTTTCCCCTTTCAGTGACCAAAATCAATGTATATAAAGTATGAGCTATGTGAAGGCATTGCACTAGATACCAAAAACACAAAGATGAGTCAGATACTCATAAACTGCAGGGGAAAAACAGATGAATGATTACAATTCCATGCAGTAAGGACTCTAGTTTTATAACAGTCAGTGTTTTGCTAGAGAAATAGATATAACACAAGATACACAAATGTATAATAAATCACAAGATTGGCTTACAATGGTCAGCCACAGGAAGGAAGCACACAGAGGGTGTCTGACCCTGGAGATGGATTCAGTCCAAGATCTGGAGCTCATTGCAGTGTCCTGTGTAAGTCCCAATCAGGTGGGTCTGCTGTGGAAGGCGGAATGATCCATGGTAGAAGCTAAAGAGTCTGCAGTAGAATCCAGGAAATCACAACTAGGCTAAAGGTAAAGACTAGAGCTCTCCTAAAGAAGTCAATAGGCCCTTCCTTAACTCACCTTTATACTGTTAGGGAATACACCTCACTAGGGTGAGTCCTCTGTATACTAAGATATAGAATTGCTAAGCCAACTAGTTAAGCTTTTGAACTTCTCAAGTTGACAGTCAATCAACAATTACAGCCTTGGATTACCATGGCCCTACTTCCAAATAAGGTCACATTCTAAGGTACTATGTGTAAGGGTCACATTCATAGGTACTGGATTCATGAATTTGAGAGAGAAACAATTCAACCTGTAACACATGAGAGGTCCAACAAGCAGGTCCATTGGAGTAGTAACTTCTCCGATTCTAGTAGAGGCTTCCATTGAAGGAGTCAGCAGATGTGACTTCAGATTTAGACATTCAGGAGACTTACATTCAGGAAAAAAGCTTTTTGTTAAGTCTTGCCCAGTGAAACCAAGACACAGCTAATATCCATATAGGACCCAGATGCAGGCCCACAGCTCTAGTTCCTATTTAATAATACCGGTCTGTGATTAATTCAAGGAAAATATCTAGGCCAAGTGATTAAATTCTGTTGATTCTTCCCTTTTCTATGTTATTTTGTGCTTGTTCATTTTGCCAGTTTCTATTTTACCTATTATTTTTCCATTATATTCAATACCAAATTGAAACTTCTTCAATTTTTGTAAAGAAACAAATGTCATAGATCACAAAGAAATTTATAGAATTTCAGGGATTATCTGGTCCAATTCATCACAGTGTCTAATCCTCCAGGATGGTGTGTTTGTGTAGAAATGGATCATGGTAAAGTCAGAAGTGAAGACTCCCTAAACAGTTAAACCTTTCCCAGATCTAGTTTTATCATTTCAGATCCATCTACACCTTACCAAGGGGATACCATTTGTGCTTATTTCTCATAGTTTCCCAGCTTATTTAGAAAATAAATACAGATTGGAGAAAAATTAAGGTGGCTTCCAAGAATAGGAGAACAACATCCTTACATGTTCTGTCATTGTTCCTTAGTTCCTCCTGAGCACAGCAACTCTGGTCTCTGCAAATCTGACCCCACCAGAGTTGAGGAAAAAGATAAATTTTGTTGTGCCACAGCTGTTTTATACTTAGTTTACTTATTTCTTCCAAAGGAACAATAACAATTATTTATTTCAGAACATATTTTCCACAAATAGTGATTAAACAACACAAATGTATTACATTATACTTCTGTTGGTTAGAAATCTGATATGGGTCACCTGGGCTAAAATCAAGGCACTGTCAGAGCTGCATTGTCTTCTGGAACCTCTAAGGAAATGTGTTCCTCTGCTTTTTCCAGTTTCTAGAAGTTGCTTGCATTCCTTGATTTGTGGTTCTTTTTTTCATCAGACTACCCCACTTAAATCTCCGATTTTGTGCTCTCATCTTTCCTGGTTCTGATCTTCATAGCATCTTCTCCTAAGGATTATTTGTGATTTCACTGAGCCTCGCCTACCTAATCCAGGATAATCATTTTATCTCAAAATTCTTGATTTAGTTAAATCTGCAGATCTCTTTTCCATTTAAACTCACATATTCACAGGCTCTGGGAATTAGACTGAGAAAATACTTGTATGAAGACAGAATTATTCACCTACTTCATTGATGTACTCTATGAAACTCAAAGTCAATCTTATAACATGTTTTATCATTTGTAATCTCTTCCCACACTCCTCAAATAAATGTTCCAACAGAACCCCATTCATTGTATTTTATTTTATATGAAAATCAAGTCTCACTCATGTCTCCACATCCTATCACTTATTTGTTAGCCAATTCCTAACCACACACTTTATAGCATTTCCCCACACAAATCAACGATAATGAAAATGAGAATAATAATAAATAAAGATGCAAGATTTTCTCCCATCCCTACTTTGCATACTGGATGAGAAAGTAAGAACCGTTGTCATCACCACTGGATGTTTCTGGATCTAGAAACCTTTTAGTTCTGTAATGTCAAGGGAAGTCATCTTTTCCTTGTTCACTTTTAAAAGTTATCTCCTATACTTTTTTTTTTTCTGAGTATGAAAGAATGGAGTACAAAAACAAATGCTTATTTTTTCACTCTGCTGAAAATATCTAATGTTAGAAGAAATGTCGGTTTCCACAGAAAATATTGGCTTCCCCATTAGCCATCTGTTGGATGGTAGGAATGTTCAATGTGGTTTTCTCAGCTGGAACATTTGGAAAATGAATACATTGTTGCAAAAACTCACATTGTTGGCCATAATGTTTGTGATAATGTTGCTGACTTACCAGATGTCCTGGAAATTCCTGGGGTGGAAGTGGTTCCAGAGTTCCAAGCCACACTGTCATATTGTAGAACGGCATTTGGTATGTATTACTCTAGCTCTTTCCCATTGATTACCATTAAATTTTCATTCATCCTGTCAGTCATTTTGTAGACTAAGCAAGGAGGAAGTAGGTACCATTGATTGCTCATTTATCTCAAATTATACACTGATACCTGATACATTAAAAAATCTATTATTGGCCATTTTTTCAAAATTATTCATTCTCCAGCCCCAGCTATATGCATCTATCCCTGGGTAAGATTAAACAGCGTGACCTTCCCTGTACTTGTCTCCAGCTGGCAAAAAAGCAACAAAGTCTAACAGCTGAATGCTTTGCTCACTCTTTATGCCTTAGGAGTTTGTTTGAAATGTGAATAACCTGGTTTCAGTTTAGGTCTTCTCTTTTGAAATTAGATTAATGGAGTGATGAATAAAATGAAAAGTATTCTACACTTTGGCATGCAAATAGATTAGACTTCTCTTGCAAACAGAATTATCTCTTACTAGTCTGTTTCTCTGCCTGTTTTCATTTAAAGCAACAGACTTCTCTGAGAAGGGTGAAAACTTGTTCTTAAATGAGAATTACTTTCATCATTCCGCAGATTTCCGCACCAATCATACATGACTCTTTGTGCTTATGAAACTATACTTCATTATTCATTTTTTTCCTTTTATCCCTCTCACAAAGGAGACAGCATAAGAGTTTATAATTCAACAATGTTTAAAGACAGACTTCATTTGTATCTGAGGCTCCTATTCCACCATGTAATTCAGTTCATTTGCTCTTTAGAGTTTACACAGGGTCAGGGCAAAGGCATGAGTGATGCAATACCGTCACTTACCTTCACCTGGCACAGGGCTCTGCCCTCAGCTTACACAACCACTACAGAAATAATCTTGTCTCTGGGGGCTGGGGATTTAGCTCAGCAGCATAAGCACCTGCCTTGCAAGCAGGCAGTCATGAGTTCGATCCCTGGTACCAATAAAAACGAAGAAAAAAAAAAAAAGACCAAAAAGAAATAATCTTGTCTCAATGGTCCCTTTGGCTTGATGTTCTATGTTTTGCTCAGAAACGTGAAATTACTTATTGAGCTGCCTATGGCATATCTTTCCACCCCACAGCCCTTCAGACTCGATTTTCTATTCTGGGAGTCTCCATCTTAAATACAGGCTTATTTTTCTTTTCCTGGTAGGTTTCACACACCCTTTTTAAGTTTCCCAATCCCTGATCACTTTTCCTGTGTAGGAATCCCAGGCCTCTCCCTGGTGCCCACTGAGGTCTCTGTTTTCATGTCAATTTCATTACTGCTCTTTCCCTTGACTCTGTTATTTTCCTTAAAAGAACCAAGTTCGATGGACCTAAACTTGTACATGTGACCTTTTCTTTCATCCCCCTTATACTGTGAAAATTATGAAGCCAATTACTTGTTTGAATGCAAGAACAAAGATAAGGATGGAAACAAAGATTTTTAAAGTTATCTGTTAATATCTAAAAAAAAATCATGCTATTACCTATCAGAATAGAGAAACAAATAAAAAGAACATTTTCTGATGTTCAAAGCTCCAACTGCCTTTTTTAGAGACTGTTGTCCAGATAACACTCCGGATTCATATCGCCCAATATCTTGGCCCATCTTAAATGCAGGCTTCACATTTTTAACTTTGAGCCTGGAAAAAAAGTTACCAAAAGTATTTAAGTAGAAAAATAAATACATTGGTGGCAGGAAAAATATTGATGACCATTGTTCTGCAATATGTGTACTGCTCCAACAGAAATTTTTTCTGATTGATAAGTTTCCTTTACTTTTGGCATATCTCCATAGGAAAGAAAAATAGTGAATATGTGGAACTAACAAACTTTAGGAATTATGGAATTCAGTGGCTTTTAATCTTGACTGTTTATATCAACCTCTTGGCTGAGATACCAGTATTGCTTATGTGCTCCCCACAGCACCAAAATATTGGATCAGCATCTCTATAGTAAGCATCATTCACTATATGTTTTTAAACTCCCCTGATAGTTCTAACATTCACTGTGGCTTGAGGACAATCATTTCCGGGTATCTGTCCCATTTACACAGGTAGGTTGTGATTCCTTAGAGGCCCATCATCTTAAGTAAATGAGTAATGATTGGAAACTGCTCTTCTTAATCCTTTATTGCACAATATTTTCATCAAATCTCACTGAATTTCAATACTTAAACATCACTTTAGAATTTCAAAAACAATGTTTAATTCAGCATTGAAGACAGTAGAAGACTATCAAATATTTTCTGTTGTCCTCCCCATTCCAAAAACTGTAATGTTTGTGCTCATTTCCCCAAAGAAAGTCTTGACAGCCACCCAAACCCACCATATCCATTTATTTGATAAATGTTAAACAACACATTTATGAGATGGCATTCCATTCTAGAATGACATTTGAAAGCTCTGAAGTTTAATTGCTGTGGATAACCATCGATCATTGCCGGGATGCCCCTGGGACGGTGGACTTTGAGGTATGCCATCCATCTCCTGGCTATATTGTGGCTGGCTGCCTTTCCCTCTTCATCCCTGGTTGATGGGTCTGATGGAGATCGGCGGCTGCACTTTGAAAGTGCCTCCTGTTCTCTCACCTGCTCTGCATGACTACTGAACTGAGCCGTGTTGTGACAGTCTGCTTGCTCTTCCCTGTTCAGATTAATGAATACAGCTTTAGCTGTTAATTCAAAGCTAGTCAAGCTTATATCCAACAATTAGAGACCAATTTTCATATCCAGCTTCGTGCGTATCTGGAAAGGTGTGGGAGAGGAATGCAATTTGGCATGATTCTTGTATTTCTAGGGCAAAAACAAAGAAGGGAGAGTGTGAGATCCTGAAGACAGTACCTGAAACTCATTGGGTCCAGCTACGATACAATATTTCAAGCCTCAACATCTTTGCAAGCTACGGCAACGTGACCCTGGAGGTTTCAGTAGCCTGCCCTGCAGTGAGACTGTAATCCATCAAAAATAACAAGCACATGGCAGGCCCCTGTGACTCCTGCCTTCCAGGAGGGTTAGGAGCGCTGCCAGCATTTGAACAGGCTTCAGAGTCAGAGCCCTGACCCTCATCCTTCTCCGTTCTTCCTTCCGCAGTAAGAAATGGAATTTTTACTTGTACACAGAATTACCTGAGTGACTCATATGCCCCTTTGCAGGTTCCTCGGGCAGTGGAAACTTAGCACTTTCCTCTCCACCATGATGTAGCCTTGCTGACACAATAAGAGGTTCAAATGCCCTGTCTTGCATGAAAATGCTATACATTGACTCCAAATGCCAAATACTGTCAAAATGTACTTTTACCCCAATTTCTATCTACACACTGGGGAAAACAAGCCTGCCCAGAGAATTTCTGCCCTTGGTCACTGACAGTAGTAGCTGATTGAGGCATAGGTCCATCCAAGCTATGTAATACTTTTGCCTTAAGATTAGAAATTTCTCCAGAGTTGTTTTGACTGGTCTTATTTTTGAAGCACGTACGCCATGGTTAGCACATAATACATAGCAGCTGGTGATAGTTTGAGTAATGTTGATGACTCTCTTCTCCTTATTGAATTTCCCTTTGTTCTGCTGTCATATTTAGCAATTGTTGGTAGTATCAGACTAGCTCAGCTGTGCCAAGAAAGATAAAGAAATGGAAGTGGCATTCTCATTTGGGCAGTGGATCCATGAGGAAGGTGTGGAGACAGCAGTGGTCAATCCATTGGAGCATCTCCACTGAGGAGATAAAACACAGGCCAAGAGTCAGAAATAGCACACATAATACCCATTTTGTGCATCTCTATTCTACTATTTTGAAGTTTGGTATTTTGAAGAATGTCTGTGATCTTGTTTATATTCGAGTGATTTAGACTTGGGATGTAGATCAGTTATACAATGTTTGGCATGTGCAAAGCTGTGGATTCCATCCCGTGTGTGTGTGTGTGTGTGTGCGCGCGCGCATGGGTCTGTGTATTGGTGGTTTAAAAAACTAACAGACCTAATGCTAGAAATAAATGAGTTAAGTGTAAAGTGCTTCATACAGCATTTAGTACATAGGTAGAGTTTAATAAATAGTAGAGTGGAAAATATAACAGTTCCTGTTTTCCTGCAAGTTTATACCTATCTAATTGGGTACATAAACAAAAAATGGAACAAATAAATAGTTATTGGATAGCTATAATAGATTTTGGAAGATACTTGAAGAGAAAATAATGGAATGAGGATTGCTTTGAATAGGGTTCTCAAGGAAAGTCATTCTAAGGAGGTAACATTTAAACTGAGATCAGAAAAGCAGAAGCCAAAAGTCTTAGTGAGAGGCACTTCATGCACAGTCAACAGAAGCCACAAAATGTGTGAGGTAGGAAGGAGATGAGTGTGGCTGGAATGTGGAAATGCAGGTTGAAAACACAGCGAGGTGAAGCTGTATAGTTCTGATTATACACCAAGTTGATACTACTCAAAATATGGTCCAGATATTACCTGGAAGTTTGCTGGAGAGCAAAAACTCACTTCATTCCAGACCATCAAATCAAAACCTACATTTTAACAAGATTCCTGGGCAATCCCTTTGCATTTTTGAGATTAAAAAGCACCGATGTAGGTAGCTACTGGTAAATTTAAACATCACAGAAGCGAGACCCACTTTATATTTTTTAAATGACCATTCTGGCAAGCCCCTTGGCAAGCAGAGATTAGAGGGTGGCATTTTTACTATTTTATTATTATGTGTGAAGCTGCTACCTAATTTACTGTTCCTTTGCTTTGAGACTGAGTTCTGCTGTCATTTGGCCATTTTCCACCTCGAGTGTGTCCCATGGCTCCAGCCCTGCTTTTTTGGCTGTGTTTTGCTGAGTGCCACTGTCTTCCCCGCTTTGTACTTTCAAGTGTCACCTGCTCCTGTGTTTCCCAGAGCTCGGCTCTGCCCACCCCGTCAGGAAGCTGCACCTTCTTACATCCCAACGGACTCCTTTGTGGCAGGAGACAGCGACAGCGCTTGCCTTTGATAGTGTACCCGATGCCTTCAGCTGGTTCCTCCAGACCCAGCCTTCGCCTCAGAGGGTGTTCCATGCTACAGCCATCTGTTCCTGCTGAGTGTCCCTTCCATGCCCCAGAATTTCAAGGACCAAGTAAAAAAATGAACATTCCAAGTGACTGTAATTAGATTTCAAAGATTCCTGAGAAAGGAGTTCATATGTAAATGCCAGCCATGTTCATATAAAAATAAAACTTTTTAATCGATTGTTGGGGGGAACTGTTAATGAGCTAACCACTTTTAATTCAATATTTGACAGTAATTGCCACAGAATTACATTTAACAAGATAGGAACCTCTACGGGTTTTTAGCAGGCAAAAGAGGTATCAGAACAATTCCTGTTAAGGAACAGAAAGATAATCAAAGGAGCCTTCCTGCCTGTTGCTGAGTCTGAGTGACAAGACTACCAACAATAACCCCTGAAGACAAATGATCCTCATTGTCAAGAATAAAAAATAAAATACAAGATTTCTCTGTGCTTAGCATAGAGCAGTCTACATGCCAGGCCTGATGGATTATGTAGGCTGTTGGGGATGGTTAGAAATTTTGGGCAGCTAAAACTGACAAGATGGCTGGGAGCCAAGGGAAAAAAAGCACTGCTCAGTGAGTTCTAATAGAAGTTAACAGGTAACTTTTAAAGCGATGCCACAAATAGCTACCAGTCCCTCTCCATTACGAGGCAACAGTGAGGAATATTTTCTATTGTTTTACCCTGCATTTGCAGAGGAAAAGCAGTGCATATGGCTGCTCAGCATCCGCTCTGAATGGCATCATGAAAGTTAGTCCTAATATTAGCAGACCCATGAAATGAGGGCAGCGTTAAAAGAGGTGTTCCTACGAGGGACCGAGCAGGGGTAGTGTGGGCATTGTAAGGGTTTAATCAGGTCACACTGCATTTAATCTTTGGGCCACTCAGGGAGATCTCAGTCAGGCAGCTGAGAGTACCACAGAGGCACGGCTTCAAAATTGTCTTCATTATGCACTTTCTTGAAACCCTCTGAAGAAACTGACCTTTCTCACCTCAAATGGCTATGTCATCACCTTTATTTCTGCTCTAACTCTGGCTTTAATGGATTTTCTGAGCTTCTAGTTTTGAAACCCTATAGAAAGAACAACCTCTACAGAGGACTATTGCTGTTATGCAGATCAAATGTCACCAGTCCTGAGGGACAGCTTTCACTTCAGAATTATGTCCAAATTTGGGTGATAAAAAGTCACGCAAATAGATTTTATATATTTTCAATGGTCTCTAAGACAGGCTTCAGGAAGAAGACTTTTTCCTCTCCATTTAGCACTGTATCTGTTATAAAAGAAACAAAGGATGTCCAAATGCCGTTTTCATATAATTCGAGGGTAAGGGAAGGAATGTGAGGAGAAAGGGAAACAGCCAATAAACCGTTCACATTGCTATATAAGGAAAAAGAACCTTTGGTTACAAAGTTCATCTCTGACAGGTAATGTGACAATAAAGGAGAAAAACATGAATTAAAATGCAATGAAAAGTTCATACTCTGCGTGCACAGAGAAACAATTGAATGTCCTTACATTGATCAAATCTCCAGCTGGAAGAAAGGCTGCCAGCGATTGATGAATCCGTGATGTCTTTTCATATAGGTATACATTGAAACATAGTGTCATTAATTTGAGGCACGTTTTAAAACTAATATACACAAATGCATTTAAAATGTACTGTGCTTTGTATGCAGAAGTTAAAAGTGCTTTTCAGATTAAATCAGAACCAACAAATAGGTTGATGGTAGGGAGCTAAGGCCTCTACCTACTTAGTATAAAGTAAAAATGTTCTAAATATTAGAATTTACTGTATCAGATTGAGGAATATTGAAGGAGAGTCAATAATAAATAATCATGGTCACAAACCTCTGGTAAGTGCTCAATTTCTCAATAAATCCTAGTAAGGCCGAGTGTGGTGGTGAACACATACAATTCCAGCACTCAGGAGGCTGAGGCAGAAGGATCATTAAGAGTTGGAGACCAGCTTGGGCTACAAGTGAGCTCACGGCCAGCCTTCATTGCATAGCAAGACCCTGTCTCAAAAAGACAAAAAAAGTGGGGGGAGGTGGATCACAAGTTTGAATTCACCCTCTTCAATAAAGAATAGCAGATAAGACAAGCCTCTAGGCATGCATGACAAGAAACAGCTTTGAAAAATGTTGACAGGGCAATGCAGCTGAATGGTAGAGCTCCCAATTAGCAGGCATTGGATCCTAGGTTTAATGCCCAACAAAATAAATAAAACAAAAAATGTATGCATATATATTTTCCCATTATGATACATGCCTGTAGTCCTAGTATTTAGGAGGCTGAAGCAGTCAGATCACAAATGAAAGGCCAAATAAAACTAAAAAAGGAGTTCTAGGCCAGAGGACTACATTCAAAAGAAATTTTGAAACTGAATTAGTTTGCATGCAAAACTAATTCTCTAAATGACACTTTTTCATATACATATAAGTTCATGAAAACTCATAGGAAGTTTCTGAGAGGTAACTGAACAAAGAGACTTTAAAATCTACTCTCTATTCCTGAAGCAGAGTCACAGAATGGATTCTGGGAAGCTTGCTTATAGTTCAGAGCTTGTATTTCTTTTTCAAGCTGAATTAACATGTTTTCTGAAAAGTATTCAGAATGAGGTCCCCAGTTTAACATCAAAAATTTAGAGTGCAGTCAAGGTTATAGTTATAATATTTGCTGTAGCTGCTTAAGGAGAAACTTTGCAAGCATAAATGGACCTATGCTCAATGATTGGAATCACTGATACAGAACCTAAGTGTCATGAAGACAGGTACCACTGTTGGCCACTACCTGGGTATTTCTCGAGCCGGTCATCCATGGTTAGGGACTGGCGAGGGAAATGCTGCCCCTTTGAATGCTGTTAAGGTTTTCTGTTTCAGATAAGTCCCTACTTAGAAACTTACAAGAAACCAGACAAAACTGCCAAATCATCCTGACACCCCTTTTAAAAAACCTACAATAAGGTTTGTTCATTTTAATACTAAATCCTCCACCCAGGTCAGGCCATCTGCCACAGTTTGAACAAGTTGTATGAAGCATAACCTAGCACTAAGCATGTTTAGGAACAGACTAATTCTGTGTGATGGCAAGGCTTTACACTGTAAATATGTGTGAGTTTCCCAGGAAAAGCCCCTTGTTTTCTTTATGGAGGACAGATACTGCTTTTGGAATTATCTCCACAGCTCTCCTTACATGCTCCAAGTAATTAACCTTTCTTCACTCTCTTCTTTTGGTTTGTGCTTATTAGTTTTACACTCACTGAGACGTGCACTGAGTACACTAGCGCCACCATTGTTTCACCAGGGCCGAGAGAAACCTCATATATACTTGTGATCATAAAACGCTCACTGAACTCATCAGGGAACTGGGAGGTCTCCAGCTATCAAATTCTTTTCTCACACTCTCATAAAATTGAAGATTTTGGAATGCCACGTGAATAAAAACAGGAACAAAGTGGAAAGTCTTTTGTACCCAAATTGTATAATGTCTCCTAACGTCAAGCCAAGGAGCCTTATCCATATTGACCTTTGAGATGTGTGTAATCACTTAGCTTTTTATATCCCCTTGTATGTATGACAATGATAATCTAATAGGTGTAAACACTATTCTTTGAACTAATCAATACATTCTTTCCTATAGCCATTAAGATAATTCAGATTCATTAGTTACAAGGACAAATTTAAAAAGGAGCGCTTCTCTTTTATTTTTTTGAAAATAAATGGAGACTAAAAAGAACTGATGAATTATAAGTTAAGTGAATGTTGTATTAACTCACATACTTTATAGATCGACAAAAATATCTTTAATTTTTTTTTATTTTAAAGAGAACAAAAACGTAACAGAATAAAACAAATCAGAACAGAATAATGCAGGCAAAACAGGACTTCACAACAAGACAACAGGATATCAGTGGTGGTTATCTTAGTATCTCTTGTTTTCTTCGAAGGTTTACCATACCTTCACGCGTGATAATATCAATGGCTTCACTTTTTTAAATTTGAGATTTTATCAATTCTTTATTAAATTCATAGAAATGAAGGCATGTAAAAGCTCAAGGAATTTCCCCAGAATATCCGGCACATTTTACCCACTCTTGTGAATTTGCCAGCCAAAAGGAATGAGAAGTAGAATCATTTCTTGAGATTTCTGGCAGCCTGCACGACCTTCTCCACGTGAAGGATCCTTCTCCATGTGACAGGGTTCTAACCAGTTGGATGTGATCACACATGTTGTGGTCAGCTGCCAGACTCTCATCTAAAAAGGGAAACTGCCTGTTCTTGCGTTCCTCTCCTATGCCTTCCTATTGGATAGCACCAGGATATTGCTGTGACCTGATTTCAATTAAAGAAACATGGACAACACATTAGCAGATGAAAGAGCAACGCACTGGAAGGAAGCTAGGTTTCCCAGGGACTGCCATGCACAGTGGCTTCCTGACAATTCTGAGTTGCTCACCTTTGGACTCACGTGAGAAAGAAATAAGAAATAATCTTGCATGACCAAGTCCTCATAGTCGTATATTTGCGTTTCAGTAGCTTATGCTTAAATATGATATTTGTTATTCCAAAATTCTATGATTCCACATATATATTCAATATACCAAACATTTAATGTTTCATTTGCAGGGATTATACTGTTGGCCAGTTTTCCCCAGAGAGGATTGCAAAGGTTAAAGCAAGTATTCTATTTTGTTAACCTACCCAGCTGACAGCCACCAATAGAAAATGCTCTTCAGGCAATTGAGCCAAATAATGAAAAGAAGTGAGACCAAGAATCTAAAAATATTGTGATACACAGTGCTTGTTGACCTGGATACATCATCTGAAGGTGCATTTGGTTTGGCTTATTGTAAACACATTTTCAGTGACAAGAAACAATATTTGTAAGACTATTTCTAGGCATGTGCATGGAGTTAATTAGCAAACTCCCAACTTACTATGCATGCAAATTCCAAAGTTCAAGAAGTGGCAATTTGCCCACATAAACCTTATGTAGCTTTTATTGTTTTGTCAGATATGCTTACTTAAGTGCATAAATTAAGTATTGCGTGTTGCACCTATTTAAAAATATGGCAAGATTCCTTGGGAGAAGTGAAAATTAAAATGTCAGGAGGAAAAAGAAAGCTTTACCATTGCACCCCCAAAGCTGTGGCGTAGAATGAAACTCAGCTTTGGAAATGTTTGCTTCCACGTCTAATGTGGCAGTCAGTCTACTGTTTCTCACATCCATCCCACACTCCAACACACCCAGACACTCACACACATGGCACAAAGGAAGCCTTTATATATTGGTCATTAAAGAGATAGGAGCTGCAGGGGTTCAACTAAGCGGAGTGCTCCTCTCCCTTGATGAATAAAACCCTCTCCCAAGAGTTTTATTCAACATCTTAGAACTAAAACCAAAAATAAAAACCTCTCTAAGATTCTCAAGGATATTTCTTTTTGCTGTTCTACATAGAACAGACTTTCCCCCACTTTTATCTGAAACTGCAATCCTGTTGGAAAGCTACTTTTGTCTTTTCTCTGTTTCCTTTGTGATAGGAAATATACTCTATTAAGAAAAATAAAGTTATAAACTAAACATGGTGGTGTACACTGGTAATCCCAGTAGGGTCCCAAATTGAGGGTAATCTAGCAACTAAAGGACACCCGGTCTCAAACAAAAAAAAAAAAAAAAAAAAAAAAATTACATGGAAAAAAAAAGGTTTGGTGCCAAAGCCCCTACATACACTAAGAGACACAGGATTTTTTCCACACAACATACTGTGAAATTGTTTTATGCATAGTTATTTATCCCATATTTTTAAATGTTTTGCTTGGAACTACTCTGAAAAGAAAATTCCATTCTTGGATTAGTTGAGAGTGTTCACTGGTTGGGAACATGAATTCTAAACTCCTTAGATATCTTTCAGGGTGGGGAAGAGTTCCTCTGGTTATATTTGTCATTTCCTAAAGACAAAAATATGTACACATGTGCACATACACATCTGTGCTTGATAAGATAATACAGATTGTCATTCATAAATTCTTTTGCTTTAGTTTGTAATGATTTTAATTTAGCATGGCAATACTGATCATCTTATTACAAACTGGTCACAAACTTCTTATAGATTCTGTAGATATAGATTAGGTAGATACAGATGAAAATATGAGACCAGATTATTACTTTATATCATTTCTTTTTTTAAAGGGCTTCTTGGAGTGTGAAAATAATAAAGTTTTATGGTATTTAAATTTAAGATGAATCTATCATTTTTCCTGAAACTTAAAAATTCCATCTCAGGATGATTTAAACAGTTTCTTTATAATACTGTCAAATTATCAAACAGGATAATCATTGAAAATTCTTCTTGTCTTTCTCTCATCCCTATTTAATTTTGCTATTAGAGAAGGTGACACTACCTTATTAGCAGCCACCAAAAATTTTTTTAAAATCCCTTCTATTTTTCTATCATTCAGTAATCAGAAAAATAATCAAAATAGAGCCTACATCAATTTTATTCTCCTGGTATTTTTCTCTGTTAAAAAAATCCTCATTACTTCTCATTCATCCTCACTTCCTTTCAGCTTAAAATTTTTAAAACTTTAAAGTACACTCGTGATTGAATAATTCCCACTCATCCACATTTCCAGAGGCAATTTAAAACACATAAAGGAGACCAGATACAGCATATATTCTATTGTTTCTGTGGCTCTCTGCACCAAGCCTAGCCAGCTAAAAGATATCCACATCTCTGGGTCTCACTTCGAGTGTTTACTTTTTATCATTTCAAAGTGTTTCTCTCTGATAGCACTCCTGTCAAATTTATGAATAAGCCTGGAAATTTTCAAGATAAGCTGAAATCGCTCTTATTTGTTGGCTTCTGACTCAAATTCCCTCTACCTCGTCAGGCAGGAAGCTTCTGACTTTAGAATCCAGCTGCGGGATGTTTCTTTGCCCCAACTCTAGCTGTAAATCACACTTGGTTTCACAGATTTGATAAAGCTTGTGAGCTTATAATGTCGCTGCCAGAACTAGCCATGAGTTACTTCCTGGGGAATGAAGCCAGTCAGCAGCCCTTCTAGCCACATAAATATGACCCTATTAGGTGGAGGTCAGTGGGCTTGTCTAACGGTGGGGATTTGCCCAAACAACTCTACAAAGTAACATGATCAAAGTGATAAAAGAAGTTTCTAAAAATGACAGAGAGAAAAGAAAAACAACAGAGTGTTCTGTTTTGATTCTGTCCTCTGCCCTGCAACTCTGCTTGCATTCCACAGCAAGAAGTATTTTCTACCAATACATGACCTGTTTCTATATAAGAACATAAACTTATCCACACACACAGACTATCTTTCACACCTCGGGTCCCACATCACATCACAAGCTGTGGTTTTGAAAAGCAAAAGCACTGGAACTCATATAGGTTTTGACAGTGGTGGGAGAAGGGCTGGAAGTTATGAAAATGCAGATATCAAGTTCATACAATTCAGGTCTATGTACTTTTAAAATATATCCTTCAACAGTACTAGTGAAGCCCAATGGTAATGGCAGAAAACAATTTGGTTGTCACCTTGATGTGTATTTTATCCTTGGGTAAAAACAGTACATAAGATAGAGATGAAAATATTTTGTAATCACAAGAACTGCTTTGCTCTGTTGGCTCTTATTTGACTCAATCAAAGACCATCTGCTAACATGGAAATATGCGGTTTGAATATTCAGCCATTTAATTTACTCAGTATGTGCTGAGCATCTACGCCATATACACACACTACATGAATTTGCCTTGGCGTAAAGAATGTGCATTTATGGCTTGAGGGAAGCAAAGGGAAGCATAGATAAGGCATTCAAAAGCTGAAAAAACAGAAGAGAAGTTTGGAATTTTCTCCCCAAGGTAGCTACACATTATTCCAGTTTATTCCCACATAGGGATATTTAGACTTCAGTTTACACATGAGTTAAGCTTTGTAAGTTTTCAATAATCAGGTCTGAGAATAACGAATGCCATATGTATCAACTTCACACATTAATGTTAGAAAAACTAGATTGAACAGATGATAATGATAGCATTTTATTACTTAATGTTATCTTCAATAAAATACATTTTTAAAGCAGAGGAAATAAAAATCTGAAAGGAACCTTGAAAACTGAATTCCAAGAGCCAGGGATAAATAGCTCAGCAATTTAAGTGCCTGCTTGTGAAGTGCAAGCTTGTGAGTTAGATCCCTGGTACAAAAAAAAAAAAAAAAAAAAAAAAAAAAAAAAAACATAAAGTAATATATAATAAAATAAATTCCAAAATTTTATTTTATAGATTAGCAAACTGAGACCTGCTGGGGTTATGTTTCTTAACATTCCACAAGCAATTGATGTAGGTTGTAAATTGTATGGAGGTTTGCATCCAGATTGGCTTGTTGCTATCTGAAATAAGAATTATTATTGAGATTCATGTATGTGTTATGGGTCTCTTTATTCAGATACTTGGGGTAAAATTAACATGTGATTAAGATAGATTTTTCTTTGAGACTTTGAAAGGGTTTTCCTGAGAGGGTAAACTTACTTTCAAATTTCTCTCTCAACATGGTCTTGACAAATTAATGGATGAAAATAAGATTAAAATATCTCAAATTAGACACTAAATTCTGTGAATTGTTTTCAGAATGTAATTAGAATAAAAGTCAAAATTGGAAACCTGCCAGTTCCTAGAGCTTTTTGGGTCTCTAAAAGGGGAAGCTCACTGTCTCTTATTTTTGTTACTGGGGGCAAAACTCAGAGGAGAAGCTTTGCTAGCCCTGAATAAACAGTTACGTTTCCTCATGCGCAAGGTTCCTACAAAGAGACCAATCAGTGGCCTGTGTGAGGAGACACTACCAAAAAGAAGGAGAAACACTGACTTTTATCTACTTTTGAAGACCTATAATGTCTCCAATGTTTTGGTTTTGTCGGTTTTGTTCTTTACTGTTTTGTTCAATTTTATTATAACTGATGATATAGGAAATTCTCTTAGAGATAGCGGGAGGCATTATGGTAACCATTGTTGATCACCTTGTATTATGCTTTTACATTATCTATTATGTCCACCATTTTGATTTGATTGACTCTGTTCTGTTATGTCACATTTGGTTCTACTCCCTTCCAAAAAAGTAATAAGTACTGTGGGAGCAACAAAACCCAAAATGTATAATTGTCATTGTACAAAAGAGAGGAAAAGAAAGTGCTCTAAACGATATAACTGCATGTATATTTAAGTGTATAAGATAGAAAATGATATCACTGAGTTTTATTGGATCATTGAACAGAACTGTTTGCAGTCTCACTGTTGGAATGTCCACTTTACAAGCTTTAATTTTGTGACTTGAACAATTATTTCTAAGATGACAGTATGTAATCCATTAACTAGTGATTTCCTACTGTTTATTTTTTTCTGTAAATCTGTATAACTTGTACCCTTTCTCTGCTTTTTTTCTCCTTAAATAAAATTTTTAAAAAAGGAGAGAGAGACAGAGAGAGAGAGAGAGAGAGAGAGAGAGAGAGAGAGAAAGAAAAAGAAAGAAAGAAAGAAAGAAAGAAAGAAAGAAAGAAAGAAAGAAAGAAAGAAAGAAAGAAAAAGAAAGTAAGCTGGCACCAGTGGACTTCTAGAGACCATGCATCTCATCCTCAGGAAGTTGATAGATGTGATTATGAAACTTGACAGCCATCTTCATGCCAAGTTTCTTGACACAGAAAAGGCCATTCTGAAGCTGTCATTTAAGGCTCATCTGCTCTGGCAGAATCTCAGATGAGGCATCCCATTTATAAAAAGACCCCTCTAGTAGATAATATAAACCTGCTGCAAATGAAAGAACCATGTCAGTCTAAAGAATAAATACAAATGGTGTTAGAATATACTCCATTTTTGTTGTTCTCATCCATGGAAAGTAAAAAATGTAAAGTTAAGTACAAAATGCACAGAGAAGGAGATAATTTTAGTATAATTTCAGGGAATGACAGCCAAAGAGTGTTGTAAGGAAGCTCCTAAGGAGACTTCCATTTTCCAGGAAATGTTTGAAGTAAGTCTCCATGTCCCCAAATGCTTCATTTAATTCTCATTTTAATCATATTCCAAATATTCACTCTTGAGGCTCCATTGAAGACTTCAGAGTACTTCTCCAATTGCTTTCCATTTAATAACTGGTAAAAGTGGGAAAAGATATTCACTCTTTCCATCAGCATGCAAAATCAACAAGTAGACCCCACCAGCTGGTGTACCTTACTCTAATATCTCATATTCAGAAATATTTGAGAACCTGATGGGTTTTGATATAATATTTTCAGATCTTGTGAATTTAAATGTATAATATCCTAAAGAGAATACAGAAATACTTCTCTTATTTAATCATTGTTTCTGCATTTTTATCACACTTTCTAGCTTTCAAACGTTGTTTACATTTATCACTTCATTTAATTTTCACAATATCCTGACCTATTGGTTTTAAAGAAGAAACTGAGCTTCAGAAAATATAAATTACTCGAATCCATAGGTAATGGACTCTTGTCATGTTTTACTTACAGCATTCAAAGGCAAACCCTAAAATGAGAGAATATACCTTTGTATCTCCCTTGACTGAAGATCTCAATTGTATGACTTGTAGGGCACAGTAGAATTACTAGATGTTTTATGCAAATTAAAGCACCATAAATAACAATGCTCTTTGCAGAGCTTATAAGAATGCCAGTCAGTCACTACATCTCATGATTTCCATCTTCCTTGGGTAGTACCTTTGTGTGATCAAAGCATGACTACTGTCCTTTAAATAAATCTCTATAGTCAAGGAAGCAGGAGTTGATTTCAGTCCCCCAGCTCTCTGGCAATTAGAGGACAGGCCCTGGTGAGTTTGAAAGCTCCTCCTCTGGTCTCTAAAACTTGAAGGAATATAAGGCCAAGGAAGCTTCACCCAGTCTGTACATGAGTGGTAGAGATACCAAGTGCCCAGCACAGAAGCAGTGAGTATTTAGCAAGAAAGGTCCAAGCACAGAAATCTAAACACCAACTTTTGGTATCTCTTAGTTTCCAAGTTTCCCTTCATTTTTCTTGTTCTCATTTGTTTGTTTCTTTGTTTTTATGTGCATTTATTTTATTTTTTATTTTAAAAACAAAAATAAAAATGATACAGAATTTCAAAACAAAATAATACAGTATTAACACTGGTTAATAATATTGCATATATCTTCAAAGTAGTTGCTCAGATTACAAACAAGCATGAAAAAAATGATAAATCAAACAATGAAAGCACAAACTCTTCCTTTTGACTAACAACAGAGATGAGTAGTTATCTAATCTGTATATGAGGGTTTTTGTCTAGTCTGTCAGCTACTCAACAGACCTAAAAAAACTCCCTTTCTGCTAAGTTAACAAGGCCTAGTTTCTATTGTTTGTAGTCAAGAACGCTTATGGTGCACTCAATTTTTATGTCTTTAACATCTGTGGGTTTTTTTCAATACCACATATAATAATAATGAAACTTGATATTTAAAAATGTTCAAAGTACCTTATATACCTTTTCCTGAATAAAACTCATTTTATATTCACACATGAGTCTATACATATGTATGTATGCATATATATAAAGAAAAAGTATATATGCTTTTCTTCTTTTGCATGAACAGTTTTTGTATTTTTATATTTTTTACTAAAATTATCCAAAATCATACTACTCTGTAGTAAGTTTTCCTCCCAGAACTCATATTAAATGTATAGAGCATCAATGGGCAAAAAGTAACTGACCTCAAACTATTCTTAAATTGCTATTATACCTTAAATTCATACTTAAATATAGTTCTTAAATTCTTCATATACTATCATCCAATTTTCCTAACTAAAATTATGATAAACTGAAGGTAGATACCAGATACTAAATTTCTTTATATTTTCTACCAATATTGTATACAATGGAGATCAAGTGTCTGTACCTGTAAAAGATACCTACTATTTTATAACTTTTACATAAATGTGTTGCTTCTAATTTGAGACAAGTCAACTATTCTGTTCATTCACGCACTGTGCAACCCTACCTTTCATTTTCCAATAAACTATTACAGTGATTTACACCTAGTAGATAACTGCTGGCAAATTTATTAGCACATGGCTAATACATATTTGAAAATCAAATGTTGACTTTCAGTGAAAACCTCCTGGCATGTATGACTGTCCAATATTATTTCAGCAGTAGTTGACATGAAATGACCAGAGAAAAACAGTATAAAAAGAGGATGGCAATAACTGGATATGATACTCTCAGAACAGGATTTTAGTTAAATATAAACAAATACATGCACAGTGTATTTACACATTTGAAATGTTCAATTGCTTCACATTCTGCATAAAGAGAACCACTTCCTCCTCCTTTCTTTGCCCTTTTGTAAAAGAACGGTTTTCTCTCTTCCTCTCTGTGTCTCCCTGTCTTTCTTTTGGCCATAGACTAATTTTTTTCTGCTTGTAAATATTTCTAACAAAACAAAAGACTTTGGTAAACTCACCCAGTAAAAGACAGAACTTCTAGTAGGAAATTGGTAATGGTACATTGCATATTTTAAAAATATCTTTTCCAACTGCCAGTCGGCTTGTCTGATCAGGGCACCTCTATTCTGAAGGAGCAAATATCAAAGTCAAGATGGAATGTAATGCAGCATTATAATATATGGCATTCAGAATGAAGATATGGCAAAGGTTGACATTGATGATGATTAAACTGTTTGGGATTTGGTCTTAGAGGCATGAGGATGGAATCCATAATCACCAGCCCTCCTCTCATCTTTCTACAGTACCTGCTAATAATATACATCAGCTTCCTAATTGCCTACTAAAAGATAGGTGGGGAGTTCATTAAGCACGCTAATTACAAGAACAATTTATGCTAAATCATCAGCAAGAATGTTTAAAACACTCCTTGAAAGCCAAAACAATGTATAATCGACCTTAGTGGATGCAGAACATCTGTTCTCTGGGATAGAATAAAAGCAAAAAAATCACACACACACATGCACACGCACACACACACACACAATAAAAAACCAGAGTAGATGGAAGCAGCAGCATTTTCTTTGTCATTCCCAACTGAGTGACAGGTACAAGTCTATTATGTGGAGAAAAATAGTGTATACTAGAGATGATGACCTCACAGAGAAAGGGGATGGTTGGCAGCTGCTGGTCCCTCAAGGCATCACCACTTGTCACCTGTGGTGCAATTTGTTATTGTTCAGAAGTCGTCAATCTCCTGCTTCCTTCTCTCTGAAGTATGAGGCAGGCAGAAAAAAGCAATATTCCAAAGTTTTCTAAGATGTGTTTTAAATGTCATGTATATTTTTTCATAGCTCTACCAGATATTCAAAAGTCAAAGAACAAAAAATGATGGGTGGCTAATGAGTTGATGGAGAAGTTTAATTATGAAATTAGCAGAAAAAATTTGCAGAATTTATTTTAAGACATCATTGAGTAAGTAGATACAAGGATCAAGAGCTAACTTTTATTGAAGGATTTCTTTGAACCTTAGAGTTTTAGGGCTATTATTACTTCATAATTATGAAATAATTCCCTGCGATTAAGCAGTGTCAACTAAGGATTTTTTTTAACAAAAGCCAACCATATCTAAGTGTGTATAATTACCTTTTCCCCAGAAGGAATAGAATTTTTAAAGGTGGAGCTGATTTGGGTAATGTTTTAATCTCTTTAAAATGGAAATAGTTCTTTGGAAATTTCCCGCACATTTGGCTCAGAAGTCTTTGCTTTTCGAGATGCACTAATTAGGGGCACGCACAGGGAGACTGCCATGTAAGGTGAAGGAGAAGAGCGTTGATGACCCTGGCTGTGATATCATTTATGAGAACTTTCCACTGATCTGACACCAGTTGAAGTTCAGCTTTCAGTTCTGCCTTTGAAGCCCAGATCAAGAGATGTCAGAGACACAAGTCTTTTGTGTTACAGCCATGTTATTACCCAAATTATAATGGACTCCCAAAGCTGGCGATGGACACTGTTTCAAACTAATTCTTTACTTGACTTAAATTCTACCACAGCAACTTTTGTAGCTTTTTAGTAGTTTTGGACAGGACTATATTAGAAGGAAGAAATACTGCTTTGGAAATGATAAACAATGACTAGGAAATTCATTTCTATCTTGCTCACCTTTCTTCCCCCAATATATGGTCTGCTTGTGGGATGGACCAGTAGATGGGTCCTAGGCTGGTAACCTCTACTACATGGTCTTTGCGACTCCAATGGCACCAGCTTTCCAGCAGTATTGTTACTGCTATTCTTTCTACGGCAGATAAAAGGAACAAGTTAGTCTCAGAAAAATAAAAATGTTAGTCACTGGCAGTACACTGCCTTCCTATTTGGCCCTCTCATCTCCTTTGCAACATGCACCTGAGGCTTGGACCCCTCTAGCACTCCCAGCTGATTGCATGTTCTTATTTCAGTAAATGACCACTGATGCACAGCAGATGTTTGCAAACCACTCAGATGAGAACTGTTTAAAAATATCATTGCCTGGGCACTTACCTTTTAATTTTAAAGATGTGCCCAGGAAATTTTAATGTTCAAAGAAAATTTAAGAACGACTAGAACCTGGTTATTCAAAGTGTGGTCCTCAGAATAACAAATATTAACATCATCTAAAAGCTTGTTAGAAATGCAGAATCTCAGGCACCTGCCAGACCAACTGGCAGGTCTTTTAACAAGCCATACTGGGCCAGAGCAAAGGATCTTATTAAACTAAGCTACAGGTAACACTTCAAAGAAACCTGTGATGGGAATGTTACATGTTTGTGTTCTTGCATTTCTTTCTAAGGAAGTGTCCAGTAGTTTTTGTGATATTCTTCAAAGGCTTTGTGACCCAAATAAGATGAAAAACAGTACTACAGACAAGACAAAATCTCCAAGCTTTCTTATAGGAGGAAACAAAAAAGAGTGCAGAGGGGAGGAAATGCCAAATGAGTCTGTAGAAATGCTCGGCACCCAAGACTATGCGCTACTTTTTAAAACATACTTGTCCTTAATTTGAACTTCTTTCAGTAGAAGCTTGAGTTTAAAACAATAACTCTCTACCAAAAAGGGGAAATGCACCAAGGGGGTTCACGATAAATCACCACGCCTCGGAAGGCAACAGGACAAGATGAGGCCACAGCAGCTGAGCCTCAGCCCCAGCCAACTGCTGGCTTGGAGAAACACATGCCAGGGTTGTTAGACCTTCTGACTTTCAAAAACAATTCAAAACTTCATATTTTTATGCTAAATCAAACCTTCAAAAGTACTATTAATTTTTGATACTGTGACTGATTAATCCAATTAATATTTTTACATCAGCATATCTGGATAGTTAACATTCAAGGGTACAGAGCTATTCCTCATTCCTTACTTTAAAGAAAATACGCTTGTAGAGCACATTCTGGCTAGAATCAAGATTCCATGAAATGGATCCTCCATCTTTTCATTTTAAGAATGAGAAACAAGAATTTTGAGGTGTCTTGATAAATCTCACAGTGAATGAATCTTGTTTAATGTCAATAATTTAGTTTTTTTCAAGCAGAGATCAAACTCAAGGTAGTAAGCAATGAAAAGATTGAGGGGGTGTCTGAGAAATCTGCTCCTAGGTCTCAGATTTGTTGCTAGGCTCCGGAGTCAGGAAACTACACAGAACTCTGAGGAACTGCTAGCAAGGAAGGACAACAGCTGCCTGTAGCAATAAAGTAAGTAATTCAGAGGGAAATGCCTAGAGGCATTTTCTGAATCTTATCCACTAGCCCTCTACTCCCTGATGAGTGACACAGTGTTTTCTGCCACTCTCTTTGCTTTTGAAATCTTGCACTAATGCCACTTTTTGGCAAAATCTAACCTAGAACCCTATTGACAAAGGCTCATTTTAAAAAATGCAGTTCACAGACTTTCAACCTGCAATGCAGAACATAGCACAGAAGATAAGCAGGAGTCTTGGTGAGTTAATAACTGATAACCAGATCCAGCGAACTAAGCTAATATTTAATGAATGCTGATGTCTGATTTGGTTTAACTTGCTACAAACTCATTGTGACATAGGCTTTGTTGAGACAGCTTCAGGCTCATAGTTGGAGAGCATTAGTAAAGCCACTGTCAAGAACAGTATTTGTTGTACTAAGAGAACAGATCAGGGGAGGAAAAAAAGAACTTTGATCTATTTGTTCTATTGAAAGTTTACTCCAATAGTAAGATGGATGACCAAATAATAAATTCTACATACGAATAGCTATTTCTACCTTGATATTAACCTTTCTACTAAGCTGCACCTTATTGCATTTTATGTCAAAGAAATAAACAAAAACATTTATGCATATTAATGTCAAGGAGATACAAGTAAGAGCACAGGTGTTTAGACTCATAGTAGTACAAATCAAGCTCAAAGTACAGTAGTTGAATCCCAGAAGCAAATTTTGAATATGTTAGTGAGTTGATTATTGCATCATAACTTAATGTCTCTTGCATAAGTAGAATATATTTTCCTTTATTAAAAAAACAAAGATGTAGTATAAAAAGATGAAAGTTGATAAATAGAGATTGGTTAAGCAATTTAATAGGTATATTACCAACTAATTTAAAAGATGTTTAATTGAGTGTATTGAAAGATACCAAAAATAACCCGAAGAGAAAAAGGGTAAATATGGGCATTCCTTGAAGGTCATTATAATGAAATCTGACTCAAATTTCCTTTCTTAATCCTGTTACTAGCTTACCTTATATCTCTGAATTTTAGTTCCTAACGGATTAAAAAAGGACTGCATCACATTTTGATTACCATATAACATGTGTGTTTGATGAAGAGATAGTATGAATACAAACATTCAAAAGACTCTTATTGGCCATAAAACTACACAAATCAATGTGTCATAAGTGGTGCATTATGTCTTGCAGCAAATCAGAGTTTTGCTGAGTTGCACACATTTAAGAGAAAGTGAGATAGTGAATCCTTCAGTTAGTTTTGTTGATTTAATCCTTTTCAACTGAATCTGGACCCAAAGAGTAAAAGAGGATAAAGTGTACTTATACCGAATGTCAAGCAGACATAGTAAGATTAGTTCACTGAATAATAATAGCTAACATTTTGTGCAGCTCATAGTGTTCTGAGAATTGTTCAAAGACTTCACACATATATATTAATCTATTTAAAACTCGAGGTTTTGAAGGAGGGTCCATTATGACCTCCTTCACAGGTGAGTAAACTGAGACACCAACAGATAAAGTAAACTGGCCAAGTCACACAGCAAGACAATAACAGAATAATCAAATTTAGGACCAAGTCAGTCTATGTCCACTCAGCCATTTGGTTTACAACAGAGTTGTACTAGTGGGCTCATGAGTAGAATTTTCTCTAAGTGTTGGCAAATGAGGGTTCTAGTCTTTAACATTCTCCTTTACAAATATCTGCATAGGTATTTTAATGAAAAATTTGCAGAAATGGCTAACCAGAAAACATTTAAAACAGGAAATCACTGTTTAAAATTCCTGCCTTGTATTCCAAGCAAGCCTTTGAGCTCTCCTATTCTTGTCAGTGATTTAGACTCACCTCTACAACCACAAGTATTTATGAAAAGTTACAGCTACAGACTCAATCAGAAATGGAATGAAATATATTCAGAATATGTCCTAAGGCTTTTGTTAGGTCTCTACTTGTCTTAGTTACTTTCTACTTGTTGCTGAGACAAAATACCTGACACCCAAAATAAAGGAAGGAAAGATTTATTTCTTACACTTCTTGGAGGTTTCAGTCCATACTCAGTTGGCTCCAAGGCAGGGTGGCACGGTGGGGCAGCCCTTCATGGCAGCTGCAAACAGCAAGGTGGAAACTGGCAAGACAGAGACACACCTTCATCCCATTCTTACGTGAAATCCTGGCTTCACTCCTAGGCAGGTAGCGCTGACACCACCAATCAGAGCACTATGACCCAATCACAAACGCATAATTGCATGAGGTCTGGGGGTCACTGACATAAATCATGATACCACTCTTGAGATGCAAATGTGTCCCTTTATTTTCAACAGAAGAATACAGTGAACAACTTGGGATCATAAGTTCCATTGTCAATACAGTAATCCAAACAAATATATAAAAATATGCCTAGGATTGAAAACATTAGGAACATCAATTCCAGGTACTCAAATCAACTTAACCTCAAGTACTTTCAAAGTGAGAAGGTATGAATTCTTGACTATTTTTCATCTTTCTAGACTAAAGGCAACCTGATTTTTCAGACAGTTAAAATATGAAAGTGCTTTAAGTCAAAGTTTTTCATCAGAGATATTTCACTACTTGCTCATCACAACTTGCAAAAGCTACTTCATTTTGCATATGTTTAACACATTATTTTTTTAAAAGTACATTTATTTGCATGTATAAGAAAATTCTAAGGTTATCTAGCTCCCAAAAGTCAACGAACTATTGCTTTCAGTCACTATTTCAAACACTGTCCATGTTTTCTCAGTGAGTGAGCTGAAATTTTTGAGACTCTCTGGTCACTCAAAAAAACTGTTTCCTTGTCTACAAACTAGGAGACTTTTAAATCAGAGAAATATCACAAAGTAAGAAGTAGAATTTCTATTCATATGCCAGGTATTTTCCAGAAAACACTTTACAGGACCAACAGTTATCTGCATGACCTCTTCCATCAACACCAAGTTCACATCCAGATAGAAAAGAGAAAGTGATTTGTGTTTGGAAGGCTCTTCACCCAAAACCACACAAGTAAAAGGCACTTCAATCTTTCTGCTTGCTTTCAAATCCTTCCACTAAAAATCACTAGGGAAGGCTGAGAGGGAGCATATATAAAACCAACATTTCCAGCTGAAGGAGCCCCACTTTTAAAGGGCATTTTCCAAACGCAGCTTCCAAAATCAGTAATCTAAAATACAGAGAAACTGGTCTCAAGTTTTAATAAAAAGTTGGATTTAAATTATGAAGTTCAAAATTTAGTAAACCCTTAGGATAACATCCTTGATAATATAATGAATCATTGGAAACACAGTTACATGAAAACTATTTTGTCAATATTGCTGCAGAGGAATTCAGTTTTCATTTTCACAAGTTGAATGGAAAGATTGTTTTATATTTTGTGCAAACAAGATATAAAACAAATCTATATAAATGTGAAATAAAACAACCAAAAATATTTTAAGTTATTTGTAGATGAGACATATTTTAAAGAAAAATTAAACAATCAATAAAGAATCTAAACAGAAACAAAAATAATTTTTAAATGTGAGAGTTCCTGAGAATCTTGATTATGAATGGCATTCTGGAAAAATTATAAGTTCAGTTTAATATGTATTTTAGCCCTACATATACCCATATAATGTAGATGATCCTTTCATTTAAAAAATACACACGTGTATATACCCTTAAAATTTACTGGATTAAAAAAGAATAAAAACAATAAGGCAAACGAGAAAGATAACAAGAAAATCTGAATGCTGAACTATGCTTTATCTCAAACACCATATCTATGCAATATAGAAAAAAATAGGAAATTTGTTGGCCACTTAATTTGTGTTTACAACTCAACCAAAAATTTGAATTACAAAATTAAAAAGTCTCAAATTCTATCTAGTTCAAAATTATTTAAATAAATTCTTTAAAACAAATATCAAAATGGCTAAGCACATTCTGTAAGATGTGGTAGAGAAAAACACCATAATTAATTAAGAACAAAAAAACAGAAATTCAGTCTGACATACAAATTTACAACTCAACTTGTACTTATGCTCAAGGATGCAGATGTAGCCATTATGTTTTTCAGGAGAATTCAGGGCCAACTGTATACCCATGAAATAAATTCTAAGCCACTATACCATCTAGGGACATGCCAATTCTGTACAACCCTACAGTGTTGTACAATATAATTTTGCTCTACCTAACCAATTTTAAGAAAATGAAGAGTTTTTTTTGTTTGTTTGTTTATTTGTTTTCTTTTTAGTTTTGCACTCTGTGTAAGTGCCTGAAGTCTTCAACATGGTTTGTTTTTCGTAGACCCCAAATATTGGTGATGGGGGGGTGAAAGAATCCTTAAACTAAAGGTACAAGAAACCATTCTGTTGACAAGTATTATGTTTCAAAGTGGCCAAACATGTTGACAGTGGTCATTATTCTTCTAAATAATAGAAAATGTTACTTTTCCTCATTTTTATGTTTCAACTCTAGTTTAAGAAATAGGAAAAATAGCTTATTGATCTGTTCATAAATATTTATCACCTGCTCAATCTACCAAACAGAATGATCAAGATCCTACTCTCCTATATGGACACTGATTCTTTATTTAGAACTACAGATTTTCTTCCTGAAAACAGATTCACTTTTGGAAAGAAATTTCCCGAATTTTGGGGAGGAGATTTACATATTGGCCTTTCTATAATTATAATGTGATGTTTTGAATATATTAATATTTTAAAAGTGTCCATATATTTGCATATCGTAGCCACACACTGACACACAATCACACATCTAGTATATTTTAAAATTATTTTGATGATTGGTGTTGCCCCCCAAAATTGCAAAATTAATCTTATAGATTTCACAAATAATCAAAAGAAATATCTTCTTTTCCTTTGCCTTAGCCTCAAAGGGATGCCTATCCATACCAGGGAAAAGACTCCCTAGCTGTCCAGGTATACTAATGGGAACCTTTCTCATGTCCTGTTACCTGGGAATATCTTTATGTCATTGCTGGTTTCCAGGGACGGGTCTTATTTTTATCCTGACAGATTCTCATCTAGCACATCACAGCTACAACTCAGCACTGTGTGCAGTTTACACCTGTGGGGCCAACCTTCTACTTAGGATGTATAGTTTCTTCCTCCTGGGGGACAATTCTCAAACTCTTTTTTTTTTTTTTAAGATGATTATTCTTGACTTCTTAAAATTCCTCAGTGTACTGAGCTCCAGTTACCCAGAGAATTTATTCTTTAGCAAATACTTTACTAGGTCTTCTCTTATTATTTCTGTTTTATTCCTTCATCAAAGTTTTCATCTTAAAATTTACTCTTGGAGGAATTCAGCTCAGATTCTATGACTTGCAGTCTGACCAAATTCTATTTATATAGACTGGGCAGGCATAATTCAGATGTGGTTAGACAAATACCAGACCCACCTTTTCTGAATGCAAGAATCTCACCTATGCAACAATTAGAAATGGCTGCAAAGGGGTTGGTTCTTGATAATGTATATGGAGACTGACGTTATCCTTAGTTAACCTTAATTCCTAGCTCACTCTTGGTAGTATATAATCCAAACAGAATAGACCAAAGTCTAAATAATCTTTGTGGTCCTCCTTTGTATCATGCTTTCTCATGTGAATTCAGTTCATTCTCATCTAGACTTTTGGAGCACACAGTGTTTTTATTTGCTTACTAAGTAGAAAAGGAACTACAACTTTCATTATGGTCGAATGAGACATTATAGCCTGGTAACATTCAGATGGAAACTGGAGAAATCTATCTAGATTTTCCAAATAAATTGAAATTTAATTCAAAGATTTTATGGTGAAACATTGTAATGCATTTCAATAATCAAATTGTTATATCAGAAAATTTCCTTACCATTAAAGCTCACTTTGGCATAGACAAAAAATTTTCAAAGAAAAATGTTCTGAATTTGGCAGTTCATTGAAACACCATTCTAAGAATTAGTTCTTTCAAAATTGGGTCTTTCAAGGAAACACACATTTTCCAAAATAATTGTCTGTGGGTCACTAACCAAGGTAGGTAACATCCCCCTTGCCACAGGCTGGAAAGATTTAATATTGTGGAAGAAACTGGTGACAGTGATAAAGTTAATAGGGTTCTACTTAAGAAATAACTGGACATTCTTCTTGTTTTATGAGGTAATAATTTTACTCCCTAGTGAATAAAGACTGGAAAAAAAACTGGGCCATTGCCAAAGATGCAATCTATACTACATCAAATAGTGCCATTACATTTCTCTTAACTGCCTCCTGGAGGTCAGATGGTACTTATTAGGGAAAGCTTTTTTGATAACTTTTTCTGAAAATTCACATTAAACAAATATCAGCCTGCTGACGCAAATATACAGTGTTCAGTCTTCTGAATTATGACTCATATAGCTAAACTTTCAGTTTTTAAAATTCATCGCCTTCATTATTACCATATTGTATCATTCCCTACTATGTAAATAACCCACTCAACGTTTAAGTCATTTACATTAGTATTTGGTAAACACTGACACAGGAAATTTTATGGGAGGCTCAAGATTCTTAGCCAGAAAAAGGAAAAGTCTCTGTGTATTTGTTTTGTGTTGCTCAAAAGGAGTAAGTGTTGAAACAAATATTTCATAAGTCAGTGAATTGAGATCCCAGCCCTACATGGCCTACTCAAGTGCCAGTTCTAAGAGTTGTCTTCAAAATCAGCTATTGGCTGTTTCTGCTTATCTTACTTAAAATAGTGAAAGTGACCACATAACAAATGCCTTCTAAGAGTAAATTCATCCAATTCAATACAATAACCACATCAGTTCCTTGTTTAAAAAAAAAAACAAGTATACTCTGTGCATTGAAAATTTGTACCTTGAAGACCTTCCTAAATTGCTCACTTAAACTTTATAAATTAAATTGTTGACCATGACCTTAAAAAGACTGGCACCAAGTTTCTGAAACAGCAAAATATTCCATCTCTAAAGGTAATTTATCTTGAACCAGGCTATATCTGAGATGAAAATAAGTGCTAAATTTTCCAATATGAGTTAATTTGGCCCACAAGGATATTCTATGGGTAATCATGAGTTTCTAATTATAGTGCTGTGCTTTGAATTTGCTGATTGACATGGATTTAAAATTTATCATCATTTTAACTCATTTGCCCTAGTTAATAGGCTGGGGGTTGGTATTATTATCCTCCTACGTGTCTAAATACTTAGTGCTGCTAAAAGGTTAAGCAGTTTCACCAGCAACGCATGATGAACTCTTCTGCTTCATTCAACCCATTCTCTTTCTGCTCCTAGGAGCTGTTCCTCTGATGCTCATTCTTAATCTAGATGGAAGAGGACTTGGTCTAGGTCTACACTGCCGCACTGAAGAATGGTCAGGACCCCGAGAGGATGCTCCCGGAGAATGATGGCACTTAGCGCATAGCACCTCTATTTTGTAGCAGAAAAGTATGTTGAAGGAGCCCATCTCTCCCTGCTCTCTTCCAAGCCAGCACTGTCCTTACTGCTGTGAAGTTGTAGAGAGTTGACAGAACTAGGACAAACCAAGAAAGCAGAAGCATCATCTCTCCATTCTCCTTCTGTTCTCCTTACTTTTCAAACCAGCACAAAACTACTTGTGTGTCTCTTATTCAAAACCATTCCTAAATCTCAGTTCATGAAACTGAGATCTTGAAACTGAGGAAGAGATAACTCCCAGTTTCCCGAGACAGAATTATGCCTTTTTATATGTGAGAAAAAAGAAGTGTAAAAGGAAGATATGATAGCAAATTTATACGTCAGCCTGGCTTGCTGATGACAGTTGTTGGTCCAATACCAAGACAGAGGTGGCTCTGATGGCATTTTGTAGCCTGACAGCCTGACCTACAACTTTCAGAGACATTATTCCATAATTACTTGAACTAATTCTTAATCACTTAAATCTCCTATGTGTGCTAATGCCGGTTAAAAAATCCTACTGCTTCTGATTTTCTAGAGAACCCTAACTGATAAAGAACGTAACTACCAATTTTAGTATATGTCAACCATGTATCAGAAACTGTGATAAACAAATTAAATATAGTCACTCACTTGAGGAGGTAAAACTCTCCATAACCAAACGTGAATAATAGTCTAATATGTATTTTTCAGTTGTCACTTGCAGTGCGCCACACTGTTCCAAATATCTGAGTCATCTCCTCCCATCCTTACTCACTGAAAGCTGCTTGATGCAGTAATCCATCATAAATACTATTTCTGCCCTTGGGGAAGAGGCCAAGTACAGCAGCCTGCAAATGAATGAACAGAAGCCCACAAGAGTTTGAGATCGACTATAAAAATGAAAAAGAAAACTCCTGATAGTCTTCTATAAAACACAATATTCAAGAATGAAACATAAAAAGTAAATACTATGTTGTGCTAAATATTTAAAAAGATAGCTACACAGATTTCATTTAAGATACGTAATTTCACACTTTCTACAGTGAGAAAAATAGGAATAATGTAAAATGTTATATAAAAAGCACTTTGCAATTTACAAATTCTCTGAGGTCAATTCCCATTATTTACAAAAAGAAAAAAGAAAGAAAGAAAAGAGAAAAACAATCCCCGTGACTAGTTAGCAAACCAAAGAGCTGGAGTGGTCTGCATGCCATTAAACATTTGCCTGAAGCATAAACCACATTTTATTTTATTCCAGAGAGAATACAGCCTGGGGTAAAAGATGCATATGAAATATTTAAAAACCAACAGAGTAATTGGAATATGCTTTGGTGCATTTTTTCCAAAGAAATATAGATATATTTCGCCTCTGATCAGCCTGACATAGTCTATAGGACTCTAGGCAGAATCAGCTTCATAATTTCTTCCTAAGTATAAGACAGCATTCCAGCAATAGACATCATAATATCAACAACTGTGACAAGTGACACCATCGATAATCAAAAAATACCCACCGTTTATTGAGATTGTTTTGCATATTATATTTCTTTTTTTAAGTTTCTGCAATCAGTAGAGTGTAAACTTCCATTTAAAACATGGGGAAAGTACATTAAAATCCATAAAGTATGTACAACTGGCAAGATTTGAGTGAAAAAAAAATCTCAACTTTGCTAATAAATAAAATGCTGTAAATTACAGAAGACTCCATTCATATAATGTGCTGTGCTTTATATCTAAAATGCTCATGTGTTCAGAGGTCAGGATTTTGGAAGGAAATTGGATGAGAGAGACATTATATTCATCAGTGGATTAATCTCTTGATGACTTCATAGCTGAATGTGCAGAGGAGAGACATGCTTGTAATATACTTCAGGTCATTCAGTGCCTGACCCACAAGTATGTCTCCTTCCCAACTTCTTCTCCCTGTCTGGTTCCTGACTGTCATGTTACAGAGCTTCCCTCCTCTAGGACCTCTCACCATGCTATTTTCTGCCCTTGAGCCAGTCAACCATGAATGGAGCCCTCTGAAATCACAAACCAAGTAACCTCTCCTCCTTTCCATTTTAGATATCAGCCATTTTGTCCCAACAAGTGACCAGTGCATCATATTTGTTCATGAAAATATTTAATATGGGTCAGGGTGAAGGGAAACAGGTGTGCTAATCCATAACTAGGTAATGGAACTTGGCACTTATTAGAGAACTATTTCACATCTGAGATGAAAACCTTAGAATGTGCATACCTTTTGGTCTGGAATCCTCTTTTCTTCCAAATAAACCTCAGGAATGTTAAACAAGTGTATGAAAATATTAAGGATAAGTATCATAGCTTTCTTATAGATATGAAAGCATAAACATAACTAAAGTGCACAATTCTATTATTTTAGCACATTTGTATCACGGAATACTACGCTGAACAAAACAACCTGCTGTAGTACTTCGACACTGAAGGGAAATATAAAAGTATTCAAGTGGAAAAAATAAAAAATATGTGTTATTATTGCAATGATTTTGACTTTGTACAGCATACTTAATTTTCCTTAGATTTCTATTTCATTATCTTTTGTCATTTTCAAAATTTTTATTTTACTGAAACACAAGTAGAAATTGGTTAAAAATTTTAAAACACTCTTTCTTCAATGTAAAAATAAAACAAAGTCTTATGACAAAATACAGAGTAACAATGGTTAATACACTGTCATGATCTTAGAATAGCCAAAATGTTACCAAAGATACAAGTCACAGACAAAAAAAAGACCACCTCTTACAAAGAAGAAACAAACAAAAAAAGAACAAAATTTTCTTTTCAGTGAACAAAGAGAAACTAGGAGTAAAATGAAATAATTTAGCATGTATCTTATCATAGTTTTGAAGCAAATTAAAAAAATGATTTGGGAAATTCTTTGAACATCTTCCTACTTCCAATTTATCTCTCTGGTCATTAAACAAGGCAAATTAAAACTACCTTGAGATACCATCTTACCCCCAGAAAAGGTGATCATCATCAAAAAGTCAAATATAGTAATAACAAATGCTGGTGAAAATTATGGGGGGGGTGCCCGTATACTATGGGTAAGAAAGTAAACTGGCATAATCAGCACAGAAACCACTGTGAAAACTCCTCAAAATTAAAAATAGAAATTCCATTCAATTCAGCTATTCCCTTTTTAGATACGTTCCTGGTTTTTTTGTTTTGTTTTGTTTTGTTTTTTTGTTTTTTGTTTTTTTTTTTTTGTCTTTTTTCCTTTTTATCGGTACCAGGGATCGAACTCACGACTGCCTGCTTGCAAGGCAGGCGCTTATGCCACTGAGCTAAGTCCCCATCCCTAGATACCTTCCTAAAAGCACTGAAGTCATAATATTACAGGGATACATGCATACTCACACTTATAGCAGCACAAATAATAATAGCTATATCTTGGAAACAGCACACATGTCCATCAGCAGACTAAAGAAAATGTGGTACTTATACATTACTACCCCCTCATAAAGAAAGAGAAACTGAGTCATTCATAGCAAATGGATGCTACTTGAGAACATAATGATGTGAAATATTTCATTATCTTTGAAATAAAGTCGGAGTGAATAATGGCCCATATTTCATTCCAGTTTCAAATTCCAAGCACAATATATTCATTTTAACCTGGGAAGCTTTTCCTATAGTTAATAGTTTCTAACAATTTCAGCTCTCAGTACTATTTTTAAGTATTTCACAAATATGCCCCTAAATTTAAGGACCAGTTTGAATAGGTAGGAATACGCAGCTCCTTTGAGCTATACTGCGAAGGCAAATTTAAGTTTTAAGAAATGGATAGACAGGGAGGAATCAGCTTATGTGTGTGGAGGCTGAAAGTCCAGAATGTGTTGAGCATTCCAGAAGACTGAAAACTACAGCAAGAGTTTATGTTGCAATCTTCAGGCAAGATTTCTTCCTTGTTTTGGAAAACTATACTTGCTCTTAAGGACTTCAATTGATTACATGAGACCTGCATACATTATCTATAGTAATCTCCTTTCTTTTTTTTTTTTTTTTCTGAACTCCCATATTTTGACTCTTGAGGCCATGTATTTTTTCAAATGAGAAGAAGCAAGTCCAATACCAAATAGAAATCTAAGTGTAGGACAGGACAAAATTAAGGGGAGGATAATAGCAAGAGATGAGATACTGCAAAGAGAAGGGGCAGCTGGAAAAGGAGAATACAGAAATCTCCTTTTCTTTTTTTTTTTTTTTTTTTTGCTCTTTTTTTAACTTTTTATCGGTACCAGGGATCGAACTCAGGCGTGCTTGCAAGGCAGGTGCTTATGCCGCTGAGCTAAATCACCAGCCCCAAATCTCCTTTTCTTAAGTCAGCTGTTAATAAGAGGTAACATCTAGGTGAGTGTTTGATTACATAACAGGGTGTTATAATTCAGCTAAATGAACAATATGAGTACTGAACAATATCAGTCCTAAAAAAATAATAAATTTGCTCAGCTTCAAGTAAAGAATAAAAACAATTGAAGGAATTTGAAAAAAAAAAAAAAAAAAGCAACTCTGAAGGAAGGAAAACCTAAGGGCTAGGGATTTAGCTCAGTGGCATAAACACCTCTCTGGCAAACGCGAGGTTCTGAGTTCGATCCCTGGTACCAAACAGAAGGAAAACTTAGTCATAATGGTATGAAGGAACATGAGACTGAAGGTTTGGGAGTAAGAGGGGCAGGCTTGTACTATAGAAAACTTGAAGAAGCAATTTTCCCTGGGCTAAGGGAGCAGAAAGGCATCATGTAGAAAGATGGAAACTGGAGGAAAAAAAGGAAAATGGTATAATGGAATTATGTTTGATGTCTAGAATAATAACCATCCAGCCTGAAGAACTATCTCCCATAGCCTTGACTTAGCCGCTGTATGTTGCCAATGTGTGCCTAGACTAAAGTTATATACACAGATCCCATTCATGAGAAAATACAGAGTTTCTTTCAAAATAAACTTAGCAGCACTGGGAGTGTAGCTTAGCAGTAGAACATTTGCTCAGTATGCACAAGGCCCTGGGTTTGATCCCTAGCAATGGAAAAATAAATAAATAAAACCTCATCAGTTTAATGCGAAAGATAATTATTTACTTTCCATAATCACCAGCTGTGTTTCAGTCACACTGATAAACAGTCATTTCGGTTTTAAATCCTTGATACGAGGAATATGCTTTCTCTCCTCTGTGATTTAATATCAAGTGACTGAGAATAACCTTAGCCTACCATCAAAATATATTTTCTCTATATATATTTAATAATTTGCCAGTAGAACACCTCTGTTCATCTGCATAACTAGCTTTTCAAACCCAGTTACTGAATGCCATTTCACTAGACAGGGAAATAAAACTTAAAATCTCAGAATCAATCCTGATATCTCCCCCTGTCTACCTTCCTTCACATATAATCAGACTTCCTATCCACTACCAAAATGATTGATTATTGATGAGCACAGCTTCTTTATTATAACAAACTCCTAAATCTCCCCCTTTGAAATCTTCCTTTTTTATGCTAGAAAACTCTTCACAAAGGCATAGCTCAGACATTTCACTTACTATCAAAAATAGCTTCACTGTTCCTTTTTTTTTCTACAGAATAAAATCCAGATTCCTTAGGGAATTCAAAGGATTTCTCTCTCTAGACCTACCACCAACCCTAGCATTTAATGTACACTCTAGTTTGAATGCATTCTGAGATTTTCTACTGAAATCCCTTTGCTCAAACTGTTTCCTACCAGAATGGCTTCCCAGATTCAGCCTCATAATGCACAACCCATATATGAGTCAGTCAGTCTTCAAATACAGATGAAAAAATACAGCTAAATGTATCCTAACCAAAGAAAGCAAAATTATTGGTTTATATAATGGAAAATTCCAGATGTACAAAACGCTTCAGATTTTGGCAGGATTGGACCTATGTTCACAAGTTACCTGATCAAGTATCATGCTCCATTTCTCACCTTTGATTGCCCTGGGTGGCCTTCAGGCACACTTTCCATACGTGGAGGTTGATCAGTAAAATTAGGTAAGTTGACAACAGAAAAGTCAGAGGAAATCTATAAACAGAAAAATACTTGAGGACAGTCTTCTCTCTGCTTGTGTCTATAGTTATTGGTAGTCATTTTGAAGGTTCCTGAGACTGTCTCCTACTTCTATCCTAGTAAACTAGTTTTGTCTCAGAGCTCTGTCCCAAAGCATGATCTCACCTTTCTTTGCTTCATTACATCTGTATACCCGAATTCTTGAATCAGTATGCTTATTTTAAGAAGCCATACTTTAAGAAGAATATACATAATTTAAAAGGCAGGTTAGAACAATGAAAAAATCTGAATTCTTAAAAATATGCCTTACCCAGATAATTGCTGTTATTTATTTCTGTAGTGTATTTTTTTTTCTAATTGAACTGATGGTGGTATGGAGGAAAAAAATCTCTCGACCTACCATATGTCCGGTACAAGTTTGTGTTCTCTAAAATCGAAGAATGGATTTTAGGAACAATGGAGGTTAAGAGCAGATATATTTATTGAGAGAAAGAAAGCTGCTGTCTGAGAAACAGAGGGACAGAAAGGGTCCTGAGTGGGTTGCTAAAGATTTTGTATTTTCTAGGGATTTTTACAGAGTAAAACCATGAGGTGAGGCAGGTCTAACATGGAGAAAACTGGGAACTTGCAAGGCAGACAGGCATGAGGTGGGACAGAGCTATGATCAACCAATAAGTTTAATTGTTCAGGTAAAATTGACCAAATCAGGGACAATGGGGAAGACAGTCACACAGCAAGCCAGTATTCTTACAAATCAGTGACTCTTTCTGTAGGGATTTGGGATGGTGACTCCTGATTTCTCAAAATAATCCATACTTAATCCCTAAAATTTATACTTAAGGGTGTGGTTGCATTTGTTTTGCCTTCTTTTTTGAGATCTGGCCCATAGCAAGAGGTGTGAGTGTCTTCCGAGGTCACCCGACTTCTGGTCCTCTGTGCCAGCTTCTTCAAGGACCTAGCCTTGTCTGACTGCTTATAATTCTAACTAGCTCAGCTGCCTGAAACAATCCAATGTTTAGCTTGGCAAGTCTTGTAAAGATTTCCAAATCTAACTCCTTACTTCACATTGATGGAAATTAGGCTTGGAGAGGGTAAGAAATTTGTCTATCAATAGTTGGTCAGCTGTCAGAGTTCTGCAAGCAATTGGAAAATAAAAGGTTGCACACACTAAGGGTCAGCAAAATGGCTGCCTCCCAACCAGCCTAAGCAAGTAGCATTTATTGACATAAAGAACAAAGAAACTCAAATTGCACGTGCTCAGATTATATAACTTGTTTACATCTTGACTTTACAGGAACTCATGTTTTTACCTTGGGGTGGGGGGCAATGTTTCAAGGCCTGCACTTTTCCGAAAACACCGCTGACCAGATGTGTCTGGGACAAAAATGGAGTCAGTGTGCCTTCTCTACAGCCAGCTAGAGGCAGAGTAAAGAATAAGCGAGCCATGTTGGAAAACAAAATTACACATATTATTAGTTGAAAGTATTTATAAATGATAGAAAATGGAATTGAAATGGTAAAATGGAAAGTGATCCCACACTAATGACAGGAAACCAAGCCCAGCAACACTGTGATTGTCATCCAGTTGGTCAACCTTACCTGTCTGCCTTCTTTTTCCAAACTCTTAGAAAGCTTATGTTTCTTGCTTCACCTGGAGTTGGGTGGGCCCTTGTGGATGGTTTTCCCCATTGATCTGGGAGTGAAAGTTATTGTAGCCCATTGCCTCAGCCGGTGATTAATCACCTGAACTATAATACTTATTTATTCCTAATGGGCTCCTGTTGAAATGGAAGAGACTGAGAGCATTAACTTGAGTCCCTAAATATTCTAAGAAATGGAAATTCTCAGCTGGCCCATGCTGGATCTGTATAGTAAAAATGAATCTCTTAATTATTTTTTTATTTAAAAGAGAAAAAAGCACAGAAAAAAACAAACAAAAAAAGAAAACCAAACAACAACAAAAAAATCTCTAAACAATAGTAATATAAGATTTCAAGACAAGAAGACAGCAATTTAGTAATGGTTGCTATATTGCATAATGCTATCTTCAAAAGAAGAAAAGAACAGTTAGTGCTCATATTGTTTGATCAATTTTGTCTGTGTATATTTGGTAATCTGAGCAGCTCATTTAGTACTTTAAATACTGATCTTCAGGGAAAGCCCATTAATGCATTATAATTTAGCTTACACTGACCAATAAAATTCTTATGCTGTTTAATAGTTATTTTATTTCATTTTTTATGTAGTGTCTGTTTTTGCTTCCTTATCTACAAAGAATGAAAATAAGAACTATAAAAATAGAGAATTTCAGTCAAAGTAATATTCTGAATCACCAGCTTCCTACTTTGCCCAAATTTGTCATCAGTCAGTAAACTCAGCTTCTCAATTTTTCTCTTTGTTCTTATATTTACATTTTAGAAGTAGAACTGTATTTAATTCTAGTTGCATATAAAAATTATTTTTAAATAATCATGTATTAAGCATTAATACTAATGATTTGAGATAGGATAATAGGTAACCAAGATTTCTTTAGAAAACCTTTCTTTAGTGAATCATGCATTTTTACACAAAAGAATGCAATTTAAATGAGATTTACAGATATTTTATTCAATTTAACAGAGATAAGCTGATAAAAAGATATCAAAGAAGGTAAAATTGCTTGATTAGAAAAGACTGACACAGAAGATTCCCAGTTAATTAAGAATGGAAGCCCTGTATTACTCTCACCATCTTGTTTTTGACTGAGGTTCCTATATTCTGTTTTGCTGGATAGTATCAGGTTCGAAAGTTTAGGCATCAGCTGAGAAGATAATGAGATTCATTATAACGCCCATTCTCGTTGACTTTTATCTACTTTTGAAGACCTACAATGTCTCCAATGTTTTGGTTTTGTCGGTTTTATTCTTTACGGTTTTGTTCAATTGTATTACAACTAATGATATAGGCAATTCTATTAGAAATAGCGGGAGGCATTAGGGTAACCATTGTTGCTCACCTTGTATTATGTTTTTATATTATCTATTGTGTCCACCCTTTTGACTTGACCGATTCTGTTCTGTTATGTCACATTTGGTTTTACTCTCTTCCAAAAAAGCAACAAGAACCGTGGGAGCAATGAAACCCAAAATGTGTAATAGTCACTGTACAAAAGAGAGGAAAAGAAAGTGCTCTAAACTATATAACTGCATGTATATTTAAAAGTATAAGATAGAAAATGATATCACAGAGTTTTATTGGATCATTGAACAGAACTGTTTGCAGTATCATTGGTGGAATGTCCACTCTACAAGCTTTAATTTTGTGACTTGAACAATTATTTCTAAGATGGCAATATGTAATCCATTAACTAGTGATTTCCTACTGCGCATTTTTTTATTCTGTAAATCTGTATAACTTGTACCCCTTCACTGTTTTTTTTTCTTTCTTTTCTTTTCTCCTTAAATAAAAATTAAAAAAAAAAAAAAAGAATGGGTTGAAGTGATAAATTTAATAATGAAACAATGATTGTGCAGCTGACCTTCCAGTGTTATCAGCTGAATTACCTTGCAGGTGATTAACAAATCTGTTTCAAGCTACTCACTACTTTGGGCCACAGAATTTTAATTGACTACTCTTATTATTATGAATGTGATATTTTCTTATCAGTAGAAAGTATGGCACCTCCCTACAATAGGGGCTGGCACCTTTTAACAGTGTCTTCATTACTTTATTTACTGGGTCTGGGACTGTGCAACATTAAACTTTTCCCTACAGAAAAAAATGACAAAAATTGGTAGACATTTGGCACCAGTTCAAAAGACAGGGGCAACCACAACAGGACTTTCATAGGTACTTCAAGAAGTTCAAGGATCTGATAAATGTGTTCAAAATGGGTGAGTGTCTTTTGAGGGAATTAATGGCAATGTTTATTTTACTGTAATCATTTCTAAACATTTAAATATTAATCATATTTTTCTATCACACTCTGTATCTTTACACATTAGCTATTTCCAATCTGAATTTTATTACACTGCTTCCTCCCCAGTCTTATCAAAATTTTATTTATTTAAAGGTGAGGATAACATTTATCATGATTTATAGTGGACTCTGATCTAAAATGACAAAGTGACCAATTAATGTTACACTGCATGAAATATTTTCTTCAATAGAGCAAAATTTCCTTAGAATAGAAATATTTCCTGTTTATCCTGATAGGAAAGTGAAGCTATATAGATATTTTTTGAGTATTCAACTTATTCACACTGATGAAATGATCAAGAGACATGATGTCTACAAAACCTAAGGAGATTACATGCCTTTCCGGAAAATTTACCTTTTTAATAAATTCCTTAGCTAAATGGCTATTCTTACCCCCTTTAACCTCTCCATGACATATACTCACCTATATTTCTCCCCAGACCATTGGGGGAGGTAACTATTTATCTAACATCTTATTATACTGCCAAAAGCACCCAGAAAATGGAACTATAATGCAACAAAATACCTCACATAAATCAGTTCAAGAACAAAGCTGTGTTTTAGCTTATGTTTCCGAAGTTTCAGTTTATGGTTTGCTTGCTCCATTACTTTGGACCTAACGCAAGGCCGACTATCTTGGTGGAAGGACACAGTGGAGAAAAGCAGCTCACCTCATCGTGGACAAAAGGTAAAGAGTATGAGTGCCAGAGAGGAAGGGGGTAGGGACCCATATTGTCCCCAGGTCCAAAACCATGTCCTTATGATCCACTCCTTTCAACTAGAGCCCACCTAGTTTTATCACCACCAGGTAATGCCATCCCATTACTCCACTGATAAAGCTAGAGCCCTCATGGTCTAATTGCTTTCCCAAATCCTATCATGTACTAAGCCTTTGATATAGTGAGCCTTTAGGGGGACATTACTTATTCACCCCATGACCGTCTGAATCACCATGTTACCTAGCTGTAGTTCAAATTTTTGCTTCTGGTTCTTTTGCTTCTGTGATTGCAAATGTATGAATGTACTATGGTCTCTTTCTTCTCTTTATTGTATCTGTGTCTTCATGAATGACAATTGACTGGTACTCTTTCCTAAAGCTTACTCTCTTAATTCAATTACTACCAACTGTACCTAATCATTTCTATTCAACCAATGCAATAGCTTTTTTTTTTTTTTCGTTTCACCCATATTGTCATTCAGTGCTTAGAAACAGCAGTAACATACCAATTCCCAAATAAAATGTTGTTTGAATTAACATGTATCTGGGGTGGGAATAGGAATCTCTGATTTTGAAAAGTTTTGAAAATATTGGATTGAATTTTATTTACTATCTTTATTTCAAATTTTTCCAAGTGTTTAAATTGTAACACATCCTGTGTAATCCATAAAGGGGGATGTAAAGCACATAATTCCATATACTCTGCAATCATGTTTCTGTTTCATTAGTAGCATCATCTCATAATGAAAACTCAATCTAAGTACAGCAGCAGTTCATTTAGGATTACTAAGTAGCACTCCCTAAAATAGCTTCATTAATGACCTGACAGTGTTCTTGCTATTATATTTATTTACACTATTCTTTATGCTACAATATTAATTGTAAGATAATAAATTACTTAAAGCATAAATAAATAAAAATAGACATTAGTGTAAAGAATCATGGGACAAACAGTAAAATAAAGCAAGAGGGGTGTACATATATACACATATATTCTAATATTATTGTAGAGACTAAGGGAGATCAAAATTGCCTCTGAACTTACTGTCAAATAAAAAAGGGACAAACAACCAGTTATAAGAATTATAAAGGATGTCCACAAGATCAAAATATAGTAGATGCTTTGGAGAAGGATAACATTTTCCAGCTCTTTCTGGAAATTTATAGAGAAAACAATGTGTGATTTTAAATACTGGTTCCTAACCCATTCATATACTAAAAATCATCTGGGAAGAATATGAAATATATTTTCCAGGTCCCAACCACAAAGCTGCTAAAGTGATATTTTCAACATGAACCCTAGCTCCAACCAACCTGGAAGACCAGAAACTTAGAACTCCTATTTTGATGGACAACATCCTCAAAAATGTCCATGATAGAATGATTTGAGCAGTTACCTTAGTCACCAAGTCCCTTTCTCAAGGAAACCTACCCTGAGTCAGTTGCAGGAAGGTATCCCATTAACGTGTTTTCAGCTATTTCATTATTCAACAGCAGAATATTCTTTTAAATATTCTTTTAAATAAAATTATATGGACGCCCTACTGCTCTGAAAGTCTGTGATCCCATTATCCAATTGAAGTATTTGATATAAGCAGTATGTATTTAGAAAACAATCAGCAACAATGAAACACAATTCAGAAGAAAAACTTTCATTTGTAAGCATACTCTTTTCTCTCTAACTCAAATCTACCACTATTAATTGGTGACAGAATTCACCACCTCTGAAAACAATATAAACAAACACAGATGTCAAACAAGAAACAAATTGATAGGATACACAAAAATTATCTCAGTTGCCTTACAAGGTGACACTGCATATATTAAACAAAAGTTGGAAAGAAAATTTAATTCACAAATTTCACAAGAATTTGGTTTCTTGGTGTAACAGTCATTAGAATATGAATTTCCCCTCAATAAAGAAACAAAGAAGAATAATCCTAGAAATGTTCACACTCTAGTACAAAACAATAAACAGATCAGAAATTACCTAATCAATGTTGAAAGAAATGTCAAAATAAAAGCACAAATTTGCATTTTCTCTAGGCTGCTTACAATTGCTTAGTGTTGAAAGAGAAGAAGCTGAGATTTTTAAAGAATATGTCCAACAAACAGGCATAAGATATGGACAGCCTCAAAGAATGGCAGGAAGGCTGTAGTTTGGGGCAAGAAGGCTCATCTTCTTCACAAAGTTCTGCTGTAAGTGAAAATGCTGAGAACCCCAAAGATATTGTTTTTCTTTGTTGCTTCAAATTCAAAGAAAAGAAGGAAATAAAAGCCAGCAGTGGTGAAAAAGAAGGGAAAATAAAGAGTGACTAGATAAAAGAAAAAATTCTACAACAATTAGACACACGATTGAGTTTCCTGACACTAGACAAGTTCTGAAAGGAGGCAGTGAGCCATTTGACTGAGACTGTTGGGCAGTGATTCTCAAAATCTAGTGTGCACAGGATCACTGAGAAGGCTCGCGAAGATATTCTGCTAAGACATATCCCCAGAATTTCTGATTCATTAAGTCTGAGGTGAGGACCTACACATAGAATTTATGTTCTAATTTTCTTGGTCTAGGGCCATACTTTAAGAGCCTTAGCTGTTGAGTATGATTCAAAATTCACATGGTTACAGATCTGGATGAGATTATTAAGTTGTTCGAGGATAAGCATGTGAAATACAAATCTGAATTCCAAATTTTTATGTAAAATCACTTGAGTTTTCAGTATCTGTAACTCTTTTTAAAGTAAACAAACACTAAATAAGCTAAACAATGTATATCCATTGACCTGGTTGGTTCTTTTTTGTCTTTTTCATTTTTTATCAGTACCAGGGATCAAACTCACTACTGCCTGCTTGCAAGGCAGGTGCTTACACCACTGAGCTAAATCCCCAGCCCCTGACCTGGTTGGTTCTTGATGCATTTCAAGTCTCTGTGCCAGATTCATGCATTAGGTAGACAGCTTTACCTAAAAATTTAACAAATTTGGAATGACCCTCTAAAGCTAAAGTTTGAGTTCAAGACTCAAGCTGTCAAATGTAATAACAAGGGTACAAACAGTAAAAATATGACAATCTTGCTTTTTCAGTTTATTATGTACTTTTATATATTACTTCATTTTACTGTTGAGTGTACAATGAGATAACTAGAATTATCTCTAGTTTCCATTAAAAACCCTAGACTCAGAGATGCTAAATGTCTACAGCATTAAAACTCTATTATGAAAACTTGTACTCTTTCTATAGTGATGGCTTTATGCTTTTAAGAGTTATTTAAGGCCATGTTAAGAATATCTCCTGTCTTAGTTACTTTTTTCTCATCACTGAGACAAAATACTCAGCACTCAAAATTAAGGAAGGAAACGTTTATTTAGCTCACAGTTTGTGGAGGTTTCAGTCCATAACCAGCTGGCTCCAAGGCAAGGTAGCGGGGCACCGGGACAACACTTTCAGGTGGCAGAAGAGAGCAAAGCGACAAGACCAAAAGGGGGAATAAGCCTCTTTTCCACCCCACTCCCCGGGTGGGTGTAGCACTCACAAAATCTTCTTGCCCTTCTCTTGCACAGGATGAGGAGGTTACGAAGTAAAGATCCTGGCTCCCTGCTGCTTTGCTTAAACTTCTAAACTTCTCAAGTTGACATAGTTATCTCTAGTTTCCAATAAAAACCAGAGACTCAGAGAGGCATAATGTCTAAAGCATTAAAACTCTATTATGAAACTTGTACTCTTTTTCTGTGGCAATGGATTTATACTTCAAAAGTTACTGTCACGTTGAGAATATCTACTTATATTTGGGAATATAAGACTTTTACAATACTCCCAAGTATAGATATGAGTTAGGATCCATTTGACCCAAGAGCATGTGGATTAGGCAATCACCCAGACAACAGTCATTAGGAAAAGTAATTATGCCGTAGTACTAAGTTCAAACCACTGTGCTTATTGAAATAAGATGTTCTGTGGAACTTATTCATTTCCATCTTACAAATTCCAGCTCTACTCATGAGAATTCTGCCTCCAAAAGGTCCTAAGTCAGTAGAAAGGAATGGTCCTACTCCCTGTTCATTTGGTCCTTCACTTTTCATTTATGCTTTAGAAAACCCCACCAGAAGGTAAATTTTAATAAAGATTATCTTACCTTACTCTTTTCAGAAATTATGACCATAAACAGGGAAAAAAAGTCAATTAAAGGAAGAATTTAAGGAAGAAGGTTTATTTTCTCACTTTTAACAATGAATGAAAATATATTTTACTCCTCAAGGTAGCCAGAGTAAAGATGATAAAGTGCTTTTGATAATACATTCTATGTCCTATGATTTTCAGTGCAGGAACTCATTATTTTCTGACTAAGCTTTCACCCTGGAGCATCTGTAGTCTATTGTGTTCTTAATTCATAACCGATGGCACATTGTCCTCTGCTTAGACACCTGATGTAATATATCATAAACCACAGCCCAAGGTCTAGGTGACTGGTGAAGTTTCTTAAGTATGAATTTTTTAGGAGGTAAAAAGGGGAAATGACCATATTTTCCCAAAGAACACATTAAAATATAAGTAAAAGTCTTCCAAATATGTAAAGTTAAAACTAGTCTAGAAATGTATGGTCACTTAATTATACATTATAAATGAGTATACAAAGCATACCAAACCAGCTTCAATTTTCTCTCTTCTGAATCTTTAATGAAATAATTCCCTCCCAGCTCACACTGACAGGAAATACAGAAAGCGTGGGTTTTAGAATTATACTCACTGTAGAAAGAAGTGGTTTAAAGCCCATCACTTACCTTTCTAGACCTTAGATTCTTCATTTGAGTGAAAGAGGAAAATCAGGAAGAATTATCCTTATTTCCTGTTAAGTTTATGAGAATTTAAAGAAAGAAATGTCATACATGAATAGGTGTAGCAGGTCTTCAGTAATTTCCCAATTTATTTCTATTTCCTTCTGCTTTTTTATCCAATGGCTCTAGCCTTCCCCTTTTGCTATAATTCTGATTAGTGTAGATCAAGGATGTTCACCCTCCTCAGCACTATTGATTTGTGCAGTGGGAAATTGTTTGTTCTGGGAGCTACACCTATATCTCCATTCTCTACCTTTGAGATGCCAGTGATGCTCGCCTACCGACTTTAGACAACCCAAGATGTCTCCAGACTTTCCTAAGTCTCCTTTGGGAAATCATCCCTGCATGAGAAGCTCTGCAGCAAACATAATGCTATAAAATAGCCTCAACATTTGCTAGCAATTCTGACTGCTCATGTGAGAAGAAAGAAATAAGTGAAAATCTATCTGCTTTAAGTCTTAGTGTTAGAGCCTATAAAAGTGGAATTGTCAAAAAAAAAAAATATGGATGACCTATTTGCTCAGGTGGACATATCTGAAAAAGACAAAAAGACAGAAACAAAAGAGGAAATCATGTTTCTAAAATACTTTCATCTTCAAGCAGACTTTTAGATGATAACCTCATTGAAAAGTAATTCTTTCTCTCCCTTGCCCTCTCTCCCCCACTATCTCTCTCCTTTCCTTATGGATCCTCCCAATATTAAGTGTGTGTTTGACTCAGTGAATTACTTTTGGTGTCAACAAATAGTGTAATCAAAACAAAACTAAAAGGTATAGCTTTATTGAGAGCACTTCTGTGGTATAATATTGAGAAGAGAGTATCTTGAATAAATAGATTGTTGTTTTAAACTGAATTCATGACACTATTAAGTTTTCAACTTCGTAGTCTAGAGAGGAGCATTTCAAAGATAAACTATCTTGATATTTTCATTTCAAAGACAGGTAATAAGTGGAATACAACAATTTCCAGGGAACTCCAGACAGGCATAATCCACTTTATGCAACCAGTCACCATGCCGACGCTTCTGAAAGAGGTTTACTTTATAGTCGCTCTGAGAAGCTGCAGGATTTGTGGTGATGGCACTGCCCTACACAGCAAAGATGGATGACCTGATTAATAAATTCTGAGAGAAGCGGATAAGAGGGAGGACAAGGTAAAGTGCAGAACTAAAATGAGAAGATAAAATAGGCAAGAAAGAGCACAGTCAGATGGGGAGGGAAGACACAAGCAGGTGGGATGCTTCTTTTTCATGTATTGAATATTTGGACACATTTTATTTCTGAGAAAATGTGACTGTGAAAATATGAAATATTTGCTTCTACCTAGGATATATTGCTCTCCTCCCTCATATCTTATTTTATAGGTAACAAATGTCTTCCAAGATATACAGCATTGATCTACCCTGACTACTGTTTATTAGACACATGTCTCTCAGAGCCAGCAACAAGGAAGTGTCTGTGTGCCCAGGGAACCCAACCTAATGCAAAGGGAGAAAAGTGGTGCTATTGTTCCTGTATGGATAAGAAAACTGAAGATTAAACAGAGCACTGCCTGTACTGTGGAACTTGCAGTTAATTTAATCAGACACTCCTGTGGTTCAAGGTCTTAATGAGGAAAAAAGGCAAGTTCCCTTGATAGCACAGCTTATTTTTTTTTTCAAATTAGAGAACTGTAGGCCTGAAAAATGCAAAAGAAAATGCACTTTATGGGAGGATAAAATGCTGTGTGAAAAGGTGGGGGCAGTGCCTCAGGAAAATTTAAGAATCTCACAGTTTCTGGGAATTTTGCAGCTTCTATAGAAAATATACGTGCAATGCTGTGGCCTGACAGATAGCAGGAAATGCCCCTGGCAAATCGTCTAGTTGGTGCGCAGGAAGGACGGGAGTTTCTTTATCCATTGGTCTCAGAGATAGGGAAGAAAGGTACTTGCACACCCACCCAAGCCAGTGCTACTCAGTGGTCCAGAAAAGGAACCATAAGGGAGATCAAGTGTGCTACTCACAGGTCCTGAGGCACATGGCTTGAACAAAAAGATTAGGAGAGTGAGATAGGAGCTCAAGATCCTGCAATATGGGGCTGCTCTGCCTGGACAGCAGCTTCTCTCTGCAGTGTCTCTCATGGTCTTCCATTTCTCTATCTTCCCCCCCTGAGCTTGGGCTTTTACCCTGTCAATCAAGTCCTCCCAATGCTTGACCTAGAGCCTCCTGTCATGTATATGAGGGATGGCTTTTGAGTTTAAGAACACTCCAAAGAGCAAAGAGCAAATTCCTCAGTCACAATCATGCTGGGGGACCCTGCACAAACAGATCTCCCTTGACCTTTTTCTACTTGAAACTCTCACTATGCTCTATCCTTCAGTCAAGTCTTACAGAGTCCAACATAAAAAAAGTATCATTAGCAACCAAGTTTGTCAGTGTAACATCTTCACCACTGAAAAGAGACAACTGATTTGATATTCAACACAAACAAGAAGTTTTAAAGTTGGATGAGTTGAGTCAGTGCCCTTTGCTTAGCTTTTGATCTCTTTATTTCTTTAGTAAGCAACAAAGTCCATATTCATACTGACCTGATGTTCCTCAGACAACTGCAGTGGACAGAACTGCCTTGATTTGCTGTCTGCTGATACAAAGGCCACACTATATGTGGATTTTTCTTGTCAGAGATTATACTTGAAACCCTTTTCATGCCTTCAACATGGATTAGAATATAGAACTATTCTTTTGAAAATGATGATTTCTCAAATTTCCTCTGATGAATCTGCTATTTACCTACTGCCTTAGAAATTCAGACATACTGTGTCAAGACAGACTAAAAGGAAACTGCCAAAGAGAAGTAGTCAAAGGTGTTGACCAGCATAAACCTGATCTTAAATAACCGTTCCAGTGGGTTATGTTGAACAAGGGCTTAGACACTGGTCCTGCGGTATCTCTGTACTTACAAAAATATATAAAATAACAAAAACTGTTTGTTATTTTGCTCATGATCACATTATGTTACCCTTATTTTCTCATTGGCAAGATTTTTAAAAGAATTGACATTTCGCTTGAAAATACAAAGTCATCCTGCTGCAACGACATAAATACTCTCTTAGTCACTTTTCAACTGCTGGGACAAAATACCTGACATACACAATTTAAAGGAGAAAGGTTTATTTTGGCTCAGTTTCAGGGGTTTCATTTCATGGTTTGCTGACTTGAAGCAGAAATATCCCAGAGCAAGAGCAGAGAAGAAAGCTGTTCAATTTATGGCATCTAGGAAACAGAGAGTAGGGGAAAAATCTTAACATGTAGGTATCAGAGATTATCTAGAGTTGCAAAGGTCATCCCCACCATGAGCCACACAGACACACAAGTATGCTCTGATATTCTCCTAGGTACCTGCCAAGCCAATCTAGTTGACATTCAAGACTGACCAACATGAATCTTCATAGTAGACATAAAATCTGTGGGTCTGAAACAGAGATCTTTATTATTTACATAATAGCAATTGCCAGAGTACTGGCATTTCTGTGCTGTGTCCCCAAGCCCATGTCCATTAGGAAATTTGAAAGGGACAAGAGAATATCTACACAGATGACTGAGTCATAGGAGAAGAATCCAGAGCTTAACCAGGAAGCCTGATTCTTGTGTAATAGATACCACGCATGACTGCTCTGTGCTCCATAAAATCAGGATCATCAGGAAAATTAGATATGTTCACAACTGTCCAGAGCAAAGACAATCAGTACTTTTGTGAGCAGTAATGTTGGAGATGAATAAAAATAGCCACTCTTTTTTATGTTGTTTTTGCCTCTAGAAAATTTTTCTATGTGTATATCATTGGTCAGTCATTCTGATAAATCTCCCTCACTGAGACTTGGACCAACCTTGACTTATACAACTTTTAATTAAAGTTTTGACTTGTATAAAGAAAATACAGGACAATTTCTTCATCCATAATAGTTCAGGCCCATGTGCAAAAGCTGACCTGAAAGAAGGAGGCTAAAGACAACTTCTAGTATAGAGGACTTCCATAGTAAAGGTAAGGGCCCACCAAGTACATGTTATCTATCCAGGAACAGCAAAGTGGTTAATACCAATTTCAGCCTAGGGCATTCAGGAGGGAAAATGTGTCTCCTTCATGCTGTTTCTCCACATCCTACATCATTATGCTGCGTGTGAAGCAAAGATGAGGACAGTCAGAGAAAGAAAGAGCCCCTAAGTCACCTCACTGAGGACAGCCACTGTGTACTATTCATGGCCCTCCAGAGGGTCAGAACAAGTAGGATATGTATTGAGAGAGAGAACAAGTGAGAGAGACAGAGAAAGACAGACAAACAGACATAGAGGCAGAGACAGAGACGGAAATCCAGTGTAGCTTGAAGGCCTGATGTTGGAGAACCAGTGCTACACCTTCTAGTCCCAGAAACAGTAACACTGAGGGAAGGAGAAGACATGTTCCTGCTTAAGCTGTCAGGCAGAGACTCAGCAAATCCATTCACACTATTCTGATCTTTTGTTCTATTTAGGCTTGGCTGAGACCCACCCACACAGGGGAGGGCCATCTGTTTTATTTTGTTCACCAATTCAAATGGTGGCATCTTCCAGAAACACCCTTCACAGACACACTCCAAAACAATGTTTAATCAACTAAATGGTAATATTACTATCCAGCCCAGTTGACACGTACAATTAACTGCCACACACCCATGGACAAGAGCACCTGCTCTGCATTGTAACGCAAGCAAGAATTGAACTTCTTTGCGCATTACAAATTATAGACTTTTAGCAATAGAAAGTACTGTGTTTCATGTGCTCCCAAAGAAAGATGTACATATAAAAAATAAAAAGGCTTTATTTAAATAAACTATGATTGAGACAATGAAATGCTATACAAGAAATAAAGTGAGTATATGAGATTTACATGGAAACATATACTTAAATTTCAAAAACATATGATACAGCTGCCAAGGAAATACATACCAGTAGTTTTAATAGGCAGGAACCTAAGGTAGGAGGTCTTTTGCAGTTTGAGACCATCCTGGGCTACATAGTGAATTCAAGTCCTCCCTGAACTACATAGTGAGACCTAGTCTGAAAAAAATCAAAGACAATGCTGAATGCAACAAGCAATATAAAGAGACTTTCTGTAATATCATTTATGTAGAACCATAAACCATAACCATTTTTTCTCACTGTCTACAAACCAAGTAAAAGTGTGTGTATTCATGAAAGTAACCAACTTCAGAACAGCAACTAATTTTAGAAATGGGGAGAAGGAAATGATTTAAAGTGGAAGCATTAACTATATATGATTTTTCTATTCCTTCAAAAGGAGAGAGATGCAGCAAAATAATATAGCATAATGTTAATATTTACTAAATCTAGGCTCAATGTCAAGCATCTTTACTGTAGTATTTTCTATGCTTTTCTCCACATCTAAAATACTCCATAATTAAAAATAATCTCTAAAGCAATATAGGGATATTTACCTATTCCTACAGATCTTTCACTATGAACTTCAAAGGTTCATATAATCCAACTGCATGTAAAAGTCTTTTGGTAGAAAAAAGCATAATTTGGCTAAAATCAGGATGTTACAGAATCCTTCCTCTAGGGAAATAACACACAGTAGCTGCCTCAAATGCACAATCAACAGGGAGCCATCCAATTTTACTCATTTCCAACAAATTCAGGGAATCAAGTACAGCATTAACACTCTGGGGCATGTTGTGAAAGCCACGGCTTTCCTGGAGGCTTTCAGGTACATGAAATGTTTAATGAACTAAACTCACCTATAACTAATTTTCTCATCTCTCAAACTTATGGAAATTGTCTTTACTTAATGACAAATCAGAGTGTAACTCAGTACAAATAAAAATATTTCTTCCTTTTATGTAACCATAAACAGATTGAAATTATTTATGGATGAGCAGACACAGGGGTGAATTGGTGGGTGTCATGTCAGCATAGGCCACTTCCCGCCCCTTTTTCATGGGAAATTCCCCCAAACAATAGAGTTTGCAGAAGACAGAAAGCTCTCCATCTTCTCACCTGTTAAAATCTATGTGAAATTTGGGGCTCCCCCAAAGATGGTGGATCAATAAGTAGCAGGATACAGAGGCTCCCTGAGACAGACTACTCAGATGCTGGAATAAAACATCATGGGGAGGCTGGGACAGAGGGAAATGGATCCTTTTGCTCCAGGAAGACACTAAAGGGAAGAGAACCAGTCAAATATGCAGTTCTTGGGCTACCATTGGAGAAGCTAAGATTAGCGGCCACAGTGCTCTCACCAGAGTGCCCGAACTCATATGGCTGCGACTCACTGAGCCACCAAAACTCCTACTGCTGTAAATCCCTGGAACCATGCTCACCCTGAAGTCAGAGATAGGCAAGCCCAACAGAGAAAGGAGCTGGCAAGGGACCTGTATTGACTCATGGTGAGTGCTGGGAATAAGACCATCCCATGGGATAGGGGCAACCAACTGAACAACATGTTGGAATTGGGCAGGATGGGCAGGAACAAGGAACAGCAATGACTTTAGTTGGTTGTTCTCTTCCCAGACCAGATTGGTGGGATCTCCTTGGCCTGGGCCACGCCCCTGGCCACAACTCAATAAGCTGTCCTAAACCAATTCTGTACGCACAGCACACACTAGTGCAGTGAAGGCCCCTGTAGGTTGACTGACCCAGAGGGGAGGGGCCAGAATATGCCTCCCCTGTTTGCACCTGAATGACCAACAGCAAACTGGAGAGGGCAGAAATCCCTAGCCAGTGTGCTTCAGAAGAACCATAACCAACAAGGAAAGGGACTGGGACCTCCTCTATACCCCTGTATGGAAGAAACCAAAAACATGACAAGAGAAAGAAGTAAGAAGTCCCTCACCCCCAGCCCTGAGAACATTGATCCAGGAAAGGTAAATACAAAAGAGATTGAGGACAGCAAACATGCAATGTCAGACACGCCATCAGTGGACATAAAGAGAAATCTTCAGGACCTCATAGATGAGCTCAAAAGTGAAATATTTAATCAAGTAAAGCAAGATATAAGTAGATTAATAAAAGAAATGCTAAGTACCTCTAAAGAAGACACAGATGAAAGAATGGGGAACACAAAAATAGAGGGAAACATTCAATGAAGAATATAAAGAAAACCTAGAATACAGGAAGCAGGCTCAGGAAATTAAAAACTCCATTGAAAGCTGGCAAAACTGCTTGAAAGAATCTAAGGATAGACTGTCAAAACTTGAAGACAGGTTTGCAATGTATGATCATGAAAGGAAAGATTTCTTTTAAAAAAAAAACAAGAAAATAGACAGTAACAATACAAAGGCTAGAAGATGACAAGAGGATCTATAACTTAATAGTAAAGAATGTGAATGAAGACGCAGGGGTACAAACAAAGGAACTACAAAGGTTATTCACAAAAATAATTAAGGAAAACTTCCCAAGCATAGGACAAGGAAATGATATTCAGATATCTGAGGCATACAGAACTCCAGCCACCTACAACCAAAACAGAGCTACACCCAGACATATAAAAATTAAGATCCCAGAAATTTAATATAAGAACAGAATATTAAAAGCCATCAGAGAAAAGAAACAGATCACCTATAAAGGAAAGCCCATAAAAATCATGGCAGACTTCGCGACACAGACCATCATATCAAGAAGAGCTTGGAGCAAAGTATTCCAAGCCCTGAAAAAAAATAACCTCCAGCCCAGATTAATATACTCTGAAAAACTGTCTCTAGAAATTAATGGAGAAACAAGATGCTTTCAACACAAAGAGGAACTGGGGGAATTCATGACCATCAATCCAACTCTCCAGAGAATACTGAAGGACATTCTAGAGAGAGAAAAAAGTACCAGGATTTCAGGAACAGTGTCAGAGAGACCTCAATGTATGGGGCAGAAAGTGGAATAAAGGAGAAAATCAGACAACTAATGGCAGAAAAAGACCACAGCAGAAATGAGGCAGAGAAGGTTGGCTACAATCTCTAATATAGATGGCCTTGATACACTAAAAAAAAGAGAGAGAGAGAGAGAGAAACACAGGCAGGATAGATCAGGAGGCAGGGTCCACCGAGATGCTCTGCATAGCAAATATAATTAACCTAAAAAAGGGTTAATGGACAGAAAATCAAATATGAGAAAACAATGCTCTTTGTGACACGGAACCAGAGAGTAATAGGGGCAACTTGACCAGCACCTGCAGATAGGTTGCAAAGACAGGTTTTGGAGGTAAAAGAATACAACTTGAGATCAAGTCCAGGAGGGAGAATGTTTGGAACCATTTAGGTAATAGCAGATTTCTCCCCAATCTAAAAGCTGCAGGAGTGAATAGGACCCAAAAATGTACAGTGCACCTGGGGAACTGAAAGGGGAGGAATAGTCTAAAAAAAGAAGGCAGAGGATATTGTTAATAGTGTATCAAGATTTAAAACCCACATTACTCACACCTTTCTCTGTTTAGATAGATTATATTCTGCCCCAGTTTGTCTACTTGCACTAGATTTGAGAGCACAGCTATGCCAAAAACAGCAGGATATAGAATGGTAATCATCCTTAATTTCTTATTAAATTAATCTGAAGCCCTATATAACTTATACTATTTTATTATGACTAATTAATCTTAGTTGAATCTGGTTTGTTAGATGGCTGTTTGGTATTGACAGATTTTATGCAAATCTGTTACGATTGATAGTATCAAGTCTGCAAGTATAGACAAATATACTGAAGATGATAAGATTCACTAGGATACCCATTCTGGTTTGATTATTACCTGTTTTTGAAGTTTTACATTATCTACAATGTTTTGTTTTTATTAATACTGTTATGTACTGTATATTCAATTATACTTTTATTGAAGATAACAAGAGACAACAGAGTAACCATTGTAGATCACCTTGTACTGTGGTTTTATATGACTTTTTCATTTCATATTTTTATAGGAATATGTTTTGTTTTGTTTTGCTTGGTTTTGCTTCTCCTAATATAGAAAGGATATAAATACATGTTAAGATTCATGCATGTGTAAAACCTATAAACAGTTTATGAGAACTGATCATATAATGCATGATGAAATGAACAACTACTTTGAAGAAAAACAGACGCTACAATACCCCATGTTTATCCCATAGTGAAATGACGTGAAATCCAGAAATAACTATTATTCTTTGTTCAGAGTGATTTTAGCCTGTTTTGTTTTGTTGAATCTTAACATTCATGAACGTATGGACAGCTATTTTGAAGAGAATGGGAAACACAATGACAGACATTACTGACCTCCCTGTTGTCTGATCTTTAAGACCTAAAATGCCTTCGTCATCTTGTTCAGATCAGTTCTATACTACATTGCTTCATGTGAATTCTCTGAATATGAAGACACGGTCAATTATTTGAAAGAAAATAGACAATATGATAGATAGTGAAGATCTCTGATTGTCTTGCTTTGAAATTTGTATCTCCTATATTGCTTTATGTTCTGCTTTTCTCTGGTCTATTTTGTTTAATTTTGCCCTCTTTAAAATAAAAAACTATGTGAAATTTATCCTCAATTTCTATTTATGTGATTAGCAAACACTAATTGGACATGTTTAAATCAATTGTTTATAAATTTCAAGTACTTTTATACCCTCCAGAGTATCTAGTATGATCATTAGATATGAAAAATAATTTTTGCTAAGCATATCTACAATACACCATTGAAATTTTATTTTAAAATTAATAGATGTGACTCTTGAACTTTGTCTTTCAAATTAATGTCTAGTATGTATCATATGGCCAATGTTTTCTGAAAAACCAGTCAGTCAAAAAAAGTCAATAAATAAATCCAAATGCTTCACATAGTATAGAGTAAGGAAACATATCTCTCTACTTTAAATGATGTGATTAGAGGTAGAAATTAATCATTCTTACATTTAATATTCTTTACTTTTTCCTTCCATACTTTTGTAATAAAAATATATTTGCTATTTGATAACTGTCCTCCAGCATATTCATTCCTGAGCTATATACTCCAAAGGGAAAAAGCTTTCAAAAGGACGTTCCTGGAAAAGCAAATTAATAGCTAATAGGATGCATCCCATCATTTACGTAGAAGAAAAAAAGATTGTGTAGTAACAAGCATTGTCTTCACAAGAAGGGTATACTGTATCTTATCTCAAAACTTACTATCATCATGATCTCTAGCAGGTAAGTACATTTCAGGTAGTTGTAGCACATTTAATCTGACACATCCTTTATTGCCAAAGACAAAATAACAGAATGCTTATAAAAGTAATCAAATAACTAATGAAGATTAATAACAGTACCCAGAAGGAGAATCCAAACAGAAATAGAATCTCTATTCTATTGATATCTCATACCCAGAAGTCAACTTATTTTTACTGAAAGCAAATTTAATGCAGAGTGGATTAAATATATAAGTAATTATTTACAATTGTGAATTTTAACTGAAGATTTGTACTTTGATCTCTTTTCTTACAAAGCATGTGACAAAATTACAAAATGTACTGATTTTAGACCAGAAAGTAAATTTCCCTTCTTAAATTATCTTGTTTTCTTTTACCTAGGATAATGTTATTTCTTAGTGAAACATTAGACATTCTTCATTTTCCAGTTTTGATTTATAGTATAAAATGAAGCCCACATCCTATTTCATTTTATCATTTATCTTATAATTTCAACATCCCAATCTCTTTTCCAAACCAGAAACTGAACAAATTCTTCTTCTACCCAATGGCTTTGCTTACCTGAAAGGCTCTTCCATATCTTCTTCTGTTACTCAAATTCTATACAACCACCAAGATCCAGTTCAGACATTGCCTCTTCTATTAAATCTTCCCTGACTCTTCTTTGAAAATTATATATTCTGCAGAACCACAGAAAAATTCCTTGCACACCGACTTAACTGTATTAACAGTACATCTTCTGTAACAGAAGTGTATTTGAACATTTTTCTCTCTGACTATATTATATATTTTCTGTGATAGGATCTGTTCCAGAGTTATAGCACTTTATAGACTGTTTTGCACTCAATGGACCAATGAGTATTTGTTCTTTGATTAAACGAACACAGGAAAGTATAGGGTTGTTTAGCATGCGTTTTAACTTGTGATTTCATAATACACAGAAAGTCCAATTGGCTATAAAATCATTACAGGCAAAAGGAGTAGAAAGATGAGTACCCTACAGAGCAGACACTAAGCAGGATGGAGAATATAATAGGGACATAAGAACCAAACATTACTGTAAAATTCATAGTGTAGTACCATATAAAGGGAAGAATATTCATTTGGGGGCTGTTAGACAAGAATTCATATTTTCACTTCTCCACTTAACTCAGCTGGATCTATTTCCTCATCTACATAATGGAGGCAGAAATCTTCACATGTTGCTGCTATTTTAAGAACAAATAGGACAATGAGCAAAGGGTTTTCCCTGTATAACTGTAAACTCTTGTCAAGGAAGTCATGAGACAAAAGAAGAGTGAACAGGAGTCAGTCCTGGGAGTTTACATTTCAGGAGTCTAAGCTTCAGTGAGGAACAGAAAGAATTCATGTGTATTTATCTCAATTTGGGATAATGTGTGGTGAACAGGAACAAACTTGCCTTTTTGCCACCGCTGAGGTTTCACTTGCTTATTAGATAGAAAGCTTCAGGCTACATAAAGGAGAAGGGCTGTAGATGAACAGAAACCAATTAGACGCTCAGTGCAGAGTGAACAGAACCATCTACAGAGACTCACTGCCAGCTCAGGTTTGGAAAGAATGGAAAGAACCAGTGGGTAGATTTTTTAGGATAGGAGATCAAACACAGGCGTGGGTCTCACTTCTCAGGAGTCAGAAAGATATGAAGAAATGCTTGTGATAAGAGCCTGGAGCAGAACAGCCTTCAATCTCACTGCATCACTATGGCTCAGTATGCACGAGAAGCAGTACAAATACACATGGAACCTGGAAGCCATGACACTGCCCACAAAGTTTCAGTTTTGTTCCAGTCAGAGTTACAATCCTATCTTCTGTAAATCCTAGACTGAAGAAGCATCCTCAAAAGCCTTCAGAAGGCACAAAACAAGACTTTCATGGTGTGAAGCTAAGGCTAGTGATCAGAAGTAGCAAAACCCACCCAACATATTTACACTACATCTATCTTTCCCATCATTGAGAACAAATAAAGCCACAAGGAAAGGAAGGGATGACTGAACTGAACTGACTGAGATTAAGTTTCTTATATCCAAGGGGATGAGATTTCATAATGAAAATTTTAATTAAAATTAAATTATAATAAATTTCATAAAAGGGAGAGAGTTGTACTGCTTAACTCCTCTGGATATGCAGAGCTGGGTTCTATTTATGCAGTGTATCAGGTTCAGTGTACATTATGGCTTCCTCTCCTGCCCTCATCTCTTACTTTAACATAATAACCAGAATTTTGAACAGTTATTCAGGATTGTGTACCAGGCACAGGAGTTTCCTATACAGGTAGACAGCAAATATTTTAAGTATACAAGCCATAGTTTCTATTGCAACTACTGAGCTCTGCCCTTGTGTTAAACCCAAAACACAAGCGATGGACAGGATATAAATTAGTAAGTGTCGTCAGACTTTAGTAAGAATTTATTTGTGAAACATTGAGGTGGATTTGGACTACAGTCCATAATTTGCTGACCACTGGCCCAAAGGGAGGGAAAGTGGCTTAAAAGGAGTACTAAAGTAGTTATGAGATAACATATCCCTGAGCCAGGATGGCAGCTGTCGGAGTAGAAAGGCATAAATGAATTAGGGAAGAAGAGGCAAGCAGCAACAGAAAAAGAGGTGGTAAAGAATTCAAAGGTAATACTGAAAGGATAAGATTTACTTATACAACTGGAGTAGATTTTGCATGCCTGCATCTGGTAACCTTAGCAACAATTTGAAGATAACAATACATAGTATAACACCCATTGTTAAGTTTCTATCATCATGTTTTGAAATCCTGTATCACTCTTGTTTTTGTTGTTGTTGATGTCCTGACTCACTTTTAGTTTTTATGTTTTGATTACTTTTGACAGTTCTGTGCTTTTCTCTTTAAAATAAAAATTTAAAAATGATGAATTAAGCATGAAAAAAATATAAACAGAGTATTTGGGGAGAGTTTAGAATCCCTAAAGGTAAGAGAATATAAATATCTCCCGTATCACAAAAAAAGTATTGTTGTCCCTAAACATATGCAGAACTCAAAAGAAGAAAGAGCACAAAGAAATGATTATGCTTGCAACTTCAAGCTCAAAATTCTAGCAGTCATAACAGTGTACTGTAATATTTCACAAGGATTGTCTTGATTCCATGTTTGAAGTCATAGCTAAGAATACTCAAAAGACCTTATAAACAATTTGCCAAACCCCAAACAGTTCTCTGCCTTACTACTAGATACAAATCCGTACCTCCACAGGGCCAGATACCAAACAATGAGAGACTGCGTCTGTATGTTAGATACCACAGGAACTTTGCACATTGGGCAGTCTCCAAGGAGCCCATGAAACCTAGGTACTTCCAAACTCCTGGACACAGCTAACCACTTCCTTCATTTCCAATGTACAGCCTGCCCCAGGAAGGCCCTCTGTGTGACTCTGATCCTTCAGAAATTATAACAAAGGGTTCCACATTCCACCTCTACATGTGTCATTGTGCTGTGTCCTACCAACAAAACAATCTTTAAATCTTGTATAGCAAGCAACTACCTTAACATCTTGTTAGAATGGTGATTTCCCTCTGTTCCTATGTCAGCCAAACAGTGGATATTAAACACAGTCTGCACAACCCAGTACTTGCCCAAACACCTCCAAACGGTCTTCCAAAGCAGAAGCAAAGGGGCTGGGGATTTAGCTCAGCGGCATAAGCGCCTGCCTTGCAAGCAGGCAGTCGTGAGTTCGATCCCTGGTACCGATGAAAAGGAAAAAGACAAAAAAAAAAAAAAAAAAAAAAAAAAAAAACAAAGCAGAAGCAAACTTTTGGTGAGAAAATTGAGCAAATCTGTTTGCTATTAAATTATCACGGTACATCTGGTTTTTAAACGTCATTGCCACAATATCCCTATCAGGAGTTTATTTGATGCTTCTAAAATAAAATGCCAAACCACACCAAGTGAGCTAACAGACTCTCCTTATTGAAAGCTCAAGAAACTCTCTTTACTGAAAATTTGTTAATGGATGCTTTTTATCCACGACTGTCACACAGAAAGTGCTTGACAAGGAGCCTGAAGTGCCCTTGTAGTGAACACTGCCTCTCTGCACTGTGTCCACTGCATGGACATCGGTGATTTACTTCTATAAAACTTGCTTGTTGCCATCTATTCTGCATTTGTCACCCTCGATTTGCCTTAGCTGAAACTACAAACTACATTGACATTAAGCTTGCAATTTAAAATTGTACTTCCATCCAATATTCCTTCATATCCACCGATTCAGGCTTACAGCTCCTCCCGGCCCCTCCTTGAACCTTCCTTGAGTCCCACTCTGGCTTTCCACTGCTGCCCACTTTCACAAACATTTTGTGACCCGCCCTTTTCTGCCCCATCCCATCAACTTGCTGCTGTCCTGTCTTTCTTTTTTCCTTGATTTCACTTCCTGCAGCTATCTCGAAATTTTCTTAATTTCATATATAGTACCTCCAAGAAGCGTCTCATCACTTGACTTCTTGATTAAAATAACTGCTCAGAAAATTCTGGGGCCTCCAGAAGTCTTTGTACTCTAAAAATGTGTTTTTTATTTTGTTTTGTTTTGTTTGCAAAAATTAACACAAGGGATGACCTTTAGCATTCTGGCCTATCATCTTCACAGTCTTAGCTCTCTGGTACAGAGATTCATGTTTTGAAACTTAAACTCCCATGTGACAGGGAAAAAAAGGTGGAGCCTTGGGGGTAACAAAGCCAGGATACTCTGCCTTCTTGAATGGGACCAGCGTCAGTATAAACGAGGCGCGCTGGGGTGTGCCAGGAGGGCTGCCCTTCCTTCTGCCATCTGAAGACAAACTGAGAAGCTTGCACCTCTGAGGCAGAGCAGGCCTTCACCAGATGCCAGATCTGCTTGATCTCGGACTTGCCAGCCTGCAGAATTATAGGCAATCCATTTTTGTTGTTTATGAATTTCCCAGCCTAAGGTATCTTGTGACAGCAGCAAAAACAAATCAAGACACTCGCTAAGCCTGTTTCCTCACCCATAAAAAAGAAACAAGAAAGTTCACTGAGTGCACAAGAGAAATGAGAAGATTAAGGGAGTGTAGACCATCTAACCAATACATGTCCTTAATGGTGACCAGTAGACGTTATTGTCTCGATCAGTAATTAAAAATCTAATCCATGTTTTATTTGAGTCCAAGTGATTGGTTTATTTGTGATCTACAAATGAAATTCTCAATTCTGTTTTAAAGTATTATTGTATTACTTTATCATATGGTTTACAGCCTTGTGTATGATTCTACTATGTGCTGAATATTTTAATCATAAGACTAGGTTTAAGAAAGATGGAGGTTTTTCAATATGAAATCAGGAATTGGGGCCTTTATTTTAACATCCATCTGAAAGGAAGCTAATATTAGAAATCCTTATAAATAATCTGACATTCCTTTGAGAATGCTGATTTGAGATTACAGGCTATCTAATCTGTGATAGAGAAGGTATTTAAATTTATATTCAGTTTGGAGAGAACAAAGCATCATCTTTGGAATTGCTTATATAATTCTATAAGGCAGTTTGGAGACAAACAGTGCTTAAACTAATTGACTTCTTTTTCCTTTTATCTATATCATGATATCAAGGTACTGCCCAAAGGAAGAGCACCACCCCTGGGCATGCCACATCGGGGTTACCATGAGGATTCCTGGCTTTTATCCGGAACAGTCTGCCTGTGCACCACAAAGCCCTGTTCCACAAATCTTCCTTTTGGTGACTCAACAGGAGATTTATTTATCCCAAAACTCACTGTCTAAACTCACTTAGGACTGAGCTCTGGTGAGAGAGAGAGAGAGAGAGAGAGAAAACAGTCTTTTGGTGCATAAGAATTACTGAGTGGTTTGTACATACATAAAACTATGTGTATTACTAATTATTTGTCAATGAATTAAAGTTGTTTTAAGCATAATTTGATGTGATTTTTAATGCTTTTATCTTTTGCAATATAACTTATTACACACATATACATTTCATTTTATACTATGCATTATTAAATAACCCATCAATATAATACAAACATTTTTCCATATGATTAAATGTTTATCTACGGTATTTCTTTTAATGGCTTTATAGTATTCCAATTTATGGATATACCATAATTTCATCAGTGCTCTGCTTTTGAACTTTTTAAATTGTCTTTAACTAGTAACTTCTACTTTTATTATGTAGGCCTAAAAGTGATTTTAAGAAGGGTTAGAGAGTGAAAATATCTGCAATTGTTCTCCACCTATCCCTTGTCCATCCTGGCTCCACTGGATGTGGATCCACAGGAGATTCCACTAGTTTGAGGCAATTTCATTTTTGTGACAGAGCTACTTTTTCATATATATATATATATATATATATATATATATATATATGAATTTTAAAAACCCTATGACATCATAAGATGGAGGATCAGCTCTCTGGTGTGATAGTTAATTCAGGTAAGGACTATCAAAAATGCCAGCATCATTCAATGAGGTTGCTGAGAAAGGTCTGCTATACAATGTCAAAATGCTACCACTGTACATGTAACTTACCATTTACAGAGAAAAAAGTCTATCAATAATGGAAATATGTGTTGATCATTACCTGTGTTGTATCCCAGTGATGATAAACTTTTTTCTATGTCATGTAAAAAGAAATAGACAAGGAGAAGTGACCTCCGAGGATGTGAGAACAGAAAGTCCCAGACCTTCCTTTCTACATGAAAACACTTGACAGTGTCATCATCCCTGTGTGAGATCTCCAGAGATGTCCTAAGAGGCTCCTGCTCCCCAGATCAATAAGGAACTAGCCAAATCAGCGCCAATAGAAAATGTATGACACTCGGCCACCATTAGTCTTCACTCAGGCTTAGAGTGGTACAAAATAGAAGATGCTCAACACCCGGTTTGTCTCTGAAATGGGAAAGTGAAAACTAAAACACATACCTAATGTTGAGACTTTTTTGGGAGATTTCTGTCTTGCAAGAACCTAAAGGCTGATAGAAAATGGCAACAGTACCAGAAGGGCTGAGAACAAAGGCAGAGATTTAAATCAGTAGCTTTCACTTGCCTGAATCCTTCCCCAATTTCCTGTTAAATAAGTGGAGAATGTGCTTAAGAACTGACTGGTCCACAGGCAGGGAAAAGTTGGGGCACTCAATATCTTCTTTTCAGGAGACTGCCTGAAGGAAATGAAGGACTAAATAGAAATTATCTCAGTATAAATGTCAAGCTACTAGGTGATGTCATAATCATTCGCGAAAACCAAAAATGCCTTCTCAAAAATCAGGAAAAAAGCAAGGACTTTCACTCCACCATTTCTAGTCAACATAACACAGCAGTGGATGTCCTAACTACAGCAAGAAGTAGGCCAGAAAAGGAAATAAGACATAAGGCTGGAAAAAAAGAAGTAAAATTACCTCTTTGCATTTGATCGTATGGTATCATGTGTAGGAAACTCAAATATTCTATCCAAAATATTTGTCAGAAAACATAAGTGAATTCAGTAAACTTGCAGGATACAAATAAACTTACAAAAAGCAATTGCATTTCTTCACAAACATAATATAATCCACAAATTATTTTAATTACATTTTTACTAGTACTCAATTTATACTGGTAATCTATTTTTAGTGGTCATCAATGGGGCAGTGTGCTAGTAGGATATAGACAGACATACGGACCAATGGAACAAAATAGAGAGGTCAGAAATAAACCCATACATAGTCAACTCTTTTGCAACAATATGCCAAGAATATTCAAAGGGAAAATGATAGTCTCTTTAACAGAATATTAGGAAAACTTAATATCCACAAGCGAAATTAGAAATCTGGACCCTTATCTGACACTACACAAAAATCAACACAAAATGATTGGACTTTCACATGAAACCTAAAACTATAAAATTCCTAGAAGAATACCTAAGGAGAACAGTTTTATGACATGGAAGTTGGTAGTGATTTCATATATTATATGATACGAAAAGTACAGACAACCCAAGAAAAAAATAGACATGGAGTTACATCAAACTAAAAGTTTTCTGCATAACAAAGGAAACAAGCAACAGGATGGAAAGGTAACCTACATACTGGAGAAAATATTTGTGAACCATATATCCAATAAGAAATTAAGATCCAAAATACATAAGAAGCTCATCCAACTCAATAAAAAATCAAAAATTCTTATTTAAAAATAGGCAAAGAATTTGAACTGGTTTTCCTTCAAAGAAGACACAGAAATAACAAACAAGTCTATGCAAAGATGCTCAACCACACTAATCAACAAAAAATTCAAATGAAAAAAAAATGAAACCTTGCCTCTCTTCTATTAGAAAGTCTCATCAAAAAGGCAAAAGATATGATTAGAAACGATGAAAGAAAAAGGAGACCCTCTCACACTGTTGCTGGTATGCAAATTAGTATAGCCATCATCAAAAACAGAATGGAAATTTCTCAAAGAATGAAAAATAGAAATATCACATACTCTAGCAATTCCCATTCTGGCTATTTATCTGAAAGAATTTAAAACAGAATCTGCATTCCCATGTTATTTGCAGCATTATTATTTATAATAGCCAAAAGGTGAAAACAACATACATTAGCAGACAAATACACAAAGAAAATGTAATGTATGCATATAATGGACTATTACTTTGATTAAAGACAAAGGAAATCCTATCATATGCTAACATAGTGAACCTTGAGGACATTATAGCAATAAACTCAGTCCCAGGACAAATACTGCTAAAGTAGTCAACTTGATAGCCGAAAGTACAATGACTCTTGCCGAAGCTAAGAGTAGGGAAAAATAAAAAGCTGCTCTTCAATGGGTACAAAGTATTATTTACTCAAGAGGAAAATATTCTAGAGATCTGCTGTACAATGTACACACATTTGTACTGTATTTTACCATACATTTGAAAATTTAAGACTTTTGCCATAAAAGAAAAAGATTTGGATACAATTACCATCTCATGTACCACTTTTTGCCTGTGATTTAACCAGGAAAATCCCAGGGGCATATGATAGATAAAAGACTTTTTGCTTATACAACTGCAGGTTAGCTGGGGGTTCTGCTGATTGAGGCAAGGCTTGATTGCAAGGGGTAATTTTAATTTCAGATGGGTTCATATATCACTCAGTTTTCTGTGATCCAGGAATTTTTTTTCCTCATGTTAATAGAGAAGTTCAAGAGGACAAGTCCAAGAGCTGTTGACATAATCTACTAACACCCCTGGCCTCAGCAAGTCATATAGTGAAACTCCGAGACTCTGGCAGGAAGCACACACTTCTAAGGAACATTTACAAAGAAAAAGACAGGAGAGTGGAGAATTACTTTTGGACAATCGTTTATATACCAGTCATCTTTCAATATTCCTGCCAAACAAAAGTCAAACTTGATTCTAATCATACCTAACCTATCAAATAAATGCAAAGTAAACAACATGCTTCAAGTTAACTGTGTCAGATTCTCGATAAAGGCCTTTGACACAGAAAACAAAGAGAGAGATGAAATGTTTTAAGTTGAAAGAGACTGCTGCTTCTGAAATCTGAAATTTGATTGAATCCTGGAATTTTAAAAAACGCTATTGACAACATTTGTAGTACAATTAGAAAAATTTAAAAATAGGCTCTATATTAAATAACATGCTTTTTATTAATGATATGATTCAATGTATCTTTTTCCTTAGGACATTAGTGCTAAATATTATCAATCAGCAATTTATTTTCAAGTAATTGATCAAAAATATATATTTACATATATATAAATAAAGGCAAACAAGGGTATGTTAAAAATTGATAAATGGTTGCAATTGATCAAACTAGGCAAAAGATATGCCGATAGTCATTGTTCTAGTCTTTCTCCTTACTTGAAGTTTCCTGAATCTATTTTAACATTGAAAAAATGATAAAGAATAGGTTGAATTAATTATCTGGGGAGTTTGGAACAATTTTAAAGTATATTAAGACTGGGGAGGAGCAAAAATGGTGGATAGATAACAACTGACTACAGAGGCTCCCTGAGATAGTCAACTTAAAATTCAACATAATACAGAGTGGGGAGCTCCAAACAGAGGGAGATGAATTCTCTCGTCCCAAGAAGAAATTAAGGTGAGAAGAACAAACCAAACATACAGTCCCGGTGCTATTATTGGAACAGCTAAAGGTTCAATGTTCCTGCCACAATGGGTGACTTGCCAACCATCCAAGGTCCCACAGCGACTTGCTGAGGTCCCGCCATGATTTGCCAAGCTGTCTGAGGTCCTGCTGCTTTGCCTCACTGGAGGCGCAGTTACATTGATTTTGGGGGGTCGGCAAGCCAAACAGAGCTGAGTTGGCAGGGTGCCTACATCGACCTGTGGTGAGTGACAGGAGTGGAGCCATTCCATAAACAGGGGGGCTCCGATGGATGACATTCTGGGACCAGGCAGGACTGGCAAGTATAAGGGGCAGCAGTGACTTCACGCAATTATTCTCTTCCTGAATGGGATCGGTGGAGTGAGCTAGGCCTGGGTCATGTGACCTGGTTGGGACCCAATAGATTATCCGAAATCAAGTCCCTATAGCAGTGGCACACACTAACCACACTAACCCAGTGAAGCTTCAGAAGATTGACTGACCCGGAGGGGAGGCAGCACCTAGTAATACAGTGCAGGCCACAGTAGCTTGACTGATCCGGAGGGGAGGGGCCAGCACATGCTGGCCCTGTCTGCAACTCACTAGCACACAGCAGTGGGAAGGGTCATCTAGCCAGCGCATTTCAGAAGAATTGTAACCAACAAAGAAAGAAACTGGGGCCTCCTGGAAGAAGCAAAAAAGATAGGAAGAGGAAGCAACAACAAAAAGTCCCCAGGTCCCAACCCTGAGAAAACTGACCCAGGACAGGTAAGTACAAAGGAAAATGAAAACAGCAAACATGCAATATCAGACACAGTGCCAGTGGACATAAAGAGACATATTCAGGACCTCATAGATGAGTTCAAAAGTGAAACATTTAGCCAAGTAAAGCAAGATATAAGAAGATTAATAAAAGAGATACTAAGCATCCCTCAAGCAGACACAGACGGAAGAAGGGAGGAACTCAAACAAAGGAGAGAACCATTTGATGAAGAATATTAAAAAATATAGAATACATGAAGCAGATTCAAAGAGATCACCAGGAAATGAAAAACTCTATGGAAACATGGCAAATCAGCTTGAAAGAAACTAAGGATAGATTACCCAAACCGGAGGACAATTTTGCAATGTGAGAGTATGAAAGGGAAAACTTTTTAAAAAATAACAAGAAAACAAGCAGTAACAATACAAAGGCTAGAAGATAACAAGAGGATCTATAACTTGAGAATAAAGAATGTGAATGAAGAAGCAGGGGTACAAACAAAGGAACTACAAAGGTTATTCTCAGAAATAATTAAGGAAAACTTCCCAAACATAGGAAAAGGAAATGATATTCTGATATATGAGGCATACAGACCTCCAGCCACCTACAACCTAAACAGAGCTACCCCCAGGCATATAATAATCAAGATCCCAGAAATTCAATATAAGAACAGAATATTAAAAGCTGTTAGAGACAAGAAACAGATCACCTATAAAGGAAGGCCCATCAGGATAAGGGCAGACTTCTCAACACAAACCATCAAGTCAAGAAGAGCCTCAAGCAAAATATCCCAAGCTCTGAAAGAAAATAACCTCCATCCCAGATTGATATACCCTGCTAAACTGTCTCTAGAAACTAATGGAGAAACAAGACGCTCCCAAGACAAAGAGGAACTTGGGAAATTCGCAACCACCAATCCAACTCTACAGAGAATACTGCAGGGCATTCTAGAGAGAGAAAAAAGTACTAGGATTCCAGGAACAGTGGCAGAGAGGCCTCAATGAATGGAGCAGAAAACAGAATGAAGAAGATTAGCAGACAACTGATGGCAAAAAAAGAGCATAACAGAAATGAGGCAGAGAAGATTTTATTTAAAACTGGTATGATTGATAGTATCAAGTCTGAGAGTACAGGCAACTACACTGAAGATGACAAGACTCTACGATACGCATTCTGGTTTGATAACTGCCAGTTTTTGAAGTTCCATACTATATACAAAGTTGTGTTTTTATTAATACTGTTATGTGCTGATATATTCAATTATACTATGTCTGATGATATAGCCAATTCTATTGGAGATAACAAGAGACAACACAGGAACCATGGTAGAACTCTTTGTACAATGGTCTTATATGTTTTCATGTGTTTATAGGAATATGTTTTGTTTTGTCTTGCTTTGTTTTGTTTCTCCCTCTAATATAGAAAGGATAGAAATACATGTTAAGACTCATGCACATGTATAATCTATAAACAGTTTATGAGAACTGACCATATAACACATGATGAAATGGACAGATACTTTGAAGAAAAAGAGACACTAAAATACCCAGTGCTGATCCTGGAGTGTCATAATGTGAAACCCAGCAATAGAATTATTCTTTGTTCAGAGTGATATTAGCCTGTTGTGTTTATTCAATCTCAACATAATCAAATATATGGATAACTGCACGTATGTTTAAGTGTATAGGGTTGATAACCATATTTCTAAATTTTTGTTGGATAGTTGAACAGAACTTGTTGCAATCTCACTGTTTGAATCCCCACTTTATATGCTCCACTTTAGTATCTTGAATAACTATTTGTAAGAAGACAATCTGTAATCATCAACTAGTGATTCCTTCTGGAATCACTAGTTTATTTTTTCTTTTGAAATTATGTATTATTTCTACCCATTTTGTTTTGTTTTTTCTTTCTTTAAATTAAATTTTTAAAAAAGACACTACAGTACCCAGTGCTGATCATGGAGTGTCATGATGTGAAATCCAGCAATACTAGTATTCTTTGTTCAGAATGATTTTAACCTGCTTTAGTTTGTTTAATCTAAACATAAATGAAGATACGGATAACTGCATGTATGTTTAAGTGTATAGGATTGACAACCATGTTACTTTTTGTTGGATAGTTGAACAGAACTGTTTGCAGTCTCACTGTTGAATTCCCATTTTATATGTTCCACTTTTGTATCTTGAACAACTATTTGTAAAACAACAATATGTAAACATCAACTAGTGATTTCTTACTGTTTATTTTTTTTCTCTGAATGTATGTATTATTTCTACCTACTTTCTGTTTTGTTTAGTCTTTCTTTAAATAAAATTTTTAAAAAATATATTAAGTCCTAAGGATGTTACACTGGATTAAAGAGATGGGGACAGTTTGGTAGACCCTCTCAGTTTCTTTTCCACTGGTTTTTTAAGGTGCTAAGCAAACCTAAACACATTGAGGAAGTGATTAATGATGATAAGGATAACTGGAGGTTAGAGAAATGTTTGCTGTTAGAAGATAAGAATCCCAACAGAGTCAAAAGTACCTTCTGGGCCAAAGTAGACAGAGCCGCCAGAGGCCACACATTCCCCTCCCTCATGGCACTTCTGCACTGGTGTCCCTTGCATCTTTCACCAACTCAAACTACATTTGTTGAAATAAAGTCTGCTCTCTGACTCCTGCAGGTTATTTCTCTTAATAAATGTATCCCTGAGCCAACTCACATCCCCAAGATCTACAGCTCATGTTTCTTATAAATAATCTGACAAGACTCACTAGGAATTTCATCCTTTTCAGGCATCAAATTCTCACTCTGCTTATTATCCCAGAAGAATTAGTTATGTGGCCCTGAGTCCCTGCTCAGGGAGGAGCAGGTGCAAAACAAGAGCAAATTTCAACTTGGCTGTTATTATGCACATCCCTTGAGTGACGGTTTTCTAATCTACATACAATAAATTCTGTAAGCATTTTTTGTTCTGTGATCTTTTGGGAATTATAGGCCATCCTGATGAGGAGTCTGCTCATTAATAAGAAAGAGAGTGTAAAGACTTTCATACTATTTAATTCCCATTTTTCTTAAAAGCGAGAAAGAAGAGAGAAAGGCAGAGGGAGGAAGAGAGGAAGAAAAAGATACAGAGACAAATCCAATTTTCTAACAAGACCTATACATGGAAGAAATAAATTTTGCCTCAAGGAGTCACCATATTTTGCTTTATTTACGTTCTGGTAGTAATAATGCCCTGAAGTCATTCTTCAGAACTTTTCTTAATATAATCTATGATTTCAACAGTGTTTGAATTGTACAACCAATCTTTAAAATTTTGATGGGATTAGACATGATTTTATCTGTACTGTGAACATGGAAAGTATCTGAATTTTTCATTCCTTTAGTCTTCTATTCCCTTATCCATGCCTTCATTATAGATCACTTAAACATTTTGGTACTCTTAATTTGGCTTTCAAAATAATTTTTAAAATCATACATCACAAAAATAAAGCATGATTTTTCTCTCAAATGGGACCAGAATCAACAGATTCCCCTTAGCCACCTCACACACACTCTTCTCGTTCCCTGTCATCACACTCAAACCTTCCCAGGGCTTCCTTTCTGGGAAGCCAGCTCCATATCTCCCAGGGCAAGCATGATTTTTCAGACAGATTTCAACCTTGATCCCAAACTGTAAAGTTTCAATCTTTACTACTACTGGCTGTCTACGGAAATAAGATCAGAAAATTTTACCTAATAACAAAGGGCACAAAATCTAGAAATACTTAATTTTAGGTGAGAAATCTAAAGTCTCCTATGTCATACCCCAGTGTCACTCTGATATGGGGAAAATAACGCTCAGCCTGTGGGGTGTCAGATGCGCCAACTTCATGGCCTCACAACGTCGAGGAATGAAGTTGCAAACCAAAGGAGAAGGTCAGAAAAGAATAGCTGCTTGACTTCCAAAAAGAGTCCCAAGTGGGTGGTCAGTGAGGCTTTTAGTACAACCGTATTTTATGCAGCAAAATCACAATGTAGATATGAGATGAATCAAACTGCAATTGACTTATAGAATTACCAATTCCCTATTGGACTAATATTAGTTGCTTAACTAATATTAGTCCAATAGGGAATTGAGTTGCACAGCAAGGGTACTGTATATGGAAAGATCAAAGGTATTCCTGAAAAGCTATAGGAGTGTAGGTTCAGGTGTCCTAGTCACCCTCACTCATGTGCCTGATGCCTCTCTGGGCTCACTGGCCAGGTGATACTGAAGAAACTGCAATCTCGAACTGCTGATTATTTCTCTGAAGGCTTCTGGCTGGGCTATTTCGTCTCCACCTTAAGGCCTGGCTCACTTCAGATTCATTTCTAGCTACAGTCCTTGTATGTTTCATCTTCTGCACTGACTACCTCAAGAGCTTGATCTCTGATTGGCTGCCAATTAATTTCTGTCTAACTTAGCTGTCTATAATAATTCCATACCTTAGGAAAATGTTTTGCACCAGTTTTCCTTTTGTACAAAATAAGACTTACTTCTCAAGACTAGGAACACACAGGCCAAGTCTTTTTGGACCTCCAAAGGCCGTGAAAATACAGTCTTACCTCTAGTATGCTCCTTTCAGTGGTCCTCTAGGGTTCTATCAAGAAAGAAACCACAGCTAGAATGAGCCTGGGCAAGGGAATTGTGGATAAAATAACCTGAAGAAAATGTTTCTGGGCTTAGTTGTTCTTAGGTTACAGAAGAGAAAAGCCAAAGGATTTCAATTCAGAAAGCTGTAGGACAGCAGAACTAAGAATAAAATTCATAGTTCATATTTTTAGTTCATCATTCATATTCCTTTCTACTCTTCCTTTTTACACTTTATCTTCCATTTTAAATATATATATGACAAAATTCAAAAAGAAACCTAGTATCAATTGCTATGCAAGAGTTTGATCTTTTGCCCACATCATTTTTTGTGTTCCTTTATAATTGCTTTTTGAAACTATGAAAATCAGTTTAGAGGCCTATAAAAAGTCTCTATTTGAGCTATTCTGATTTCTATAATTAACATCTGTTGTCATCTGCTTGTGATTCAAATATTGCTAGCTTCTTGAAAACAAATAAAGAATATTTTAAATACCATCAACAGTTTTAGTCACAGAAAAAAATATTTCCCTACCTCTTCAATTTTAGGAAAACCTGAGATTTCATGTTACTGAATTGCCTAGTTAATTTGATGTTACTACTAGTTTTGCTAAACAAACCTAATAAAAAACAGGGAACTTTATATAAATATCTATAAAAGGTATATGTAAATATTCACTTTAGATGTATGACATATACATACTATATTAGAAACACCTTTATAGGACACTCTATGGATAAAAAGATACACAAAAAGCACTAAGAATATATCAATTTTAGCACTCAGAACACCATCAAAAATGCATATCAGATTAAAATACTTAATGTTTTAAATTCTATGAAATGTTATGTGATAGCACATATTTTAAGTACTTTTGGATACACAAAATTGTTATATACCAAATGCACTGTAACTCATAAAACTGTTGCATCATTTCAGTCCAATAAGGAAATACTATTTTGAGACCCTGAGCTTTCTGATTAAAAACTGTAGGTGTTAAAGTCATAGTTTTTCAAGACTGCAAAAGTAACTACTTCTGTGAAAAAGGACAAAGTAGTGTTTGCAAAACAAAAGAAGCCCTCTGAAAAATAGCCCTCAAAAATATATGAAAAGCATTCCAGCCTTATGCACAGACAATGGAATGCTGATTTGGAAAATATAAGTGTGAAGGCAGACAATGACAGATTAAAACTCATTAAAATTAAATCATCTCATTTTGTAGCCTTAGCTAAAAGGAAAATGATTCTTTTGTAAAAAAAAAAAAAATAGACTCCTTTTTCCTTTTTATATGCAATAATCCCACAAAACACTTCTCAGGTATTTTCATGTCTATTCCTAGTCCTACAGTGCTATCTATTCTACAGGGGTGGGGGAAGGATGCCAAAGCATCCAACCATCCAGAACTGTGAGAAATTTTGTAGGAGAAACTTATTTGACCATCAGCCACTGGGCTGAAACAAAAGGCAGACAATACTGTCATCATGGTCTCTTTGGGGGTTTTATGTGGAATTCTAATTAACCAACCCTCATTTTCTTTTTAGACATCAGAAAAAACCAATCTGACTAAAGTTCCTAAGGAACTGAAAAGAAAAATATGAATTTATATGTAACATACATTAGAAGGGGCTCCCTGCAGATTCTTCAGGAGACTATTCGAGCATCAGTTTAAAACATTTCTATCTTGAAATTGAAATGCCACTCATCAGAAATCGAATCCTCTAGAATATAGCAACTGACACATAAAACTGTACACTTCAGTTTCTTAAGGCTGATTAGAATACAATCTTGTGATACGTTCTTAATGCAAAAGCCCCCTTCGTATTAAATAGATATCCTAGTTAATGGAGATACCGTCGCAGATTTTAAAGTTCCATGAAGAAAAATATAGGGTTGGCTTATTCATTGCTCTATTCCAAGAGTTAATGCAGCAACTAGAACACCAAAGATAGTCAGTAAATACTTAAGTTCTTCTAGAAAGAAGTGCAATAAATGAAGACCAGTGAACCTCAACAGAAAATTAGGAGGTCTTCAACAGATGAACAGAAAGAGGATTCAGAAAGTAAACCCTTTTCTCTCGGGTCCTGCTGGTTAGTGACTTATTCCTTACTTTTTGTAAGAAAAGCTCACAATAATAAAAGTAGAAACTGTGGCATAAAATGAAAAAATGCACAGAAAAATTTTCCAGGTTTTGTTTGATCTTTAATAAAGCCTCATATTTGCATGTTTTGATGCAGGTATCAATAATTTGTGGTAAAATCTGTGAATCACTTATTTATGTAGTTCTGAAAAATTCTTAAGTAATCAATCAATAAAATGATGAGCCTCAAAATTCAGTGTTTATTGTTAAGTGTTTAGTCAATTCTCAAGCTCAAAAGCCTACCAAATCTGCTTAGAAACTTGAAAGCGGTACAGATGTACATGCATATAATGAGAGTCATGCAATGTAAAACCCAAGATAGCCTATATAATGTTTTGGATTTAAACATCTGCTCATTTGGAAAATATTTGTGGCATGTTTGACAACCAACATGGGTTAAACACAAACCCTACAGACTCCTAGTCTGGCTGCCTGTGAATTATTCTGAGTTAATATCTTGATGTTAACATGCTTTCTCTGGAGTTAGTAATTATTCCAGTAGGCTTTGAAAGCCTATTTTCACTTGGGACACAATTACCATAGGTAATTACATGTAGGCAAATATCTGTCCTTCCATTGGGTAGACACAGCATCTCTTATGTTCCAAATCACAAAGCTCTCTTTCCAGGGATACACTTGACATGCCATAGTTGAAGTAATTAGCATGCTTAGAATCTTTTAAATGTATAAACACAGCAAATTTTCACCAGGGATTTTTTGTTCTTGTGAAATTCTCTACCAAAACAACCCATAAATTACAATAGAAGGTAGCTGGAACAGGATGTTCCATAGGAACATGTTGAAATATGAAGCTATTCTCAACAGTATTAACCAGGGAGACAGATGCAAGTATTTTCAAGCTCTCTACACCATTTTCATGAGTTTCTGTTCACACTGTAACTCAAAAATTTCAAGGGCAAAAGCCTAAACTAGTTACAATAGAATGAGAGTACAAACACATTCAAAGCAAGGAGCATTTTGCATAATGCAGACTCGCAATTCAAAGCACAATACAGAATTTAGAGTTACAGTACGCACTTTTATGCGCTGATAGAAACAGTAGTAATATCAATTTTATTTATCTGTGTCTTGATCCAAAAGCTATAAATGTACCTTATAAAATGCAAATATAATACAGAGGATATTTTTTAAAAGCAGCTTCAGACTCCAGAAAAAAAAAAAAAAAAAGAATAGAAGTAAAATGAAGTCAGAGGTGAAATCATCACTTGGTGTACCAAATTTGACACTGAGCTTGTTAAGAAACACAAAGACAAAACCTTGACCAAATTCAAAGAAATTTGGTTTTCCTGACCTGTTGAGGAAAAATACAAAAATCTATGGTATGCAGACCACTAATTCTCAAATTAATTCTGTTTGGCTTACAAAGTTACCTTGTGATTTATTTTCTCCAGTGGATTTACTTTCCTACATAGTCTTGATTTTCATTTATAATGAAAATAGCTTTATTTATGAACATGTCTCTTATAGATGAATGTTATTCAGTCTGAGTTATCCAAAACTGTTATAATAAAGTAAATTTTGTCATGACCAACTTTTAAACAATAGAAAATAGGAAATTGTTAGCAATTTACATAGATAATTGTTACATAAAATGTCACCTATTTGTATATTAATATATAAAATATATTACACTATATATTATATATACATTATATATATATATTTGTGAGGCTTACATTATATATATATATATTTTATATATATATAATATATATATATATATATATTTTATATATATATATATATATATTATATATATATACATATTTGTGAGGCTTAAAATAAATTTCTTTTGTAGGTTGTAGCCAAAATGACTTGAAAACCTCTGAAGCGTCTGATAAACTCTACATGCTTTCATTGAAAAAACTCACAAGAAATCAGTTACGAGAAATTCTCAAAATAATGCTGAGAGAGGCCTGTGCTTCTGCGCTTTGCTCAGTGAAGAAAGAATTTGCAGGCGGGTGAGGCAGGTTCTCTAGAGGATATTGAATGCGGCTTTATTGCTGCAGCAAATCCCAAAAGACAATTATCTTCAACTGCTCTCTTGCTATTACTTTTGATGGTGAATTTTAATTAATGGTATTTAAAAAGAAGATAATAGATATTAAAGTTATCTTTAAATCACAGTTCAAATGATAATACTGACGTGTGCTTGAGGACCCAGCTCAGTGGAACCTGGAGCTATGGGATTCTTCTACCCCAATGAACCCAGGCAAAACCACATCTACACACACACTTCAGTTGGTGCCCTGACAACATTCTTCTATGTGCAACCATCTCTATCATTGAACTAAGAAATTTCTATGTTGAGACCTTTCTGGAAGTTACACTGCACTTTCTGAAGTGAATTCACACTTCACTTTCTAGACACTCAAGAGTATATTTGCGAATGCATGAATGAATTATCAAATACTCATCATTACTCCTGTGTTTTTCTAAAGCAATCAAAATTTGTTTGCAAAATGATGAATGCCTGACATTCTAAGATTCCACAAGACTTTCAGAATTAAGAAAGGTGCTTTGATGTCAACTTCAGCTATTGTAATTTTTAAATTTAGTCATTGATGTTAATCAAGGGGAGCTGATCGACCTACATGTGACAAGTAGGCACTGGCACCAGCTCTCTGGAATTCCATGTAAGACACAATTGGAGAGCTCACTCTAAGCTAAGAGGACTGAAGGTAACACCAGGGTTGTTGAGGCGTGCATGCCAGGCAACAACAGTCACCCATGTGCCACATGTTTGCCAAAGCCAAATACCTAATCACAATACCGGAACATTCATCTACACTGGATATCAAAAATAAACAATGATTAAAGGAACATTCCCTGGCCCCAGCCCTTCCTGGAAAACAGCTAAATGAAGCACTTTGGAAACCAGCAAAGTATGTTTTATTCTGGTTTTCCTGCTTATAGAAACAGGATGGACAACTATTATTTTCCAAATGGGAGAGATAACAGTGGAAAATATTAACACAATCTCTTCTTCAGATTGGACAGAAAGAGGAAGTACAGCTACCTGAAGATCACATTTCCTAACGTGTACATTTTGTAATTGCTACTTAACAGTGATTATTAAAGTATAAGGGAACAGCTATGGTAATTGTAATGCAACTTGATCTTTATTATTTTTGATAGATGACTATTTTTCCAGTTCCTCCAGATTCTGCAGGGTCGAAATGGGATTGGCAGTTATCTTAAGGCTACAGAGATACACGTTTCAAAGAGGCTCTTTTGTTTTGCTACATCTTTCTTAGATCTGTGTCTATATCCAAGACCTCTGTGAAGTAGAAAGCAATGCACTCTAGAGGAAACTGTTTGCAAACCAAAGAGAAAATTCAAAATTATGGGTCAGAGCCATTTGCTTGCAGATATAATGAAAATTCATGGTTAGATTTCAGAGCACTACTTGATCATTAAAGCATTGTTTGTGGTGCTTTACTAAGAATTGGATAACGAACTCTTAATTCACTCGCATTTCCAAGCAGTTCTGAAGAAAGATAAGAATGCAACCTGCAGCACTCCAAGGTGCCTTCACCGATGTCCCCAGGTTAAGGAGAAGTTTCATGATGGATTGGGGGTATCAGTAGAAGCTGCCACATCGCTTCACAAGATGCAGCCATGTTAGGGAAAGCAGGAGAAAACAGCACTGAAACTCATAGGAAGGAACACACCCTGTCCAAGACAGAGGGATTTCCACAAAACTTGAATGAAATCAAAGAAAAACCTGCAGAACCAACTCAAAGATGCATGTGATCTTAAAGGAAGTCACCATTCCACCTTCATGTCTTCAGGAATGTGTGGAAATCAACACTTGGTGATCCAGTTGCACCTGAGAAGGAGATCGTGAATAAATAAAAGATATGGGTAGACCCACTCAGGTTAAAAATGATCAGCCTAGGAAGGAAAGGCATGCAAACTATGCAAACATGCTTAATCAAAAGGAAAGAAACAAAAAGGGAGAGAAATATACAGACCACAGCATTCAAACACAAAGAACTCAGACTGCCAGGATGTAAATAAAAAAAGAAACAAGAAAGAGAAGTCAAAACATGCATTATTTAAAAATTAATATGAATGCAGTATCACAATATAAAAGAAGTGCTTACCACGATAAATAGTAACAACAAAACAAAAATTACAATAAATCAAAAACAGAAAAAAAAAGAAAATACAAAATGCACATGATTAACAAATGAATCATTTAAAGCAAACGTCTTCAAATTTTTCTGTAAAGGATTTGACAGTAAATATTTGAAACTTCCCAAGCCATAGAGTCTCTGTCATAGTCACTCATCTTTGCTTGTGTAACCAGAAAGTAACCGTAACATGTAAATGAATTAGTATGCTTTTATAAAATTTTAGTTACAAAAACAGGTAGCAGACTGGATTTGGCCCATTTACTGTAATTTGCCAATCTTTAATACAGAAAGCTAAACATATATAGACTGGGGGAAAGATTCATTTATGAAGTGCAGGAAATTTTCGTGGGAGCATATAAAAGATGGAGTTTCCAAATAAAAACAGAACACAGGATACCAGCGAATCATCTTAATACATTATATATGTTATCTATGTGACTCGGTATAATATTGCAGATAGAGGGAAAGATAGCAATTATGCTATCTTATGGCCTCAGTTTGGAGCCCTAAAACATAAGTCTAAATCCTGACCCTGCTATTTATTATCATGAGCCTTCACTTCTGAATGAAGCACTGTCCTGGTCAGATAAATATAAATCGTATTACCTGCTACCTCCGTAAAGATGGTATTGGGACTGAGTACATTAATATACAGAAAGTTCTTTAGGGTAGGACTAATTGCTTGTGGATATGATAAAGGCAAGACTCAGTTATATCAAAGTTCAAAAATACCAAAAAAAAGGTATGTATGCAGAAAACTCATAGGAGAAAACAAGGTTAGTTTCATCCATTTCCATAGAAATGCTTCAGTCTACAGGACAATGTCTGTAATATTCTAAGGGCCAACATATATGACAAGCCCCAATACATCGGATCAAGTATTGCAGGTATGAGGCAACGGGCTGCTGTTGTCAAATGTGAAGAACTTACAGTTTTATTACTAAAAATAAGGTAAATAAGAAAAAAATGTTAACTACATTACAATAAAATCCAACCAACCAAGTGATAAATTAAAAAGTAAACTCAGTAATGAAAAGGTCCTGGTAGAAGGATGAACTCTGATGCCTCCGTTTAAACAGAGAACTCACAATGGTCAACAGAGGGAATTACATTTTCAGAATAAACTGTAATGTTACAATGCTAACAAAAGAAAAACAATATGAAACGAGAATCAGCAGGTACAGGGAAAGAGAAAAGCAAAAAGAAGTGGAGGAGTATTTAGGAGTGTTTAGAGGCATATTCCTAGCCAGATATATATCTACTCAGTTGAAGTACGTAATTTACATGCTTTTCACTATATGCTTTTGTAAGTCTTTCCATCATCAGTAGAATAACATAAGAATTCTTAACCTCTTCTTATGGAGGAATATTGACAATCCCTTACATTTTACTTCAGTTACTTCTTCTAAAATTTAAGTGAATTTAAATAATATTTGACATAAATAAAATTAAAGGCAGTACTCACAGCCATTTATGAACACTCATAGTACCATTTCACTATTAGTTTTCACTTGTCCATTCATCCATTTGTCCATTCACTTTGTCCCCAACGGATGAGCAGAATGATATACAACATATTACGTTAGGTAGTAGAATTTAAGATGGTTTCTTACTCTCTACTTAGCATCTCACTTACTTTTTGACAAGCAATGTATGGATTCCTGGTTATTCAAATTTCTTTCTTCCTTCTTGCCCATACTCATGGCTAAATCATATATCTTAACTCCTTATTAGCTATGTGTAACCAGGTGACTAAGCCTCTTAACACAGGATGCAACAGTAATAGTCAACTCAAATGGTGTGATCGTTGATGTCATTCTTTCTCTTCCCTGTCTGGTGACCAGAGACAACATAGAAAGCTTGCACTGTAGATTGTGTGACATGGCAGATTAACAGTGACTGGATTGTTTCTATTTGTGATGGTAGGTGTCCTTATAGAGCATTTTATCTTTTAATATAACAAGTGTCAGCATGACTTATTAGACATAATAGAGTAAGACAACAATCTAAAAATAAAATCAAAGCCATCTAAAAAATAAACAAAATCCAGGAGAAAATATCCAGCACAAAAATTAGAGATTCTGAGTAGGGTGATAGTGTAAGAACAAACACAGAGCTTCCTTGTGGCTCAGGACGTTGGAAGATGGTTTTCACAAGTGAAAGCGACAATATAAGGTGTTCAGTGACCTCACAGAACAACTGAATTAAGTTTACTGTTGAGACTTGGTTTGCTGACTAGTTTTAGGCAAAATCTAATTTATAATATTTCAGCTTATTCAAGAGATCTCTGAATTCACAAGGATATTAGTCTCTGATATCATTACACTTGCTATCCAACCAGGTTTCACTTAGTTCTAGGCAAGCAGTTGTCTCTAGATCAATCTCTTTTTTAAATACCCTTTTAGAATATTTTGAAAGTTAATTTTGATGTAGAAGCCTTTTACTTAGATTAATTTAACTCCTTTGTCCAAAACACAGTTCAGGAAATATTGCCAACGTACCAGTCATTGTAATTTTGACACATAATAAGAGCTTATAGCTTCTTATCAGTTACGGGGCTATTGAAAACCAGAGTAATCATTTGATCACGTGGATACAAATCCTTAATATCTGAATCTGGAAGAGGCTTCAAGAGACCATTTGGCCCAGGCTCTTATGAATAAGGCATCAAATATTTTTCTTAAACTTTTTAATTAAGCTGCAAGATGACAGGTTTCCAGATTTTATTTATTATCACTGAGATAAATGATTTTCATATAATCACTGAGTAGAAAAACATAGGAGGTTAAAATAAAATTCTCATTTTGCTCCCTTCACACGTCTGCCCCTGAAAAAATCTTTTTGGAACTCCAAAAACTGCTTTAGTTTTATGAAAGAATGAATTGGAATATGAAAGGCATGAGAATCCTAAATGTCTGGCTCACATCCTCTCAAAAAATAAAAATCTTCAACAATGTGTTTCCACGTTAGTAGCCAGACATAAACACTAATTTTTCAGTCCAGATATATCTCATTTCCATTATAATGCATTTAAATCTCTGAAAGCTAGAAAGTTTTACAGAGTACGCCAATCAAGGATGTCTAAAACAATGTTGCTTGATTCTTTTCCTAAGTTAGCTTTATACCAATTAGCTATTATTTCTAGTGAGCATTCAGCCCCCTCCAAGATAACCATTCCACTTTCATTAGTCTCAAATATCTTATTAATTTTGACATTTTTTCCTCTTATACATTAAGGTAGTAATAGCAGCACTATCAAATTCATCAAGTAGAGAAAGACACTTCCAACTTGAAATCTAATTAATTTTTCATGTTCATTATCTTTTCAGAGTGTTTCTTACAAAAGGACATTATCAGCTCCTCTTTCCAGATAATTAATGCAGTTCTTCCCCCACTCTTTTATTTTTTTCTAATAGTTTAGGAAAGACCTTTATTACTTATACTTACAATTCTTGCCAATGACTTTTTAAAGGATAAGTATTAAATATATCATTTAAGATGCATAATGTGTTATCAAAAAATGACATCCATTAGAATGAGAAACTCATTAAAGGATAAGTTTAAAGAATTTGCAAAAGTACACCATCACTTTATGAAGTACTGAACTGTTAATATGATATGTACTAATATGCATTAGCTTTGTTTTTAAGAGATCATGTAAATAAAACTATTTCAGTGAAAATACAGCAAGTCATATACTGAATGTTAAATACTGGGTCCCACTTAAATGGATTAAACTAGCCTATAAGAAAAATTTTGTTAGGAGAAAGGAATGCGTGTGTGTGTGTGTGTGTGTGTGTGTGTGTGTGTGTGTGTTTTAGGAAACAATGGAAATATTCTGGATAAGATTTTAAAAACTAGCGTATTACAAGGAAATTAATAAATAAACATTTATTATTAAATTTTAATAGTATCATTTAAAAACTTAAAAGTGAGTGTAAGTTGCTATTTGACACTGGAAAGTAATTATCTATTATATACCTACCTACATCTGTGAAGAGAATGTCAGAAAACGTGAAAGGAGCATTCTCTCTCAGCTAGTCCACCCTGAAGATCCAGAAAACCAGCAGTCATTAATAACTCAAGGACAACCATCAATTGTGAATTAAAGGAAAATAGATAATTCTCTACAGGCAGGGAAAACAAAGAAAAGTACGAATAATTACCTAAAATGAATAGAATCTCAGAGACTGGACTGAGGCTGGGGTGAGGTCCTTTAAAACACTGCCTGTGTTTTAAGAAAGAAAAAAAAGTGAGGGGAGAGAAAGCAGGTCCAGAAAGCCATTTCTTTTAAAACATGAGCTCCTAGTACGTGGCTGTAATTCCAGCAGTTTGGTGAGGTAGGAGAATCAAAGGTTTGAAGCCACTCTGGGCAATTTAATGAAACCCTGTCTCGAAAGTAAAAGAGGTCTTTTGTATCTGATTTATTTCAATGATTGCATGGCTTCTCTTATATGAGAAAACCAAAATATAAATAAAAAGCAAAATAAAAGATAATAAAAAGAAGGAAGGTAGGTCTTTCTCAAACAGGAAGAGGATGAAGAGATTGAGGGAAGGAGGAGAAAGAGGGATGAAAAAAAAATAATATGTGTTATGTGCCTGTACTAACTACCCACAATGAACGCAGTCATCATGTACTACAAGCATGTGCTAATAAAAAAATAGAGAATGTCCAATTCAAAACCACAAAGACATTACATATACTCAGTTTTACTCATTTTTCCTGGTCAATCTTTTTCTTTAACTGTGGTGTTTGCAGGTGCTAGTCTTTTCTTTCCTCCTACAGAGTGTGTTTCCCTGAGTTATCTTCTCAAAAAAAGCATAGTCTCTCACACTTCATAATCAAGAGAACATATTAGCTGACTGAAACCATAGCTTTTGCCTAATGAGGGGCATTTTTCTCTGAGAAAATCTAGCTAGTTCATTAACTGGAATCGAAACTGTACAGTCAGCTCCATTAGGCACCTGTCCACTCAACTAAGCTAACCAGCCCAAAAGACGGAAATGCATATAGTACAGACAGAACAGTTCCAAAAGGTCAAACACACATGCACGTTTCATTTTAAAATGTTAAAAGACAGTACTTAAGGAAACAAAATAACAGTTAACTATAAGAAAAAGGAAACATGGAAAAAAACATTGAGAAAATTTAAAAAGTTTTACCTGAAAAATTTTTACCTTTTAATCGAAGTGTCTTCATTGGAGAATAGGGCTGGCCATTTTCTAGAGAATTTAAGTAGGCAAAGTCCTCGATGAATAATTTATAGCCCCCTGCCTAAGAATTTGCACCAAAATTAAAACAGGCTTTCAAACAGACATAACTACTTTTTAAACGCTTTTTCAAATTGTAGGGTTTTTTATGCATTTGTCACATCTCTAGCTACTTATACCCTGATTGCTTTTTTCTATCGTATAAAAATGTAAACAAAATTTGGAAGAGGGTAAAAGGTAAGTCGCTTTTATAGTAATGAATAAGCTAACATTCCCCCGGTCATGACTTCCTGTACTATACAATGGGAAGAAAACGTGAAATGAGTCTCCTTTTCAGAAGATGAACCTTCAGTTATATTCTGAATAAACCAAATCATGACGCGATCATCGTCTCCATTTAGTCTTCAGATAGATTGCAGGGTTTGAGTGATCATCTTTCCTTAGAAATATGTATACTTTCTCCCTGTAAGAAATATTATTTTTTTACCATATTTAGCTCATACCTTCTTCAGAGAGATCATTTTTGTGTCCTACAAAGTAGTTCTGCTTGCATGATCATTATCATCATTAAGCATTTATGAAGCACTTTAGACTTATTTACTAGAACTCATGATTTCCCTGTGAGATAGGTGGTATAATGGACTTCTTATAAATGAGAAAAAGGAGGTTAAGTAACTCAGCCAAGGTCACATAGATAATTTGGATAAGAGACTCAAAGTCTCTAACTTCTTGGTAGGATCTAAATGAAAACTCTTAAGTGGTATAAAAAGTTATCTGCTTTACACTTCAACTGTTGCTGGACATAAGTAATAAAAGAAGTGATTTGGGTTCTCACCCTGTGGCTGTCAGCAGTATCTTAGTGGACTTGTGATGGCTTTTAATGTGAAGACACAGTTGTAACACCAGACAATATGTACACATTCAAGACAAAATGGAGGGAAGAAAACGTGTCACTAACCTTGCATGGCCTCATAAGAAAAAATTTTTCTCAAATAATCTTCAGTACAATTCTACTTCTAAGATTTTGTCAGGGGAAGTTGATAATATGAACATTTAACTTTCTATTGTGTGTAACATACAGACAACAACAACAGAAAAAAAAAAAAAAAAAAACAGAAATCAAGACAATTGTGTCGGTCAACTCCCAGTGTCTGCCACAGTTTTTGCAGAATTCTCTGTTGAATATTCATTTGCCAAGATCCTTGGTTGCATTAAATGCTAACATTTGTTAACAATGCAGTGGGATCCAAAGTCTATTTTCTTGATTGGGAATAAGAATTTACAAGTTGAAAATTGTATGCCATGACTTAATTTTATGAGAACAAGGAGAATTATATGAAGTTAGCCACGTTTTCCAGCATGACTTCTGTTTTTTGCATCAGACCCCAACAAGTGTATTTCTTTCACCCTCCTCTTTTTTGTCTGTCAAAATCTGCTTTTAATTCTCAACATCCAGATTTTCATGAATGCTTCCACTCAGATAAGCCAAGGCTCAGACATTTATTTGATAGAACATAGAACTGGGTCTTGCTGGGACATGCACCACCAGCTATGGATGCATGTATCTATTTTGAAAATTCATAATATAATTTTTCACTGATGTCAAATCCTCAAGGCAAGTGACACCTATTCTCTTTTGTATTTATATGGATCAGTATATAGAATAGTCACAAACATTTTGGGGGTACTCGGTATATGATAGTTAAATAATTTTCTCGTATTATCTTAGTTCTTATGGTTCTGTGAAAAAAAACTATCATTATTCTCACTTAACATATGAGATCATTCAAGTTCAGAGAGCTGAAACAGCTCACTGAAAGACACATAGGTGGTAGATGCAACTTAGACACCAGTCTAGGCAATCACTGTTAATCACAATGTTTTCAGTCATTCAAGAAGAGAAAGAGGGAAAGAAAAAAAGAAAGAGTTGGAGGTGAGTAGTAACAAGGGAAAGAGACAAATAGAAAAGCAACGGCAGAAGTGGTTTTAGCACAAGACTAATATATTATGCTCCTTGAACTCTGCTATTGCTTAGGCTCTACCAACCTCTCAAGAGAGCACAGTGGGGTAAATATTGTTTAAAACAAACTAAAGTATATTCCAAAATGATTAGTATAGTATGAAATACAATTTCTATTTGAAAAAATGGAAATGTTTCTTACCAAATTTGGTTAATATATATTGTATATTTGAATACATATATCACATTACCATAATGCACCCACATAAATAGGTACTAATATTATGTCTCTAAAAATAGAGCCTCTAGCAATATGATTTTATAATTCTTCAAAATTTTCAGAAGACATTTTAAGTGCAATTAAGACAGCTATCTTTTCATTCTCTCTCTCTGTCTCTCTCGGTCTTTTTCTCTCTCTCCATCTTTCTCTGTCTCTCTCTGTCTATCTCTGTCTGTTTCTGTCTCTCTCTCTCTGTCTCTCTGTGTCTCTGTCTCTCTGTGTCTCTGTCTCTCTCTCTCTCTCTCTCTCTCTCTCTCTCTCATATGCTTACCATTAAATGTAGGCACATTGGACTGGGTAATTTTGAAACCACCTAAAGTTTCAATTGACTTTAGAATGTATTTGGGGGGAGGGGCTCTGCAGCATATGATTACACAATATCAAACCATTTATACATATAACTAGTATTTCTAGTCATCTTCATATAGAGAGACAATTGTGAGGAAGATTGTTATTGCCCTTTGTGTCAGCTCACTAGTCTTATCATTTGAAGATACTGTGTACATTTACCCGAGATACCATCACCATAAGAATTTGGCCTATGGTGCCCACCTCAAAAAGAATGTTAGTGGTGGATGAGGAACAAAAGTTTGAAATATATAGTGCCAGAACTCGTCTGTAAATAATTCTCTCAAGATCATATATATATATATATATATATATATATATATATAAAGTTATAATAAGGGAATGTATTTAATATCTAGTCAAAAAGTAGGTTCTCTTCTCTAAGGAATATTCTAACTGATGTAGACTATTACACTTCAATGCAGCTCATGTTTATTTTGTTTTTGATAGAAATTGTACAAAATATAATTTATCAACATTCCTATGTTGGTAGGAAACAAAACTATAATAATGATATAAATAGTGAGTATATCTTTGAATTAATCCATATTTTATGTATTTCAATGTTCCTTACTATGACACTACCAATAAAAAACAGTGTAGCAGAGAGAAACTTTTATAAACTGACAACACAGGTATATAAATTTCCATCATTGTGCTAGAAAAAAGGGGAAGTTTTATTTTTCTTTCAATACGCATACAGAATTTTAAATCTTTTTTCCTATAAAGGGCAGTTAAGACACATATAGACAAAAATCTTACTGAAAAATAAATTAATAAAGAGAAACAATCTTACTTTTCTAAATTATCCGGTGATTGTGATTTTGTCAGCTTTTTAAAATTGTGACTGGTTTGGGGTTTCTTTTCCATTCTTAATATTTTTTATTCCTTTTGTTAAAGAAGTATCGAATATTACCTAAGCCTTCAGATTTTTATATAATTATATAATATCAAATGATTTGTATGTATAGCTAGCATTTCTAATCATCTTCATACAGAGGGATGATGGTAAGGAAGATTATTATTGTACTTTGTGTCAGTTCATTGTTTTGCCCCTGAAGAACACACCATGTAATCAGGATCTGAACATTTCCTTAAGCCGTAAATAGCACAACGTGAACACTACGAAAAACTATAGATGCAAGCATAAAAGAGGTCCAACATGACCTCTGCTTTTCCCCAGAAAAGTTCTGCTTGAAACCTTGGCCAGAACTCAAGGTTTTCCAGCTCTTTTATGAGGAAGCTGGGTAGGAAAGAGAACAGAGTACTTAGTAATTTTTTTGGAGATATTACACATTCGTATACATACAACTTTTAGTGAAGAATCAGGCAAATTAACATTAGGACAACAATGGAAATATGCAGAATAAGCCACAAAATCCTTAAACTAATTGATGAGAAGGTCATTACCTACAACAGAGATGAAAGACTGACAAATACTTTCAGCAAGGAAAAATGGCTTCATTGATTGGAAAAGAGACCAAAGTACAAAGATAAATAAAAAGATGAACAAAATGAGACATAGAAGCATGAGAACCCACATTGATGTAGCAGATTGCAGTATCCATACTCCACCCATCTGAGCGTTTGTGGTAGTCGGCATAAAGAATGACAATTTTGCGGGCAAATGGCCCAAGTCAACTGACTTCATTGTCACTCGAGTTGGTGCAAGTTATAACTAGAGAAGTATAAAAGAAAGCGAACTACATAAGGATGAGGGAAACACTGAAATGAAGGAGAAAAAGAAGAAAGAACAATGAGAGGAAAGAAAGCCTTGTCCATTGTGGAGGACTCTAACACAGAGTTAGGTGTTGCTCCAGCTCCGCAGGGTCTCTGCTCTCCGGGTCTGTCTTATACCTCTAACTAATACCTGTGCTTTCCTTTTGCCCAGCAGTGTTGGTTGCGCAGAATCAGTAGTCATGAGGCAGAACTCTTGGCTGAACCAAAGCTCGAAGGTCACCAGTGGTTTGCTCGCAGCACAGAGGGTGTGGGGAAAATGATATCTTTAAAGGACATGTCACTTGCATTTTACCAGGTATAACCAAGTGGTCAGAGAAGCAGTAAATGCCTGTGCTAAGTGTGTGTCACAGATGAGAAGCAGGACAAGTGCTTCATAAACATAATGTACACAGCAGCACTTTAAAGTAGGAAGAAATATTATGCAAATTTTACTGATTGAAACAATTCCTGTCTAGAAAAGTTTTAAAATATGCTTAAGAAGGCTGGGGATGTAGCTCAAAAGTTAGAGCACTTGTCTGGCATGCATAAGGCTCTGAGTTCAATCCTCAGTACTGCAAGCACACACATACACACATGCACACACACACGATCACAAAACGAGTGATTGGTAGAATTCTAAAGTAATGTTTCTGAATACAAGTTCAATAAAATAACATCAAATTATTACACTGTACCACACAAATAAATTCAATTAAAATAACAAAAATTAAAATTTAAAAACTAGATTATAGTACTTACTATTAAAAACTAATTACTCAACACTAACTTAAGTTAGAAGCAAATAACCTCCTTTAGTGGATTTGGCCCACTTAAAGCAGCAGATAAGATGACATTCTAACGCTTAATTTTCCTGCCTTTTACATTCATCTACATACATCTGTGTCTACAGAAAAGGCCTTTCACTGCCTCCTTTCCTCTAGTATAAAACGTTATAAAGTTACCTATTGAATCTTATCTCTTATTAGAAAGAAACATATAGATATTAACTCCAGTCTCCTACTTAGTGCTTCACTTGAAAGATAGAATCAGATTGTTGGCCATACTTTACACCCCACTCTAGGGAGCAATGACTTTGATTTCCATCAATGAATACTCATTGACTTCTAGCTTTCCCTTGAAGCCCATGTATCAAGTCATTCACTATAGACAGCTCTTCTGCATGCAGACTGGAGATAACTAAGCTGTGGTTTAAATCTCAGTATCTTGCTAGTTTAGTGCATTTATACACTTATAACAAATATCTAAATCACTAATTTCCATTAGGAACAAATGACCCATAAAATTTCTTGTTCTAGTCTTGAAACTGTATTTGAGTTGGAGGTCAATATATTTCTCTTTGCACTTCTATAACTTAAAAATATTCAGAGCTGAAATTATACTGTTTTTTACCACACAATATATAGACCATTCTTAATGAAAGTGTATTTTAGTTAAAACCCATTAGAATTCTCTTTATCTGCCTCTAACCTATAATGGCCACAGTTGACTTTATGTTGTTTCTAGCATCAAATATATTGTATCTATAAGAAGAAAATATTAACAAGTTTTACCTTTAAAAAATTTAGAAAGTCTGCTGTACCCTGCAGAGAGTTCTCCAAGATTCTAGTGAGTGCTAACCTAGATCTTATAGTCATTTAGAATACATGTAAGACTACTGAATGATGAATAATCACATAATACTAAAAAATAAGCATCTTAGGGCTGGAGATTTAGCTCAGCAGCATAAGTACCTGCCTTGCAAGCAGGCGGTTGTGAGTTCAATCCCCCATACTGACTAAAAAAAAAAAAAAAGTATCTTAGGCCTAGTGTTATTTCCAAAGTTAACACCGTGTAGATTCATAGACAGGGTATGATTTGTAGAGTTTCCCAATCTGGAATTGAAGTAGAGAATATGTCTCCAGAATGAAAGGTAGTGGCCTCGGGGCAGCTTTATCTTTGAATCTGTGAGAAAGTATCTGGAATAACTTTGAGTCTTTGGTTTGGGGATCATATACATTAAATACTGACCATAAACTTCAGTAAGGCATTTCACTTGGTGGGTTTCAGTTGCTTCTCTGTCAAATCAGGAACATACTGCCTGCTTTCACTGTTGGCCAAAAACTAAATACAGCATGTATAAAAAATAATGGATCATACAGTAAGACATATCTTTTGGAGTATCCTTTGTGTACTTCAAACTTAGAACATCTAAAAGTAAATTTACAACTCCTCTTCTTTAACAATAAATCTTTCCCTATTTCAATGAATCGATCAAAATCGTAGGAACCACTCCTGACTTCCCTTTGTCCTTAGCTTTTCATATCTAATTTGACTTGGAAATGCTGCAAAAGCTGACTCCCTAATACACCTAGTCTCAGTCTCCATTTCTCCTACGTTAGCTCTTGCTGGCATAGGTATGATTTGAGTATATTTCTGAAAGTTTTGTGTTGCTGGAAGCTTAGTGTCATACTCAGGTTTTTTAAAGGAATAGATATAATACAGAATACACACTGTACAGGATTATCTTACAATATTCCACCCATATAGTCAAATATAGAAGAGCACAGGAGATCTTTCAACACACTAGAGACTCCAAGAGTCCAGCTAAGAGCCTATATCCCATGGCAACATCCTGCAGGAGTCCTGCTGAAGATCAAGAGCCAATAACAATGTCTTCTATGAGTCCAAATGGAGGCTTAGAGCCCATGACAATATCTCATGCAAGGCTGTACCAAGGATCTGCACTGGGATGGACCAAAGATCAGTGGTGGAAACTAGAAAGTCTGAGCCAGTGGGAAGAAGGATCTGTGTAGAAGGCTGAAGGATCTTTACTGGAGCTAGAAACAATGTTCAAGGTAAGGACCAGAGTTCCTCTGAAACGAACCTCAGCCGTTCTGACAGTGAAGTCCCAACCTTCAACGATAGCTAAGTTCATATCTGGAAAACCAGTGTAACAAGCATTTCCAAGAGAATCAACAGCATGTCACCTTTCTCTCCAGTTCTCCTTTTTATGCCATTGGCAACAATCCTTAGGTGGGCCTTCCACACCCAGAACCATGTTGATTCAGTTCACCTGGGTGTTACAAGTTGACCATCATTTATTCCACCACACTTAGTCCCCAGTGCAGTGGTGCTGAGATGGTAGAAACTTTAAGTGGAATTTAACAAAAGATAACTAGATCATGGCCCTTAGAAGGGTTTGATGCTGTCTTTTCAGAGAGACTTAGCTCTCAAAAGATCAGGTTATTATAAAGCCAGGCCACCCCCATGCACGCTCTTTCTTCTGCATGCAGCTATGTTCTCCACCATGTTGTAACACAACCAAGGAGACTCTCAGTCACACACCAAACAGATGAGATCATCAAATCTTCACTTTCATTCTCCAAAGCTATAAAATAAATAACATTTTTTTCTTTATGAAATATTCAGCTGAGTTATTTCATTATTAGCAACAAAAGATAGGCTAACAAATATCAAATAAGCATCTATTCTTTCTTTAATGAGTAATTTTTAAAATGACTGGTCTTCTTCCTTTCTGTGTTTTCTCTTTCTAATGTTAATATGTTGAAAATATAATCCTGTATCTGTCCCATTTTACCTCCATTAGAAGTCTTCTGACTCTAACATTAAATCCAAGATCCTAAAACAAAATTAGACCCTCAATGTCTTCTTGTCTATTACCATGGTTTTGCACTTTGATTCTACCACTGCTTACTCCACACACCCTGTGCATGTTTCCAAGATTGTGCTACTTGTAGTTCTTTACATGTATTCTCTATGCAGAATGTCACTACTCTGCTTCTTTTCTTCACCACGACCAGTGCCATTTCATTTAGATTTAAAATAGTTCACATGTAGCTTCCCACACACACAAATCAGAATTTCAGATGTGGGTCTTAAAAGTCTGTATTTGTCAACATATTCTTCACTGATTCTGACATATACTAAAATTTGGGAAACATTCATCTACATGAGTCTTACTTATTGTTTGAAATCCAAATCAAGTATCATCTCCTGCAGAATGCCCTTTTTGAGGCACAAATATAAATTAAGAGAATCAAATTAGGAGAATCAAATGCCCTGTTATGATATCCTACAGTATCCTACATATTATGCTCATTGTGTCGATAGCATTTGTGTATTCGGTTATCTATTTTGTTTTATAAATATAAGTTTCTTCAAGGCATAATATATATCTTAGCTACCTTTGATTCCTCAGTATCTAACATCTCATATTTTTAACAATTGTTATAAAACTTGGGTAGTGTTTATTTTGTGACTCTTCTTCTTCTAGCTCTTTATGTAAGTGAATTCATTTGATTAGCATAATAACCCTAGAAGATAGACTCTATTGTTATCAACTCCATAGCAGATGAGAAAACTGAAACAAAGGGAGATTACATAAATTGTCTAAAGTAATCCACTGAATAAACATCAGACTAGGATTCAAAGCCAAGGAGGCCTGCCTCCAGAGTCCCTAGTCTATATTCTCAACCACTGTAAGGTACTCCCTCTGCAGAGCCACAAATGAATGAATACTTGAATTGTCTGGCACATGATTGCCCAGTAAATGGAGCAACCATTCTCATTATCATCACCGTCAGACTCTCACAAACTCAATTACTTGCCTAAACCTCTGCAATCAACTCCACTCACTCCTACTTCTTTGTCTCAGATACTGGCCTTTCAGCTCTGTATCAAGATGCAGCAGGATTGAGTACGATTCTAGGAATGCCTGGAGAAACGCAACATTAGCTCCATCCCTTTGCCCCATTTTCGCACCCTTTAGAAGATTAGGGACATCATCTGCCTGAGGTCTGCCGCTCTCAATCAGCTCCCATTCTAAAATGTCACCAACTGAGGTCTTACCTTACAATGAGCCCTTAGTGATTGTGTGAGAAAAGAACAAACACTTTAATTCCACTTACAGTCATCAAAACAATCACAATATCAACAGACTGCCCATTCCATCCTAATATGTAGTTATAAGGTAGATAATGGAAATATTTGCAAATGTCTTCCTGTATATATATAGCTACTGACACAACTCCTGTATATATGTTCTCAGTAATTATTCTGGGTCAAATTGTACATCTCCTCTGAAAAATTCATATGCTGATCACTAATCCTAAATTCTTCAGAATGTGACCTTTTTAGGATGCAAGGTCTTTATAAAGGTAATTATGTTAAAATGAGGTCATAAAAGTGATCCCTAATCTAATTTTCCTTGTGTCTTTATATGAAAAGTAAATTTGACATAAATACATAGAGGGAAGAAAATATGAAGACATAGGGAGAAGATACACATCTATATAGTACAAGAACAGCCAAGGACAAGTTATTCTTCAGAACTCTCAAAAGGGACCAACTTTCCAATATCTTAATTTCAGACTTCTGGCCTCCAGAACCATGAGAAAGTAAGTTTTTGTTGTTAATCCACTCACTTAGTGACATAGTAGCTCTCTCTAGTTCACAGTTTGAACCCAAAGTTTTCATAGGTTCATTCACTCTTGAACAATCATGGTCTCTAAACATTACATGGAAAATTTAGGAAACAAGCAATTCATAGACTTTAATGTATATGCCATTCTAAGCAGTGTGGTGAAACACACCACGTTCCACTCCATCCCATCAAGGACATGACTCACACTTTTGTAAAGCATGTTCATGCTGAATTCACTACCTATCTTTCAGCCAGAAGGCGTTTATGGTATCACAATGCTGCTTCTGTAACCCTTACTTTACTCAATAATGGCCTCAAAGCACAAGGGTCATGATGCAAAGGAGGTGTGGGCTAACAAACATAGAACTGATTCACTCTAGTACTATGTATCATCCAGGTTGAGATCATAATGGTCTGGCATCTCATCCAACTCAAGTCCTCTTTGAGTGGCTCACAAACTTCCAAAGAAGTGATAAAGAGCACTTCATCACTGGAAGTCTTGGAACATTTAACTATTCATAAAAGAATACTACTTTACTTTGTTATAGCAAACTAATATAGTAAGCCAGATTTCTTTCCTACAAATTTCACCATCCTTCTAACCATGAAAGGGACGGATGAGGACCTTCAGAGGAAAGAAATAAGTTAGGAGCGGGCTGAATAGGAGTGGAGGGACACTCAAGAGTTATGGGGAAAAAGCTAAGTTGACAGGGAGAGAGGGAGAAAAATGGAATAAAGAAGTGAAGAATGAGGAATGTCTTACATTACTACCATTGTTTACTACAGAGTTGAAGTTCTGAGCAGGAGTCTAAGAGAAATACTTATAATAATAGGTATTGTGCACCACTTCTGTGGAAGTTTGTAAGCCCCTCAAAGAGGACTTGATTTGGATGAGATGTGAGAGCATTGTGATCCCAGCTGGGATGATGGAGAAGTGGTATTGGCTGGAACAGGAAGTGTCTTGCTTACTTCCCTATAACTGTTGAGATAAAATACTTGACACCCAAAATGAAAGAGGGAAAGGTTTACTTAGCTTACAGTTTTGGGAGTTTTCAGTCCATAATCAGTTGACTCGAAAACAGGGTGGCGTGGCAATGGGGCAACACTTCAAAGTAGCAGCCAAAACAAAAAGTAAGGAAGACCAAGCCTATTTGTCTCCCTTGTATTGTATGCAGGCCACCCCCTTCAGCCCCCAAGTGCACATGTTGCCCTGACAAAATTTCTTGCACAGGACTAGATATTTACAAAGGTCCTGGGTCTCTGTTCTAAACTTCTCAAGTTGACACAATGTATCAACCATAACAGAGATTGTCCAGGAAGAGGGCACACTCAATACCCAGAGATGCAAATCCCATGTACTCCAGCAGAGAAACTGTGATGGCTGAGGGGAATTGTGGACTAAAAGAATCCTGGGCAAGGAAAGAGGCCACAGGGTAGAATCAGCAGCATGATGACCAAAAGTGATCATAAATTTGACTTAAGAACTATAGCTACTGACACAACTCTTGAAGCTTAAAACAGTGGTGCTCAGATGTCAGTCATCAGCTGCTTGCTTGCACAGTGATTAGATGGTATTTTAGAGAAGACAGGGGTTAAAAAACAGAAAACAGCCTCTCCATATTTCTGTGGACACCCAAATGTGCCTTTACAGTCCAATGGTATGTTTTAAGGAACAAGGCAGGTGAAGCCCTCTGTTGTAGAAGAAAAATAGAAGACTAAACTTTGGACAGATTATCTTTACTACAAATCCTATTTTATCCTAAAAAACATTGAATTACAAGTGTCTAACAAATGAATATATTTTTGCAGTCATAAGTAGCAAAGGCATTCCCAGGTAAAGTGAACTTGGTTATAACAGCTACCACTTTTATTTATCTTGCATAAAATGAATAATAATGTTAAATTATATGCTTTCCACTCATTTATTCAATGTAGTGCTATAGGATCCAAGGAGGTGCCACACTAGGCTCCTCAGGGGATTTCAAATGCTCAATTGTCACTGTCCCTTAGGCGTCCACAGGAAAATTTCCCACTGCACACGGCATCATTCTTCTTCATCACACAGCCTTCCTTTCTGGTGTGTGTATAGAGCTGTTTTCTGGAGTGCTACACCCTTCTTAGAAAGCTTCCAAATTAGATGGGAAAGAGAAATCTTATATATAGGAGGCTGGGGGTAAATAGGTTGGGATAAGTCATATGGGGGACAATCTCCACTTTCCAAATTAATGAAGCTTGTGTTTTAAAACCCTGTTTGAGCTCTCTGTGCAAACTGTGCAGACAGTCTGCATGCCCTGATCTGTATGCAGGTAGTGATTTTGAGTATTATGTAGCTTGAAAGCTTGAAGTGAATTTTCTGGGTGGTTAATAAGCTATCCGTACAAGTATTAATGAACAATGACCTTGCACTGAAACAAAAGCTCCCTAAGTGTTTGTCTCTTCATTACTTCTCTAATATCATAGCATTCTGTCTCCTAACTTTTCTGGCAGATGACTGCATGTCAGTGTCTCTACTTTACGGAAATGACATGCTAAATCACACTAGAAGAATAGGACCAAACTGCTGAGATTGTTTTCAACTTTCATCACTATGTAATGGGTACTCATATAGTCTGGAGTATTTCTATAAGTATGAAAATTTTAAATAAAATCAATATAGTTGTTTTACTGAGCAGTCAGTAAAACTCCATGAAAAATCATGGAGAATACATGGTCTCTATCTTTAAGCATTAGTCACTGAAAATTCTGAATAATCTATATTTATAAGAAATTGACAGCTAGTAATCTAGAGTGTGAGGTAGATGATAGATAGATAGATAGATAGATAGATAGATAGATAGATAGATACAGATAGATATAGATAGACAGATTAGTCATGAACAGCCTGCATTTCTAACAATTGATCCCCACAGCAGTTCTATTTCTTATATACATAGAAGCATTTAACTCCACTGTACAGACAAGATAACCTGAAGTCATGTTGCTTCTGAAGCCTGGAGAATCTACTCGTTAAACTTAAGACAACAATATTAAAAGGAACACTTTTATATTGCATTTATTTCTGTTTTTAAAAGCATTGTACAAAAACCATAGCAATTTAGTAAATACCCACTTATTGAAATTACCAAAATTTTCAAAACCATGTATATAATCCTACAGATTATACTTAGCTAGACCTGGACCGGTTTACAAATCCCTGCTTATGTAAAGCAACCAATCCAATTTTAATGATCCTTTCAGTTCCATATTTATTGCTAAAGGAGGTTACAGAAACAGAGTTTACACGGGACAATCAGAGGAAGTATTAAAACTTTCCAAATTATTTAGGATAATATTAATCTTTAAAGAAAACAAAAACAAGCAAGCCAGGAACCCTAAAATACCTTGATTAGTAAAATTTGTTAAGGAAGAAAGCCATATAGACAATTTCCCGTGTGACAACTAAATTGTCACAAAAAGCACCTTGGCTCAAGGAACATCTAGAATTTACTGTTCCTCCAACAGTGAAAGGCAGGAGCTCACCAGATAGGCTTTTCCTAAATCGGTGGCCTCTGAGATTTTCCTGCTGACTATGAGTTTCCGTAGGCTGGGATCAACTTTAAAATAGTCAATAAGGGCAGGACCCTGCCATGAGTTGCAATTACACCGATACCTGTGCTGTCTGTGAAATCTGCTGAGAAAACAAATTGCCTTTTGCATACTTTTGTGGAACCTCCCGGGGCTTCAGGTCATGACCTCCATCTGGCGGGTACCACAAAATATTTGTGAAGCTCAAGTCTCACCCTTTTGGTTCTCTTGAAATTCATCTTTCTGAATTCATAGATTTTTTCTTCATAGCAAAACCTCAGTTTTAAAAAGGATAACTGATTATCAAGCTTAAAGCACCAGAACTTTTGCTTGGTCTCGTGGCTCTTTTTGGTTGACTAATTGTGTCTAGTTTCCAACCACAGGGATAAGTCACTATGGATTCACATCATTTTAAGAGTAGGAGGCAATCTTCAGCTGCTTAATAATGTAGGAAGAAAAGATATAAAAAGTCTTCAGTGTTGTCTATCATGTGCATAAAAGTTCAAAAACTAAATGGGTTTGTTGTCATAGACACCGCCACCAACAACAGATTTCTCTTAGTCTGTCCCTGGGAAACAAGATAAAAACAAAAAGGTATAAAAGTATTTTGAGTGGTCAGTTGAACTTAAGTAGAACACTATTGTTTCTCTGCTCCAACATCTCATCAACTAAAGCAACCCTAAACCTTAAATGTCAACTCTGAAAATGGTTATAAAAACACCAGTCATTGTTGCTTTAACTTTATCTCTGCCTGTCAAACTCAGACAATCTCTCACTTATATTTTCTCTCTGCCTCATTTGTAATTTCTTGGCTAAGGAGAAGAGGACCTATGATTAAGTAAACTCACAAGTGTCAGAAGGAGACTAAGAGGAAAGTTATTGTGCACACACAAATCACTTTTCTGCAGTGTAACTTGTCCCAGGAAAGGACCTCTCTTCCCTGTCTCCTCCAGTTACCTAGGCTCACAGTTCCGAGCATCTTTTCCTAGTAAGATTGCAGAGTTCAAGGAGGGAGTCTGTCTCAACAGAGAGTGAACATGCTGAGCAGAGGTAGCTCAGGAAACAGGTAATGACTTGTGAAAGCATTTGCCTCCAGGTCACCAGGTTTATTTGGGCCTAATTTAAGAGCCTACACGTGAGATCCTAATGTGAAGCCAGGAGTTCAAGTAATTTTCTAGATAATGTAGTTTCCCTTTTGAGGAAAAAAGCTTTGTGTTATACAAGTATACCATATTTGTTTTAATTGAATTACTATTCTTCTTTTCAATTTCACAAAGCCAAGAGCTGTACTGGGGTGTTACATTCCTGTGGCTCCTATTAGTTGGTCTTGCTGAAATGTGCTACACATAAATCTATCTGTGGACTTCATTCTCTCTCTAGGGTTCATGTGGTCTGCTAGAAAAAGGGCCACAGATAAAGCAGCTGTAATTCCAGTGGAAGAGAGGTTAAGTTACTATTTCTTGACTAGGAATATTTTAAAGTCAAGTGTGGTGGTACATGCCCATAATCTTCACTACTCCAGAGGCTGAAGCAGGAAGATCACAATTGAAGGCCAGGCTGGACAACACAGTAAGACCCTGTTTCAAAATTATAGAAAATCTTTCCCAGACCTTGTCACAGTCTAGATAGTTCATATTTGTAATTCCATGAAGAAGTTACCGGAATACCAATAAATTAATTCCAATCTACCACTTCAGTGTTGTCTTAAATACAGCTAGTATGAAGCCTAACTGGAACAAAGGCATCCACCGAGGGCTGGACCCAGGTTTTGTTAGTTCATGAAGGGGAAGTGGCACAGGGATGAGCGACTGTGAGAGTGGCCAGAAGCACCTGAGTGAGCTGGACTAGGTGGCCTGAAATCACCTCTGAAATACACAGAGAGAAGAAATGCACAAAGAATAATCTGCATAGCACAGTTTGAGGTAGGATCTAACGTTTTGGGGATTGATGCTTCAGCTCTGATGTGTAACTGTTTACGTCCTGAGATGCCATAGTCTCTTATCTCAAGGATCCCAGCTGACAGCAGCTCTCCTTCCTGACCGGCTCACACATGCTTCTTGGGAGCTACAGGGCAGAGCACACTGACCTGTTACCTTGCTTCAAAGACTACACCTCAGTACCTAGGCTAGACCCATTTGCATTGCTTAAAGCCAATTGCGGGAATAAGGAAAAATCCTAGTCAGTTCTGTACATATCAAGACATGGAAATAAGGCCAAGTTTAACCAAAAAGGAGATAATTGCTCTTATTTCAAGGAGAGTCATCTAAGTAGTCCTCCACACAAAATAGCATTTAAAAATGGCTGGAGATGTTGCCTCATGGAAGAACTCTTGCCAACCATGGGTAATACCCTTGGTTCAGTCCCTCACCCTGAGGGGGTTAAAATATTTTATTCATTCAATAAACACATTATATACATTGTACATGCAGAAAATGTGCTATATCCTGCGTTAGAGCAGTGATTAGTATATACACATCCCCATTCTCCTGAGTTCATGATTTAATACTGAGTGAGTATTAATGATCAGGTGTGATACACAGCACGAGGAAAAGGTTTAGGGAGTTGCTAGCATAATGGCAAAAGGGGCTAACCAAGGCCTGAGCCTGAGGTTTCCCAGCAGAAAGATCTGAGTTGGAATTTCCTGGGGACAGAGCAAGCATCATTAGTATTTTCTCACTGAAGGTGGGAAGTGAAGGAGAACTTAATGTATCTAAGAACCAGAGGAATCAACCTGGCTGGATGTAGAGAAGGAGAGATAACGTGTAATAATCCTGTGTTGTCAAGCTGTTCTAATAAAAAGTAACTCCACTGATGAGATGGTGCCACCTGAGGAGGAGCAGTTCTATTAGTCCCTGCCTTCGGGACCTCTGGTGGAAACTTTCCACCATTTCTCACCTAAGTGTTTCACGTCCTGTTCTCATCTCTTTACTTCCTTCATACCCTCAAACAAGAGTCCCCCTTCTTTATTTACTGAGATGATTCTCTCTTGTACAAATCCAAATGGTTCTACATATATTCATTCATCATCTCCCCCTTGCCTCTCATCTCAAAAGAGGAAGAGACGGTCAATCAGAAGCCCAGGATTGAGCATCTGTATGGCTTAAAGCTTTGTGCTAGGGGGCTGGAGATTTAGCTCAGCGGCATAAGTTCCTGCTTGCAAGCAGGCAGTCATGAGTTCAATCCCCGGTACCGATAAAAAAGAAAAAGACAAAAAAAAAAAAAAAGCTTTGTGCCGGTTCTAATTATGGGAGATAATTTCAAGAATTAAAGCTAAGATAAACAGGGCTAGATGGCTCTCTCTTATGCCTTGGTGTTGGTGAGTTGGGTCCAGGGAGAGGGAGAGACAGGGAGAAAAGTCCTTGATCTGGATTTGGAAAGGGTAATTAGCCACCTGATGCTTTCTTGGGACATGCCTGTTTTTTTTTCCTTTTTTATATACCTTCTTCCTCATTCTGAAGCAGCATTTGACAGTGAAAAGAGTGAAAAGACAGGAAAATCACATGAGAGGAGGTATATGGTTTTTGCATCAAAACAACAGAACAGAAAAAGACAAAAGTGAAGGGGAGGACAAAAAGCATTAGGATGACATTGCTCTGGGCTCTGAGAATAAATACAAAACAAAACCACAAGGTGTCTTCTGCCCAGAACACCAGAGTAGGGAGCAATCAACAGTCCAGGAAACAACAAAAACAATTAAGAAAGAAAGAAAGCTAAACTGATTGTTTGGTGCTCTCAGAAACTGTGTGATACTGAGAGAACATTAGACAAGTCACAGAGTCACCTGAAACAAAGAAGCAAAGATAACACCTCGCAATGATAGGAGACATGACTAGAAGTTGTACTGATTATGAATCTTTCATTGCAACTGGCTAAAAAGCTAACTCAAATATACTTAAGCAAAGCAAAATGTCATCAAGAGTCAGTATTTCTGCATCTTTGAGTCCAGTTCGCTTTCAGGTCACTTTATTCTTAGGTTACATATGGTGGCCCCCAGCAGGTCTACCATACACAATCTTGGCCTCACATTCAACTGAAAAAAGGCACTTCTCTTTCCGCACCAGGTGAAAATAACTGCCATCGCTTTTGGTCTGTGACTGACACTGATCTAAGAGTTTTCTCTGTGTTAACTTATTTGATTTTCACAATCATCTTGTATTACATTGAAACAGAGAAGAGTGAAGTCACTTGCCCGAGTCATTCATCTAGTTAGACAGGGACACAGCACTCACATGTAGACATCAGGACCCCGAGTCTAGACTCCTGATCACTATGCTAACCTGCCTTTAGCCTGCTGTTTGTGGATAACAGCGGTGTACCCCTGCATCAGTCTCTCTGAACTGAATACTGCAGGCAGACATTCCTGAATCACATACCACATGCTACACATTGCTGGAACAAACTCAAGGTTCTTACTCTGGACAGTGTGGGTGTGCAGAGGAAAGGTAAGGTGCCAACGGCAGAAAAGGGTGGACAGAGAAGCAAGATGCCCCCTCCATAGAAAAAACAGTTACGTTGCTTGCCTGTGCCTCCACAATCTCATCCCATCAACTTCTCCCATTCCTCTCTTTTCTGCTATCTTCTTATACATAGCAAGACTGTGCACACTGTGTGCTGATCATGTGAACAGAGCAGTAACTAACAAAACTGCTCTCATGAAGCTCACACTAGAGAGAGAAGTGACACAAAGCATGTGACCATATAGTATTCATTTATGTGTGTAAAGAAAAAAAATAACAGACTTGGAGAGTGTTACAGTTGATACATTGTGTCAACTGGAGAAATTTAGAAGTTTAACTAAGAGACTCAGCCGGGAGCCAGGGTTCTTACTTTGTAAATATCCTCATCCTGTGCAAGAGCAGGGCACAAAGATTTTGCCAGTGCTACATCTGCCCTGGGGCACCGAGGTGGCCTGCATACACTGTAAAGGAAGAAAAGAGGCTTGCTCTCCCCACCCCATTTTGCTCTGGCTACTTTTTTTCTGGCCGCTGTCTTGTGCCCACTGCTATGCCACTCTGCCTTGGAGCCAGCTGATTATGGAGTGAAACCTCCACAAGCTTTAAGCTAAGTAAACTTTTCCTTCTTTTATCTTGGATGTCAGGTGTTTTGTCCCAGACACAAGAGAAAAGTAAGGGAGACAGAGAGAATGACAGGGAAAGAAGAAAGAATACTATTTGATCCATTCAGGGAGACCAGTGGGCGCCTTGTGGATGAAGGAACACAGATCTGAATCAAATGAGAGCAGTTGTGAGCGGTGTTGATTCTGGAGGAAGGCAGATCCCAGCAGCAGGAAGAGTGCGAACAGGGCTCTCATGTATGAGGATGCTCAAGGCCGGCCTGGAAGACCAGGAGCCGGGCAGCTGCAGGGCAGTGAGCAAAAGGGAGCCGTGTAGGGGAGTCCTCAGCTGCTCCTTCAGGGCCAGTTGTCAGCTCACCTGCAGGTAACTAGAACCCTGATAACTAGTTCCAAAGGGCTAGTCCTCTGCTTGCAATTACTTCATTATAAAAGTTCCCACAGCCCTTCTGCTCAGTCTGCTGAAATTAAAATCATCCTCTTCGACTCAAACTTATTTATCCTCCTGTCAACCTCACGTCAGCTAATGAGCATGCAGTCTCTCTCTGTTGCCCAAACCTCAGTAGCTTGAACCACTGGTGCCTGGTCTTTCTCCTTTAACCACCAAGAGTCATTCAAAAAAGCTTTTTCTTTTTTTTTTTTTTTTCTTCCTAAAATGCCTTGTACACACATTTCTGTTTCCAGCCAGGAATAGATCCTCATTATTTCTAATCATGGACAATTCTAACAATTATTTCCTGTTTTCCTAACTTGTACCAAACTCCTTTCTCAGATGGACAGGTTGTATTTTGGAGACGTATCTTTCAGTCACATAACTTTGATCATTTTATGGTAAACTCCAACAAGCTGGTGTGGACCTACTTAGTTTCAAGATCTTTGACTAAGAATGTGTTTTGGGGGGAGTTTTGTTCTTTGTTTGCTTATTTGTTTCGGTTGTTATTTGGTTTGAGTTGGCTTGATTTTGGGTTTTAAGAAAATGTTTGGTTTGCTCTGGTCTGGTCTGGTCTTATCTGTTCTGCTCTGGTCTTATCTGATCTGGTCTGGTTTGGTTTAGTTGTGTGATAGCCAAGTTGAAAGATTGAACCCAGGGATGCTCTACCACTAATGACATCCCTCGCTCTCTTTATATTTTTGTGTATTCATTTACTTATTCTTTATTTTGAGACAGGATCTTGCTAAATGGTCCAAGTGGGACGTGAATTTACAATCTAAGTGCTGGGATAACCTTACTTCCTTTTCTTGGCTTGGGATGTATAATCTGTCCTCATACATGAGAGCCCTGTTCACACTCTTCCTGCTGCTGGGATCTGCCTTCCTCCAGAATCAACACCGCTCACAACTGCTCTCATTTGATTCAGATCTCTGTTCTCTCATCCACAAGAAGTAATAACTTCCTTAGTTGGTACTAAGGAAGTGTTCAACTCTCAAAGACCTGGTTCACATAACCTCCATGTGAGCCCATCCTTATTTTCTCTGATCTTTTCTCAAGACAGCTTGTTCCATTCGCCTTGTTTGAATAATATAGCCTTTCAATCTTTCTCTTAATTTTTCAAAACCTTAAGTTATTCTGCTCTTAAAACTGAGGATATAGTTCAGTGGTAAAGCACTTGCCAAACATGCCCAAAGCCCTGGGTTCAATCTCTAACAACAAAGAAAAAATAAAACAAAACAAAGCACTGTACCTCTTCTTATTTTTGCTCTCTCAGTAAATGATTCTGACTGTACCCTTTTGCTAGTGAAAACCTAAGCAAGCCCTCAGTCCTCCAGGGTCTCAAGTCAGTACTGCTAATATTAGTACTTTCCCTGATAGCACAGTTTAAAGGTCCTTGACTTAAATTAGGTTGAATCAGTCTCTTTGCTGAGTCACAGGGCTAACATGGATGTTCGGTTATTTTGGAGTTTTTCTAGCTCTGAGAATACGACTTTGGACCACTGTTGTCACAGTGGTACAGCAGGGAGTGCAGGGCCCACCGCCAGAGGCTGGTGAACAGGCGTTCTCTTCCTCCACAGCCTTGCCTTTACCTGCAATCCAGACTCCCCCTCTCTGTACAAATTCCCTTTTACGTATTTTGGCTTCTGGTTGCATAATGCCTCAGCTTTCAATTTCTGCCTTCCTCTCATCATTCATAGTGCAGACCTTCTGGCACTATCAGAAATCAGCTAGTAAGGGAAGAGCAGTTAATAAAAACTGATTTGGATGTGGTTGGGCTATGTTAATTTTTTATATCAATTGCCTGATTAACTCCCATGCACCCCATTGATGAGAGAGGAATTCCTTTGTCTCAAATAAGAATGAGTTGGCCAAGCACATCACACACCACCGGAAACTGGCAGCGGGGTTTACACTCACGCCTAGGATAGTCAGACAATGCATGCCATGCAGGGCCAACAGCAGTGGGGGCCATACTCCAGAGCTGAGTAAACAAGCAAGGTCCATGGAGGATAGGTTTTGCGCAGTGACCCCTGGCAAATGAAAGCATGACTGACTTGATGTCGTTGATAGGGAAGTGACGCCTGTTCAATAGAGGATGTGGAGACATGTAGCTGGTCCACCTAGTGCAGGGACTAGCCAGCGGGTGAGAAGCCTTCACTGGTGGGTGCAGATGGCACCTGAAAACAGAAGAAGAACTTGTCATTAGGTATTTGGGCTCTAGGAAGCTCCAAGAGATCAAGGCCACATTCGTACCTTAATTTCAGGCTTTACCCCAGTGCTCCATCACCTAAATCTATCCTGAATACCATGCATTTCTCACCTGCTTCATTTCGGCCACTGACACCTGCCATTGCCTTGTCTGTCTGTCCTGCTCTGCTGTCTCCCTGCTTCCAGTCTTCTCTCCACTCCTCATCAGCACCATAGCAATATTTTATCCAGCATCTGCACTAAACATCTGCATTTCCTACTCAAACTGCATTGGTATAAAGTCGGTACTCTTGCCATGTCCACAGAGTCTGAATCTGGGGTCCAACCAACTAAGGATGAAATATTCAGAAAACAAAAAAATATGTTGGTACTAAACGGTTACAAACCTTTTTCTTGTCATTATTCCCTAAATAATCGTATAACAACTCTTTACATTGTATTTAGTTTATGACTGCTGTGGAAACTACGTAAGGCTCTTTAGGAGGATGTGTGTGAGTTAAATGCAAACACTATGCCATTTTATATAAGGCACTTGGGCATCTTCAGACTTTGGTATTTATAGGAGGTTCTAGAACCAGCTCCCTGCAAACACAAGGGACTAGCTGTATTTCCATCACACTTAAAGTATAACAAATTCCCTCCACAGGGCCCACAGAGCACGCTAACCACTGAGCCCTCCTTCCTTTCTTTTCCTATTCTTCCCATTGTGCAGTCTGCTGCAGCCACAGTGGCCTTCTATCCCTCACTGCACTGTGTCAGCTTTATACCATTCTAAGTGTTCTCACACCTGCTACTCTTTCTACTCAAAATCTCTCCCTGTATTTGCAAAACAACTTCTTTCCATGACTCAGTTCTTATCTTCAGTGTCACTGACCATCCCTGGCCATTCTTACCAGGTTTTATTTTCCTAATAAAATCTATCCCTACTTGATGACAAAGTATATCCTCTCTAATTTTTCACTATATCTTCGCTTCTAGAACTGTCCTGAGCACATGCTAGGCACTGCATGAATGTTTAAATGAATAAAGAATAAATGTCTAAAACTGCACAAGTGGAATTGTCTTGTTATAGTTAGCACATAATAGACAAATATGGTTTATTCCTATAAGTATTATTAGCATTTTAGTCTGACCTTTCCCTAATTATAAGCATGCACTAGAGTAACATTTTGAATAAATTTTTTGTGATTATGCATTATAATTCTCTGAGACATGGTTAAGCATCTCACCTTTGTTCTTATTTCTTGCCAACTTCCACACAATCAAACAATTAGTACTTAACAAGTGAGAAAAGCACTCAAGATCTTATACATATGAACTCACTTACTCTTTACCATAGTTTGTAACAGATTCCAATGGATGATATTGGCATCCTTATTTATGAAGAAACTGAGCTATAAAGAGGATGAGATATTTTCCTAAGGTCACCTCAGTTAGTAAATCAGCCAGTGTTCTATCAAAGTCATAAAAAAATATGAGAAAGATAGAGAAACAGACAGACAGATAGACAGACAGAGATTGCTTTACAGGACTATGAAGACAGTCTGGACAATATAATTTGAACCTAAAATGTTTCCCAAAAGGTTCATGTGTTCAGATATGAGGGGCTTTGGGATGATTGTTGAATTACAAGGTTTCTCATTTCATCAGTGGATTAGTCCATTATTGGATTTATAATTTGATGATATTAGTGAGAGACAATGGAAACCTAGAAAGATGAAACCTACTTAAAAGAAATGGGTCATGGGGTCCATGGAGACTACAGTTTGACTCTGGTTTCCTTCTTTCTGGCTCTCCCATCCTCCCTGCTTCCTCACCCCCATAAGGTGCCTTCCTCCTCCACATTCTTCCACCATGATGTTTCCATCTTGCCACAGGGCTAGACTTAATGGAACCAACTTACCATGGACTGAAACCTCTGAAACCATTAGCCAAAATAAACCTTCTCTTTTCATGTTGTTTTTCTCAGGTATTTTGTCACAGCAATGGAAAGCTAACTAACATACTGGGTAAGTCTTCAATTTGTGGGGCAGACTAGTTATAGTCTAGAAACACTCAGGCAGCTGAAGGCCACAAAAAAAATTTCTTTGGAGAAATCTCAGTTTTGCTCTTTAATCCTTTCAGTTGGTTAGATGAAGCTCAACCAGATATTTGAGACAAATCTCTTTTATTTAAAGTCAACTACATGTCGTTATAGATTTTAACAAAATGCACCAAGCACCTTTACAACACTTAAATGAGTATTTAATTAAATAACTTGGCCTAGGCAACCTACACAAAACTATCACAATAAATCAGCCAACCAGGGTCTGAACCAAGCCTTCTGCCTACAAACATAAATCCTTAAGCATTGTGATGCTGCCTTGTAACCAACATTTGCGGAATGTATAAAATGAAAGAACACCTCCACTCTGAAGCAAGCTGACAGTTGTTACTCCTGAAATAACAGCCTGCTCTCCCTCTCACCTGTCCCCAGCCTTGCTGAATACCTCAATTTGTAACTTGTTTCTAGGATTCTTTGAGTAGAGCAGTTTAAAATATATTTGAAAAGAGATTTGATGTGTAAAGCTTACTCGTTTTCTAAGCCAGAGGTCTCTTTATATGTTTGGGATTTGTAGTGGAAAACCCACAAATGGAATTTCAGCACATCTGAATTCAAATGTCCTGGTTGTCTGACAATAGAATTGGCAGCCTAACAGCTTCCAGCCTGACACTGTCTTGCTTTCCTGGGGAAAGTGACTAAAAGCAATTTACACATTGCAGAGGGTTGAGAGTGTCTTTTCTTTATCTGCTATAGAGAGCACAGTAGCCAATACCACTACAGAAATTCAGAAAGTTTCCTTCAGACCTCCTCACACTGACTCAAAAGCTGGATTCTGAACATCCGTTTGTTTCCACTCCTCTTCTCTCCTGCTCAAAGGTTGCCATGTTGCTTCCCAGCATCCCCAAACCATGCCTATTTCTAGAGATGGCCCAGCATTCATGACACAAGATAAGCCCCAATTAAAACTTTGAGGACATGAGATTTCTTCTAACTTGTCTTTCTGCCAATCCTATGTTGTTCCCTTCTCAGCCAATCAGCTCTTAGTAGGTTCTGTAGCATAAGTTTTTGCATAAGGAAATACAGAACTAAAGTATATCTGAAAATTACCTGTAAATGAATACATCATGTCATCACTGTCTGGGTCTATTGTTAATAGTTTTTAAGTCCCTCAGATACTGCCTAAATTTGTCACTCAATTTTCTTTAACAAAAAAAAATGAATTTAGTAAATATTTATTCAGTGTTTGCCTTACAAAAAGTGTTCCAAATGATAAAATATTGAGCAGAGGAAAAGGTCCTTGAAAATCTAACAGTAAGAAAGTACAAATATCTAGCATTAGTTCAGTAAAGAAGACTAACGCTGTAAGTGTTCATGAAATGGATAGCATTTGGGACTCTTTCACGGAAAGTTAATAGTTATAGGCTGGCTTCAAGCTGAGCATTGGACAATGTCATGAATGGTTAACAAAATAAAATAATAGTATCTTCTCTATGTGGAGGAAACCAGATAAAGATAAGTGATGGGTAAATAAGAACTTCAGCAAAAGCCAGACAGACTGATGAATTGAGTGAATAAGAAAGGAACTTATTTTATGCATGGTGATTGAATAGGTCTTCCTTGCAAGGGGCGATATTTGAGCTCAGTCTTACATTTTAGGAAGCAAAAATATAGGCTGATTCCAAACAAATGGTAAACAAATATAAAATTGCTAAGTATATACTTCAATTGTTCAGGGCCACATTATGGATTACATCTGGATGTCTCCCCAAGACCTCATGCATTTAGAGGTGGGATCTTTGGAAGATAACTGGATTAATGGTGCTTTGTGAACTGATTTGGTGTTAGGCAAGGGGTCTGGTGGGAAGAGGCAGGTCACTGAGGCTGTGTCTTGGAAAGCCTTGTCTCCCTTTTTGGATCTGCCCTTCAGTCTCCACTTCCTAGCACCCATGGGGTGAGCAGCTACCTTCTATCATGCCCTTGTGCCATGCTGCCCTGCCTTGGACTGAAGCATAAGCCAAAACAAACCTCTCCTTCCTTAAGCATTAAATGTTGGGTATTGTGTCCAACAACAAGAAAGATGAAAGCAGTCCAGGGAGAAAACCCATGGAAGAGGATTCTGGGGAGCAAGGAAAAGGGAGAGGTCACAGAGGCACCAGAGCCCAGACCACCCAGTGCAGCTGGAAACCACTCTGGAGTGCCAAGCAAGGACTGGCAGGATGTGACTTATGCTTTTTGCTTTTTGCCTTTCTTTTTTATGTTGGTTTTTAAAATTTAATCTCACTGCCTTTCCCAGGCCAACCTTGAGAACCTCCTTCCTCGGGCTTTTAAGGAGCTGGGATTATAGTTGTACACAATTGTGTCTGGTTTATACTGGTGTATCTTTTTCAAAAACCAGGTAGATGCTGACAGAATGTTTTACATGAGTCATATGAGAAAACAATAAGGAGCTAGCTGCTGTGATCCACCAGGCTCGGTGGCATGGAAGAGGCCAATCACTGAAAAGATGGTGACAGGTTTTTAAAATGGGGGGAAAATATTTGATAAAAACAGTTGACGTGAATCGCTGAGAGATGATAGAGGAAAGAAAAACTGGAGTCAAAAATATGCCTTTGTTTTTGTCTCAGGCACCTTGATGAATGCCGATGCTCCTCACCTGATTGGGAAGTCTCCTTTCAGACAGGAAAAGAATGAAAGCCAAGGCCTGGACACAAGTAAAGAACCAAAACTCTCAGCAGTGAAGCTTTAGCTGGAAAATAATTTTCGTATCAGGAGGGCGGAGAGCTGCAGACTGATAAAATACAGGTGTATTTTGAGGCCTATACGGAACACCTTTGAATGCCATGGACAAGGCTGGGGAAGTAGGGTTACATAAATAACCCAGAAGCTAAGAAAAAAGAAAAACTGAAAACCTGTCACCCACAGACCCTTTGCTACCTTAGCAAACCCAGAAATAAAAGAGACTCGCATTACCATTTTGTTAAACCACATAAGCGAACTACAAAAGAATGCATATAAATCATCAAAAATTACCAGAATCTTGTGAGAATTCTTGTAGATGCCTTTTATATGTGCATTTCTTCCGAATACTATGCATTACAATAGGAAGATGAGTACCTACTTATTTCAGATTGACAGAACAAGAGGCCCTTCTTGATGACCTTGTGATCCAGAATCCTGATTCACATCGTGACAATAAAGCTAGCTACCAAGAAAAGGTAGTTTGAACTCTATAACTTTAAAATGTCCACCTAAAATATTTTTTAGGGATAGCCTAAGGATTTTCTAATATTCTCCTCTACACGCACTACTAAAACACTTTTTCAACCTACACCAAGGTGATGATCTTCAAAGTCAGGGAAAGGGAAACCACCAGCTTCTCTTCACCATAAGCCTGTATCAGAATGACCTGCAGAGCCGTTCAATTGCTGCAATGCTGATGTTATGGCTTATATCTAGATGTCCCCCAAAACCTCCTGCGTGTATCAGGGGCTTTTCAGAGGTGGCTGGACCTAGGATATATGCTACACATATTAAAGGTGAGTGACACTGGATTAATCCACTAACTGGTTTATCATAGTTCTGGATATGTAAAACGCAAAGGCCACCTTGGGTGTGAGTGGCCCCACCCAAAAGGCTGATAGTCTGGAGAATAAAAGGGAAAGGAGGCTTGCTGAGCACTGCTTCCTGCCTGTCATGAGAAGGCCTCTTTCTGCTCTGTGATGCCGCCCAACTTGAGCTTGTCAACTACAGACTCAAACCTCTCTAAACTGTGACTTTAAATAAGCATTTTGTCCCAGCAATGATGAAGGGGCTAAGACAGCTGGCCTGCCCAGAACCCCACTAGTGAGTTGTGGCTTTAGAATCAACTCCACAGAAAACAACAGAAGGCTGAGAATCTAAGCCTGAGTTTGGGACTCTTGTAAGTGTTTGCTTTTTGACTATTTAAGTAGCCAATATGCAATTTCGTATCAGGTAGCAAAGTCTAAGAAAAAGAAAAAGGATCAGACAGCTTTTTGAAACCAAATTATTGCCTCTCAGACAGATACCACTGTGCTGCTTACAAGCATTTTTCCTATTAAGATTTAGCAAGTGGAAGGTCTTTAGTAAATAACCTTTCATCTGCAGAAGCTTTCCAAGGAACAAATAAGGAGTAATGCAAAGTAATCCAGGGGAGTTTAAAGGGAGATGATATCACCTGAATTTAAAGTAATAGAATAGCAGGAGAAGTAGAAAATTATATACAATTGCTTTCTGGAAGTATCCTTTCTCATATAAATTTTTATATGCACATTTTGTTACTGTAAAATTAATTAAGCTGACTTGGGTTGATATATGTATGTATACACAAATATATATTTGAGCTATTAAAAAAGTCTGAAACTAAGCAATATTACTACAGATACGTTGTTTTTGATACCAAATAGTTATGCATAATTCAGCTTTAACTTTTATTTTGAATTTTTCCTCTTTCCCTAGGGTAGATGACAGAGACAGATAATTTCTTTGGCAGCCAATGGCATACTCATGAGGTGATTTTTTTTTTCATTTTTCTTAAGGCTCAACTAAACTTTTATGCAGCAATAACCACATTTCCAGGAGAAGTTAGGAAATCTCACCATATTACACATGAAACAGAAACAACAAAATCAAAAGAATGCTGGAATTTGCACTGATTTGAAACAAGCTGTGCATAGCTAATCAGTCAGAAAACCCTGGATTACAACCAAACCATAACAGAAGAATATAAATGAACACAGAGCATGTGAATGATTCTTGCAGAGGGAAAGGAAAAAACCTTGGGTTATCAAACAGCTTTCTGAAAATTGAAAAATAGAAGGCTCTCAATTATCGGCAGCGCACGTCCTCGATTAAGCAAATCTATGTGTCAGTCAACCAGAATATACAATAGAATAATTTAGGTTCATTCTTTCTCAATCTCCAAACATAATCATTTTCATATGGAAGCTTGGCAATGTCACATCTGATTTCTCAACAGATTTAAGAACAGCGTGCAGTCTTGAGGGGTTTTGGATCACCTTTACAAAATGAATCCCAGTACATTTCCACTTCCCTTACGGATTGTTATCACGTACAATTAAAGTTAAACTGTACCTATCAAAACAAGATAACAAATTGTACTTTCTGGTGCAGGAGCCTTAGATTCTTTTTAATCATCTTTTGTCACCTGCTCACAAACTTTACCAATTGAACCCTCTGCAATTCAACCCAATACTTATTAGTGAAGTAGTCATACGTATAGCCATAATTATAACTTTAAAACTTTATTCTAACAAATAATTAGTACTTAACAGCTTTAGAGATGTTTAATGAAGCATTAATGATTTACCAGAAACAAAGATTCAGGAACTTGACAATTCTCTCTTGCGCTTTTTTTAATCATTCTGTTTTGTAGACTTTTATTAAAATAAAATAAAACACCTAATTTGGAATTTAAGATATAGGGTGAGGAATCTAGACTCATATATGTATTAACAGACTAAATGACTCGTTCTTTCCTAGTGTACTAGTCAGGATGGGCTAGTTTGCCAAATAACACCAGCTTAAAACCTTTATTCCTGTATTCATCAGCTTTTTATATAAGGGAAAAACTATCTGACATCTCCAGTTTAAAGGAATGGAAGTTTAATTTGGCTTATAGACTCAGAGGTTTTGGTCCATGATCTACTGGGTCAGTGACAGATCCTAATAGAAGAGCACGATGGAGGAGAGAGACCTGGTCACTTCGTGGTGACCAGGAAGCAGAGCACAGAGAAAGAGTGTGGGAGAGGAAGAGGTCGGGACTAGCTATTCTCTCCAAAATTATCCCTTCATGATCTTCCTAGACACACTCAGAAGTGGGCTCTGTTGATGCCTATGCAGTATGCAAGTCAGTCAAGTTAAAAATCAAGATTAACTATCATGAGCCAGGTATAGAGATGCACATCTGTAATCCCAACATCCGGGATGCTAAGGTAGAATGACTCCAAGTACAAGGCAGTCTGAGCTATGTAGTGAGCTCAAGGTCAGCCTAGACTCCACAGAAAGGCCCTGTCTCAATAAAACAACAACAAAAATATTAGCCATCATAATCTCTCATGCATAATAATGCTCCATGTAAACTAGCACTATGGTCTTTGCCCAACATACTCAGTCTAGAACACAGCTAAAGAGAAGCACTATCTCATTCTATGTTTCCACAGGGAAAAAAAAGGTACACATATCTCTTCTACCTAGTGTTCAGAAGTCACTGGGAAGAGTAAGTCACAAGGCAAAGCTTATTTTCCAAAGGTTGGTATGGCAAAATCATTTTACCATTACCTGAAGGTAGAAAACTGGAATATGCATCTCTGGACAATCCTAATGACTACAAAACCCAGAAATGCATAAAAATGGTCAAGAAGTTACAGGAGTACAGATTCCTTGACAATACCCCAGAGGAAATGTAAAATTAATGGAATCATCTTTCATTTTATATCATACCTATCCACAGAGTTTATCTATTTCTACTAACAAGGTATTAAATAATATAAAATATTTAGTATTCCATAAACCAACAACTTAAAATATTCAAATAAGTAAATAAATGAGCCACATAAGAAAATCTTATATTTCAAGAAAAATCATGAGTATCTTTGCCCTTCTGTGGTTCTCCTTACTTATAGGTCATTATAGTCGAATCTGAAACAGCCTCCTAAATCTCATGTATTTGAAAGATGATTGTATTGTGGGGTAATTAAGATGACTTGTGTCCCAGTAATGAGAAAGTTAATTAATCAATGAACAACTACTGTAAGTGACAGAGATGGGTTCTCACCTGTCAATGTAGAATAGGAGATTTTCACTAGTAAAAACAGGTAAACTTTGTGGAAACATAAGATGTAAAATAAAATCTAGAAATTTAACCAAGGAGCCCAAAAATGAGATATACTATTCACCATGGCACTACCAAAACAAACTTGGCCATGTCCTTCATAAGCAGAAATTTTGCCTCCATGCACTTGACATAACTATTCTGATGTAGTTATCTTACTCAGAGAGACGTAAATAACTGTTTGAATGTAACCACTTGGCATAGTCATCAAAACTGCAAAGGCAGAGTGTAATAATATTTAATTATTGAAAATGTATGTAATAGACATTCCCAGTGTCTAAGCCTTACCTCACTGTAGAAAAACAGATCAAAATGATATCACTCTTCCTGATTATTGTCTCTATTATCTGTTTAAGAGCAGGAAATTTTATCAGAGAAAAGGAACAAGGAGTAGGAATGAGGGAATGGGGAACAGGAAGAGCTCCTGAGAGACAGGAGAGATCCCAAATGGATCGCTGACAAGCCCACCTTGCAAAGCAAGTTTTATAGAACAAAATCATGAGGAAGGTACAACGTGGGTCAAAATTATGATCAACCATTAAGGTTACAAGTATAGCTGTTCTTATGGTTGTGTCTGGATGTCCCCCCAAAGCCTCGTGGAGCCAAGGAGGGTAGACTTTTTGAGAGATAGCTGAACCTAGAGTTTGTGATTCATTCATAGTGTGATGCTGGGATTAACGGTGCTGGAGTTAAGAGTGAGTGATTTCTGAATCAGTCCACTTACTGCATTGGTACTACCCTAATCTCAGCAATCTGGGTAAGATAAAAGGGACAGAAAGAAGCTGTTTCTCTCTTTTGCTTTTGCTGTCTTCCGCCACCCCAGCCACCAAAAACTGTTGCCCCTCTGCCATGTGCTGCTCTCTGCCTTGAAGCCAGCCAACATTATGGACTGAAACCTCTATAAACTGTGAGCTAAGTAAACCTTTCCTTCCTTAACTTTGGGTGTTGTGCATTTCATCTCAGCAACAAGAGAGAAATAACCAAGATTGTTGCTTAGGCAATACTGATCTGAAAGTGGCAAGAGTGTATGACTGATACCATTAATCATGGTTGATAATCTGTAGTCTTAGTCTTGTCTTTAGCATTAGCAATCTTAGCCTTAGACTCAGTCTTAGAAGGTGAGAGAGACAGCCTGGCCCTCATCCCAAATCTCTATTATCAAATAATTTATAAATGTTATCATTGTTCTTAATATCATCACTTAATCCCTCTCTGTTCTTTAATGTCAATTCTTCTCGTTAGATTAATACCACCTTTAAACACTCTCTATCCTCTGTATCTGGGGTCTTTCCAGTCCACGCTCTTCCTCATTCACAATCACCAAAAACGATTCCTAGTACTTTTTCACTATCTATGTAAACTCGTGTATTGTTTCCATGGAAAATTTAATAATATATTAATAATAATTGGTACTTTTTAAGTATTGGGCCAAAGATTGATAAAATAAGTTCACAATGAATCCACCAGGCTATTGGAAGTGGCTCTTCTTAGCTATTAAAGGAAAACTGTGATTTTCTGTTGCTGATATCATTGTTTTTGTGTTGTCCTTCTGAATTCAAGGCTTTTCTATCACTTCTAATTCTAAAATTACCAGCTGGCCTTTTCCTCTTTTGCAATGTTTGTGTTCTTTGCCTCTTTCACAATAGATATTGTAACTTTCAAAGGAAAATGTTTCTTTCTAAACCGTGTGATGGATAGATGCCTTCAACTAGAGATCATTTATTATCATTATTCATTGAATTATTATGAAATGACAGCATTATGTGGAGATAATGGAGCTTAGTTGTATCCTTGATTCTTTATGGATGAGTGTCTGATGACTATGTACACTGGCTGGTAATAGTTGAAAAGATGTGTAGCTAGTATGACCTTTCAGCCAATTTTAAATTGGATATAGTCCTTCAACTTTATTTTTTTCTAAGACCTTAAATGCACATTACAGTTGGTATTAAAAGACAGCATTTTTGTTCTTTAAAAAGTCTCTGAGAGAGCATGGGATGGTGCTCAGAGGTAAACATCAATGATGTACATTTCAAACCATTTTCTAATAATTAACAATAGAGTTAAAAATAAAAGCAACATTATTAATGGGGCAAAAATCAGGAATGAAATGCATATTGTCCTTGTGTACATTATTCATTGAGTTATATAAACTAGTTTAATGGGTTTGCATTTTCTTGTACACTAAAACATCTCAAAATCAAAATTTCTCCTTCAAAATGTCAAAATATGATTTATCTTTTCGGTCTAAGGTGACATATGTGAATAACAATCCATTTGTTTCAAATTTATTAGCCTCAATGTGTAATGCGCTACTTAAATATTTCGGAGTAGATGAGGAAATGACACAGATCCTGGCCTTAAGAACTCATTAACAAAAGAAGACAAAGGAAGTAATGTTGAAATTAGATCTTTAGGCTGGGGTTGTGGCTTTGGATTTTGGAGAGGAGAATGCTAATTTAACAGATCTTGGTAAAAAATCTGCAAGTTCATACCACCAAAAGACTATCCATTCTTATATATGACTACTCCTTAAAAGAGGAATTGGGGCTCATTTTTTAGAAAAACTTGAAAACAGAATTTAACCAAGTAAGTTAAAGTGGAATTACCTAACTGCATTTTCTGAGAACATAAAAGTTTGATCTTCAAAATGCCAAATTTGTACCAAAGACAATCTGTGCTGAGATGTACATATATGTTGAAGAACCAAGTGGTCCAACCAAAGGAAAAATATCTGCCTGTGGCTTCAGACATAGATGGCTTGAGTACATTCCAGCCTCCCAGGCTAGCTGACTTAAAACATAGTTGGCAAGAAGGAAGATTTTACCTTTATCCTATGGCTTTGGCACGCACATTTTGTTTCCTAAATTCTGAGTGGGCAAACTGAAAGAATATGAACCTCCTTCTTCAAATTCAACATGACTAGTAAGCATTTCAAATAACGGCCTCAATATACCCTCCAACCAGAGGGCAGGCATCTATTTGCTAGGTCAAGTTTCCTTCCCAATTCATGGCTGAACAAAGCACTCTGTGCACTACGTAAACACCTATAGGCGATGCTTCAATTGCATTGCCAGGTATGATATTTTTTCCAGTGCCCTTTTGTTTTTCACTGTGATATATATATATATATATATATATATATATATATATATATATATTTCTTATATGTGTTACATAAATAAGAGATGAATAGAAGGGAATGCAATTGTCAAGAAGCCTTAATGGTAGGCATTCCTGTTTACAATTATAAAAATGAACTCCACAATTAAGATTTGTATGTAGTCTTTCTTGTTAAAGACACAAAAATATTTAAGTGGGAGGAAACCCAGAAATCTGCACCATAGGATAAATGTATAAAAAAAAAGTTTTTCTAAATATGCCAACTCTAGGCAAAATTACAAAGTAAGCTTGTGTTTTTTCTTTAGTGATGTTTTCCTTCCCTGAAATATTAGTCTCTAATTTAATAGGTTCAAGCCTGACAGGTAAGTAGTATTATTCCCTATTCCTCCGGTTTCCACCCTGCAGTAACAGAAAAAAAACATTAGGATATGTGTAAACCTGCCCTGATAAAGTGTCTCATTCCAAGCGAGGCAGATCCACCTACCTAGGTCCCAGATTCTGGCCTGGAGCTTTCAGCTATACACGCTAGGTCTGCCCTTAGTCACCTGGATATCTCAGTAGGCTTTTTGTCCTCCTGACTAATTTGCAGTCTACCCATGCTCTCTACTTTGCTGATGATACTAACATTAAGCCTATCATTTGAAGTCATTTCAGTTCTTTGAACAGCAGATCAAGGAACTGGGAGTTGTTAGGATGGGATAGGATTTTAGAGTAGAGGAAAAAGAAATGTGTCAAAGAAATGAGACACGGAAAAATGCAACACACACACTCAAAAATAGAAAGGAACTTTCTTGTGACAAGCCCAAAGAGGTATGAAGACTGCTCAGCTGAGCATGGGGAGGCAAGCAGGACCTAGGCAGAACAGGGTTCAGTGAAAGAAAGATACAGCTTTGCACCAACAATGGGAAGTGGCTCAGGTAGCTAAGCAAGAATGGGGCAGAATTTAGTTTTCTTTTTGCAAAGAACACTATATCTTCGGCATGGAATATATATCAGAAAGAAGGCCAAGAGCTCACTGAAATCAGGAAGGTAAGAGGTAAATGTCGCTGAGAGCCATGATGGCAGTGAAGAGGAATGAAATGAGCACCTTGAGCTATTTCAGAGAAGGAAGCTCTAGCACACGCTCCACACAACTGCAGAAGCTGGAAGAGGAATCCTCCCCTACAGTCCGCAGCTGGCTGGCTTCCTGCAGTAGCTTCCCAGCGCCTTTGGGATACAATCTAGATGGAATCAACGTCCCCCAGAGCTTTCTTCTTACCCCCAACTCTAGCCCCAGGCTTAGTGTTTCTCACCCTCTTGGCCCTTGCCTGAAGCATTCTTCTGGCAGCTCCACATGGAAAGCTCCTCATTTTTTAAACTTGGATTTAACTGTTTCCACCTCAGAGCAGAACTCCTGCTCCACTCAATCAAAGTATTTACCGCACTGCTACCCGCTTCAGCACCTCACTGATTCCTTTCCTGGGCCTTAAAGGCATTTTTCATTGCTTGTCTGTTTTCCATTTACTACCTTTCATTTGTCATGAGGACAGCAAGGTCCACGGGAGCAGGAACCCATCTACTTTGCTTATCTAGCACAGTGCCAGCCCTGGCAGGTACAAATCCACAATAAATACTCATGGACAGTGTGACAAGTTCCTGGTTTCGGGCAGACACAGGAGACTGAGTGATGGCGACCTTCTCTAAGGACCAGGTTTGGTGAGAAATAATACTTTAGTTCCAGAAGCTAGGTGTCAGCTTTATCATTATTTCTCCTTTCTTTTTTTGCTATGGCCCTGAGACTTTTTTTTAAAGAAAGTACTACGTTAAAGCTGTTAATCTAAATACTGCCAAGCAGTGTGCACAGTATTCTAACTTGGCTTTTTCCTGTGTTATTCGTCAGTGTGTTAATCCATAATTTGTTGCAATTTCTTAAAAAGTTGCCAACCCAACAAAAAATTACCATATTTAACCAAATGTCCAAAATAGCAGGAAAACAAATTGAACTTCATTTTTATTATTGAGATTTTTAAATTACAAAATACATACCCCCTTCAATATTGTATAAGTATATATAGAGAGAGTTATAATAAATATAACTCTATGTTTATAGAATCTTTAATTAGTATTATTTTCTTCCACAATCTGTACCTTTTTTTTTTTCTTTTGGTACCAGGGATTGAACTCATGACCTTGCACTTGCCAGGCCAGGCACTTGACCTGCTGATCTATATTCCCGGCTCTCTGCAGCAAATTTGCAATCCAACCTCAAATGACTGATCTTTATCATTGTCCATAGAGGTCAAGACTCAGAAAATTACATAATCTCTATATACGGAATCAGGAAACTGAAGTAGAGAGTGATTACCTTTGCCAAGAAAGAGGGGCTTTATGGCTGACTCAGTTTCAAATTCAGAGTGCATTCCAGGCTTTCAAAACTCTGCTAATGAACTGTGCACTGTTTTCATTTCTGTTCGCTTATGTGAGTATTCACCAAGCTACCAGCACCATATAGATCAGTATCCAAGCTATAAAGGCTTTTCGAATTGCTCACACTGGACATAGTTCAGACCTTAAGTACTAGGAAGCAACTGGGAACAGCTGTTCTTGAATCAAACATAAATCTAAGCAATGCTGCAATATAGCAAAAGGGGGAAGAAAAGCCTTGTCTCATTAAATGGCTAAAAGAAGAGTGTATCTGATAGTAAAATCTTGGCAGAACATAAAATCCCTGTTTACTGCCAGATTGTAGTCACACAACATTAAGGCTACCTTTTTAAGCACAGAGCGCTGGCTTCTCATCATATATAATTCAATCAAGGAGTGAATCTTAGTTGCCGTTAGAGTGGGTAGAAACACTATTGCCAAGATAATGAGGACCCAGCCTCTTAGGGATTTGTAGATAAAAATTAATCCCTTAAATTGTGCCCAGCAGCAAGTCAGTGACATTAGAGACTAGCAAGCAAAGGCATAACCAAGCTTTTGGAGCCAAGACTTTTGAATAATTTTCTGGAGTTACTCCTTGATAGAGCCACACAGTCAAAGCCCCATCTGGGCATTAACAACATAAACTATACAGGCAGAGTCTGTTTATTTTTCCTCTATCTTTTGTTATGACCCTTCTCCAAATATTCTATATGAGTGTCCTGAGTTAGTTACAGGTGACCATCTCACTCCTAGTGTAAAGGTATTTTTAAAAATAAACAAATAAATAAATACATTTATTTATTTATTTTTACTTTCCACAGCCAAATGGCAATTTCAAGAAAAATTCTGGGGAAAAATATCCCTTGGGGGTATTTTTAATCAAGTAACACATATTTTCCATATAAATGTTGCATAGGTGTCGATGTCCGCTCCCGGCCGGCAGGAAGGACACACGACATAGTCTGGTAGTGGACAACCTTTTCTTTTTATTCTTCTTCTCCGTACAGCCTGCCCTGGGTTCTCCCAGCTGAAGCCTCCTTTGGTCCGCTCTCCGCGGCTCCTCTTGTGCTTCAGTCTGCCCCGAAGCCTCTATCGGTCCGCTCTCCGCAGCTCCTTCTGGGCTTCTACTTCCGGGCTTCTACCTGGCTTCTACCTGGCTTCTACTTCCTCCCAGGGGTGGCACCGGTATATATACGGATACAGTGTCCAATCATGTTAAAGTAAGCAAGGCAAGCTGATTGGCTAACATCATCAGTTGCTAGGCAGACTATATTGTTGAGCGGGTTGTTTACGCGGTAAGCAGGAAACTAACATATTCGATGGGAGGGGTAATCTACCTCAGGCTTCACTCTTTACTACAGGCCGCACGTCCGCCAAGTAAGGCGAACTATCACAGACGCGGCTCCCAACATCTCCCCCTATTTTATTTTTTATGAATGTGCGCATCGTAGCCCTTCCTGGACTGGGTGCAGAGGCTTATGCCCTATGCGTAGGCCCACCGTAGGTCCTTGGCTTAGACCCTGGTCGGCCGTCCCATGGTCTGCCAAGGCCCTGAGGCCCTCGTCCTTTTTCTAGGGCCAGGCACAAACTGGACGGAACCTGGATGCACACAAGCTTGCACTCATTTCCTCTCCGTAAAGAAATCCCCTCGGAGAGAAATTTAGACCTGGGCAGCATCTAACAGTCCAGCGGCTTACGTGCAGGATGGGGTAGGGCCTGGCTTAGGTCGAGTCGTGCTGGGGAGGCACGCTCTTACCCGTCATTGACTCATCTACCCTGCTGTGTATTGTCACCTTATGGAGGAGAATGAAGGATGCCCGCCATATCTAGACTCGGTCGTGGGCCAATCGAGCAAGCCATGCATATGCCTGAGGATCTTTTTGTCCATTTCGGGCTACCGCTATTTCTATTCATCTTGTTGGTTGGTCTGTGATGGATCTCCAGTAGGGCAGGTCTGATCTTCAGTCGAGGGCTTTGTTGCCCGTGTCAGTCTCTCCGGTATCCACAGTGGTTCTCGTCCCGGTTCCTGTGGGAAAACACAAATCGCGCCTCGGTTCCAGCTGACCACTGGATCCGGGCCCATCCACTGTCCTGTCAGGACATCTTTCCACTTCACCCACCCTTTATGGTTGGGGGAAGGGTTGCAGTGCTCCACAGCTGGGGAGCGATTATCATTATTTAAATTTAAAAAATTGTGTGTGAATAGTGCCATGGATAATCGTGCCTTTGGGGCCAGGCCTTGGCCTACTCCCCCTTTTTGTTTTTGTAAAATTTCTTTGAGGCTTCTATGAGCCCTCTCAATGATTCCTTGACCTTGGGGATTGTATGGGATACCATGTTTTAATTGAACCTCCATCATTTTGCAGAACTCATTGAAAGCTTTGCCTATATAGGCTGGTCCATTATCAGTTTTTAATATCTTTGGTTTGCCCCATGCGGCCCAAGCCGCCAGGCAATGATTGATCACATTAGACACTTTTTCACCTGTTTCTGCTGTTGCAAATATGACGTGAGAACAGGTGTCTGTGGAAACATGAACATATTTAAGAGTCCCAAACTCCTGTATATGTGTGATGTCCATCTGCCAAACATCACCAGGGATCAAACCTCGAGGGTTTACTCCCCCTTTTTGTTTTTTATTTTTTATTTTTATCTTTTTCGTTTTTTTTTTTTTTTTTTTTTTTTTTTTTTTTTTTTTATTGGTACCAGGGATCGAACTAACAACTGCCTGCTTGTAAGGCAGGCGCTTATGCCGCTGAGCTAAATCCCCAGCCCCCTTTTTCCTCGACCGGCGTTTTTCTCAGCCTGCTCGGCAGAGTAGCCGCCCATGAAAATACCGTCTGCCCAGCGGCGCGACGTCATAAGACTGCGGTCGCGACAGAGTGAAACGGGGCGTCACTTCCTGTGCCGGCTGAGGGAAGGGAGGGTTTCCTGTGGCGGCCTCTCGGCGGGGAGCCGCTTTTAGAAAAGAGCTCCAGGGCGGAGCGGATGGCTCTCTATCTCCTCCCCGCCAGAGAGCGCCGGGGAACCGAGTCTGACCATCAGCGCGCCGACCCTCTCCCACAAGCATTCTCTTGTTCCACCCCCGGTCTCCCCGATTGGCGTTTCTCTCAGCCTGCTCTGCAGAGGACTCTGCATACCAGGCTCGCCAATCCAGGTAACCACCCGAGGGCAGACACGCCCCCGCCAGCTGAATCCAGTCCGCGGGGGTGAGGGGCCCAGAAGACAGATTCTCCAGCATGGCAATGGTGTAAGGCGCAGTCGGCCCAAAGGTTGTAACTGCATTTTTAAGTTCTCTAATCTGCTTTATCTCAAAAGGCTCCCATACATTGCGTCCCTGGCCCATAGCTACTTGTACAGGAAATATCTCGTAGGGGTCACTATCCATCCCAGGTGGTGGATGTACCTCATGAAACAAGCGTCTCCCCTGCCAAAGCCACCTGTGAAAATACCGACCTGCCGGCGGCGGAGCATAAGACGGTGGCCGTGATTGGTCGGAGAATGGGGGCCCGTGCATCACTTCCTGTTCTGACGAAAGGGGGGGGGGCTCCCAGGCGGCCGCCTCGTGGCGAGGGATCGCCTCCGGAAACGGCCCCCGAGGTGGGGCGGAAGGCTCTGCCTCCCTCTCGCGCCGGGGCGCACTCAGGAGCTCTCTACTCTTCCGCAGACCCGACTCCTTATGGAGCGACTTAGGCTCCTGACAGCTAGTCTCTTTGGCCTCCCTGCCATTCAACTTTCCCTCGTCCTCGGAGTCAGACGACTCCGAGGCTAGAGCCCCGTCCTCCTCCTTAGCATCCTTGTTCCCCTTGACAGACACCTCTCGGGAGCTCCCTGACTGGGCCTGCTCAGATACCCTGCGTACTTTTGTAAGCTCTTGAGAGCTTTCTCCACAACCACCCTCGCTCTTAGTGCCGCTACCTAACATGTTTCCCATTTTTTAATATGTTACTCACCGCGTGAGGCCCAAAAATCCGCCACTTACGCGTGAGCCTGAGGGGAGTCTAAAAGCCCTGTAGGTGCGCGCCACCCAGAGCCCAGGCTTATCCCCAACTCACCTGTCTCGCAGCTCTGTACTGGAGCGTTGTCCACTGTCACGTCTCGGGGGTGATCAGTCCCCGGGCGGGCCTCCAAATGTCGATGTCCGCTCCCGGCCGGCAGGAAGGACACACGACATAGTCTGGTAGTGGACAACCTTTTCTTTTTATTTTTCTTCTCCGTACAGCCTGCCCTGGGTTCTCCCAGCTGAAGCCTCCTTTGGTCCGCTCTCCGCGGCTCCTCTTGTGCTTCAGTCTGCCCCGAAGCCTCTATCGGTCCGCTCTCCGCAGCTCCTTCTGGGCTTCTACTTCCGGGCTTCTACCTGGCTTCTACCTGGCTTCTACTTCCTCCCAGGGGTGGCACCGGTATATATACGGATACAGTGTCCAATCATGTTAAAGTAAGCAAGGCAAGCTGATTGGCTAACATCATCAGTTGCTAGGCAGACTATATTGTTGAGCGGGTTGTTTACGCGGTAAGCAGGAAACTAACATATTCGATGGGAGGGGTAATCTACCTCAGGCTTCACTCTTTACTACAGGCCGCACGTCCGCCAAGTAAGGCGAACTATCACAGACGCGGCTCCCAACACATAGGGACTGCCATGAAAATAACCCATTAAGTAAAATATTCCAAAATCGAATCTAATAAAGCTGGATAGAAAAATCCATTCTTCTGCTTTGGAGAGAAATGTATAATAAAACTAGGGAAATAGCTGCATGACATTAAACTCTACAAGCCTAGTATAATCCAGAGCCTTCACAGAAAAGCACAGAATAAGAAATAGGAAAATAAAAGGGAGATAGCATTCAAACATGGCCACAATTAATAGATCTAGCTTCAAACAGAAGAAAAAAGAAAATCAATTCAGTTAGAAAGATGTCAGGATGGAGCAATTACTCACGGCTAATTACTTTTTAAAAGATGATGACAATAGGTTAGTTTTCACAGATATTGATGAAGGAAAACCTTTGGGGAAATCATTTGCAAAGGTTAGCAGGGATATGAATTATTCTCTGATATGTAGGAATGCAAAGAGGCAGGAAGAATAGGTAAAATACTAGTACATTCTAGTGAAGGTCATCAAGACAACTAAGTTGATACTATAAATTACCGTTTTCTAAAATCCAAACCTGTTATCAATATGTCTCACAGTGAATTATTTCCAAGAAAGGATGATTTGTTATGAAATGTTCAGTAACTCACCAGACAAATGGCTTTAAATAACTTTGTTTAGTAGTACACAGTGAAAGGCAAGATTAGATGTGGTCATTCCACTCGTGAATTAAGAATTCTCTTGAAACAATTACCGCAGTACTCTTTGAAGGAGTTCTCCTTCTTCTGGCCTTAGAAAAGGTGGTAGTGTTTAGTGACATATGCTCAAAGTTCACCCATAAAAACAAAATGGTTTTGTGGGTTTTTACAAGCAGTCCTTCAGTATAAGTTAATTATAGATTATAGCCTAGACTTGTGATCAAAGGCCATGCCATGCATATTTGTAAAAAATGAACAGACGCTGGTATGCCTAACTAATTCATTTTCATCATCAAAGTGCCTGTAAATCAGAGGAAGAGATGGATGTCAAAGAAAACCCTTTCTCTTGCATAGTAAAGCTAGGGTATTCAAATACTCAAGGATGGTGACTTCTGCTCTTCAACGCCTGTACAGACACTCTGACCAAAATATAAGCAAATGTATATATAGTAAATGGATCCGCATATGCACATGCATACCTGTGGACCCATATCCTAAGACCACATACTCCCATACACACACTCACATGTAAAGACTCCACAGAAAACCATTAACAATGGCAGTGTATGCACATTTTGAACAGAAAATACACGTTTATTTGCTTTCATCAAAAGCATGATCAACAAAATAAGACACTAGCCAGCCCTAAGCTGTTTAGTCACTCAATTTTTGACACTGAAATTTTAATCAATTATTCAGTCAACAGGAATTTACTTATTCTTCTTGCTAAGATCATAAATGAAGATTCTACTGAGACTAAGTGGCCCCGCTGGGCACTTTAATACCACCCTCCTCTCCGTTATTTCAAACTAGCGCTGGTTGAAGAGCATCTTCAATGTCCTTCCCAGCCAGCTTCAAAGTTCTGTACAGTGATGTACTTATTGTGTTTTTGTTTCTTTTGGTTTTGTTTCTGTTTTATCATACTGGAGACTGAAATTAGGACCTTCATACTAAACTATATCCTCCATTCCTTTTTATTTATTTATTTATTTTTGTTTTTAATTTTGAGACACTGTCTTGCTTAGTCATCTAACTGCCCAGATTGACTAGACTTTGTGATTCTCTTGCCTCTGCCTCTTAGAATATTGAAATTATAGGAATGAACACCCACACCCAGCTTTTCAGATGCAGATTTAATTATTCCAGTTCCTCTATTTGCAGAGCCTCTTTCTCTCATCACTTTTTATATAGCATCTGTAGACCTATGCATACCTGTCTACTTCATAGTTATCATAGATTTTAATACCTCATTTATCAAGCACAACCCAGGAAGCCTTTTGCACTGCAGCAACGTATTTTATGCCTGTTCTATTCTGGTAGTCCATACTACCAGACTAGACATTCTCTTAAAACCTCATGTGATTATTGTCCTTTAGTTATTAGGGTAATTATAAACTACTTGCACTGAGCCAGTATATAACATAGCTTTGTGTTCTTAAAAACGATAGCATCATATCTTCCTTATAGTAAGTGATCAGACAATACATTTTGATTCATGAATGACTGTCCTTAAATGGGCTTAAATATTTCTTTAAATTGTGTCTGGGCCACCTAGCCTAGAAGTAGTTGGCATTCATATAAGCAATGAGGTGAATTTTTTAACCATTACATATATGCCAGAATTACACATCATGTCACAGTCTATAATTTAATCTTAAGTAAATCAATGATACAAAAGATAAAATGTAAAAATTGTTTTGTTATCTTGACAAAAATTTGTCTTTATTGGTGTAATTATTTTAAATTTAGAAATTTGGTAATCAAGATGGAGATATAGTTCAGTGGCATAGTGCCTGCCTGGCAGGTGCAAGGTCCTGAGTTTGATTCCTGGTACGAAAGAAAAAAGAAAACCAGAAATTTGATGATCAAAGCATTCTTAAATTAATATTAAAATAATCCCCCACATAGTATCAAATCAGAATAGAATGAGACTAGAAATCAACAACAAAAGAAACTATATGAGCACATGGACATTGAATAACACACTATCGAATAATCAGTGGATCACAAAGATCTACTGGATCAAGGAACAAATTTAAAAGTTCCTAAAATCAAATGACAGTGAAAGCACAGTGTACCAAAAGCTATGAGACACAATGAAAACAGATTTAAGAAGGAAGTTAATTGTTGTAAATACACATGTTAAGAGAGTAGAGCTACCCCAAATAAATAACCTGATGATGAAACTAAAGCTCCTAGAAAAACAATGTAAATCTGAAACTATTAAAAGGAAATAAATTATAATCATCAGAGCAGAAAATAATTAAATGGAACCAAAAAAAATACAAAGGATCCATAGCTCAAAAATCTGGTATTTGAAAGTATAAAGAAGGTTGATAAGTACACAGCTAAACTTACCTAAAGAAAGATAGAAACCCATATTAATGCTATTAGAAATATAATAGGTAAAATCACAGTGGGTATCAATGAAATCCAGAAGATTATAAGAAACTGTTTTTAAAATTTATATTTGAATAAATTGAAAAATCTAAAATAAATGGATACATTCTTTTATATATACATGAATTATGAAAATTTAACCAAGATATAAGTAAGATCCCTGAGTTGTTCAATAAGAGGTAATGAAATTAAGGCAATTATGAAAACTCTAAGAAAGTCCCGGAACCTAATCGATTCACTGCTGAATTCCAAGGAACTTCAGAGAGGACGTAACACTGACAATCCTCAGATTATTCCGGTGAATTGAAAGGGAAAGAGTACTTCCACATTCATTCCTGGAGGATGGCATTTTCCTGATACCAAAACCAGACTAGAACTTAAAAAAGAAAGAAAACTATAGGGTAATCTTCTAAGTGAACATAAATGCAAAAATCCTCAAAAAAAAAAAAAAAAATACTGGCAAACAGAATGCAACCCGTCATTAAAGAGATCATATACCATGACCAAGTTGGTTTCATTAAAGGGTGCAAGGACGGTTCAACATACACAAAGCAATATGCATAATACATCATATAAACAAAAACAAGCATAAAAATCACAAAATTGTAGGTGCAGAAAAAAACTGACCAAATCCAACATTCACTCATGATAAAAACACTAATGGAAATAGATAAGAAGGATTTTACCTCAAAAGCATAAAGCACACTTATGAGAAACTCACTGCTGACATCATAACACGTTAGGAAAAAGTGTAAACGCTTCCTCTGAAACCAGGAATAACACAAGTGTCCACTCTCGTCACGCCTGTTGCATTCAGTACTTGAAACTTTAGGCAGAATAATCAGGCAAAAGAAAGAAGCAGAAAAGATATGTACAGGAAAAAAGATATATATGACGTATTCTTTGACATAGAAGTCCCAAATAACTCCACCAAAATACTCTTAAAAGGAAACAAATTAAGCAAAGTAGGAGGATACAGAAATCAATACTGTTCTGATACATGAATAATGAGCTCAAAAAAGATTATTTTAAAAAATTAAATACCTAGAAATTAACCTAACCAAGGAAGTGAAACACCTCTATAACAAACTTATGTATTCTAAAAAGAGAGACATAAGGGGACACTAGAAAATAGAAAGACATTCCCTGTAGCTAAAAAGGGGATATTTGCAGATATGATACATAAATTTAATGTAATCTCAATCAAAATATGAACAAAATTCTTCACAGAGCTAGAAAATCCAATCCTAGCATGTGTATGGAAACAGAAGAGGCCCAGAATAGCCAAAGCAATCTTGAGCAACATGAGCAAAGCAAGAGGCATCACGGTCCTGCATTTCAAGATATGACACAAAGCTATAGTAACATACATATATACATACATACATACATACATACATACATAAAATGTTATTGATGAAAAGTAAGAACTATCAATGGAACAATACATGAAATTGAGGATGCAGAAACAACATCCGGCACATTCAGCTTTCCAATCTCTGATAAAGAGGCAAAGAATGTTTGCTTGAACAAAGGTAACCTCTTTAACAAATGCTGAGAAAACTGTCTATACACATGCACAAGAATGAATCTAAACGCATAACTCTCGCACTGTATTTAAATCGTATCAAAATGAATCAAAGACCTAGACCTAGATAAAAACAGAATGCTGAATGTGCCAGATGACAAAATTAGTAAAACTCCTGAAGACATAGGCACAGGCAAGGACCTTCTAAGCAGGCACACAAAAAATAACACCAACAAGGGTAGAGGGTTTAGCTCAGCAGCATCAGTGCCTGCCTGGCAAGCCTGAGATCGTGAATTCAATCCCCAGTACAAAAAAAAAAAAAAAAAAAATGACAGAAAGAAAGAAAAAGAAAAAAAGAAACAAAGAAAGAACAACAACGATCAGCAAGCAGATTATATCAAGTTTAAAAGCTTCTGTAAAACAAAGGAAACAGCAGAGTGAAGGGATAGAAAAAATGCCAACCTTCAGACGGAAAACATTAGTATACATAAAGAACTAAAGATAAATAAAAATAATTAGACTTGTCAAATAAAGAACTTTTAAAAATGAACACTTGAATAGACACTTCTTAAAAGAAGTAAAAATGGCCAATAGATACATTTTTTTAAAAAAAAACTGTTGTGCTGGGGATTTAGCACAGCAGCATAAGCACCTGCCTGGCAAGTACAAGGTTGTGAATTCGATCCCTAGTTCCAAAAAAAAAAAAAAAAAAGAAAAGAAAAAGAAAAAGAAAAAAAACCGTTTAGCATCATTGGCCATTAGAGAAATCCAAGTCAAAACAACGCTGAGATTCCACCCTACTCTGAAAAGAATGGCAACCCTCAAAAACTAAAAATCAAAAAATGCTGGCAAAAATGGGTACAAAAAGGAATTGTTCTACATTGTAGATGGGAATGTATATTAGTACAACCACTATGAAAATCAGTGTAAAGATTCATTGAAAAACTAAAAATAGAAATTCTCTTTGATACAACTATCACTTCTTTGGGCATCTTTGTGATGGGTACAGAACACTCGTGTTTATCTCTGAAAAATCTATGATAACTAAATAGTGGAAGCAGCCTATATGCCCACTGATAGATGAATGAATGAAGAAAATGTGGTATTTCTACACAATGAAGTACATTCAGCCATAAAGAAGCACACATTTAAATCATTTGTAAGGAAATGGATGTACCTGGAGACCATAACACTAAGTTAATGAATCAGATACAGAAGGGTATCACATGGCATCTCCTACATGAGAAACCCAAAGTATAAATAATTAAAGTGCAAAATAAAAGACAGATAATAGGAAACAGAAAAGTTAGTTTTGAGGAGATCTGGGGATTCAGGGAGACAGGAAAGGGGAGGAGAAAGGGAAATATGAAGGATCTAGATATGGTAAATATATGTACTAAGTCCCCATGATGAATGTTGCAAACACATAATAATACAACCTAAAATACAACAAAATAAAGAAATTTAATCATTAAAACAATGGTTACTACAAGATAATATTTTTAACTCTTCTGATTTACAAATTTACATACATAAATTGCTTTGCAAGAAAGCTATTAAGAAAGAAATTAAAGACAAAAGCTGAATAAAGGAGACAGCTATGATAAAGTATCTTTTGCCTTTTTGAAAATACTCCTAGAAAATGGGAAGAACAGGTTAAAGATGGAAAAAATATCACTCGCATTCCCAAAGCTGTATATAAAGAAACACACGTGCATTTTCTAAGTTCCACCGAAGATTTCTTAAACATCCATTAATCCTTCTTTCTTTGACTATGCGACTTTTCTAGTAGAGTATAGCTTCATAGCAGGATGTTTTAATTCAACAAAGAGGAAGAACTTTTCTTTCATAATCCTAACCCAATTAAAGTATTAATGGGATCAAATCACCATGATTCAGAGGGGACCCAAGAAGAGACATTATGCCCTCAACTCCGTCAGGGAATTCACCATCCCTGATTGTCAGTATGTATTATAAACACGCTCAATATGTTCTGTGAAAATTTCATTATAACCAGCTAAGAGTATTGGTATCAAATATTTGAAAGCATTATGAAGAGTTTGGGCAGCCTCTCTTTTGAATAAAGAAATGATTACTTTGACTGTTCTTCCTACAGAATATTTTAAGTCTATAAATGTATTGTATCATGTGTATTTTAACTCAACTTGACTCCCTTTCATAGGCACCCAGAGAGCTCTCAAAAATACAATAAAATCTGAACTAAAATTCTACAAAAACTCAGATAAAAGAAAATTACTATCTGAGAATCCTCTTTAGACAGTGTTTTAGAGACTTTGAAAAGGGACATTGATGGATTCTTGCAGGCAAGGATTTAAGAAATAATATCTAAGCTGGGTAGAAAAAAAATAAAGCACAAAAAGATGCTGAAGTGTGCCCCGTGTATTCTGCTGAGACTTTAAGTTCTACACTGCAGTAATTGGAATGCGATTTCATTACCAGAAGTTTTTACTCAGTCACATAAGCTGCATCCTGGTAAGAGTGTGACGGATACTAAGTGCACCTGTTCTGAGCACTGCGGCCACGTCTCCAGGAGACAGGCAAGGAAGTTATCAAAGCTGTGAAAGCACAGGGTGGGAGGGAACACTCGAGGACACTTGAAACCTTAACATAGACAAATAAAGAACTCTTAAAATCCCACATAAACAAGTACCGTGGGGGTTTGTTTTCTCTTGTATTTGTTTTACACAAAGAACACCCCATTTTTCTTGAAAAATATTCATATTTGTTACTTCTGCGAAGAACATAGAGCTCAAGTGCCACACAATTTAAAGTTAAAATTTTCCATGAATACAGATAATTTCTTCTATTGTAAGGTCTTTTAAAATAATTTACATTTGTGCCTTTTTCATATTCCTGTGTTAGCTTCTAAGCCAGATAGAGTGGTACATGCCTATAATCCTAGCACCCGGAGGCTGCCGCAGACAAACCATGAGTTCAAGTCTAACAGGAGGTAAGTGAAACCCTGTCTCAAAAATCCAGAGAGTGACAGAGACAGAGACAGAGATGGAGAAAGACAGGCAGAGAGAGATTTTAGTTCCTGGAGTTATGTGATAAATCACTTAGGCAAAATATAGACATATGTTATATATGATACCAAAATTCCTATCTTTAACATTTATACTGGGCATTTTCTTTCTTACGGGTTTTCTGTGCAGTGTGCTAAGTAGTTTAAGGGCAAAGGGTGATTTTAGCTTGTGAGTATTTTTTTCCTAGACTTTTTAGTTCCCAGTCTAATTCAGTCAGAGTCAGAAAGTCTCTTACTTTATAGTTTCTGTCTAGTGAGGAAAGAGGGAATTCCATAAATCCACACCACACTAGTCAAAAGGATATGTAGAGAAAGACAGCAGCATAAGTCTCCCTTCTCCAAGCTAGACTTTCCAGATCTGTAAAGGTACCCTGGCGGCCTGATGGAGTTTTTCAACCCTGAGTAGTTTCAGATCCAATCACAGCTGACTGTCCACACCTGGTTTGTCTTTCCTACCTTAACTTTCTATGTGAGATAAGAAAACCAGCCCCAGCCATTACCAGCAGAAGTCCAAAACCATGGGGAGAAATAATGTGAGGTATAATTTTTAAGACCCCTCAACTGACAAGTGGTTCTGAATATTTATCGCATTATAAAGAGTCCGTTGTATTTCCTGGCCAGCCTGCATCCAGGCAGCTGATGACAGGTCTTCTGTGAGTAGAAGGCAAAGTGGTGAGCCTTTCCTCCCAAAGATGGGAAGGATCCTGCCTAGGGAAGAAGGAGAAGGAGTCAAGACCAGGTCGCTGCACCCCACAACTGTCTGGGTCTAGAGCGCATTCCTTCTCCATTTGAAGAGTATTGTATTCTTCCTCTTTCAGGATCCCTGTTGGGGTTCTGCCCTACACCCATTCTCTGCTCACTGATGCAATAGCTGTTAGAAAAAGTCCAGACAGCTATGGGAGACTTGGGTTTCAGAAGGGCAAAATTTTATACAATTAATAAAAAGAAGCACTAGGTTGCTGAAAGTGTCATGCTTTAACCTGTATTGTTATGTTGTTATGCCCCCTTTTATCTCAACCTCTCCCTTATTCATTAAAAAATTATTTAATTTTTTTAAATTTCTTTTTTAAACTAAGGGGGAAAAAAATCAAAAAAACTAGCAGGATATATTATAGTAACTTTTTTGATTTCCTATTAACTTGAAGTCTTGTAATACCCCCGTTATCTTGTTTTGATTGATTAGACTCTATTCTGCTCTGTATGAAAGTATCAAGTATCAGAGTATAGGCAACTACTTTGAAGGCAATAAGATTCACTACGATGCCCATTCTGGTTTGACTATTATCCTCTTTTGAGGTTCTGTAAGATTTACAAAGTTTAGGTTTTATTGGTCTTGTTCTCTACTGTTTTGTTTAACTTTATAATACCTAATGAGACAGACAATTCTTAAGGAAGCAAGAGTCATTACGGTAACCTTGTACTCTGTTTTTACATCATGTGCTATGTCCATCCTTGGTTTTGACTGACAGCTTTGTTTTATCATGCTTGATTTTATTCTCTTACAAAAAAAAAGTAATAAGATCTAAGGGAGCAATAAAACCCAAAACGTGTAAATTTTGTTGTAATACAGAGAGGGGAAAAAAAAAGTGCCCTAAAGGATACAACAGCAAGGGTGTTTAGGTGTGTTAAATAGATGACCATATTAATATTTTTGATTGGATTACTGAACACAACTATTTGCAGTATCACTGTTTGAATGTTCACTTTGTATGCTTTGATCCTGTGACCTGAAACACCGTTTCTAAGATGATAGCGTGTAATCTATTAACTGGTATAGCTTACTGTTTTGTTTTTTTTTTTTTTTTTTTTTTTTTTTTTTTTTTTTGGTAGTTCTGTATTACTTGTACCCTTTACACTGTTTTGTTTTGTTCTGCTTTTTTTCTCTTTTTCCTTTTAAATAAAAAAAAATTTAAAAAAATAAAAAGAGCATAGATATTCAAATATAAAATTAGGTATAAAAGTCTTAATTTATTAAGAACGAGAAAATGTAACACATTAGCGGGTAGATCATGGCTGTTCCTGGTACTACCAAGCTCCTTCCTCTGTCTCTAGATATTGATCTGTCACGGCTGATGTGTGTGATTCCTGCCCTTATTTCCACTCTGTCAATTTCCATTTTCATGTAATTGTACTTTAGAAAATTACCTCTTTTACTAATAAGGTTCCTGGTTAGTTGAGAGATTTCACTGATGCTTATGAGTCTTTTGTGCAATATTTCATTAAGCTTTTGCATATTCTGGTTGATAGCTAAAAGAGGAAATGAACACAGTTATGGCTGGCAGGGTAATAAAAATACAATAAAAATAAAAAAAGCTTTGGACAGATCTTTAGCATCTTTTTCTATGCCTTTGTTTGGTTTTATATGCATTTCTTTATCATGACCATACTTGATAAATTTTATTTTAGTATCCTTACTACGCTTTTTAATGCACAGAGTTTTCAAAGATAGACAAAATAGAGACTACAAATTACTGTCACTAGTTAACATTCAATTGCACTGATGAAATTATAGGAAAGGGTTCATTTTCTGGTGCCGTCTTTGGATTTTGTGAAATTCAGGTTACTGGCTTACTCAGTAATTTGGTAATTTGCAATAGGTTTTCCCATCATTAGTGCAAATTAGCAAGGTTTAGCTATAATGTGAATATTAATATCTTCATTTAGAATCACTCCACGTGCCCTCTTCTGGTTTCTAAGGACAAGTTGCTTTTTTAAACCTCAGAGAAAGGCTAAATGAAACCCATGAGTATGATGTTTATGAAAAAGCAGTTGATAACTGATTCATTATTTTTTCATCTTCTGTGACTAAAATGTCAGTGACTTTGGTAATGCTGTATTTCAAAAGCTCCAAAGACTAACCGATAGTCTCAAGTACATATTGTACTCTATTGGCGGAATATGGGTCCTTGGCTAGACGAATTTGCTAGTCCAGTCTGAGCAGTCACCACTTGATCACACATCTCTCCTGCATCTAAGTTCCTGATGGCAAAGTTTACATCTCTCATTTGCTGATTCCAAGTCCTCTGCTTAGCATCCTGCAGTCCTTAGTTACGTGATCTCAGGACACACTGGAGAAATGTTAGCCTCTGTCTGTGACCCTTTTAAGAACCTTTAATGTCTTTTGCAGTTGTCACTATGGCACTCACTTGTTTTCATATTTCTCCCTGACAACCATTCTCCCTCAATATCTACTTTCACCACTGAGCTACTATCTAAATGCATACAAGAGTCCTCTACTGTTGGTGTCTTTTTTCCTAATGGAAGAAACATGGGAATTTTGCCTTTGAATAGACCAAAACTACAAACATACTAATTCCTTACAGACACCCCTATCAGAACTGGCAAATAGTCTGCTTCTCTGCCTAGAGCAGGTTTCAAAGAATTACAAAACTTTCTCTCCACTTCTTTCCTAAATGTGACATTCTTTAAATTTAACACTTGTCATCAATCAGCTTGGAGGCAAGAATGGTCACATGAAACAGTGTCTTCATGAAAACTAAAGATAAATTTGCCAACTGAGACCTCCAAACAAGACAGGAAAATGGATAGTGGCATGAGAAATCAAAGATCCTTATTTTCTGAATTTATTTCACCTTCCACTTAAGATTCCACTTAAAGAACTTAAACTTTGAATTTGAGCGCATGTTCTGACACATTGGATAAGCAAAAGTGGGCAATAATATTGTTTCATCAGGCTATAGTAAACACTAGAAAGTAATATGTAAAATATATAGCACAGAGCATGGCACATTCTTAAGCCTAACGAGGTAGTGATGTTAAAGAAACAAGCCCACGCAGGTCCTTGCTGGGGTTCTGTAGTTCACTACCAATAAGACAGTCATTGACAAAGCTTTGGCTACTATACGGGAAGGATTCTGACCACAAGCAACATGTTGTTCAAGAGACAGAGGGACAAGCTGTCTCAGTTCTTGAGGAAAGTCTAAGACTCAAGAAATTCTATGATTATTCATACTGAATCCAAAAGCTAGGATTTGATGGTTGGAATAGAAATGAAAACTGACAGAACTGTGAAGGGGAGGAAGAGGAGGATTGGTGGATGACCCGCGGTGGCTGAAAAGATAAGAAGTATAAAATATAAGTAACCTTTATTTTGGGAATGCGGGAGAGACACCCCTGACCCCCCGGGGTGTGGCATCTCCACCCTGGGGCGGCGATCTCTCTCTCAGACACGTGGCGTGGGGGGAATATAAGTAGCCTAAGCTTAGGGCAGTGCCCTAAGGCTATTAGAGATACACAGGTATTTCATTGGCACACGTTTGGCGCCAGGGGCAGGTTTCTAAGGATGGGGGTATAAGGTTACAGGTAAATCTCTAGGGGAGGGGGAGGCAGGAGCTCCCTAATTCCGGCTGAGGCTTTTTTGGCTACAGTGTCCAGTCTGGGCCAGCAACTCTTTCAAAAACCAAAGGAGAAATGGGGAGCAGGTATTAGCTACCCCAGATGTCAAATACAAGCTCCAATTTCCATCTCCGCCCCGCGAGCCAGTGGGTGTGTGCTGAGATGGGCAGGCATAAAGGGAACAGAGAACACTCAAGTTAAAAGATAAGACTGCTGTTAGCCTGCTGGAATTATTTTTAAGAGTTACATAAATAACACCTAATACCAACATCTTTGGAAACCACTGGTCGCCAAAGCCTTCCTGCCTGAGAGAGCACATTTTCTGAGCAGAGGTTCTGTGTCCTGAAAATCAGGAATCTGTTACCTTAAGTCCCACTCCCTGCTGGGCAGAGGCAGCCATCAGATGCAATAGCTGCGCACACTTGAACTGTGCAGGAGAATAACCCTGTGGGGGCAGTGGGTCTCTGTCGACCTGCCCCGCAGGATCACCTCAGTGGGCTTTCTCCTCCTGCAGCCAGGCTGTCAGTAGCCTTTATTGGGCTAATGAAGAGCTTGTTCTCAGGGGCAGAGGCTGTTTGGGAACCCATATGGGGCTCTTCCCTTCCCTTTGTGAATGTGTAAGGACTTCCCCCAGGGAGTTAAAGCTCCTTCTCCCCACCCTGTTGCTTATGTTACATTTCAGACTTCCATAAGGCTACCATCCTGCTGCATCTCATTTTTTTTCTTTATTTTAAAAAGTAAAACAGAAAAGAAAAGGATCGAAATTATATGGAATTTCAAAAAAGAAAAAATAGTAGGGAATTAACACTAGTTAATATATTGCACATTGTTATCTCAGAACTAGTTCGGATTACAAAATCTAGATACAAAAGTGATCAATCAAACAAAGACAGCATTTTAATACATTAGCAGAACCTTCCTCTTCTTTAGACTCTTCATCCCTGTTCCCAGAATTCCCTGAACTCTTTCCTCTCAAGTTATCACATACTTTCTGCTGGTCAGTGTGTTCCCACTTCAAAGTTTCATTTCCAGTGTAGGGGTCAAGGGCTTAGTTTAGGAAAGAAAATAAATAAATAAAGACAGAGAGAGAAGTGAAAGTGAGAGCCTCATAAAAAGGGAAAATCACAACAGATTGCAATGAAGCTAAACTGTCTATTCATTCGAATCAAATGCTATAAATTTCTAAGCATAATGTTTGACAGTAAACTGTCATCAAAGCAACAGACTCATTATAAAAATGCTAAGGGTATATAAATCTCATTGACTGCTTATCATTAACTGCACAGGGTGCTGATAGGAAATGCCTGACTATAATTTATATTTCCCTAATAAGGTCCACTTTAGAGCAGAGCTGTCAGATCTATTACTCACCTTTCCCCAGTTTTATAGTTGTTCTGGACAGCACTGAAATTGAATGTAAAAGTGTAGTTTCAAGCATTATCTTTTTTCTAATATCTCATCCCTGCATACTGAGGCATGCTTCACCTTTAATCAGAACTCAACAGGCAGATTGTTTAGTTTCTTTTTTTTTCTTTCTTTCCTTCATTCTTTCTTACTTACTTACTTTTTAAAAAAATAATCCAAGAGAGAGAGAGACAAAGAAACAGAAAGAGAAACAGTCTTTTTTAAAGGCAAGATACAATACAATATTATTTTCTTATTTGAACCATTGAAAAGGTCAACATTGATGGTCTTGGAGCATAGTGTTTTGGTGGGTTTGAGGTTTGGGCTGGTGTTTTGGTCATGAGTAAGAAGTTTGCCAATAAATTACTACTGTGTGGCAGGCACGGGATCAGGCATTTCCACTTAGGTTACCTTCTTTATCGTAAGAGCAGTTCCAGGGATTCCAAGCAACTCTTTACAGAATTATTCCACATATTCAGAATCTCTTAACTAATCAGAAAAAAAGAGGTTGGTCCCAAAAATGACATCCAGCGTGAGAACGTGTCCAGGGAGCACACAAGTAAAAATATCAAAAGGAAGAAACAATATTTATCTCCCAGCACACTTCTGGGTCCATACTCTGGTTATGAAAAACACTAACAAAGTTTCAGTACGCTTGGAGAAAAAATGTTTTCCTATTTGTGGCATCTAATCAGTGAAGTGATATGCCAACTACCAGTGTACCAATTCTTGTACAGTGGAAGCTTTCAAAGTGTCAGAAGAGAAAGGAAAAATTTCCAATTTCTGGTTAAATGCATCAAACCAGTATGTTAGGCAAAGATTGCCTCAATTAAAGATGCTGGAGAAAGCTGAGCTATGCCAAATGTTAAACCAATCATGAACAGGATCATAGATACTAAATCACAGAATTTCTGGGTCAAGACTAGTTCTAAATGAAGGAGTCCCAGTATGATGGGTCCTGGCAATGAGTTGCTGTCCACAGCCAGTAGGCCTTATCTAGAAATTTCTTATTTGCCTGGCCATATCCCCTACGTCTACTAAAGCAGCAGTACTTACGAAGTATTCCAGGCACAAAGGACTCTGCATTACAGGAATAAAATCATTGAATCACAGCACCCTCTCACTTTCAATCCCCCTGAAATAGCTGCTGTTTCTAAAACCTAATTCCACATTTCAGAAGAACAGTGGGAACTGTGTTATCTGTGTTACATTCAACTGCACTACAATGTGCCTGGGCTCACCCTTTCTCAAGTAGATCATTCGGACCAAATTCAATATGGTAGATGATGAAGAATTGAGTTGCCAGTGTTATCGAGGCTTAATGTTAGGATCCTTCTATCACTTCCTTTGGAACTGTGCTGTAACTTTCCTTTCAGTCAATAGCCCTTTAATAAGAAATCTGAGAATACATGCCAGATTCCTGTTTTATTGTTTTCAATGACATTTTAAGGATTATTTCCTCTCAAGATCTTTCCATCCTATGAACCCATTTGGCACGCAGTGTGTCACTTTCCATCTGTGATACGAATCCATGCATGCCTTCTTTTAGTCTTCTCTGCAGCCTCTTAGTGAGATAAAATCAGCACAAGTGTAGTCAGCTTCAAACATCACTAGATGTTGAACCTGGAGAGAAGTCACTTAACCTCTCCGAGCTTTTTTCCTCATTAGTAAAATGAACATGTAAATCTGATCCAGTGTGCCCCTTCTCAGATGCCTTCAACAGTTCACAAATGGCTAAGCAGTAATCTCAGTTCTTTTCACTTACATCTGATACCCTCTCAGTGGCACATCGAGTTTTTATAGTTACTCAAGGGAGGTTGCTGCCAGGCTGTTGAAGATAGGTAATTGCTAGCCTCCAACTGCCACTTGTTACAACCAGCACCTTGATAAAAATCTCCTGTAGAGTGTAAAAGCCAAATTCCTTTCCTAAGAATCCAAGGCCTTCCATAATCTAGCTGACCCTGCCCACCAGCCCACAGATCCCCCTCCAACCCCCAAACACATTCTTTAATCGCAGGAATATTGAGTGAACAACCAACCATGCTCTCTGTCACCTCCAAACTGTGATACAATTGGCACCTTCTGAAGTATTCCTTTCTTTCTTTATTTAGTCTTTTTCTTCAAAGTTCTAATCATTCTGAAAGTCTTATTTTAAATTTTATTATGAATAAAACTTCCCCTCCACTGGCAAGGAAAATTGTGATGTTCTTACACCTATGCTTTCCTTAAATCAAAACATCCAATTCCCACAATTATCATTAGAATTTATTTGCATGCCTGATAGAGCCCCCTAGATGTTAAACTCCTTGAAGGATTATGATCCTGATCTCCATTCTAGGATGTGCCCAGAGTACCCAGCACATTAGAGCTGCTCACCAAATATTAAAAGAAATGAATGTTACCAATCTCTTTTAAAAACCTTTCAAGAAATTTCAAAAAGAATCAACTCTTATTCAGTTGTGTGGCTACATAAATATGGCACTGATCTCATACAGTTTTTTTCTGGCAGAGCTATAATGAGCACTGAATAACAATTTGCTCAAATCACCCCATACCAAATGTAACTTCATCAAAAAACTTATCAAAATTGACCACATTTGTGAAGTCACATAACCCTTCAGAGTCATAGATGATCAAACTGTGCAACCATCTAATTCACATTCATTGGAGTCACTGACTCCACGACAAGGGAGTAGAGGTAGAAAGATGAAGATAGCAATTCAGTGGCCCTGAGGATCAATGTGCATTACAAAAGGAAAAATTCTGCTTTTTAATGGCCAGCTACATTCCTAATTTCAGCCAGCTATTTCACTGAGGTGAGAGACCACACACCACAAATCCATCTCCATGGACGAAAAGAAATTTCAATGCATATATATCATGGATGCAGGAGTGGTGATATGATTTCCTAAACAGAAGTGTGTGCGTGCATGTGTGTGTGTGTGTGTAAATTATACAATTAAATGCTTACAGATAGCATATATAACCAACAATATAATCAGAATCAAACCTATATGTGACAAGTAGTGCAAGCAGAAGAAATAAGATAATCTTCCTCCTCATTTAAACTCACATTCAAATTATCATATACCAATGATAGCATACCATTCAACTCCCAGTGCTGAGATAACTAACAACAGCCCCGCCAAGTACTCCTGAATCTTCAGACATGCTAAGCAAAGAAAAGCAATTTTTATGTTTGCTGATAAATGGTTTAATCAAACCTAACAGATGAGGCAATATATTTTGAGAACATTTTGTTGTTCAGATCATGAGGTCAGTAATTTTCTTTGGTACAAACACACTGCAGTATAACTGACTATGCACTGTGGGAGTGAGCTAGTGAGGGGGGATGACATAGATTTCCTGCAATAGGTAATGTATTATATCCTATCTAGAAAATACTTTGTACTCTTATGTTCCAAAAGATACTAACAAAAGGAGAAAGGCATGAGAATTGATAAGTTTCCTGTGACTTTGCTGAAAGAGAATAAAATAGCAATGTAACATTCTGCTTCACAGAATAAATAAATAAGTAAAGTAATAAAAAAGTGGAAGTTAAATTTCAATACAGCTTTCACAATTCAATTCATCTTGTGCATGGTATGGAGCCAACTTTAGAAAATGTCACTAAAAATAATGACTACATAGTAAGATTACTGTCATGTAATTTGTACAATTCAATTCTGCAAAACAGAAGATCTAAGGTTATACTTTAGAAAGGCATGACTTTTCATGGCCAGCTAGCTCTGTATCACAGCCAACAGCCTCCAATGTTTGAAGCTCTGTATCATGTGCTCAGAGAATTTCTTCATGTTTTTGCACAAGCCTTTTTATACCCTGGAGAATAGACTTTCTAAAACAATGCTGACATAACTTTTAGTAAAAAAAGAAACTTCAGCCTGTGCTCATGCACCATTGGTATAGGATATTGATGGCCCCTCACATTTATAGAACACTTGTGGTTTTCAGATTACTCTCTCACATTCTTTTTGAACTTCCAACAATTCTTGAATGCACATGGAAAAGTGCTATCTCAATTTACAGATGAATGTACTAAGACTCAGAAAAGCTAAGCAGTCAGTCCAAGGTTAACTAGTTTTAGGGAATATTTGACTAGATTCTCCCCAAGATCCTCCAACTCCTTTTCCAGGACTCTTGTCACCATTGCAACTACCAGAAAGGGGACCTCTGCAGATGACCAGTCATGCATGTAAGTTTAAACTCCATGAATAATCCCATTGAGCTGCCATCAGGATATTGCTAGATCCTCTACCTCCTCATCTTACATACAATTGATGTGGTCTCAGAGAGCCTTAGCTCATAATCCGTCCTGTAAATTTCTCATCTCTCATTACTATAGTTGCTATAAGGGTCCTGTAACTAAGCATGGCAGAGGCACAAGTGATAAAATCTTAAAAAAAAAAGAAACTTGTGGGATAAATACCTGTCTTAGTTTGCCCAGTTATCACAAGACTGAGTGATTCTCATTATATAAGACTGAAGAATTTCCGAAGAAGTAGGGTTTTAAGTATAGAAACTCATACAGTTTATACAAACCAGGCCAGTTGGTCACCCTGTTTGTAGTTTGCAAGGTTTCAGTATAGTGTGTTCAACAAACAAGGATTTAACTCCCCCAAAACATTGAGAATGGTACGCCTTTACTTCCAACTCATACAGCAGTAAGAAGTGGAATCTACCAAGACCAAAACAGTTCCCATAAACCAAGTGAAAGTTGATGATGACTTGTACAAGGCAGTAACAGTGAGGATGGAGAAAAGCAAACAAATTAAAAGATCAAATGGATTTACTATAGTTTACTATAGTTTCTAAGGTAAAAGAAAGAATCTAGGGTCAATATATATGTTTCTATGCTGAATTTATATTTTTCATTCTAAAAGCAGTTTATGCCATGCACACAAATTTCAAACTTTGCATGCATCAGAAATAGAGAAAGATTGAGATTCTATGATGGTTCCAAGCTATTCTTAAAATATCCAGGCAATATGTAGTTATATGCAGAAATCAAAACCATGCTACCTTCACAGTCACCATAATGTAGCATCACCCATTCACCCATCACTGAGCACTTATCATTAGCTTCTCAGTGCCAGTGGATAGTCCAGACACTGGGAATAAAAAAAAAAAGATGAATGAAACAGAGACTGTGCCCTCAAGGAGCCCACAGCATAGAAGGCAAGATAGGCAGGAAGAAATGTGCAAAATAATATGGTCAAGGAGACACAGTTATGTGGGAGCACATAAAAGAAGCAATTTACCCATTGTGGAGGAAATGCTGGTTCATGAGGGCTTCCAGAGGAGAGTCTCTCAGGCCTCTCTTACAGTTGGTTATGTGTTTAAACTCATCCCATCTCCTTTTCTCAGCTAATTCTTTATAGAAAAAGATCATTTCTTCTTTATCATAGAATCTTGCACAGCAGGAGCTCAATAAGACGGATGGATGAGTGGATAGATGAATGGTGGATAAAATGAGTGGTATGCAAATGGATATTGACCTGACCTCAAAAGACTGAAGAAGAATAGCCACCAATTCATGGCCATTACCAGATAAATAGCTTTTTATGGAGAAAAGGATTTATTGAGAAGGTACTAGATTAAATAGGCCATTGGCCCAATTTTGTTTTATGGAGTTTGACCCTTATCAGTTGATTCTTGGTGTTTAGTATTTATTGAGCCAGATTTTCTCTGTACTTAAGCTACTTCCTGGGAGAAGATTCAACACTTCTGGAAACTGCATTAACTCTTTCAAACCACCAGGGTGCTATTCAGTGAATTACTTTTCAGTAATTAAAGATGCTACAACACAAAAGCCCCATGTGCTTGGCAAAGGAGAGCTAATCTCCCCTCTTACTTTCCCCAGCTGCTTATTTCTGATTATCAAAGAGATAGGGTACAAATATGGGAGGATTACACAACGACAGTGAGTCCTGATTTCATATAAGAACCTACAGTATTCTCTCCCTGAAGTCCATGAATTTTTCACATTAGCGAACAAAGATTAGCAGGATCAAGTGACTAAAGCACTAAAACTTTAATCCTCATTCCTGCACAAATTCACTCTGTGGTTTTGTACTTATCTCCTTCAAACTCTTTACTTTCTTTACCCCTCTCTGTGCATCTGCAGAATGATAAGAGCAGTTACGGGCTCTGGACAAGTAATATCTCTAATCTTTTTTTCTTTTGATATGTGAAAAAATAGAGCTGAGCTTGAACCAGTGTCTGTCTTTTTTGGTGTCCATATACATCCTGAAATCAATTCAGATTTCAGAGAAAGCAGAATTAAAAACAGAAATAGTCTGCCTTACTCTCTCTTCCCCACCCCTTCAAAACTAGGAATATTCACTTTGCATTTGAAAATTCTTATGGTACTACTTTGCAGCTTTAATTACCCAGGTATCTTAGTTACTTTTAGCATATTGCTGAGACAAAATAACTGATGCCCAAAGTAGGGAAAGGAATGGTTTATTTCTTACAGTTTTTGGAGGTTTCAGTCCAAACTCAGTTGGCTCCAAGGCAGGGTGGCATGGCAGGGCCACAGTTCATGGTGGTTGCAAACAGCAAGGCAGAAAACCACAAAAGAGAGTGAGACACACCTTCTTCCTGCCATTAAATCACTTCCTGGCTCCACCCTTAGGCCAGTGTAGCACTCACACCCCCATTCCAAGTGCTAGGCAATGAATCAATCCCAAATGCATAATGCAAACGCATGAGGCCTGGGGGCCACAGACATAAACAATGGCATTCCACCCCTGGGCCCCAGGACTCACTGCATCTTTATACAAAAGACATTTAGTCCATCTCCAAGAGTTGCCAAAGTCCTAACAGTTTCAGCCATTGCTGAGAAGTCCAAGTCTCAAGTCTCCTCCAAGATCTATGACAGACTCTTAACTGTAACCCCCTGTACAAATGAAATAAGGTTAAATATCTCTGAAATGCAAAGGTACAAGATAAACATTCCCATTGCAAAAGTTACAAACAAGCATTGGAAACAAAGCAAGTCCAACATCCAGCAGGACCAACATTAAGTCCTAGAGTTCCATGCTCAGCATCTGAAGCAATCTGGTTGCAAGCTCCTCTCTGTGAACCTGATTGTGAAGCAAAGCTTCTCTATGTTGCTGCCATTCTGGAACTTCATGTGGTCTCTGTCACCATTCTGGAATATGGTGCTCTGCAGCTTTCTCCTCTGAGCAAATTCTTTCACTCACTTCTGCAATTTTGAGGCTGCAAAGGGTGGAGACCCACTGCTTTTTTGGGGATGTCCTGGAGCCATCTTTCTCATCTCTCTGTTTCTCCTCAGCAATCAAAGTCTCAGCCCTGTCTTTACAATCCACAGCTTTACTGGAGTTTTTCTTCTGACCAAATTCACAGAGTTGTAAATTATCCTGCTGGGTTCTTTGCTCTTTGTATGCAACATAAAGCTGGCTAAAAGCCCCCAACAACAGCCATGCCTCAGCCTCAACATTCCACTGCCTTGAAATTTCCTTTTCAGATTAATCAATCCATTGTCCTTTGTCTCAGTCTCAGGTAGTCTCTTGGCATGAGCAAAATGCAAACTTTCTGCCAAGCCATAACACACATCATGGGGAGTCCAACAACCAATGCAGTTCTTCTTCCCCGCAGAAACCTCCCAGCCTGGTCTTTACCATCAGGCTTTCTATCAGCCTTCTGGTCTCCTGAGCTCTGACCAGAATCTCCTCTACAGAACAGCCTAAGCTGCTCCAGCTCTATGCATCCAGGTGACATGTCCAAAACTTTCCAAAATCTGCCCACAAGCCATTTCCAAAGCCTCTAGGAAAAAAATGATCAGGTATAGTCACATCAAACGACTCCACTCCTCAGTACCAAATTCTGTCTTAGTTACTTTTAACACATTGCTGAGACAAAATAATTGATGCCCAAATAGGGAAAGGAAAGGTCTATTTCTTACAGTTTTTGGAGGTTTCAGTCCATACTCAGTTTGCTCCAAGGCAGGGTGACATGGCAAGGCCGCAGTTCATGGTGACTGCAAACAGCAAGGCAAAAACCCACAAGAGAGAGTGAGACACACCTTCTTCCTGACATTAAATCACATCCTGGCCCCACCCTGAGGCCAGTGTAGCACTCACACCCCCAATCCAAGCTCTAGACAATGAACCAATCACAAATACAAATGCATAATGCAAACACATGAGGCCTGGGGGCCACAGACATAAACCATGACACCAGGGCATATTTCTCTCTCTCTCTCTCTCTCTCTCTCTCTCTTTCCCTCTCTCTCTCTCTTTCTCTCCTCTCTTTCTCTCTCATATATGACTTAAAATAAGCAGTTTTGCCCTTAGTTCATTTAAGCAAAATCATCGCTGGTTTGAGTCAAGACATAGTCAATATACAATTACCTGGTGTGTCAGGGCTTTCCCATTTTGTCATTTTTAACTAGCATTTTCTCCATTATTGCTAAGTACTGAGCAGTGTAAGCTGTCAGAGGCACATGGCTTCCTGAAACTTAATTCTCCTAAATTGCACAATTCTTCAGAAACAGCTTAATCCCCAACCATAGACCCCTTGACAAGGGGAAAATAGGGTTAAATTTCAAACTGAGTTATACAGAACTTACCAAAAGCAATCGTATGAAGGAATTAAGCAGAATTTGAGTTTGCAGGATGAATTAGACTTTTTAGAGACAATGCAGAATTCAGTGTCAAAGTGACTGCTCAAAAGCCTTTGAGTAGAGGGAAGGTTCAGATCATGTAGAACTACAGATAAAGAAAAAAAAAAGCAATTGAAGCAAGAGAAAGACTTGCATACTGAGCGCTCATTATATCAAATGCCAGACATTTTCATGTGCATTATTCATTTATTCTGTCAATAAGTCATCAAGACAGAAATATTTTATGCCCATTTTACAGAGATGATAATAAAGATAGAAAATGTAGTAGATTGACCAAGGATAATACAGTTAAAAAGTATAATGCATGCAAACTGAAATCTTTTGATCTCTGCATGTTCTTTGCATTAGCCCATTTTGACAATGGTTTGAAAGCAGTTTTCTTTCCTCCTCCTCCTCCTTCTTCTTTTCTTCTTCCTCTTCTTCTTCTTCTTCTTCTTCTTCTTCTTCTTCTTCTTCTTCTTCGTCTTCTTCTTCTTCTTCTTCTTCACAGTTTCTCACTATGTAATTCAGATTGACCTTGAACTTGTGTAGCCCAGGCTGGCCTCAGACTCACAGCAATCCTCCTGCCTCAGCCTCCCAAGTGCTGGGATTACAGGCATGGGCCACCATGCCTGGCTAAAAGTAGTTTTCTTGTGGTTTTCCTTGCCTATGAATACTGAGAAGCCACAGAAAAATATGAAGCCTTCAGAATCGCCTTTCCTTATGATTGCCCCCATTATCATCAGTGTTACTCATCTGCTTCCTGTTTTGGTCCCAAATGGTCTGAGGGAAGCACCTTTCCGGTCTCCTATTCTAGGCAGTGTCCTAACTCCTGCACTTAACTTCTTATGAAGAGATAGCCTATGAAATCCAATAAGCAACCCAGCCCCTAGCACCTGGAGAATTTGAGAAAATCAGCTTAGCAACTGGATGCACATTATCCTCAAAGACAAACTGCTTTTTTCCAATTTCTATGGGATGAGCAGAACAAGATTACTGACTGTTCAGTAAGTCAGACTATCTCAGTGAGCAAATGCAAACCTCAGAGAGCATTAAAATGCAAATACTAATTATCTGTAGATAGCCCAACAAGTTTCATCTGTCTCTCCCTCTCTCTGTCTCTCTCTCTCCCTCTCTCTCTCTCTCTGTCTCTCTCTGTCACACACACACACACACACACACACACACACACACACACTTCGCTTTACTATAAAGAAGTTTTTTCCTGAGAATAGTTTCAGAAATATTTATTGCTCTGACATCAGTATTTCTGTTTGCAGTTGAGTTTAGACTATGGACTAGTGACTTACTCTTGAATGTAAAAACTGGCCAGCCATGCTCACCAGATTCATGCCTGCTTAGGTCAGAATCTCTTGCCTGAGCTCCAGGTGGGACACAGTTTAGCACATGCAGTTCTGGATCATGGCAGATCACCAAGAGACTTCTGACAGCACTTTGATCTCACCACGGTTTCCTCCTTCTATCTCACGCCTTTTCACAACCTGACTTTACACACAGGATCTTTGAGTCAAATCCAAGTTTGACCCAAGCACAGGTCTGGCTTTGAAGTAACCTGTAAATTTTTGAAATTGCCCAGTGATGAACTGTCTTTGTTAGGTATGTGAGCTCTCAACCACACATTCTAGCTGATGCTAAAGAGATGAAGCAAGAGGGACTGGCCACATGGGTAGGCTTAGAATAGGGGCTGGCCATGCCAGAAAGACTGACATTATGATTAGAGAGCTAGAGGTTTGGATCACATGAAATCAGCCTGACATCTGAGGAAGGGAGCAGGATTGAAGGTTGAGTTAAACCAGATGAGCATCAGTTCAATCAATCCTGCCTACCATATGAAGCCTTCATGAAACCTCTGTACAGGGATACAGTGTTCAGATACTGGGTTGCCTGAGACTATACATCTACTCTGAGACCTGGAAGTGTTGTATTTGGGACCCTCCCAGATTGAGTTCTACCTTGTGTGTCTCTTTCCTTGGCTGGTTCTGATTTGGCATCCTTTGACAGTAAAACTGAAACTGCCAATACAGTACTTCCCTATGTTCACTGAGTTGTTGTAGCAAATTATAGGATTTGGAGGGTTCCACAGCGATCTCCATACTGGTAGTCAACTGGACTGAAGTGAAGTCTGAAAGGTAGCTTGTGTCAGAATGTTGAGTGGCTTTGGCAGTCAGAACTGCGCCCTTAAATTCAAGGCTGACTGACTAGGTACAAATTGACTTTCTGAAAGCAATTCAAATCTAGTTCCACAAGTAATCTGTCCCTGGCTCTGAATCAAGCCTCATATCTTCCCCCCTTTTCAATTCAATTTCACCTAACTCCATTTACTATGTCATTCCTAGACTCATCTTAAACGGTAAAGATAAAAACCTTTTATTTATAATCAGTACTCCCTCTGTTAAAAAATGAATTGTTTAAGCAACTCAGAAAAAGATGCACATCAGAAAGAATCTGCAGACCATAGAACTACTAGTAGAAGAGAAAGAGGGCTAGAAATGTGTAGGGTAAAACCAGGAGGGCAAAGATATCCTTGTGGTCTGGCTCAGGGAGCGGATTTCATCTTTAACTGCTCTGAAACGCAGACTTGGGATTTATGTAGTCATTTGTATAATCGCATTTGCAAAACTATCAGAACAGACTCTCCGAAGATGTTTTTGCAAGTCTTGCAGTTTGTATGTTAGGGCTTGGGAATATAAAGGCATCATAAAGGGAGAGGAAAGGAGAAAGGGGCCAAAGTAAAGGCCAAGAGAAGCTGAGGGCCTTCTACGTGTCTATTTTACTCTTCTTAAATTTCCAGCACCAGGTCCTCAGTATGCAGACATTTAGAAGCTGAAGTTTCCTCCATGGTATCCTTTACAGCTCCCACTTCCTCCAGCCAGGCAAATGTTCGTTGGTATTACTGTTCAGGCTGGGACTTCTCTCCATGAGACTGAAGCCATGCTCCCTGTAGACCTCTGTGGAACATAGAGATGCATAGCTTGTCTTCTGGGACCTCTGAAGTGATGCCTGGTTTCTTTTGGCATTTGTTTGGAGCCTCAGAAATGAGTCTTGTTAGTTACCAGGCTCTCTGAGCTTCAAGGAAAGTGATCTCATGTTTTTGGACATCCTGGGAAATAGACCTACTGCAATGCCAAGAACACTACTCAGTCACTCACGGCAACACTGTTCTTCTGATAGTCCCCGCTGCTCCGAGGACAGCGTCTTCGTGCCTCTCCTCCCTGGAAAATCAGGGCAGAGATGTTTACTGAGCTGTGGGAAGCTTGGAGGAGTATTGATATCACGAAGTATTTGTACTACTTGATTTCCCCCTTTTGTTTTGTAGGAAATAGTTCTCTGCACAAAATGTCACATAACTCTTCCTTATTAAAAAAAATGAGAGAGCTGGAAAATTTAAAAAAAAAAAACTTTGTGAAACAAAGACAAAAGCTTAAAAGAAAGTCTCGCTATTTTAAAATGACACATTGATTCTCTAATGGTTCAACTGCCACCACTGTTGCCCCTTTCCAAACCTGACAGAAAAGTCCCTGGGGCGAAGGTCAAAAGACACAGAGCCCGGGTCCTGCCCTCCCCTAATTAGCTGTGTGACCTAGAGCAAGTCACATGAACTCTCCAGCCCTGTGCCTCTCATCTATGAAATGTACAGGTGACCTTTGAGGTACCTTTCAGCTCTGAGTTTTCATGAGAAAGAACACACAAAGGAATACGTACTCCCCCGGGGTGTAGGACCAAGGACCAGAAGTCAGACATGAGAAAGTAAGCAGCAGAGAGGAAGCCCTTCATGTGTGGCCGGGATAGAGAGAAAATCAGATCCTCCTCTTTTTTCATAAGGTATTGCCATGTCTAGAGTGACCCTTAACACCTTGGCTCCGAGAAATATATTAAATATCTGAGAACTGCTATTATTCTGAGTGATAAAATAACCACTGAGACTAGAGGGGAGGTTAAATTGAGACCAGCCTGACTGGTTACGCTGTCCTTGACAGTGTGCTGTTAAACAACCACCTGAGAAGCCAGGACTGACCCAGAGAGAAAAAAGGGGCTTTTCACTTAGCAGAGAAGTAAGCCGTGATAAACCCAGAGAGGTCATTTCAGTAGTGAGAGGAAGGTAATTTGAAATGATTGTTCAAAAATTAATTATCCTTCTTCATTTACATTTTAAAGTACAGTCATCAGATATTAAATTTTCATGAAATGTTTAATTTGTCATGCCAGTTGCATATCAAACTGAAAACACCAAAACAAGCTTTGGAAGTTATGCGTTAGCTCTAAAATGCTCCCTCAAAATCTCAAGTGTTCAGAGATAGGACTTTTTATTTTTTTCTAGGCACTAATTTCATCGATTTTATTTTAAATTGCCTTTGATTCAAAACTATGTAAAAGTTCTATTCATAAAAGTAGAGTAAGTGTGTATTTTCCACATTGCCACTAAATCTCGTATAATTTAGCTATTAAACATGTTTAATTTTATGTGTATGAACATGAGGTATTATTCTTCAATAATGATTGCAATTGTTTTCTATTTTAAAGTAAAAAAACACAGAATTTCAAAATAAAAGATTAATGATGGTTAATATATTACATATTATTTTCAAATTAGTTGCTTAGATTACAATATAGGCATGAAAAAATGATCAAACAATGAAAGCACAAACCATTCTTTTCGATGAACTAATAGAGATTAGTAGTATAATTATCTATCTTGTGGAGACATATGTATACGTACAATTTTTTCCTTTATTTTCTCCTTTCCCCACCCCAGTTGTTCTTTGCATTTAAGCAGTTTCTTCTGGTACTTCAACAGTATCTATCGTAACTTTGGGATCTTATTTATTCTTTCAATTTCTTGTATTAGTGATAAAATACAGTATTCACACATGCAAGTCTGATTTGTTTCACTTACAAGTATGATTTCTAATGCCTCATTTACCTATCAAGGCCTCAAGTTTATCATTCTTTATAACTGAGTTGTATTCTACTGTACAAAAATAGCACATCCTCAGTTGACGGGTATTTGTGTTATTTCCAAGATCTATTACAAATTGTGCAGCCATAAACATGGGTGCACATATACCATATTGCTGTGGTATGATTTTTCAATTCTTCTGGGAAAATAACCAGGAGAGGAATAGTTGAGTCAAATGGAACCTCCAACCCTAGTTTTTTGAGGGATCTCCACACTGAGTTCCACAGTAGTTGTACCTGTCTGCATCCCCACCAAGAGTGAAGGATTCCTTTTCCCAACAGCATCACCAGAATTTGTTATTGGTTGATTTATTTGATGATAACTGTCCTTCCTGGAGTGAGGTAGAATCTCAATGTGGTTTTAATTTGCATTTCTCCAGTGATCAATGATGTTGAACATTTTTCATACATTTATTTGTCATTCATATTGCTTCATCAAAGAAGTACATATTCATCTCAAAAACCCATTTTTGAATTGGGTCTTTGAATTTGAGAGGCCTGATTTTTTAAATTCTCTATATGTCTGAAGGATAATTGACTAAAATGTTTTCACATTCTGTTAGCTGCCATTTCATTCCATTGGTGATTTCTTCTGATGTGTAAAACCTTTTAGAAAGGTATTATCCACGTTGTTGACACTTTTAGGTGTTTCCTGTGCAGTTTGGATTTTGTTCATAAACTCTGCCTATTCTTGTGTCTTCAAGATTTCCACCTATCTTGTCTCCCACCAGATTTAGTGTTTCTGTTTTAGTATTTAGATCTTCGATCCACTTTGACTTTAGTTTAGTACATGGTGATAGATACATGTCTGGTTTTAGTCTTCAGCATGTAGAAAGCTATTTTTTCCAGCACCATTTATTAAAGAGGCTATCTTTCTTCCAGTAAACATTTTTGGCCCCTCTGTCAAAGATACAGTAGTTGAGTGACTTTGTAGTTGTGTCTGCATCTTCTAATCTGTTCCACTGATCCTGAGGTCTATTTTGGGGTCTGTTTTGGATTTTTTTTATTTGTTTGTTTTTTGCCAGAACTAGGCTGATTTTGTCACAGTAACTTTGTAGAATAATTTCAAGTCAGGGATTGTGATGCCTCCTGCCTTGCATTTGTTGTCCAAGATTGCCTTTACTATTCTAGGTTTCTATTAGTTTCAAAAACATTTTAGGAATGTTTTCTCTAGAGCTGTGAGGTATGCTAATGGAATTTTGATCAGGATTGCTTTAAATCTACAATAGTTTGGAGACTGTGGTCATTTTCACAGTGTTGGTTCTTCCTATCCATAAACAAAAGTTATTTTTCCATTTTCTGATATCCTCTTCAATCATCTTTTAAAGCATATTGCAATTTTTAATATATAGATCTTTTACATCCTTTTAGATTGATTCCTAAGTATTTCATTTTTTCCATTCTATTGTGAAAGGTGTTGTTTCTTTTATTTCTTTCTCAGTGAGCTTGTTGTTTGTGTAAAATAATGCTATTGATTTTTGAGTGTTGACTTTGTACCCAGCTATGCTGTGGAATTTTCTTGTTAATTCTAGTAGTCTTTTGGTAAAAATTTTTGGGATCTTTGATGTAGAGTATCATGTTATCTGCAAATAATGATAATTTAGCTTCTTGTTTTCTATCCTTATTCCTTTTGTTTATCTCTCTTGTCTAATTGCTTTGGCCAACATTGCCAGAACTATATTGAATAGAGGTGATGATAGTGGACATTCTTGCCATGTTTCTGATTTTAGAGTGAAAGTTTTCAATTTTTATCCGTTTAGTATAATGTTGAGTGTTGGTTTGTCACAGATAGCTTTTATCAGACTGAGACAGAGACTTTCTGATTTTCTCTGAAGTTTTTTATCATGAATGAGTGTTGGACTTTATCAAAAGCTTTTCTGCGTCTATTAAGATGATTATGTGGTTTTTGTTTTTGGCTCTGTTGATATGATATAATATGTTTATTGATTTGCATATGTTGAGACATTTCTGCATTCCTGGGATGAATGCCACTTGGTTTTGGTGTATTATCTTCTTGATGATTTTCTATATTGTTTGCTAGTATTTTATTGAGAATTTTTACTTCTATGTTGTTGGAGAGATTGGCCTGTAGTTCTCTATCGTGGTTGGGTCTTTAACTGGTTTGGGTATCAGAGTAATACTTGCCTCCAGGAATGAGCTAGGGAGAATAATTTCCCTTTCAATTTCACTAAAGAGTTTGAAGTATATTGACATTAAATCTTCTCTAAATATCTTGCAGAATTCAGCCATGAACCCATTAGGATCTGGGCTTTCCTTTGTTGCTAAATGTTTAGTTGTGTTTTTAATTTCATTAATTGATATTGGGTTATTCAAAATTTGTATATCTTTTTGATTCACTTTTGGTAGTTCATACATTTCTAGGTATCTGTCCAGTTCTTCTGTGTTTTTCATCCTATGTGAATAGACTTTCAAAATAGGTATTAATAATTTTCTGAATTTCCAAAGGAATAATGTTTCTTTCTTTGAAATAGTTGAGCGTACCTTCACATATAATAGTATCAAACATAACAAAACAGTATAAAACCATTCAGGAGAATGAAAGTATTACAGGGCATTCAGAGCCAAATAACAGAAAATGAATGATGGCTACTATATTATCTCATTTTCCATAAAAATTTTGTTTATACTATCACACATATTAAAATTTAGTAATTTATTAAAATTTAGTAAGATACAACATGATAAATAGAACCAATGGAAACAGAAGAACAAAAGCATGGTTGGACTTCAAAGCAAGATGATATTAAATCAGCAATGACTGTCATAGCATCTTGTTTTCTTCAAAATAGCTGTTCATACCATCACACATAATAAAATCAAACTAAACAGAATAAAACTATTTCAACTAATAAATGAAAACATTATAAGGCTTCAAAGCAATATAATAGGTAAACATGATTACCATAAAATCTTATGTATTCTTACCATTTATTACACTAGAGAGACTATATGGTATTTATACAACTAAGTTTGATTTATTTTGCTTATGAGTATGGTCTCAAGTTGCATTCATTTATTTATAAATATCTCAGTGTAATCATTCTTTATAGCTGAGTAGCACTCCATTGTATAAAAATACTACAACTTTTTAATCCATTCCTCAGTTGATGGACGCTTGGGTTGTTTCCAAGATCTGGCTATTACAAATTATGCTGCTATAAACATGGATGCACATATATCACTGTGGTATGATGTTTTTAGTTCTTCTGGGAATATGCCTAGAAGTGGAATAGCTGGGTCAAATGGGACTTCCAATCCCAGCTTTTTGAGGAATCTCCAGACTGACCTCCCTTTTATGGTCGCTAGCCATGGTCCTTAAAATCTGAAAGTCTATCTTCAGTTTTGTTTAAATGGTTTTGCTAGATTTCAAAGGAATTTCTAATTTCCTGAATATCTCTTTGAATGTGTTTCATGCATTCTAATTCTTTCTTATATTATTTATTCAAGGTTTCCATCATTTTCCTATGGTCCTGTATTTTTTGTCTGTCTTCTCTAATGTATGCTGAGCAATTCCTTCATTATGGTTGTCATTTCTCTTTTATACTTCAGAGATTATTTCTCTTCTGAGTTCCTCTATAGTCTCATGGATTTATTTCTTACTTCATTTATTATCTTTTCAGAATGTTCAAGTGTGTGTCTTTTGAATTCTTCTATGCTGATCCACCCTGTACTTGCTGGGGTGAGCTGGAGGTCTGACATTGCATCTTGCTTTTTAGTCTTATCATTTTCATCTTTTGGTTCAAATTTCATTCTTTTCAGTCTTGCTTGTCTTACTGCTCATCTTGTGCATCTTAATCAGTGTCCTATTCTGGCTGCGATTCACCCACTTTCCAGGTCCCACAGTACAGGGGAAGGGCCAGTCACTTGAATTCATCTTACAGAGTCAGTTGGGTGAGTCCTAGATTCTCCCTGGGCTGACTAGCCTAGGAGTATTGATGTGAACCAACCCTTGGCTTATATTTTTCCTGCTGCTTCTGACTTTCCCAGGCCCCTAGACTCACCTGTCCATGGTATGTGCCTCTTCTGGGGCCTTACTGTTTCACTGAGGGGCTCACAGCCCTGCCCAAATTCCTTTGGATGGAAAGAGAGATCACTGGAACTCTTTCATGCCTTCCTGATGTCCTCCAGTGGGAGGGAGTGGTCACTGGTGTTGTCGCAGGCCCACTGAGGTCCTCCAGGTGGAGTGAGGACTCAGAGATGGAACTGTTGAAAGGTGATTGGATCTTAGAGGCACTGTAGTTAACAGTGTTTTCTTCCATTGATGAGTTCGTAACTCAAAGTGCTTTGGGGAGGTGGGGTAAGGTCAGAAGTGGCAGTCACAGGGGTTGTATCCTGGAAGACATATTCTCCTACCCAGCTCCTCTTTCACTCTGTATTGGCTGCCGTGTGTATAGCAGCTCCCTTCCACCATACCTTTCTGCCATGCTGTATCTGCAGTGGGTTCAGTCATCCATCGACCATGATCCAAATTATACTTCTCCTGTTTAAAATAGCTCAGGAAAGCTGAATAAAACTGAAGTATCTTTTGTAGTGTCCTGGATGTAGTTAAAGACTGTCATCAGTTTTGTGGCTAGTAAATCAAACTTACCTAGCTTGAACCTGTATTTTTAGGCATTTTGAAAAAGACCAGAACTCATGGTCATGGAAATACAAAAAATAAACAAAAATTTGAAAAGTTAATATTTTATATCAAAAAATGGCAACAACTTCTAAACTTGAAAGATTATTAAGATGCATCCAATTTCTACCACTCACAGATGGAAAATCAGCTTTGGGAGGCATTTACACTATGGAAGCATGTCTCCTTTTCTTTGTGGAGTTTTCAACAAAATGTTATTTCTCTCTTTCTAAGATCACAAACACTATTTCTTAACTTCTTCCCCTTGACTTTCACATAGATTCAGCCTCAGGCTTACATACACCTTAGCAAATATTCTATATCTGAGGTCTTCTCGGATTTTAACAGAGTTTAGTCTTCAGCCCCAAGGTCAGGAGGGAGCTATTTAACAAACAAAACCATTTACTTTGTGCCAGATACTATGCTAGACACTGAGATCAAAGCAGAGATAATAGGAATTTCTGCCCTCTTTCAGGAGACAAACACAAAGAAATATAGCAATTTTGAAAGAGCAACAGGGACACAGGTATGGGAAGGATTAAGTCTGTTCAAGGAATTGGAGAGGGCTTCATATGCAGGACTTAGTTTTTTTATTAATTCAAAGCATCTCTATATTTAATTCCTAACCACTGGAGACAGAAAGGCTTCTTAAAAGACATGTTGCCTATCTGTGCTGTACAAAGCCTTGTGACCTCTTAGAATGTTTAGGTTGAAAAATTAGGAAAAGCTCCCATTCTGCAAGGTAATCCACAGGCAACAATCACAAGGGTGAATAATGCGTGATAGAAGGCCAAGTGTGATTATGTACCTACAAATCTTTCTGCCAATTAATAGCTCTCACAAAAGTAAAACCCACCAAGAACTTTCATTTTATAAACACTTCTGCCTGCTTCCCAGTGATGTGACTTGCCAGGTATCAAAGGTCCTGCCAATAACAGAGGCACAGCAGAGCTAAAAGGAAAAAAACAAAGAGCAAGAATAAAACATGATGTTTCTGTAGGCCAGACAGCACAGCTTTCCCTAGAATCCACATGACTGCTGAGAGGTACTGGAGAACTTTAAAACACAGTTTGACACTTGCTATTTAAGATTGCAATAAGAAGTCCATTATATTAGTTGTTAACATTCTGAATAATACTTAAAAACAGTAATCTATATATAATTTATCTTCTAATATAGCACTATTATTTCTAGAAAGCTTGCAGCAAGACTAAAATGGCCTTATTCCAACCACCAAAATCAATTCTTTTGTACAAATTTGATATAGGCAGCCTGTGTACCATTTGAAAAAGCTCACTGACCTGTGAAGCCTGGCATTTGCACCAAAAAATTTAGGCATTATTTGATGAAGTTATTGAACACTGTACTTACCTCGTCTAAGATTTGAAAGCAATTGTATGTAGCCTCCATTTTTTGTCCTTAGAAGGAAGTTTTAGATAAGCAGCAAATCAAATTGCTTATGCTCTGGAATCAGGGAAACACACAGACTATCTGCACTATACTTAATGAAAACTATAAGTTAATTGTGAGTGTGATTCTGGAGGTTTATTGCCAAGTTGAAATGATAGAGATTATTTTTAAAAAGCTTTAGAAGTGAAGGAAAATACACAATATAATAACTAAATAGGACCCTGTTTCTTCACAGGTTGCTAATTAAAAGTTTATTTTTATATACGTTAGTGCTAAAATTCAGGCAAAATGAGTGATGCACATTTTCTTGCTGTGTTAAATGAGGATAATAAAATACAGGTATAGCAACCCATCTTAACAATGGGCTCTACCATAACCCGTACATCATTGAGTCTCCTGATACTTTTTGCTGCTGAAGTGCAGCCAATCATAGACATTGACTTTTAACAGTAAAACAAAAGTAATCTAAAAGCTGCTTGATTCACTTTATTCATAAAAAAGCAAACATAGTGGTGGTAACTCAACAGTATTTCACAGGACCACTAAAATACTGATATATAACAAATTGAACTGCAGGCAAGAGCTGTCCTGCACAGCTTGACTCTCAATGCTGGTTTACCTCAGTCCATGAGAGCTCTTAGCATCTAATTCAGCCAGTGTCATAGATGATGTACGATCACAAGTTCCAAAAAATCCAAACAAGGTCTGGCATGTGGCAAAAGAAACAAACTTTTCAGGGTCATTCTTTGTTGAGTGGGAATTGTTTTCTTTAAGTTCAATCTAATTAGTTTAGAAATTTGAGAAAACCTCCCAAACAGACACCTGATAATTTCAATAAATCCTAAGGTTGCAAATCAATAAGCAACTGTAGAAATTTAATTGTACCAATATAATTCACGCCATTTCTGAAACTGTGACTTCAGTTCTGCAAATCGTTATATTGAGTGACTGATTTTTTAAATGTATGTTAGATGTTAATAGAACTGTCAGTCTTCACATATCAATACACAGAAGTACTTTGTGGCTAGGTACATGCATGTATCATGGAAGACATATATATGGTGGGGACCACAGTAACATAACCTCTTTGAAAGTATAAATAAAGTGATGTTCTGAGACCTAACATATAAAAGCAGTACAGAAATGGTATAATTCTTTATTGTCCCTCTTTAGCACAGAATATCTTTCAGGCCAGCAACTCTGGCCCATAACTTTCTAGAAGCTCTGAGTTAGCTATAGGTACAAACATTATGTGGTCATAGCTTAGTATTATCAAGCATAAAAACAGAAGTAACTCTTCCCAACACCATGATTTCCAGGCTGTTGCTAAAAATTTGGCTTTCAATGTGGTTTCCCATGAAATGAGATAAACTAAACCTATACGATCATAGATCATAACATTACCTTTACCAATGTATAAATTGTAGTAGCTGATCATCATTCATTACTTGCTCCATATTAGAATATATTCTAATCACTTTATATCTCATTTAGTCTTTACCATGAACCTGAGCCCTCAGTCACTTATCTATGGTTATATACAGTTAGTTAACAGAGGAGCCAGGACCTGAACCTAAGAACTATGCATCAAGAATTTGTAGTTCTTAGTAATCTGAGTTTAATCATCAGGGTTTAAGGAAGTTTTATATCACCTCCAAACACAGGCTTATTTGTGAGGCATGAATAAGATCATGTTTCCAACCCTGCAAAGCTACATCAAAACTCAGAATTCTAAAGAACTTCCCAAAGAAATGCCTTCTTGGAGTGAACTGGCACCAAGTGGTCAACAATAAACATCTTCACTCACTGTCTTTGCTAGGCACCTTCACTTTTAAACCTTGTGAAAATTAACTACATTTTCTTGTTTTTTGTTGTTTTCTCAGTTTGATTATATTCAAATATTGTGGTATTTGGAATAGAAACTAGAGTCCCATCACTGGGAGTTGAAGAAGTTGGATTCTTTTCTGTGCATTTAATTCAGAAGTTAGAGAGTTGGCCTCTTTTTTATGCAAACCCAATCTCCAGACTCTGCTTTGAAGTTTTCCAAATGCCATCCAAATGTGGACTGTCAAAATTATGAACATGATGGGAATTCACATGTTACTGTAACTCCAATACATAATATAGGGAAATAGGACTCAATGTCCTCCTGTGTTTCAGATATATATAGTCAAAATCTCCTCCCACTATCAATTTTATTTTTGTTATTTGAATTGAAATTAATTCATCTTTACTCTCTCAAGTACTTTGATGGTATATCGCCAGATACTTCTATTGCTTACATGCTCATTAAATAGTTAAAACCTACATTTCTGACTGTACAATATGGCACCATGTTAAATATGTAGATTTATCAATTGACACCTGTTTTGCATAGGTTGTTGTGTTTTGTTTTGTTTGTTTATTTGATCTTTTTGAGACATGGTCTCACTATGAAGTTCATGTTCAGCTCACTTTATAGCCCAAGTTGGCCTCAGACTCACAGCAGTCCTCCTGCCTCAGCTTCCTGAGTGGTAGGATTACACGCATGTGCTACCATGCCCTGTTCCTATAGGTTTTTAATAGGATAATAAGCTACTATGTTTTTTTTTTAAATATAAAGTTCTATTTTTAAATACTGTTTATCCTAGTTCAACATTTCCTAATATGTAGGAATGTCCTATAAAATATTAATTGTACAAAATATCAATAGAACTAATGCAAAAGAAAAAATATTTCTGCCATCTAGCAAGCAGTGCGAAGACATAGATAATCATGTTCCTTTACACTTACACATCACTGTGTGATTTTTCAGAGTCTTTAGTTTATTATGTATCATGTACTGTAATTCTAGTTTTTAAAGAACAATAATACATATCAGTATTAACTTATGATGCTGGAAACATTTGAATTTTTTCCAATTCACAAATAAACATCATTGTAGTAAACTATGACCTTAAAATGATTTACTAGAAAACTGAAATAAAACAATACATAAAATTTCTAATTTTATTATTAGATATTTAGGAAGTACTTTGTATTTTAGAAAGCATAGTAAATGACATAAAATTATTATTTGAAGTTTATATTCAAGTCCCTAATGCTCCTTTTCAGTTTTTGCAAGAAATATATACAGACAAGAAACAGAGAGACTTGGGCTACCATGAATTCATAGGCTACACTTAGAGGTACCCTGGATATGGCATTTACCATACATATTTTATGACAGGTCTTAGATTCCAAATAACACAGTGAATCTAGTATTTAAGGAAATATACAGGAAAATGATACTTCATTTTCAAAATCTGTTTTATTGCTTTTGAAGTTTAATTGCAATAATAGGAAAATCACTTAAATTAGTTGTCAAAGAGTAAGTTGGAACTGTACTTCTTTAAGCCAAGTAGGGAACAAAGATCAAAGTAAAAAGCAGGTAGATTTAGTGGTTGGGCTTGGCACAGGTATAGAGAATGCAGTGTTAGGAAAGAATGAGAGATGGCCACTGGTCATTGTTCTTTATCGATACCTGCTAAACCCAAAGTTAAAACTAGTAAGACCAAGATAGAAATGCGTAGCATCCACTTGTATCTTAGTTTATTTAAATAAATTTCCATTGTAAAGACAGAGATTTTTCCAACCTAGAGGAAGCTTTCTGTACAAAATGATAGAAGTTAAGCAAATTGCAACTCACTTGACAATAATTTTCTCTCTAATCATCATGAACCAATCAATCACATCATTAGTTAACTACTCTATGCCTAATAATACGTCAATTTCTATGACTTTTCAGATTCTGAACCTGTTTTGCAATATAAAAGTCAAATGAAAGGTTTCTTAAAAGCTGTTGGTGTTTTGCCTAAGGTTCTTTTTCTTGTCAGAAAGGCTAAATTATAAAATCATAAACACAGTTTTAAGATATGTGTCCTTGTCAAGGAAAAAAGATTAATTGTGAAGTTCAACTCAAAGTTTTAGCTGGTGGAAGAGTCCGGAAAACAAAAGGAAATAAATTCTGTTGACTTTGTACTTTGACATCACTTTTAAAATCCAAGCCAAATTACCTGAATATAGTTTCATGTGCTACAAAAATGAACCCTTCTCACATCAAAATGGTTTTATCAGAACCTTAAAGTTATAGAAATCATGTTTGTAGTTGCCTATGCTTTGGAACAATACTTTTTTAAAGGTGTAAAGTTATATACAAATAGTCCTTGAATAATGTTAATTGTAACAATTGCAATATGTGCCACATACAATAGACAAAATGAATTATTTCAGCTTTAGAATCTCTAGAATCTTTAAAAAGAAAAAAACGTTCTTGTAAACTACATGAATGTATCTCAGACAGGTATAGTACTGAAAATTATCATTTATTACCCTTTTGCTAAAGAAGCCTTAGTAGGCTGAAAATTCAGAGCCAATAAGGAAGTCAGATGGAAAAAAAGAGATTACTATTGAGACTATCTTCACTTATCCAGGAACTCATAAGTGAAATGTTGTTGCTTTCAGCTGACCTTTTCTCTCTTTTTACTTTTGCTAATGTCCTATTTTAACATCTGAAAAAATCATTGTTTTACTGTAGTCAGACACAAAAGAACTGATAATGGTGATGGAAGTTGTTACCTTCCCTATGGAGTCAAACCATGCCACAAGTTACTTGACATTATATTGTAAGCAGAGCAAGCCTTGTAGACAGGTATTACAAGTGGTGTCACTGAGAAGTAGCCCATCCAGGTCTCCAAATTTCCCTCCCAGTAAATCCAGTAGTACCTGAAAATCTCAGCCTTTAAATTACTAATTAAATTAAAATCCATAGAATCCATATCAGTATAAGACCTCATAGAATCAGTATCTTCATGTTATCTCTGAATGGGGTTTGTATGTTTAGATATGTGAACTGGGTGCAAAAGCATGGAATACAGAAGATATGGGATGAGAAATCTGGCATCCAACAAACACTACTATGAGAGAAAGGATAAAGATAAAAGAAGCCCCTTCAGGCACTGTCGTCATCTTAGGGTGCGGTAGTATTATAGGCAGCTAAGTTAGAAATGAATATAGGGTCAGAAAGGGACTGGGCTCTCAAGGAAGGGACCAGAAAAAATAAAGATGCCAGCATTGTAGCTGAAAGTGCCTCTGAAGAAGACCAAGACTCAAGATAAAGATGCAATGATCAGAGTTACATGTCTCCTTAAGGGAAAAATAGTAACTTGGAATTATGCTATAATTGATATCACCTGGTCCAGTAGAGTCCCAGATAGACATTCATCACCAGATGAGTGATCAGAGCATGAGAGGAATCCCTTCCTAAAATGCCTTTGTTTTCCCCATATACCCTTGCTACTGTTGTACCCCCAAAAATGAGACCCCAAAATGCTGTTCAAAAAACGGGCAAGACGTCTTTAAAAGAAAAGAAGTGCTTTATTTAGGCTGGTACCCAGCAACACAGTGCGATGGAGTTTGCAAAGCTGTGCAACTAGGTTAGATTTCTGGGAGGCTTTTAAGGAAAATACCACAAAGCAGGGGTGGGAGGGGATAAGGGTGGAGAAGGCTTTTGTTCTCTTATTTGGCCTGGGGACAGAGTTCCTTGCTTAATCAGTTGCCTTTATAAGGAAGTTTTGCAGCTGGTGGTCAGCGAGTTCCTCCTTTACTAGAACTGGACAACCTGTGGTCGGCTAATTCCAGGAACAACTGTCCTTCACAAAGGGGGGCAAAGGTTGACACAGAATACAGGGTTATCAGGGTAATGACACATACAGAACAGAACGGAGATGTTTTTGTTAGAGCACAACAGCTACCTGGGCCGTCTCCCTGTTGGATCAGTATAACTAACCAGCTATACTTGTAGTAGTCTCATTGTTTGATTATAGTTTGACCGATGTTGTATTCACTGCATGATTTGCTCTATCAAACATTTTTGGAGAAATGACTACAGTGACAACCCACTTTCAAATCCCCTCCTGTGTCTCAGGAGCTGTTGCTCAAAAACTCCTCCCTCCTCTTAACTCCATTTGTTCCTTAGAACTCACTCTTCGATTTCAGAGGAATGAACTTGGTATATCTGACATCTAGCAGGTTGGGAGTTATATTTTCCCCTATATCAGTAGGACTCCAAAATAAGATACATCCACAGGTAACTTTTCCTAGAGATCATTTAAGTGAATAAACCATGCTACTGATATAGGGGAATGAAACTCCCAATCTACTAGTTGTCTGGTATGAGTTCACGTTCTTTAAAATCAAAGAATGAATTTTAGGAAAAATGGAGATTCAGAGCAGAATATACTTATTGAGAGAAAAAAAGCTTCTGTTTGAGAGACAGAAGGGGTACTGAGTGGGCTGCTAAAGACTGTCTTTTCTGGGGACTTTTATAGAATAAAAATGAGGCAAGTCTAAGGTGCAAAAAGCTTGGGAACTTGCAAGGTGAGCATTAGGTGGGACAGTTCTATGGTCTACCAATAAGATTAATTTTTCAGGTAAAATTGATTACATTAAACACAAACAGGGAAATGAGTCACATAGCAAGTGAGCATGCATAAAATACAGCGACTTTGTCCCCTGGCACATGTATAAAGTAAGACAAAATAACATAGTTTCTGTTCAAGAAGTAAGGAAACCTAGGTGTAAAATAATAAGAACAATTGCTATCTAGAGTTGAAATAAGAACTTTTGGTCTCTGTTATCTCTGCTTGTTCACTAAATCAAAATTTCAAGTCTTTGATATACTATGCAAGCTATGAAGCCACTTATGAAAGAATGGGTCAGGACCTGATAGCTTTAAAATTCTATAAAGGGCATTAACTGGGTCATTATGGAGTGAAATTTATCACTGCCTTCTAACAGGATGCATTAATAAAGTCTCACATGTATTCGGTACTCAATATTTATTTGTTGAATCTTTGAGTAGGTAAAAGAGAAGCTATTAAAAAAAGAATCAGGGAAGAACATGAAAAAACATGGAGCTTGGTGAGATTTTTAAAAAGTTTTATAAAGGCCGGAGTTCTTAATCCAAATATATTATATAAAATGTACCTGAATATATTGTATAAAATGTATGCCGCAGTGTCAAGTACCTACCGTAGATTTCAACTATGCTGTCACTGAAAAGCTGTGTGCAAGTGAAAACTCACACTGTGAGTATGTGCCCACCTCAAGCATGCATAGCTCACCACCCTGCTTTCTGTCGCAGTACCTTTTCTGATGCTGCCAAGTCCCTGTACACACACACACACACACATACACACACACACTTCACTCCATAAAGACCCAGTTAATGTCCCTAATGTCCCTAATCTCTTCTCTTTCAGGAGACAAATTTAAAAGAAATTCTGCTGTCAAGGAAGTGAGGCGGAATTAGGAATCAAGTCCCTATTCTCTATAGCAATGACTTAGAAAAAAAAATCCTTTCTTGGGATTTTCTTCATGTTTTTCTCTATCTCCACTTCTTCCTAGGTGGGGGCCTATGTCCAAGGACCAATACCCAAGTATACTACCCCTACGTCAAAGAAACTAAACTCACCTAAGATAACACTTTCAACATTTGATTAGGACTCAAAGCTTGATAAGAAGCATGTATAAGGAAATAAACCAGTAGAATTATGTGATAGGTGCATTAACAAAGGAAGCATGAAGGATTATAATCAAGACAGGTCCTTAGCTGATAAGAACCATCAAAGACATGTTAATACATCATATCATGTCCATCCCACTTGGGATGCAGCTGGTGCTCTGAGCTCCCAGGGGTTCACTTCTAGTCAACTGGTTCCCTCATCCTCTCTGGACCCCTCAGGCTATCTCACAGCCCAAAAACCAAAACAATGATGTCAGGGGCTCCCAAATCTTCACTCTACTGCTACAACTATTTTAAGACCTGTTGTGATTTATTTAAATGTCCCCTCAAAGCCTCATGCAAGCATGGGGGCAGCTGAGTCTAGTGTTCATGAATGGTTTTTTTGTCTAGCACTGGGACTAATGGTGTAAGTGCTGTCCCCACCCAGGGGCAGGGAGTCTGCATATAGTTTAAGAAAGGGAAAGAAATATGCTTAGCTTCTTTTGTCCTTGTTTTGCCAAGTTCACCTCTTGCTGCTTGTGGGTGCCATGAATGGCTGTCCCTCAGCCACCACCACCCAGCCTTGGAGTCAGTTGAGTATGGACTCAAACCTCCAAAAAACTGTAAGCTAAATAAAACTTTCCTTCCCTAAGTTTGGGCATCAGGTATTTTGTCTCATCAACAAGAGAAAAGTAACCAAAACAGAATTTGGTACCAATAGAATGGGGTTGTTACTGGGAATGTACCTGATCATTCCGTTCAAGAGCCTTTGAGAATGGCTTATGGGAAGAGTTTGGAAAGGTGTGGACTTGTCGCCTAACAGTGTGGAGCTGGAACATCTTATGCCGTTCTGTGTGGCAGATTCTGGTCAGAGCTCAGAAGACCAGAAAACCAGTAACAACTCGGCTTGGGAGGCTTTTTCTGGGAAGAACTGCATTGATTGTTGGACTCCAGATGATCTATGTTATGGTTTGGGAGAAAGTTTAACTGCATTTTGCTCTTGTCCAGAGACTGCCTGACACTAGGATTAAGGATGGTAGACTGATTAATCTGACAGAAAAAATTTCAAGGCAATCCAGTATTGAGGTGGTGGCGTGGCTATTGTTGATGATTTTTAGCCAAGGTGAATCAAGAACAAAGGGCCCTGCAGGATGATTTCAAACATTGTGAGTTTGACCAGAAAGCTGTGAACTGTAGACAGATCTTGACTGATGAGAAGGAACGGACAAATTATAAAGATGGCCTGTGGGCATCACAGGAAGAGGCAGCAGATCTCTATTGTTTCCAACCCACCAAACTGCAAAACAAAGGTTTTGCTTGGAGGGGAAAGCTACAAAGTGCTCTGTTCTAGAATGACAATGGAAGCCACATGAGGTTCCAAAATGGTGGCAGCCACACCACATTCAGGAATGGAGGCAACACAGAAAGTCTGTTCCTCACTATCAAGTTCGGAGTGCCCAGTGATCCAAGTATGCAACCCTACAGCCAAGAGGGAGGAAAGCCTGGCTACTGCTCCAGATGGCAGCAGACCTTGGCAGAATCCACTTGGTGCTGGTTTTAGGCATGTGGAGAATGCACAATTTTTGAGGTTAAGGCAGCTTCTGCCACCATTTCAGAGGTTCTGGGAGGCCAGGCAGTGTGCCCCTGAGAGGGCAGTGGGTAATGCTGTGAGTGAGAAGCCAAAGGTGCAATGGAGAACCCAAAAGTTTAGAAAAGCCAAGAGCTTGGACAATCTAAGGGAAGTTGCAAGGATTGAGTAGAGTGGGCCCAAGAGAGAAGCCATGGGAGCTAAACCCGGGAAGTGCCGTGGGGGTGGAGTCACTCAAGTCTTTTGGAGCTCACAACCAGATTGTTTCAAATGCTGAGCATGGAACTCCAGGACTTAATGTTTGCCCTGCTGGCTTTTGGATTTCTTTAGATCCCATTCCTGTTTGTACCCTTTGGAATGGTAATGTTTATCCTTTGCTGCTTAATGTTGGAAGTGTTTAACTTTGTTTTCATTTGTACAGGGGTTTAGAGCTAAGAGCTTGCCTTAGATCTTGGTAGAGACTTGGGACTTGAACTTTCAACAATGCTGAAACTATTAGGAATTTAACAACACTTGGAGATGTACTAAATGTCTTCTGCATATGGGATGTACCTGATTCTTTGGGGAGCCAGGGATCGAATGCTGTGATTTGTTTAAATGTCCCCCCAAGGCCTCATGCAGTCATGGAGGCAGCTGAGTCTAGCTGAGTCTAGCATTTGGGATTGATGGTGAGTGCTGACCTTCCCAGGGGCAGGGAGCCAGCTACAGTATAAGGAGGTGAGGAGCTTAGCCTCTTTTGCCCTTTTTAGCTTAGTTTTTTCTTGCTGCTTGTGGATGCAATGAATGGCTGCCCTCAACCATACCACCTTACCTCGGAGTCAGCTGAATTTGGACTGAAGCTGCCAAAAAACTGTACACTAAATAAAACTTTCCTTCCCTAACTTTAAGCATCAAGTAGTTAGTCTCAACAGCTAGAGAAAAGTAACCAAGACAGGACCTTACTGATTATACCTATACAACACTGATAATTAAATACTTTTAATATTACCCTTAAAAGTATAACAATTAATAAGAAATACATCCAGTTTTAAAGTGTGAAGAATCTGTTGTCAGTGTAAATACTACTTTTATTTTAGAACTAGATATAGAACCCAGGGCCGTGGTCATTTTAGGTGCGTGCTCTTCCACTGAGCTACATCCCCAGCTTTCAGAGGAAGATTTTCCTAAAGAAAAGATACTGAAGTTGGATAAATTTTGTATAGATAAATAGTTTCTAGGAAATCCTAAAAATGAGAGAAACTATGGATGTTTTAAAAAGCAGCATGAATTCGACACAGCAAGCAAGGAATGCAAAGGAAAACCAAATAAATTTCTCCAAGGGCACACTGACAGTTAAAGCTTTTCCCAAAGTAATTGAAGTAAGAAAAGCCCCAATCATGGGAAGCATCGCGGGTCCTGCCCAAGCCAGCTCACGTGTAAGTCCTTGATGAGGATTGAATGAGTCCGTAAAGAAGATTCTCCCTGTGGGTTTTCCATCAACAAAAATAGTGATCACTTACAATCTGTTTGTTTTCAGTTTTCCAGACACTATTATGATTAATTTATTAATATTAAATTGTTTAATCCTTACATCATCCTGAAAATTAGGCACTATTATCCTGACTTGATAGAGCAGAGAGAAGTTAAGTCATTTGATCATGGGTATAAGCAAATGTCAGAGATGGCTCCTTTATTTCCTTGTTTTAAACATTAGAGAAATAAATCCAATTCCAACTTAAGCTCACATATTCAGAAACCATTCCAAACTGTTTTTCCTAGAGCTAGAGCTAGGTTTTAGTACATTGTTTCTATCCAGGTTAATAATGAGTAAACAGGAATCCAAGAGTCAATTATAGGAGCATGAGTCTAAAAACACATCATGTTGGGTCAGTGAATCCCTCTGCTAGTGATGAGTTTCAACATATCATAAATATCTCATGCACAGAAAATAGAAGAAAACTCAGTGGCCAGCCAGTGATTGACATTCTAAAGAACATATATGGGATTTGGAGAATATGTGTGGAGGAAAAAAGGTGAAATATTTATAGATCTCAACTTCTCATTTATCAGTGAATACCCAGGGCAAGACATTCAGACACTCTCCGTGGGTACTAAAAGGGTAAAAAATACAAAATCGTAGAAATCCTGCTTCTCAAATACAGGAAATATGTTTCCACTCTCCAGAAGTTTAGAAATCCAAGAAAATACCTAGACAACTATTACACAAGGCTGGACCCAATAAAAGTTCTGAGAATGTTCAAAGTTCAGGGACCCTCAGAAAGCGGAATCAGGAAAGGCATGACACAGAACATAGACTTTGACATTGGACTTGGAAAGAAGTTGAGAAGAAGATGGAACTATTCTAAGGAAGGAGAAGAGCAGAAGCCAAACTGATGAGGTGAAAATGTAACTGTGTAACCAAGGAAACACCAAAGAAGTCTAGTTGATACAATGTAACGCTGTGGAGAAAAGTGAAAAGCACCCATTAATTTAAGAGTTTTCATCCAGTCACTCCTACATCTTACACACTGTGTTAGGCATTGTGGATAAATTTGTCAGCTGACATAGATGAGGACATCTCTGCCTTTGTGGGATGTATTTACAGTAGGGGTAAAAATAATAAAGATAAAACAAAGTGATTTAGCTAAAAACGAATGTCTGATGACTGGTAAAGTACATTGGATGTTGAGCCTATAACACTTTATTAACATATTTGAACTTCAACAGGCAACAGGGACTCCAAGAGGTATTTGAGGTTAGACATGTAAAAGAAAACAAAAGACAAATCAGAGTATATTACACAGAGGTGCAAATTCCTAGGATGAATGTGATCATCATATATACCTAAAATGTACAATAAACATTAAATTTTTAAAAAGGAAATGTGAAACGAGAGTGATAATAAAATGAACTTTTGAAATCTTTGGTACCAGGACAGAATGTACAAGGAAAACTAGGAACAAAAACACTAGACAGGAGAGCCTATACCGGTATGTAAATGAGAACTAAAATAGCAGACGTGAACATTAAAGTGAATATATGAGAAAAAAGGCAAAAGGAGTGAATAGAGGACTTGGTCAACAAATGAGTGTGGCAAAGGAAGGACAGGGAAGGGTCCACAGTTAGCACCTGCTTGGCCAAGGAGCAAAGTGGTGAGGCCAGGGGAACATGACTTCTGAGGCTAAGACAGACTTTTTACATCTGCCATGCATGATACTCATTTGGAAATGTCTAATCCTCTACCACTTTCAATAGCTGAGAACCTATTATGTACTTGGTACTGTTTTAGATGATCCCAACAGGTAGATGAAAAGACTGCAATTTGAATAACAAATCTGAGCTGAAAAAGAGTACCGCACGGGAATTATTAACACAGACATGGGAGAAGCCGTCAGAAAATATGGTGACACTGAGACATACATGACAATACGTGCTATGGGGATCTTTTTGTATTTTTAAATAGAAACTATTTTCAAGAGCAGAGACAGAACCAGGCATGGAGATAACTTTTGCCTTCAGAAACATCTTCTGTCAGGCTCACACTTGGCTTTTCAAAACAGGGATTCTGGAGTGCTGAGTCAGCCTTGGGTTGGATAGCCCTGCCTCTCTCCTGGTCCTCCTTCCTCAGGCGGTGATTCAAACCCAGAGGAAAGATATTTTAGAGAATGAAATCGTAATTCTACTTCTAGAGGAGACAAGCAGCTTTATACAGTATATCTGGTAAAATTAGTGTTTCAACTTGTTTCTTGATTCTGATAAATATTAATTGAATAATTTACCCTTTTATAGGAAAAACTGAGGACTGAGGACAAAATCTACTCACAGCTCTCCGTGCTATTTTTCATATCTAGGTAAAGTGAGCAGCTCAGACTGCCCAAGCTACATGAGTATTCATCTAACGCGGGCATTGGGCACAGGAAGGGCAAAAGCAGCCTCACAATGTGGCTTGAAGTTTTATTTCAAAGTGATTCAGTGAAGGGACCTCAGTGAGTAAAGGGAAAAAGGAAAGGAGATTGCTTGTGAGATAATTGTTGACGCCAGGTAAGGGCCGAGGGGTGTTCATCATGGCACTCTTCAGGTTTTGTATATGCTCTGCTTCCATTTTAATTACATTTCCAGGTGGGCCTCGGTGTTTGCTTTTCTCCTAAGAAGGAAAAAAAAAAAAAAGAAAGAAAAGAAAAGAAAAAGCCAGAAGTCCCAAATCTGCATCCTGAGAGGGTCATAAATTATATCTACCTCCTGGGAGAATTCTGAGGAGAGACTGAACACATGGCTTTACCCCCATTGATAAAAAAGATCACAGTGAAATTATATAAACGTTATAGAAAAGGAAAATAAATCCAAAAATGCATTGGGAACAGGAGGCTGGTCTTCAGTAGTTTGGAGATACTGCTGAATGTCTGAAAAATAGGAATAAACAGATTCACCCTGACGCCTAAGCTGAGCAGAGTGAGGCTCATGGGGTTTACCGGAAGTGGACCCACTCTTCCTGTAGAGCCTTGGGGCAGCCTTGACTCTGAATGCTCCATATGGAGAAGGCATAGAACACGATGCAGAGTAATTAAAATCTGTACAGCACATCTGTCTCTGAGATAGCTACAGTCATGGTGTGGGCCCAGAGGGAAGGAGGAGATCAGCTCTCCAAAGAAGCTGAACATGGTGTTTGAAGAGGGCTGAGGCAGACATGTCTGACCGACAGACACTGAATTTGCAGTCATCCCTTTGGAAGCATAAGGGGGAAGCCTGCTACACAATACCAGAAGAAGCCCATGTCACTGACGAGGACTAAACTTATGGATATTAACAACAAGGATCCTATGCAGGGTCCAAAAAGAGAAAAGTCAGATAGCATCTCCTGAGAATCTGCCCTGGTGGGACTAGGAGGAGCTGACCAACAACCCAACTAGCCAGCCTTTCTGGTAAGCTGCACATGCCATGCAGGGCCCAGGAAGACAAAGGTCAGATAGAACAACCCCTGAACCTATCAGCACACATGCTAAGAATCACCAACTCTCCCCAACTCCCTGCACCCATGGCTGGTTGGCTGATTCAGAGGATAGGCTGAGTTGGTGGCGACTGACGGACAGGGGGCAGCTGAGTGCTTGTATTGTTTGGTTGACTTTGCAGCCTGGGACCAGTGGTCTGAGCATCTAAAGGGAGACTAACAGCATGCAGTATAGCAAACAGGAAGGATTTCCTTCTGTTTTGTTTTTGAAATCCAATATTATTCTCACTATTTTGTTCTTTTTCTGATTGTTTTGCTTTGTTCAATATTCTCTTTTGATTGGTTTTATTCTGTTTTGTTTTGGTTTGATTTTCTATATCTGATGGAATGGACAACTATTATGAAGGTAACAAGACCTACTATGGTAGCCATTGTTGGTTTCCTATTGTCCTGCTTTGAATTTCTATACCAATTTCCCTTCTTTGTCTTTATTGAATTTATTTTGTTTTGTTTTGTTGGGTTTTATTATCTTTCCATAGGATATTTTAAATTTTTAAATTTTTTTTAGAACCAGGAATCAAACTCAGGACCTTGTATTTACCAGGAAGATGCTTATGCTATATTCCTGGCCCCTAAGTTTTATTACCTTTAAAATAAAATAAAAATATATAAATAAAACAAAGATCTGCAGATACTATAGAAAAGAATGACAATAACCAAACTGAAAAATTATCCCAGAGCTCTAAAGATAATTTAGGAAAGAAAAGGTAATCCTTAAAATGTAACTAGTGAACTAAGAAAGACTTGAAATAATAATCCAGGTAAACCTATTATAGACCTAAGCCATGACAAATATGCTAAGTTCCTTGATAGCAATGACTAGAACCAACTCATAATAGGCAAGTATCACACAGAGGAGACTAGAATTTCCAATGCCTGTGTCTAGTATCATTAGTACTTCAGTTAGATATTTGGTTCATGCATAAATTTTTCATTATTAAATGCATAAAAATAAATTATACTTAGAAAATAAAATGTTTACATTTTAACTAATAGCAAGCATCACCATAAAAATATAGCTGATGCTCTATTAGTGAGCAGAGAAAAATATATAAATGCAAATAGAAACAGATTAATACATTAAAATACACCAGCCTATTAGTGAGAAGACAAATATATGCATATGCAAACAAACATAAACTCTAATGAAATTATAAACCATATGCAAGAGACAACCATTAGCAGCTTATAAAATACAGATGCTGTGTTACTAAAACACATCTGAAATAAGACTGCTAACCTTGAACAATAAATGCTTCAGAGGCACAATCTAAAATGTTAGTGGGAAGAGGGAAACATAGTAATATTAATGTCAACTTATTTGATTTTCCAACACCAGAGCTATTGATTATTTCCTCCGGCACATTGGTTGGAAACAGCCATTTGTCTGATATAATTTTATTTGTTATTATTCCCAACAGCTACTTTCTCAATAGCAAGTACAAAATAAACCAGATTTGAAAAGTTTTGGAAGGTTTCTTTTTTTCCCAAGTGGGTTGGAATAGACACAAACCTCAAAATAGAAACACATAAACAAAGCTCAATTTGGTCAAGCAAGGCCACTGATTTCAGAAAGTCACACTTCAAAATCGGGTCAGTATTTCTTTAAGCATCTTCGAGTACTTCTGCAACTGGCAATCCCAAGCACAAAAAAACAGTTCCTGGCAGCCATGAGAGGATTGCACCCTGAAAACTGTGACCCCTGAGAAGGCATTTCATTTTTCTGGGTCCAAGTTTCACATGGGTCAGAGCAATTATTTGAGGTAAGGGTGCTGAATGGTGGCAGTTACAGAGATGACAAATCTGGACTAGCCATCACTTCTTGGCCTTTTGGTTGAGATCAAGAGTGAAATCTGGACTAGCCGTCATCCTGGACTTAAGAAAGCATCAAAGCCTCACTAATCCCAAAACACTGCCCTGTGCAGCTCCAGCTTTTTTCACTCCTTATCAGAATGAAGTTTCCTGTAGCCAAAAGCCCGCCATGTGAATTAACAAGCTTGGTCTTCCCCAGTGGCTATGCTTCACTTTAAATGAATAGTGGAGAACAACTTAGCAGTTGCATATTCTTGAGAACATGTTATTTCAGAGCTTCCTGAAGGTTAATATTCTCTCACCTATTAAAAATAATGCTGGTCTCAGTAATGCCAGCTTGCAGTCAGGCAGCCCACACTGCTTATTTGCTGTCGATTTTAATAATAGAATCACACCATAATGAAACCTTTTTAACATATGGTAATTTAATTGCAGAAACTCTGTCTGTTGCAACAAAAGCCTTCCATAAGTAGCTTTAAAGATTAAGTTATGGGAGGCAACTCTCTTGCCATCTCCCAGTGGATGTGTATTACACTGTATTACATCCCTGCCATTCTCCACTGGTACAAAGGCAGGCTTGGATCTCCTTAACTCAGCTCTGAAATTAAAACTTAGGTTTATAAACCCATGAATCATTCTGCACAGTTGAGGGAGTCAGCTTTCAACCAACTTTAGAACTTAATAATCTGACTGTGTTGAGAATCACAGAATGGGGAATTAGGGGAAATCTTCAAAGACATATAATGATAGGCATAATAATTATGCAATTACAATAGCCAAAATGTATTAAGCTTCAAATGTTTGTTATGAAATATACTAAGTAATTGATTTTTAGCCTCCAGAACAGCTCTAGAGTAGGAGGTCTTCATTGCGCCAGTTACAGAAGATTTGGCATGGGTATGTGTTTTCATTGTCTAAGGCTGCTGTAACCGAAGTGCCACAAACTAGGTGGTTCAAACAGTAGATGTTTCTTGTGTCACAGTTCTTGAAGCCAGCAGTCTGAGAACAAGTGCTGGCCGGGTTGGTTCCTTCTAAAGGCAGGGAGGAAGAATCAGCTCCATACTTTTCCTGTAGCTTTAGATGTTTTGCTGGCTATCTGCAGCGCTCCTTGGACTGTAAATGCATCACCTGGATCTCTGCCTCCGTCTTCACCTGGCATTCTTTGTGTGCATGTCTGTATCCAAAGTTCCACTTTTTATAAGGATATTATTCACGTTAGACTAGAATCTCTCCTAATGATCTCATAATGAAGTATGTCTACAATAATCCTATTTCCAAATAAGGATAAGTTCATAGACCCTAGAGTTATAATTTCCACATATTAATATTTTGCACACACAGCTCAGCCCTCAGACTGGCTCTGTTTCATGTGGAAGGATAATCATTCCTTCTACAGATTCCTTCTTTTCCTAATGTGCTCTCCCCCAAGGCTTATCCTGGCTTACATTTTGAGACAAACTCACCAGAAATTGAGAATAAGAAAGCAAAGATGAATCTGTAGAAATTAGAAAAGCAACCTACAAAGAATGAAAAACATAATGCATTTATTTCCTTTCCTATATGTGGCAGTTAATTAACAAGTGTATCCTACTTAAAAATAGTAAAATCTCATTTTTCCTCATATGCAGAGATTTAAAATGGAATTGAGTTCTAAATGTATGAATATTTGGCTAGCTGCCTTCCAGTGTAAGCAGCCTCTTGTGTAGACTTTTTAATTCATTAACTGTACTAATAATTTTCACAAAAATCTTTAAGTTCTCTTTTATGGACTGACGGGCAGTCATGGAATGTTTTAAGAAAACAGAAAGCTATAATCTCGCTATTATTTCTATGCATCACCACAAAACAATACTTGTGTCATTTTGCCCTGTGCTACCTTTCAAAATCACCAGGACTTGTTAGAGAAAACATTTCCAGGAGATAGCCTCATTTCTTATAATTACTGATCACTCTTCTACTCAATGTAAATTATCAGCATTTAGCAGGACTATTTCAGAAATGGTGAAATTGATTCTTTCAGACTTAGCATACCTACATGGTTTGCTCCAGATCAGCCAAAACATTGTGATTTTTCCAAAAGCTCAGAATCATTAATTCCAAGGCCGCTCCTGTTAACATTAGCCCAGGTACTCCATCACCCCTGCCAGGGCCTGGTGTGCTTGCCTTCTGTCCTATGATGTACCCCCCTGTTGTGCTCCCTAAATTCAGTTCCACTGGCTAATTTTTAAGAACAGATTATTTAAATGGCTGATTCCTTATGATTATAATTTGGCAGGGCACTGTTACCTTATTAATTAGGTGAACACTGTGTAATTTATTAGTGCAGGAGCACTGAGTGTTTTCTTTACTTATAATTGCAATGAACACACCCAGGGAATCTAAAATTGGACGGGCTGGGGAATTACTAGCCCTGCCTGAGGGGAGAGAATGTAATAATCCCTTCTTGCTTTTTCAAATCAATCCTCTAGACAGAGCAGGTGAGTGAGGAAGCTGACCCAGCACCTAGCCCTGCTCCACCCCCAACACACTCCAAGTATTCAGGGAAGATCCACTGTTTAAGAAGAAATTGTCTCTGCAGTTCTAATTGACTTTGGAGTGGCCCCAGGAGGTTAAAACAAAGTTCCTTACACTCTTCACAATTTATCTCACCTAGGAAAGGGAGTTAAATGGATTCATGCCCTGAAAATCAACTGAGTCCTGTAAAAACTTTGAGCATTTTCTTTGAAGACACTGCTGACAGCAAAAACTCTACACAAAGTGGGAGAAGTCTGCTTGCTTCTCTAGCCTAAGGCTGATGGTCAGAGAACACGAGAGGACTTACAGAAAGAACCAGGAGTCCTGAAGAGCTTACAGGAGGGCAAGAAAGTAGGTCTGGAAATATGTCTGGAGAAATTTTGGCAGCTTATGAGGTTAGAATAGAGATTTTTTTTTTTTTTTTGGCTTATTTCCCACACTGCCAACCTTACCTAGATTTCTAGTTTCTAGACTTCCCAACTTTAGAGATCATCTGCTTTTATCCTAGGAAATGAATTCAGGCCACACGAGTATATTTGACCTACATTTTCTTCGTTTCACACATGGTTGTTCTCCAGAAAGCTGTTGCAAATCTCTCAGCAAGTGTACAAGTCATATTTGCATAAAAAAGAACAGTCCCTTGAACATTTTCAAGTACATACATGGGCCAAACCCTGTACTTTCATTCTAGCTTTCCAAAAGATCTGTATTGGGTTAGAGGTTAAAGATATGGGTTTTGTACTCAGATCAGACCAAGTTCACATCTAAATCTGTATGTTACCACGTGAAGTTCAATAAATAAAATTAGAGTAGTAATGAATTTGAGATAGATTACCTGAATCAGAAAGACATGTAATGCTGTGATTTGACAATTCCTTAAAAAATACCTGGGATGTTAGGAATGATCCTTATATCAGAAGCTATAAGGTTGCAGACAGAGTAGAGCACATATTGAAGGTACAGAAATAAGTCTTGTGCACATAGAGATCGGAGCTCCTGTGTAAATCTCATAGCTTTTCTGTTTAATCCTTATTCTCCCAAAATAAAGTTGACAATATGTCAGCCTTAGCTTTTAAAAATCAATAAATCTTTTCCTCTCATTGAGGCAGAGAGGAGGGGTTACAGCTCCTATAAATCTCTCCCATACGGATGCTAAGGATCTCTCAGACCGGCTGTTTATCTATGTGGTCTAAGGATACTGTGGCGGCTTCTGGCCCTTTTGGATTGACCACATGGCTTCTAGGCTGCAGCCAGGCATTTTCTGATCTTTTTAGTGTTTTCCTTACTCTCACTGCTCTACCAACACTCACCGCACACGCGTGTACCATCCCTTCACCTCCGCACCAAATGCATCACACCTTCGCCATGGAGCTTCTTCATCTACTATCACAAGGTCCTGGAGCAGAAAGGAGCGCTGTCCTTGGGTCTTGCAGCCCTTCCAGATGACCTCACTTTCACTGGCTGCCTTTTTCCCAAAAGCCAGGACTGGAGGTAATTTGAGGGCTCCAATCTAAGCACCTAAAAATCAACCACTGATCATTCACAGACCAATCTCATGTTATTAATTCCCCACTGCACTTAATGTAAGTTTCTAGACAATGATACTTATTTACTCAAATGTTTAAAAATCACAGTCCAGAGATGCAAGATATCATTTTCTGTGTGTTCTTCCTCTATGTGACAAAAGCTTCAACTGGTCTGGTCTTCTATCTTGTAGCCTTGATTTAATTCATACGTGTCTTTGTGTTGTTTCATTGTTCTTGTTGTCACTGTTCTTTGTTTTCCTGAGTTCCTATTAATAAATCTTTTAAAATGTCATATTTTAGGATCAAAAGAATTCAAATTAAGGGGATCAGTAGGGCTCTGTTCACCAAGGTCTTGATAATGGAAGCTATTGCTGTCCCTACTTTCCATCAGCAAAGGAAGGAAAAACAATCAAGAATCAGAGAAAAAATTACAAAAATAGAAGATGTGATACTCTTCCACCAAGGTTTTCCTCCCAGTTGTTTCTTGATATATATGTCAGAAATTATTTGGAAGAATTATTCAAAGGGAGTACTTCACTTCAGATTATGTACAGAGACTCTGCTCTTGAAAGCTATTACAGAATTCTAGTTTGGTTTGCTAATTTCTAAATTAAGAATTGCTCACAAGATTCTGTGATTTTTTAAATCTTTTATCTCTTGCTTAACCGGGTGGCTGTCTTCCATCTCCAGAACAGCTCTGCTGCCCGCGTATTGAGGTACTCTGGGTGACAGGGTTACAGAGTACTGAGAACAATCACAGACTAAGAGGCAAGTGGGAAACGGAGAGGTTTCAGATGACATTGGAAGCTGATAGAAAGCTAGTAAGAGAAGGCTGATGAAAGGAAGCCAGGGGGCAAGGAAGGGATTTTGGCAAGGAGAATGCTAGAGAAAGACAGATGGAAGTCTTGCCAGGTGCAGGGGCAGGAAATAGAAAAGGCAATAGTTCCTCAGCCTCACTTTTTAAATTGTCTTCCAACTTTGTGAATTTTCAAAGCAAGTTAATGTGCAAACCTTCTTGTCCTTTTATTTATTCCGAACATTTATATTGAATGCCTGCCATAAGCCAGTCAATTCTCAGGGCTAAGAATGCAGCAGTGATTAAAATAGCCAACATCTTATCCTGCGGTGCTTAAAATTCTAGAGAGAAGGTAGGCAATAATAAATAAATAAATAGAAAAACAGGAATGACAAGGACTGTGCTGAAAAACAAAGCAGGGTAAGAAGATATATATGATAAATGTGGATAATTTAAATAAGAGAGTCAAGGTAGCCCATTTGTGAAATTGACAACTATCAAGGACCGTCCCCCACTCAAAAAAAACTGAAATAAGCTTTTTCCAGGCAGAAAACCACACACACACACACACACACACACTGAAAAGCCCAGCATGCAAACTGATAGCTTGTTGAAATACCACTAAGGAAGCATTGTGATGAGCCAGGAAAAAGCAGACATAAATCAGCATTCACTAGCAGCACAACATATAGGGCCTAAAAGCTGTAGGAAAGACTTTGGATTTCTGTTATAATAAACAGGATGGGAAGAGGTGGTGGTTAAGGATGAAATCAAATGAACTTGAACAGAAATGTAAACTTTAGGAATACACTGTAATTTTGGAGGAAAACAAGAACACTTATGTCTTCCTTATTGACACAATTATGCATGAAATCCTACCACTAATAATGTATTCCATTAAGTGTTGGCAATTTTTTTATGGACACAGTATTTGATATTAGTTATCAAAAACTGAGAAGTCCGTTTTAAAATGGGGCACACGATAATAAACTGTCAAGAAGGCTAGGCAGTGATGAAAATAAAATGGACAACAAATAAGCATCTGTAAACACAATAGTTTGAAAATGTACTCATAGAGTTGTTTATGAAATAATTGCCAAATTTCCAGGCATGGTGGCATGTGCCTGTAATCCCAGCACTTGGGAGGCTGAGGCTGAAGGACCCTTGCGAGTTCAAGAACAGCCTGGGCACAAAGTGAGCTCAGGACCAGCCTGAGCTGCATAATAAGACTCAAAAAGACAAAACAACATTAATAATAATAATAACAATAACAATTGCCAAGTCTGTTTTTACCCTCAGAAAAGAAAGATCTTATTTATAGTATAGCTAAGATAGAGGGAGAGACAGACAGAGACAGACAGAGACAGAGACAGAGAGATAGAGACAGATGAGGCCAATTATGTGCCATTGTTCTGAGTATATGCATTACTAATTCATTTAATAATCTTAGGGGCCCAACAATTTATCTCCATTTTACATATGAGGAAAGGAAAGCACGGAGAAGTTACTAGCAAAGTGAAATGGAATGTAAATAGTAAATGGTAAAGCCAAGTTTCAAAATCAGTGGTATCTGATTCCAGTCTTTCACATTATTAATCACCAACATGTGCTGCTTCTATATATTTATAGACTTATATAGATTTATAAGTAAATGTATTTTTACCTTGGAAAAAAAGATACTATATTAATGCAGTTTGACTAGTGATATAAGCCAGAAATTGGCACATTTTTCCTTTAAAATTTCATATGTTAAATATTTTTGAAGGTCCTACCATGCTTATTAAAACTACTCATCTCTACTACAATAGTGTAATGTGTGTCTAGATGTAAGTGAATAAGCATGACTGAGTGCCAATGACACTTTTTTTTTCAACAAAACAGGTAGGGGACCATTGGGCTCATAGGTTTGTTTGCTGACTCTTTGACATAAATACTTTCAAAGTGAAGCAGACATGTCCCAGACATATTACAGTTATACTTGTGTTGTATCTAGATGACAAAGTTCAGAAATGGAGTGTCAGAGCTATTTGTGAATACATAGTTCCACTTTATACCTGGACGTCCTACATCTTTTCTTTTGAACTTGATCCAAATGTGTTAGAGAAAAAATATAACTTTTAAAACTGAGGCATTCCCCTAAACAAAACACCAAAATTCTATAGCCTCTCCATGTTTTAAATGACTTTTTGAAAATCTGTATACTGTGCTTTCAAAGTAATCCAAACCTGTAAAAGCTTCGCCTCTATACTGCTCCTACTCCACTGACATTTCCAGGGCATTTTGTGTTCCAAACTTCGTTCCGGATCTTCTGATGTAAAATAAAACTTCACTCAATTACTTGGCATACACAGCAAAGAAGATTTTACTATTTTGACCACTGTCGAAAGGATTATAAGATTGTAAAAGACGAGAGAGTGTGAGCCCAACTCCACCAAAGCCAAAAGCAGGTGGGGCTGGAACCCAGGCCTGTGCAGGCTAGCAAGTGCACTACCACTAAGCCCTAGGAGGACTTTGAAGCTCAGGAATGAGCTAATGCAAACTCGGTAGAGGCCATCTGGGAGAAAATGCTCTACCTGATTAGATACTCTGTCCTTATTAATTACTAAACTAAATTAAGCCTCAGGTCTCCCTAGAAACTGGAAAGAGACACCCTATCTTTAAAGATTCTTAGGCACTTATAGAAGATTTACGTCTCTGAGGGGAAGAGAAAAATGTACAACTGCTTCAGGGCCCTGCAGTTAGGAGAGGCCCTTCTAATGTTGAGTCTGGCTAGAGGAAACCTTAGGGCCCTCTTGGTCACTGGATACTCGGGAAAATGCAAAGAAGCCACCACAGACCCTTCCAGTAAGTTCCATAACCCAAAAAGACACCCTCAGAAGTCCCTTCTTTAATTACTTTCTCTGAGGGAACACAAAGGGATCATCCAAGGACTCACTTCAGAGAGAGAGCCCTGGTCACCAGGGCTGTGGTAGCACAGATTGCCCTCCACTCTTATCCTGGTAAAGCTTTATCCACTGCATATGCTGAAAGCTGCACACCTTGGGACTATCTTCATCTGTTTCTCTGAGAGATGGAATCAATTCAGAATCTTTCTCTGGCTCTGGGGAGTCTATAATCACATTGCAGTCACTAACTGAACTAAACAGTGTTAGAGAAATTCTTATACTCATTTTCTGACATATAACAGCTATATAATTTATTTTTCTTCCTCCTCTCTGTTTGTATCACTTCATTTAACATTGTACCTTACTATCTATGTCTTTCATATCCTGATTTTGCTATTTATCGTACTCTTATATTTCTTTTTTTATTTCCTAGCTCCTGATTTTATTTTATTTTTTTAAAGGGAATAACACCCAGGAAAATAAAACAGAATAAAACCAATCAAACAAAACCAGTGTAAGTGACACAGGATTTCAAACTAATACAAAATCAATAATAATTACGATAATGCCTCTTGCTATACTCAAAATAGCTGCAGATACCTTCAGACATAGTGAAAATCAAACAGAACAGAACAGAATAGAATCAACAAAAATAAAACAATGAATGCAATAAAGGATTTCAAAACAAGACAATAATAAACCAAAATTGGCTACCATAATATATCTTGCTATCTTTGAAATACCTGTCCTTGCCATCAGATATAACAAAATCAAACAAAACAACTCAGAACAAACCCAAACCCCCCAAAAATAATGAAAATGATACAAGACTTCAAAACAAGACAATAGAGAATGAACAGTTGTCACCACCCTCAGAAGGCGATCACCCCTAGATACCACACTGCCTACTGCCATCCTCTGAATGGATGATCAGACCACTGGCCCTATACCTGCAAGGTCACTGAAACACCAAAACACCCCAAGCATCAAACTGCACTTCACCTCAATAGCTATGGCAGCCTGTGTTTCTCCAGATCAGCCGGTCACTTACGGCGGAGCGGGTTACCAGCTCGCACTCCCAAAGGGGCTTGGATCTGGCTGTCCCAACTCAGGCGGCAGCCTGTACATGGCACTAATCAGCAGGTGGGGGTTACATCTTTTAATGTTTTGATTTACACAGTGAAGACACTAAAGCTCCAAGTTACATTCCTTCCCTGTACCTTTCCTGTATTGTTAACGTCTTACATCCTAGACTGCAAATGGTCACTTTCTCATTGTACCTTCATTGACAACAGAGAATAAAGAGATAATCCCACTTTTGTCTCTCATTTTAAAAACACTGATGCCATTCATGAAAGCTCTGCCATCATGATCTAATCGCTTTTCAAATGGTGCACCTCAGTCCCATCCAAAGGAGGGTTAGGGTTTCAAAACAGATTTTGGGCAAGGTGGCAGGGAACATTCAGTCCATAACACCATTTAATATGTTACAGTTTGGCCGTGTGTCTTTCCTTTTTTTTAAAAAATGGTTTTAGCAATCTAAGGAATTTCTAAAACTCCAGAAGCTGAGAAACTCTGATACACGTTTGAGAACCCTTACTTTTATTTTCCAAACTGGGAATAATCTCTGGTTGGTATGATGACGATAGAGACATTGAAACTGAGAATTTTAGAGTCTTCTAAAGCTACACCCAGCATTTTGAAACTTCATTCTGTAGAAAACTAAAAATCAACGAAAATGTTTAAGCAGAAGAATGACATAAAGAGATCTTTTAACAAAACTGATCTGTCAGTGATGTGCCCAAAAGAAGGGATCAGAAAATTCTGTAAGCAGGAAGATGATTGTGGGGGTCGTGGCCACAGTCTGTGTGTGGCCAACATGGTGTAATCTTGCTGCTGATTATACAGATAAAAAAAACAGATACAAATATAATTTTTAAAGGCAAAACTTCCAGGAATCATCAAATGATCAAAAGTAAAAAGCAAAGAAGAAAAATGAGATATTAAATATTAATTCAGTGTCTCATTTGTCAAAAACAGAATTGTCTCTTCTCAGAAACTGTGGGTAAGAGGAATAATTGAATTCTGAGATTTAAAAAATAGTAGATATGTGTTTAGAACTCTTACCTTTGAGATGTGGTATGGTTAATTTGACATGTCAATAATAAAATCTTCTGTCTTCCCAGTGACAGAGTTATAAAGCATCACATAAGCTATAAAATTCTATATACTTTAACTTTGCCATCCTAAATATACAGTGTTAGTCTGGACTAAAATTCTCTAGAAATTGCTGTATCAGACAATCGGCTGAAAAAAACAAAAGACAAAAAACACCTACATTAATTTGTCTTTTTCCCATGAAGCTGCAATACTGTTAACATTTCCGGGAAAGATGCTAAAATACTGTGCATTTCTCAATGTCACTCAAAGTAAATAGGAGAGAAAAGAAATCCTTTTCTTTCTAAGGCATAGTTCTACTATCCATAAACCAAAATATAATTGGCTTATTATATAATTATCTGATCAGAACCTCAAGGATTCTGAAGATAAGCTGTCTGTCATTGTGACTTTCAAGAAGAAAAGATAATTACAAATTTAAGAAATGTTACCCACCTCTGAGATTAATGAATTTGGGGATCAAGGACCAAAATCACAGTAATAATATTTAGCAGATGATGGTCCGTTGTACAGAGGTGATGCTGATTGCTTCTTGCCTGAGATAGATTCAACCATTCCCTACAATCTTCAGAATAAGATGCTATGTGTAAAAATGCATTAGTCTAGACTCATAGCCTGGCAAACTTTTACCAAGTCCTTTGCCTGTATTTTTTTCATCATTTCTTCTTACCTAGACACATATGTGTATGGATTAGAACATTCTCATTTGTAATTATCTTGTTCCTTCTACTTAATTCAGTTGGATACATTAATTCAAGTTTTGTGACATCACAATTTCACCAGAATGAAAGGAAATGTCATGGCTCAAGCTGTGGGTTGAAACATCACTAAATAAATCAGACAGCAAGCTTAATTTTAAAAAGGAGCTTTTCTTATTTACACACACACAAAAATATCTAAGTGATAGAATAGGGAAAAAATCACAAAAGGTTTGCAGCATTCCAAAAGAATTTGGGGTTGGCACATAATTTAAACATGATTATTTGAATACTCATTTTTCCCAAGGATCATTTTATGTCTCTATTTTGGGAATTACAAACTAATAAAATCATAGAACTAAACAGATCTTTAAGGTCAGCCGACCTGAATCTATAGTTTAATACATGAGAAAGTAGAGAACTAAAGAGACTAAGTAACTGTCTCAAATGTGCAAAATGATCAGAACCAGACCAAAGTGCAGGGCTCCTCCTGGTCCATTTCAGTAGTATTTACAAACTTCTGCTTTCCTGGTACGTGTAAGTTTCTGTCTATACTAGAGTCTGGGTCACGCTGGTGACTTAACAGAAGGGCTAATAAAATCTATACTAAAATAAAGGCCCATGTTGTTTTATTTTTAAGGTCAGGATGCTTCCACATCTGTTTTCTCCACATGTTCTATAGTAAATTTTCATACTTATAAATTTGTGTTTCTGAATGATAGTGCTTCATAAGAATTACATGACTTCCTAGAATGACTTGGGTAATTTTCTCAAGAAGATAGTTTTCCTGATTCAACCAATATTTTCTAGAATTAAATAATGCTGCAATTTTGAAATGGTTTTTTATGAAAATGCTTCAATGTCCAAGCAAATATATTTCTGTGATTGAAATGATGTTCTCAGCTAAAATATGGAGATCTTCAAAATGTAAAAGGAACACTCTCATGAAGTCCCTTGTTGCTTAATATTTTTCTAGCAAGAAGAGTGGAGACTAAAAACTGGATATACTCTGATCGATTTCTTTTTTCCTCTCTTTGGATGAAACAGATAACCTGTCATTGTTTTCCTGATGTGTGAAAATGTCAGCATCTCTGGTTTGAAGACAGAAAGCACAACTTAATCTTCAACTCCTCTCTTTCCTGAACTCTTACACTGAATTAAGCCCAATTTTGCTTTGTCCCCCAAAAAATCTTTCTTTCCACAATACCATTCACTGATCCATAAAATAACCTTCCTTATGGAATATTCCAGATCAAAGCAGACAAATTACTTTGCTCCACATAGATGCCACAGACTAAAGGTCAGACTCTAGAGATTTAGAACTCCAAAGGGCCAAAGGCATCTAAAGGTGAAGTGGCTTGTCCAACTAGCACAGTACTTTGAGGTGCATCCCTGCTATTTCCAAAGCTGTCTCCTCTACAAATAGCTTTAAAAATTCTCAATATCCAGCTTTGAGCCTTGCCTCCATACCTTTAACTCAGGCTAATGCATACCCCTCTTTTCTTTTCCAGGCTAGAGGTTCCAGGACATGCCTAGGTTACCTGGGCCACAGTGAGTGAAGAAAAATGGTCTGGAGCTGCATATAAGATATATAATGTAGTTAATATACATAAATAAAAACCTTCCTGTTTAAAATATTTTTATTATAGCAAAGAGCAAAAAATTGGACATCCCTGTCAAGTTTTTGAGATAATAATTCATTTTTATCTGTCAGCTGGCCAATGTGCCTCCTATTTGCATAGTTAGTAAAACTTTGCCTCTGATATTATATTAATTTCTCTATTTCCTATTGCAACTCTTTGTGTACATGTCTTGTATCTATGATGCATGTTTTCTGTCAGTTTGACATTGTAACTCCTCAGAGAACTGGAAAAGTAGTTCACAAAAATCATTAAAAAGGTATAGAAAGAGTAAGGGTGATGTTAATTGTTCACAAAGCTAGAAGTTATGAAATTATACATACATTTCTGAATTTTCAAAATTTTACTATTTCCAACCATCTTTTATAAAATGACAGGTAATGAGATAAATGATATGCAACCTTATATGAACTACATTTCCCTCAAATTAAAAACAAATGTTGGTGAAGTCTAAAATTTGAAAACCATTGTCTTAGAAGACATAGCATAAGTCTGTAATTCCCTTTCAGCTATGCTTCGAAAAGAGCTACTATCCACATGCAGAAATAAAATTAGATAATTTAAGAAAAGCATTGATAGCTGGTACTCTCTCCCTGGATACATATAGGAATTGATTCTGTTTTCATTATCTTCGATATTACATGTACCCCCTTTGGCTTTTCTTCTCTAATAAAATTTTAGTAGAAGATATTTGTACCATCTCTTAGCAAATGCTTTAAGACCTATGGCATGCATGTGCCATCCCCGCCTTCCTTCTTCCACAGGGAGTGGTCGTATTTTGGAGGAGATCCCAGAGTAAAGATAACAGAAATTAGATATCCTTGTCAATTTTTGGAATGGCTGTAATAGACCTTGAAATAAACCTTGTTGGTTTAAGTCATTTAAATACTGACAAGTATAAATGCACTTTGAATGAGCTAGAAAAAGCATATCAATGCAATGAATTATTATTATTTTTCTTAAAATTGAAGGCTAGAAAATAGACCTAAAAGAAAATTAGAAGGAAGTAAAACCAGAACTTTGATTTCACATATTTGTGCAAGTGGGAGATCTGACTGACTATTGGCAGATCAATTAACACTACAACAGGGGTGGACACTATAGATGGACAGAAAGAAATTATCCCATACGTATCAGGCTGTTTGATCTATTCAAAATTAGATGTTATCTCAGCATTCCTCTTTCTGAGTCTAAAAAGCTAAATTAAAAACACTGCTTTATTCACTCCAATGACGGAGACCTCAGTGACATGCAACAAGAAATTGTTGGCACAGGATTTGCATTTCCCTAAGATTCCATCTAAACAGAAAAAGCCCGAATCTATCTCCTGATCTATTGGCCATGGGCCCGAAACACATTCCTCTAATTTGATAGAATGAAAACATTTTCAGGTTATGAAAAGCTCCCTTACGTCCCAAGCTCCAGGTTGAGCTAAAAACAGCAATTATGGAGCAACAAAGAATCAGGAAGACCAAAGACAATTCTCTTTTAGTCTTCAGTCTTGGTCTATTACAAATGCCACCTTGCTTGTGGTTGTGTGGTCCCAAATAATGTCCCCGTCCCACAGTTCATGATGCCAACTTGCTAAGTGAAGAATGTTTATCTTTTACACTAGGTTCCTCCAAAAATGGCTGTAACAAAACAAGTGCCTCTAGTTCCCCTCACAAAATAAGTTTGTAAATGCAAAGGACCACTGACCAGGATGACAGAATTGACTTCTGCTCTGCTTTTAAATATTCATGAGTACGTAATTCTTATTTTGTTGAGATTTTAACAATGACTTCCTCATTATGAATTGCTCAGAAGCCCTCATGTACTTTTTACCAGAATGAGCTCAGCACTGTTATGAGATGTGTGGATTTCTAAAGCCCAACAACACAGTTAATGAAATTGTCATCAATGTGAGCAGTGAGTGGCAGCTCCATCCTGCACTCCGTGATTAGCATGGAAGAGCAAAACTAAAGGGAGACTGTTGTATTTTAAGTGCTGAGCAAAGCTCTGCCCAGCCTGAAAAGGCACAGCACATCACTGCGGATTCTCAGGGAGATAAATAGAAGTTTAGGCAAGTATAAACCATCGGAAGAAAGCACAGTCTAGTAATGCCAGTGGCATAGGAGACCTGGGTTCCAACCACATCCCTGCAACAAGCGCTGTGTGACTTTAAGGAGGTCATAAGCTTTTTCTGAGACTGCTTCCTTATCAGGAAAACAAGACAATTGTACTACACAATCCATAAATTTCTCTCCCTTACTAACAATGTGGGATTATCTATTCCCAAAACAGTTGCTTAGTAAGGCTCCAGTGCTCAAATGACTACCACTCTGGGCTAACTGAGAATCTTACCTTCATTGAACTAACTCATTCACGTAAACAACATCCTCATTTCCCAGTCCTTAAAAAGGTTGGGCTATGAGAATTTGAATCAAGAGCTAGAGGAAAGTATTAATCACCTGGCTTTGGACATTATTCCTTTTCATGAGAGCCACCCAGAGTATTCTCAGGATCATGATCACCTGTCTATATCTCTGATCCCATTCCCTTATCAGCCCCTCACCTATTCCTGAATTTCTACTAATCCCCAAATGACTGAGACCCATTAACATAATCTTAATAGTTCTTCAATTCCAACTTCCCTCTAGTAATACAACCAGGTCTTTCTAGGCCTTTGTATAGTCCCATATCTTCTGGGCCCAAGTTACAATCTCTTTTCTTGACATGACAGCCTTTGGTGAATCCCAGACCCTACTGCTCTTACCTCCTTCTGGTAGCAAGCAGATTTCTATTGAGTACCAGTCAGTCTATGAACTAGATCTGCATCTAGAATCAATTCTTAGGACCCTGAAATGTGCCGTGCAAACAGCCCTCTAAGCTATGCAATGTAGTTCTTATCAGAAGGACTTAGCCCTAACTATCCCTTGAAGTAGTAGAGATACTACTCACCTTTAGTCTTCTCCTATTTTAACTTTTTACCCTGGCTTCATTACTGGCCTTTCAAAAACTCTTCTCCAAAGAGACTGTATCTTCACATCTCATGCAGTTATAATTCTAGTGACCTGAGGTGACAACTTAGGGTTCCTGGGTTAGATAAGCCAGTTATACATTGACAAACACTTCAGTTAGAAAGACAGACAAACAGAAAACTAACAATACAATTTAAGCAAAACAAAGAACCAAGTGTGTTGCACAGATTACTAGCCTTATTATCATTTTGGCAAATAAAAACGAACATGAAAACTTAAATAGCTTGTGTTACCCATACAATTAAATCATTTATTTAAAAAAGAGGATATGAGAACTTATTATGTTCCTAGAATTTTTCTGGAGTATCAGTAATTTTTTACCTCATTTGATTCTTATAGAGATCACATGAGATGGGCATCATTGTCATAATTTTACAGATGAATTAATAAATTTAAGAAATGTAAATATCTTACTCTAAATCACTCAGCTAGCAAATAGTCACTCTTTGGATATAACTACTTTCCTACTAGTAAAAATATTAATTTCAGTCTATTACTGTCTTTTAAAGTTTATGTCATGGACCAGATTTATGTCTAAACCAGATTCACCTTCTTTATCTCTTAAAATGTAGATTCAAAGGCCTCATACTAAAGCTACAGAATCAGAATCTCCAGGCATGATTTCTGTTTGACAATCTCCGCAGGAGACACATATACAGTAAAGTTTATTTACCAACCTTCTATAGCATGCTGGCACCCTCTAAAGTCAAAGGCTGTGCCTCATAAATCTTCCATATAACCCTGGCAGTATCAAGCATAGAATTCAGTGCCTGGTAGGTGCCTAATTAAACCGATGTAGAAACAAATTCGTTCAGATGTGGCCTTTTTCTTCAACTGAGCAACAGTGTCTGTTCAGAGGTTAAGATGACAAAAGCCTTTCCTACACAAACACAGACCTACAGAACCAAATACAAACCGAGATGCCTGGAAGGAAAAACATTCAGGGAAATCCCGGTGCTTTCTCAAGCTGATTTTTTCTACTCTCCTATCCTGTTTCTAGGGGAGGGTGTTTGTTCCCTGAGCCGCAGTTTTGGCAAAAAAAGCAGTTCTTGTTAGCTCTCCTGCACCCCTAAAGCTTGCTCAAAATTCTGGAAATAACTTTTCCAAATGCTACACAGTACAAAGGAAAATAAAAGTAAAACGCAGAAAATAAAAGTAAAATGAAAACAGATCCATGTTTTATGACCCCGTTGACCTGAAGCTTTCACAAAACACAGTGATAGTGAAGAACTTACTGAGACAGTAGTATCCCCTTCTGGAAAGTACATTTCTGTCCCCATGGACTGGTTGGTTTAACAATAAAGGGACCTGTCTTCTGGTTTTTCTTTTCCTGTATGAATTCAAATTTAATTTAGTACAGAAAAGAGAAAGACAGGAATGTGGTTTAATACTGGCCCCCTATTCAGGCAAGCAAACAGAAATTGTGGGATCTGCTGAAGAAGAAATGCAAAAGTCATCCTTTGTCCCATTTCCTAAAACCAAAGAACCCACAAGAGACGAAACACTGATTTTCTCTAGTGAGTAGTTTTTAAATGTAAGTGTCAGCAAGGTCTTAGTAATATATTCAGTTAAAATTCAGCCTGATTATTTATTGATTTTACATTTTCTTGCCCTGCTACTATCCAGGCAATTTTCTAACCATTCTCAAAATACCTCTCTGGCTTCCCGGGAAAAGGCTGATACAAACCAAGAATTCCCAAACAAGAGCTCAAATACAAAGCTAATTATTTCAGGCATGCCTCTGCTTCTACAGCAGATCTTTATGGGTTCAAGAGGAGTCTTAGGTCTGCTTTGGAGGCCAGATTTCAATTTGGGTAATTAGACTTTGCCCTACCCTGGAGAGTTACCCTGACATAGTTTTCTTGCTTTTCTTCCTGAGTCTCCACACATTTTTTTAATATTCTGAATTCCTCCATATTCTTCTAACTCTCTCCAAGTAGATGGCTCAGACTGCATATTCCTGGGTATTTCTCATCAGCAAGATCTAAAACAACTGTGAATCTTTCTGTAGCAGCACTAATGTTGCCCGCTCAGAAAAACTTTACAGTCCACACCCCAAAAGAATTAATGGATTCTTTTCTGGTATTCTTTTGTCTCACACTTATTAACACATTTATTTAATTCAACCTATATTATAGTTGATTGTGTGAGTGTCTTTCCCCATTTACCCAAGAATACAAACCTCTTAAAATCTCAAACACATTTTCACTCAACAGCTTCCCTCGTTTAAAAAGGAAAAGAGAGAACAGTTAACATACATAAAAGCTTTTATGTACTAGACAATGCAAACAACACATCAGTAAATACTGAAAGCAATAATTATTTTACTTTACCAATAAAAAAATATGGATTTTAAATGAGATGTGTTACCCTACTCAAGGCTGCAGTGTTGGTAAATGCTTAGAGCAGGAATGATTTCCCAGTACTTTTGGACCCCAGGGCAGATTTCACAGCACAGCACCACTTCTATAACCTTTCCCAGCACCTGGTCTACTATAAACACCCAGAGCTGCTGATGAACAGCCAAATAAACTTGCATATAATTCTTCCCTGCACCTTTGTGCTGATGACTCAGTCCACTCTCCTTGAGGAGCTTGGCTGTCCTTCCTGTGGCATCCCATGGTGACTACGGCTGTTATAGAATCATGTCTTCTTGCATTCATGTCACCGGGAATGTCTCCATACAATATAACACCCCTTCCTTTATCTCTCCTTACTACAGTAGGATAGCTTCTAATGTGTGTAGCAGACCACATTCCCTACTTTTGGACCATGTACATTGATCTTTCCCCTTATTTTCAAGGACTTCCAAAGGAAAAGTCACACTAAATGTCAGAATAAAGAATAGAAAATTTATTATGTATAAAATAATGAGTATTCATAACAAGAATGGCACATGCTCAGTTATAAATAAGTCAGAGCCTCGCAGACACGTGTCTTCCACCATTGTTGTGGACACACAGCTCTAGCGATAGAGAGCTTCACTTTCAAAACTGGCAAACCAAAGTTGACCTCTACTCCAGCAAAGCTTAAGATAAATGTCTCCACCAGATTAGCAAATGTCACTACCAGATTAGAAGTTCCTTTTGCTTTAACATCAGCAAGTGAGGAGTAGATGGACTGACCATGGGACACATTTTTAAAAAATGAAACACAAGCGATTTTTGCTATTTACTTTGCCCATCTTTATAAGAAGAAAGAAAAAAATATATACCAGAAATGATGGAGCAAATAAGAAACCGTATCTCTTGTGGCAAGACTATTCCCCACAACCATTAATCTATGCACTTTATTAGAAGGTAATTATTTCAAGTTATCAAGAGCAAAGACATAGTTAAAAATTCCTTATTTCTTTTGAATTCAAAATCTTTATTATCTTAATGTATACTGTGTATTATCTATAGTGATAATACTATCAAGTATTATCCTTAGAATCTTTTCCCTACTAACTAAAAAATCTACTGTCTTACCCAGTGAAAAGTCAAAGGGTCTGTCTGTGTCGGTAAACAATAGAAAGAGCTTCTCTTAATTTGTACTGCTCCCTGACAATGCTGGTGCTAACTTAAAATAACCTCTAGGATCAGGGAGAAAAATGTCCTTTGGTGGACAAAGAGACTGACAGTTCCAATCTACTTAAAGGAGAAAAAAAAAACTGTTACAAAAAATTAATAACAAATTTCAGTACTACAAAATACTCATGGTAGAGATTACACCATGGGTCCCTGGACTTGCACTGTAACATAGCACTATTTAGGTTGAATGTATTTATTTATTCATGCATTTATTTATTTTGGCCACCCAAGTGTCACTGTTTGTTTCTCAGAAACACAGCTGGAATCATGTATTCTTATTAGTTTGGAGATATCTTATTAATTTGGAGACAATAACCCAAAGTAAATGGTTCCAGAATGTCTTTCCATGACTCTTTTCATTGTTTCTGTGAGGTATGCGATGTTGCAGTCCTTTATTCTGGTGTCGTCAGCAGTGGAAGAAAAATATGCTGGAGCAGTGACATGGCAAGAAAAGTCATCAAAAAATCAGCTAAGACAACTGGGCAAAAGATGACCAAGCAACAAGAAGTCAGATTGTAAAGCGGAAAGCAGAGGTCAGCACAGTCTCCAGGATGGAGACTTCTTGCCTGGAATAGCCTGCTCTCTACCGTTTTATGGTTGCATGGAATTTCCTGACTATAGGAACTTACTGACTTTCCAGGAGATGAAAATGCTCTCTAGAAAGAAAAAAATCACTTCACCTGATCAATTATAGCTACATCCAAAAAGGTAAATTAAAAAAATTAACTTATACCCCTCCCTTAAAAGATTGACATTGGTGAACATCATATTAATAATGACACAAATCCTATTGTAAATATATGGCAGGGACCATTATTATCTGGACAAAGTGAGGACACATTTTAAGTTAATTGTTCCATAAATTGCATATATTTATGTGTTTTCTCTTAATAATTCTCAGAGGGGTTGACTGATTTGGATAAAATGGGGCTCGTCTATATAGGGAATAAATTTACATCACATGAAATGTAAGCATCAGTTCACCAAATGACAGCCAATAAAAACTTTGAAGGAACTCTATTTTCTATAATTTGTAATGACTTTCAAAGCTTTCATTCCCTATCTTTTTTAACTGCATTGTAGAAGGCCAGAAAATAAATCTCTCAATTTCAGGTTATTTCAGCATTTTCTATATGTCACTCTACTTCTTAAAAACCTACTCCACAAAGCCAAAGTTTCTCCACCTGACTTTTGATTGACTGATGGATTGGTAGACAATTGTATAGTGAAAACCTTTAACTCACAGAACCACAAATATCCAGGAATTTTTTTCACAATGTGGAGGTCAGGAAAGGTTGTGAAATGTATTTCTGGGAAATCTGAGAAGAGATTACCTCTACAGTTAGTCAAGGGAACATCATACAGAATTGCAGGACTATCAGAAGGTTTGAAAGGTGGGATTGAAAAGTATCTCCACAATGGTACTGTCTAGGACAAAACTTCTGATGTAGTCAGGAGAAGCACTTAGAAATCCATCAGAAAAAGGGCGAATTTGATCTGCTCTGTGAGTTCTACAGAGCAATCACCCAACTTTAATGTTCACATGCATTTCAGGAGATCATACTGAAGTTCAGGGTCTACTGAAATTCAGCAGATCTGGAAGGAGACCAAGTTTCAACAGTTCAACAAGGTAAGGTGCTAAACTTTTCCTTTGGGATAATTTTGGATATTGTTTTTGTTTGTTTGAACAATTGGACCTATGAAAAGGCAGAGAAGAAAATCTATCAAGAGATAGCAAGTTTCTCAGGAAGTTATAAACATGGCACTCAGAGTAAGATAACTCAGTTTATTCATATAGATTAACTCTTCAAAGTTAATTTTCTCAACTTTAAAATGGAGATTATAAATACAACTTGTAGGAATGATAATAACACTTAAATAATCAGAGAAAGGCCTACTCCTCTTCCCACAGACTCTGCAGAGAGTAGACGAGTAGAGACAGAGATAGGCAGTGCTCTTTTTGACTTCAACCAACCTTTCCTCATTGGCAATATGGGAGAAGTTTTCATCCATCTGTGAAGGGAGGTACAGAGTGTAGTTTCTTCAGAGTGGACCCCAAGACACTATAACACAAGCACTGATCAAGGCCAGTCATTTCCAGCAGAGAAGTTGCAGACACATCAGTATCATTCAGGTTCATTTTAGTCATGAATGCATCCATTATGCTGCTATGATAGATCAACAAAACAGTCCAATAGTAAAAACAACTAATAGTTCAGTAATGAAGTGCATGTGTGCATAAAGATATCTCCATCAATATTCTTTAGGAAAGTTTTTTTTAATACTAATTTTCATTTCCCCAGACTTTTAAGTCTTCTGCTCATTTGATCCATAAAAGAACTTGAGGAAGGAGGTTTATAATCACCATTTGCAAACAGAGAAGCTGTTTAGTGTTTTGTCCAATGTACCTCATCCAATGAGGCCTGGGACTGAGCCGAGTCCTCTGTGCTCCACTGTCTGTATGAACAAGATGTTTAATCCATTGAATCCAACAATACTTATTAAAGGCCTTTCACAGGTAAGCTCTGCAAAGAGCGGGGGAAAGACACAAACACAGATTTTAGAACATACAACAATCTTTGCTTGTATCTATTTCAACTCTTTCATTCCATAGATCAGAATCTTCAGAGAAATGCAGCCACTAACCTGAGGTCACTGGCTATCTCTTGCTAACCACTATAAACATTCTGTTAAATTTTGAGGAGTTTTTAATATTGCACTCTCCAGGACACCCAGTGTTATCATTTTTGTTGCAGATTCTTTTGATCTACAATACTTACCAATTAATTATTTAAACATTTAAAAACTGGGGGTTATGGTCAGGGGAAAAATAATTCTCCAGGTATCTTTGCCATCTATAAATCCAGTTTTCTTGTGTGACTCAATGTTAACATGTAAAGGTAAGATAAATGGCGAATCTGCTAAAACCAACAAGAGCTAGTGTTGAAAATCTGCACTGGTGGGAGAAGTCATATCCACTGTCTTCCCAATAATGAATTAGCCAAGCCCTGGCCATTTACATTCCATTGCTTCCACTTCTTTAATCAAAGTTGAACAGAATGAATTGCAAATAAAAAGGAAAAAAGAAAACATTGAATATAAAAGGGCAACTTCCTAGCCTATATTTTTAGTTCAAGTGACAGTTTTAAAATTACAAAGGTAAAAACCTTTTGCTAAATCGGGTTTTAAATGTGCTCTTTATCAAACTAGTACATTTTTATGATACTTAAGACTACTGCTTTATCATGACAGGTAAAAATATAAAGTGTTGGTTTTATTCTTCATTTCTAACACCACCCCACCCTTGTTTTCATTTACAGAGACCAGGTTAGGAGGTTGTTTATCTATGATGGAAACCAAGCTGCTTTCAGCAAAACTCTTGGAAATACACATTCTCATTCATGTCACAGGACTGTCAGATCATTTTCCAATCCCAGAGCTGTTATTGTTTCACAGGAAGAAGGAAAATGATCCTTGCAACAATCACAGAATTTCATGTCTGAAGGGGATCAGAGGTCATCAGGAGCAGTGCCTGCTCCTCACAAAAGAAGACCAGACTGAAGCCAGAAAGGTGGGCAGGCCTGTGTGGCTCCAGTCCCTGCAAGCCTGGCTCAGATTCTAAATCTCTTTATGCTTGATAAGTGATTTTTGCATCATTATAATGCTTTTTCTGACACTGCACCCTTCCAAATAGGCAGTGCTTCCTGATTGTGCTCCTCAGATCTTTACCTCTCTGTCAGCCAGAATTATAGCTTGACCTACAGAATGACCCTCACCTGAAGACTTGCGGAATCATCTTAGAAATAGTCAAGAGCTCAATACCTCTCCTAAAAGGTCAAGAAAAAGACCAAATTACTGATTATAAGAGGGATATGGTACCTAGGAATGAGAGGAAAGGCAATATAATCATTGGCTTGTACAGTTCTTGGAAAATTCCCAAGTCAAGCCAAGCCAAACCAAACTGTAAGCACAGAGAAGACAAGAAGGCTGTGTCTAATCTTTATATCGATAGGCTATTAGATCTTCATGCTAGCAGACTGTTATGGGATAATTCCTCAAAGGCAACAGTGCTGAATTTACAGAGAGCTTAGTTTATAAAGAATTTAGAAGTGGGAGGTACAAATCAAGTACAAAATGTTACATAATTGGTTACATGCATTGAGTCATATGTTGAGAGGCAGGTTAGTCTTGAAGAGGTTTGTTGAAACAAAGGAACTGTCTAACATAATATAGAAACACTCTTGGAAACGGGGAAGGAGCCCTTACAGAGTGAGCATAGTTAATAGTGTCCTTGATAACCCCAGGTGCCTTAAGGTATAGACAATTACTCTGACTCAGTGCTCATCAGAGGTGGGCAGCTGGACTTTAGACGCTGTCAAGGTCAATTAAATTCTGCAGAAAAGCAGAATGGAAACTTGGTCAGAGACCCTTAACTGATCATGAAATACTTATAACTTTGCTATTTTATAAATGCATTCTTATATTATAATTGTGCCCCAATAGTACAACAATGTTTCCGTCAGCAGTCAACTGCATATACAAGAGTGTTTTATAGGATTATAATGAACTTGAAAAGTTCTTATCACCTGGTGATGTCATGGCCATCATAAGGTCGAAGCACAAAACATAATATACTTGTGACAATAGCAGTGTAAGCACGACTACTGTGATGCACTTACACAAAAGTCTAACAATTATGTACAATACATGATGCTTGATAATAATAATAAATGATTATGTTACTAATAACACCAGCAACAGCCTCATACATCTTGTTTACCATGTCCCTGGATTGCAACAAGAGCCCATGTTTGTGATTCACCTTTTGCATCTAGGTTTGTGTAAGCCCACGCTTACCTTCACACAATGATAAAGTCAAAAAAACTCCTCAGATCATTTCCCAGGTTAAGCAATGACTTGCTGTAATGTTATCTTAAAGAAAGAAAAGGAGGGCCTCATGTAAGCTGTCCTACAGAAACAACCTTGTAAGTTTCCCTGAGCAGAAGGAAGAAGATATTCTGACTTTCAAGACACTTTCTTTACAGCTGTGGAATCTGTGCTTCTGAATATAAATAGCTATGGCTGATAGGAAGTAGGTTGAAACTGTCATCAAGCAGGAAAAATCACAGTCAGAAGGAGTTTCAGACCAGCTTCTGCCTCAGATCAACCAAAGACTTCTGAGCACAGCCCCTAGTATTCTGTAATGCTTCATGCTTCCTTTAAAAAATGGAAACGCTAGAAACATATTTGTTGAGGGTTTTGTTTAATCCCATCTACAGAACACAATGAGGGGTCCACTTCTACCTTGTTCTTCAATGACTCCATCTCAAGAGTCAAACCACCTCAGTTTGGACAGGAGGAGACAGTAGCTGATGAACACCAGCTAAATATAAAGTACTACATCATGGAATTGAATCCTAGGTCCAAAATTGAATTTTTTTGTGTGTGCTAAAAATGGATTCTCATCATGTGATTCGTTATTAATGAAAGAAAAAGCATATATTCACATTTGCTAATTATTTTTACTCATTTATAGTTTAAAAAGGGAGAAAAAGAAAATGAGAGAGTGTTAAACCCTATAATTTGGTCACCAATTAGTCTTTGATTTACTCTGATGTACTTGAGAGTTTTTTAATATTAAAAATGACTTGCAGCTGAAAATTTACATTTAAAAAGTAATTAATGCCAATTCAGTGAAGAAATCCATGGTTTCCTACAGGATTACATTGAACGTCAAGCCCTTTGTAAGTCTATCAAGCATTGATCATCAGTAAGTTGTGTTTCACTAGTTCGCAGCTGGACCAAACACACGGGGCACCCCACTGCAGGTAAAGTGATAACCAACCATTTCTACTCAGCCTTACACTCTTCATGTCTGTGTGTGTTGTCACTTGGAACAGAGAAATTAACCAAGTCACCTACCAAGTTCTATTCCTTCTTGTGGCAATAGTTCTTAGCCATAGAACGTCTGTGCCCTGCAGGAACTTCAGGACCAAGACAATTAGACAGAACAAACTGCTTAGCTCTTGTGTCAGCTGAATTTCCCTCATGTCCATCCTCCCTTCCGAAGCTTCCTGAGACCTCATCTACATATTGATCTCACTAGTGTGCATTTACTGTTTCAGTTCTTATTGTCTTTCTGCACCTCCACGTCTAAAGCCCCCTCCTCAGTGAAGCAGGGTGTGCGGACCAGAAGCAGCTACTTCCCTTGGAGCAGTGGTCTGTCTTGCAGCTATCACTCTGCTGTTATAACACCATCAATTGCGAGAAAGTTAATTTGGCAGGGTTTTCTGAGCTAGAGAAAAGAAGATACTTGGAAATCTTTGTACTATTGGACCAATAAGAAGTCCAACTTCTCTTTTTAGCAGATTCTTTCTAGCTTTTGTGTCAACATAAACTTGAGCAAAAAGCAATTATTAAACTTTTTCCTTAAAAAGAAAATCACTAGGACTGTAGCATCTCTTGGCGTTTCCATTAAATACAGTGCATGTCAATGGGGTTCAACCTCTTATTCCATTGCTGTACCATCCAGATGTAAACATCCTTTGTGTTATAGAATTCTCTTTATATTGATGATCCCAAATGCAGGTGAGGGGACCAAGGGAGGGGTAAGAGAAATAGTGCATGCAGTACATAATATACTGCCAAATAAATACCAGATCTGTCACAGAGAGTTTTTGTATGGTTGTTGGTTAGTATCAAAAGTCCAAAATGAATAAAATCATTTCACCATTATTTCTGATACCCCCAAATAACTGTAGGCTTAGTCCAGTGCATGCTGGAGCTTTTGAGGCATGCATGCAGATGCCATGTCTGCTTATTAAACAGCCACTCTGTATGTAATCTCCAGTCTGTCCAACAAGGACAATCTTACTGTCTCTCTTTTATTAACAGGAAATCTGATGTTCAAGGAAATCACTTGCCCAATGGCATTAGCCAGTGAGTGACAAAGCTCATGTTCAAACCGCTTCTACCAAACACCACACTACACTGTAGAGACTTCAAAAATGTTTACACATTTTAAACCTAGAACTGAAATATATGGCAAATAACCTCTGAATAAGTCCCTATGTTTAAAAATTCTGAATGTTAGGACTATGGCTCATTATCTGAAGATATTAGAAATGTAAAATATTCAGAATTCTTTTGGAACTCTCAATTGGACAGCTATTTTCTGGGCATGTAAATGGACTCTAACATCCTACCAAGGCAGTAGCTGGCTTTGTGAGACATGGACTGTTCCTAGTAATTGGACAGTAATGCTCCCATGTGCCTATCATTCGCTCCAAGTTCACAGGAGCTTGTGTTTCTGGAGTCCACCTTCCTGGCCAGGTTCCCCTACCACTGTGCTTGTACTGGCCAGGTATGGAGACAGAGCAATGGTACCAGGTCTTAATTGCCTCAAATCAGAACGTGATTTGCAGACCTGAGATTTGAAGAATCCTCATAATTTCTCAGCTCCCATATTGTCCAACTAACAGATTTCTTTTAAATCTAAAGCCTCAGTGTGTGAAGCATGAATATTAAACCCTAGGGGTCCAGGTAACTCCATTTTACAGCCCTATAACCTCTGCCTGTGCTGACCTATTCTCAGTTATTTCGTTTATCAAATGTAGTCCACACCAACTTTCCAGCCCAGGTTTGAGTCTACCTTTTGTATATGGTACTATCGTAAGGGACCTAACAGCCTGCCATCCTCCTCCAGTCATCTTCTCCTGTCATCTTTTCCTGACACACAAGTATGGCTGGAGCCTTGCCATGTATGAAAAGACTTCTGGTCCTATCTGGCTCCAACATCCAACCCCTGAACCTTAAGAACCTGCCTCCATGATTGGATCAACCCAGTCTCATTACTGTTACATAACATCAGACACTATCCTTGGACAACTGGGCAGCTCTTTTTAGATGGTTTTGGCCAATCTCCATTCCAAGCCCTAATAAAAGATTTTCCTATACAGTAGCCCACTCACACCCTGAGATACTGTTCAGGCTGCCCCAAACACTTAATTTCAAACTTGCCCAATTTATGACAGTTTTCATCTGCAAAGGCTCTGTTGTCCCTCTCCCCTGAACTGTCTTTCCCTTCACTGTCACCATGATTGAGAAAAAAAATAATGGTTCCTTCCCCTCCCTTCCTCTGCCTGTCATACATCAAATAGCCCTTTATTAATTAGAGCCAAACAAAGTAGCCCTGCAACCTAGTTACTTTTACCTAATCACTCTAGTCAAGTATAGACTGGCCCTCCAGGTTGGGGGACATGTTTGATAGTACCCAAATTCTTCATGATTTAACTTCAGTAATTGCTGCCACTATGTAATCTGTCCAGCCAAGAACATTCATATAAGGAGGGCCAGCAGTTTTGTCAAGCCACAGTACTCTGGACTGTGGCAACGTAGAAAGAACTAAAGGGCATGTGCCAGTCCCCTCCAGACTCACAGGCAGGAGCAATGCCATCTGCAGCATAGATTGTCTGTTTGTTTTCTTTAGTATATGCTTGCAGTACATAATGTTTACATTGTCCTTTTTGGAATTGGCACCTGTGCATAACACATCTTAATTCTTTTCTTCATCCTCTTTCTTTCCTCTCTCTTGTTCTTCTCTTGATCCCCTTCTCATTTATCTTCCTACTTCTTATTACCTGTCTTTATCTTGTTCCTTATTTATAATTTTGGTTTGTCATAATAAAATTAGCCGTGTGATACTGAAGTTTGTGTGTCTGACTTATTTCACTTAAAATTATGTTCTCAAGGTGCATCCATTGTTTTGCAAATAAAGTTTATTGTTTTATGGCAGCATAGTATTCCGTTGTGTGTAAATAATACATCTTACTTATCCATCATCTGTTGATGGATATATAGGCTGTTTCCAACACATACTTATGAATTGTGCTGTTGCCAACAAGAATATGTATGATTACTGTCATATGATATCTTTAACTCTTTCAAGAAAATACCTAGAGGAGAATATCTGGGTCAAAGGGAATTTCTAATTTTAGTTTTTTGAGGAAACTTCATATTGATTTCCATAGTGTTGTACTAGTTTATATTCCCACCTTGTTGGTGGAAATATACACTTAGTCTTGTCAGCATTTGTTATTGTTTGATTTCTTGATGACAGCTATTCTTTCTGCAGATGGAATTTCAGTTTGTGTTAACTGATATTTCTATACTGGCCAGTGATGATGAACATGTTTCTAATGTATTTACTAGCCATTTTGACCTCTTCATCTGAGAAATTATTCATTTTAGTTGCACATTTTTAATGGGGTATTTTATTTTGGGGCTCTACAGCACAGCTTTAACTTTAAAAATATGAGTTGTGGAAATGACATTATTTTTCTGGACCTTTCTCCCTCCGCTAGAATAAAAACCAGCATAGAGCCACACACCACTAAAAGTAGATTATTCAGCCTCTGTGGGCCTCAAAGACAGGAGCCTGATTGCTTGGGCTGACTTGCCGATATGAGATGCACTTGATTTCAATAGCCTCCTTCCCGGGACGGAGGCTGCCTCCCACACAGCCAACCTAATGAGTGATACTGCTAACTATGTCACTTCGTTAATTGCTCAGACTAAATTAATCAGATAATTCTAAAATTTCTCTTGTTTTTCCAAAGGCTCTTGCTAGTGCAGAACTAAAAGAATCAGTGTCTCACTTAATAAGAGCAATAACAATATTCCATTTTTATGTAGTGTCATACCACCAGCTAACTCAAAAGCTTTGTGCCCAACCAGGCAAAAAAGTACACTCCCAAGCAACTGCCTGTAAATATAATCTCTATAGAGATTCAATATGGCTCAACCAGACCAAGCAGTATTTTCCCATAACTACCATTTTCAAATTGGAATTATATTCATAATGACCTAAGCTCCCAACGCTAGCTTTATTTCATTATATCACGGCACCCCAGAATAATAATGACAAAGCATCACAATTCTTCTTTTTAAAAGTCCCTTTGCTGTCTTTGTACCAGATAAAACCGTATCTCTCAGAAAATGTATTCTTCCAAAAATATACCAAAAGGAAAACATCTGGAGGCAAAAGTCCTTGTCCAGATTTAAGGAATGCCTGGGATTGGATTTAAAAATAGGCAACACAGGCATCCATTCGGTGTAATGTGAAAGAGGCCAAGTTAGAAACTCCAAACAAAACCATGCTATTTATCTTTATTTAAAGTGATCCTGCCTGGCCTGGTGACTCACGCCTGTAATCCCAGCACTTGGGAGGCTGAGGCAGAAGGATCACTGCAAGTTGAAGGCCAGTCTGAACTACAAAGTGAATTCAAAGCCAGCCTGAGCTGCATAGTGAAACCCTATCTCAAAAAGACAAATAAAAGTGATCCTGAAATTGCATAATCACTGCTCCCACCTGGGGAAGATGTCTTTGTTTTCTATACACAGAACTTGGCGGAGAGGAGCTTAGGGTGGGAATCAAAAGACTTGATTCAAGTCCATCTCTGTTTCTTACAGCTTTGTGACGCTGGCAAATTGCTTTCACCAAGCTGAAAGTCAATTTCACATACGCAAACAATGATAATCCTGGCTTCCTACTATCATAGTGCAAGCGTTAAATGAAATGGTATCCGTAAAACCCTTAGCTAAGTAATGAAACATAATAAGCAACCCGTAAATGTTAACTTTTTGTGTTGTGTGACGATAGTATCAATATTATCATTACAAATGAGTCAAGGCAAGGTAAGAAGCTAATCCTTGACTGCTAACTGGTAGATAAAGTGGTTAAGAGGGGATAAGTTTTCACAAGAGTGCATTTATTCTCAAACTGGTCAAGTTGCATACATTAAATATGTAAAGAATTTAATATGTCACTCCTACCTCGATTAAGTGTTTTCTTCAGAAAGGAAGGCATGTGGTCTTAAGGGCCTTGTACCCTGGCCTTGTACCTTGGTTGTACCTTTAACCTTGTACCGTGGCTTGTACCTTGGTTGATCTTATAGATATCAGCAAGCATTTTCCTCCCCTAAGGATTTGCTCAAGTTCTAAACAATTACAATGCAACATTTAACTACTTTGATAATGAAGAAAAAAAGGAATAAAGGTAAGTTATTTCCACCACTTCCACTATCCATGCCTATCGGACTGCACACACTAACAGTAACACAATCTAGCAAAGGCTCTGGTGGACACAGGGTCAAGGGCCAGGAAGCCAGGGAAAAGCCCTCGCCTGGACAGCCTGGGCACAACGAAGGGGAGCACTGTTAGGAGCCTAGGAGCTTGTGGAAGCCCACAGCAGGAGCAGCAGGTAGGAGACCAAAGGAGTGAGCTGTCATCTGCCAGGCTATGGTCAGTGGCGTCTGTCCTGGTTGCTGACCTTTCCCCACCAATATTCTCTCATCATGGCCAATTTAGAGAAAATTACCCCACAAGACAACAAAAATGCTCAACATAGGTTTCTACAAATCCTGATTATGTTCACTTCATTAAGTATCCTGTTCTGTCAGTCATGTTATATTTTAAATACAGCATTTATTATTAGATATTAGAGCCAATGGTGAAAATATGCAAAAATATTACACAGAAATATGCCAGAAAAGGAAACTGCAGTGCAGTGTTTAAATACAGTGATGGAGATGGCACAAAGTGTGGGGGAGCATAGAGAAAAGACAGTCAAAAAGCTACGGAAGATGTCCCAGTAAGGTCTCAGCCAGCAGCTAAATGACAGGTAGGAGGCAGTGGGGGGACATGGAAGATGTTTACGCCGGGCAGAAAGAATATGCATGAGAAAATGAAAGCCATTCTTGTAAGAGAAACTGGGAGAATTTCATTATTCAAAGGCAGAAAAATAAGGCTGGAGAAACAATAAAATCCCATGACAGGATCCTCGTAAAACAGAAGCACGTTGTTGCTTTCTAAGCCACTAGAAAACAAATCCGGATGTGATTCACAAGTGTCGGAAAAGTCTGGTTTCTGCAGCAGTAACAATCCCAAAACCTCAGTACGTTGTTTAGCAGTTTACTTCTCACTTCCATGCGCGTACAGTGTGGTGGGCGAAGGGCATCTGCTCATCAGAATCACTCCGTGCCTCGAGCCAATCCAAGCTTTGCCTCTAAAAGTTCTTCGAGTGACTTAGGCAGGAGTACAAGGTGGAGCCACCTGTACCAGCTTCTTAAAGCTTCTACCTGAAAGTGATATGTCATTGCTTCTACTCGTATTTCTTAGGTCAACACAAATCACACAGCTATATCCTACTTCAGGAGGACAGGGCATGCGCCCCTCTCCCATGGCCTGGAAGGGAAAAGAATCAGAAAGCAGAACAAACTACACACCTGACATCAACACCTTCTTTCTCTTTCTTAGAGCTTTGACTTCTATGCACTGACTGTAGCAAACATTTTTGTCAAAATGCTCTCACAAATTTACCTGAACTACGGGGTGCCCCTACTGGGAGAGAGCAGGTATTAACATGCCAATTTGATTAACAAAGAAAGTAAACAGAAATGGGATTGGGAGAGAGGAATTCTGATTTTCCCATTCAAAACTGTAATGGAATCAAACTCTTTGGTCCCCATCTCATAAATGTGCAGAGAAAAAAGTAAAACCAAGACAAATGCCTGCTAAAACTAGGAATGTCCTTTTTACTTCGGTCTCCTAAATAATGCCGATAAGTGGTGCTGTTATCCTGTTACCAAACTTTTACTTGGACAGTAAGCAGTCCCTACCTCTTAAACTAGCAAATGAGATGAAATTCTGCAGTGCTGCTGGGGAACTGCTGAGTCCTTCAGGAATGAAAGCAGTTACAAAAGTTGCTACTCGGTGTGTCCATAACTCTGAATGTAATTTATCAGAATTTTCCTGTCTGCTAACAATTGTGAGGTTTGAAATAGAAGCATTTGCAAGGGTAACTAAAGCACACCAGTCTAATTCCCTAGAGTAGCACTTTGCTAGAGAATGCCATAGGCTAACTAAGCCAACTGATTGGAGGATTGAAATTTTTTTAGACTATTCAGGGAAACTCACAGAATATCAACTTTAATAAATTGGCTTGGCTATTTGGGACTTAGAGGATGACTAGAGCCAATGCAAATAATGACCACTGTATTGCACAAGTGCTTTCTGAATTCTTTTACACGGTTTTGATGATGGAACCCCTTTGTGAGGGAACAAGGGTCAAATACCATAAAGGTAAATGTGCGACAGTTGAATACAGGATACCATGTATCACAGCAGAAGCCACTTTCAAGAACCAAGTTCATCCTCATTATCCTAAAATGACTACACAGATTATTACAAGTCAGTTGCAGTGATGACTAACCTTAAAAAACAAATGGCCCAAAAGTTTATGTGGTCAGTCAGTAAGTAAACTCCTATATATGAGTAGTCATCTGACATGTCAGAAAAAGAAACGAATGCTCTAAAATGTTTTTTCCAGAAACAGTTTAAGCTGCGGCAAACGCCACAATCTCTCCCTTCCCAGTTTGTCTTTCACAAAGATTTCAGGTGGTAAACCCAGGTAAAGCCCAGCAATTGTCCCTAAATTAAATACAATTCAGAAGTTTAACCTAGACCCAAACACTGGCGGAGGTTTCCATGTACCAACTGGTCCTGAACTCAGGCTATGACTCAAAGTAAAAAAGAGACAGAGAGAGAGAGAGAGAGACAAACAGACAGACAGACAGACAGACAGACAGACAGACAGAGACAGAGAGAGGGAGAAAGAAAGAAGGGAAGAAAGATGCTGCGCCAGGGGCCTGCACCTTGAAATCTCACGTGTCACTTGGAGCAGCCTTCATTTCCTGCTTTCTTCTCAAGGTGATTTAGCCTTAGCTATTTCTAAAGGCTTGGGAGCAGAGATAAAGATTATCTCTCTTCCTGCCCATTTCTCCATCAGTTCTGAGCTATATATCTAGGGTCCAAGACGTATGCGTCCTCGTCCTGGATATTGAATTCTGTGTTCACCTTGTATATCACTCACTGGTTACATTTCCTCACCATGTTTTGTCCTTCTCTCCCCCGACTCCTTTTGAGGGAAGCTGTCAGGCCAGTTTAGAACAGGAAGATGAAAATGACTTCAGCTTGAGCACAGAGGCTACTCTCTTTGGAATATTTAAATGAGATAAATGGTGCCGATCTGAACACCAGTTCCCTGACATATTGGAGTGCAGAGACTCAGGTAGAGCTGTCACTCAGAAGAATGACTTCCAAGCTGCCATCCTGCCATCCTGCTGCCCTGCCTCTTGGGCACCCTGGCATGAATGTGTGTTTCCTGCAGGAGGTTAGAAGGCACGCTCAGCCGTACTGCCTGCAGCAGAATCACCTGAGAGCCAGGTATTCCCTTAGAATAAGCTCACACTAACCCAGGGGTGCAGGTAAGGAATAGAAACCACAGCAGCGTCTTCCACAAAATGGATGTGGTTTTGTATTCGTGGCAAATACTCCCATAGCCAGCGAGACTGCTTGGGCGATGTGATCCCTCTAAATTGGGCTATTGTATTCAAGCTGTCATTTTTCATTTTAAAAACCAGGATCCCTTCAGGTAATCAGTAACCTTGAAAAGAACTGAACTCTACAGCACAGGTCTGCCAAAGTCCTCTGAGAGTCTGGGAAAGTTGCTGAAAAAATATAAACATCAGTGTCTGTGCTGCCCCCTCCACCTTCTCCTGCGTCCCTCGATATCTCCGTCTATCTCTGCCTCCAATGTTTCACGAAGTTTAGACAGGTGTAGGTTATCACTCAAACACTATGACTCAAACTGGGGGAAATTGTTCCTGTAATGGAGTTCTCAATTTATTGGTCAATTTCACCTTGATTTTGTGTCTCTGTTAGCTTTGCTAGCCCTTCGGCTTGTATTACATGCTCTAAAAATGTGAAACATTTTCAAATATTTTAAATATCACAGATAATTTTATTCAGCTTATAATCTCCTTCTGGAAAGATAAATAAAAATAATTTTTTAAAAAAAAAGAGACATTGTTCTCTGGACTCCTTTTTTCATAGCTAGCTAAAATCTGCCACCTTCTGGAGTTTCTAAGATGGCTAAGGGAAATTAGCCAGTGTTGTAGAATCAGAAGCACGCACATTCTTTTGCTGTGCAGTGACACTGCCATCTTGTGGGAATTTCCTAGACTATTTATTTAGCAGAAATATAGGAGAGAATGTTTTTTTTTTTAGAAGAAAACAGATATACTTTGGGAGTATTTTACTCAAATTACAACTATAAAAAAACTCATATATTGTGTATTAAGAGATAAATCTAAAAGTCAGAATCCATAAAATAAATTTGCAATATAAAAATAAGAGGATATTTATGTTGAAATTAGTATAGCCTCATAAGAAAAATGCATTTTTACTCACAAAGGCAATAAAAACTGAATGATGCCCACACCAGCACCACAGTAACTTCATTCTCTATCTGAAAGAAGATGGAGAAATTGAGCCATTCCTGTCATTTTATCTCCTTTGTCTGAGGAATAGATTAAATCATACTGGCTGTCTGCTACTCAGCCCTAATGGTAGAATAAAAATAAGATCGATACCTCTGCACTTTTAACGATTTCTAGGCTCTGCACTCTACCCCATCGTGGAATTTCTTTCACTCCCGAGGAGAATCCACTTTAATAAGCACAGAATGGTGGCATGTCTGACTTTGTGCCCAGTACCCGTCTCATCCCCAGGAAGCCGGCTGCTGGCAGAGCTAACTGCAGATCAGCTGGCCCTTTTTTGTGATCTTTCTAGGGTGTCACGCTATTGCTATCTCCTCTCACATGTTTGAAATCTCCTCCCAGAGGCCTCCTTTGAGAAGACGAAAGGATTGGGGGGCATTTTTCCCACAGTGTCAGAAACAATCACTGCAGCCATGTGCTGGAGGTTGGTGGATTGTCAGGAATTTGACAAACTATCTCAGCTGCTGTAAATCTGCTTTGCACTTGAAACACGGTACAGTGCATTCTGTATAAATGTAGTCTGGTACCAGATTTCATTTCAGAAAATCAAAATCAGTTTAAATTCTTACTGATAGAGAGAAATGAGAGAGAACACATCCTCCTCCTTCCTTCTTTATTTCTTCTTTCAAGAAAACCATTCTGCTTCATCTTTGCACAGGCTGCAACCCTGAACAATTTCCCACAGGTTTTGGTCTTTACTGTGATCCTGAGGTGCTGGTGTGGGAGCACTGACTGACTCCCCTTTGTAGGTCTACAGGTTGCCTCCAGGACTGTATCAGTGGTCACAGAGAAAGAAGCCTTTTGTTTGGTGCTGTCTCATCTTTCCTTATTTAGCTTGTGCTCGTTTCAGGAAGAGAAGAGTTGGGATTGAACATAGAAAATAAGATGATCACCCAAAGAAACTGCATCTGAAACTCTATTCCAACTTCACAGTACTTTAAAATTTGGACACACAGGCAGCAGAGGCTTGGTCTAGCCCAAGTCCCAAGCCATTTGGGAACCAAATGATTTCAATAATGCTTCTGGCCAGCATATTATTAGTAAGCTCCTCTCCACACAGCTATTGCTCACAAAGGAACAATAACCAGGTATTGGATCCGCTCCCTACTTTCTCTCTTGCCTCTGCAGGTGAGTTGCCTTCCAGTTATAACCCGGTCAGATTTAAAGCGGGATTAAAGTGCCAGCAGATGGAAGTGGGCAGAAGGAGCACTGCATCTGACCAGCAGTCTCAGGGTTTGGTCATCTTTTGACTGCATATCGGTTAATGGTTTAGCTTATACCTGGTATCTTCCTTGAGATGACCCTGGCTTTCCAGTCTCTGGGGCCATAAACAGTCTCTTCACAAACCCCTATCTCATCTTCTCCAAAGAAAATCTAAAACATAGATCAGAAAGATTACTTCAGAGTGTTATGTTTGGAGCCACATCTCAGCAACTGGATAGCTTAGCTATTGTACCGGATCCTGGAGACACGGATGAACGTATCGGTACGTCCTATTGAATACGTTGTAGTGACACAAGTTACCTGCAGTGGCCAAGCTGATAGCAAGAGAAGTAGCTGTGAACATAGAAATGTGTCCCTTTCTGATGTAGTGCAGTATGGTCCCTTATCCACGGTTTCATTGTATATGATTTCAGTTATTCATGGTCACCTGTGGTCCAAAAGACAGTAAGTGGAAAATTACAGAAATAAATGAATCATAAGTTTAAATGGCTCTGAATGATGAAATCTCACTCTGTCCTGCCTGAGATGTGATGCATCACTTGGTCTACCCATGTGGTCTTTGCTAACTGCTTGCTAGTCACTGAGCAGCCATCTGGGTTATTGGATATGCTGTTTCACTGTTAGAGAGTTTGTGTTCAAGTAACTATCACATAATATGCTGACACTATGCCTTACTTCATCTCATAATATAGGCATTGTATCACTTCACATAAACACAGAAGAAGACAGTGTAACATACTTTGAAGAGAGATCACTTTCACATAATGTTTATTCTGTATTATTATAACTGTTTCATTATATTATTAGGTATTTATATTAATTTTTCACTGGCTTAGTGTATAAATTAAACTTTAGAATAGATATGCATACATAGGGCAACATAGTACAGAGCCAAAACATAGTTTATGGTTTCAGGCATCTGGAGAGTGTCTTGAAATTTACCTGTCGTGGGTAATAAGGGGAAATACATTCTTCCTAATAATTCTTTTATATAAAACTCTGTGCTAAACACCAAGAATTGAAAAATTTCTGCAATTCAAAGAGCTTAAGACTAGAAAGAGAAAGAACACTTATAAAGTCAACTATGAAATGCCTTGGTAAGTCAAAAGAACGAAGGATGAGAGGGAAAGGAAAGAGTGGTCCGTTTTTCTGGGAACAATCAGAGAAAATCTGCACAGGAGGTGACACCAACAGGGTCTTGGACAGGAAAAAGACAGACAGTGGAAATAACATTATAACAGTTCAGGAAGCTTCCTGAGCAAAATCCAAAGATCAAAGCCTTCGTGCACATCCAGGGCTCTGGGGTAGGTGGTCCCCTGAGTGCATGAGTGTGCAGGTGCTGGAGAAGCTGGGAGGGATGCCAGCCTCCACACCCCACATCCACTCGTAGGTTCACATGCCTCTGTGTCGATTGGAAATACTGTGTCTGACCAAGAAGTGTGACAATAGAGAGGAGGTATTTCAGGTGTTAACTCTGGCAGTCATGATGAGAAAGGACCAGGGTGATGATGAGAGAGGCTGGAGACAGGAAGTCAAGGTGACAGGATACTCCAAAGGTCAAGGCGGAGGGTGCTGGGGTCTGTCACTGCTGCCAGGGAGTTAAAAATGGAGAAAAGAGAAATTCAAAAGAAAAAGCTGAAGTGGACTTGATCTGAGACAAAGGTTAAGGGTAAGATGATTTAAATGGAGGATTCCTAGCACATAAACCAAGGAAAAGCAGCCAGAAAAGACAAAGAGATCACAGATGGAAGAATGAATGGAGATAATTGCTGGAGTATGAGATTGTGAACACCGGCTTATAAAGGCACGAGTGCAAGACAAGAATCTCTCTCTAGATGCCAAAAGGAGATGCTATTTTGAGATTTCCCTACATCTTCTAGGAAGACACTAGTGCGGTAAGTTTTAAGGACTCAGGCTACCTCATTCCAGGATTGCCTTCAAACCTATCCTAAGGGCCTCTCTTTCCTTCTGATATCCCCTCTCTAGAGACCACAGATGGTAAATCTTTATAGTAGGATAAGAAGCAGAGACTTTCAAAAGTGTCACTACCATTGCAGATCCTGAAGTTGAGTTTTACCAGAAAATCCACCCCAAACAGCTGTCTGTGAAGCACAGCCTGCCTGCCAGACATGAAAAGTTTTATTTGCATTAGATGCCCTCACAAGAGTACTAGAAAGTCTCTATATTGCCTTTGCTATTTGAGAATTGAGAAAACTGATGCTTAGCATTGAGAAACTTGACTAAGGGTACAGTTTAACAATCTGACTCCAGAGTTTAGACTCGCAACCCTTTCAAAGATCACACATTCACTGATCATCTATTAAGTGACAGATACAATTCCAAATTTGGGAATGGAGACACAGTCAGGTAGGCAGATTCTTCTCCCTTCCAGAGCTCACATGCTAGGTGTAAGGGACCACATGCACATAAGCAGGCGTCCATAGATATGATCATCTCCAATAATGATAAGCCTTTTTCCCCATCACCTTGCTGTATAGTTTTTGGATTCGTTACAATGCTGAGCCACACACATCCACGATCACAACACAAAACCCTGATTGTTAAGAAGGCTGCACACCCACGCAGCAGGTCTGTCTGCTGTGTTTGTGCTACACCTTCCCACCAAGCACTTGAAATGTGTTAAATAATCATTGCCATTCCACTGCAAGTGCATTTCTCTTTTATTTTAATCCTATTATAGAATTTTTTGATGGCAACCTGCTGTTAGAGTACATCTAACTATGTTAAAGCTCCCCAGGCCCTGAGCATGAAAGAACCTCTTCAGAACACACGCTAGGACAGGTCTACCTTGTTAGCATGGAAATGAAAATAAAAAGCTCTGCTCTGGGGCAAGGAGGAGGAGGACGGGTGCTCTAATACCAGCGCTTAGGAGATGATCTCTCCTTGATCTCTCTCCTTCATGCTTCAGGTGGTGGTAGCTTGATGGTGGAACGGATTCTTTTCTGTATTCTCTCCAGTTCCTTAAGCTTGGCGTGTAAGCAATGAGGGCCCAGAAGATAACTTTCACCCCTTTAGCTAATGGTTATCTGTGCCACTCTTCTGCTCCAGCTGCTTTTTGGTGCAAAGAAATCAGTGGTCAGTGGTCAGTGGTCAGTGTGACTGATGGTTCACTCCTGAATCTTAGCAATACTTAATTTTAAAAGCTGAAGTCCCTTTCTGTTTCTCTCTGTCTCTCTGTCTCTCTGTCTTTCTCTCTGACTCTGTCTCTGTCTCTGTCTCTGTCACTCTCTCTCTCTCTCTCTCTCTCTCTCTCTCTGTGTGTGTGTGTGTGTGTGTGTGTGTGTGTGTGTGTGTCTGAGTTCATCTTCCTCAGGAAGTTTTGCCAAATCATTTCCAGATGAGACAGAGGAAGAGAGAGACACACACATTTCATATCCATATGGGAGCATGATATACAGTGCATCCTCTTGAACTCCCACGTAGAAAACCATACTTACTCTTCAACTCAGGGGTGGTATTCAAAATATAGGACTTAACAGTTAACTGTGTATGAGATCATCAGAAAGGACACTGGCTATACCCGTGCATTTGTCAAGAACTTGACCCTGCCTCAGCCCACAAAAGGCTGTCCTGCAGACAAAAGCATTAATTCATTTCATAACAGGATCTTTATAAGTACATTCTATGCACGTCAGCAATCCTAGGCTAAATGTTAGTACTTGTAGAATCAAATATATGGCCCTTTCCCTCAAGGGATTCAAAGTGTATTGTAGAACATAAAACATAATACAAAATAGGAAACATTAACTGCCCTAAGACGGTTATGTGCAGAGTTGTATTGATAAAGAGGAGAGAAAATTATTTATAATGGGGGGAAACAGTTAACTTCTGGAAGAGGTTGGATTTCAAATGAGGCTTGAAGAGGAAATAGGATTTATTCATAGAGTCAAGGAAAGAAGCAAGTGGAAGCATATCAGCGGCAACTTAAAAGTAGGAAAGTATGGGACAGATGCAGAGACTGTGTCATTATATCTGTGTCATAGGACTCATGAACCCTGGAGATAAGAGGCACAACTGAAGAAATAGATTGGGGTCAGTTCATAACAAGCCCTGAATGCCAGAGGAGAGAATTTGGACCTGATTCTGTAGCACTTGGAGCACAGTCAAAAATTATTTCAGCAGGAGAGTAGCATGATCAGAGCTTCGTCATCAATCAACTGCACAGTATTTTAACCTTAGCAGGTAATGTGGCAGCAAGCTGGCCCCAGAATGCCAAACTCAGCTGCAGAAGGTCAGGCACTGGACTGCATGTGCTTCTCGCACCTGATCCTGGAGCAATAACTGCTCATTCAGCCTGTCAGTCATCAACTTGCTCAGAGCACCGTCTGTGCAGGGATAACGATGAATGCTTCTCCTACTTAGTCCTTAGCAGCAGGATTTTGCTCTGCCCCACAGCTGCCATCCGGGACCAGGACAAAGAAAAGGCTTAAGAGGATCTGAAAACACAGTCTATGGGCACTCCCATTTTTACTGTAGATTTCTGTGAGCTCAGCTGACTTGACTGAACAATGTTGATTTTTCTGCATGAGATGGAAGAGTAGAATTCTGTTGATTTTGTGTGGTATAGCTGATCGATGTGTTCAGAGTGAGGCCTTTGAGACATGTTAAGAGGGAGGAACTGTGATGCTTTTGATGGTCTCATTTGTGCTGTGTCTTCTAAGAAAGAAGAAGGTCAAGGTAAGTCCCACTTGCAGACTCACATGGCTCAGGCAATGTCACCTCTGGGCTGAAGAGGCAATGACTGGGACATTTCCAACCAAGCTGAGCAAGAAAGGAGACAATTAAGAGCTTTTGAAGAAATGCTGTACTTTGGCTGAGGGACCCTACACTGTCCCTGCATTTGTGCAGGTTCTTTACTTGGTTTTTATACCATCGCAGACTGTATCTGGAATTACTGAAAAGTGAAAAATCTACATGTTCCATATACTTAGGTGTTCAGAAACAGAGCAAAAACAGGAAGAAATCTGGTGAGAAATTAGGAGAGGTGGTTCTTCAGTAATAAGATATGTAAACTCCGTCCCTAACCATGGTGGCTTCGGCCAAGTTGCATACTCTAGCTCAGTAATACTGTCACAAATAATATCTACCAGTTACTAAGTATCTTCCAGCTGTGGTCATTGTAAAAATCAAAGCCAAACTACACATATGGTAGAAAGACCGTAGGACTGAGCAAATAGAAAACAGTGCTGCTATGCGGTCCTTTGTGCCTTTCTCTGTTTAGGATCGTGGGAGAGTTAGATATGATTGTATATATTGGGGAAGTAGAAAAACAAGAAGGTTACCCTAGGAATCACAGAAAACATTTGACTAGGGAAGGAGGTTAGATGCCTCTTTAGCAAACTGAAGGAAAGAGACATACACAAAGATACATCTGCTCAATTGGTTAGAGCAGGAGACGTGGTCCCTCACACAGCAACCTTCGTCTCTCCTCTGATGATTTCAGCTTTTTTCTATTGTTCTGCTCTCACATGATTTGCATGTAAAAGGAGCACAGTGTGGACATCATTAAAAGTGTCGTGACTAGAGGCTGAAATGAGACACTGATTTGCCATTAAGCAACAAATTTGATAAACAAATACAGTTCATTCTGCCCGCAGCCTGACATTGGTGCCTGAGGAGCACTGCGGAAAATAAATTCCCTGCAAGCATTCTGCTTCAAGTTTCAGATTCCAGAAATCTCCACTAGTTTGCAAAGAAATAGATTAGCAAATGGCCTGCTACAGGCACTCAGGGGTTAATGAGCATCCCTCCTGTTCACACCCCACGCTGCCGCCCTCAGACAGCCGCAGAGGGCCCCTGTTGCTGTTAAACCACCATGCTTCAAAGCCACCAGTGCAGCCAACCAGAGCTATAGCCTCCCGAGAAATGACAGATTTAAAAGAAGAAATACTGTGCACTTGCTGGAGGCGAGTTATTTTAATATAATGCCGAGATGACAGCTCTCCACATTTAATCATCAGACTCCTGATTTTTTGCTACGACATTAGAATTTCTCACAATTGAGGAAGAATATTTCTTTTCCATCCATGCCTGACAGTTGCATGTTTGCAAAAATTGTCTGTAAACTTCTTCAATTATTTGCAGCAAAATGTAAAGGATTGTCTATATGAGTCCTCTCTTTTTTAACAGCCCCCACACACCACAAAGGGAAGCAGTTGGCGATGTTTTCAAGCAAGGCCTCTGAGGCCCTATCATTTTCCTTAAGCTAACATCTTGCCCCTGCAAAGACTGGCCTCTGTCTTTGTCATGTGCACTGTGGCCACTTTCTTTTTGGTAGTGGTGTGATCATTGGCTGTCACAGAGGCTATACATTTGATAGTCTATCCCTAAGTGGGCTGAAGCAACCTGTCTGGCTCCCAATCAAAAGCTTACCTATATCTCAGGGTTAACAGCCATTAAAATAGACATTTGCATCATCCTCTAGTTTGCTAATTCATACAAGGTCCCTTAAGACAGAGCTGTGCTATCCTCATACTTTTTTGTCTTTAACAGATGAGAAACTGAAGTTGAGATATGTTATATCTTAATTAAAGATACATAGCACGATGGACCACTGCCAGTCACTAAAACCAGCACATGCGCTGCTCCATTCATTTCTTTTGTGGGGGAAATTTCAATTGAGCTTGACTTCCTTGAGAATCTAAGGATGCAAAAATGAATAAAACTTGATTTGAATCCTTTTTGGAAGGAATTAGCAAAGCAATGATATTGATAGGCAAATATTTATTTAAATAATTGGAGCACAGTGTGAAAGGTGACACAACTCAGATTAGCTCAAAATGTCACAGAGACATTCCAGACCTTCACCTGCCCATAAGGTTGGGGAGGGACCCACGGATATGGCAACTGCAGATGATTAGAAGGGGAGAGAGGGGGCTCTCTGCCTGCAGAAAGAAGTACACAAGCAAAAGCAGAAATCATAAAAATGTGGGAAGGGTTTCAAAAGCAGGACTTCCATGAGGAAAAGTGGGTACAGGAAGCCATGCCCCAAAAGTAAGCTGTAACAGAAGCCTGTGGAGAGTCTAAGGCCTGCTGGCCAGTAGGCTGGATAAGTTCTTATGTGTGAGTTATCACTCTCCTCCAGAAAGGGGAATCCCAAGTATCTTGCACAATATCAGCTCATATGTTGCCATCTACACTGGGAAGCCAACTAAGTGCCTTTCAAAGGACAAAGCAGTCCCTCAGACTAAGGAAACCTCTCCTGGTACCTTGATAAAGAGGAGAGAACCTTGCTTTCCTAGAAGGAAACTGGAGAAAGTGCCTGCTCCTGGACTCCTGTTAAATAATTCCTCGCCTACCCATTAGTGCTCAATCCACCTCATTCATAGCCTTCTCTATTGGGTTTTGCCTAGTTGCACCTTATTAGATGCAGTGTGGTTCTCTCAGAGAGAACCAGACCATCATTAATAGCCCTGCCCTGTCACTTGAAAGAAGTGCTGATATGCATTCTCCTGGAAGAATGATGAATCTCAGCTACAGAACCAGTGTGAGGGTGCTTGGGGGCTGCCACCTCCTTCTGATCTCATTTTCAACTATTTCTGCAATGCAAAGCTGGGACTTGAAAAGCACCGCTCTTGATAATAACAGAAGGCATTTTGCAGATCTGGGTTAGCTTTCAGGTTGTATTCTGGGTAAATAATTAGTGCCTTTCTCCAGCAGTGTGTGCCCCAACGCTCCATTCACCAAAGATACGTGGGGGGTGTTCAAATTCTTGCAAGGAGGTCCCTGGAGATAAATACTCTGGGCACATTGCCCAGCATCACAAACAGTGTTAATGGGCTAATTCCTGGATGCAGCTCTCTCAAAATGACTGGACAGGCGGCTGCTTTGTTAAGGCAAGGTATCATTCTCAGTGAGGCAGGCATCTGGATCTTAGCGGAGTGGGAGATCCAGCTCCACATCTCTAGCACCTGCACTGCTGCACGATCTTTGCTGTGGCTACTGGCTTCTTTCACTTTCAATGTGTGAAACTGAGATACAAATGAAACTAAGAACTCAAACTCTTTCACAAAGTACACACTTCAAAGGATAAGAAAAAAAAAATCCTCTTGAGGTGACTATTTATTCTACTACTGCTCAGTGTAACCACCAGCATACCATTTCACCACAGGTCCCAAATGAAAAACTTTGAGGGCTATTGAATACACTGCAAGCTTTTGAGCAGATCCACAGAAAGCTGCTTAACACAGTTGTCTCTGTAATTGTGACACATTATAGAAATGTGTGGTATTCCAAAGCCATCAGCCTCACACTTGTCGGGGTGGTGGCACAGCCAGGGTGAGGATTCCACACCATAGCCCATTAACACCAGCGGGAGACAGCTGCCTGACAACCCCATCCCCAGCCAGGCTTTGCTTAATCCTATTTGGTTTAAAGGATTTGTTTCCTGAATCAGAGGGTCACAAATAGAAAAGGGATAAAAACACTGCTATGATGATGCCTTTGAACTAGCCTGGTGTGCCTGTCAAATATGCCTCACGCAGTGCACATTTCTGGAGTGGGGTGCATACATTGTCCAGGGGCCCTAGCTTGGAAGTAGTTAAGATTCTCCTCTATCATCTCCACTGCCTCCTACCACCTGCTGTCCACTCTGCACTTCCTGATCTCATGATCCAATTCAGCAAAGCTCCTAGGAATGAAAAAGATTTAAGACACTTTGGCAAACATATTTTTTCTTTAGCTGTTAATTCAGTTACACATGTATGAATGGTCTGTGCTTCCTAATTTACTCAGTGAAGGGCATGGCATGGAATAACAACACAAAATTAACACAAATGCCAAGCTAACAATATTCCAGGAAGACACTAAACACATATTGTCATTGCTTTTTTATTTTTCATGCCAACTCCATGAAATAGTCGATTATTATACCCATTTGTAGATAAAAAAAAAATTGGGCATGAAGAGGAAATGATTAAGCAGGCAATATTTGCTGCAGAACTGTATGTGCTATTATAACAAGACACAGAATAATCATATGATAATAATATGATTCGTGGTAATAGCCACAGTAGAACTGAAAACTTCGCTTTTGAACTAGCAACAAAAATTGAAATTTCTGAGTCAGATAGACAAGCTACAATTGCCACTCCTCTACTATCTAAACTTTAAAATTATACCTAAGTTTTATTTTTGTAACAACTGAGTATGAATATAACTCAGTGTGAAGATCCTAGGTTCAGCCCCAGCACTACAAAAAATGAAATATGAAAAAATATGTAGCAGAAAGCAGACTTGTGACATGTGCATCTGTCCTCTCCTTTCTATTCCATGAACTACAATATTATCCATCAAGTTGCTTGTGGCAACGTGGTGCCAACTTGTAGTTATTTTATATCCATTACCAAGAGGTCTAGATGAAAGTGGTGGCCAGCATGGTTAATCTCATCCCTAACCAGAAAGAACATCTAATAAGTATCTAAATCATCAAAATGCCAAGAATAATTATCTGAGAAAAAAAATTACAGAGCCAAGTCTTAATCAAAAATTCCAGCAATAAAATCAGCTAGAATTTCTCTTCCCTCAACCTAAAAATTATGAAATAATAACACCACAACAGTCTTACAATGAGCTACTTTTTAAGTAATAAGCTGCTTGTCACTGGATATATTCAAGTAAGTTAGACACCTATCCATGAGAGATGTAATGCGTGGGCCAAGGGCACAATGAAATCAGTGGTTGTTCAAACTGTAGCAGCAGAAGCAACAACAGAGATTGTTAGGAAGTATTCAGAAGCTTGGATCCCTCCATGAAGTTCAGAGTAATGAAGTCTTAGGTTTCCAGGAGACTCTTTACATAAACTGGTTTAGATAATCTCCAAAATTATATGATCTGTAACTGTAATGCTATCAAGAATTAAGGCAATATAAAAACATTTCCATAATATCTTATAGTTTGAAAAGTCTTCCTGTGGGTACACATTACCTTAAAAAATGCATTACGTTGTGAATTTGAACTAATTTACAGTACACTGTGACTTACGGTGCTTACGCTTAGTAATAAGCTGAGCCTGAAATGATTTACATTTCAATCAGAGTGACATGGTGTCAAGAGAGATGGATCCTGGGAACTGAGAGAAGATATTGCAGATGCAACTCAAGCAATATTAGCATCTTACAATATTTACCCAGAAAAAAAGGTACATTTTCCAAGCACTACTCAGCGAGTCCAATAGAATATAAACTTTAAATTCTCTACCAGTCTTGACTAAGGAAGCAGCTCAGAAAAGATTTTGCAAGGCAGAACGTAAAAGTCAGTTTTTGGCAATGAACACTGGCAGCTAGAATTCTGCAGGATGTACTCCATTGGAGAGCGATGATGTAAGGCCTAGCATTACTCATAAATCTGTTCAATAATAAATCTGACCAGCAAAGTGCAAGAATTATAGCAAGACATTTTAAGGAGCTCGTACTTGAGATAAAGACGTTACACAACTACCAACAGGTAAACTGAATTTTTTTCTGTGATTTGTAAAGTAGTCTTTAGTTGTACAAATGACACCTTCTTCCTCTAAAAATCAGGCCTGGAAAATTTAATATCAGACAACATGGGGTGGGGGTCGTGTTTCACACACACACACATTACAGAACTCTTGGAAGACCAAAGAAATAGATAAGCAGATAACTTGATAGAAAGTTTCAATAATGGTTCTTAAATTCATAGGCAGATTTAGGTTACCACGGGAGTTACTTTACTGCCACAGCAGCCCAGTTCTGAACTACAAAGTCTCCGTTGTCCATAACCTGTGATAGCAAAGCAGATCAGCTCCAGATGAACGCTCCATTGGTGGCACTTCATCTTGTACAAAGTCCCAGGTTTAGGGAAGTCCAGCCAACATGACTATTTTAGGACCACCACATCTTCTTTAGAATGAGAAGTCAGGTCTAGTAGGACAGGGATCCCCAGACCCTGGGCCATGGACAGGTCCAGTCCATAGCCTGTTAGGAACTGGGCCACACAGCAAGAAGTCAGTGGCGGGCAAGATAGTGAAGCTTCGCTTGTATTTACAGCCATTTTCATTACTAGCATTATCATCTGAGCCCACCCCTTGTCAGATCGGTGGACACATTAGATTCTCACAGGAGTTGACGTGAATGATGTGCACAAAGGATGCAGTCTGTATGTTTTGTATGAGAACCTAACCCCAAAACCATGCCCCCACCAAACTCCTAGATCTCCACACCCTCTTCCCCTTAACGCCCTGTGGCAAAATCACCTTCCAGGAAACCAATCTCTGTGTTAAAGAGAGACTGCTATAGTAGGCGGATTGGAATTGATTAACCCATTGTGTTCTCAGCTGAAATAAAATAATAAATACAATAAATATTTGTAAAGGACTGGCAAACTTGTGATTCTCTTAGCTACATTTTGTTTAAAGTTTCTATCTGTCAGTTGTGCAAAAGGACTGGAATGAATACCAAGTCGCTATAGTTTGTACCAGGTCAGCTATATTATGTATGTTTGCTCAAATTTTGTTGATAAACTATTTTTTTTTCTCTAAACGTAGGTATATTAGCTCTCCCCTGGTCCCTTTGCTGACATTATAAGATCCTGAATTTTCAATGGCTGCAGCATCATGTATTAATGAAGATAAGGATTTAGAGCCAGAAAGCTCACCTGAGTTCTGGCTATAGCATTTATACAATCTAAGGAAAGTGTGCTACTAAATATTTTGAATTTTACATTTCTTCTTTTATAAATATGACATTTCAGCCAATCTTTCCAAGTCATTACAGTTTTTAAGATTTTGTAAAGGACTTTAGACAGTTTTGCACAAAGCAAGTTCCATGTAGATGCTTGCTGTTCTCCTCCATTCCTATTTATATCAACTAATCAAAAGATTCCTACCAGTCATACAAAAGTTCCATAGCCCAAGTAAACCAACCAATCTGTATCTCTTATGAAATGATACCGAATTAAAGCTCTGTCTGAGGGCATGTGTCTGTAACTGTAAAAGTTTCTTTGTCCATATCAAACATGTTAAGATGGTTTGAAATCTTAAGCAATTAAATTGTTTCAATAAACTTTTTCTGCTGTTTATTAAAATAGACTCATTAAAATTTAGCAAGAATTCCAACAAGAGCGTGGATCCTTGGAGAAGCAGATTGTAGGACAGGGCAGAGTGCAAGAAGTTTAAATGAATAATTGCCCCATGTGCAAGAAAAGAACAAAGCAGGTTAGGGGAGAGAAAGCGCGAAGCCTGTGATGCAGACCATCACCATCTGAGAAGGGAAAGGGTGGGGGAACTCCTGAGTAAGGATGTCCTATTAGAGAAACATTTCCTGTTTCAGGGTGACCTGTTTTTGACAGGATCAGACCTTGGTATTTCCCTTGCTTGTGGGCCACCCAGCTAGAATAGGCCTTACATTTCCAAACTGAGGTGGGTCCTCCTGTCCTTAGCAATAGAAGCTAGTCGGTTAACTATACTTCTTGCAGGTGAAGGGCAAGTTCTTTCTTGAAGGTCATCCAAGGGGTCCGTCTCCAAGTCTGCTCCAACTGAAGAGCAATTGAAAACTAGTCATAAACAAACACCAGCATATTCAAACACTATCCCATAAGAACTGAAGGTTTACTATAATGAAATGTTCCCCATTTCCTTATTCAATAAATAGTGTGAGGGGTATTCTGTGTCAGGTTCTAGCCTAAGAATGGGGGCCACGGTAAGGATTAAGAATGATAAAGTCCTTGTTTCTTATGAAGCCTCTATTTTTGCAAGAAAGAAGCAGAAAATAAACCAACAGAGCTGCTTGCTAACAAATGTATACAGAGATATGATCAACAGGAATACTGCTAATTGCATGACTTTAAACTGAGTGAAGGGGGAAGTTTCCTGGAAAAGATGATATTTAAATAATATAAGATGACAATATGCAAAGTTTTTGGGAAAGTCTATGGTAGGCAGAATTAATAGCTAGCACAGATTCCTGTGCAAATAAATATACACACAAATCTGAAGCCTACTTAACACAAACAGGCAGAGGGATTTAAACCAAAACTAAGCACAACAGTTACAGTTTTGGCTTAAATGACTGAGAAGATGGTGATTTTATTAAGCCACCACTTTGAACATAAGAATTTGAAACCTGTGTGTGAACTGGCTGAGATGCTTTCCTAAGAAAGAAATACTCATTATTGTAGACATTGGAGGAGCACAGAGATTTAAAGTAAAGCGGCATGTCCCCTCCCATCCCATCCTGCTGCTTTGGGTGATGCCACCCAATAGGAGGAAAGTCTTCATGGAAGCCGCTACTGAGGGAAGCCTGGAGCTTTGAAAGTGCACATCTCCAAGATGCTCTGAATGACCTGGGTGGGCCCTTTGAAGAGAAGCAAAAGACATATGTACAGGTATAGAAGATGGATAAGAGTACAGCATCCCACTCTAACAGAATGGATTCACCGATCTGTTAAAAATAAAAATAAAAAATGAACCCTGCTGAGGTGGGTATCACAGGAATCTATCAGCTATCTCTGGCCAATTTGAGGCTATTCATAAAGACAAATCAATGCAACTGACAACCATACTGCTCTATTCAGCAACAGTATTCTGGGTCCCTTTTCATCCATCCCATCATTCACTCCAAAATGTGACTCAATTTTCCAAAATGTGAGTCTCTTAAATGCCTGTATGCTCAGGTTATCCATGACAGAGGATTATTAATCCTGATCCCTTTACAACTTGGAACTTCAATGAAGTCTCCCCATTTGTCAGCTCTTTAACCCAGAACAGTTTTGACGCCTCTCAGATTAATTTTGGTGATGAATCCGATTTCAAAGAACATTTATCCAAAGTTGAACCCATGCACCTGCTAATGTATTTCAGTACTTTTACTAATAGCTTTAGAGATATTTTTAATTTATATTTCACTGTATATTAAGATATCCTCCTTCAGTTCACCTGCCTCTCGGTAAGAACATTTTTCATATTTCAGATCAGGACACCAAACACTAGAACTAGATGAATGAGATCATTTTAAATATTGTGCAGATTCCCACGCAGGTCAGATATTTTAATACTTTCTCATCTCTAATTTATTTCTGTACTTGTTGAATGTGGATTCTCATACGTCCTTTTAAGTACCTTCTTAATTTTAATGACATTTTAGAAAATCATTTGAGTGTGTTCTACGTGCAGAAGTTTTTGTATAATGGAAAAGGCCACAGTGATAATGAAGCAGAACCTATTCTGGTTTGGAGTTTCTAGCACAGTAAATACACAGAATGCTGCTATCTGTATTCACTGACATATTGATATTAATCACTTACGCAAATTTATCACTGATGCCCACCTCAGCACCAGCCACCTGACTTTCCCGTGATAAACCTCACAGCCACCATCTCTCCTGTGCTTCCTCACGTCTATCATAGCTAATCTACTTCCAGGTTTTCTTGTCTCTGTTGTTTTTCTGTTCTGTCCCCATCATTTCATCCATAACAGCCACTTTCCTATCTTTAGTCCGTCTCATCCTGCATTCTGATGAGTGCCCTAGATTCCATCTTGGTCTTCCTGCTATTACTCTGTGTCCCTAAAATTCCTCAACTAAAATCTGATTATATACTTTACCTGCCAGCAATATGAGCCTCAGTGACTTCTTTCCCGCATGAAAATCAGTTAAGTTTAGTAATCATTTCTCAAATGTCTTTCAAATGCCAAGAACTTCTAGGCTTCACACTCAGAGACCTTCTGAAGCTACTGGCTGGACTACAGGTAAGAATAAAAGGTACAATGCATGAACAAGATATTCTCTGGCCAAATATCTGTTTTCTTTCTTTATAAACATTAGGAATTTCTTAATTGATGCAAACAAAGAAAAGAAAACATTACATTAATAATGATGTCTGCAGAAGGAAAAGGGAGGGGAAGAGATACCACATGAATCCACTGAGGGTCTGGAGGATGACTGTGAGCCCGAAGGCGTTTGGGATAGGAGCAGAAGGCAGTGCAGGAGAGTCTGAAAGCTTCTGTACTTGAGAAATACAACCGCATTGATTCCCTCTTTTTTCTTCTCTCTGTCTCTCTGTCTCTCCTTCTGTCTCTCCCTCTGTCTCTCCCTCTGTCTCTGTCTCTCCCTCAGTGTCTCTCTGTCTCTTTCTGTGTCTCTCTCTGTGTCTCTGTCTCTCTGTGTCTCTCTCTCTGTCTTCCTGTGTCTCTCTCTGTCTCTCTCTGTGTCTCTCTCTGTCTCTGTCTCTCTGTGTCTCTCTCTCTGCCTTTCTCTCTCTGTCTGTCTCTCTCTGTCTCTCCCTCTGTCTCTCCCTCTGTCTCTCTGTCTCTCCCTCAGTTTCTCTCTGTCTCTTTCTGTGTCTCTCTCTGTCTCTTTGTCTCTCTCTCTCTCTCTCTCTCTCTCTCTCCCCCTCTCTCTCTCTCTGTGTCTCTATCTCTCTGTCTCTCTGTGTCACTATCTCTCTGTCTCTCACGCTGTCTCTCTGTCTCTCTCTCTGTCTCTCTGTCTCTCCCTCTGTCTCTCTCTGTCTCTCCGTCTCTCCCTCTGTCTCCCTCTGTCTCTCTCTGTTTCTTTCTCTGTGTGTCTCTCTCTGTCTCTCTATATCTGTCTCTCTCTCCGTCTCTCTCCGTCTCTCTGTCTCTCTCTGTCTCTCTCTGTGTCTCTCTCTATCTCTGTCTCTCTCTCTCTCTCTGTGTCTCTCTCTCTGTGTCTGTCTCTCTGTCTGTCTGTCTCTCTGTCCTTGTCTGTTCTCCACTGTTCAGTCTCACAGATCAGAACAGATTTGCCACATGACAAGTTGAAAGTGACCACTAACCAAGATGCCCTGGGCTGGACATAGAATGCCCTGGTAAAGGACACAGTCAACTGTGACAAGATTAAGGAACCTTAGCAGGAACACCAGAGCAGAAGAATCGGAGCAACTGATCCTGAGTCTAAGTAAGAGAGATACCTCTGCTGAGGGGTGGGGGCCCACAAAAACACCAGGGAAAGACTGTGCATAGGATACTCGGAAGGCTTACGTTGCCATGGAATGCCATCGCCATCTGGATATTCGAAGCTAATGTGACCCCCTTATACTCATCAGCAGGTAAGACCTGGACCATTCCCAAGGTAGATTCATCTTCCCCTACACTGTATTCCCTTGTGGACAGCCTGAGCTCTGGGCCTGTGCGCGTCTGGGGCATTATCCTGGAAAAACCTCCCTAGCTTTTCTGGGAACTGATTTCCTCCTCCTTCTGCAGGGCTCATCTCCACTGTCAACTCCTTCATTAAGCCCTGTCTCCACCCCTTGTTGTACTCTTCCCAAGTACATGCCAAGCAGAGTCATTGCTGATGCTGTGCCTCGAAGTACTTGGCAATATGAACTCTCTGGTTGTGTTTTCAGTCACTATTGTGTGACTATTCTCCCACCGAGTCAAGAAGTAAAGGTCAGATTTACTCAGTTTTGTGCAGATACAGAGCCCAGTGAAGCTCTACCAGTCCTCCTCCTGACCCCAGCGTCAGGGTCAGCTACCTGTCCTGTGGCTCCCACACGGTCACCCTGTGACACTTAGCACCCCTGCCTGTCTCTGCCCTGTAAATTCTGTGCCCTCCGTGCCTGTGCAGTAGTTGTCACAGACACTCAACGACTATGGAATGAAAGAATTTATTTCAAGTCTAAGTGACAGAATAAATTAACAAGAAGTAAAGGGAGAGGGCCAGGGATTTAGCTCAGCAGCATAAGCACCTGCCTTGCAAGCGTGCAGTCATGAGTTCGATCCCCAGTACAAAGAAAACAAAATAAGATAAGAGCATTTGATTGCCAGCCTATTTCTCCTTGACATGGGTTTCTGTGAGCATGCATACTTGGCTTATAAAGTGTCAATGACAGAAAGATGATTTGTTGGGAATAAATCATGCCCACTCCTTTCACAACAGAAATTAAATGCTAGCTTTATTATTTTGTCTATGTGATCTTAGGGAAGTAGCTTTGCATTCTCTTCTATCTATAAAGGGAGGAAATCTTACCATTAGCTAAAACGTATTGAAAACACACTCTATAGGAACTTTGTTAAGCACTTTAATTCCATTGTCTCCTTAAATCTTCAGTAATCCTTGACATAGATACTATATTCCTATATTCCAGGATTCAAGTACAGTAGTACTTAATTAATTGATTCTAGGAAGCTCAACATGATTTTGTAACTCGTGCACCAAGTACCAAACAAGCCATGAGGGTCTGTGGTGTGGAACACGCCTGTAATCCCAGCACTTGGGAGGCTGAGGCAGAAGAATCTCTGCAAGTTCAAGGCCAGTCCGCATTACATAGTGAGACCTTATCTCAAAAAAGCACACAAACCAACCACAAGTGTCAGAACAAAATTTTCATATCAAAGTGCATCAAAGCACCAAATTTGACAAGTTTGGAAGCAATCATATGGCTGTCCATCACCTGCTCAATAATTCACAAGCTAATGAAACTTCAGAGTCTGAGACTAACCATACAGCTGATACCAAATTCCAAATGACTAACCTGCTACTCCTACTTTTAAAAAAAAGTCTGTAATTTTCAAAATTCATAAATGCTAAGAAATGTCTGTGGCCTGTGCCAGACATGATGGCAATCCCTTTTCTTACTCCACGGGCACCAAGTTTGTGAAGACAAGGTTTCTATTGCTTTCTCCTTATAAAGTAAGATGCAGTTGAGTGCCGACTATAACATTAATGATCCCAATCTTTCATTTTGAAGGGCACTTAGGAACAGGCGGTGCACACCCATAAAAGCTAATTAAAAAGGGAAAAAATAGAAATTGCCCAAATACAAATCAATACAGAAGAGGATAAATAAAATGTATTATATACATACATGAAATATTATTTAGCTTTTAACAAGTAAGAGAATTGTGGCATAGTCTGCAACATGAATGAATCATAAGAATGTTATAACAATGGAAAACAAAACCAGTCATAAAAGATGAGCACCTCTGATTTTACTCACAAGAAGCATCTACAGTAGTCGAATGCTTAGACACAGAGTGAGGGAAGAGGAGCAGGGAGTCATTTAGTAGGTTCAGGTCTCAGTTTTGCAAGGTGAAGACTGTGTGGTCTGGCTGCATAGCACTGGGGATGGTCTCAAAGGTACTGACCTGCATGAGTTAAAATGGTATAAATGAAACAAAAATTTCCCACGACTGAAAACAAAAACTGAGTATGTCAACTGCCAAAAAAGGAAGGAGAGAGACTAAAATCCACCTCTGAAACTCCAGGCCTTGCAGGAGGTAACTCAGCTGTCAGTGGATGAGGTGCGAGCGTCTGCACAGGGCAGGCCGTGTCAGCGGACTGGGCCAGGTGCAGGCCCCAGCTAGGATGAGTCAGGCAGGTGCCAGCAGGGGCAGCAGGACACTTCAAGGAGGAAGGCAGCAATGCTCCCAGGTGTTCCCATTTCTCTAATTAAAAATCAATCGATTGGGTTAGTGCCAGGTACTTAAAATCTGTAAAGAAAAATTAATTAGTTCAAGAAGTAATTTTCTTAATAAATAATTAGATGTGTGATCCTGAGCAAGCCACTTAACCTCTGTGGATCCCTTGTTCCTTAGAGTTATACAGGAAGAGGCAGCAACATGATAGCATCTAACTGTCTTCCAAACAGTAAAGCCCTGCTTATATTCTAAATTATGCAGTTCCCACTCGCTTCCCACCACTTGCCCAGCATCCCCCACACACAGGACACGCAATATAATTTAACTTATCTTTCCGTCTTTCATTATTTTAAATTGTCCTCAAGCAAATTATCTCATTAAGTGGGAAATACTTTTCTACACTCTGAGGGGTATTTTTGTGGGCCTAACACGCATTCTTTTCATTAAAATGACCACATACTGTACTTTGTTTCCATTTAAATGATAAAAGGAAACACTGAATTATCTCCTTCCTCCTTTTCCTCTTGCTCAAAAGTCACCAACTGTTTCATTACCCTGGAGTCTTCCTTCAAGAAAACTGAGGAGTGTGATAAGGTGAATGTTTTCTTTCTAAATTCTTTTTTAACATGAAAGGAAATAAATTGCACTAAGACAGCCTTTCACTCACAGCAACTTCTGTTTTGAACGTTTTTGCAACAGAAAAAAAGAAAATAAAACCCTTCAGACGAAGAATAAAAGTAGTACTCTGTTTCATAATGTGATCTAGTAGGTAGCAGACTACAGGAGTACAACTGAGTTTTTGCTTCTTATTTTCTTACTTTTTCTTGTTGAAAGAAAAAGGTGACCAGGGCAGAGTGGTGGGCATTCAGCTGCTATGCACAGGGATAGCCATATCCATTGTGTATGGTCCCTTTTCAAATTGATTGAGCCATCTTTGTGATAGGTCAGACACTTTTTTGATCGGTCACGCAACTGGTCCAATTGATTAGTGCCCTGTGGTAATTAACTATTTTATTATTGCTCCTGACAGCAATAGAAACACTGTGGTTTCTGATTTATTTGGTTCAAATAACAGAATGGTGCAGTGAGGAATGAAATAAAGGGAAGGGAAGCAAAGGGACACACAGGGAAATTACTACTGGCATATACAACTATTTTACACTTACCACAATGAAATGGATTTTAACTGAGCATGCCTTGTAAGCTATAGGACTTTATTCTCAAATAGACTGAACTAAGCAATAACTTGTTCCGATCCGGTTATACCACAGCTTATTGTGTTTGTAGTACAGTCTGTGTATCTCTGAGCTTTTTCTGGCTGTGGCCAAAGTACCTGACAGTCATAGCTTAATAGAGAACAGATTTATTTTAGCTTACAGTTTCAGAAGTTTCAGCCCATGTTTGACTAGCTCCAAGAGAGACATGGCATAGGGGAGCAAGACTGCTCACAGAATGGCAATCAGGAAGCGGAGAGAAGTGGGAGGAGCCACAGGGAGAGAGGAAAGGACTGGGGACAAGAATACACCCCCAGGCCATGACCCAAGACCTACTTCTTCCAACCGGCCCACCTCCTGGCTGGCATATTCAACTGCCAGCTCATCAGCAAGCTAATGTAGGGATTAGTTTAGCATCTCTACGATCCAATATCACTCCAGAAGCCCCATCTCTGAACACAGCAGACTGTGGGGGCCATTTTTAATTTCAACCATGAAAGCTAAATTGTGAAAAAAATCTAAATGGAGGCTACTGGGGTAACATGAACCTCTCTTCTGTCAGTGAGTTAAGTGTTTGTCCTAGACATTTAAATATCATTTTCCAAGGCATTCAGTGAAGCCTTTAGGATCTTGAAAGAAGTAATTGATTACCTAGAAAACTTGCTTACCTCCCATGGATAAATAGTTTGCATTTCAGAAGCAATGTAGATAGTGTATCAAAGATCTGACTAAAGGTACCTTCGACTGGCTTCAAAGATCTCTCATAATTATGTAAACATCAACTTAGACACAGTGGGTAACCTGTAAGAAAAGGTTTTCTGTAATTGCTAACTTCAGCTGAAATCTCTATTGCACAAATCTATACAATAATTTACAGGCAATCTTACTCCAAAATAGATTTTTAAAAAGATTACAAAATACAGTAAACTGAGTTGAATAAATGATTAAGGCCATATATGAATCGAAGACTTCCTCCCCGGAAAAAAACATTGACAAAATCTTATACACTTGTCATAAATAAAACAGAAGTGCAAAGAGAACATAATCAATTATACAGCTCATTTTGCCTACTTGATAAAAATGTACTAGCCACTTAACAGTACTCTTGTTGGTACTAAAGCTAAAGAGAAATTTTTCTTGGAATCCCTTAAAAGATAACATTGTGTAAGTGAACAATGTTCTCAAAATAAAGACTTGGAATGTTAGAACTGTAAAGGAGTAACCTACTAAGGGCTAGATGGATAAGATGAAAAATATCTTCTACATATAAAAAGAAATTATTCCTGACACAAGATTCTGGATAAAAGGGAACTACAGATAAGTGAGCCAATATTTTCTGCAACATTCCCCCTCAAATATTTGCTTATTTTGAAATTTTCTACCATGAGGAGCCAGTACATAGCACCATTTAAACCAAGCCCAGCATAGATAATGTTTGTCAAGTGCTATTGCTCGGGGAAGGTCCAATCTGAGGACCTCCAAACTAGACACATATCTTGCACCTTTCTCACATTCACCATAGAAGGGAGGATCGGACATTGTAAATGTAATGTACCTTGCTATTCAAAAAGACAGGAGCTTGAGTGAAGATAGGGAAGATGAACAAGGTTCATATGGCAGTCACTGATCAAGAAATTCTGAAATTCAGTTTTCCATACATTTTCCAGGTTCTTGATTTGGGTTTAGTTTTGAAAGTTGTTCTCCGTAGTTCTTATTTCCACCATCTGAAGTGGTATCTCCTCCCTCGTGGCTGTTCACCACAAGAAACAGCCCATAAAACTTTTTAAAAATAAATTTAAAAAGAAGGTAACCAATATTTCTTGAAATGCAAACAATTTTCTAAACAATCTATCTTGGAAAAATATAATAGGCTCAAAGCAGTTGAAGCATGGGCTTAAGACAATCCCACAAAAAAAGGTAAAATGTTTTATTTAATTTTGAAATGTTAAACAATTCAATAGCTTGTTCTCCATGCTAGTTTTAAAATAAAATAAACATACTTTCAGATGAAAAAATTTCCTAACTATAGTTCAGCAAACTAAAACAAAATTTTGCTTACTCCTATAGGGAGTACTTTTAGATAATCTGTAATAATTGTACTTATTAATAACATAAAACATTTTTATTTTAAAGGCTACAAGTCATTACCATTTTCCATTTAACATTGTTGTAGTCAGGGGTTGTGAGAACAATTAGATCAAGACACGGAATTTATAATAATATTTTATGAAGATCACCCAGAGTTAGCACAGGAAAATGCAGGAAATGTGTCCACAACACTAAAGACATAAAATATTTAGCCAAAGGACTGAATCCCACAGCAATGTCCCACATGAGTCCAGATGAACACCCAGAGCTCATGACAATGCCTCCTACAAGTCTAACTGGAGGTCCAGAGCCCACAGCAAAGACTCACGCTAGTCTCTTTTACAGATCTGTGCCAGGAAGGCCCAAAGGTCCACAGTGGAAGCGAGAAAATGCCAGCAGGGTGAAGGAGCTGTGCTGGCCAGTTGAGGATTCTACCGTGAAGCCAAGAAGTCACACTGACAACAAAGACCAGGGCTGTCCTGAAAGCACCACAGCCATCCTCAGAGTCACAGAGGCCCCAGAGGCTTATCCTCCGACAATAAGCACAGTTGAATACATGTCAGGAAGCCAGCCCGAGGAGTTCATCCTGGAGACCAAGCAGCACACGTCTTCCCCTCCGGAGCCAGGAAGCAATGCTCGATGTGAGGACAAAGCTTCTCCAGGAGAGCCAACAGCTCAAACAGCAACTCGTAGGAGAACCCACAGTGCATCAACACCTTACCATCTCAACACCTCACGCCTCAACCTCACTTCTCCTTCTCCATGTCTCTATTTATGCTGGCAACTTTCCTCAGATGAAATCTACACTCAGTAGCATGGTGATTTAATTCTGCTGGCTTTAAGTTGACCACCAGTTTTTAATCCATAACAAACATTGATTGCAATATGCTAAACAAGCAAAAAAATAAGAACACAAAAAATAAGATTTAGAAAGAATGAAACGAGAGTTAGTGATTAGAGACTGTATGAATATGTATGCAGAAAACTCAAGAGAAAAATAAAAATGCTAAAATTAATACTGTCAGAATACTGGCACAGAATCAAAGGTGAAAAACCAATCAGTTGTATACAGTAACAACAAACTGTCAAAAATGAAATTAATATGCATAGGACTTGCAATAGCATTAAAATTATCAAATATACAAGGATAAATGCTTTTAAATATATATATAAAAAGAAATGGCCCATATTTGCAGCTGAGTAGATAACCTGACCTGATTCTTGCCCACGGAAGATGAGAAACCCAGAGGACTCTTCATTTTGAACTTCCTGTTAGTATAAGCTTGTGGTGTTTTTGTGAATAAAGTTCTCTTCAACAGTTTTTACTACTGTGAATAGTCATGGGATTCACTCCTTCAGACAAAAACTTCACTCAGAAATCTCTTTGATACAGATTTTAGTTCTCAAGCTAAAAATAAGAATTAACAACCTTAAAATTCTAACATACCCAAATGGTGAGTGTTCTAAAGGACAGGTAAGATTTTTAATAGCTCAGCTTCTGGCACCGATTCTGTTTGAAATCGTAACAATGGGCCCTCCAGTGGTACCCTTAAGAAAATCTTTGCCCCAGGATCAGGTGTTACACTGACAGCCTTTGCAATACGGAAAGGCCAGGAATCAGATATAGTTTTACTTTCACAACTTGTGAGCCTTCAGTCCTTCTGTAATTTCTGTTTTAAATTTAAAAACTCCCTCTTTGGCTCCTCTCTGACTTTCTTTCCCACAGTACTTTATCACATGTTGATAAAAATAACCAATTATCCTTTTGACCTTCTATCTGGAAATCTCTTTACTCAACTTATGGGTACAATTTTCTATTGTGCATCTTGTCTCATACAAGTTACACTAAATTTTCTGCCACTGCATAAATGTGGATTTCCTTTCCCTCTGGTAACAGCCTCCTCACTGTCTTTAAACTTTCTATCAACAATTCCCTGAGGATCTTCCAGTCCATTCCTGTCATTCTAAAGTTGAAATCATGTTTTAAGGTTTTGCTACAACCACATCTTACTTCGAGATACTATTTTCTGTTATGTTACTGTTCAACGAAGCACACCATAACCAGTGTCTTAAGGCATTCTGTTATTAGCTCTAAGTTCTGTGCATTAACCAACTTTAATTACAATTGTTTGGGGTCTCTCAGAGCAGCACAAATCAGATAGTGGCAAGACTGCATCATCTGAAAGCTTGCCTGGGTACCTCTCCAGAATGGGTTCAGTTTTCCATCTAGCATCCCTCTCCATGGAATGTTCCTTCTAGCATCTTCCAGGGATGCTTCTTGTGGCTTGGATGCCTTATAACACAATGGTCTGAGCAGTTGCACTTTTTAACAGTTGGTTTGCTAAAGGGAATAGCCAAAAGGTGAATATTCCAAGAGGACATGCAAGATTTTTAACATCTGGTGCTCTGAAGTCAAAACTTTATTTTTCAAAAATGACTTACATGGGTATCCAGATTAAAGAAGAGGAATTCATTAGAGCATAAGCACCAGGAGGCATAATTCACTACAAGAACCTCTTTGGAGACTAGCAGAGAAAAAATTATTGGAAAACAAAGACTGAGTAAACACTGAAAAGCAGTCCATAAAAAAGGACAAATAATATACAAAAGAAAAAAAACTTCAACTCATACTAACTTCAAAATAAAATAATATCTTTTTCTTTTCTAACTGCTCTGGAACTAATTATTCCAGAGTTAATCATCTAATTGTTTCCAGAACTATATTGAATGGGAGTGGTGATAGTGGGCTTCCTTGTCTGGTTCCTGATTTTAGAGTGAAAGTTTTCAGCTTTGGGCCATGTAGTGAGATGTGGATATTGGCGTGTCTTAAATGGCCCTTATCAAATTGAGGTAAAGATCATCTATTCCAACTTAGTGTAGGATTTTATCATGAATTGGTGTTGGAATTTGTCAAATGCTCTTTCTGTGTCTGTTAAATGATCATGTGATTTTGTCTTTGGCTTTGTTGATATGGTATATTACATTTATTGACTTGAAGATGTTGAAGCACGCCTGCATCCTTGGGATGAATTCTACTTGGTCATGGTGATTAATCTTGATGACTTGATGCATTCCCTTTACCACTATCTTACTGAAGATTTTTATGTCTATGTTCATTAGGGAGATTGGTCTGTAGTTATCTTTTTGGGTTGGATCATTCTCTGTTTCTGATATCAGGGAAATATTTGCTTCCAGAAATGACTTTGAAAGTATTGCTTCCCTTTCTATTTCATTTTTTTAAAGGGTAGGAAATGAAGAAATTAAATTATCATTATTTGCAGATGACATAATGTGTTACAGAGAAGACCCCAAAAACTTCACCAAAAGACTTGTAGATTTTTTAATAACTAAATTCAGTAGCATAGCTGGATACAAAGTTAATACTCAAAAATCAATTGCTTTCCTGTATACTAACAACAAACACACTCAGAGGAAAATTAGGGAAACAACACCTTTCACATTAGCATCAAAAAATGAAATACTTATGAATCAATAAAAGATCTATACACTGAAAATTATAATGATCTGAAAAAGGAGGTGGATCAAAGAAGATATTGGAAAATGGAAAGATAGCCCTTGCTAATGGGTGAGAAAAACAAACATGGTAAAAATGGCCATATTCTCAAAACTGTCATACAGATTTAATGCAGTCCCAATAGAAATACCATTACTATGCCCCTCAGTACTAGAGAACACATTCCTAAAATTTATTTGGAAACAGAAGAGAACTATAATAGCAAAAACAATTCTGGGCAACAAAGACAAGGTAAGCGTCATTATAACATCTGACTTGAAATTATACTACAAAGCTATGAAAAAAAAAAAACAGTATAGTACTGACCCCAAAAAAAGCAGACCTGAGGATCAATGGAACAGTTTAGAAGCTGCAGAAAGAATTCAAAAGACAATCACTTTATCTTTGACAAACCGGCCAATCATATTCACTGAAAGCAAGATAATCTCTTTAATAGATGGTGTTGGAAAACCTGACTTCTACCATGCACTAAACTAGAATTGAAATGGATCAAAGATCTAAATATTAAAACAGAAACATTAAATCTGCTGGTAGAGAGAATACACAGAACTGCCAAAGACATAGGTGTAGGCAAAGATTTCATAAGCAAAACCCCAGTTGTATGGGAAATACTACAAAGAATCAACCATCAGAATCTTATCCTATTAAAAAAAAGAAATTACCAATAGGGTGAAAAGACAACTCACAGAGTGGGAAAAAATTTTAGCCAATTTTCCCTCAGACAAATGAATAGTATCTATAATATAAAAGAATTTTAAAAATTAGGCCTCCCCAAGTTTAAAGACCCAAAAATGGGCATCTGAGATGAATGTACACTTCTCAGAGGAATAAACATAAAAGACAAAAAATGTAAATAAATGCTCAATATCTTTAATCATTCAAGAGATACAAATTAAAACAACTCTGAGATTCCATCTCACCCCAGAAAGAATGACTACTATCAAGAAATCAACCAATAACAAATGCTGGAGGGGCTGCTGGGAAAAAGGAGCCCTTCTCCACTGTTGGTGGCAGTGTAGACTGTATCCCCTCAGTGGACATCAGTGTGGAGCTTCCTTAAAAATCTAAGATTAGGGGCTGGGTATTTAGCTCAGTGGCATAAGCACCTGCCTTGCAAGCAGGCGGTCGTGAGTTCGATCCTTGGTACCGATAAAAATGAAAAAGACAAAAAAAAAATCTAAGATTAGAGGTCCCATTTGACTCTGCTCTTCCTCATCTACATATCTTCCTGAAAGAATTAAAAATATCACACCAGAGTGATATAAGCACACTCATGTCTATTGAAGCACAGTTCATAATAGCTAACTTGAAAGCATCCAGAATGCACATCAACCAAACAATGGCTTTAAAAAGATGGTTATTGTTATACAATGGAGTACTACTCAGCCATAAAGAAGGGTAAGCTTGAGACTTTCCTAGGTATGTAGAAGTACCTTGGGACCACACTCTTAAAAAAATCAGGCACACATATGTAAATATTATATTGTTTCTCCAGTGTGAGATACTGAAAGTGTAAAAATGGACAGAAGTATATAAAAGGTATTGTGAAAAAGGAAGAAATTGTTCAAAACAAAGGGGAACTAGGGAGGGGGAAAAGAGAAAGAAAGGAAGAGAAATAAAAAAGAATAAAGTGGAAATGAAGCTTTGTAAATAAGGAGAGGAAGAGGAGTTAAAGGGAAAGGGGGAGGGGCTGAGAAAAAGGAGGAATCAGGATAAATCATGTCCAGGTACAAATTCCCTATGGTGAATGTGATCATCATGTATAACTAAGTTGTATCAATAAACTTAATAGGAAAAAATAACAGATCAAAGTCTGGGGGTAGAGAAAGAATGAGGTAAAGTAAAGGAAATAAAAAACAGGCAAAAAATAGAAAAATGAAATAATAGCATCCAGAAGATAATAAAAGATCATCTTTAAGTGCTGAAGGAAAATATTCCTTAGCATACAAGTCTGTACCTAACAAAATACTATATTTTATGAAAAATGAAAAAAATTTACAATAACATCAAAGAAGAAAAAGTTACTGCTGAAAAATCCTTTGACAAAATTCAAAATCCCTTCATGATAAAATCCCTGAAGGAACTAGATACAGAAAAATCACACCTCAACATAAAGACTGTATAAAGACTGTGTAGGACAAACACTAACCAACATAATACTCAGAGGGAAAAAACTAAAATCGTTTTTTCTAAAATCAAGAGTAAGACCAACCTGTCCACTCTCACCACTCTTATTCAGTGTACTGTACTTGACAATTTTAGCCAGAGGTGATAGTCAAGAGAAAGATACAAAAGGGGAGTAAATAGGATACAAAGAGAAAGAAAGAAATCAAATTATCTTTATTTACTGGTGATAGGATCTAAGAAAACCAGAAACACTCCTCCAAAAAACATCTCATAAACAAATTCAACAAAATAGCAGGATAAAAATATCAACAACAAAAAATAAATAGCTTTTCTATATACTAGGAACAAACTCAACAAGAAAGAAATCAGGAAAACAATTCCATTCGAAAGAACTTCAAAAATAAAATAAAATACCTAGCAATCAATCTAAGCGAAGAGGCAAAAGACTTCTACAGTGAAAGTACAGAACACTGAAAAAAGAAATTGAAGACGACACTGAAATATGGAACACCCTTCCCTGTGCACAGACCAGCAGAATTGATATGATTAAAATGCCCACACTAGCAAAAGCAGTCTACAGATTCAATACAATCCCTACAAAAATATATATTCTTTTCTGAGCTAGAATAAACAATCCTACAATTTTCATGGCAACATAAAAGATTCAGAATAGCTGAATTAATCCTAAGCAAAAAGAGCAATCCTGGAGTTAACACAAACCCAATTTTAAATTATATTATGGAACCATAATAGCAAAAACAGCATGAGACTGGCATAAAAGCAGATACAAATGCTGGAACAATAGAATAAAAGACATCAAAATAGTCCCACACAGATGGGAAATATACCCATCTAAATCTTGACAAATGGACCAGTATATTCTGCAGAAATGGAAACCTCTTTTAACAAATGGCATTGAGAAAACTTTTTATCTATATGCAGAACATTGAAATATGATCTTTGTACAAAAGTAAACTCAATGGATCAAAAATCTAAATATAAAACCTGAAACTAATAACTGTTACAAGAAAACTGTACCCACTGAAAGATAGTGGCATAATCAGTAACTATGTGAATAGGACATCAATAGCTCAGGATTAAAACACTGAGATTGGATCAAATTAAAAAGCTTCTGCACAGCAAAGGAAACAAGAAACAGGATAAAGACACAGCCCGTAAAATCAAAGAAAGTCTCGGCCAGCTACTCTCCTGACAGAAGGTTAATATCCAGAATATATGAAGAACTCAAAAAACTTAACTCCAAAAGAACAAATAATCCAATCAAAACAGGCAAATGAACTAAGTAAGCAGACGAATCTCAAAAGAATATAAATAGCCAACATCTGTACAAAAAAGTTTTTCAACATCTGTAGCCAACATAGAATTGCAAACCAAAACTATACTGAGATTATATCTCACTCCACTCCAAATGACTATCATTTAGAATATAAAAATCTATAATTGCTGATGAAAATTTAGAGGAAAGGAACCCTTATATCCTGTTGGTGGAAATGCACATGAACAATATATATGTATAGATACATAGATAGAACAAAAAATTCCTATAATCAAATCCAAAGAAAGTTGCTGAGGACCTTAACATAAAGAAAGTTACTTGATACTGATCAAGCCCTATTGGGTCAATACAGCCAAGATTAAAGTTAAAGCCACTATTTTTACAAGATTTAATGATTATTATTATAAAAAATAAAGTAAAACATAAACATGATAATTTAGGAGAATAAAGCCGGAATCGGTCTATTATACACTCTCATCAAAACCTACTACAGTATGATGAAGACACACTGAGAGACAAATGGACCCAGGGAGCAGAATACATAATTCTGAAATAGTCCTGCACACTCACCTAGAAAACAACTGTGCTCAAACTGAAACTCAGTGGGGAAAGATTTATCTTTTCAGCAAAATATAGTGAGCCTGGTGGGTACCTGTATGGGGGCAAATCATGACCTGAGCCCTGTTATGGATTGAACTGTACGCTTCTAAAATTCAAATGCCGAGGTCCTACCTAAAGGCGAGACTTTAATCTAACAGGACTGATTTCCTTCTAAGAAAGAAAAGACACTCCGGGAACAGGAGTCATGGCAACAAGGCTGTGAGAGGGACAGTGAGGAGCTGGTGAGTCACAAGCGAAGAGGAGGGCCCTCAGGAGAAAGCAGTGCTACTGGCACCTTGGCCTTAGATTTGCAGCCGCCAGAATGTGGAGCCACAATTTCTGTTTTTTAAGTCACCCATTCCAGGGTTATTTTGTTTTAGTAATGTTTCAAGTCTTGATAGTATAAAGTGGAGCATTGCTAAAATAAATATTTTAAAATGCAATAATGGCTTTGGACCCGGCTAATGGTTTGAGGCTAGATGAGTTTTGAGGCATGTTTGAGGGAATGTGATCATTAAAGATGATTCTACTGAGGTCGTAGAGGAAGTGAAGACTTGGACAGGAGAAGAAAAGGGAATCCTTGTTATAAAGTGGAAAAGTGCCTAGCTGAATTGTTTTCTAATGTTTTATAGAAGGTATATCTTGCTGACCAATGAAATTGCATGTTTAGCTAGCAAGACAACTAAATGTTGAAGGTGCGGCTTTTTTTCTCCTTATGCAAAATATGAGAAGAGAGAGAGAGATATTGAATACATCATTAAGCAAAAAAGAACCACATTTTGAATTTTTTGTCTATATCACACACACAAATTATAATTCACGTTCTGAAGAGAATACCAGGATGTGGTTGAATAATCACACTAAATAGAAATTATCCATGGATCCATGTGTCTTTTCAGCAGGAACCAGGAATGTACTGGAAGAAACACTGCCAGCTCAGAGTAAAACAGACAGAGATGAGACAAAATGTAGAAAGGCTGTCAGCCACTAGGATTCCATATGATGGGACAATAAAGCCATTTGCCTGAGAACATAGAATATCCTTTAAAAAAAGAATGAATGGTCATGGGGGCTGGGGAATTAGCTCAGATGATTTATGATACCCCCAAATTTATTAGGTCTTGAGCATAGAGAAAAAGGGCAAGAAAGTATGAGTGAAATAAGATCACAGTATATAGTTTACATTTTTCAAATCAACCTAGTCCAGGCACCTAGATAATCATGAGTGAGGAGTTAACTCAACCATCAGGGAGAGTGGAGTCTTCATAATTGTTTCAGCCTCCTGTGGACTCAAGTGTCTGATGGGAGCACAGCAAGCAAAGAGCAGATGGCTAAGGAAAAGGTCTCCTGTGATACGTAGCTGGATCTGGATCTGTCCCCAAGCTCAGCTGTCTTCTGCCCCTCTAGGTAGAATAGGCACTTAACAAGAAGGAAGACTCTGAAAAAGAATTTAGGTTTCATTTAGATCCAAGGGATTCTGTCCATGGCTGGCAATCTACAAGGTATAAACCTGATGACTTAATGGCATACTTGAGCAAAGCTGCTTAATTCATGATGGCTAGAAAGTAGAACAAGGTTAAGGATGCCAGAGAAGCATGAGAGAGGGGCTATATACAAAACCCAAGGCCATGCTTCTGTATCCTCATAGATATACCCAGGAGGCTGTTTTACTAATCTTTTAGACATCCCTTAGTCCAATGAAGTTGCTGTGACATTAATGGTCACAGTCCACCCCTTGTTGACTTAACAACTAAACACATCTCATTAATCCATACTTAATCTCCAAATAAAGACAATAGAAAGTTCAAAATTCCACCTACCATAATGTAAATATCTCTAATATAACTAGAAATAGTAATCCCTTTCACAAAGTCTCAACAGTTCCAGCAGTTTGCAAAAACCTAAGCCTTTTCTGAGCCTTAAGTCAAACTCTTAGCTGTGAACCTTTGTAAAATCACAAACAAGTTACATAATCTCAATATATGATGATACAGGTTAAACATTCCTATTTAAAAAGGAATACATGGATAGAAAAAAATTGAACAAAACTAGACTAAAACCCTGTAGGACAAATATTTAAGTCTTGTATCTCTACAACTGGCATTTGGGCACATGATGATAAAATGTGAATTCCAGAAGGCTTTGGTAGCCCTACCATGGCGTTGATAGTTGAAACCCATACAGACTTTCTCTTCAGCTGTCTCTACTCTTACACTGAAGCTTTTCTGGGCAGACATTCCATGTTCATAGTGTCTCCAACGTCCTGAAGTCTCCACTACACCTTCAGCTTCATTTCCACAGACTTACACAGTGCCCTCTTGTGGAATCCTTACTTGGCCTTCCAAACCTCCCTTTGAAATGGAGGTGGAAGTCTTTAGGATCCCACAAATCTTCCATTCTGCATGCCAGTAAAACCTGCATCATGTAAATGATACCATGGTTGGCTACTAGCTCACCCAGTAACTGGCCCCTCTTGGACAAAGGCAGCAGCAGTCTCTGAGTGCCTAAACGACTGAGTGCATGGAAATGAATCCTAAGAAACCAACCACTTAGAATTCTCTTCTTGGGCAGGAGACTCATGGACTCTCACTCAAATGAAAGGTTTATACCTTTACAGTTCAAGGTTCGGGTCTTGCTGATGCCTGAGAAACCCCTAAAAGCATCTTTCTTCTTGTCCCTGAACAAAGTACTTGGTGTCTTACTAGTGCTATTATCTTTAATAGCCACAACTGCTTTGGCCCCAGCTTTACACATCATTTCTTCTGGGCCAAACATTTTGTTTTCCAGAATTTTCTGATTTTTTTAACCCCTGATTCTCACTATAAATCTGGCTAAAATCTTCCAGGAGTACCCATGACACAGACTTGTGTTGCACTGTCCTTGAAATTTCCTCCACCAGCTAAATTATTGCACTGGCCTTAATCACAGTCTTTGCAAAGTCTTAACAGATGGGCAAAATGTAGACCAATTTTTCTGCCAGAGTTTAACACACATAACCTCTAATCTAGATGCCAAAGGAGTTCTTGTTCCCAACTGAATCTTCTAAGCTCTTCTGCTGCTGTCTGTATTCCTCTCAGCATGTTGGTCTTTCGGACCAGAATCACTCATCAGGCTTCTGAACTTTAAGCCTTCTCTATCCCACGTTACCAAATATTTCAAACTCAGCAAACCAGTTCCAATGGCTTCTAAACCATATGGTCAGCTACAGGCACTGCAGCAGCCACTCTTGGCACCATTTTTTTGCATTAGTTAGCTTTCCTGTCACTGAACCACAACACCCAACACCCACAGTGTACAGGAGGAACAGTTTAATTTAGCTCACAATTTCAGGGAACTTAATATTTAGTTGGCAAGATTCAAGACAAAAACTTCATGTGTGTAAACCGTGTGACAGAACAAGGCTCCTTATTTCATGGCATCTGGGAAACAGAGTAGGGGAAGAGTGCCATTAAAAAAAATGGTGAAGGGACATATATAGTACCCATGATCAAACTTCCGTGGAACACCCAGGGGTATACTTTACTAATTTATGAGGTCTTTCTTAATGCAGTAAAACTGATATACATCAGTATTAATGATTATAATCTATAAAACATATTTTTAACAAACAACTTCTTTGGTTTCAGTTACAAAGCAATTAAGGTAACTGTTTAAAAAATTTTCATGCTACAAAACTGGATTTTCAGTTTTCTGTATAAGTACAATTAAATAAAGTCTATAAGTATGACTTTTGTAGAGATACTATTGAAGCTTTTTAAAAACACAATCTTGGACATCTAGGTAAGTTATTTTCCAAGTTTTATCTTAGTTTTTCTGAGCAAATATAGGAAATTGATTGTGTAGGATCTCAGGGGAAAAATATTAGCTTTATGGGAGAAAGTTCATATTAGTGTCAGAAAGTATTTATAGCTACTGCCTACCCTAGTTTACTCCAGGTCTCTAGAAAAAAACATTGATAGAGACAGCCTCTTCAAAATTGGAACTGGTTGCATGATTTATTAAACCATTTTTTTTTAAACACTCGATTGGCCAAATCACACAAGAACTTTCCTCATCCTTCTTAATTCCTAAACCGAAAAAGTACTAATGAGCAGAGAAAAATCAACAATGGGGTGATATATAATTTGGTGCTCCACAAAGTCCAAAGATTAATGTAAATTATATAAAGATACATGTGTGGAGCTAAACACAAAGATGAGGGCACTAATATGCATACATTCACAAGGACACAGTATCATTGGAAATGTGGTAAAGCTACAGTAATTCAAGTGCATAACATGCTGTCTTAACATTTACTATGCACTGGGAATTTTCAAAACAGATTTTCAAGCCTTTTTAGCCTAGAGGAAGTTTTTCTTTCCCCTTTAACAAGTTTAAAATAGAAGTCAAATGTCATTATCATAACCAGAAACAGGACAAGTGAAAGTTAAATACTTTAAGCATTTCATATTTTAAAAAGCAGTTTTATTTTAGAATGTCAGTGGTTTATAAATTGCAGAAAGGAAGAACAGGTTGCAAAAGGGTTAAAGTCACCTCAAATTGAATTATAAGTATAACCCTTGTCCAGGCCACTATTTTCTAGTGTTTTATGTAAAACTCAAAATTTAATTTGCCAACAGACATGGAAAATTAAATTCCCTTGAGAAAGTTGCAAGAGCCTACATTTTGCTACAGGAAAAATAGGACATTAATGGAAGTTGCATAATATCTGTCTTTTTTAATCAAAATCTCAACGGGGTCCTGAATAGCAGAAACCTCAAAGGAAGCACCACTGCGACAGGGAGAAACCCTCTCCTTTGTGTCAGACCTCTCCTGCCTATCAGAAGCCAGCATGATGGATGAAGGATGCTCAACCGGAGGACCAGTCTCAGCTTCCAGTGTTTGAACACACATTTGGGCTATTTATCTCCTTTTGGAAATTCGAGTGAAAAAACTACCAAAATGGGTTGCTAAGTACTTTGGTTTCTAGACCTGCAGACCTAATAAAATGAAGAACTAATAAGTTAAAGAAAAAGTATTAACACAAGGTGGCACATGCACTGAATACAGAAGATGTGGGGCAGCATTGAAGCTCCACCACTCACAGGTTTTGAGACTTGGATAAGTAATTTAATCTCAGTGTTCTTATGTGAAGAAGGAAAATAATAACGATACCTGCTTCTCTGGCTTGTAGTAAATATTACTACATAGACGAAGTGCTACACTTGACATTAGTTACGACTCCATCACCAAGTCTAATGTGGACATTTAATTTAAAAAGGATGTTCTGCATTCTGGGTTGTGGTGGGCTATTGTCTGAGAAAAGACCAGAGGCTGTCTTTTAAGATGCTCCAGTGCCTTTCATATATTACCTCTGCCAGTGGCCTTAATACAGGATCTAGCCTACAGAAATTCAGGCTCAGAACTCATATCATTCAATAGTAATAAATACACCCATTTGAAAGGCAGAATCATGTCAACCTAGTCCAATGGTACTGATATATAAAACCCAAATCATAATTTAGTTGATTGACAGTGAAGATGCTAGCTGGTACATAGACACAATACATTATTTTGTGTGTTCAGCCCATTCTTTCCCTAAAGACAAATCTTTATGGAAACAAAATCATAGACTATAGTAAAGGGAAGTCGCTTGAGGACAGAGACATATTTCACATTGCTATCTCTCTAAAGAATCTGGTGTTTGCCTGACTGTAATCCCATGTACTTGGGAGGCTGAGGCAAGAGGATGGTGAGTTCAAGGCCAGTTTGGGCAACTTAGAAAGATCATAGTAGGCCTTAGATCATAGAAGGCCTGTATTTAATCTCTATTACCAGGGGAGGAGATGGAAGGGAAATCTAGGTTGTATTCTGGTCATTGGGCCATCGGGAAGGTGGAACTGGCCCCTGGCATCATAACTTTGACCCACTATGCAAGTTCCACATCTCCACACAAAAAACGTGACCAGTTGGGACAGAAAACATGAGCAAGAAGGTGCAGGATATGAAACTGAAAGGTAAGCAGAAACCAGAGCATCTGTCTTTTGTAAAGATGTCTACTAAAATATTTATGAACATCTGCGTGTGACTTCAGGTTTTTATGTGGAGAAGTTCTGGAGGTTTTCTGGCTTCAAACTAGAAGGAAAATACCTTCCAGCTTGAGTGCTTTCTAGACTTACCTATTATTCTAAAATTCCTCTCCATCAACCATTTCACTAGCTACCATGGTCTTAGTACGAAACTGATCTTTTGCTATTTTGTTATTCAGTGCCACGTATAGGTGTTACAACAACATTTTGACAGGGGTATATTTGAGGTGCAGAGTAAATGGCCAACAACTTTGTTTAAATGAAACATTAGCATGTGTCAGAGCAGTAAAGGTGAGCTCCCATGCTTTTGTGAAATTATTATGATACTTGAACTAACAATCAGTACACTTCTTGTTACTAGACTCTTTCTGACCTTTCCATTTAAATGCCTATAATTGTCTGTCAAGATTACCACTAGTTTGATATATAGACATAGAGAAAATAATCACCCAACTCTACATCTCAAACATTACTGTTAAAAATGTCCACAAAGACTCTTTTAAATCAGACTCATATCACTGTTGAAAATATTGTGATCTCCAGGAATTTAAGTGATTATTATTTATTTATTTTTAAAAGCCAGTTTAAAAACACTAATAGTAGATTAAAATCAATTGCACCAAAAAAGTTAAGTGATTAATTGTACCAAATAAAAAGATATAAAGAGGAGAACTATAAATACTTGGAATAAGAAAATACATTAGGCAGGAGATTTAGCTCAGCAGCATAAGCACCTGCCTGGCAAAAGTGAGGTCATGAGTCCAATCTCCCACCCCACCCCCCGCAAAAAAAGAAAAATACATTTTTTATTAAAAAGAAGGCTCAGAGTTTAGCTCAGTGGTGCAAGTGCCTGCTTGGCAAGCATAAGGTCCTGAGTTCAACCCCCCAGTAGAAAAAAAAAAAAAAAAGAAAATATATTAATGTAAACAAGGAAAATGAAAAATGCTCTTGGTGTTAATAATAATAGATATTCGTTAAATGACAGCTATATGCAAGGTATTGCCCTGCTTTTTCTGTATACTATCTTGCATCGCTTTCAAAGGTACTATTATCGCCACGTAAAGTAGAAGGCAATGAAATAGAACAGACAAAAACCAGGGACTGTATACTTTTTTCAGAGACTGTATATTTCTTTTGAGAAAGAAGACATTATTTTATTTTCTCTGTCACTTCAGATCACTTTTTACATACGTAGATGTGTTTAAATGTGATGCAGCATTACATACACTGTGTTATACCAGGGCAGAGGCCCTTGCATCTCATCGAATAGTACACAAATCCTGTATGACAGTGGCAGCACGGATCACTCTTTAAGAAAGCCAAGCACACCCTGAACCTGTTCTGCAGCACGCAGGTCAAATTACGCCTCTAAAATGGAATGCTACATTGTCGAAAGTTCAAGAAAGCTTGAGAGAATTGAGTTGGCCTGTAAAGTCAGTTTAAGTTCAATTTTCCAATGCCACATTACAAAAGGGCTGCTCTGTACAACATCCAACAATAAGAATCAATGAGCATTAAATTAAGATGAGTTAAGAGTCTGAAAGAGGGTGGTAGAACAGGCAGCTGGCTGAGGCTTTGCCTTCTACTATAGCTAAATATTTCATCTTCCTCAAGCAAGTCAAATGACTGGCCCACACCTAATTAAACTGCACAGTGAGTGCTGTGCCATCTGTAAAGAATGACAGACATATTGCTTCACCAGTAGTAAGCTACAGAAATCAATAGCTGACATTTACTCAATGAAATACAAATTGAGATTAGCCAGCTTCACTTTTTATTCAGCAAATTCAAGACTGCAATCAATTCCTGTGCATGTGTAGACTATGGAAATTGGCTTAAAATTGACTTGTTTCTTCCTAAGCTAATTAGAATATACAACTAAATGAATAATCAATTGCTAACCCCACTCTTACTGTATGCATCTCAATGAACAAAACAATTCTATTAAAGATGGGAATTACTGTGGCAGTTTCAAAGAGAAGCTACTAAATGTTCTATGTGCATTGTAATACAGCAGCTATTTAATGATAATTTAAAAGACTTTCTTATTTGTTGAACAAATATAAAACCTCCCCTGCTGTTATTAGTTAATCTTATAGAAAGACCTCAATTGAATCAAGAGCCTTCTTAGAAAAATATAGCTTAGAGGTCTCTCAGTTCTTATTAGCTTTATTGATATAGTAGTTATTCCACAATGCATAATAGTAAAGTCAGGAAATTCAGAGTTAACTCTTACACCCATCAGAACTGACCTAACAGTTCTACTCCTGAGTACCCAATAAAGAGAAGTGAGTGTTCATATACATGCAAAACCATTATTTTGAGCTTTCATTATTCACAAAAGTTCAAAATCAGGAAGCCTCCTAAAGTCCACTGACCATAATAGGCATAAACAATCTGTGGCAGATGCACCCAATGAGCTTGTACAAGCAGCCAAAAAGTACAAACTACTGGTATACACAGCTGGATGTAGTTCATACATATAATTTTGAGCCAGGTGCCAGGAATATGAATTATTATTCTATTTATGTAAATTTCAAATACATGAAAAAGTAATAGATGTGAAAGACTTTTGAATCACTGGTTACATTTTGAATTTTTTTTATTTTAAATTAAGGTATGCAGAATGGAGTTTTAATATATACAATGAACTAGTTACTACAGATGAGCTAAAGGTAAAAAGCTAACTTTTCTTGTTGTGGTGAGAACACTAAGACCCATTCTTTTAGCAAACTTTCCTATAGTCATCATGTGTGAATTAGTTCTGTACAGTGTATTCATCCTACATAAGTGGAACTTTGCTTTGCCCTTGACTGACATCTCCCTGCTTCCCCTGTACTTCACTCAGTAATTACCATTCTGCTCTTTGCTTCTGTGCACATGACTTTTTAGACTGCTCAAGGTCATACGTTATTTTTCTTTCTAGATAGGGCTTATTAGCATATTATCCTCCAGTTTTATGCAAGTTCTTATAGATGGCAAGATTTAGTATCTTTAAGGTTGAATAATATGCCAAACAGGCATTTCACATATGATTACAATTTCTTCATCTTTTCCTCCGTTGACAGAGACTGGTTTGATTACATACCAAGGTTATTGTGAATAATGTGCAGTGATCACGGGGGTACATATATCTCTTAAAATAGTGATTTTATTTTCCTTTGGATTGATACACAGTAATGGGATTGCTGGATTATAAAGATGTTCTATTTTTAATTTTTTGAGGAACCTCTCTGCTATTTTCCATAATGGTGATACCAACTTACCTTCTGCGAAATGGTTACTGTTGGAAGAGGTATTACTTGGGGAGGTGCATGGGGGAGCCTTGTAGGCAACTAAATGATTCCAAACCTTGATCTGGTTAGAAGCCTAAAACATAAGCACTCTGGTGTTATGCCATGCTTTTTAAACCTCTGAGTTCTTTCACATACTATGTGACCTCAAATTACTCTCTTACATGTTTCCTCATCTATAAAAGGGGTATAATAACATAACTTTCTCGTGGAATGAATATGACTTATAAATACAATAATTCACACACAGCTTTTAGAAAACAGTCTTACCCATAGTGTGTGTTTGATAAATCTGTCTGTTACTATTTCTCTCTGAGAATGTAGTCATAAACAGGATTTGAGAGTTTTATGTTGTTTCAGGGATGATAATTAAGGTAACGACTAATTATAAATACATACATGAAGTTGATTTCAAGGAAAGCAAACTGTATCTAATTCTATTTTTATAAATTTAAAGGAAGGTTTTAGATTCTGAGCTGTTAAAAATGTTCTCCACAAAATTCATTACATAACAAATCATGTTTGATCCTCCCATGAGTTTTACATGTATGAATTGAAAAACCTCAGGAAAATTACATCTGCCCTGAATAATTATAGAATTTTTTTCTTGTTATTAGTCCTAAAACAATCCAACTATTTACATAGCATTTACATTGTGTTAAGTATTGTAAGTAATGTAGAAATGACAAAGTAAATGGGACTATGTGTGGATTATATGAAAATCTTACACTATTTGATACAAAGGATGTGAATATCTGTAGTGTTTAGTATTCACAAGAAGTTCTATAACAAAACCGAACTATTCCCTGTGAATACAAAGGGTCACAATACTATTGAATGTCAAATATTATGAGCTACAACCCCAAAGATAGATGTCTATTTTACTTTTAGGTATGTCTTAGTAAAGCAAAGTACACTCACATTTATGCCATCTCTCTGGGGACTAGACCACTTGACCTAGAAAGGTGACATTTGACATGATACCTTGACTCTCTGAAGACACCATGAGACCCAGAGATCAATTTCTAGAACAGTTAATTTTCTATTTAGTGACTAAGTTAAAAGTACTTACCAGCTCTTATAAAAGTGAATTACTGGTCTTAAAAACTCCTATTTCTTGAAAGAGTTTCTGTGTAAGAATAGGTAGTTTTATTCATGGTTATTGCCAAAATATCTCTAAGGTTATAGGACTGATTATGAGGACTATAAATTTAAACTAGCACAGCAGAAGAGATTTTGGAATTTCTTCCAGCCTACAGAGAACCTTGTACTTGAAAATTTTTGCCATTAGAAAATTTCCAAAGGTTTTAAATAAATAAATAATGTGTCAAACTACTTGAAATACATGAGCCACTAAAGCCTAACTGCCACGGGTTAGGGAACTGTGGAGAACAAACAAATACACACTATGTGCATTTACTTGAGCTGATCAGGGATGGGGGGGCTGAAGCCCCAGGCCGTGGAGGTGTTCCTGCACCTGCCTCCTCCAGACCAGGGCTTTCCATTAGAAGTTTCTCCTATGGGGATGTTTCACAGCTGCTCTGTGTCCAGTTCTCCAGCCACGACACAGGTATGCATACTGAGCAATCAAAACGTGGCCACTGATAACCAAGGAACCTGATTCTCCAGTGTACTGAACTGTAATTCGTTTATAGACATCTAAGAATGATTGTACTGGGCAGCATAGATCTTGCCTATTAGATCTTAACAAACTCAGACTCTTCCAAGTAGAGACTTTAATGACCTAAAAATTGCAGATCCAAATTTTTCCCACAGACTGAGCCAATCTTTTTAAAAATAAGGCACAATCCAGATGCTTCTTCCCACCACACTCCAGCCTTGCTGCCCTTGGACCTGATTATAGACAGACGGGACTCACCTGCTCACAGGGCCCCGGGGCCATGCATTTTAGGTGCAGGTGTTCCTTTCGCCCTGCTCTTCTTCGTCAATTCCTTCCCAGTTCCTATTTACAGATAGATGAGGAGTCCTGCAGGAACTTCAATCTAGAAGGCAGAAGCCACAATACCTTCCCTTTAGTTCTCATCACTTCTGCTCCTTTAGTCCAGGCCTCTAACTAAGCTGCTGCTAGGCATGGGGTGGGTGCCCAGAAACACGATTTTCACCAGATGCCAAAATTGCCCACTGTTATCCTCATTAAATACTCAGCACTGAGCTGGGCAGACGATTTGGGTACCCCACACCTCAGTCCCACAGCTTCTGCTTTGCCTACTGGGTTTTGTGATTAAGGTTCTTAAATCAATCTAAATTCATTCTGAAAGAGTTGTTTCTCAATAGAATTATATATACATCAAAAGGAAATGAACAGTGAGACTGAATATTTTACTTACATGCACAAATGATAATGGAATATAAAATATTTTTATTTTTTACATTGATGACAAAAGACCATTTTTAAGATTTTCATAAAATACCTTGAATTGTATAAGATCATCATGTGCTCTGTCATTGGCTGCTGACATAATTGAAGGAATTGTATATCAAAACTAGGGGAGACTCACGCACATAGCTTGGCTTACAAACAGCCTGACAGAAACGTAAATGTGTATATTCCCAAAACATTGCAGCATTTCAGAATGAAGTGGCTATTTCTAAAGGATGCCAAGGTGATCCATCCCCTGAAGGATGATTCAATTCATCATTCTGTCTCGGAAAGGGGAGTCGGCTTTGTTGGCTTGCAGTTTTGAACTCTGTCATACACACTTGGCAGCCCTTTGCTTCGGGAAGCACAGACTTGAAAGTAACATCATTTGAGTTCTGAGCGCTCTGGCTGGAAATCTATACTTCTCAGCTGGGAAATGTGAGAGTGCAGGGCCTTTGAAGAAAGTTCAAGCCTGCAGTTATTTTCACAGTATGATAGAAGATGTGTACTTGCTGATTTGAGATTCATGGTTTAATCTTTCAGACCTCTTAAGTGCTCTGAAACAAACTGGAAATAAAACAAAATAGTTTAAAATCTAAAAAGAGAAAAATCAAAATACTCCATTTCAGTGTACTTAAAAATGCAAACAACCTTCAGTTTTGTGTGGACTGGTTTTCTAGCTCTTTTCTAACTCTTCATCCTCTGGCTTTTCTGCCAATGATTTGTACCTCCACCTGCTGGCGGACTGAGGAAATGGAAATCAAATTCAAGGAAGTCAGTCAAAAGGAATGAGTGAAATTACAATGGAACATGAAATTTCAGAAGATTATCATTTACCAATCCATTCGTTCTGTGTTAACTATTGAGATCTACAAAAATGATCTATAAACCTTAGTTAAATTTATCTTCTAGTTATCAGCTTTTATTTCAATTTTCATGCTATCACTGGGGTGTCATCCTTTCAATACTCCCACTAACAGTTTTACAGAAAAATGAATCAGGGAGTTGGACTAAAAACCAAACCATAAATCAGTACTTGCCATCAATCTCAAAGTTAGAAACATTCTCAGCAATATAAATCGGTTATAAATCTTTAAAAGACTCATAAGATATGTGTTTAAGACCTTACTAAAAATACACAATATCAGATATTAAAAGCATGAACTCCAAAACCAGATTTCCCAGGTTGAGAATTAAGCTCTGCTCTTTGTAGGTAGGGGACACAGACCAAAGCACTGTAACAGCTCTGTGCTGTTTGCCCATATGTAAAATGTGTTAAATGATTGTATCTATTAGTACTGTAGTGTGCATTAAGTGAGATAATATTTGCAAAGCATTTAGAACAGTTCCTAGCACACAGAGGGTCCTATTTTAATGTTTATTAAATAAATAAAAGGTATTCAATATAGACAAGAGGAAATGTGACTGTTGTTACCAAGAATCTATGTCTTCCCAGATTGGATGTATTGCCCTTTTCATAGTAACACCTGTCACTGCAGATGTGAACCCACAACATCTACTTACTATTAATTTAGGAAGAAGAAACTAAATTAACACCAGAATATGCTAATACTTCCCTAATTAGCAAATAAACAGTACAAATCTGTAACTTGATATGCTAAAGGCTAATTTAACATTAAATGATCTGAAAGGATAAAACCATTGCAAAGTCTTCAGGTTTTAAGATAACACTAAAATTTCCAGAAAGTAAAACAATACAGTGGAACTTTTTAAAAACACCAACACATTTTATCCTAATCTAAATTATTACTGTGATAATAAGAAATAATCACACATGTTGCAATATATGTGCTGATTAGGCTACATTTTTCATATGCTGAATAAATTTGCTATTTTTCTTTATTTTAATTTTGTATACATATTTGGTGCTGGTGATTCAACATGAAAAAGAGAAAAAATGAAAACAAAATGAATAATATAAAATAGTGCCAGGCAATGAAAATGCTATAAAGGGAAAAAAAATCAGAGTAAAGCTGATGGAGGATAAAAAGCAGGAAAGGCAATACTGGGTTTGGGAAATATATTGAGTAGGTGAACATCTTAAAGCAGAGACCAAAACAAAGCAGAAAGTGAACAGTGCAGATATAGGAAAAGAGTTTATTAGTGATAGATCACTAAGACCCAGAGGTCTGAGATGGAGATATGCTTGGAGTATTCAACAAACAACAAGGTCGGCAAGATGATCTAAGTTATTAAGAGTGATATGAAGTCACATGGGAAATGCAAGAGGCCAAATAACGTAGGACCATTTAGGTCACACGTGGCTGTTTTACAAACACGGCACTCAAAAGTATTTGGCAATTTTTCAGTGTACAGGAAGGGACTTCATCTCCGCTCCTCAAAATTAGGTAAACTTCAGACTATTTGGACAAGTGGTGTCACTTCTGAATATGTATCGTGAAAGAAAGATGTGACTTCTTCCTTGTTGTGTGAATCATTCATGCTTGCAATCCTGAACTGCCATGTGACTTTCCTGAGGCTACCATGAGGTAAAGAAAGAAAGCCACATAAACAGGGAACATGAAACCCCTTTTTTTCTCTCCCCCCAAGTCAACTTTCCTTGACTTTGAGTCAGCAGCTCACTAACCAGACATTTAATAGACCTTCAGATGGTTCTTGCCTCCACCGATCAAATCTTCCCAGGTAAGGCTCCAAACACTTTGCAGCAGGCACAGCCAGCTCTCCTGTGCCTTGTGCAAATTAACTCACAAAATCCATGAGCATAATGAAATGATTGCTTTAGGCCACTATGTTTAGAGATAGGTTGTTACCCGCTAGTAGTAACTGGGACACAATGACATGGAGTTAAGATTTCATTTGAAATGAGAAGACTTTGAAGAGTTGAGAAATGGTGTGTGATTAGCAAGTAAGAGGATCAAGGCCAGTTCTTACATAGAGAATTGTCTACAAAAGGACAAGAAGCAGAGAGGCCCATTCGGATATATTTTCAGTTATCCAAGCAAAAGGTACTGGCCCATGGAATGGATAAATAGCAATGCAGATGGTGAGAAGTGATTTTATTGAGCAAATGTGAAGAAACTAAACTCATCAGAATTTGCTTCTGGGTTAGGCATTATCCATGGGAAGAAAAGAATCAAGATTTTAGCCACAGCAACAACTAAGTGAATAGAGGTATCATTTGCTGAGATACAAAAGAATAGTTCAGGAAAATAACTATCATTCATCTCCCAACTGCAGCATGTTCATTAGTCACCCAGATGGGGATATTGAAGAGACAATTAAAAGAATGACTTCGGCACTCTGAAGGCAGCTCATTCTGTAGCATTATTCACTCCAAATGCCTCATTTTAGGAAAGATATCAACAAACTAGAGAATATTCAGAAGAATACAATTAGGATGCTGAGGCTTGTAGTTCCACCTCATATATTAAAAGCAGAACGGACTAAACACAGATTGGAGCAAAAATATTCTTTATGATGAAAATGCACTTGAACCACTAGAAATCTCATTAGAAGTCATGCTTAAGTATGGAATCTTCTCTAAGGGACTAAAGGTCTAGTTCCCACAAAGTTGCGGCTGCCTTTCTCTCCAGAAGCTCCACCCCAGGACCAGATATCACGGCAGAGAATCTGGCCATTACAGAGGATGTGTTTCCAGGGAACCTCTAAATGGCAAGAAGAGCAGGAAAGTTGAATCCCATGAGGTTGTGTGGGTGCCACATTCTCTAAAGAAAGTAAAGCCAAGCAAAACCATGCATTCAGATATTCCCGGAAAATGAAATCTTGATCTATACAAAATTTACCTCGTATGAGAAATAGGTGCTTGTCATTTAAGCCGCCCAGTTTGAGGTATCTTATGATAGCATCCTGAAATGATGGAGGCACTCCCCTCTGGGAATGTACAGATGGGACGCTTGCTTCTTTCTAAGTCAGTCAGGTATGTACGTAAGGCTTCTTTGAGAGGAAGAAGTTCAAAGTCACAGATTTGAACTCTCTAGTTTGCTCTGCAGTCATTTAATAGTATGCATTTTTGAAGCTCTGGCTACTGATTCAGAAATGCTATTATTCAATTCTCTGTCGCTTTTTCCATTGGCTTTCACATCAAATTCATCTGGATTTGGATGTGTCCTGGAAATGAAAAGAATCATCTTGTTATCCATTAAAAAAATGTACATAGCTACGCAATAACAATATTCTAAATTACCTTAAACTTGTAGCAGATTTATCCTCTCTAGAGAAAGACGGGGAATGAAAGGGAACTGAGATTGAACCCTGTATAGAAAGAGAGGCGAGCAGCAGTTAATAATATTTCACCGTTAGATATGGAAATGACAGAGCAGCTCTGCATTCCTCTTCTAAAGAGCCTCAGGAAGACAGTGTCAGCCCTGAGGAAAGACTGCATCCACACTGGACCAGGAGGAAGTTAACAGGGACCACAACTACTGCAACAGACGTGGGCCTAGAAGGACACGTGGCTATCCGGCTTCCTTCTGTCCTCGTCTGTGCAGCATTTTTCCTCCTAAGTTAAAAAAAAAAGTACATATTCATGTCCCCTCCCCCAAACATGATCGCACATTTCAAGGCTCCAACTTGAGAATCTAGTAATGTTCATGAGGACAATTACGACCCAAAGAGGCTCTGCCTGAGCCCGTGAGACCCGAGTCGTCTCCTGAAAGGACACAGAGACAAATCAGAAATTTCCAAAGATTCGATCTCCCGGACCTCTACAGAAACAGAGGACAGCGGCGCCTCCATGAAGAACCTCGAGGCGAAGCCCTCAGAGTCAGCTCTTGGGACAACTTGGTCAGCCCTCACCTGATATTCACTAGGTCAGAGCTCACCGGGCTTCTTCCTCAGCGTCCTGGCCTCGACTTGGCAGAAGCAAGATACACTGACTGTGGCCACTAGCAGAAGTGTTGTAGCCACTGGTCAAGACACTGACCCAGACAACAGAAAGGTTAGGCTGCGGCCAGCCTACTGCCTGCTCCCGGCAGGTAGGAGCGGCGGTGGTGGAGGCACCAGCACCATTTTACCGCCAGGTGGCGGTGGGTTCACGGGCACGAGAAGCAGCGTGGCAGTGCCGGACAGAGCAGGCCAGCCTCTGTCCCGCACCACAATCGTGGTCAGCGGGCCAGAGGGCTGCGGGTACAAACCACGCTGCAGGGACAGCTCGCCTGTAACCAATTGCAGCGCTAGCATCCCGGCACCCCTGTCACTGCAGAGGAGGGTGCACATCCACTCCAGTGATGGAACCCTGGTCCCTCTCCTGCCTGCAGCAGGTAGTCCAAAGGTGCGCTGAGGGGCTGAGGCAGGTGGGCTGAACCACTGAAGAGTAGTGGGGCCACCAAGCAGGATAAATGGTCCTTCTGATCCTCCACCAGCAACCGAGGGACTGTCCGGGGTCCTAGCCTTGGAAAGCCGCGAGCAGCTCCAGTCCCTGCTGCAGTTAAAGCACCGTCCAGATCCACAAAGACTAAGTGGACACTGCGTCCCCGGAACCGCCCACCTCGACCTCTACCAGCCGGTAGGTGACCTGGCCATTGCGGCCCAGGTCCGGGTCTCGGGCGGCCACCGTGGCCAGGTAGGCCCCAGGCGGGTTGTTCTCGCGCACCGACACCTCGTAGACTGGCCGCGTGAAGAGCGGCGCGTTGTCGTTCTCGTCGCCCACTCGCACAGTGTAGGGCCTCACGGTGCGCAGCGGGGGCGCGCCACGGTCCTCGGCCACCAGCGTCAGGTTGTACTCTGCGATGCGCTCCCGATCTAGCGACGCCGCGGTCACCACCAGGTAGCTGCCGGCGTAGGCTGGCTGCAGCCGGAAGTGTTCGTGCCCGTAGAGGGCGCAGCGCACCTGCCCGTTGGCGCCCGAGTCCCTGTCCGAGGTGCTGACCAGCGCCACTAAGCTCTCGCGCGCAGCCCCCTCGGGCACCAGCGAGGTGACGCGGGCCTCGGGAGTCCCCGGGCCCGCCGAGGAGGTGGCGTCCGCACCACCGAGGGCAGCCGCAGCGGCGGCGGCTGCAAAGGGCGAGGCGGCTGGATCGCCCGGGGCGGCCAGAGGAGTGATGGAGATGTCTGGAGCGTTGTCGTTCACGTCGCGGATGCGCACTATGACCTTGCAAGTGGTAGCGCGCGGCCCGGCACCGCGGTCCTGCGCTCGCACGTCCAGCTCGTAGGTGTCCTGGCGTTCGAAGTCCACCGGCCCGGCCAGAGTGAGGCGGCCTGAGCGCGGGTCTAGCCGGAAAAAGCGGCGCCCCAAAGGCAAACACCACCTCGTCTGGGTTGGCTGCGTCCAGGTCCAGGAGCAGCGAGCCCAGGGGCGCGTCCTCCCCCAGCTCCACTTCCGCCCTGGCTCCCTGGGCACAGACTTGTGTCCACCGAGCTGTGGTCGTTGGCGTCCAGCACGCGCACGCTGAGCGCTGCGGTGGCAGAGCGTAGTGGGCGGCCACAGTGCTGGGCCATCAGCTCCAGGCTGTAGGCGGCCTGGCTCTTGCAGCAGCACCGGATAGGTACAATGGGCGCCGTCCACGCGCATCTGCAACTCCAAGCAGAAGGGGCTGTTCGGCTTGGTCAGCCGCATGATCTGGACGTCTTCGTCCACCGGCACCGCTAAGGGGAACCGCGTGCCCACTGCTAGGGCCTCGGACGCGTCCACTGGATCTGGACCCAGGGTAAGCGAGGCGCGTGGACGACAGTGTTGTCCCTCACTTTCACGTCCACCTCCCCGTGCACCAGCCAGAAGTGCTCCTGTGAGAGCTGACCACATTGAAGGCCAGTATGCACTGCAGGGCTTGGCCACACAGCCGTGCACAATCAAGGCCTGCGTTCCCTAAGGTCAGCTGCCCATCGCCCTTGAGCAACCGGAGCAGAGAACTGTTGAAGTGCTTCTGTGAATGGAAGTGGCTTTGTTCTGGGAATTAAACTGAGCTTGGTCAGCAACACCAATGACAGTACCAGAGGCTTCTTCCTCATAGCTGAGTAGGTGGCAATTTCAATGCAAGGCCCTGTCACTATCAGCAACCACAGAAACAGCATAAACTTCAGCAACGCCTCCTAAAGTATCACCAGGAAATGTGAGCCTCCTGCCAGACGTGTTTGACCCTCAAATTTTAAATAAAAGCCAATTTCAGGCTCTGCACTCAGATTTCCAGTCCTCTCAAGCCCTCTAGAGTGCACACTTGCCTCCTTAAACACATCTCATCACTGAGCCCTCACTGCTGTGTAACTGCTTTTCTCTGCCCGGGCCTAACACTCCTTTGTAGAATCCAAAGTGATGGGAGGTTAAACAGACAAGAATATGCAGATAAGCACCTGGTCAGGCCAGTCCGCAGTTTCTGGGTCTCTGGGATGCTTTGTTCCCCTAAAAAGGGCCTGGAGCCCTGAACCGTGCAGATCATTTGCACTATATAAACACATCCTGCTTGCTTTTCAGTGTGTCCCCTCTCACACTAATAATAAAGACCAGGCACCCCACAACCTTCTGTTCTCTTCTAAGCACATTTACTTCTTCCTCAGGCACAGGGGCTCTCCTCCTTTACCATTTGAGGTGAACATATGTGCTCCGCACAGTACACGCTTTGCCACCAATAGTTATCCAGTTCTGTTGGCCTGGCTATCATTTCCTGTCTTGAAAGCTTCTAAGTCACAGCTTCTCCAGAGCGTGGCAATGTCTAATCAGGGGAGAGCTGTTTTCCCAAGTAATCATTTCTGAATAGGTTTTCTACAGCAAAGAAACCATTAATGATGAAATCTCAGCTCTTTCATCTCCTTTTATGCCAGTAATTACTCATATGTGAGGAATCGTTGGCAGACAGGGAGAATTGTCAGCCATAATCCACAGTAAGAGATAGTAAGGGTAAGCAAAAGATTTAGGGAAATATATTACAGTCGGTCTTGTTTTTTAAAAAATTGCTGTGGACCAATTATTTTCAAAAAGCCCGTAGCTGAAGAAAACCACAGATGGCCAGATAGGTGGAAGGCTAAGGAAACAATCAACACCTGTCTAAAGCACAATAATTAGCCGTATGTTAAGGTCTGTATTTGTGAAGTGTTCTAAATGCTGAACAGTCCCACATGTTAACGATGACACTGTTTCTCATGCCGCGACACAGTCATGAGTGCTGAGTGTTCTCTAATTAGTCATCTTGAATCAGTGAGTAGGCTGTTGTTAATACACCCAAGCTTTTCTTGGCTCCTCCATGATCTGTAATAGTATTGATTTTTGCAAAAACGTCAGTAAATGACTATTTTTTTCTTTCACTTTGAGGAAAAAATTGATATTTATTTAGGCACCAGGACATATGAATTCAACTCTGAAACCAAGCCACTTTTAATGAGACCATTAATTTTCTGGGAGCTTTTGGCAATGACTCGGATTCTAAATACTAGTAATCATTTTCAGAGAAGTACAGTGGAAAGCAGGAGTTGATTTGGATAGGGCACCCTGATATTCTAAAAAAAGAAAGTACTTCATTTCATACATTATAAACTTTTAATCTTGCTTGATGAGGCATCAGTTTGAAAAAGAAAACAGCTTTAGTAAAAATGGATTATTTTTAAGCAGTATCCTCAAAGGCCTATGGGACCTTCTCTTTGCTAAAGTAGACATTCCAGGGAAGCTCCTCATTATGCAGCCTGTAGATGTCAGCGGCCACAAGAGGATGCTGGTCCTTTCACTCTGCACTTTAATTCTCATCTATCTTTCATCTGAAGCAGTTTCAGCTGATGGCTTTTAAAAGCACATGCTTTCTTATGCATTAGCCAGGAGAGGGACCCATCTGACCACAGTCCAAATCTCTTCTCCTTCCTTACCTCACACAATCCTGCCAGGCCTGGTTTCTGTTACTCTTCAGCGTTGTCATGATCAGAATAACCATTCAAGATGCAGAATAGATTGACTCCATCTAAAAAACAGCAAAAGATCCAGATAAAATATGAAAAAGGCAGGCAGTCAAACATATTACTTTCACAATGCCAAACATCTGGACTCTTATGTTTGGAAACATCCAGTGATGATGTTTAAATGCTTGATTGCATCCCCGCTCCCACTTTCCTCCAGCTGTTCAGAATCAAGTAGACTATCCATGGTAAGGAATATGCTATGCTGTTATGATTCATGATAGCAGTGTCATTGTTTCATAGTAAACAACCACCTTATTAAAATACTGCTTTTTGAATGAAGGACAGCTGGAGTTTTAGGGAAAAGACATTTTCTGAGGCAAAAACCAATTCTGTGCAAGTAGAGTGACAAACTGAATATTATAGAAACTGCATGATCTGTCCCCATAGGGATGTGTCATTGCGAAGCTGTGTTCAGAGCCCTGAGCGGCTGGTACTCTCATGTTCCGTTCTGTTAGCTCTGTTAGATAAAAATCTGTCTCAATATTAAAAACACCATGGCAGAAATTTGCTTTATGTTGCATGATCTCTCATTTGCCGTCACAATGCCAAACTATCTGTCTATAATATGAATTCGATCTCTGTTGGAGTCAAACACAAAGCAAAATAAACAAGGTTAAGGGAGATGCCGCTACCAAAAGGAAACCAAAATGCAAATAAACCAGCAATTTGTTCCTCTTTCTCAGTTTGGTTTTAAAACAAGAAGATTCTCTGAATTTTCTCGTTTGTTCCTAAAACAAAAGCATCAGATATACTAACTCATCTTCAAAATGTCAAGGAATCAGATCTGTAATGCAGTATTTACATTCTGATCATTTAAATAAAAAGGTTTTCTGTTTCACTAAGCACTTAACACCAAGATGTCACTTGACACACTAGAGCACATTATAGGTAAACTAAAGCAACTTTCACTAAAAGCATTGGCTGGGCGGATGGGAGGGGGAGGACTAGCCTCTAATTCATGATGGTATCTGTGCCCTTGCATAGTTCTCCTTTCCATTACACAAAACTAACAGTATACACTAGGAAAAAATAGACCACAGAAAATTCCCATTGCACAAATTTTGCTGACTTATTGTATCTATGTGTCACAGTAAGCACCAAGTTTTAAAGGACCCTGAACTAGTACTTGCCAAGGCCAGAAACAGTGCCATTTAGAACAAATCATTCTGTGTTCTACACTGGGACTCACTTTCATTTTTCAACTGAACAAGCATTCTAGAGCTAAATGAGCAAAATCTTTTCAAACGTAACATTGCTGTCTTCAAGGAGAATGTTCCAGAAATTGAAGCTCTTAAATCTCTTTGTAGGAAAACAAATCTACCTAACAATTTTTAAATTTTTTTTTAATTTTTGAAAAAAAACGTAGTTTCAATAATCTAAAAATAATCTTTAGCAGGATAAAACCCAAACCAAGAAACTGTCTTTAAATTAACTTGCATTATCATTATCCCTTTGAACACTAAGTTCGTTATTGGGTTTTTGACTGTGCCACCATTTATAAGAAAACTTTTCAGCGAATTGCTAGTCTTTTTTTGGAAATCATTCCAAGGAAAATAATTCATCCTTAAAGTCAGCAAAAATATTAATCACATGCATAGCAGAGAACGTGACATTTTATCAACTATTTAAGTGTTTTACCCCAGAGAAAAATCACAGAAAAATAGTAGGGAGTATCAACATTAATTTCAGGTTTCCCTTAAAATAAAATAAGCCTTACATCATGTAATCTTAATATAGAAAAAAGTTTCCCATAATGAGCATTGTGTTAAAAAAGATATCAAAACTCTGTGATCTTAAAATACTATATAAAAGTAGTAATTTTTAACTACAAATTTTATTAGTGCCTCTGCATGATAAAAATTAAGTCCATGATAATGAAAATCATTTCACTGTTTTGATTCAGGAATGTCTCAAATTCCAAGTGGGTCAGTGAGACTGGCTTTGGTACTTGACCTTCAGCCACGGGCTACAGGAGCAAACTGTGTCCCTCTCCCATGCTGGGAGGAGACTTTCTCTCCCACAATGGAATTCAGTAAAGCAAGCGAAAACAAAAGTATAAAGACTGGGAAGCAATTTTTCATCTGTGCTTATTTTAACCCTCCTCTACTGTCCTCTTATCTGAGCCCCTCTATCCCTACCCAGCATAAAAACTCATATCCATCACTGATTAGAGCACTTTCAGGTCCTTTAGAAACAATTATTTAGTCACCTACTGGTGACTCAATGAAGCACAAAGCCTTATTAGAAGGGAATACTTCAGATATCCACCTTTGTGATTCAGAGATGGCCACAAACGCCAAATGACAAAGAAAAATTGTATAAGATACAATGGGAAGTAACCTAAGAGTTTACAAATATGATTACAGTTAGCTAGAATTGCCAGGGATGCAAAGGGCTTGGCAGTGATGTAATCAGGAAGTGGAGAATGGCAGACACAAAGCCCTGTAAAAGGCCCAAATAGGCCAGTTGGACTGAGCGGTGGAATGAATGGTTCGAGGGAAACCATACACAGGATGAGTGTGAATGCTTGGCACAGATACGAAAGACGCTGATGACAACTAAAAATGCCAGTACTCCTAAGGAGGCAGTGAGAAAGCACTTAGGTTTGTGGACAAGGGATTGGTGGTGCGCACCTTATTATAAGGAATGTGTATTATTGTATTTCCTAAGCATTGATGAAATTCTCCAGATTTCAACCAATTTTAAACAAACATTCAATACAATGAACGGCTTAGAATATTTCTTGTATGAAGGTTCAAAAAACAAAATCGGGGCTGGGGATTTAGCTCAGTGGCATAAGAGTCTGCCTTGCAAGCGCATGGTCCCGTGTTCAATCCTTGGTACCAAAAAATCGTGTGAAGATGGGGACAACTATTTGGAAGAAAACTAGTGACAATAAGATAGATAGTGAAGATCTCCAGTGGACTTGATTAGAAATCTGTGTTTCTTTAAATTGTTTCCTTATGAACTGTTTTGTTCTGTTTGGCATGTTTAATCTTACCCTCTTTAAGATTAAAAAAAAGTGTGTAGGACTGATAACCGTATTACTAAGTTTTTGTTGGATCATTCAGCAGAACTGCTTGCAGTGTCATTATTTGAATGTCACCTTGTATGCTTTAATTTTGTAACTTGAACAACTATTTTTAAGATGACAATATGTAACTTATCAACTAGTAATTTCTGTTTATTTTTCTGAAACTGTATTATTTCTACCCTGTTTTCTTTTTTTTTTTTTTCCTCTTTAAATAAAAAAAATTTAAAAATTTTTAAAAAGTCGTACCCAACTTCTCCAACCTCAAAACTCACCTGGTAGCAGAAAGAGAGATAGAGGACAAGGAGAAATCCAGTTAAGCTGCCTGTGGCAAGCTGAGTACAAGGTGTTCAATACCTGAACCCTGAGTAGGAGGATGCAGTGGGTGAAGATCCGAGAGGCATTATGATAGAAGAACTGGGAGGACTTCTTGATAGATGAGCTCCAGGAGCTGGAAAAGATGAAACAAATAAATCCTTCTAAGGACTTAAAGATTGGTCATGCTTTCTTGGTATTCCTAATTACTGAAGAAAATTATTTTCCCAAAGATTCCTGCTACTCATTAGCTAAATGACCAAAGCCAAAAGATTTAAGGCTGGCAAGCCTCAATGTCTTTGGGGAAAAATGTTTACCTTGAGAGGTTGCTTTACCTCTAAGTGAGAAAATGCAGGAAGAACAAAAAGACAAGCATTTAGCACTCTCTAAGCTCTCAAAAGACAACGGTGTCCTTATTAAGTCCTTTTGAGTGTAACCCACGTCTTCATCAAATTAGACGAGCCAGTGCTCAGTCTAGTGTCTACCACACAAAAGAGGTTCATTCATACTAGTGAGGAAGCCCCCACATACCATTTCTCTGAAATACCACATTGTCTGAGTTCAAGATTGGAAAACCAGAGAACAAGTTTTAAATTTAGTGTCTAGAACTAGCATGAGACTTCTACAATAAGTGAAACTTACCGAATGACATTTCACACTTGATTCAGCCGCATGTAGACAAAACTGCTGTCTTGCATCATTTTCAACACTGACCACAATTATGTGAAAAAGAGTCTCATACTGAACACAGTTCCTCCGAAAGCAAAAAGAACAACAAAAATAATATCACTGAAATAGATCCTTTCTGAATAAAGCTTGATCAAGGCTGAGAGTAAAAAAGCAAATATTTTCCCATTAAATTAAAGCTATTGTTTAAAAAAATCATGAATAGCAAGGTTGCCAAGCCTTGCTATGTCCATCCAAACTCCCTTAGGTATGATATACATAAATTTTTTAAAATGACAAGGGCCCCACAGCAAAAAGCCATCCCGAGAAGGCATTCTGGGGCCAAGGGGCATATTAGCTGTGATTCCCACTCTGAGAAATTGTTCTAAATGAACCTGAAAGACTCAGGTGAAAGTCATTTAAGCTGAAGGCTAAAGGGCGTGAACAAATCATCCTGCCCTGTTGCTCAGAGTGGAAATCTATGCTGGTAATAAATTCACTTTCCTCAGTTTCAAATGAAAATAAATTCTAAACATTTACCTGGCAAACAAGGGACTGTGATAGCAGAATCTTTGCTTTAAAAAATTGTTTACAGCCTTGGTAAAATGTGTGAAATATTATACCCAGCTCCAGTAGGATCACAAAACACAAATGCCAAGAAGAACCAACTCTGTTCCAACTCTGCAGAGGACACATTGGCTGATCTGAGAACACACATCCTTGGGTCTCTTAGTCAACAGACATGCTGTGTGCTAGGGAAGTGGCCATTGTGTGCAGGTTTCCCTTTTCTGGGTTGGGCTTTAAATCCAATTACCTCTCATTAGACACTTGGGAAAGATTAAATGCATCACACGTCATAAGCAGTTTTTTCTGACCCTGACTGAGACCAGTGCAGCTCTTCTCAGGATCTGACAGATCCCCAGAACCCAATAATTGCATTATCAGTATTTGAGCTTCCTTGAAGGAACTGGTTAATTGTCAGCTGGTGGCAACAAAAATATCCTAGTTAGCAAGGCTCAAGGTACAGGAGCAACATTGTGCTTAGAGGCCTTTTCCTCTTCCATCCAACTCACCCTTCCTAACAAATGCAATCACCCCTGATGTGAAGTATCCTGTGTCTGAAGTGCTTGTCCCTTGCTTGTCTTTGTCTCTCAGGCAGTCTTTGGATACTTTGGTGGACTCATGTTGTGACTATCACGCTGCCATCAGCCTAAAGATGAAGATTCCACTCAGTGAATTTACCTACACTTCCAAAGTCCTCTTTCCTTGTCCTTTTAATCCAAGGCGGACAAAGCTCCCTCCTGCCTGAGAATGTAGCTCTCATCTGTCTCTCTTGTTCCTGGCTGCCTTGTTCAGGACAGCTGACAGCTTTACAAAACAGCGTCTGTCTCTCACAGATTCCTCATCAAAGCAGCCTGAGAGAAAGGATTTGGGGGCCCTTTCAGACTGAGAAAGCAAAAGAGAGCCTGACCCAAGCAAAAGACAGAGGGCTGGTACTTCAGGTGTCTGTTCCAGCTATTGGCAAAGGGTCAGGATGTGTAGGCTTTTAAATCCGGTCCATTTGAACTAGCAAATCCCTACAAGGGGACAGGTGATGGGTGTAGAGTTCTCAAGTGTTCCCATTTGCCTTCAGAGTGTACTCCATTGTCTTTTAATAGCCTCCATAAACTAAAATACCTATTGATAATGGATATATTTAGTGATATGGAATAAGTGAAGTTGCATCTTATCCAAAACTTAAGTTCTAAACTTACCACAAACCTTACTTTATAAATTTTAAGCGCTATTAGATAAAAATTATCATTAGGTAGTTTCAAATATATATGTATCAAATTTTTAATAAATTATATTTATCAAATTTTTGATTATCCCTACTGCGGGGCAAGACATGCTCTTAGGCCTTCCATAAAATTAGCCCTATTATTTCCCCAACGCTCTCTAGCTTGCAGCCTGCAGCTTACCTAGATGAAATACTTCCCTGTAACTGCTGTATTTATTCCTATCTCTGTGCCATTTCTCATGCCTTTCCTGTGACTGCAGTGCTGGCCTCTCCCTCATTTGCCATTGAAATGCTAAACGAAGACGGTTTTATGTTTGCACCAGTAGAGTTTGAACCCCAGACCTTTGTGCTGACCTACATTCTCAGGACTTTTTTTTTTTTCTTTTGAGATAAGGTGTCCTCAGTTGCTAAGTTGCCCAGAGTAGGCTCAAACTTGAAATCCTCTTGCCTTACTTAGCCTATCAGAGCATGGGGCTTACAAGTATCAAGTTCAACTTACAAATATCTTCTTTAAAGTGATGTTTTCCAATCCTTTTCCAATCCTGAAGATCATGTGAGAATCTTGTTAAAATACTGCTTCTGATCTGCTAGTTCTGGCGTAAGGCCTAAGATTCTTCACTTCCTTAGGTGACACCCTTGCTGCGTCTCCATAGTGGTTCTCTTGACAGCTAGGCCACAGAAAGCGCCTTTGAAGGCCAGCTCTTTGAAAAGCATCTTTGCATCTCTCAGCTATGACTGGCTTTCCTTCCTGCGTCATAGGAGGGAAGACTTACAGACTTACTGCACTTAGCCATCTGTCTTATAACTAGGCTTTGATATAAAATTAGGCTGTGATACAGTTATTCTTGTATGTTTGGCTGTATACTTTAATGTCATAAGAATGGCATAACAGTTTCAGAACTCACAATGACATGCTCAGTAAAGCTGTTGTTTAGTAAATGCAACTGATTATTAAGCCTGCCTTGCTGGCTCCAAGGGGAACATTTAAAGCAGACCTAGATCTGGTATTAGGGTAGCCACCTGGATACCGCACCATAACATGCAGGGGTTAATAAGCATGTTGGCAGGTGACTTCTGTTTGAATACTAGCACCATCATGGCCTAACAATGTGGCTTTGGACACTTACCTAAACTCTCTTAAGTCCCAATTTTCAACTCTCTCATGAAACAGCAATGATAATACTACTTTGCAGGATTCTTGTAAGGTTTAAACCAGAGAATACACGTACATGAGATAGTGTTTATAAAACATTCAGTACAGTCCTTGTTGTACAGTGAGTGCTCCACAATAATAAGAACTTAATTATTAGCTGGAGTGATAGTTCTCTAAGGTTGCCATGAAAATTCTAATATTAGGTGTTAGATTCCTTTAATCATTTTGAGCTATTCTTCAGCACCTCCATTGTGATTCCACTGCTTTCCTGAAAGCACAAATACAGTCTCTAAGGACTAATAACAACCAGATAAAGCCTTCTTTCTGTATGTCAATTCCAATGCTAAAAACTGACATAAAGGATTACTGAAATGTGGTTTGTAAAGTTACCACAGCAACCACTAGATGTCGTCTTCAGAATACTTTCTGTTTCACATCCTATTTGAATAAGAGCCATAAAGTATGTACAGTTTCCCATCTTCTAAATAATTGACTTACACACAGTTTTAAACAGTAATCATAACTATTCATGCATCAACGTAATGAAATATGCAACTGTAGCATATATTATAAATGTACATTGTAAGGGAAAAGACTTCCACAATAATTTCTTCTTTTGCTTTTCTTTAAAACTTAGTGAATCACAATTCATCTTGTTTTTTAGAAGAAATGTTTTTGTTTTATAGATTTCTTTCCTTATTATTAATTTAAGGCATGCCTAATGTAAAAGTCATGAAAATGCACTAAAAACATGTGTATAATTTCACTATGCAAACATAATAACCCTCAATTTTTGGCCATATATATTGCAGAGGAAAGGTGAGGGAGACACATACATCTATGCGGAGATACACGTTTGCATAAAAAGACTCATGTATGTGTGTAGATTATATATATATGGGAGATACTGCAAATATGAGTGTGTACATAGTAAAGATTATTTTGCAAATGTTACCTCATTTTTTAATGTGGCCTATTCTTTTTCTCTTACTCTATCGAACTTTTTCATATCAGTACTCTTGTGTAATTTCATTTTAACAATAGCTTTAATTATAGCTTATGAAGCACATACATTTATATGTATGCATGATATTTAAGCATCACTTTACTATTGATCTTTGCATTTATGAGGCTAAAACGTGGCTATTTGTGACAGGAAAATTTAAATGCCATCACTTAAACTTGCTTGAAGTTTATTTTGTTTCATACAAGTAAGTCTCAAGGTTTGAATGATAATCCCCATGGTGCCAAGACCCGGACTCATCATAAATCATTGCCCTGTCATTCCTAGAACATGTTGACTCATGTTCCAAACCATATGCTCCACATCTACCATTGTTCCATATTCCTGAAAGATGAAAGTTCAAAGGAAAAGTATTCCTCTGCAAGGGGATTTCTTGCACATCTTTAATGATTGCAAAATAGCTGTGGAAGGACCAGGGATATCAGTGACATAAGTTCCTGCCTGACAAGTGCAAGGTACTGAGTTCAATTCCCAGTCCCCTCACACACACAAAAAAAAATAGCTGTGGGAAAGCCAATGTAAGAAACGCTTTACTTGTGACCATGTACCCATCCACAGATCAGCCTTCTATTTGCTAATGAAGAAGAGACACAGAATACTGGAAGAAAGACAATATCTAACACTCATATTTATCTTGTCTCCAGTTTTTGTAATTGTTATGGTGAACATTCTTGAACACACATCCATTTGCACACATCTCTAATATTTTCTTTTGGATAAGTTTCCAGGAGGAGAATTGCTCAATCCAAGGATATGCCAAATTTTAAGAGTTTTAATCCATGTTGCCAAAGTGCTTTTCAGAAATATAGTACCAATTTCTACTCTCATCAGCATTTCAGGTTGAAGAAAAAAATTCTAATAAGAGATTCAATTTAACTTGACTGTTCGAAGATTCTGTATCTCCTGCAAAGATAAAGATCAAGCTAGAAATTGAGACAATTTTAGGAAAAAACTATATGCCAACTGAAAAAGTCTTTTTCTACCTAATAACGTCAAAGAAAATGCAATTTAAGGTCCAGTAATGAAAAGGACATTGTTAGCTTTGGTTATTGAAAATATTTTTAAAAGGATTCATGAGGCGAGAAAAATCATAGTATAGTGGAAACAGCATTGGATTCAGTGCCAAAATACCTGGATTTGAATCATAATTTTCATTTTCCTATGACTAAGTAAGCAATTTAACCTCTGTGAGGCTCATTTTCCTTAATATAAAAATGAAGCAACTAATGGGTCTCTCTCCTGTTTTTGTGAAGTTTAAATTTGTTAATGTGAAAAGGTTTAATCATAGTTATACTGGAACTGAAACTTGCACCGTCTTTAAATTTTATGATACTGCTATTCAATATTTTATATTCTCAATAACTGGTTGGAAATGAGTAATAAATTATTTTCCTTCAGTAAAAGAATCCATTCGATGAGGCATTCATTCCTCAAGGCTTTATATTTGTTGTTGCTGATTTGTTCCTTTTATTAGTAAAGGACATTAGTTTTTAATCAACTTTACATATAAGAAAATGCACACATTTTAAGTGCACAGCTCAATGAGCTTTGACATGTATACACCCACAAAATTACACTTCAATAAAGATACAGAATAATTTCATCATCCTAGGAAGTCCCCTGAGCCACTTTCATTTACACCAGTTCAGGCAACCTCTGGTCTGAATTATGTCATGATACATCAGTTTTACCTATTTTTAAATTTCATATAAATGGAATCATGCCATAAGTATCTTGTATCTGATTTCTTTGACACATTATAGAAATTTTTAGATGCTTCCATGTTGCTCCACGTATTTCATTTTTATGAACTTGTGTGTTGTTTGAGTAGTATTCTGTTGTATGCATACAGCAACTTTTGTTTGACCTCTGTTATGGTTTAGATCTAGAATGCCCCCCTGTGGCTCATGTGTCCAGCAGTGGAAGGTGACTGGATCGTGGAGGGATTACTCCACTGATGAATTTATAATTAAACATGCTCTGGGAAGATGAGACTTGGTTGGAAAAGGTAGATCACTGGGAGCTGTTCTTTGGAGGATATTTCTCCTTCCCAAACTCTCCCTGTCCATCTTTGCCTCCTGGCTGCCCTTCCACCACGATATTTTTGCCTTCCAATCATGACTGAACCTTCTAAAACTTTGAACCACAGAAAATCTATCTCTCTTTAAATTGTGATTGCACAGTATTGGGTCCCAGTGACAAGAAACCATTCACCTATGTGGACATTTGAATTGTTTGCAATTTTTGGTTCTTATGAACACAGTGACTATGAACGTAACTATACAAATGTTTTGTCAACTTTTTTTTAAAAAATTTTGAATGTGGGAGGGATAAATGCCCACAAGTGCAATCACTGGAATAAAATAGTAAATGCTTATTTTGTAATTGTCACTAGACCTTCTGCCAGCAACATCTGAGACTTTCAGTTGCTTCATATTCTCTCTAAATTTGATAGAGTCTTTCTAGATTTTTACACTCAGTTATGTGTGAAGAGATATCTCATCGTGCTTTTAATTTTCACTTCCCTGGTGAATAATAATGTCAAGCAGCTTTTCATGTCCTTATGGGCCATTTCTGTATTTTGGGACAATGTCGTTTCAAGTCTTTCTTCTATTTTAATAGATTGTGTTCTTTTTTTAACTTCTCAGTAAGGTATAAAAGCTCTCTGTATATTTTCTTTTGTGATATGTTAAGTCTTTTCTCATTTTAACAGGTTCTTTATATTCTTACTATTGTCTTACAAGAGTTCTCTGTATATTCTAATCATAAGTTCTTTGTCAGATACATGCACTGTGTATATTCATCCTACTCTGTATATTGCCTTTTCATTTTTAAATGTAGTTTGAAGATTTTTTGGTCACTACTGTGATTGATCCCAGGGCTTCCCACTGAGCTACACCCCCAGGATTATTTATTTAGATACAGAATCTCACTATATTGCCCTAACTGGACTCAAACTTGTGATCCTCCTGCTTCAGCCTCCATACCACCAGGACTACAGATTGTTATTTTTGATAAAGTTTAAATTTTCATCATTTAAATTGATGATCAACTTTGCAAATCCAACTCTGAAAAGTATTTTTCTATGTTGAGATTACACAGATATTTTTCTATCTTGTTTTCTAGACACTTAATAGCTTTAGCTTTGTCCTTTGAATCTGTGATCTATTTAAAATTAATTAGTGTGGTACAGAATAAGGCATCAAGGTTTATTGTTTCTCATGTGGATATCCAGTTGTTCCAATTCCATTTGTTTAAAAAAATATCCTTTATCTAAGGAATTATCTTGGTACTTCTGCAAAATGAATCAATCATATTTATATGAGTTTTTTAATCATTTATATTTTGTTCCATTGATTATACAATTATCCTTTTTATAACTATACATTGTCTTGATTGTTATATTATTTATACTAAATCATAAAGCCAAGTAGTGTATGTCCTGTAACTTCTTTCAAAATCATTTGACTGTTGTAGGGGTTTTCTTACATTACTATATAAATGTTAGAATCAGTTGCTCAATTTCTGTAAAAATTACTTCTGAGATTTGAGTAGGGATTCCCTTGAGTCTTGTCTCAGTTACTTTTCTCTCATTACTAAGACAAAATACCTGATGCCCAAAATTAAGGAAGGAAAGGTTTATTTGCTTCATAGTTTGTAGATTTTGGTCCACAATCAGCTGGCTTCAAGGCAGGGTGGAATGGCACAGGGGAAATACTTCAAGGCAGCGGAAGATAGCAAAAGCAACAAAAGCAACAAGAGGGGAGGGAAAGCCCCTTTTGCTCCCTCACATTGTATGCAGGCTATCACCCCTTTGGGCAAGTGGAGCACTCACACCCTCTGGTCCTCTTGCATAGCCTCAGGATGTTTAGAGTGAGGACCCTCACCCCCTGCTGAGTCATTTGCTTAAACTTCTAAATTTCTCAAATTGGCCCAGTGAGGGCTGGGCATATAGCACCTGCCTGGCAAGCACAAAGTCCTTGTGCCACAAGGACCACAAAATAATAATAATAGTTGATACAATGAGCAACATCCTAGAGCAGTAAGGGCAGGTCCTTTATACCCTAGGATGTAGAACTGCTTAGTTACTTAGTTAAATTTGACAATTCTGTATTCCAAATTGGAGAAAAAAGCTTATTCATAGTATTTCACAGCCAGTCTACAAACATGGCATATCTGTCTATTTAGAATTTTGAAATTTTCTCCTGGAGATCTTTATTGTTTTTAATATACAAGAATTGTGAAAGTATTTAATATTTTTTCTTTTCTTTTCTTTTTTCTTTTCTTTTTTATTTTGTAGTTGTTTGTCATTAGTATATAGAAATACAACTTTGTAACTTGAGTGTAGAGTAAGATATTATTGAATTCACACATTGATTCTACATTTTTTACTTGTTTGTAATAAATAGATTTCTTGAACTTTATTAAGCAGATCACTATGTTGTTTGTAAACAAAGATAGTATTTTCCTGCTTCTCAATCTCTATCTTTGATTCTTTTGTCTTGCTTTTATTTCACTGGCCAGCTTTCCCAGCATAACATTGAGTAGATACAATAAGAGCAGGCACCCTGCTATACTCTTAGTCTTAGAGGAAACTATTTAACATTTCACAACTAACCATCCTATTTTCTATGAATATACTGACGAAGCTGCTTCTTATCCTAAAGCTACCCAAGCATTCACTCTGGGCACCTCAAGGACTGCCCACTGAGGCATGAAACATCCACAGAGCTTCAACCACTGAAGTTTCTAAGATCTTCCTACTCCTGCCTTCTTTCAAAACCTATTAAAGTTAAGGTTCCACTTTTCCTTGTTCCCTGAAGACAGCATTTTGCCCTCTGTCTGCCTGCACCCTGATATAAATTCCACACCATGTTGCTGTTACACAAGCCTGGTGGTCTTGGCTGGTCTCTGCCTCACGTGATTCTTTATATTCCTTTTGGAAGCTTCCCTTCTACTTCTGATTTGCAGAAAAGATTTCATGATGTACAAGTGTTGAATTCTATCAAATTTTTCTGCCTGTTAACAATATCATATACAGTAAGATCTTTTTTCACAAATGCTTCTGTTCACAATTTGGTTCTCAAACAAAGATGCTCAACAAAATTTTGCTTTTGTTCATAAGCCCCTCATCAGGTGATAAACACAACCACGCCACCTTCCCCACACAAACACAAACGTGTCCATCTTACTCAAATTTATTAAACAAACTAAGTTCATGAACTGAGACACAGCACTGTAAATTTTCTCCTTTACTTTGTTAGAGTGAAAATTACATAGTTTGCAAATGTCACACCAGCCTTGTGTTCCCCGAATCAACCTCAATTAGTCATTATGTATTTACTATCTTTTTAAAGATATTGTTTGACTTGGACATATTTTACTTATGTTGATGAGTGCTATTATTTATAATTTTATAAATTCCTTGTGACAGCCTTGACAGGTAATTTAATTACTGACCTGTAAACTTGCACTCATTAGCCTGTGTTCTAGGGTGTAGAAAGTCATAGTTGCTCCTCTTCCTCACAATTTAGTAGGCTTACCATCCAAACTCTGTCATCCCCACAGATCTTGTCAAAGCTTGGCTTTGAGGCTTTATCACGCCCAAGCCGAGTCTACAGTAGGTCTTAATAGTCCTTTCTTTTAGAGAACAAATACCCAAGATGTCAATAGAAACCCATTCCTCAGGCTAGGTCAGAACTCTAGCATCTTGCAGTAGTGTTCAGCTTCTGGCATCTCTGTCCTAAACTCCATTGTAACGCGTTTTATTGATCTTGCCTTGCACTCTGCACGTACACATCCCAGTCTTCATGTACTAATTGAACTCTTTGGAACCCCTCTAGGGACTTTTCTCTCCCTGTCACACACCCAGCTCAAATCTCTCTTTGTAGCTTCCCACCAGTTGAAAAGCCTTGTATTTCTCCCCCTGGGCTCAGTTATCTTACCACAGTCTATGCAGACTACAGTTTTCCATGCGACAGCTGGAAAAATAAGCCAAGAGTTACGTGAATATTGCAAGACAACTTTCTTTCCCGTGGGAGATTGTGCTTCATGCCATTCAATACCTAAAAACATTTGCTTCAAATATTTTCCTAGTGTCAGAGTCATTTATAACAAAAAGCAGAAGTCTACGGGATTTTGTTTTATATGAACTCTTTGACTTGTAGCTGCCAGAAAGAAGATAGCAATGACAGGACAATGATAAAATGAATTTTTTATTGTCTCAAAGCGACACTGAAAACAAGATGATACCGGTGATATAAGAAATTTGGAAAAGATTAGTGTTTCTTACTTATTTTAAAGTCTTTTCACCTTTACCTCACAAGTTATTTTCATGCTCATAATATTCCATACAATTTTCTTAGAACAGCCATCTACTTAACTAACAGGAAAAGACCAGATCAAGTTTCTTCTTGCATTCTAAAAGGGAAAATCACGATAGAGGTGTTTCACTAAAAGTCATTAAGACAAACTAGCTGTATTTGTCTCTCAAACTAAGTGTGCTTAACCAGAAGTACAAAAAGGAGTTGGCCTCACTTGCAAGCAAGAGATTTCTTTATGAATACTAAATCCAAGTCCTTGAGTTCAACTTCAAAGAAAAAGTCGAGAAGACCACTATTATTTTTCTTTTCATAACTCTCCCCGCAGAAACTTTCTCCCAATTTGAATTCCTTATCTTGTTTTATCAATCATTTGTTGCTGCCTGTCAAACCAACCTAATGCTTAGCAGCTTAAAAAACTACTATTTTATTTGCTCTGATCTTTGGGTCAGCAATTTGGGATAAATCCATCTGAATAGTACTTTTTCTGGTCTCATCTAGGGGAGCTCATGTTGCAATAGTTATCTATCACCCCAGATGAGGTTTGCATGTCTAAGCCTCACTGGCAAGTCTGGTGGAAAGGGCTGGCTGTCAGCTGGACTATGTGTCAACAATAGGTCAGAAGGATTCTTCACACAGTGACTATGCTCCAAAAGTAACAGGAGACGGGGTAAAATCTTAACGAGCAAGCATATGCCTCTGCTGGGTCACATTTGCTAATGTCTCATTATCAGAACAAGTCACAGAGCCAAGGCCAGAATGCATCTGGGAGAAGACTGAGAAAAGGTGCAGAAAGAAGGCAGAATGATTCATTAGTGCTGTTACTGGAACAATCTACCTCCCTTATTGAAATATCCAATTGTGTACCTATTCCCTGTGCATTCATGTCATCTTTCTGCAGCAATTTTTTAATACCAGAATGTGCCACTGCTAACAAAGGATGCAACCACCTACAAAATCAAGATGGACTGGCGATTTCTAAGGTCTTTTGTGCTTTGTTAATTTTAGGCCAGGCCTCCATTCCCATAAGTGCATGCACAAGTACAGTAATATAAAAACTTTGAATGTCAACCCTGCCTACATATGCAAGCTACTTCCAACATACTAACTCAAATCTGGTAATGAACATAGATATAATCCACAAAGTCATGGAATTCTCAACATTTACTCAACCCTTGTAGGTTACACGGGAGAAAGAGCACTATCAAGCTACTTGTTATATTTAGGTCACAGGACAAGGACAATTGAGAACTAAGCTTGGCATCTAGGCCTTTCCATTCTTAGACCAATATGCTGTTAAAGTATTTCAACTCATGCTTGTGTGATTCTCTTCTACCTTCACAAACTGGAGTCTCATCAACTGTGGCCTTACTTTAAATATTTAAATCTGCATTCTAGATTATAAATGGGAATTTTCTGAATTTGTAAGTAGAAAAGAAAGGATATTTGTTTCATTTCTTTTATTCTTCATACTGTTTTTGGAGGAAGGGTCCACTTTATTCAAGTGATCCTACTTCATGGATTAGGCATGGGTGCAAGTTAGGAAGAAATGTCATGATATGGACAGATATAAAACATAGCTTTGAATTCACTTGTTTCTTTAGTAAAAGCATACCAAGTCTCCACCAAGTATTCAGCAGGACCATTGTTGCTTTCACATGGCATTTGTTCCCAGAAAGACTTTCATTCTGAATTAGTTACCTGTTAATATGAGCCCCAGAACTATATCCATGCCAGCACTTTAGGGTCTGGGCACTCCCCACCAAAATAAAAAACTGAAAGTGGATTTGAGCTGTCTTCTGAAAAGAAAATGAAATGGTGTACTATAAAAGGCTAAGGGGCAGCACATTGAAAATACAACTTCCTTTTACCTCTTATATAATCCAGTTGAGTCTTTCATAACAAAACAAAGGAACCCTAGAACAGGAAAAGTACAAAAGCTCAGGGCCATTTGGAACTACTCAGGGCTCCAGGACCATACAATTTCCTGTGTCCTAGATTTACCATAAATTTTACAGTTGCCGAGGTATGAGAACTCTACTACACAACTACAAATCACTAATAAGGCTGTACAAGAAGTCATTGAAAATCCAAATTCATCTTTACCAACTGAAGGCTGTGCTAACAGGAGGAAATATAAACAGAACGTGCAAAGAGATACACAAGAAAAGGACTAACACACCAATTCAGACTTTTGTCAGACATCTCTAGAGCGCCTGTCAGCAGGAAGCCAATTACTAAAGAAAGAAGTTTGTTTTATGAGCATAATATTACAAATGCAGACCCTTCATCCAAACATCAAGGAAGGATTTTATATTTCCAATAGAAGCCAGAAGTGTTTTGCAGTTGATAGGCTAGTATGCCTTGGAGGTTAAAGCAATGGAGCTGTGAGAGGAATTAACAATCTCCTCAACTTTCTAAAATTAACTCCTGTGATTAATCTATGACACTTAATTTGTGATAACCTGCAGTGGGAGACTGTGGCCTCAGAGCACACTAACTAATGCCATAAAATAACTTTTGACCTCATGAGCGTCTTAAGATGTCTAATATGACAAGTTTTTAATGCTTTTGACATTAGGCTCTCAGAATCTTCCATAGAGGGATATAAGGAGAAGCAAAGAGTGCCATCTTCTATCTCATTATTTATTGCTATAGTTATTATTTTTATTTATTGACATATTATTATTTAATAACAGTGTTCCAGGTAAGAAATAATTTCTTGCACACAAAAAATTACTTTCATTAAAAGACTGCCCTTACTCTTACTTGGAACACAAAACATCTAAGTTAGCTCATTTTGTTTTTTTCTCCCGTTTCTTTGTATTTAAGGAAACAGCAGAATTCTACACAGCATCTTTGGTTAATTTTTACCCAGGGAAGACTAGCATCTTACATGAAAGAGAAGAGGAAAGGACTCAGACCATTTGACAGATCTTTTGAGTGATAGAAATTTCAGTTTTATGTCTGAACACAATATTACTAATAATACAATTATTGTCCTAGAAGAACACACTACATTGACCATCTGACCTACAAGATTGATATACTAAACTTTAGAAGAAACACCTAAAAAGCCCTCCTATGACATATCTATGTATTCCTTGACACTTAGAAAGTGAAAAAGAATCTATTGCATTTCCTTGATCTAGCTACTTGGCTCCTGCAGTTTCATTTTAGCACAATGATATTTATTTTCCTTCTAAAGCCAAAGTTCTAATTTCCATTGTAATTTCTTCATTGATGCATGGCTTATTTAGAGTTACACTGCTTAATCTTCAAACAGGAATTCTCTAGTTATCATTCTATGAATGATTTTTATCTTACTTCCTTTGTGGTCAGAAAAGACTTCCAATTTAGTATTTGAAAGTTTATGATGACTCGTTTTAAAGTTCACTGCAGTTGGTGGGTATAATATTCTATGTAGGTCAGTTGGGTCAAGTATGTAAGAATGTTGCTCAATTATTCTATCACCATAATACTTTTCCTGTAATTGTCTTCTCTTTTTATCAGTTTCTACTTTTGAGATTTATTATTGTATTGTATTGTTGTTATATCAGTTCTGCTTTCTGGAAATTAACCATTTATCACTATGAAATACCCCCTATCAATTCCTATCAATTCAGAGCAATGGCTGCTCTCTTGTGGACTTAGCAAGCCACTTTCTTTTGATTAATGTTAAGAAGGAATATATTTGCCATCCTTTTACTTCACACATTCTGAAACTTTATATTTTTAAGTTATTTTATTATAAATAGCATAAAGTTTTATTTTAAAAGCAGTTTGGCATTATTTGTCTTTAGGTGACATATCTATTTTCATTTAATACATTTCTCTCTAGAATCATTTGAGTGAAGAATTCACCTTAATATTTACTGTGTGCAACTCAGCTGGCAGTAAAATTCTGGTCTTGAATTTCTCAGCCTCTACAATATGAGAATTAATTTTTTATTATTTAAAATTTGCCTACTTTCAGGTATTTTGTTGTAGCAGTATATACAGATTAATTTTTCAGTTTTTGTCTAGATCTTCCTTATTCCCTTGCCTGCACCATTGTTAATTTCTTTTTCTAGACTCTCAACAAGTAAAGAGGAGGTAAGGCTAAAGGTGGGGTTGGAGAAGAATCCTTTGAACACACACAGTGACTCTAACCCCATTCCTATCAGACTCCCTCACTGCTGTACCCCATTCAGCTTGTATCTTGGAGCTACTATGTCCAGACAATTATGCTTCTTAGGTAGAGTCCTTCCCAGATATCTCTAAATCTGCTATTTGTCATAGTGTTCAGTTAGCCTGTGGAAGAGTTCGTGCTTCTAGCTCTCTAAAATCTAGATAGATAAGACACTCCAATTACAGCTTCTTCTACTGCCCTGTCTTCGTGGGCATCTCCACACAGCTTCTTGCCTTTAGGATTTTTCAAATCTGGCTCTCACCCTTAAAGACATATGTTGCCCTTCTCCTAGATTTTCTCTGCCCTAAGCTCTGCTCTCACTGTGACAGAAAGACAGATAGGCTCCTACAGCTCAATTAACAGCCAAAAGGAGATGTCAGGCCCCTCTTCTACACTGTGCATCCTCTTAAGTATCCCTATGTGGTACAAAGTGGGGAAACATTACCTTTCCCTTAACTCATCAGAGAGGAAGGGATATAGGATTCTAATTTATTTGGGTGCTATGTTAGTTACTTTTCTCTCATTGCTAAGACAAAATACCCAACACTCAAAATTAATGAAGGAAAGATTTATTTAGCTCACAGTTTGTGGAGGTTTCAGTCCATAATCGACTAGCTCCAAAGTAGGGTAGCATGGCACCGGGGCAACACTTCAAGACAGCCAAAGACGGAAAAATTAGCAAGAACAAAAAAGGAGGAAACATGCCTCTTTTCCGCCCTTACATTGTAAGCAGGCTACTGGTACTGTCTATCGGGCAAACAGTATAGCTCACACTATCTCCCTGCCCTCCCCTTGCACAAGCTCAGGATGTTTACAAAGTAAGAACCCTGGCTCCCTGCTGAATTGCTTAAACTTCTAAACCTCTCAATTTCTCAAGTTGACGCAATGTATCAACCATAACAGGTACAAAGTGCAAAAACCCTGACTACAGTGATTTCAAAAGTGATTTGGTGGTGTCTTAGTCTGTTTTCTGTTTTTATAATTGAGTATCCTAAATAGAGTAATTTATAAAGAACACAGGTTCCTACAGATCATCATTCTAAAGCCTCAGAAGTTCAAACTCAAGTGGCCACATCTATTGAGAATCTTATTTCTGATGGAGCACTCTGCAGATTTCCAAGGTGGCCCAGGGAATCCTGTGGTGAGACAGAATCAGCTTGCTGACTTTGTTACTTCTCCTCCTCCTCCACCTCTTCTTCCTCTTCCTCCTCCTCTTCCTCCTTCTCATCCTCCTGCCACAAATGCAATCATGAAAGCCCATCCCTCATGACTTTTCTAGACCTTATTACATCCAAAGATCTCACCTTGAAATGCTATTAATATAATTAGGTTTCAGCCGGAGATATTGGAGGTGACAAATATCCATACTGCAGCATTAAGTAAAGGACTAGAGACTATATTCTAACTCCTTTTTAGTTAACTTTTATTTTCAAACTGTTTTTGTCTTAACCATTATGTGCAAAATGTTGCTATTCTTGCTTGTTGTTAGTGTTCCCATCAGAACTCAGGAATTTCATACTTGTGTCTAACACAAATTTCCATAAGATGCTGTGAATTATTAATCACTTCATTCCAAGACATTATTTTTCAAAACCTAAATGTTTAACTTAATAGGATTTTTCCCTCTGGAGAAAAAGTTTTTCAAGTTTAGAAAAGACATATAGAATATAGGCTATTACTACACAGTTGGCATTGCTTTTCTACTGAGTGACAGAATCAACATTAAGGTCTGACTTAAAATAATTTCATTATCAGACCACAAAACACAATACTTTCTTCTCTTCATACTTCCATGGACCATGAAATCAGGATATTTTAGGCCATATTATTATTATGTCTTAACTTTAGGAAATGATGTAGGATATAATTCAGTGGAAGACCCCCTGTTTATTTTCTTAATTGATTCCTAAGCATTTACTAAATATTGGCCTCTAAGCCCAATGCTGAGTTACAAATCCAGATAAAAGATGGTCACTTCTTTCAAGTGTCTTAATGATTAATGAAGGAACCATAAAAATAAACAGTTCATTAATATATGGTTGAGCAGTGATGGAGAAATGCACAAGCTGTTGTGGGAGCCCAAAAGAGAACAACTACCTTTTCTTAAATGGTCACGAAAAGCTTTCTAAAGCAAATGATATTTGAGTTTTCTTAAAACAAGTAAGAATCAGCCAAATGATTCTTGAATTTTTATTCTGTGTGTCAAGTGAATATCAGTGACACCAATGATAACAGATATATATTTATAAGCAAGATTCAGTGGGAAAGTTCATGAATTTAACCATAGAACTAGTAGATTTATGCTTTTGTATAAAAAATACAAAAATAGCTAGAAAACTTGTGGGTATATAAGAAAAAAACTTAAGAGTGTAGGCTGAAAGTATAAGTTGTAAAATCATCAACATTTGATTGCTTTTGAAATATTGAAAGTAGGTAAAACCAGGAAAGGAGTACCAAAGGTAGTTTTATATTATTTGGTTCATGGATCTTTTAGAGAATCTGATGAAAAGAATGAACTCTCTTCCTAGGAAATATATACAGAGTGAACTTCTTACATACATTTACAGTCCCTGACACGATTTCTTAAAGCACATAATAAGAAAATTCCAAATAAAGAATACATAAGTTGTAATACGGGAAGTGCACTGATGATCAAAACTTCAGGAGCCACAATCAAAATTACTGACGTTCAAGACAGCATGTAAGATAAAGGTATAAAGAAAAAAATGGGACTTGAAAAACACTGGCTTCCCTAAACTAAATACTATGTTTTACTTAACTATTCAACTATATACTACCTGCCTCTGTAACTATGCAGTTTATAAAACACGTTGCCAGAAAATCCAAAGCCAGAGGCAATTTTGAAATATACATGTGAAATATATCCGGATCTATTCACATCAGAGCTTCAGAGAATACATCAAGTGAGAAGCAATGGGTTCCAGTTTGGTAGAATTTTTACAACTCAAGAGAAATGGCTTTTCTAAACCTGACCCTTTCTCCAGGTTACCAGAACACTGGGCCTATGCATCCACTATAAAACTCATATGATTCCTTCATATTTACAAGATGACTTTTCCCTTTAAAAATTTTAAGACCTTTGTAGATAAGGATCAATTCTTGTTATCTTTGCCCACAATGTGATTTTCCCCAATTCTTCAACCTCCCATACCTAATACAGAGTTTTGCACACATTTTTGATAAATATTTGCAGAACTAACCAAAATTTTATACCCAGTTACAAAATCTTCTTATACGAGGGGAGCAGAAATCTAAAGATGGAAAGCAGAGGCCCAGGTGCCTCTTTCCAGGTGAGAGCTGGTGCCTTTCTTCCTTTTACGAATTCACCAAAAGAAACATCACAATAAGCACCATCGACCAGCCTGAGTGATTGTATCACACTCCATGCTATGGAATTAGAGAAAATGGAGGATAAATAAGTTTCCTGAACCAAGGACATAGAATTTTATTCATGCTATGTAAAAATCATCTTCTAGACAAAGAAGACTGTTGTTTATGCCAAGCAAAGGGCAAAAGGGTTCAAAACAGATGTTAGTACAGGCAGCAATAATCTCAGGGGTCAAAAACATGACATTTGCTCAACACAGATTGATACAAATAAAGAAAACATGAAAGAATTAAATCACAACTTAATTTTCTTTGCTGTATAACACCGTATCTAAGAATGGCACAAACTGTCATCTTTGAGTGTTTCTCGCTGAAGGGAAGCCATTTTCGGATCATTGGAGTGATGGAAAGATGGCAGATCAGGAGCAAAACAGAGAGCCTACCCATTTACAGTCCCACCTAGAATGAAATGGAATAGAATCTCATTGATTCTTTTTTCAAAAGAATATTTGCTTTGAGCCCTTGTTGATCCAGCATTACCTAACTCCAATAATTCTTCACCTGTTGTGTATAAATGGAGCACATTTGGCTTCCCTTCCTCTGCACAAAAAGGCTACACATGTTGCAGTATCAGACAAGGTAAGTTTGGGTTTTGTGTTATTTTGGGGTTTTGTTTTCATCTGATTTTATTAGTGCATCTATTTCAAACTATCTAAAGGGGACTTAAACTTCAGTGCCTCATCATTCAAAAACACGAAGTAAAGTAAAAACAAAAAACAATTGGAGACCAACTTTATTTTTTTTAATTTTATTTAAGGAGAAAAAGAAAAAGGGTACAATTATACAGAATTTCAAAAAAATAAACAGTAGGAAATCACTAGTTAATAGACTACATATTGTCATCTTAGAAATAGTTGTTCAAGCTACAAAATTAAAGCATATAAAGTGGACATTCAAACAGTGAGACTGCAAACAGTTCTGTTCAATGATCCAACAAAAACTCAGTAACATGGTTATCTATCTTATACGCTTAAATATACATGCAGTTATATCCTTTAGAGCATTTTCTTTCCCTCTCTTTTTTACAATGACAATTACACATTTTGAATTTTATTACTCCCACAGTTCTTATTACTTTTATTTTGAAGAGAATAAAACCAAATGTGACATAACAAAACAGAGTCAGTCAAATCAAAAGGATGGACATAGTATATAATGTAAAAACAGAATATAAGGTGATCAACAATGGTCATCATAATGCCTCTTGCTATCTTAAAAAGAATTACCTATATCATCAGTTATAATAAAATTGAACAAAACAGTAAAGAACAAAACCAATAAAACCAAAACATTGGAGACATTACAGGACTTCAAAAGAAGATAATAGTCAAACCAGAATGGGCATCATAGTGAATCTTATTGTCTTCACAGTTGTTGCCTATACTCTCAAACTTGGTACTATAAAGGAAAACAGAATAGAGTAAAATCAGTCAAAACAAGATGGTGAGAGCAATACAGGGTTTCAAATCAAGTTAACAGGAAATCAGAGTGGGTTATTATAATATATCCTGCTATTTTTTATTTTTTCCCTTAATTAAAAAGATTAAAATAAATAATAAAAAGGAGATTGAGATAAAGAGGACATAACAACAAAACAGCCTAGATCAGAACATAACCATTTAAGCAAAATAGTGTTTCACCACAAGATAATCCCAACATAAAAGTAGTTACCATAGTGTCTCTTTCCTTGAAATCTTTGAGTATAATTTCGTATACTGTGGCATCAAACACATCAAGACAATGTAAAACCATTCAAGAGAATGACAGTATTACAGGGTATTTGCAACCAACTAACAGAAAATGAACAATGGTTTCTGTATTATCTCCTTGTCTATAAAAGTTTTTGTTTATATTATTACATATAATAAAATCCAATAAGATACAACATGTTAAGACCAATGGAGACAAAAAACAAAAGCTTGATGGGACTTCAAAACAAGATGATATTAAATCAGCACTAGCTATTATGATGTCTTGTTTTCTCCAAAATACCTGTTCCTTCCATCCAACCTTCTCTGCCTCATTTCTGTTCAGCTTGTTTTCTGTCATTAGTTGTCTGTTTAGTTTCTTCATTTCACTTTCTGCTCCATTCATTGTGGCCTCTCTGCCACTGTTTCAGGAATCTTGGTATTTTTCTCTTTTAGAATGTCCTGCAGTATTCTCTGTAGAATTGAGTTGGTGGTTGCAAATTCCCCTAGTTCCTCTTTATCCTGGAAGCACCTTGTTTTTCCATCAATTTCTAGGTACAGTTGTGCAAGATATATCAATCTTGGCTGGAGGTTATTATCTTTCAAAGCTTGAATTATTTCCCCCCATGCTCTTTGTGATTTGATGGTTTGTGCCGAGAAGTCTGCTGTAATTCTAATAGATGTTCCCTTGTAAGTGATCTGTTTCTTGTCTCTGACAGCTTTTAATATTCTGTTCTTATATTGGATTTCTGGAATTTTGATTATTATATGCCTGGGTGTAGTTCTGTTTGGGTTGTAGGTTGCTGGGGTCCTGTATGCCTCATAGATCTGAGTATCTTTATCTTTTCCCATATTAGGGAAGTTATCCTTGATTATTTCTGTGAATAGCCTTTGCAGTTCATTTGTTTGTATCCCTGCTTCTTCCTTTACATTCTTAATTCTTAAGTTATAAATCCTCTTATCATCTTCTAGCCTTTGTATTGTTACTGCTTGTTTCCTTGTTATTTTTAAATTTTTCCTTTCATGCTCCCACATTACAAATCTGTCCTCCAGTTTAGATAATCTATCCTTAGTTTCTTTCAAACTGTTATGCCAGCTTTCAATGGAGTTTTTAGTTTCCTGGTAATCTCTTTGAACCTGCTTCATATATTCTACATTTTCTCTATTTTCTCCATCAAACAAGTCTCCCCTTTTTTTCTGTTCTTCCATTCCACCATCTGTTTTTTCTTGAGAGGTGCTTAGCAATTCTTTAACTATTTTACTTATATCTTGCTTTACTTGGTTAAATATTTCACTTTTGAAGTCATCTATGAGGTCCCAGAGATATCGCTTTATGTCTATTGATGCCATGCCTGATATTGCATGTTTTCTGTCCTCATTCTCCTTTGCATTTGCCTTTCCTGGATCAGTGTTCTCAGGATTGGGGGCTGAGGACCCTTTCTTGCTGCTCCCTCTTCCCATATTTTTTGTTCCTTCCATACAAGCATATAGGAGGCACAGTTTCTTTCTTTGTTGGTTATAGTTGTTTGAATTGCACCAGCTAGGTGTTCCTGCCCACTGCAATGTACTAGGGAAACACAGACCTGGGCAGCCTATACTGGGCCCCTCCAGGTCAGTCAACTGCTGAAAGAAAAGCCAGTACAAGAGAGGAGGAGGAAAATAGTAAGTCTAGAACAGGGAAAGAGAAAGGAGAAAACACAATACACAGGTGGTGACTGCTTAACTGTAAGGATGGAAATTCAACATTTGATTTTATTTTTACTAATATTGCTTTGCTAGAATGTTCTCTCACTTCTCACTCCACTGTTCTCTCCAGTGAAGAATTCAGTCACGGAGCCCTATACTATTCAGCATCTATACTGTAAAGCTTCCCTGATGCAATGAAAATTTCTCCCTCTTTTGTTCTATTTTCTCCACAAGGTCCTATTTTTTCAGAGAAAGCCTCCCCCACACTCTGAGAGCACCTGGAGGGCCTGAATTATATTTGTCATTTCTCCCCAGTACTTCTTGTTATGGATGACATAAAAATGCATTCAATAAGGATCTATTGAATCTAGGTTAACATTTTTTTTAAAAAAATCAAAACTCAAGCCTCCAAATACTTAGAAAACTAACATAACTCCACTCATCATAAGTATGACCTAGTCTGAAGTCAAGGATGTACACCAGAACACAGCAGTGCTCATAAATCTACTTTTATGTCACAACTCCTAAGAGTAGCTGGGATGGAAACAGTTCAGAGAAGAATTTATAAGAAAAAAATGAGAAATATTGTCTATTCTGTTGGTTCTTTTGCCAAAAGGATTTTTACAATGGGCATACTTTCTCACCAGAAAAAAATACTTGAAAATATTTATCTTGAAGTATCCCCATGTGCTGCATACTGATATTTTGAGCAAAAATGTTGTACATCCACAGAAGTTTTACAGATTACATGGGTAAAGGACTAAAGAATCTCCCACTCAGCATGGCTCGATCCTGTCTATGAGCAACCACTTAATGCTACACTTAAAGGGACCAATTTGAAATGACAGCTGCATGGACTACGAACAGATTACCATGGACACTGCCCACATGTCACCTCGTAGCATGATAGAAATCTAATGTTTATTGAAAAGGGTCTACTTCTTTTCAACAAATCCCTTTCAAAAGTATATTTAGGCAAGTACTGGGTTACTAGAATCACTCAAGAGGTGTGTAATTTGAATAACTTTCTCCAGAAGAGTTTCTCAATTCTCTTTAAAGCATGAAGAGTTCTGCATGATGGTATATGAAGGCATACACTCACACATATCCATTCACACAGCTTCATATATGTTCACACATATGCACATTCACCTCATGTGTACAAAGTCACACACATCTTCATGTCCATATAGTCATGTGCACATCCCCCCTCTGTCACACACACACACACACACACACACACACACACACACACACACGCCCCTCCCAATTAATGATAAAGGAGGCAGCTCAGTGAAGAGACAAAGAGAGATCATTTCTAGAGGAGCTATTACTTGTTGTTCACATAATAAAGAGTTGGTACTTAATAAGTTTCAATTCAGTCATCAATTGGTCTTTATGGTAGCTCTCTAGTAGAGACCAAAGTCCTTAAACTGAAGTCTTGTTTGATATTAACATATACTACCAGAATGTTAAATTTCTTCTAAATATTTAGGATAGCTACTAGGTCTTAAGACTATCAGAAGTGATCATTATGAATATCTAAAATGTACCAATAATGTTATTTTTTTTAAGAAAAGTATTAAGCAGTTGTAAGCCTCAGATAATTATACTAGAATCACAGAATTAATATCATTTAAGAGTATTTCTTAGGCTTGCATGTATTTTGTTGTTGCTTCTCTAACTAACTCCAGTGAATGAATAAAACCTTTCTGCTGCTCGCTTAGGCTTTACCCTGGTAGCCATGAAAGTCCATAGGGGCAGGAGGTTTGTGCATCCTGCTTACCACTGGGTGACCACAGTCTGCACCACCACCAAGGAGGACTGACTAGAGATATGGGAGAAAAATCTGGTTTACATTAACCTTTACAGGACAAATCAGTCTAGGAACAATTGTCATGACATATGTCTTCTCCTCGAGAGAAACAAAAGAAATCAGAAGCACGCTTAGAGAATGCCATCTCTCCCAAGTGTTTTCCTGTCAGATTTGCATTCATCAGCATCCTTTTCCTCTGTGTGCTGACTTCTTGGGGGAAGCTATCTTCATGGGGAGAAAAGAGATTGAAATCATTCATGTGCTTTTCATACAAAATATCTTTGTTACTTCCAATAGTGACACAAGAAAGAAACAATTCAGCTTGTACCTATGAACAAAGAGGGAGAAATGAGCAATTTTCTGATGACACTACTCAGAGCAGCTGAAAAATTGTGTAATTCATGTTGTACTTTTTTCTTTAGTTGAAATACTTTGACCAGAAAATCAGAAAATTATTTCAGATTTACACCTCATTAGTCTTATGTAAGCATCATTTCACTTTTATTAAAGATAAGAGTTAACTTAAAGGTTTTTGTCCAATCATTTGTACTAAATAAATGAAGTCCTGAGGTAGATTTTCAACAAAAGCTTGAAAAAACATACACATCATTGTGTACATGTAAACACAGTTTTTTAACCAAATTGAGAATATGAGACAATGGGGAGAAAAATATGTAGATGATAAAACCAAGAATAAAATCATATTGACTTATAAAAGTCAATATTCACACTCTTAATCTACTGTTGCATGTGTGCATGTGTGTTTATGTATAGTAAATAGATGAAAAACAGACTATATCTTTATAGAATTAGCATCTCAATCATGTTTGCTGCCTTTCCAGTCATTGTAACACCTATAAAATAATCATAAAAATTAAAACAAATGGCTCATTGGAAAATAAGTCTTTTTAGCGCAGACTAAACTATAGTGTTCAATTTGTCTCTGCCCCAAAGAAACATACCCATTTGGAATGCTACATGAAGATGTTTTGCTTTTGTGGAGATAATTGGCTCTAAACAGTGATGGTAATTAACAGCATCAGGTAGCTCAGGCAACATTTGGTCACCCATTGCTTATCTGTGTGTGAGCAAGTGGGAGGGTACAAGGGTGATGGGAACAGATGGGAAGGAGACACAAGTACCTCACTGGCATCTTGCATGGATGCCTCAAGCTGTTGCTCTACCTCTGGCACATCATTAGAGCCTCTGGCTTCTCAGCCAGGTCTGAAGAGCCTATGGGCAAGTGCAGATGCTACCAGCTGTGCCAGCTGCCCTTCTCATATCCTATTCTGTGCTCTCCACTCATCTTGAATAAAGGGGAAATTTCTGTGCTGATTTCTTCGACCTCTGCACACTTTGGTTTCACAATTGAGATTTTTTTTTTCATAACAATAACAACACAGTAGGACTGTCATTAGGAGTTAATTGAGCATAACGACAAAATGTGGAAAGATCCAGCTGTTCTTATTGTGGAGGATTTCAGAGAACTATTGCAACTAAACACTACATTTCAACAGTGATACTCTAGACTGGTGGCAGTTCCAGGAAGCAAGATGTGACCGAAGAAAGTCATTCATGGGAGAAAAGAATGTTAAGAGGGGATGCTTATGAAGAAAGGGAAAGGAGGGCATATGAAATGCAGAAAATACAGAAAAAGGAATAAACTCATAGTAGAAACTGTAGCATAAAAATAGAATAGCCAAAGCCCAGCCCCCACATAAACATAGGCAGCCATCTGGTGATTAGCCAGTGAGAGTCAGGAGAACCATCCAGCCACACCTTGGAGAAGCCTTGAGTGTCTGGAGTAGCCTGCTCTACAGCCCACTGCCTCCTGGGGAACCTGGGTTAGGAGAAACCCAGGTGCCTGGCCGTACCCCTTACACTATGGACAGGTAACATGGGAAGTGCCTGGGAGCCCACAACCTATTAGTCTGGAGGAATCCAGGAAGGTACCAAGATGAAGAAACAGAAGGCAATCTCTGGCCTCTAGCCCAAACTGAACAAATCTAGGAGACATGGATATGGAAGAAAGCAGAAGTCACACACTTGAAATTTCTGGGATGATGGCAACTGAAGTAAAGAAACAACTTCAAGAGGCTGTAAAATAAATCAGATCAGAAAGAATATCTTACCTAAAAGAAGAAATGGTAAACATGATAAAAGGGTTGCTGAGCGTATCTATAGAAGACACAGTTTAAAAAAAAAGAGGAACATAGAGAATGGGGGGGGGGGACCTTGAATATATAGAGAAGAATCAGAATGCATGAAACAGACTCAGAGAGATATCCAGGGAATTAAAAACTCCATTGAAATCTGGCAAAACTTATAAGAAACTAAAGATAGACTTCTTGACATTGAAGACAGGGTGGCAGCTAGTGATCATGATCTTAAAAATAACAAGGAACTAGAAAATAACAATTCAATGGATGGACACACAAAAAAATAATTTAATAATGATAGCTATCAGCAAAGATACCATGAGCCAACATAAAGGACATAAAGGGATTGTTTACAGAAGTAATAGCAGAGAACTTCCCAAGCATGAGAAAAGGCCCTGACATTCAGATAAGTGAGGCATATAGAACTCCAACTAGCCATAACCAAAATAAATCTATACCCATACATATAATAATCAGGATTCCAGAAATTCATCCCAAGAACCAAATATTAAAGGCTCTTAGAAAAAAGAACGGATCCCCTATAAAGGAAAACCCATTGGAGTCATGACAGACTTATCAACACAAACCATCAAATCAAGAGGAACTTGAAGTATTTCAAGTCCTGAAAGAAAACAACTTCCAACCCAAATTGATGTACCCAGGAAAACTATCTTTCAAAGTTGTTGGGGAAATAAGATACTTCCATGACAAAGAACAACTCAAGAAACACATGACCACCAAACCAAGCCTCAAAGAGCTCTGAAGGATATTCTAGAAAGAGATAAAAATGACCACAATCCCAGGAAGAGCAGCAAAGTGGGATCACTTAGCAGGGAAGACAGTTGAATAGAAGGAAGCAAAAAATAGGGAGCCAAGGACAGGACAAAAACGGGGCAGAAACAAACCAGTGCATATTGGCCATAACCATTAATGCAAATGGCCTCAGTTCACCAATAAAAAGAAATATAAGCAGAGTGGATCAAGAGACAAGATCTATCAATATGTGGTATGCAAGAAACATTAACTTGAAAGGAAATTCACTGATTGAAAACCAAAGAAGAGAATACAATGCACCATGCAACAGGAAACCAGAAAAGAGCAGGGGTAGCTTGCCACCAACTGCAGAACAGATAAGAAAGATATGGCATTTTTATACAATGGAAAGCTACTCAGCTATAAAGAAAGATAATCACGAGGCTTTTGTAGGTAATTGGATACAACTTGTGATCATGCTCTTGGGTTCAATGGTTCAAACTCACATAGATGAACATCATGGTGTCTCCCTAGTACAAAAACTGAAGGAGTTAGTGGGATCCAAAATATACAATAGATATTGTAAAAGTAAAAAAGGAGGAAACATCTAAAAAGAGAAAGTGGTAGTCACTGTTAATTTCTTATTATATTGTTTCAATGTCCTGTATTATTGTTCTATTTTGTTCTATTTGTTCTATTTTGATTGGCTTTATTCTGTTTTGTTTGGTTTGATTTTATTATATCTGATGATATGGACAGCTATTTTGAAGATAACAAAATATATTATGATAGCCATTATTTCCTATTATTTTGTTTTGAAGTCCTACATCAACAAAAAAGAAAGTGCTCTGAAGGATATAACAGTGTGTTTTAAGTATGCAAGATAGATGACCACAGTACTAAGTTTTTGTTAGTTCATCAAACAGAAAGGTTTGTACTGTCATTGTTTGATTGTGACTTGAGCAACTACTTCTAAGATAACAATACGTTATCTATCAACTAGTGATTTCTTCTCTTTTTTTTTTGAAATTCTGTATTATTGCTATCTTTTTTTCTGTTTTACTTTTTTCTTTAAATAAAAAAAGAAAGAAATCTTGTGTCACTTTCACTGTTTTGATTGGTTTTCTTCTGTTTTATTGGGTTTGGTTTTAACATGTCTGATGCTATGGGCAGCTATTTTGAAGATAAAAGGCTGGCGGCCACTGTTGATTTCCTATACCTTGTTCGGAAGTCTTGTATCAGTTTCAGTTTTGTTTTGATTGGCTTTATTCTGTTTTTATTTTGTTTGTTTTTATTCTCTTAAAAATAAAATAAAAAATATTTTTAAATTTAAAGAAATAGAGTAGCCAGTGTTTAAGCAATTACTATCTGCCAGACACTACAGAAGCAACTGACAGCACATAGCATCTTATGTGATCTTAGTAGCAGTATTATTCTCATTTTGTGAGTGAGAAACCATGGGTTTAAAAAAGAGCTTTTCAAAAAGTGATTAAATTCCATTCTGTAAATACTAAACTGTAACTCAAATCCAAGAAGTCTCTCTCGAGGCTGAGCTGAGAGGAGGAAGCCTGGAATTCTGCTGTAGTCAGCTCCTCCCTGGAAGAATAACTTACAGCAGGCCACCAAATGTTAGTGTCTAACACTACAGACCAGAGAGACTATTCCAAGTGGGATTGACAGCTTCCTGTGAACAATCATCTGACAGGCTTATTAAAAATGTAGATTTCCAGGCCTCCTCTTGAATCTAATAAACCAGAATCTTTATGGCAAGGTACCTCACACTGCCTTATTAATTCCCCTTGAGATTTGTAAGTTCAATAAAGCCAAGACTACTAGACCAGCGATCTCTAAAATAAACACTAAGTGGAAAAATTGTCTGACTGTGGTAGTAGCAGTTATGACACTCAAGGAAAACATTACATTATTCATACTCAAATTTTGCTTATTTGATCATTCAAAATACTTTTTATTTTGTATAAATCTTTACTTACAAGAAGTGATCTTGATGACTTTCTTTCATTTCAAAACTTCAAGACCATCTTCAAAGGGTAAAGATTTATTTCTAAATATTAAGGAAATGAAAAATCTCAGGCTTGGAACTATGGTAAAAATACCCTAATGTAAGAATTTTTGAAATCAGACCTCTATTTGAGATGATTTTAAAGGAACAAATACTCTCTTGTATATATGAATGATTTTAAAAATGAAACTAAATTATTTTCAACGAACTTTCCAAATGGTAAGTTCTATTTAGTTGAACCATGTAAAATTGTCTTTTACTTGGCAAAACATTGATTTTGTACAGTTCAAAGTAATGTGCAGGTGTGTGTGTGTGTGCACACATGTGTGCACACACGTGTGTTTGTCTGCGCGTGCACATGTACTACCTGGGCATGGTTCCTGTGACTGTAGTACTTGAATGTCACCTTGCTTGTCTTCACAATGTAATGATGCCCTCTTAGTGGATTCACAATAGACACTAAGTAATTTTAATATTGACGATGAAGTTTCCCACGCAAAGTCCCATCCCACCTAAAGCCCTTAGGTTTTAATAAAAGGGTGAATATTCACAACCAATCAACCATCAAACTGAGCACCTAACTCACTTTCTTCTACCCTTTTCCAAGTGTAATTCAACACATGTATGTGTGAACAACTCATAGGAGTCAGTAAATTTTCCCCAGTTCCTCTGGAAGTCTGTTTCACAATCTAAGAAATTTTGCTAGCTGCATGTTTTTTCCACTATTTGGGCTATTTTCTTCAAACTATGTCTTCAGTCATTGTCACTAAAAACAAGAATAGAAGAAAGAAATCTAAAAGTTAAAAATTAGGCAAAATGGCATAGATTAGGCATGGCTTGAATGCTCAGAGAAGAAAAACGAAGCGGGGGAACTCAGTCGTCACAGGAAATGTCTGTGTCTTTCTTACCCTCTATGTCATCCTTTGCAGTGCCCATCTTGGGGTGCCAGCAGGATTACTGGGCAGCAGCAAGATCTGACTAAAGCCCCTAGTCACTCTCATTCATAGTGAAATTGTTGTCTTTCTCTGATCCTCAGCTTATGGAGATGAGGAGATGAATGTACAGCACTGATTCCCTACTGAGATAGCTTTTCACTCTTTTCAGTAAGAAAAAGATCAAAAGGAAATAGGCTAATTAGCATACCAAAGGAGACAAAAACCCTAGAGCTTTATCGTTGTTGCAATCCAATAATAAACACCCGAGTACAAAAAAGATTATTTGATAATGACACACAGAATTGAAAGCCTTTGAAACAGCAGCTTCTAAAAAAAATATTTTTGGAAGTGAAAATAACCATAATTATACAGAATAATGCTTGCGCATGGGGGAGCGGGTCTTCATTCCTGTGAGAGCTACTGGGAGAACTTTGCCTAAGAACAACGGTGTAGATTGCCTTTATCTTCCCAACTCAAAAAGCCTACAGAAAGCTTCAAATCCCTCTCAAGTAAACACTCAGCTCTTTCATATTCCCAAAAATTAAACACAGAATTCTTGTCTTGAAATAAAAGTCTTCTTTTCCCAGACCAGCGCCCCCAATCAAAGGCTGCAACTCAAAACCAAAGAAATTTGCAACTCTTTGAGACTCCTTATTCTTCCCTACAGCCTTTCTGGTTTGGAAATTGGTCATTTCTACAAATATGGACTTTATCAAGCAGAAGAACAAAGCAACTGTTTAATTATGAACGAGTTACAGTGGGACACATGCATAGGAATCCACCAGGCCTATGCAAAGACAGTCTAGAAAAAAAACCAGACCCATCCTCTTCCACTTTTGGAAGGCATTTGTCTTCAGACTCTGGGGGAATGATGGTGAACTCCTACCAGCTTGAAGCCTCGGTAGTCTCAGTGGGTTTGACTAAATTGAAAGCCTGCCAACCTGTTCCTCCAAGGCAAGCAGAAACAACCATGCACAACACTGGGCCACTGGTCACCACTGGGCAGCAGGACAAGTCTTCCCTAGTAAAACTGTCTTTGATCCCAACCAACTTCAGCACTTCACTAGGTCAACAGTGGATAAGATTTTGAATTGAGAGGGTAGGGGGGTGGTAGAGACACTAATAGAGAATTTTTATATGGAACAACGGGGGTGTCCCTAAACCAAGCCCTAGTTCCCACCTAAAATGCCTACTGGCCACAGGAAAAGTATTGATTTCCTGGAGGTCACCCAGGTTATTACAATAGACTTGCCAGAGACCCCTGGCTCAAGTCATTTGCATTAAAAATGTCCCAGAGGCCCAGGCTATTAATAATATTTTATTCTGTTTCTAGCCAAATGAATCATTGTTAAAAAGTCACATGGTAATGAATCTCTTTCCTTACAAATCTGAGTTTAAATGAATAATGCCTCTCCTATTGTATGGATTTATGTTTTAAACAATAAGTGGGTGAGAAATACACTTTTGACTGCCTGTCTCATAGTCTATTTTTCTCCCTGAGGTCTCTAGACCTTTTCAGATTGGACAGATCACTTAAAGATATTATTTGCTTAGTTTCATAAGAGATGTTTTTTGCTGTGTTTCCTTTCTATAAATTGTTCATTTGCAATGAAACAAGTCTCAAATCAGAATTGTACTTAGAAAAATGTCTCTGGGAGTAAACTACATGTCACTTCCCAGGCACTCCAAACTATTAATTAGACTTAGCTGTTTGCCTGCTAAGTACCAGAGGAACCCATGGTGATTAGCTGCACTAATTGGAATTTCAAGTGGTGCTGATAACCACACAAAGATAATAGGATTATACCTTCCCACTCTGGAAAAAGAAATAGCTTTGTCATAACTGTTTAGATGGTAGCTTTAAGCTGTTTCACACCTAACCACCCCTAAAGAAAGGAAACTCTTTTATATTCTATTTTTAAAAGGCTATTCTTTTAGGTAGAAGCAAAAGTACAAAAAAATTTTTTTTTAAATCCTTAACTTTCCACCCACCCCATCTTTGGACATCTAGTTGATCTCAAAAAGAAAAAGAACTCTGCTTGGCCACCAATAGGAACTCACACTGAATCAGAAAAAAGTCATCTGTACCTGCCCCTTCCTATGGGAACATGATTTCATTTTGATTTGCAGAAACTGTCTTGGAAATTTATGAACACTTCCACCCCCAGGATGGCCAGAACTGTAAATACAATTTAGAGGCTGGGAGGATGTTATGATCTGTATTTCGTACATTAAGAAACTATCATTTGAAGAGGTTAAATTAGCCTTTCCCATTGTTCTCTTCAAAGTGAGAATATTTCACATTTACAAAAAAGGCAGCAGTTTCCAAACTTGACTGGGCCACTAGTGTCAAAGGACGGCATCGGACCACAGCAGGTCCTTTTATCCACTTCCTCACTGGGAACCGGGCTTCCTACCTTCTCCCTCCTGTGAAGAAGCTTTTCTGGATTCTGATGCCTCTAGTGACAACACCCTCCCCCAGTGTGGATGCAGAGCAGAAACACTGCCAGAAGGCCACTGCACTGTCTTGACATTCCTTCTGATGTCCAAGCCATCTGTTGCCAACTGTGGCATAAATGATTATAAGAGAAAATTGTGCCAAGGAAAAAAACAGGCTGTGACCAGAAATTTAGATGCACATATTCAGAAGAGATAACAGATTTATTTCAAATCAGTATAACAGCACATGGTGATCAAAGTTATTTACCACTTGTACTCAAAGTTCTGGGTAAAGATGTTTATCACTTGGCTAATTAGATTAACTTAGCAACCTGCTCAGCCATAAGGAGTTTACTGAAGTTCAGGTATAAAACTAGATCTACACTGAAATCCTCTCTGGTCTAAAAAACAATTGCATAAAAGTAATTACACAGTCACTGGTTCCAGCCATATATGAAGACATGCTTTTTCCAGCGTAAATGCCGGTCACATGGAGACCCCCAAAGGTGCAGAAGCCATGGAGTTGCCATGGTAGTGTAAGAAAGTGCAAAAGGCCAAGCTATTGCTACGTATCATTATGCAAGTCTTGCATATAGACATTCTCTAGGCTGGGACATTTATAGCAAATCCTGATCCAAATCTCTATTTTATTAAAGAAAACGGTGGTTACCTAACATCATGATACTAAAAGTAAATTTTAGAAAAATTATCCCAAAACAAGGTCATTAGCCTGGCATGGTGATACCTCCCAGTGCTCTGGAAGCTTAGGCAAGATGATCAAAAGTTCAAGACCAGCAACCTAGGAGACTGTCTCAAAATGAAAAAAACAAAAAATGAAAAAGGTCTGGGTATTCAGTGCAATAGGGAGGTCTGGGTTCAGTCTCCAGTAATACAGTACCATAAATAAAACAGAAACAAAACAGGGGGATTTAAAAATAACACAGAGACATGTGCATCAATGTAAAGAAAAACAAGAAAACTGTGCATAGGTCCTGAGAGTCTTTGTGAAAGAAATTAAGAAGAAAGCAAATACTTCCTTGGAAAAACTTAAGGACAGTGGATTCTAGGATTAGATAGCATTTTCAAAAGTGTAAGAAGTTCAGGTATAAAATTCACCAGCAGATAAAGGGAATAAAAGACGTTTTGATTACTTGGAAATTTTTCCTCACATTATCAAATAACTGAAATAGATTCTTTAGTTCATTTGACTTTTAGATAAGTGAGGGAAAATATTTTAATTCTAGACTGCTAGTTTAATGCAAGAAACTAATTTATTTCTGTACCCTATTGCTGAATACCATATATCACAATCATAGGAAGGATTTAGAAACAGTTCTGTCTTGAAAGAAAGAAAGGGCAAAAGGAGGGAAAGAGACAAGACAAGAAAGCAGGTTGGAGGAGAAGAAAGGAGAAAGATTTGATGGCAGTTTTTCTAAGTCTCTGACAACTGAATCTCTGGCAGTTGAGAGATTTAATAACTTCCACAACGGCTATGCAACACTGTAAATGTTGACCTGGAACATACAGGGGACAAAATTAAATTTGTACTTATTCCTCTAAGGATATAACTTGGAAGAAATTTTCCTTTTCGTTTGCGTTTCAATATTAGTGGAGAATGAAAAGACAATGACAAAACAGATTTTTTAAAAAGTAGAGAAAAGAGGACCTGAGGTACAAATTGACTAAACAATGAGCAAAATAATTATCTGAAGTAACTTGGAAGTTAGGAATTGATACCCCAAAGTTGAGCCCTCCCATAACAAAAGTCTAAAACGTGTGGGACGTGGGATTTTATAGTAGATAGAGACCTTAAAAACCTGGATAACACTTGGTGAAGACAGAAGCCAATGAGGAAATTGCTTCTGGAACCTGGAGAAATGAAAAACTCACATTATTTATGAGCAGATTAATTATCAAAACTGTCACCTGTAGTAATATAGAAAATATACCTAATTAACTTGTGGACCCAGCACTAGAGATATTCAAACAGAATTTTTAAGGTAACACCTGGTATCTTTTAGCTATCTAAGATGACTTATGGGTATAAGATGAATTAAAAATTTAACTATTTCATTTTCCACCTGAATTGAAAGAAAAAGCAAAGTATTTTAGGTTCAAAATTAAAATTAATTTTTATCCCTAGTGATTAATTAGGGAAGTATTATCAAAGTAAGAGATTTCTGGGGAGAAAGCATCAACTTCAGGATAGTCCCAATAAAACAGGGACTCAAATCATAAATCATACTAAGGACATTGTTTATGAGATGTCAGAAAAAATCTTGAGAGTTTGCCTCATGGGATTGCACAGCTAGGAATTTTAACGGCACCTTGCTTTACAGGCAAAGACTTGGTCAATCTATTTTTTCTTTTTTTTACTTTCTTTTATGAGGAGAATCTCCTTACTAGGTAGTTCAGGCTAGCTTTGAATTTATTTGTAGCCCAGGTTGGCCTTAAACTCATGGACTCAGCATCCTGAGTGCTGGGATTACAGCTGTGCGCCACCACACTCAGCTAAAAAGGAGTCAGTCTTAAAAAGCTTTGACGGTATGGTTTTGGGTAATTAAGTGAACCCCTAATAAGATTTATAAGTCCAAAGTTTCAAAGAAAATTGTACTAGTGAAAGCAATGTCAGATTTGATTAAAAGAAACAGGGACGCTTTAAAATGAAAGTAACCTCTGTTATGAGCAGGATGAAAACGGAAAAAGTGATTTAGACGTGATTACAACTATTGAGAAATATTTTCAGGGTATCAGAACTACATCCTCAAAAGAATTGACAGTATATACCCCACTAGATTGCAGGTTCATGAAGGAATAGCAGTGGTTATATTTCTGCTTCTACACTCTTTTTAATAGATTTTATTGCCATCTTTCTACCTTAGTTTCAACATTCTATGATGATGGTGATGGTTAAGAAAGAGAAATGTAATTTGTCTTTTCAAATCACAGGTATTCAGGTTGGAAATAGTCAAACCTAAGGAGCATCATCCTTACCTGGGCCTGATCTAAATGATAAGATTCTAGACTTCTGGCCTGAATAAAACTTTGGTAGTCTTAGTAGAGCAAAATGTAGGAAGAATAGGAATTTGTAGAGGCCATAGAGTTGATAGTAACCAACAAATATTTTAGTAGCTCCCAATGAACGATGCTTCCCAACATGCCCTATATAGTTTTTATATTCATTCTAGATGTAACTTGCCTTGGGTTAGGGGGTCTTCACAAGTGTTGTGGTTTATATCTAAAATGTTCCCCAAAGTGTCATGCTTTGGAGGATTTGGAGAAGGTAATTGGATTACAGGGGTTTGTAGCTCACTTGCTGTTAGGAAATTGTATCTGGTAAGTAAAGGTAAGTCACTGGTGGCATGGCCTGAGACTATGTCTTCCCCCACTCTTCCCTGGATCTCTCCCTCTCTCTCTCCTTACTATTACCTTCCTATTACCATGCCATGAGCCTTAGAATTCTCCTCTGCCACGTCCTCTGCCTGCCTTAGAGCCAGCTGACTACGAAGAGAAACTTTACAAAGTTCTCCAAGATAAGCTTTCCCTATTTTAGTGTGTGGGTGTTGCATATTGTGTCTCAGTGATAAGAAATCACCAAGATGACACATGTGATGCAGAAGTCTCATAAACAGCTAAACATTTTGGCTTACCCTTTCAGAATGCCCATCATGAAACCCAGCTGTCACACTGTGAGGGGCCCACACCTGCCGCTTGGACTGTGGAGATAGAGGGGCTCGAAGAGCCTTGGCAGTTATAGTCACCCAACTGACTCATCAGCCAAACCAATGAAAAAGATGGATATTCTCATTCAACAGGCATAGAGTCTCCTCGCCAGCCCTGCTCAAACCACAGAACCAACAGCAGACATATGATTGCTGTAGTTTTAAACCACTAAGTTTGGGGTGATTTATTACACACAAATAAATAGTAGAAATGCAAATCATATCTTCCATTTTAAATTACTTTTCCTTTTATAAACATTCTGTGTAAGTTTATTTTCACATGCCTTGACATTAAGACAAAAACATGTGTGCTGGAAAGTTCTGAATTCCAGTTACTTAAAGATACTGTTCAGTTGGGTTCCAATAAATATCATAGAAGAATAATGATTTTACATTTTGAAATACATGAGAAAAAAATGAGTATCACCTTTCCCACAGAAGACTAAGACTTTTAGAACATACTGGCACCAAGATCAGAGGGAAATTACTCTCCACCATATCATATCCTGTTTTCTTTATAGAATTTATCATTAAATGTAAATACATCACCTATTTATTTGATATTATGGTATTATTCTTGATCCATAAAGAAATTTATCCTCCAGTCTGTCTTTTCCTCTGGACCCCAGCATTTAGAACACTGACACATAGTAAGTGTTCAGTAAATACTATATAAAATGCAGTGTCAACATAAGATACATTTTTAGGGGAAAAAAGTGTCCAAGATGTATTACTTAAAGTACTACCTTTTCTAGTCTCCCTAGCCTTCCTGATGCATGGAAGACAGTTTCTAATCATTCCTGCAGTTGGTTAGGGTCATGTGATCAACAGGCAAGGGACAGTGTCACTCTTCAGTTGAAGCCCTGAAGGTCCAGTGCAGGATTCTTGATCACTTTCCCTACCTTGAGAAATGCTGATGTATAATGCTGAGACAGAGTTGTCTGTGATTCTTCCCTCCTGTTTGAAGGATAGTCTCCTTCAGAGTTGCCTAAACTTGCCAAAAGAGTTTGAGCAAAAAATAAAATGTATTGCATTAATTCACTGAAAATTTGAGATGGTTTGATCCTGTAGCACAGCTTGACTTATCCTGACTGATAAAGTGACTCTATAATTTTTGAACCCTGTAACTACAAAGTCTGGACAGGCATTCATAAAATCAATGGCAATTATTAGATATTTATTGTATATAAGGGGCTGTGCTAAGTCAACAAGTATCAGTTTATTGTTTGATAAGACATAAATTATGCTCAAAACAAACTGTAGTCAAAGCTAAAAAAATGTAGCATAATATAAGTAAGGTGCTATAGAAATTCACCTGACATGCATATGATAAATATTTCTTGACTTAGACCTTTTCAGGGTGACAATTGTGAAATGAGGCACGACTCCCTGCTTATCTGTGCCATGGTATAAAGACCAAGTTGTTAGGCTTTCTGCTTCCTCACATCTCATTTCTCTGCCCACTTCTCTCTAGGCTTACTATGGGTTGAACTGTGTCCCCCTAAATTTATATGTTGAAGACCTAACCCCAGGATTTCAGATTGTGACATATTTTAGAGACAGAGTCTCACAGAGGTAATCCAGTTAGAATGAGATAATATGAGTGGACCTTAATCCAATAAGCTGGTATCCTAATGAAAAAGGAAGTTTAAATGCAGACAAGCACACCAACATCAAGGCAGAGAACAAGACAGCATGACAAGTCAAAGAACTTCAGAGTTTCTCAGCATAGCAGCAGGTTGGGGAGAGGCATGGAACAGTCTTCCTTAGGACTCTCAGGAAGAACCAATCGTGAACCTTGATCTTGGACTTCTAGTATCCAGAACAATGAGACAGTAAATTAATCTTGATAAGGCCATCCAGTTACAGACACCTTAGCAAACCCTGCAAGCCTCAAATAGATGTCTGAGATGGAGAAGAGAATGAGAATCCGTGCTTCTTTAACCAACCTCATGTTCCAGCTACATATTACCTAATTCTCTTTTCTTTATTGGCAAAAAATCAAATTAATTAGAAAAAGATGGAAAGTAAGAAAAATTTTCTGGCTTCTGCTACTTGTGGAGGAAAAACAAAAGAAAGAAATGGTAATTTGGATTAAATTATTTTTTTCAAAACACTTGATTATCAGAAACAGAATAGAGAAAGACAGGCTGTGTGTGTGTGTGTGTGTGTGTGTGTGTGTGTGTGTGTCTGTGTGTGTGTGTGTCTGTGTGTCTGTGTCTGTCTTATTATTGTCTGAGATACTATCCTTCCAGTTTTCTCTTACTTTTTCAACAAATATCTTTTAAACATGGTTTCAATTTCTCCCAAAGCAATACAATATCATAGAAATTCCACATTTCAAACTGCTCTAAAACATTTTAATATTTCCCAAGATTTTGTGGGTGTGTACTACATTAAGATAATTTGTTTTGTATTATTTCACTGGGTTTCTAACTCACTGATTCTCTGAGCTTCACACATACCAACACGGAGAGCCCTTAGATGTAGTTCCCATTTTGACATCTACGCTCTTTCCTATAGATGAGACGTTACATAAAATAACTACATGAGCTCTTAATATGGTTTGCTTGAGTGCTTCTGAAAGCAACGTGCAGAGAGTAAAATAGGGTACTGCTAACAGCTCTGCTCTAGTAGATTCTACAAACTCTCCTAAAATGCTAACCTTTTTAGCTACCTAGTCCTGACTTTTTAAAATGCTACTACTTTGTAGTCCTAGCTAAGATTCTAAATAAACATTTTGCTTCTCCTAAAGGCAAGCCAACCATTGCCAACATACTTGTAGACTAACAAAATGTGCATTGCTTTGCTAAGCACTTTGCAGAACAGATAAATGACATAATCTCTGTCCTCTAGGGAGGATAAAAGAACCATGAAAGAAACGATTTTTTCATACATGCATATATTAACATTTCACTCTATTAAAAATGCTCAAATAAAGAATAATAATTTCCCTTGAAGTTAAGAAGATTTATGATAGATCTAACAGTAAAGGGAAAAGGGAAAAGGTCACAGGTCTAATAGTAATAATTAGCACTTATGGTGGCACTTCCTATCTTCAAAGCATTGTGAAAGATTAACTTGTTATTCTTCTCAACATTCTTGTTAAAGCTTTAGACTGTTCAAGCATTCCCTCCAGTACAGTTCCATATAATATGTGAACTTGCATTTGACATTTCCCTACAAACAGAACTGAAGTTTCTATTAGCTTGCATGGTGACTGATACCCAGTGAGCTCACAGACTCTGGAGGAAAAAATGGGTAATACTTGTCCCAAGTTGTAGCATATGCCTGTAATCTCAATTACTTGAGAGGCTGAGGCAGTAGGATCAAAGCCTGCTCTAGAAATTTAAGAAGACCTGATTACACGATCTAGAAATAAAAAGTGCTGGGGATGTAGCTCAGTATTCTCTGAGCTAAAGGCAAAAAGTGTTTCTTAGCTCCTTAGTTCAAGAACTTATTCCAGATTGGGGATTTACCTCAGTGGCACAAATACTTGCCTGGCAAGCATGAGGTCATGAGCTCAATCCCTGGTACAAAAAAAAAGGAACATCTCACTGAAAATGGACAGTTTTTAGTAGAGAATGAATCATCACTTCAAGCATATTTTATTCACAAGGACTTTTTCTATACTTTTCTTTATTTAAATTATGAGCTCCTCAAGGCAGAACTTACATGTTTTTTATTTTGGTTCCTAGGATCATCTTGGCTTGTGTTGGTTCAAAGTGATGTTTAACAAGCATCACTTGAAAACTAAAAATGAGGTATTTATTAATAAACTGTGATTAAACTGTGAAAATGAAATAGCACATAGAATCTGTCCTGCCCTCTAGGAGATTGATACAAAAAAAGGAAAATAGTACAAAGAAACAACTAAATACAAACCGTAAGATATAACTAAGAGCTATTATATAGCAAAACAAACGAGTGCTAGCAGAAAAATATATTAGTTTTATTGTGTTTTGTTTTGTTTTTTTCTTCTCCTTTTTGTTTCTAGGTGTCCAGCTAGCTCTTGAAGTGCAATAAAATGTCACAATACATAAAATATTAGATTTCTTAATCTGCTTACTATAGAAATGTCATTCATTTGAGAATACATACATATAAAAACATCTTACTGTACAAACCAACAAGAACAAAACACACACAGCATGCACTGGACTTTAATGCTGACCCTTAATCTAAATTAAAGTTTCATGTATTTTGAGAAAAGAGCACTACTAACACAAGATTTAATATCTTTAGATTTTAATGAATGCAAAGAATGTTTATTTCTGAAACAAAATTTTATTTAACTTTTCCTTTACTTAACATTGATTTTATTTTCATCCTTTTGCTTTACAAGTGAGGTTTTGTTTTGTTTTGTTGAGACAGGGTCTCACTGTGCAGTTCAGGCTGGCCTTGAGCTCACTTTGTAGCCCAGGCTGGTCTCAAACTCGCAACAATCCTCCCACCTCAGCCTCCCGAGTTCTGGGATTGCAGGTGTGAGCCACCATGCCCAGCTACAAGTGAATTTTTGATAAATTGGGGAAATTCATAGCCCCACTGCGTATTTGAACCCTTAGGGCTTTTTCCAGGAAGTTTTGACTCATGTCCGGATATTTCACAGGTGCATAATTTTTCAAAACAGAATGCTTTATCTTCCTGAATCATAAGCACAATTTCTTAGCTATAAAGGACAACAAACCTACTTTCTTGCATTCCTAGGTCATAGAATCCTGTTTGCCTGTTCAGTATCCCTCTAACTCCATCTCCTCATCACCACTGCCTCAGCCAAGTTTCAGCACCATGGTCAGTGCATCACTCTATTGCATCACTTTCCCAGCCCCAAGCCTCTGTATTCTCCCCTCTCCATACCAAGCTTTATTTCACTGCCAATGCCCTGCTTGCTTATCCCATAGCTAAACCCAATGAATATATCTCTTGTGAACAGGTACAATGGTAGACATTATCGGTAGAGGACTCAAGAAGAAAAATGCAGAAGGAAGGGTCTTCTTTATTTCTGTGTTATTCTTCCTACAAAACTGAGAAGTTTCCTTGACAATGAGCAGCTTCCTTGCTTGTGGCATAAAAGAAACCCAGTGACACAAACCCTGCACCAATTTTCACCCTCTGTCTAGTGAACTTCACAGTTCAACCTGAATCACTAAAACACAGGGGTAAATCATAGCCCTACTGTAGGAAGGAAGAACTTCCTGCAAGTTTGTTACTTTTCTGCAAACTCTCCCCCTATGAGCAGGGACTACGCCCTGCATCTTATTTTTGTTTTCTTGACAATTCCCTTCACACTTCTCAGTAGGCAAAGCTTTTAATTAGTTCATAATTTTATGCAGTATTATATTTTCCTTGTCCAAATTACAATTCACAGTTTCTGTCTTCTAAATCCTGGCAGTTTTACCAGTTTTGTAATTTCTAAACATAAGTTGAATCATAACACCACCTGCTAAAAACCTGCAGTGACTTCTGATCATATATAGCGTTCAACCTAAAACATTACTAAGAGCAAAACAGTTGTGAACTCTAATCCCATGGCTTGACTACCCTCATAGATCAGATGACCCACATAAGGATTAAAATTGTTGTCTTTGTGCTTGGAAGACATGGTATCTGGACACCTGATATAGAGGGAGATTCAGACACAGTTTCCATGCTGTTCTACATACAGCTCACTTCTAACTACAGCGTTTTGGTTCACAGCACAGAAACATCCATTTCACTGTTCACCAAACTTCATGGCACTGAGGGGCGAAACAAACCCGCCCACAGCAGTGCTCAATTCTTTTTATCATTCCAGCTCGTTACAAAGGCACCCATCACATTTTCTCAAATAACTTGAAGTACTCCGTGAGGATTCAAGCTGTGCTGGAAACAAACTTTCCTCATCACTTAACTTTTCTTAAAGACAGTTGGCTCCAGCTACTTCACTTTAAAGGGCCTGCAGTCATGTGGCAATGGGTGTAGTTCCAGGTTGCCCATCTCGCTCTCTTCCCCCAAGACATGACCAAGAGCCCAATCCATCACATTCTTAACAGCATGCTTCAGATTTATCTGTTAGGGCAAAGGATCCAGATTAAAAATGAAACAACTATTTCACTTGCTTGACAAGGGGAGACCTGGTCTGCCAAATTTCCATCCCTATCACTGGAGAACAGGACTTTAGGAAATAAATAATGAATGCTTTCTGACCTAGGGCCACCTTGCCTGGAATATTTCAGGGGTTCTTATCTTACTGCAACAATTATTCCAGTTAATAGGTTAAGGGATATATATAAGATTACCAGTAATCCTTTCACACCGTTGTTCAGTACCTCGTTGCAATGCAGAGCACATATATCTAAGGATTAGCTCCCGCTCTCCTTACTTATATCCTTAGAGTGATACCACTTCCTGCTCTCTTCTCTTGTGGAATAGAAATGAAGAATAGTTACAGGAGGGGAGTTATTACAATCAGGCTCTTTTATATCCTTAAGGCAATTACAGGCAAAGACAAGAGTGCCTAATGCACAGTCTTCCCAGAATTTGTCATTCCGGCGTCTCTTCTAGCCAACCCACAATAACATCCAGATGTCACCCTATTGAAAGGTGTTAAATAGAATAAACCTCTAGCCAACGGTACTTCCATGTTTTATTTTAGGGACTTCCAAAATTCAAACTACACATTTTGTCTTTAAAACATTCAGAGCTTCAGTGCCTTAGGAAATAATGTTTCTGCATGATTTCTTAGGGTTTAGTAATAATAAAAACAGCAAAAATATTTTTCTGTTCATTTAACAAGCACTTATACACTGTTGATTGTGTGTTTTTCAAACATTAACTCATTTAATTCCCCGTATGTTCTTTCCAGGAACAACAACCTTCATCGCAAATTTCTCCAGATTAATTGTGCCTAATTCCAGTGGGACAGTGTAAAATGTCACTCCTTCTGAAGTTGTTTGCACGTAACTAAAAAGGAAATGATGCTCACTGAGTACTCGTTTTTGCTAGTAGTTAGCACACCCACACACAGCGAGAAGGTGTTGTGCTCTTTCATAGAGTTTGCCTAGGAAAAGGAGAAAAAACACTTTCAAAGACTCTCTGGGCACAAATGATCTGGGAGACGCTGAAGGTGGCAGGCTTCCTCTAGAACGGATACTCCTGCTATAAAGGTGCTGTAAGTCCTGTTCGTTCCACATCTCCTCACAGATACTTTTGATATCCCCATGGGAGATACAAGAAACAAGGAGTGCAAACAGCCTGTTACGGTTTATATCTGGATGTCCTCCCCAAACCTCGCATGCTCATAGATGGGGCTTTAGGGAGGTGACTGTATCATGAGGGCGTGGTCCTCATCAGTGGCTTAGGCCACCACAAGATTATAAGTAAGCATAACACTGAGAAGTGAAATCTGATCAGAAGAGGTGGATTACTGACAGTGCAGCCTAGAAAGCTATGTCTGCCTTCCCCATTCCTCCTCTGACTTTTCTCTGCTTCCTGGATGTCGCAAGGTGAGCAAGTTCTCCTTCATTATGCCTTTTTGCCATGCTGCCCTGCTTTGGAGCCAGTAGATTACAAACTAAAATTTCTAAAAACCTCAAGACAAACTAAACTTCTCCTTTAATTTGCAATGTTGGGTATGTTGTTCTGGCAGTGGGGGACTTATTAAAATCCAGCCTTTGTCACTCAGGGTTCCTCTGGACTCACCAATGCAGATGCTGAGGTGTGCTGGGTCCTGGCAAAAACACCAGCATGATATACTCAGAGGCCCTGGGGAAGAGCACAGAACCCAGCCTTTGGGCATGAAAGGAGGGCCTCCACTCTCGTGTGGAGGGATACTTGCAACCAGCAAGACAGAGGAGGACAATTTATTCATCATTTTCCTCCAAATGCCAATGCTGGCCACAAAGGCTGTAAGCAAAAAGTGATTAAAACTACATTTTAAACACCTCCAGAATTTCAGCCCTTCACCAACACCTGATACAGGACAACAATAAATATGCTTTAAACTAAATCAAGCTAAGATTTGATAGCTTTTGTTTTTCTAACTTCACTAGTGACATAAAAAACTAAAAAATCATAGAAATTGAGGGAGTACATTTTTAGGTATTACTAATTTCCCTTGACTTCAAAAGTAAATGACCCCTTTTCTCTCTTCTTGGTACATGGACAAAGCTAAAACATGAATTTAAGCTTCATTGTATAAAATCAATTTTCCAACTGTCTTGAAAAGTCTGCAAAACAAGGCCTCTGAAGCCACAGAGAGAGAAAGCATCAGGAATTATGAGGCAGCACTTGCATCCTGGGTGTGTTTTGTACATTTTTCTAGATGGTTGAGAGCTCAGAGAGGGAAAGTCAAGTTGTCAAATCAATAAACTTTCTGCCGTGTTTCATCACTTTGGATTTTCGTAATGATCTGGCAATTCTGTTTCTCCAGCCTGTACATTTCAAGCAAATGAGTAGGACTATGATTGTCTTGGTGCATTAGGCTTTTCTTCAGAAAACTATCGTTCCCCGGAAGAAGTCATCTTCTTCCAAAACGCAAATGATTTTAAGAGAAAACATAGCTTTGATGGTTCATAAAGGCAAGGAAAGATTAAAGGATGGCTCCAGCGTGCTCACTAGCTGTTTCACATTGCAAGTTACCCCACAACAGCACAGGCAAGACACAACACCTGGAGAGGCAACTTTGCCGGCTGTGCACTGACCCTGCCGCCTCCTTGGAAATCCCATGGAATCAGAACGGAAATCAGCCCTTGAGGCCTGCACTGAATTTCTTCCAGACAAAGAGCGCTTGAATGTGCTGCCCTGGTAACACTAACTGACCCTGGGGAGCTGCCTTTCTTCATTAATACCAGTTCGTGTGTGTTGCCAGTTAATAAAAGACACTCTCCAGGGACATGCTCCATCACTCCTTATTTGGCTTCAAGAATCCTGACTACAATCCAGAAACTCAGAATTTAACAGGATGGGGAGACAAAGAAGCACACAGAGCAAAAGGAGAAGCAGGCCAGGATGAGAGAGGTGGTGGTCGGGGAGAGGAAACAACAGATGAACTGACTGGGGAAGAATGGACAGATACTCAGCAAAACACAACAAAGAAAGATACAGGCAGGCATGTAAGACAAAACAGCTGATACAAGGCAATGATAAAATATAGACTGGGAAAGAGGAGGCTGGGTGGAAATGACATTTTTCAAAGTAGAACTCATTACTCTCTGTTCAGACACGTTAGTTACAGGTTTCTAATGCCACGATGCAGCTCCCCTTCTAAGGGCTGACAATGGTTATTTCCTGACAGCCTCGCTGAGAAGGGTAAAGGCAGAGGTTATGCCAGCAGATGAACTGAAAGGCAGAGAGAGCAGCTTTTCAAATTGGAGAATGATTTCCAAGAAGGAAGGCCGCTATCCAAGGAGAAAGATGTATGGCTCCTCCTCACAAAGACAGCACACATTTAGAGCTGACTGCAAAGAAGAGTTGTCTGATAAAATGTTTGAGGGAAATAATTTGAGGGTAATGGAGAGAAAATAAAAGCTTTTATCCATATTATCATGCCTGTGCTTGCTCATTAAGTCTTCTTTTCTTCCATGTGCCTCATTCTTGTCTGGCGTGGGAAAAAGAAACATAAGGGCTCACCATGTTTCCAGGAAACAGAGGAAAAAAGATGAGTAATTTCCATAATACTTGATTATATCAGGGAAATTTAAAGTTAGTGTTATAGATCCTTTTGGTTCATGGAATTTGCTGTCAATTTAAAGAACAACTGTTTGGTTCTTTTTACTTTATCATGTGTGAGTTTAATTAATCACCATGGAATCCGATTCAAACTATTTTCCAGCCCAAGAGACAATTGTTTCCTATAGCATGATGTTTTCTTCTAACTAAGGATGGCACTAAAGGAGAAAACATTAAAACCCTGATGTGCATCATAATGAACTCTGTGCAAAGTAGTTATATTAATGTAATGGAGTTGAGATCTTAATTGTACTCGTGTTTATATTTGTAACCTTCTTTTTTAAAGCCTTTTTATTTTACTAAATGATTTGAACAATGAGGTAGGAGAGGTTACATGGCCTGCTAAATAGAGATGGGTTTCACTACACTAAAGGAAGAAAAATGAATCTGGGAGGAAAGACTGGCTAATTTAATTTTGTAAAGTGGGTTTTATTCTCAGTTGATAATGGCTAAAATTGCTCTGTGAAAGCAATCTTTCCAGAGCCAGAAAATGTTCCCTGGATGTTTAAAAAGAACCATATCCAAGAGCCCTTTCTGTTCCTCCCTATGACAACCATTAACTGCCACTGAAAAACCTCCAGCTTGAGAGCCGAATCCTGTGTAAAGCAATTTAGGCAGGTGAATTCTCTGGCCTTTGATTTGAAAAAGCTGATATGAGGTAAGATTGTTTCCAACAAAAGTTAGCACAGGACAGATTGTCCAACAGCAGGTAGAAAAGAAATCCCAGGGGAGCCTCCTGCAAAATAGGCATTAAATTAGGAAGTATGAATGAATGAATGAATGAATGAATGAATGAATGAATGAATGAATCTGCCAGGGCTTTTAGTCTGAAGACAGAGACCCTTCCTTTTTCACTGTTTTGCCAGGCCCTGTCCATCAAACATAGACCAAGAGGAAATACCACCTATTCATCCTAATTAAAACTCATTCATGTAGACAAATATGACTCTCCCCATAGCACCACCAGGAACTACACTGCCTTCTGCTGACTGTTTTATCATAATGGAAAAGACTGTTCTCCAAGTCTGGGGCACCCTTATAAGAAACTTCGCTTAGGACTCAGGACTCAGTCTTTTCCTAGAGTAATGAGTTGCTTTGTTATGTGGATAACATAAATTGATTTTATACCTTTGTTACGGCTGCTGAGGAGCTCATAAGAAGATAAATTCTGTAGTCACCCTTTAGCACTCATGTTGTACACTGATACCTGACTTGATCCTACCAATTTATTTTAAATTAAGATAATTATGCATATTATACAATGGAGTACAATATGATAATTCAATACTTGTATACAACGTGTAAAAATCAAATGAGGATAATTAACATTTCCATCACCTTAACTATTTACCATTTCTTTCTGCTTAGAAATTTTGAACCCCTCTCTTCTAGTTGTTTACAAAATATATAATAAACTGCTATAAGCTGAACAGTAAGTGATAGTCTGTAGCAATAGTGGAGAATCAATGGCACACATGTTTTTGTTTTTAAGACAAAAGATGTTAATGTATAAGTTGTTTTCTCTAAACTAAACATCTCAGCATTTAGATTTAATTGCAGTTAGCCTTTCCAATAAATAAGTAGGCTTTGGGTTGCAGCTTGGTACTGGGTCTCTGGAAGGTTCTCCATCACTCTTCTATAGTTACTGTGCTGTGCTGTAGAATATAAGAATTTTTTCTTTCTATTTGGTGCATATTTTCTAATCTGCTTCTCTAGCTCATTTAATTTCCCCTTCCTACCCTATGGTGATGGCTATTTTGCTCTCTATCCCTCTGAGAACAACTATTTCAGTTTCCACATATGAATGAGACCATGTAGTGTTTGTCTTTCTATGCCTGGCTTAGTTCACATAGAAGGAGGATCTTCTGTTCCATCCATGTGATAGCAAATTATGAGATTTCATTCTTTTTATGGCTGAATAATATCTCACTATTTTTCTAAACATCAACTTCTTTGTGTGCTCATTGGTAGCAACACAGTGGAGTTGGATATGCTGTTTCAGGTATTTCTCTAAGAAAAAGAATGGAAAGGCAGGAAAGAAAAAAGATATAGGGTTGAGTAAAATCATCTGAAGTGCTCAAACTTTTAAAAATATTTATGATTCTTTTTCTGTATTCCAGGTGTTCACCGGCTGCTGGATAGTCTAATGAAGAGGGCAAAGGACACCACCGGCAGGTCACTCCAGAGTCACACTCTCCAACAGCGAACAATCACTGTCCATCAGTGCGAAGCATCCAGTCCCCACAGTGCAGTATTGGAAGGGTGGAACTTTTCAAAGCCAGGCTAGTGGAAGTCTTCAAGTCACTGAGGATGTGCCTTTCAGGAGGGTAACGGGGCCCCCAGATCCCTGCTCCTTTTTCTTTTGGATTCCTGGTTCTCCACGAGGTAAGTGGTTTTGTTATACTATCAGAGACCCTTTCCACAGTGCCAGTTGTCAGGGACCCTTGCTGGGAGTCACCAGTCTCCTGCTAGGTGTCACAGTGCACAGCAGCAAAAAAGAGCAAGAGATGAAATAGAGGTTCAGGCAGGATCTGGGATAAACAGCTGTCCTCGGGAACCAAAGGCCATGGGCACCAGAGTCCTGGTATTTGTGCACTGAGGAAAGTGGTGAGGGGATCGTTACTGGATGTGCTAGACACGTGATGAGGCTGGTGAGGCCTGTAACAGAGGGGACAAAGCATTCTTGTGGAACGGACAGGAAGAGACAGATTTAGGTTACATGAGCAACCTGCTTTGCAGCCAAGTCTGGGAAGGAATTCTCTGCAGTCAGGCAGGCCTCAGTGGAGATGTTACCTCATACCTTAGCCTGTGATATCACAGCTTGTCTAGCTGACCTCAACCATAGTCACTGATGATAAATAATGCTAGTCACCTGCTTTTGTGAAGATATGACACAACCTCAGTCAGACTCACTAATTAAACCGAAAGGCATTGTAGGAAATTCACCTCTGTACAGCCTGTCTGCTCATAAGTAAACTCAATCACACTTGGGTCTGGAGCAGGGTGACATGGTGGCCCTCCACATTCTATCATACACTCCTGCCATGATATATTGACTCACCACAGATCCAAAAACAACAGAGCCAGTTGGGCATGAACTGGAAACCCCCCCCCCCACCAAAAAGTGAGCCAAAATAAATTTATCTCTGTTTATAAACTGATGGTTTCTGGCATTTGTTACAGTAATGAAGTTAATTATAATAGTCACCAATTCTGGCTAGGAGAATTGCTATCAATTTCAACAAGAATTCAGCATTGTTCTAGACATTCACAATTAAAAGGGAAAAAAAGCATCCCAAACAGAAGAATCATATGGAAAGGACATAACAGGATATGCTGATTCTAAGACATGATGAGAAACATTTTTTTTAATTACTTAGGATTGAAGTCAGGGCTTTTGCACTGAAGTACATTTCTGGTATTTTTAACTTTATATTTTATTTTGATATAGGGTCTTGTTAAATTGGTAAGTTGCTCAGCCTGAGTTAAACTTATAAACTTCCTGCCTCAGCATCCCAGACTGCTGAAATTACTGACAGGAGCCACTACTCCTGGCTGGGAAACCTATTTGATAGGAGTTTGGTACATTTGGAAGTGGGCAGGTGGAGAGGGATGGGGCTTAAAGAATACCAGAGAGATCACTGATTTGAGATGGTCCAGAATAAAAAAAATGGGTTTAGAGACAATGCAAGGAGAGAAGTCAACAGCAATCTCCAGATAAGGAAATCAACCCTGAAAACCCACCACTCAGCAGGCTAAGGCAGGAGGAGTCCTTGAGTTTGAGACCAGTGGGTTCAGAATAAGCCCAAACTACATAGCAAGACCCTGTCTACAAAATAAAGTAAGCAAATCTTATGGTAAACTTTAGTTTCTCTAAAGGAGTCTATTTGGATTGAATTAAAAGAGACTGGACAAAAAGAGGAGTTCAGTGGACTGATGTTCAGTGAGAATTGCTGAGGACAAAGATGATCAGAAAACAGAGTTCATTCCGTGAGTGGACAATGGCACTCAGAGGGACTTGGAGAAATGAACTTATGTCAGTAACCAAAATCCAGACCAGAAGATGAAGAAGACATAGGGATGCAATAGAGAACAGGTAGCTACAAATATAGGTCTAGACTCTAGCTAAAGCATCAAAGCAAGGGAATTAGAGCTTACATTTTACAGACTATTTATAAATAATACCTACAAATTCAGAAAGAAGATCAGAACATGACCAGGAATAAGACAAACAGTAGAAAATAAGGCAGGCTACCAGTCACGATTTGTTTTAAATTTATCCAGGGAACAACTTGATCTCTTTCTCTGGGCGCCTTTACCTATAGACTAAATTTCTATCTTCCAGGATAGTTTCAAGTAGTCATTCTTTGGTCTGAGTTCGACTAGCTCTCCCAGGCGAGGCGTGAAGTTTTTTAGAATAGTCAGACATCTAGACACCTTAAGTTTTGTCAAAAAATGCTACACAATAAGAAGAGCCAAAGGGCAGCCCTGAGTACTTGGGGAAGAAGATACACTGTCCCTCTGGGAAATACTGCTGCTTTTGGAAGAAACAGAAAGGTGGGGAACAGGACGAGGTCTAGTAGCAAGTGCAGTTTTAAGGACATTTAAAATACTTCAGAAGCTATGAGCATTGCTTTGAAAAAACAGAGAAGTGTCAAGATAAAGTAGTAAAGAGCTATGTTGATGTCCAGAAAGTACAAACACAAAGAATGGAAACTTCCAGCTAGATTTAGGTGTAGGTGAACAGCAGCAGGGGTCAGGGTACTGCAGTGCTAAAGAATTATGAGAACAAAAAGCCTGAGACAGAAAGAGATGAGCAGGGACCAGACAAGTAGTTGAAACACAACAGAAGTGCAGGGGTGAAAGCAGCCAGTGGGAGCCAAAATTGCTGCCCAAGAGTGAAGGAAAGTCCTAAAGTCACTAAAAATATCCCGAAAGAAGACAGATTGACCAGAGAGTGATGAGAGCAAGATCAAGGGCGGACAGGATTTCTTAGGGTCAAGGGGGGAGATGAAACAGTTGAAGAGAAAATAAAAGTTGTTATTGAATCAATATAAGTTTGAACTGAAGAACAGACCTGAAAATAAGAAGCTCTGAGCTAAAATACAACCTCTGGTGCCTGGGTCGTGCAATGATAGACAGGCATCTCAACTCAATTTATTTGGGTTTTCATTTTCTCTCTTGTAAATGGGATTAATGATTTCTATCTGCCTAAGCTGTTTAAAAATTCCCTAAAAAATGGATACAAGTGTACCAAATCACACATGTTGTAAAAACTAGATAAACATTTTGAAGAATGAAAAAATTGGAAAAATGATTAAATGCCAGATGGTAAAGAACTTTGTTTTCAAGGGATATTTGTATAAAGACCAAAAGGATTAATCAGAAACCTAAGGAGGAAAGCATGAGACATAATCTTCATCTGTTATAGGTTGAGAAAAAGTGTTAAACTCTAGGCCCCAATATCTGTCTTTGTAACTTTAACAAATTTAAAATGAAGTGACCAGGATGGAATGTAACCCAATATGATCCTCATAAAAAGGGGACATCTGTAGATGGTTACAGAGAGCGAAAGCCAAAGTGGGGGGCTCTGGGGATCAAGGGCCACTACCAGAAACAGGGGGAGGCAGAGAGGTGTCTTCTCTAGAGACTTCAGGAGGAGCACAGCCTTTGCCAGCACATTAACTATGGACCTCCAGTCTCAAAAACTGCGAGATGATAAATTTCAGTTATTTCAAGCCACCTAGTTTCTGGTAGTTTGTTTTGGTGACCTTAGGAAACTAATAAAGCAGAGAGCTAGGGAGCTGGGATTCCACAGCTCATTTTGAAACATGCCATCAACAGTCTCAACAAAAGGACAGTTGGACCTCATTGTACACGCTAGCACTACTCGAGGTCTTCTTGATTGTAGTCTGTAGTGTGCCAGGGGCCAAATGGTCTGTAGGATGAGCACAGGGTGTAAAAGGGACAAGGCAAAATGTCAAGGGAAAGCCAAGGCAAGATGGAGTCCAGGGCTGCAGACAGAAATTTTTGCAAGACAGAAATCCATTCTGTCATCTCACTGCTGGGTGAATTCCCAGCAAGGGTGAATGGGGAACAAGACAAATATGGAATATTATACTGTCATAAGTATCCTTTTAAAATGAAAAATCATACTGTTCACATTATTCTGACAGAGAACTCAAAATAGAACATTTAAGTCACGTTTACTTACCAAATTTCTAAGGTGGAGAACTACAGAAGTGTTACAACATAGAGAAACAAGCATTGATATCAGAAAAGTATTTGAAAATTCTAATAAAGATGAAGTTTGATTCTTACAGTTGTTGAGAATGGGCTCATCCATTCGAAGAGACAGAAGGGAGGGAGCCTCACAGATCAGATCACACAGCGCTGGTGAAAAACTCTTGCTAAGCATGGACCACGCACGTTTCACTCAGTCTTTTCAGTGGCTCAGCTTTACAAGTGAGGAAACTGAGGCTCAGAGGGGTTAGAAAATTGCATGAGCTTGGAAAATCCAAGGCTGGGATTTAAACTACAATATGTCCCACTTCAATGGCATGTTTTCTTCCCCACACTTCATGGACCTATGAGTGTGTGAAATAGAATTAAATCTGCCAGGAACTTTAAAAGCCAACCGCAGAAATGAACAGATGCATTATACTTAATATATTGGGTTACATTCCATCCTGGGCACTTAACTTTAAATTTGGTAAGGTTACAAAGACAGAGATATTGGGGCTTAGAGTTTAACACTTTTTCTCAACCTATAACAGGTTAAAAAGGGACTATGAGGGGTCAACTCAGGCACCTGTTCTGCATGAAGCTTGACTATAGCTTGAGTATGTACTCAGTTTCCAGACTCATCTCTCTCTCTCTCTTTCTCTCTCTCTCTCTCTCTCTCTCTCTCTCTCTCTCTCTGTTTTGCTCCTTCCCTCCCTCTCCCTCCAGCTCTAGCTCTCACTGGGACTGTGCATGGCTGAGTGATTTCCGGAGACAACTGGACTCCATTGGAATTGTTCCATTGCAGGGAGATAAAAGTCCAAGGACCTGGCTCCTCTCCCTGAAGGCCTCCAGTCCCACCCTCTGCCAGGTGTATGCACCTCACATCCTGAAGTAGCTCATTACAATCAAGGGTTGCATAGTAAAACAGAAATTAAATTGACACTTTGAAGCATTAATCTAAGCCCAAATTAATATTCATCAACATCTGCTATTTGTTCAGGTGAATGTTGAGCTTAAACAAAAAATAGCATTCTTCCTACCCGGAGACAAAACAGCATGTACCAAAGAAAATGGCCTCAGCACGTCCGCTGTGTACAGCTACAAGACGAGGTTGGCTCCCTGCAGAGACATCAGAGCTAGTGCTCCCAAAGGAATCCTGGATACTTGTCAGTACATCATTTTTATTTGGTCACTGTTTTCCTACTCTCGAGATATTACTGTTCCTTCTTAGATGGCAAGGTGTAAGAAGCCAGGTGATGTTTATGCCATCTCAGTTCTTGGTGACGGATGCTGCCCCGTTGTCTGCTGTTTGGTCATGATCATCTGGGCAGAAGAAATTCTTTGCTGGAAAATTACCAGCTAAATTTCCAAATGTCTATAGAGAGAAGTTTGCAAGGAAAAAAGATGGGGTAGTTGAACCCTAGTGGTAAGCATAACTCCACACAGACAGAGAATGAAGCAATTATACACTAAAACTGTGCACTGTTACAACCAAGAGAGGTGTTTGATGGTGTAACATGGAAAGTATCACTGAGTCAATAACCTCTTTGAAGCAAGGGACTATTTTTTAGGTTATAACCCACATACAGTTGCTATCTTCCTGCCAAAAAGCCAGAAAAAGGTTCTGAAACACATCCCATGACTATAAGCCAGGGCAGAACTGAGAGATACTTAGAGACATAACACATTCACTGGGTAAAATGGTAATTTCAAGGAATGCTTTGAAGAATGGATTTCTTTACACAGCAACATTTCTGCTCTCTGTCCTAGATAGTTGAAATATGGACACTAAAATGGCAGAAATACAGTAATGAAAAAAACACATAAGTAGACTACAAGTTCCACATATTTTTGGAGATATACCTGACAGGGACTGATGGAAATTGTGTGAATCTGGTAATTGTGTGAATTCAGGATAATGATGGGTTTTTCAGATGTTTACACACCATAAAGGAGAAGAGACTGCTCAAACTATGAGCAAAGTTGGACTGTAAGAGCAAATTTTAGCTTTCTCGGTTAGCACTTGTGTGATCATAGGCAACTTACTTAGTCTCTCTGTGCCTTGCTTCCCTTGTCTGTTGAAAGCAAGTGTTGTGATAAATAAATAGATGCATCTAAAGCATTTGAAACAGTATTAGCCCAATTATAAACTCCATGGAAATACTAGCTATTGTTACAAACCTGCTCATTAAAATTTTATATTAGAAAGTCTCTGGTAATTCCATTAATAGAGATTGATACTGCTGAAGATATAGGGTGAGAAAACTTTGGTTGGTACTGCCCAATCCATTCTACTTGTGGGCGAGGAAGGGAGAAAGAGATAATAAATCAATAAATAAACAAACAAATAAAGAAGAAGACTATTAAAAATGATAAGAGCAATACATAGAATGAAAGAAGTTGACTGAGAGACAATAGAGGTCTATGTTAAGCTGAGTGGTCAGGGAGGCCTCTCAGTGGGTGGCCTTGAAGTGGAGATCTTCACAAAAAGAAGTATCCGTCTCCATACAGATCTAAGGAAAGTTATCCAAAAGTTAGAGCAAAGCGCCAAAAAGGAGCACACTTGGAGAATGCACAGAACAGGAAGTTAAACAAGACAGCTGGAGTAAAATGGATGACCGGAAGTGAGAACAACGCAAGATGAAAGCAGTAGGCGGATCTAGATACGAGGGTTCTGCAAAGCATTAAGAAATTGTATTCCATTTTTAAAAGCAAGAAAACCTCCTGGAGGTTTTGAAGGAGGTGTGCAAGTTGATATGACATATGCTTTTGAAAGATTTCCCTTGGACTGTGTGGTAGGCAGCTTCTGACATGGCCCTTAAGGATTCCAATTCCTGATATTCATGAGCTTGTGTAATCGCCTCCCTTTGAATGTGGGCTGCACCTAGTGATTTGCTTCTAACTAAAGAATATAGAAATACTCATGGGATATTGTTCCATGATTATGTGTAAGACAAAAACCTGTGGCTTGCCAGTTCTCTCTTCTGCTCTCTTGTCTTTACAAAGTCAGCCTCTAAAATGCAAGCCACTTTATGAAGAGTTCTACATCACAGGGACTACCCAGGGTCCGCAGCCAGTAGTTCATGAGATATCAAGGCCCTTAGTCAAACAGCCCAAAGGGACTGGATTCTGCCAACCACCATTTGAATGAACTAAGAGGCAAACCCATTCAGGTCTAGCATTGAGATTCGCAGCCAGAAAGCCTGTCAGGATGCCTGAGCCACAGAAATTATGATTTCATTACATTATTGCTGCAAGTCACTCACTTATTTTAGGGATATTTTGTTACATAGCAGTAAATAACTAACATAGGCCACTGTGTAAAAATGGATTTTAAGAAGACAAGAGTGGAAGCCGGGAAACTAGGTCAGTGGCTGTGGCAGTAGAAAGAAGAAGATCATGGTAATTCAGGGATGAGATGAAGGTACGTGAGATGAAAGGGGAACAGATTCTTAGCGATACATTAATGAAAGAATGAAAACTTGTATTTCAAGAAATCCTGTGGACATAAGGTGGAAACAAAGCTAATAGAATGTTGACTTCAAGAACAAAATGTATACAGAGATGGAAAAACATAAAGCAAGATCTAGGTCAAAGATTTCTGTTTTAGTCATATTTAGTTGCATGCAATACTTGCTAAAACCCACACAAGTCTATCAAAAACATGCATAGATAATTGGACCTGAGAGTCTGGAGTTCTGGGAAGAGACCAGTGCTGGAAAGTGCATTTGGAACTCATGAGCATTTACACATGATAATCAAAGTCATGCAACAGGATGAGGTCTTTACGAAGAACATCAGATATATTGCTGCATAGCAAGTCATCCCAAAATGCACTAGCACAAAGCAACTATTTCAGTATGGTCATGGTGTATATGGGTTAGGAACTTGACAAGCACATCAGGGAGGGGTTGTCTGTGCTCCATGATGCCTGGGTCCTCAGCTAGGCTGTTGCCTAGGGTACTACACATGGGATCTGAAAAGGCCTGTCTTCCTCAGTGTGTCGTCAGTGCTGGCAGCTCAGGATGACAAGGAATAATGCTCCAAGGGAACCAGGCTTTGTGGTATTTAAGACCTAGCCTCTGATGTTACACATCATCTTTTCTGCATTCTATTGATTACAACTTCGTTCAACCCAAATTCAAGGGGAGGAAACATAGATCCAATCCTTTTAGAAGGAATGTCAGGAGATGCTTTAAAGTCACTGCATTGAGTTCATATAAATAGAGAAGAGAAGGAAATTCCAAGGAAAAATTCTAAGGAAAATTTCAAGGAAAGCTCTAAGGCTCAATATTTAGATGTTGAGCACAGAAGGAATCAACATCAAAGGAGACTAAAACCACAAATCAGTGAGGAAAGAAAAAAAAGCTTCGGAGTAATTCAAGGTCATAGAAGTTACGGAAACCAAAAGAAAGATCTGTTTCCACAACATAGGAGTTGTCACTGTGCTCAATGCTCCTGAAGAGTGAGGGATTACAGAGGCAGAGATTGGTGTTTGTCAGCTGAGACATACTGGCGACCTTGACAGAAGCAAGCTCTGTGAGATGCTTAGGAAGTAACCCAGCCTAGATTGATCAGGCAGGAAAGAGACTATGAGGAAACAAAAGAGGCTCGAGCCATAGCTGGCAGCTGTGGATGTTTGTCTCAGGCACTTTCTGGTTCTGGAACAAAATACCAGATGCCCACAACTTAAAACAGGAGAAATTTATTTGGTCTCACAGTTTTTAGAGGAAGCAGTTCATAGTTAGCTGGCTCAGATGCAGGACCAGCATGGAAAGGCCTGAAATAGAGGGAAATTGTTCATGTCATGGAAAAAAGAAGCCAGGAAAAGACATACACACTTTCAGATCACACACCTAGTGGCCCACTTGGAACCAGGTCCAACTTCCTCCCTGTACGCCAGCTACAATTCTATAATTCATCAGTGGACTAATCCATGATCTAAGCATGATCCAATCATTTCTGAACACCTGAAGCTTTGGAAGATGCCCCAGAGGTAAACTATAATGTTGTATAAACAAGCTCCTTCCAAGATCTCAGGACATCAAATAACCACAAATTAATTTATTTAGGGACCTATCTGGCATATGTCCTTGAATATTCCTCATGTTAGACAGCTCCTTGTCCTTCACAGGAACACATTCCTTCACGGCTGGAAAAATCTGTTCCCTTATAGGACTGTCTCTGACACCACTTGCCTTTGTCTGCCTGGAACAGCACACAGCCTAATCCCTGGAATCACATGATACTCTGGGGTCTTCCTTGCAGATTAGGATGTATCCTCAGTGTCTGAAGACTTCTAGGTACTTTGTGTCTCAACAGTGTGGCATTTAAAAACCATACTCAGTACCCTGAGTGCAGTCCGAGGGAACCACCCTTGGATCTAGCCATTATCACTGAGATTGTTTCAGGTTTTGTCACATTGCTGTCTCATAATAATCCAGAGCTATCCAGTCTCATCCACACTGAGCTTTAATCATCATTATTAAAATTTATAATGTTCAATAATAGTTGATGCAGTAATCTCAACCGACCATTCTTCTGTAACAACCTACCTGCTGCCAAGCCCAAGGGTTTTGAAGAAGGAGCTAGAAAAAGAGGTCTTCAACCCCACCTCACTCATGTTGCTGCTGTGGCTTTTTTCTTCCACTGTAAGATGAAACACAAAGGAACAGGGAAAAGCTCTGAAGACAACGGTGACCTGTCAGTCTCTGGCAGACCGGAGCCCTCCCAAGGGTGTAAAAATGATTGTGCACAAGTAGAACCCAGAAAATCCTAAGTGAGTGCCCCAATATACCAGTTTGAGTGTATTCTGGGACTTTTCCTCTATCTTTTTTGAGGTGCATAAAATTTATGCGAAATCAAGTCAAAGTTCTCTTATTAAACTCCCCTCACAATACCTAAGAAACAGCTTTTTAAAACTCTGTCTTTTTGTGCCAGGCATGGTGGTTCATGCATGTAATTCCAGCACTAGAAGGCTAAGGACAGAAGATCACCACAAATTTTAGGCCAACCTGGGCTACATAAGTGAGCTCATGGCCAGCCTGGACTATGTAGCCAGGCCCTGTCTCAAAATAAAATTTAAAGCATTTTTTAAAAATTAAAAAAGAAAGAAAGAAATTAATAATAAATACCTTTGTCTTTTTTCCTATTTCCCTATAAAACTCTTTGAAAGTATTTGTAAGACATTGAAGTAAATATGCATCTCCAGACTTAGTTTTAATTTAAGAAAAGATTAGAAGAGCTTGCCAGGTGCAAAGAGACAGAAGTCCCCAGGAGTGAGATGAGAACCCTGGCTTGCTCCAGGCGGAGTCAGCAGTGTCAGCAGCACAGAGGCATCCCATAGACCCCTGCAGGCAGAGTGAGAAGGCGTCACCTCCACAAACCTGCCTTGCATGGTCTACAAGTACCTGCCAGGAAGAGAGCCTGGGCAGGGCAGGTGATCAAGGTGCCGTGAACCACGTGGAGCAGAATTGCCACCAGCCATCTCCCTTCTCTTTAGAGCTTGAAAAACTCTATTTAGCAAAAATGAAATGAAACAGTCATTGACCACTGAAGTATTTACCTTCAAAGTCTTTGTTTCAGTGACTCTGGCTCAGGGGTTTTTATGTCAATTTAAGATTAAAGAATGTGGTTTAGATTGTGCCTTCTCCAAATCTACTGACTGTCTCCAAATTCAGAGGGCTGAAGGAATGGGGCCTGAACCCTGAATAAATTATGAAATTTTAGCCCTTCTGTATCTTACCGTATTGTAGATAAGCATAAAAATTATTATGAGCTCTCCCTTCCCTCATGATGTGAAACAAGGAGGCTAAGCCATCTTTGTAGCCAGGCAGTCAGGAAAAATATTCACACGCTAGCTTTTACATGCTACATTTGGAACTTTGGACAAATTTATTAATCATCTGTGCCTCAGTTTCCCTAGCCTTAAAACAAATAAAAATGGCTCCTTATGGGTATATTTCTGAAGATTGAAGTTAAATCTCTCATAGAGCCTCTTTGAAAAACATTTTCTAATGTAATTTTAAAATTAGAAAATATTTATAATGATTAAAAATTATAGATACTTTTTTAAATGCAATACATAGCAAATGGATTCTGCATAAAAATGGAAAATTTTAGTTATAGCACCAGTTCAAAACTTGGAGTGTAAAAAATTAGCATGATAAAGTATTAAAAAGATGAAAGACACAAGGGAAACGATCCAGAAAATCTAGTATTTATGTGTAATAAGAATTCCAGAAAGAGATCAGAGTATGTAAAAAGTCAATAATCTAAAAGAACAATTTTGAAATAAAAAGAATGCAAGTTATTGTCATTAGAAAGGATATCTTGTTTGCATTTTTTAAAATTTAAATATTGAAAGGGGGAATCTCATAAGCATGAACTTTTTTAATTCAGAGATTTGCATACAATAAATTTCAAATCTTTTGTATTTCTCTCCTTTTAACCTATCCTACTCAAGGATAACATCACTTTGCTCTTGTTACTCCCCCATTGCAACTTGCAGACAGTTTTCTCTGAACAAAGGGTATAATCCAAATCTCAGTATTACTGGTCTTACCTTAACTTACCTTTAACAGCTACTGAAAATGGAACCTTAGTTCCCCTAGAAGCAATATTTACAGTCCTTAGTTTCTCTCCTTTTTTGTTCATCTCTGTACTTTGATTTGCTTATAGCTTTACCTTTTCTAGAGATTCCTTTTTCACCATCTCTCCCAATTAAAACCCTGAAAATCAATTAAAAACTAGCTCAAATATTTCTTCCTGACAACCCCAAAATGAGGTCACTTGTTCCTTACTAAAACATGCTCTAGGATGAATTGTACTTCTCATAAACTCTTGGCAGGTGCTATGATTTGCTGTTCATATACGTACCACAGGCACATCATAAGATACAAATCTTATCTGTCGATGTGTTTAACCCCCTTACCCCACCTTGTCTGGGTTGGGAACTCCTTAAAGGCAGGGACCACATCATGTCTTTATATGTCTACCATCTGATTCTACCAGATGCCTCATATATAGTCATCTAAAGGTTTATCTAATAAATTACCAGTCTATATGCAAAGGGTTTATCCAATAACCTTTCATTAGGAAGTGATCACTCACTTGGATTCTGCAAGTGACAGATATATAATGTTAAGTGGTTGACATGGGTTATGTCAAAAAGAATTAGAGCATGAGGGATCACAGCATTTAGAGGAGGGTGTCCTACCTCTAGACAATTGTAGACTGGTAGAGTCAGTAGAGGATTATTTAATATTTTAAAAGAAGTCAGAAATTCATGTTTTTGTGTGTAATTTTTGTGATTCTTAACCAATAGAAATAAAGCAATCATAAGTGAAATAAATCAGACTTGCACATGTAAACATCATATTATCTCCCTAGTGTAAGAACCTGAGAGTAGATAAGATCCAAAAGGTACTAAGGATATTGTGAAAGGGAAAAAAAACTGCTCAGAAGAAAAGAACAACTGGGATAGGAGAAAGGTGGAAAAAAGGAAGGGAAAAATATATCTATACACACAAGAAGGCTAAGATAATTGTACTACTAATGCTATTAGTTCATTGAAAGGAATAGTGTGTATACTGTTTGATCAATTTTTCACACCTATCTCTGGTAATCTGAGCAACTATCTTGAAGATAAAAATATGCACCATAATAACCATTGTTAATTTCCTACCCTCTTGTTCTGAAATTCTGTATTGTTTTTATTCTCTTTAAAATAAAAAAAAATTAAATCCAAAAAGAAAAAACCAGAACGAAATAAAGCAATTGTTTTTTGTTAAAATATTGTACATGTCCACTATGTAGGCCAACCCAGAAGCAGCTATAAGACTCCTGTGTACCACAGGATTATGGCTTAAATCTAAAATGTCTCCCAAAGCCCCCTGCGTTTAGAGGATGATGGGGGTAGGGAGCACAATAACTGAGCTGCTGTCAGAAGGCAAAGTCTGGTTGGAAGAGGTAGGCCAGCTAGGATGAGACCTGTGGAATGCACCTCCCTTTCCCAATCTTTCCTTTTCTCTTGGCTTCCTGACCACTATGACACAAGCACCTTTTTTCCAAGGTAGGTCCTTTTACTGTGCTGCGTCTGTGTTTGAGCCTGCTAACTATGGAGTAAAACTTCTGAAACTGTGAGCCAAAGTAAACCTCTGAAAATGTGTTGTCGGATACTTTGTCCCAGTGGTGAGAAGTGACAAAGCCAGATTTTGGTACTAAGAATTAGGTTTGGGGCTATTGCTGTGTCTGTATTTTACCATGTGGTTTAGAAGCCTTTGAACTTGATTGGTCACACAGGTTACAGAAGCCCTAGAATGCTATGAGCCAAGCTTAATTAGGTGAAGTTCATATCAGATTGCTGATAAGAATGTAGACAGTAAAGATAAGTTTCAGGAAGTTTCCATTGGAAATTCATGGCCATATGTGATAAGGTCTGGCAGGAATTTTTCTTTATTTTTTCCATGTTCTGAGACATTTGAAGAAGACTGAGTCTAAGGGCAGTTGACTAATCTTGCAAAGGAAATTTTAAGGCAGTTTAGGCTGTGGCACTGGCACTGCTGATGACTTCATCAATGTTTATAGTGAAAAACAAGAACAAAAAGCCTATGTAAAAAGATTTTAGTTGTGCGGGAAGCACACACCTCCACATTTGCAGCACAGTAGATCATAGTTGCTAAAAGAATTAGCACTAAAGAAAGCAAGTACTCATGGGCACACTAGGGAGAGAACAAGTCAATGTCTCCTGAGAATCAGCCATGCTGGAACTTGGGGACAGAACAAGAAAGCAACAAATCATCCTTTCTGGTAAACGGTGTGAGCCAGTCGCAGGCACAACAGAGAGTCAGTGTCTCCTGAGAGCTTATGGAAGGCTTAGAATCAAATGTCCCATCCTCTCCCCCTGTCCTCCATTAGCAACTCGATGGCTTCAAGGTCAGCCAGAGTTGATAGCAACTAAGGTACATAAAGCAACTAAATGCTTATATTGTCTGACCAAGGCCAGAGGTCTGAGCATCTCTTAGGAGAATGACAGTATGCAATATGGAAAACATGGAGGATTTCCTTCTATCTTGTCTTTGAAGATCAATAATTTTTTCACTGTTCTGCTTTGTTCTGATTGTTTGCTCTATTCAATTTGTTTTGATTGGTTTTATAGTGTTCTGTCCCCGCCTGCGGGTAAGTCCATGGAGACCCTAGAGAGGGATTGGTGATGAAAAGGAAACAAGAGACACAAGGAACGGAGACAAGACAGGAGTCTGATCAAGTCTCATTTATTCAAGGAAAAAGTATCAAATATATAGGGTATTGAGGAGGAGGGAGTTGGGTTCTGAGACATCAGCAGGTAACTTAGCAACAGTGGCAAGACTGAGGGTCATAGGTTAATTCAAATTCTCAAATTTCCCATGGGCGGGTTCATAAGGTGGGCTGATTAGCATAATTCCTGAATATACCAGGCCAAACAAGCTAGGCAAGGTGTTGCTTAACTACCAAACTTAACTCCTAGAGGAAGTTAAGGTGGTGCGGCCTGCAGATATAAGGTGGCAGCCAATTACAGGGCTTCCCACAGTTTTCTGTTTTTGTTTTGATTTTTCTGTATCAATTGATTGAATGGGCAACTATTGTGAAGATAACAAGATACACTATGGTACCTATTATTGTTATCCTGGTATCATGCTCTGAAGTTCTGTATCAGTTTCACTGCATTGTCTTGATTGGCTTTGTTCTGTCTTGTTTTGTCTTATTTTACTATATTTAAAATAAATAAAGAGGAAAGAAACCAAGTACTTTGAATCAGAACAATAGGGAACAACAAAACAAAACAAAACAAACAAACAAAAAAGGGGCAGCTGGGGATTTAGCTCAGCGGCATAAGCACCTGCCTAGCAAGCAGGCAGTCGTGAATTCGATCCCCGGTACCGATTAAAAAAAAAGACCAAAAAAAAAAAAAGAACAATAGGGAAGATACATTAAGTGCATCTCAGGAATCAGAAAGACCCCATCTTTACTGGTTCAAGGATATAACAGTTTAAAGTAAACTCCTTTGAAAGATTTTTTTGAGAAAAGAGCTTCAGAGTAACCTGCTCCAAAAGGGCCACTCAGGGAATTTGTTCTTTGGGGTTTGTTTGCTGGTTCTCAGCCACTCAGCTACTCAGAACCTATTGCAGCCAAGATCTACTGCTAGCAGCAGACCTTGGCATCATCCTTGTGCTGTGTTTTATGGGTGTGTAGAATACAAGAATACAAGAGTTGTGGAGTCAGGGAAGCTTCCACCCAAATTTCAGAAGAAGGCTTCTGAGGCCATATAAAAGTCTCACTACAGTCTGAAGGAGTCCACATTTGTAATTCCAGGGAAAATTTATTGGAATTCCAGTAAGTAATTCCAATCTACCACTTCCAGTGCAACCCATGGTGAGAATAAAAATATAAAAATGTATCTATAATGGTGGGGAGCTACAGACATCCTAAGTCCAGTCAAAAAATGGCTAACCAGAACAAAGACCTCAACTCAGGGCCAAAACCATGTTTTGTTAAATTTGTGAAGAGGGGAGTGGCTGGGAGTGACTGTGAGAATGGTAGGTAGTATGTGAGTACTGTGAGCCGGGCTAGGTAGGAGGCATGGTTGCCCCTCTGCAATATTCAGAGAGAATTATGCAGGAAGAGTAATGTGTGTAACACAGTTTAGGAAGTAAATTGTGTTTTGGGGTCAGTGCTTCAGCTTTGATGTCTGGTGCTCACGCTCTGAGATGTCATGGGTTCTTTCACAAATCTGTCTCAGCTGACAGCATGACATCACTCACCATAGCTCATACACACCAGCTGGAATCCATAGATGGAGTGTCACTGACCTGTTGCATTGCACCTCAACTAGACCCATTTGCATTTCTTAAAGCCAGTAGTGAGGATAAAGAAATATCCTAGCCCACTCTGTACACATCAATACAAGGAATTAGGGTCAGGTTTGGCCAAAGTGGAGACAAATGCTCTTCTTTCAAGGAGGTCCATCCTGGTGGCCTTTATAAGACCAGGCAATGTGTCACTAGAGGGAAGTACATGAAATATTGAGAGTGAAGCTGTAAGTGCAGTAGAGATCCCCAGAAAGTTGTAGAAGCCAAGCATATGGAATATCTGAGGGAAGTTATGGGCAATAAGCAGAGCCAAGAAAGGCCATGAAGACCACAGCTGGAAATGCCAGTGTGAGGTCACCCAAACTGTTTGCTGTTCACATCTCACCGTGGATGTTGAACACAGAATTATAGGATTAGTATTTGCCCTGCTAGGTTTCTTTGATATAGTTCCTTTCTGTGCCGCTATTCTTGTCTTTTGGAATGGGAGTGTTTGCCCTGCACCATTTTATGTCAGTGGTGTTTCACTGTCTTTTTGTTTTTTACAAGGGCTCACAGCTAAAGGCTTGCCTTGAGAATCAGAGAAGTCTTTGGATCTATACTTTTCAGCAATGCTGAAACTGTTAAAATTTTGGTGACTCTTACATATAGAATCAAATTCATTTTGCATAAAGAAGTACGCATAAATCTTTTGGTGGCCAGTGGTAGAATGTTGTGTTTTATATCTAAAATGACCCCCAAAGGTTCATATGTTTGAAGTATAATTGGACTATGGGGCACTATAGCTGACTTGCTATTAAGAAGTGGGATCTACTCAGAAAAGATGAGTCACTAGGGGTACTGGAAAGTTTATCTCCCTCCCTGGATCCTCCTTTTTCTGCTTCTGGGCCTCCATGACATGAACAGTTTCCCTTGATAGTAAATCCTTCCACCATGCCATCTCTGCTTCTGAGCCTGTCAAACATTGATTGAAATTTCTGAAACTGTGAACCACGGTAGAATTTTCCTTCAATTTTAGGTGTTGGATATTTTAATCCCAGCAATGAGAAAGTGACTAAGAAAACTGTGAGATCAATGGATTTTGTAGGCCATGAGATGTGCAGGGAATAGCTTTCTAGAGGTCCAGATTGACTAAGCAGAGGAACAGAAGGTGGAGCCAGAAGAAATCTGTTGAGCAAGACATTTTATCTTACCTAAGAGACAGCAGCAGATGGAAATCTGAGTGAAGATGTGGGTGTAGAGAGGAAGCACCCAAACATTTCAACACTGTGAATCAAGATGTGTGAGAATGAGTAACAGCTGCTCCTAGAACTCTGAGTTGTTAAGGATTCTCCCACCGTGTCCAGGCACTATAATGGGCATATTGATGCCTATTCCATGCCAATACTATACCAAATAAGCAGGTTCATTTAGAAGTAAACATTAATCAGTAAATCAAAATTTGAGGTATACTTAAAAATGATTGAGAAATACAGATGAAAAACATATCCTTCTAGAGAAATTATCTAAAGGTACGATTTTACCTGATATGGTGAAGCACACATGAAACCAGCAAAACAGAACTAGAATAAATGAATCACTCAATTCAAGAGATGGAAATGAGAATCTAAAACTAACAGAACTGAGTTTGAGCGTGACAGTTAGCTTTGTCATGTCACCTTGATTGACTTTGGGATCTACCCAGGTTACGTCACACTTCTGAATGTATCTGTTGTGGTCATGGAGGTATGCTTTAAAGTCTATACCTAGGCATTCTCCTCTTCTTCCCTGACACTGTGTCCCTGTTCTACTTCCTGTCCTCCATGAACTAAGCATCTTTGCTCTGCCATTCCATTTTGTCATGCTGCTTTTTCCTTAGAGTCAGATGACATGGCAATGCATCCCCTGAAACTGCAAGCCTAATTAAACTTTTCTTCATGCATGCTGTAAATGTCCTTTAAGTTTTAGATATCAAATATTTTATACCAGCAATGAGAAAAGTGACTGAGGAAGAAAAGTGATACCAAGAGGGAGATCATTGCTGTGACACTACCTGGTTATTTGGTTCAAAATCCTTTGAAACTCATTTCCAGAAGCAGTTCAGAAAGTTTGGAGATGTTGATAGAAAATCCATAGGGTGCCATAAGCAGAGCATGATGTGTGATTCTGATCAAAGCTCAGAAGATCAGAATGTTGGTAAGAATGTGTACAGTAAAGGTCAGGCTCAGTAGGTTTCAGCTGAGAACAAGAATTTCATTGGCAATTGGATTAGAAGCCACTTTTGCTTTTCTCTGTGAAAAACAGACTACATTTTGAGACTATGGGAAACTCAAATTAAGAGCCTTAGACTAACCGACCTTGTAGAAGAAATTTTAAGGCAGTCCAATTCAGGCCGTGGCATGGGTACTGCTGGCTGCTAGATTTACTATGAGACTCAAGGACAAAATAAAGAGCAGAAAATTTTGAAAAACTTAAATTTTGACCCAGATGGAGGTATGGTTAGGGCCAAAGGAGATATAGTTATTGAGAAGATTTATACCATTTAAAAAAGAAAGCATTTTATTCAGGATAAAAATATAGACACTTTGAGGATGTCTCAGGAATCAGAAAGGCCCTGTGCATCACAGGATCAGAGGTAGAAAGGTGTAAAATTTGAGAAGAAAGCTCCTGGGTCTACTGCTCAAAAAGAGCCCCCAACAGAATTGTTTCCTTGAGACTCATTCCATGACACTCAGCTATTTAGGCCTTCAGAAATTGTTGCTTATCCAAGGAGGGCCTGGCAATTGCTCTTATTGACAGCAGACTGGCATCACCCACATGTTGCTGGTTTCATCAGTGTACAAAGTGTAAATACTTGGGGCTTTCCACCCAGATTTCAAAGGAAGGCTTGGGGTGCCAGGAAAGGAGCCCCAGAGAAGGCAGTGTATGAAGCTGCGTGCAATGAAGCAAAAGGTGTTGGAAGACAAAAGGTCTCCAGGAAGTTGGAGACCATGGACAATCTGCCAAGGAAAGCTTCAGGCCATGAGGAGAGCAGGCTAAGCAAGATGTCATATGAGTTATAACCAAGAAGACCTTATGGCAAAGCAGCACACATATGGACCTCAGAAACTCACTTCTCAGTGCTATGTACCCCAGATGCTGTATATGAAGCTACGGGCTTCATATTTACCCTCCTGAGTTTTGGCTTGTTTTGATTCAATTCTTTTCTTTCCCTATTCCTTCCTTTTCAAATAGCATTGTTGCCAGGTATGGTGGTGCACACCTATAATCACTGCATGTGAGAAGCTGGGGCAGCAGGATCATTGCAAGTTCAAGACTAACCTGGGCTACAAAGTAAGGTCAAGGCCAGTCTGAACTGCACAGAAAGACCCTGTCTCAAAAAGACAAAAAAATCAAATAGTATTATTTACCCTGTGATACTATACCTTGAAGTTATGTAATTTGTTTTTAATTGTTACTGAGCATCACAACTAAGAATTTTCCTGCTTCTCAGGAAAGACTTTGACATGGACTTAACTATGCTGGTATTCTTTGGAATTTGGGGAATGGATTATTCCAGTTGTTCAAGTTATATAATGATGGTAGACCATCATCCTGGGTTTATTTTGAGATTATTGTTTAAAGAGATGCACCTGTGTCAAATTGACAAGGAGTGAAATGTGACAGTTAAGGTGAATTGCCACCATGATTGGCATTTGGATCTGCCTAGGGAATTAGTAAAGCACTGTCTATGTCTATCTGGGTGAATCATGGCCTTGGGTTTTGTATCTTGGCCCTCTTCATTTTTTTCTGGTGCTGTTTCCCTGCTCTGCTTCCTGGCTACTATGAACTAAACATCTTTCCTCCCTACATCCTACCACCATGATGATGCTGCGAGCTGACCATAGATCAAATCCCCCAAAACCAATTAAACTTCTCCCCTTAAAATCATGGGTGTCAAGTATTTTTATCAGTGATGGGAAAAATAGCAAATAGACTAAACAGTCACAAAGACTATTTCTTGCACCTAGAAATGAGCTGAAGCCAGATGGACCACAGCAGAAACCAGAGGACTGAGGATGTAGATACATATGGACCCAAGTGAAATTCTATAGATAGCCAGTTACTCAAGGGTCTTTAACTCATTCAATCCTCCTTAGTAAGTTTTCTCAATTTGTCAGGCTGATTTAGGAGCCAGACAGCACACTACTGTACTCTGGGTATAATTTTTTCAAAGCACTTGCCACAGGATACTATGAAGCTGATTTACTGGACTGCTTCCACGAGGAGGCTGTAAATTCCCTATGAGGAGATGCTATATCTTATCTGACATTGTATCTCCGGCATCTAAAATTGTACCTGGCATAAAGTTCAAAAACTTATACTTGAATAAATAAATTCATATTTGGATGTAGGAATTAAATGCAAGAAACACAGCCATTGACAAATAGGAGTTATTGCCCTAAAATAAAACTGATTTTTCTTGTCATCTTTTCTCAGTTTTGTGGCATATTATAGCATATAATTAAGTGTTTTCAACCACTTTTACAGAAATACATTCAAAATGTATAGAACAATGAGGGGAAATTCTTATTGCACATAACAGTACATCCAAGGGTAGTGACTGAGGCCCCACACACTCTCTGTCTTTTGCTCTAACATCCTCAGCAAGTCAGCTTGCCTTCAAGCCAGATGTCCTCATGGTCATAAGGTGGCTGCCACGTATGTATACATCACCTCTTCCTACAGAATACTCAACAGGTACACGACTCTTTATATTTGTTTGGCCAGAATTTTGTCTTGATACAAATCTCAAACAAGTCACTAATAAAGGAAATAATAACACTGGGATTGTCTCAAAGAAATTCACAGCTATACAGGGAAGAGTCACCCAAAATTCACCAAAATGGAAAAAGATGTTGGGAAAAGATATGCCCAACAGGGTTACTCTAATTTCATTAATGCCATTTGTAGTCCATCTCTTGCTCCTTTCCTCTAACCTTCTCTCCTGTAATTCCTTTCGTCTCAAGTCCTGCATTCCAGACGTACTACTTGTTCCCTAAATGTATCATGAAGCTTCTACTCAACTAGATAATTTCTGATCTGTGTAATTTCCTCTGTCTTCTTACCTCTGCCTGTTCTTCCTCCTCCTCTGGAAAACATCAACTTGTCTTTCAGATCTCTACTGAAGCATTATTTCCTTTGTGAAGCCTTTCTTGACCTCAACTAATACCCTCCTCCATACCATGTCTGCCATTGCTATTAAATCAAAATACCTCTTTTTAAAAAACTGCTTCTGTTCCATCAGACTGAGAGCCTCTTACTGTTCTTTGAATCCCCATTTACTTAGTGCACTGTTACATACAGGAATTCCACACTGGCTTGACAAATGAAGAAAAACTGAATAAGAGGAATTGAATCTGACCCTATGTGAGGTTTCTAGTAGTTTTTCTCATGTAAGTCTTCTTCTATGGGGAAATCTTTGAAAGAATAGTCATTCAATGGTTCAGAGGGAACTGTACTCTGAGCTCCGTGTGCTCCACAGCTGACTTGGAACTGGAGAGGATTCTGAGATTTCCAGTGCAGAGGTCCATGGAGTCTTAAATTCTCACTTGGAGAACTGCCCATGTCCTTCATCAGGCAGTCATCCAGACTGCAGCACTAAATACCATCGAGGCTACAACACTAGGAAACCACTTTGTCATGGGTAAACCAAGACAGATGTCACTGAGCCTCTAGTGGTGTTGCCATGGTTATCACCTCACTGCCATCACAACAGATGTCACTTAAACAGAAGACACTCAGTCCCGACCAAGTCTGGGTAAATGAGAAAGGTTATTTGTTATTCTCATTGATGAAAAAGATGAAGATTTCTCACCTGGGATTAAAAGTTTATAAATTGTGGATAGAGTAAGCAAATTACAGAGACCCTAAATGGTTGTCCAGGGAAGAGAGTTGCACAACATTAGTTGTTTCTAAGGCAACAACTTCTCAGATTTATGCCAGAGCTTTGGAACCATTTCCCTTTAGAGCAGATAATTATATGCTCATTTGTCTCCAAAGAAGCCCTTGAAATCTCTTCTTTCTCAGAAAATCTATTTGGTTATATATTTTAAAAACTAACCCTGTTTAAAAGATGGAAGTTTACTGAGAACATTCTCGAATCCCCAGACAAATGCTTGTGGAGATAGTTCTGCCCTCTTAACATTTGATTACTTTTCCATATGGCTTCAATTCAGAGTTTCATCACTGCCACATGACTGCTGTTTAAAAATGGCATATCCAAAGGATTATTAATATGTTGACGTCTCATTGGGGCCATTATTGATGGCAGTGAGTCTGTACCACAAAATGCCTTGTATGATCAGATTTACTGGAGACAATGAACTAAAACTAGAGGTGAATTCCTAAGGCAAATGCCAGCCTCCTTGTGCCACAACCCTCCTGCTCACTTCTTCTTTGGGCATAGTGTAATGGATGCTCAGCTCAGTCTTTGCTTATGATTTGCCTGTCACACACTGAACTACCTCTCTACCCTGCTCTGTCCCGACCTTACCAATAGTGTCCTAGCCCAAAACTTACTGTTGTTGGTTCCGGTTCTACAGAATGTGTCTGGGAAGCTGAGACTGAAAACAACCATATTATCCTTTTTGTTAGAATCTTCAAATTATAAATACTTGAAGACTGAAATATTAGGTCTCTTTTACTTCAAGCCTCATCATCTTTGTTCATGTCCCAGGTATATCACTGTCCGCTTGGGTAGCTTTGGTAATTTGCTTAATCTTTGTTTCAATGAATAAATGAATGAATGACATAGAGGTAATTTATAGCATCAACCTTATAACATCGTCCTGAGGATTAAGTGAATCATAACTGTAAAGGGCTTAGAACGTGGTCTGGTATATTTATAAACACTATACAATTTTAGCTACAATTATTATTCACTCTCAGTATCTAGCATGATCTTTATCATATAGCAAACACTAAAAGGTAAGACAAAAAAAAAACCAATTGAATTTGACTTTCCACCCACAAATAGGGCATGAGGGTAAGGATAATTCACTAAATAAATGCTCATTATTGCATACTATAATTCCTGATTGATTTTTGTTTCTTGGTTGGCTAGTTGGAAACATGTCTCCTTTTCTTGGTTGGATATATGGCCATGTTCCTCAGAAGCCCTTTGAGGAAAAGGGACAGTGAGAGCTCTGGCCTTCTTGTAAGTTCTAGTTCTGGCATGCCCATCGAATGTTAGCATTTTGGAAGTTCAGAGGAGAGGAGAATATACTTGGCTGGAAGTTTAGAAAAGGCCTCAAGAGGAGTTAACATCATAACTGAACCCTAAAGCAATTTCAGTGGAGCACCTTTGTAAAAAAGAAAGCAGCCATAGTACTAGGCAATCATAAAGTACCGTATGTGCAAGAGAAATTGAGCTGTCCATGTGGACATGACCCACTTATGAATTCAGAGCACTGATTTATTCCCTCACCCTGTTACTACCCATTTATACCCTCTAGGTTTACAAAACAGCCAAGATTAACTTCAAGATAATGTTAATAAATAACCTGTTTTTCCTTTCCAGTTCCTGCCAGGATCTCATAGCATCATTACCCAAAAAAATCAGCTATCTAGTTTTTTAAAATCTTAAAAAGTTAGTCTATTTGATTTTGAGGTAGAAAGCAGACTTTTCAGGTGAGATTACCATACTTCTGTGCTCACACAGAGCACATAATAGGTATGCAAATAACTACAACAAGTGGCTGGCTAGAAGTAATAAAAGAATCTACAGATGGAAAAACCACTGCATTGCCAGTAAAATAGATAAGTAAGGACCAAGCACTGTATTTTCAAATAGTACAGTCTCACACAAAAAGATCTGATGACCCATCTTAAAGACCTTCGGTCAGGATAGAATCCTTCAAAGAAAGAACATGACCACTGGGGTTACTCACAAGCAGCTGATATCTGTCACTTGAGTTTGTTTGCATCAGAAGTGATGGAGCAATGTTTCTCAGTCTTCCACACCTCATGGGAAAACTTTTCTCTCCAATTATCTGAGTCTCACCATGATGGAGACATTAACTGTTCATAGGCACACTATTACTATATTGGTACACATGTCTCTAAGTTAGCAAAAATAAATAAAACAAACTTATGGCTTGAAAATATAGTTCACCACAGATCAGATGGCAAGGGGAAATAATCCAATTTCTTTTTTTTTTTTTTTTTTGTCTTTTTCGTTTTTATCGGTACCAGGGATCGAACTCACGACTGCCTGCTTGCAAGGCAGGCGCTTATGCCGCTGAGCTAAACCCCCAGCCCCTAATAATCCAATTTCTTTAAAAAGCTGAATGATATTAAAATGGGGGTAGAGAAGGAAGAACAGTCATTAAGAATTTTCTAAGAATTAACAATCAAGAGCAATGTGTAGGCTTTGAGTGGATTCTGATTTGAACAAATCAATGCATTTTTCAGACAATCAGAAGCATTTGAACTTGAAATAGATATTAGGCGATACTAACAAACTATGACTAATTTTTCTAAATGTGAATGGTGCTGTGATTATGGTCTTTTATCCTTATTTTTTTTTTTTTTTTTTTTTTTTTAGAGACACCTACTGAAGCATGTGGAGAATTTCTTCTGTGAGATTTACTTTTGAATACTGCAAGAACAAGTGAAGCAAGGAAGGGGGATGACAGGGCAAAAGATGAAATAAAATTGGCAAAATGCTTGTAGTTTTGCGTGGTGCGTGCATGAGTTCATTATACCGTTCTCTTTAATCTTGTATAAGCTTAAAATTTGCCATAATAAAAGTTTGTAAAATCTTCCCAAGCCCACTCATCTTGGTTAACTAAATACTATATGCCATTTACACGTGGCCTGCAGACAAAGAAATTGCTCCACTTAATGGGTGAAGCAAGCTAGGAGAAAAGAGCTTCTGAACATTTTATTCTGTCCCTACTGCTCCACTGTTGGGTGAAACACCCTAACCCACCATTCCCTGCGTGTGAATATGATAGATAACAGGCAAGTTTCTACCTGTGATCATCTTGAGTCCCTGACTTCTCGGTGACAAGCCAGATACCTCCATTTGCTTGTCTCAGGCAAGGTCATGAGATCCCGAACAAAGGAACATGTCCCAGAGCAGCTGCAGTCCTTGGCAGAGGGTCCCCCTTCTGCCACTTCCCATTCTTCCCCATCACAATGGGATCTGCTACCACATTTATTCCTGTCTTCTCCAAAGCTGTTAAAACAGAAATGATGGTGCTCCTTTCTTAGTCCTTAGATTCTTTTCTCAAAGAAGTGACCTGATTATTAGGGGCTCAACATTTTTACTTAAAAAGACAGAGTTGGATGCAGTAAAACTTAAAGCATTCTCATATCAGGTTGTTCTGACCTGTCCAAAACATCTCCAGTCTTTACTTATTACAAAGTAAAACCTAATCGGCATCAAAACCTAAGTATGGTCAGTGCTGTTTTTCTTGATGCAGGTGATTATATTCAGAAGGAAACCATTTTTTTTTCAGCTGTCAAGGAACATTTTAAGAATATATATATTTTTAAATACATTTATATACATTTTAAGAATACATAAGAATATATATTAAGAATATGCAATTTTAGTAATAATGGAGAAAACAAAACATGAAATAATACTCTACTATGGTAGAGGTAGAAATTGGGAGAAAATCTAATACCTTCTACGCACTGAACACTTACAATGTGCCACACTGTTTATATATTACCTCTACCCTCAAACCACCATTCAAGCCAGGCAACATCCTCTTCATTTTGTGGAAGGGCAAATCGTTGCCCTGGGGGTGAGTAGCAGGCTTAGAACACCACATATCACTATATCTGACTCCAAAGTGTAGACTGTTAACTTACTCATCCAAATGGGTGGAGGAGAGATCCAAGATTTTATAACTGTACATATCCTATGAGGAAATTTTTTATAAAAAATACTACCTAGGATTAAAAAGAGATAGACTAAGATATATACCATGCTTCTAATTGGTGATGATTTCTCCTTAGTAGGATTACTATATGCATTCTTCTCTTTCCTTCTCTGTATTTTAAAAAAAAATTTTAAGGATACATATTGCTTTTATAGAAAGATAAAGACTTATATTTATTTTTTCTAAATATAGAGAAGGTTTAGAATTCTAAATTCTATTTGCAGTAATTATCTGTCTCCTGTGAAAACGGGAAACCAGCTGACCTAGCAATATGTCTTTGCTCAAAGACAACAAGACCCAAAGGACTGGAAACAACATCCAGAAGAGCTGTCAGTCCAAGACTTAGGGCAAAAGAGCAACATCCCCATAAGCAGCCAAATGATCCATCTCAGATCTGCTCAGCTGTTATCTCCCTCCTGTGATTTCTCATCCTGTGAATTATTCCAGTGCTTGTATATTTATTTTTTAAACACACAACAGAGGAGTTATTCTCCAAGTCTCTATCAGCTGAAGTATTAACAGCTTCCAGCTGAGAAAATATCTTTTCACTTTGCTTAAGCCTAATCATTATTTTCTCCCCCCTACAGGGGCTTCAATATAATATAAAAGATCCCAGTACAAAAGACCCTAAGGATGATTTTTATAAAGTTACTTGTAGACTCACAGTGTATAATTTGGGGTATACATCTATTTAAAGATGTTAGTAGTTCAGCCTTTCTTTCTAGAAATAATATCTTTGCCCCTCATTCTTTGAAAGCCTAAATATAAATGTACTTAACTAAAAAATAGAAAAGAACAAAAGACTTCCTTTAGACTTGTCATCTTACTTCTTGATTTCATTTTAAAAAATAAAAATTATAGAGATAGGGAACTGTGCACTTACAACTTTTAATTGTCTAAAACATAGAGCTGTTTCTCACCACCTATGCAGAAAAGTGCCCCACTCCAAAGAGAAGATCTTCTAAATAGGAATACTCTGAGCACCCAGCTTGTCCTCTGGCCCAGGATTCCTGTATGAAATGGATCTGACCCAAATACAGAATTTTCTCCTGAGAGTTTCAGATACCTTTCAGAAGTCTTGCCAACTTCCCAGAGTATAACTTTTGTTAATGGAAGAAGTTAAGAATGCATCTCCTTCACAAACCAGTTTCCTTTTCTTCAAGACACAGACACAGCACAGACATTGCAAATGTCTCCCATTTGCCTTCAGAACAGTAAAGAAGAAGTGACTTGTAGGCACCCTAGTCAGCAGGTGGGAACCCTGGTCCCTTATCTGTCTTTTTCTACCCAAGTGGCATTCCTTTTTGTCTTCCTTGTATACCAATAACTTTTACTCTTCTCCCCTTTATTTTCTTTTTGTATTATATTTTAATAAATAAATAATAATATTCTCTTAAACTAAGTATGGTAGTACTTACTATGGTAGTACTCCCAGCATTGTAGAAGGCTGAGGCAGGAGGACTGCAAATTTGAGCCCAATCTAGGTTTACTGAGACTCTTTATAAAGCAAAACAAACAAAAAACAAAAACAAAAAAACGTTCTTTTAAGGTTTGATGACCATAACTCAGTGAGAAAGCCTGGGTTCAATCCCCAGCACAGCATAATTAATTACTTAATTAATTAATAATGTTCTCAGAAAAAGAATAAATTTCCACTGCCCAGACTCCCCCTAACCTGTTCTTTCCTCCAGATACTACATTTTTGTAATATACTCAGAAAATCCTCACTCTCAAAAGTTGTGTCTTGATCTATGGAATTTTATGAATCGGTCAGCCTAAAAGAAGACTCTGCTGTGGTCTGGCCACAGCAAATAAGAGACTCACTGAAGTCAGTGCTGGACTCTTCCTAGAGGAGTAGCAGGAAAATGTTTTTATATAACATAATTTCAGTCTCCTTTCCTGCAAGGCGGCAATAAGAGGGGTCTCATCACGTCGCCATTAGAATTTAATGAGCTAAAGAATGGGAAGCCCCTAGCACATGGTAAATAATCAATACATGTTAGCTTGTTAGCTCCCGCCTTGCCTTCCCTTCACTTATTCACCCATTCAATTAATATTCAATGAGCCAGCATCTTCCCAGACTTGAATCACTTCCCAGTGGTAACATGAGTTAATGCTTCGGGACATGCCAGGTCTCCTCCAGGCTAGTAGGATGCGATTTAGTGCCCCTTAGCATAACGCACTAATTGGTCCCTTAGTGACCTGAAAGAGTTAATGCGTTGTTGTAGAATTTAATCTACCACTTCCTGACAAAATGAGTTTTAGCATTTTTATAAGTTCCCTAGAATTATAGTACACAAGTCCCCACCCCTTTACCGATACACACTGCAACTCCTTAAAAGCAGTAACACAGGCCAAATAATGGAATTAAATTGTCCTTTTAGAGTTTACTGAGTATTTTTTTTCTGGTCATGAAAGCAATACATTATAGGAAATTTGAGGTGCATATATTAAATAACTCAAAGTTTTTGTAATTTTACAAACTCCAAAAAAACAGTTCTCAGGAAACTGTATAAATTATTCTGCTTTCTATACTTTTAAAATTCTTATATAATACACAAATATATAATCCATAATTTATATACTTTCATATGTACTTTATGTATTATATGTTGCTTTTATTAGAGTTGAGTTAAGAACATATTTCACAGTCACTGAAACTCATTAAACTATTTTAACAACAAATCACATGGACATGCCATGATTTGTTTCAGCCACAAGTCTATTTAGGTAATGTTCTCTTTGTTTCTATAAGTGATACATATAAGTACATTCTATATACATATAATTCTATGTACATAGTATAGATAGTATACGTAGTTTGTGTCCTCAGTTTTTAGGGGGTTCAAAATTGGTTAGGTAAATGCAGGCCTACTAAATCACGGATTACTAACTTTTAACCTAGACTCTAAGAAAAACCTGTTGTTTTTCTTAGAAATAAGATTCTTAGATGCAAAGTTATCAGGTGAAGGGGAAACATGATGGAGGCTCTCAATGAAGACTGACCAAGCCCTGCAAAAGCCACCTGAGCTACACAGACCTCTTCTCACCACGCTCTGGCCATCACCAGAGTCACAGGGTGAACGCCCCGACTCCAGGGATCACAACAGACTGCGCTTTCCCAACTGTCAATCTAGCAGCTGAGCAGTGGTGAAGGGCAAAAAATGAAAAATAATCAGACTGGCCATGCCAGGGGGAACAGATACTGAGGCTCAGTAGGTCTTGGAGAGGCTGACGGGAAAATTGAGGTCTCGTGGAAAAGGAGAACAAAGGTAGGAGTTCAGGATTGTATGGCTGTGAGGTTGGCATAGCTAGCAAGCCAGGAAATGCCAGTCCTGCCATGGTTTGGTTGATCACTACCTCTGGACTTGTACTGTAAGGTGTTCTGGAGAAGTCTTCTTGGCTTGCAAGGACAATCTGGGTTCTAGTCATTGACTGTAATTTTTCGCAGCCTCAGTTCTGTTTTGGGGTGACTGCTTTTATTTAGGGGATGATTTCATCTTAGGGCAACTGTGCCCAGAGGCTTTGCTCTTCCTGAAATTCAAGTGGACTGCAGGTTTTGGGCAATGATGGAAGACTTACAGGTGCCACTCTAAGGGTCTGAAAGTTGAATGTTTATGAATCTTGAAAATACCATAGTTGGTGTCCTCAGTTTTTAGGGGGATCAAGACTGGTTAGGTAAATGCAGATCTAGTAAATCACAGATTACTAACTTTTAACCTAGACTCCTTAAGTGATGATTATTTCTACCTGCAAAACTGAATAGAGATCTGACCCAAAGTTTTAAGGTAATAAAGGAGACAGATTTAAAATGGGTAGAGAGGAAAAGCTTTCATATTTTTAGGTACTCACTGATATCTGTAGTCCTAGTTCTAAGTCCAGCCCTATGTGTTTCCACTAAGCAATCTATTTTACTCTGATAAGTAAAGCATTAAATTTTATTTCTGTTTTTATTTCCATCAATATGATTACTAATGAGGTTGAGCATTTATTCTTGTTTATTAGCCATTTTTTATCTGTTCTGTGAATTGTAGGTTTATGCTTTTGCCTATTTTATGAAGAATATAGAGGTTTTATTATCAGTTATATTAACTCATTATATATTAATATCTTCCCACTGTTTTATTTTTAATTTCTGAAATATTTACTCCACTGAAAAGGGCCATAGACCTCGAGGAAAGCTAAGGTATTTTTCTTGTTAATAAATATATCCCATCAAGCTATCAATAATTCATAATCTCCTCATTTGATTTTAAATTTTTATGCTGTTTTTGACATAAAATGTTTAATTTTAAATATTAAAATCAAATCTTTTTCTCTCCTATTTAGTGCATTGTATGTTCAGATAGTACTTCCCTGCTTGGAACCAGGTAAATAGTCACCTAATATCTTTTCTAATTTCTTATAGTGGTTTCATCTTTCATGTTTTACTTTCTAATTCATCCAGAATTTATTCTGTAATATACTAAGCATGTAAACAGATGTTTTTCAAATAATAGCATTCATGAAAAACTCACTCATTTCCATATTAATTCCCTATAAATTATAATCCATGGCTATACTTTATGTTGTTTCCCAGAACATTAGTTTTCATCTTGGATTTTGAAGTCTAGTAGTTTGGATTTTTTTTTTTTTTTTTTTTTGTCTTCTTTTGAGATGGGGTCTCCCTATGCAGTTCAGGCTGGCCTTGAGCTCACTTTGTAGCCCAGGCTGGTCTCAAACTCGCAAGGATCCTCCCATTTCAGCCTCCTGAGTGCTGGGATTATAGGTGTGAGCCACCACACCCGGCTTCTGTAGTTTGGATTTTTACTTTCTAAAATGTCTTGCTTTTCAAAAATATTTGTATCTGCATTAAATGGCTCATTCCTTCAGATAACAAAATTTCTATTACATACAAATTCCTGAACTAGTAGACTTTCTAATATTCCTTTCTTCTTTCTTCCTGCTGGTGGCATTGTTCAAAGAAAGAGTGGGCCTAGCTTCCATGGTAAATTTATTTCCTAGGCTCCACTGGAACAAGACTGAACAGGTAAGTTCATTGTGGTAATGACGCAGTAGTGGTTTAATATAGCTACAAATTCCTTAGTACTCTTCCCTTCAGAAGGTGGAAGCAACTGTCTTGATTCATTTTGTGAAGCATTAGCAAAAGACCTGACACTGAAGAATCATGAAGAACGGAAATTCATCGCCCACTGTAGTGGAGGCTGGGAGGCCAAGGCCAAGGCACTGAGCTGGATGTCTGGTAAGGTTCTCAGGGCAGAAGACAGAAAGACAAGTCACAAAGGCCCTGATCTTACTCGTATGGAGAGACTCGTATGGAATAAGCATCTTACAGGTTCCGCTACTTAGTACTGTCACACTGACAATTGCCATGTTGTGAGAACAACACTGAGACCTTAGAAAGGCCAAATGGTCAGTACGGGCCTCCTTCCAGCTGCCACCTTAGAAATAGACCCCTAATCATACTTTCACATGACTGTCAACATCCACATCAAAACATTAGGAGACAGCCTAAATCAACATGCCTTGCTGAGCCTCTGTGGAATCCTTGACCCACAGAAATTTTAAAATAATAATTACTTGGCTTTTCATTAACCTATTATATTCCCTTGAGTACTGTTTCCTTGCTAGATTATTTTGTTGTATACAGAGATATGGGCAGAAAGCTTCTGGAAACTCTTTACAGTTTGGTAAATATGTAAAGATACTGCAGGAACCACCCTCTCTTTTCTTTAACTTCTTGAAGGCAGATGTGGTGCCTGCAATGGGACAGCTAACTTGCCATGATTGAGGCTTCTGTATCAGTGTGAAGGTTGGTGCCTTACGGATGATGGGGCAGAGATGCCTAAATATACTTCTCAGTAGCTGAAACAATATCCATCAACCAACTGGTAACAATGCCTAAAAATCAGCAAAACATGTCCAATTTGGGGGGGAAATGCTATGCTTGAGCTACTCTTAGCCGGGTAACTTGTTTCCATCCTTAGTTTCGTTACTAACTAACATTTGGAACCAGATGTTGCGGCACAGTCCACACACAGCTAGGCACTTGTATATTTAATTAGAGTACTGAATGACCCATGCTGACAGCTCTAATGCAATAAGAAATAAAAGTAGACTTCCTTTTAACACTTAGGTTATAGAAATAATGGAAAGTGAATTAATAAGTGATAGCAGAATTTAGGTTTCCTTGGGGGAAAATGCTTCAGAGTACTTAGCATATGGATGAATATACTCCTCTCACATCACCTTTTTTGTACAGATGTGGATTAACCATCAGTCATATTGCTTGCAATCAGGTATTGATCAGAATTCTTTGCCCATAAAACTTGAAACAGAATGAAAAATATTTGCCTTGTATTTAAGTTCTCAGAGACTATGTTTTAAAGCAACTGCAATCTTTTATAAAATATAAACTACACCTAAAATACTGTGCATTGTACTTATACCTAAGTGGTCTGTTCTCAGTACTTCCCAGAGGGATCATCCATATATTTCACTTAAACTTCAAAGCCCAAAAATATATTTTGACATAATTCTTATATTTTGCAATGTGTACTCTTTTATTTTTTTTTTTTACAATATTATCCTTTATACAGCTACCAGGAAAGCTCAGGTATAACAGGCACAATATCAAGTAACTGTGAGAATGCAGAACAACTCACACTCTCAAATCGGAGTGTGAATCGCCATCATCATATTAGAAAAGTCTATTTTCTAATACTGAAGATATGTACACTCTTTGGCTCATCAATTCCACTCCTAAGTACATAATCAATAACAATAATACATAAGTTCAGCAAAAGTTATGTACACAATGTATACAGCAAAACTGTAAGCAGCCCAACTGTTTACCAGCAATGAAAAAGGTAAATGTACAGCCCCAGTGACAAAAATATGAGAGCCATGAGAATGAATAGCGCTCCAGCACTGATGGCTTTCACACTATAGTGCTGAATAAGAGAAGTTACACGAGACAACTGCTACGTTTATAAAAGTTCACAGGGTGCATTTTTTTAAAGTAGGATACGCAACACTCCCTTTAAAATGGGGCTGTTTCTTCCCACTTATTCCTGCAGTATAATGTCTAGAAGTCACAAACTGCCGGCTTCTTGTAACCTCTGAAGTTTTGCTTTGACAAACCAAAAGCGGAAGAGAAATGTATTCACTCTGTGAACCAAAATCAAACAAAAGCAAAAGTTATGTCAAATGATCCAAAGCCCAGGGCAGTGTGTTGCTGGGATAGAGGATAAAAGGATAATACCTGGGTCAGGTTCACTTTTTTTTAACCCAGTTTAGAACTAAGTTGGGCCCCCAGAGAAAGATATTAACAGAAGAGATGGTAGAGTTCACCTCTCGCTCACTTTCTTATTTCTGACTTAATGTAAGGGTGAGAAACGGATAATACAGCAGGCTGCAAGTAGCCACATCTGGGTTTGCTGTCTACCTTACTGCAAACACACTTGGTTTGGGTGATTCCCAGTCGTAGCCTCCCATGGGTTACCCACCAGCAGTATGGGTGACTGGAAAGGCATCAAGCCCAGTGCTTGTTTTTGACATCTACCAAAACTCTTTTCCAGACACAAGACTCGACTATCAGATAGAAAGCCGCAAGTCTCTGTCCAGCTCGCTCTGCCTCTCACATTAGCCCGTGGGCACATTTTCTCTGAATATAAACAATGTGTGTTGAAGAGGCTCTTCATTGCTCTTTGGGAACTTTGGAGGATTTATCTGGAGGTCAGAGTCTAAGATGGTGAGGTTTGTTTTTAAGATTTACCCTGAAAATCAGATCTCCAGCCAACCCCCAGAGTCATACTGGAACATTCCTTCTGCATCTTGAACATGTTTTCTTACAAAAATGGACCCAGAATTTACTCAGAAAAAAGGAGGCCTAGAGAATAGCTTAAATATTTTTACAATAAAAGAATTCTCATAGACTATATGGTAGAAAAGCACTATATATCTATACAGTTTTCATAATTTATACATGGTAAAACTGTGTATCTGCTAAAAAGAAAATGACATGCACCTTTCCTTCTTCAGGTGCCCTGAATCTGGAAGTTTAAAATAGTTTTTTGTAGCACCTCTCTGGGATTTTGACAGATGCTTCAGGCTATTGGTAAACTTTAAAGAGATTTAAGAAGAAACTGCATTGCACCATTTTCTTTTAATCTGTGTACATAGTTGTCTAGTTATGTGTGGCTTTAAACCATTCAAAAGCTGGAAGCATTTTAAATCTTATTTGTTTCGTGAGTGGACTATTCATTAATGAGCTTATCTGCTTGGTTGCTTCTCAAGTTAAATCTTATTTCTACATCTACTTTTTCTATTGACATTTTTTTCTTTGATTTGTTGGGCACAATTTGATTTGTTGGCTTGTTAATTCTACACTGCCCAGAGTTGGGAGGTTTTTTTAAAAGCCTCAGCTTCAAGATACTCATAGCTTGCCTCTGTTTAAAGGTAGATGTTTTAAACTTAGAGTGTTTTTTCCCTTTACCACACAGTTAAAGGCTAACTGCATACATCCATTCCTATCCCAGTTCTCCTCAACTCTACATGTCACTGTTGTGCACATATAATAAACCTCTTCTGGTTAAAGGTTCATAAAGACTTTAAGAAAACATTCATTGAAACCACTCCTCACCAACAATTCTACTATGCCTTTACTTGAAAGTACACATTTTAGACCAGTGATGGCAAACCTTTCAGAGCCTTAGTGATGCAAAGCACCCCCTGCAGTACTCGTGCCATAGGTTCCCCACCGCTGCCTCAGACCATAAGCACTCACAGATTTTCAGGGCAGGGGGGACCACCTCTCAGCTCACAGTTCTGGGTCTGTGTCCATGTGGGAATCTTCATGTATCTTCAGGGAGTTGTCTTCTAACCCTAAGAAGCGAAGTCATTTCTGCTCTCCGCACTGTTTTTTCTCAGTCCTGTTTACTGTCCCAGAAGCAATCCTAGGAGCCCTTACATCCAGGGACAATGAAGGTCTTGCTCAGTGAACAGGTCCAACATCCAAATTCTATCTGAGTCTTACACATGTCAACCCAAATAACAATCAAAGAGATTCTCCAAAGAACAAAATACTTATATTTGGACTAGCAGAGCACTGCAATGGAAAAACTCATGCAATAACACACTACAAGCATAATCAAGGAGGTTGAAGAAAGAGAAATATTTTAAGGTATAGAGAGGAGGATTATATCATATATTTTGAAGTGATAATCATTGGCTACTGTGATTAACAATAAAGCTAGCATGGGTTCATGGTTAAATGGACAGATATTAGGTAGATGTCCTTACAGAAGTATTTTTGCACTCTGTGTGTGTGTGTGTGTGTGTGTGTGTGTGTGTGTGTGTGTGTGTGTGTTAGATTGCAGTGGTGAAAAGAAAGCTTGCAATCCTAGAAGTCTTTTGTGAATAATTCTTACTGTTAGGTGTACATTTATAAGATTCTCCACTCCCATGAATTTCAGGTTGTATTTATTTATTTTTATTTAGAACCTGACAAAATGGTTCCATTTTGATTGTGACAACAGTCCTGTTTGCTTACATAGGAAAGTGACAAACACAAAGTTATGGCCAATTGGAGAGGAAGAATAAGGAATTGGCAAGTGCGGATCCTTATAGGGCACAAACCACAACATCTCTTTATTTATCCTCCTGATTTGCTTACAGAGAAGTTTGAAATGGCTGCATTGCCCCACATCTAAAGAGCAATATAATTAGTATTTTTGGGTCATGCTGATTTGGGTGGGAGGATATTTTAGACCATTAAAATCTGCCTGTGCTTTCCATAAGCTAAGTCCATTGTGAATTAAAGTTATTCACCCTTGGAATACAAGCTCTTTGTTTAGGAATTTTCAAGTATGCTTGTCAGGTACGTGCCCATCACTGGTAACATCCTCGGAATATACTTGTCCTCTCCCTGACATCAGTAAATCCATTTGCTCCCAGCTGTAATTTATCTCTTGATAAATCATGCTATCAAGTTGAAGTGTGAAAGCAATACCCTCGGGACATAAAGTAGCTCTAAATCTGCTGTTTGGTTAATTTATTACTATTATTAGGGAACTGACAGGATTACTTTAAAAATCAAGTGCTCAGGGGCCTCAGATTTTTATCAGGTCTTCAGTACTGGGACAGTGCTCAGTCACGGCTGGCTGACCCCACCACTTCCTCCAACCTCCCTCTGCTACCTGTCCCTTCGGAGCATTCTTGTCTGAAGAGGCGAGTGGCTGAAGCTCCTCTAAAATGTTCAAACAGATAGTAGGTCTGACAATCAGAAGAGAATAAAGCCTTAGGGCTTTTTTCTCAAGAAAGTTGTTTGCTATCTGAAGAGAAAGACTCTTTATTCAGCCTATGGCAGTGTGACACCATGCATGTTGAAGGATAACCTGCTAACTGACCCAGGGCAGACAGCAGCCCCAATCCAAGAGCTAGAGGATGTGCCTGGAAATCCTATCTCTGGTGTTTCCTCATGGTGTGACCTTCGATGAGTAATTTAATGTCCCTGAGTTTCTATAGCTACAAAACGATGCTAATAATAGGGTTTTTGAGAGAATTAATTAAAGCATGTAGAAATGCTCAAATCATATGTTACCAAAAATGATACTTGCTCTTAATACTACATTTTTAAAGGAAGAAAGCGTATAGAAGATCATCAGTCTTAATTTGTGAGTAGCCATCCCTCAGTACTACTAGGATTTTTTTTGAATGTGGAATCCAAACCAGCATTAGGCATTAAGATAGATGGCAAATGAAGATTCCTTTGTAATATTTTTCATACCTTAGAATCTCATGAATTGCAGATCAAATTGTATTACAACATCAATCAGAAAGAAAAGAAAAAGGGCAAAGAAAGAGGAAAGAGAGAGAGAGAGAGAGAGAGAAAGAGAGAGAGAGAAAGGGCTTATGAAAGACAATTTAAGCTAGAGTCAACCAAACAAACATTTCAGAGTATTTAACAGTTTCGAGCATTTAGCTTATTCTTTGTTGTAAAAGGAAACGCTCTGTAGAAATTACCAGGAAGCTTGTCTGAGTGCATGTAAGTGGAAAATCAGGAAAATAATTAAACCCAGGCTGTTGTTCTTCCCACTCTCCTTTTAGACACGCCAGCCTTCTCCTTGACAACTGCTTTACTTCCATGGCCAGCTCAGGGCCTTTGAACTTCACAGTCTCCCAGCCTAGGATATGTTTCCCCCGTCTCAATAACCTCCTTTTGTTCCTTGATGCAGACCTAAGGACAATTGCTACCTCCCCGGCATAGTTTTTATAAACACCACTCTAGAACAGTCTCCATACCTAATATCCACTAATCACTTTGTACCTTTGGTACTACCCGCTATTACTATTATTATATTATTTTGCCTTACACTAGAATGATAGAAGAACATACATTTGTCCATGTTATTCACCATTACTATGAATGATTAAAATCATTCTTTGTATACAGAAAAAAGAGTAAAATACCTGACTTCTAGAATTTAAAGGCAGAGAGATTTAATTCTGCTCATTAATTTAAGCTGATTCAGTTTAAGGTCATCTGGCTCCAAGGCAGAAACATCTTGGCAGAAGAGTTTCGTGGATAAAGACTTTCAACTCATGGTGATTAAGAAGCAAAGCAGGTACACAGTGCCAGCTAGGAACAGGAAGACCCCCAAGGCCAGGCCTTCAGGACACACCCAGACACACCCTGAGGGGATCCCAATCAAGCTGACACTCTATCCTAATCACTACATCCACTCTGCATACTGCGTTTCTGTTTATTTTGGGTTTATTTTCCTGACTTTTTATTGAGGGATAATTCACATACAACAAATTCCTGTTACTTAAAGTGTACTATTTGAAGAGTTTTGACATACTCATATAGCCATGGAACTGATATAGGGGAATGAAACTCCTCACCTACTCCATGTCCAGTATGAGTTCATGTTCTCTAAAACTGAAGAATGAATTTTAGGAATAACAGAGGTTAAGAATGAAATATATTTATTGAGAGAAAGAAAGCTTCTGTCTGAGAGACAGAAAGGGTCCCAAGTGGGTTGCCAGGGACTCTCTTTTTCCTAGGAACTTCTATAAAGTAAAATCATGAGATTAGATAGGTCAGAGGTGGGGAAAAATGGGAACTCGCAAGGTGGGCATAAGGCGGGACAGAACTGTGATCAACCAATGAGATTAATTGTTCAGGTAGAATTGATTAAATTAGGAACAAATGGGGGAGCGAGTCACATAGCAAGCAGGCATGCTTCACAGCAGTGACCCTGTAGGGGGTGGGATGCTGACTCCTGGCTTCCTCAGGCTGATGGAGAACTATCTGGACCATGGATCCTTAGGATGTGGGTGTATTTGCTTTGCTTTTGTCTTGAGATCTGGCCCTCAGTAGGTGATTGTCTCTTTCAAGGCTGCAAGGTATCCTAACTTCTGCTCCGGCTACTTTGAGGGCCCAGCCCTATCTGACTGCCTGTAATATTTCTAACTAACTCAGCTGTCTATAACAGAACCATCACTTCAACTAAGATAAGAAACATTTATATCAAGTTTGTAGATTTCCTTATCTCCTTTGTAAACTTTTCCTCCTATCCTCTCACCCCACCTGTTCCCAATCTCAGATATTCTTAATATTTCATACAAATGGAATCATACTTTTATTTGTTTTTATGTTTGTGTAGGCCTATATCCTTTCACTCAGTACAATTATTTCAAAATCTATCCATGTTGTACCAATCTATAGTTCTTTGCTTTTTCTTGCTAAGTGATATTATATTGAATAGCTATGTCATAATTTATTTACTTAGCCACCTGTTGATGGATATTTGGATTGTTTACGTTTTTTCAATTATGAATAAATCTACTATTAACATTCATGTGTATACAAATCATTGTATAGACATGTTTTCAACAAACACCTAAGAGAAGAACACTTGATCATATAGTAGATGTCTGCTTAACTTTTAAAGAAACTGTCAAATTATTTTCAGATAGAGTTGTCCCATTTTATATTCCCACCAGCTGTTCATGATTGTTCCAGGTGCTCTACATCATCACCAACATTTGGTATTCTGACAGCAACATCTAATTGAAAGACAAACCTGATTATGCTGTTCTTCTGCTTAAAATTATCCATGATTTCGTGCTCCCTGCAGTATAAGGCCTCCCTTCCTTCAGGCTGTTTACAAGTTCTCGCCACAGAGATATCTACAACCACAATTCCTTTTCCAGATTCTCAGCTCTCAGATTTTCCAACCAAGCCCACAAGGCTTCCTCGATATTCCCCCAACCACACAATACTCATTCGTGACCCTGGGCCTTTCAACACCTGTTTCTGCATTTTCTCTCTGTTACAAGCTAAATGCTACCTCTGCTGCTACCTCCTAAAATATACATGTTGAAGTTCTATCTCCAATACTTGGAATTTGACTGTATTTGGAGATAAAGCCATGGAAGGTATTAAAATTAAAATAAGATCACAGGAGTAGAACTAGTCTAATATGACCAGTGTCCTCAGAAGAAGAAACGTGGACCCAGACACAGAGGGAGAGAATACCATGTGAATGCACAAGATGATGATCATCTACAAGCCAAGGAGATGGCTGGGAACTGGCCCTTTCCTCAGAAGGAGCCATTCTTGTCCTGATACCTTGATCACAGACGTTCAGCCTCAAAACTGTGCAAACATAATCGTTTGTTGTTTAAGCCACTCACTCTGTGGTACTTTGTTTTGGCAGCCCAAGCAAATAATACACTTAACCTCTTTAATGAATTGTTGCTTTCTCTGTTAATTCTTCCTCCATTTCTTTTGCTCACATTTAATTGCCTCCTTATCCTTTTTGTGGTATTCTGTTCATTCCTTTCTTGGGAATTTCACCTCACTGTTGTAATTACTGGCTTAAGTCTCAGTCTGTTTTCCCCACGAGGCTACATTCTTTTGAAGATTTTTTATCTTTGTCTCCCAAGCAGTCTCAATTAGTCTCCCAACATAGCATAGGCTTCCAGGCATTTTTGTTGCATGAATTATCTAGAATAACACTGCTCAGCCATATTTCTCTCCCCAAAAGATTTCTACGGTCCTTTTCAGAAGAAAATGTTTTAGCAACCCCAGCTTGTGGTAGTTTATCCCAAGGAGAATGTTGGACAAAGCATAAAATGAAAGTGCAAGAGAGTTCATCTCAGCATTGAGTATGATATAAAAAAAATAATGAGCATAATTTGATTTAATAATGATTAATTTCATAAATTATGGTATGCCCCACAGGAATATTGTACAGTCAGTAAAAACAATGATAAAGATCTATATCTATTTCATGTAAAAAACCTGCCACCTATTATTAAATGAGAAAATAAAATACATAATTTTATGTATAGTGTAAGTTAGTCTATCAAGTAATATATGGGCAGACTGAAAGTACTCCTGCATATAGAAATATGTAGAAGGGTGTGTGCCAAGATATTACAGCATTTAAGCACAAATGTTAACATTTCAGGTGATTTTCCCCCTTTTCTTTATACATTCCAGAATAACTTAAAATTATAAGGAAGGTATGTATTAATTTTATAATGAGAATCAAATATTAAAGTTATTTCATTTTGAGGAAAATAATATTTTTAAAAAGGAGACTATTCAGACTCCACTGTGGGGCTCTTGGCCCTTCACCTGTGAGGGGAGGGAAGCAGCTCATCTCACTGTTACTGAACTTGCTGGGACCAAGTCAGCCCTGGGCCCAGATCACAACAATGGAAGTCAGCATGCCAAAAGCAGGAGCTATTGAGGTGCTTCTGCCTATCTTGCCTTGATCCAAACCTCAAAATGAATCCTGCCATCCAGCTTTAAGAGTTTAACTTTTGCCCTAATAACAATTCCCTTTAGATGCTTCAGTTAGGCAGATGTTATAATGCATGGGCAAAAACAACAACAGAAAAGCTATGATTAGCTAGGGACATGGCCATTCCAGTTCCCTAGTGAAAGGCTGGACTCTTCAATTCTAGTGGATCAAGAAAGAAGAGAAAATAGGAATTAGTGATGGGCTAGTGGGTTCCAAAATAACAAACTCAGTCCCTCAAGAAAGTAGATAAAGGACAATGTGTAACTTAGGATTCTCCAGAAAAATAGAATCAATTAGATGACAGATAGATAGATAGATAGATAGATAGATAGATAGAGATTTATTATAAGAATTATCTCCCACAGTGATAAAGGCCAAAAAGTCGCTCCATTTGCCATCTGCAAGCTGGAAAACAGGACATCCAGGAAGACCTAAGAATCAGCTGGGTTGGTTGCTGAGGCAGAAGGGAGTGGGTGTCTCAGCTCAGTGACGAAATTTGCTTTCCTTCATCTTTTCCTTCTATCTCAGCTGAATTGGATGACGTTTGCCTACGTTGGTGAAGCTGGATCTTCTTCATTCAGTCTACTGAAGCAAACCCTCATTTCCTCCAGATACACCCTCACAGACATACCTAACAATAATGTTTTATAGCTCTGCAGCCATTGCTTAGCCCAATCAAGTTAAAACATAAAATTAACACTCCAGAAACAAACAAAAGGAACGACTGGAGAGCAAGCCTAGACTTATTTGCATATGTGTTAGGGCACATTTACAGCTGCTAGTGGGACACAAAAAACTAAAAAGTGTCCTTCACTCCAAAAAAGAGATTAAAACACATACATACACAGAGAGAGAGAGACAGACAGGGAGATAGAGAGACAGAGAGACAGACAGAGAGACAGAGAAAGCGCACGCCTTAATTTTCAACAATACATGCAATACTTTTGGTCACACCAGCACACACGGATAATGATTATTAACTTCAGTTACTTACGTGACAAAATGGTATAGTGACATATTACTTAATGTTTTTCATTCTCATATTTCTCATAATTTTCCCTGTGGCATATATATATATATATATATATATATATATATATATATATATAAAAATCCCCCACCCAAAGGGGAGGATGAATATATCCACATGCTCATAATGTGACATCGGTGATCTTCCCCACCTAAAGGTAGGATCATGACCACAGGCCACGCCTCCCCTTGAACACCAGTGGGCCTTTGTAACTGCCTCCACTTGTTAAAGAATGCTGTGCAATTTATAGGGTTTGCCTTATAGAGATTCTGCCTGGTTCATCCCCCACCACTCCGTCACTCCCTGTCTCCTCCTTCCCTCCATCTCTGTCTCTGTCTCTTTTCTCCTTTCCATGCACTCTGACTCTCTGCCTGGAATCTTGCCCTTGGAATCTTGCAACCATTTTGTGAGAAAGCTCATAGGACACAGATGCAGTGGCCATGTGTGGGTCTTCCAGCTCACTGCCCCCACAAGGCCTCCAGCCAATAGCAACCTCCAGACACCACACTGACAAGTGCTAAAATGATTTTAATTTCTCATCTTTGATGATTTCCACATGAGGACCCAGATGTGGTGGGACAGAGACAACTTGCCTTGGCTTCACGAATGTCTGACCCACAGAAACTACAAGGAATTCTAAAAACCAAAAATTATGGCTGTTAGCAAAGCATAGCGCACCACCTGGCCCCTTGCCGCTGCTCTCAAGTTAGGTTGTGCAAAGAAAAGAGTGTCAACTATGTTTTGAATTTCATCTAGTTTTTTAAGTATCATCTCTATGACAACGATTTAAAGAAGTAGAGTCAAACTTAAAAATTCTAGCATTTGACTATCAAAAGACAAAGCCCTAGAAACTTAGAGGCATATTTTTACCTAAATGACAAATTTGGAAGAAAGTAACATTATGAGTGAGTATTACATTCTAATAAGATATTTAAACATCTCTCTGTTCTTAGAGCAAAGAAAAGAATCGAATCTGAGGGATAAATGGGGAAAAGATTGGATTCTCACAGATGAGGCTTCATGAAAGGACCCTAGATAGCACAGACCAGAGAAATTCATGGACACCAACCTTTATCAGTGAGATTGATGACAAGTACCAGAGACAGGAAATATCAGACATCTGAACAAATAATTCCAGCATGAACAGATGATGACCAGGGTCAGATCATCAACAATCCGTAAGTTTCAAGAACAACTTTACCCATCTGGCCTATAAAAACACTGGTATGAATGTCATTCACCTAGAATCAATCATAGTAAGTCTCTTACCTCCAGTCAGGAGATACTTGGAATACTTTAATATTCAAATTTATTTATTAGAAAATTAAGCAAAATTATTTATTTATCTTCCTAGGAGATTTTGTTGCCTTCCTCACTGCTTTGAGATTCAGTTTCTCTGTTAAACAGTAACCTCCAAGAGAGGAGAGAGATGAAAGGCCCAGAGAATGTGCTCAATGCAAATGTATTGAGAGAGTAAATAAATGAATAATAAATCTAACAAGTGCTGTTCTGGAAGCCTTGAATCATCTCAGCTCTGTCTCTAACAAGTGAGGTCACCTTTAAGGAGTCCCTGAGCCCAAGAGTCCTTATCATCCAGGCTAGGTGATCTGTGATTTGATCTCCAACACTAATGTCCCAGAGCACCACAAGCTTCTCAAACCAGGGATGAGACCTAATCCCTTTTACAGCCTTGGAATCCAGCATAGTGCCTGGAAAACAGTAGTTGCTTAATAAATGTTTGTTGAAGGAATGAAATAAACAGCTATGTTTCAAACTCTTAACAAGGACAATATGTAATTTGGTTGCCTTTTCAAGTACATAAATGTTAAATGAAAACTAAAAGAGAAATAATAAACCAAAAATGTCATAATGCCATTTTCATGGTAAGAAATATTTGCTAACTGCCCATCATTTAACGAGTAATGGTTTTATTGCCTGGGAATCTGAAACGGTTATTTGCCTGACTTACCTCTCCAGTACTCTGACCAACAGCTTCTCTGAGACATCTTTTGGCGGGCAGACATTGTCCCTGGTGCATTTTTTTAGTCAAAAGTATGTATATTCTATCATCCTTTATAATCCTCAGAACTTAAGGATTGTCCTTTACTTAAGTTTTCTGAGCTGCAATTAGGTTTGAATAATAATCAGGATTGTGGATCTTCTAAAGCAAAGGGACTTTATGAGAAAGTGCTATCTTGTGATTCTTCCAGGCATAGAGTTTTGGAGTTGAAAGATTTTTCCATCCATAAAATATGATTTTATCTTATTAATATTCTCCTTTGCAATTCAAGTACCAAGAACTGGAAAAATCTCTGATTGTCCTGCAGCAATGGCATTAAACACTCCTCATAACATACAGAACCAGAATCATACCATAGCTTAGTAAAATTGAACATTACTCTGTGACTGCTAATTTTCTACTGAGATGATTCTCTTTAACCAAGAAAAGAAAATGTAAAATCTTAAAAGAAAAAAGCTTTTTCTGATTATTAAGAAGGCTCTTTGATGATTTAAAGTACTAGTACTTTAAATTAAGTACTTTGATGATTTAAAGTACTAATAGACTATTTTGTCTTTGTCTTAATATTTACTATGAGGTAATGCTAAAACTATTTGCAACTAGAATGATGTAACTGACAATTTCTTTTTGAATCTTCCATTTGGTAAACTCAGTTATAATTGTATAGCAATGGTGCATTCTGTTTTAGGAGACTGCTGTATCAGCGTATTCATTTTTAACTTTTATTTTCAATTATCTGCAGTTTGGGATTTAGTTTCCAAAGTTAATTTGAGAGTTCTTCTCTTTTAATAAAGAAATCTAATTTGCCCATTTGGCAGTTGCCAGACAAACTCATTTAAAAACATAAACTTCTGATCTCTGAGTTTTGAAATATGCTTCTTAAACTTTCCTAATGTGTCTATCATCTATATGTCATCTATTAATTTTCCATATTCTATCAGTTTTAGTTTGCCTTTATAATGATGTGTGGACAACCAAACTGTAGTTTTTCTGGCTAAAAATGCATTTCATTGTTTGTTTGCTTGTTTGTTTGTTTTCCAAAGCCATAAAGAATAGCAATTATATCTCTTTTCTAAAGAACACACATACTAGCTCCATTAAGGAAAATGTGTAGTTGTTTACTTCCCAATGTTGGTAATGTTTGCAATTTTTAAAGGTGTTACAACAGAAAGTCATGTCTATGGTCCAAGCCTCACATATGAGATTATCATATTGGGCAGGACTATATCACTTTCAATAACGTGTGACCTAAGGGACTGCCTCCTCCAACCTGTCTTCCTACTGCATAACATGAAAGCAACACACTACTGATTCTTTCGGCTTAATGAGATCTCTTTTTAAATAGAAACTGTTAACTGAGGGTCGTACCATATTATCACATCATAGCATGTGAACACTGAGGGATTAGTTTAATGATTTAATGAGCTAGGGATCAAAGACATAAGCTTTGAGTAGTGAAATATAAAGCAATCACCAAATAAAAGTATGAAGTTATATTTTCTTAGCAAACTTCCCCAACAGTCTTTTGCACTTGCCATTGTTAGCATTTAGTTAGTACTTGTTTACATTTAGATAATTACCTTTGCCTGACTTTCCTAATGATCAGCATCTGAGGCAGTTTAGAGGATAAGGTTTTACAGAAGATATATGTCATAGTCAGGGGTTGCAAGGAGAACAAGACGATACAGGACACAGAATTTATAGTATTGTTTATAATGACACAAGGAGTCAAATACAAAGAAAGTGCAGGAAATCTGTCCAAAGTACCAAAGACCTAGAAAATCCAGCCAAGGGCCTGGATTCCATGTCCCTGCATGGGATAACCTGCATGACTTCAGCTGAAAACCTAGAGACCATGACAATAACTCATGCAAGTCTATTTCATGGATCTGTGCTGGGAAGGCCCAAAGGTCAACAGTGGAAATTTGAAATCCTATGCCAGCAGGTGAAGGATGCACGCCATCTGGCCAAGGGTTTTGTACTGGAACCAAGGAGCAATGCTCAAACAAGGACCAGGGCTGCTCTGAATAGTACCACAGCCATCCTCAGCAACAACGGGGTCCGGAGCTCCTCCAGTGATGAGAATGGCCATGTACATATCAGGAAACCAGCATAACTTCTCCTGGAGATTAAACAGCACTCATCTTTCCCTCTGGAGCCATGAAGTGAAGCTCAAAGCAAGGACCAGAGCTCCTCCAAAGTGAACAGCAGTGATTCTCAGCAACAAGGTCCTGAGCTCCTCTGATGATAACAGCCAAGTTCATATCAGGAAGCCAGCATGAGAAGCTCCTCCAGGAGAACCAAAAGCTCCAAACAACACTTAGGAGAACCCAGAATGCTACTCTTCCTCTCCAAGTTCCTTTTTTGTGCTGGCAACAGTCCTCAGATGGGTCATCTATGCTCAGTACCATGCTGATTCAGTTCAGCTGGTATTCGAGGTGGTCACCAGTTACCAATCTACTACAGTATAGTCCCAGTTTAATAAGTGAAAAGAAAAATGAAGAAGGAAAGGACAACAGCTATAAACAAAACAATATATTAGTGAATTGGCTGCATCGTCCTTGAAAACACAGTTAGTTATTTATAGGACCCACCCACCTACCCTTCTTAACCATCGTGTGGAACCACTCTACCTGAGAATCATTTGTAGTTGACAGGCAGGAATGATTCATCTGCCAGAATCCTCCAATTCCTGTTTATTCTTAGGCTAAAGTCACTTGCCAAGTGTCAGCTTCCTTGCTCACTTCCAACATGGGATATTCAGTCCCACTTAAAATCTCCGGGAGATCCCTGATTGTGGATCAATGGTGCATTGCTCCACAGAGTGTCATAAGCAGTGGGGATGTCTAGCACACCATGAACTCAATCAAGTCAGATCTGAGCCAAAAAGCAGACAAGATGGCAACCAAACTGAAGCCCAGAGGTAAGGAAATAGGATTCAGACTACGGTGGGGTAGCCAAGATTTGCTGAGTAAAGGTATCCTTTGTAAAGATAGAAGGCACATAAAATGATCTGATACTCAATTGTTTCTGTGTGATTTTCCAAATAGACTACACCCTCCTTGATAACAGCAATCCTGTCTTGTCACTTAACCTATATAGCTTCTGAAGCTAAGAATAAAGTGTAGCATATTCAGACCAAACTATGCTTTATGCAAATGCTGCTTTTATCATTCCATGCACCATGAGGTTGATTTTAATTGTCAAATGAGTGCATTCATCTCAGATGTTTACCTTTGCACTTTTGGGATAGGATTATCTTGAGTCATTATCTTTAGGAAAAAGCAATAAAAAAGAATAGAATTCTCCTAAATCAATACTCCTGATAGACTCCAACCTCAAATAATCTACTTCATTTGATTTTGGTGGTGAGGGTTATTGTTATTTTCTGAAAAGTGGGAATAATAACAGGTTTCACTCCATTACTGGGGAGTATGTTACATTGTGCTATGCCAACTTGGTTAGACTAGAACCTATGTTTCCCAGACATCTGTTTCCTATATGTTTCAAGTTTAGGGTTGGCCAAAAAGGAAACTTGCATCAAATTTGAGAGGTAAGAGGGAGGCAGTGCAAAAGGACAGGAGACTTCTCTGCAGTGTGGTAACGATGATGAAGGATCCTGATGGATCCTCCCAGTACTGACTTCGATCTGATCCCCTTCGAGCTTCTCTTCCCCCAGCACACTGCTGGTCAGCAGCAGTCACAGGCCACCACTAGAAGCTCAGCAGCAAACCAGAAGCAGCAGCCTCCATGGTCCTCTCCTAGAGATTCTCCTTTGCCAGCTGGAAATATTTGTTTAAGCTTTCTCTGCACGCTCTGAGTTGTCATGCAAGGCATCACTTCAGAAGAACTGGTACATCATGTCTCTAACACTCCAACATCCTCTTCCAGATTTTATTTTATTTTTCCCACCATCCCGGAAATTGAACCAATGGCCTTTTTATTGTGCTACATTCCCCTGCCTCCTTCCCCTTGGTTAATATTTTTATTTCAAGATAGAGTCTAGCTAAGTTGCTAAATTTCCCAGGCTGACCTCAGACTTGCACTCCTGCCTTCCAGAGTGATGGGATCATAGGCAACTACCCACCAGACTTTTATTTTCCCAAGTCCTTCCTCTGCTATGTAATAAGCCTACCCTTCAGGGAAACCCTGGTGTAAAACTTTTGCTGATTTCCATGATGTAAATGCTACCAGCTCTCCCATTGAAGGCGGAGTTAGGGAGAAAGATATACAGGTGATCTCAATGGCCCTAGGAGCCTATTCCAGAACATCCCTGAAGAGAGATTCAGTCCTACACCTCACACAGTGACTCTGACTCACACAGGGGAATCAGGAGAGGGCAGGTATTGTGGGCAGTACAGCAGTTGGCACAAAATAATCGCGAAATAAATTAAAGTCATTATGTCACACAAACCAATCTTCATGCAGCGTTTGGATTTAAATCTGCTAAAAGCCTGTGTTTACTGATAACCACTAAATTTTAAAAAAAAGCCAGTCCAGAAATAGGAGGATTTTACAACTAATGCAAGAGCATTTTTTATATAGATTATCACAAGGCTGTTGCTTTCTTTTCAAATTAAGTAAACAAACTCTATGTCCTACCAAACAATATGGATTAAATAAACAGTAGAATCTTTTGTATATGGGGTACTATAAAGTTGCATTCTATGAATATTAACCAGGGGTTTTTGCAGTTAATATTAAAAGGACACCTCGGGAAAAAATTTATAGTTTTTGAATCTGTCTAGAAGCTCCAAGCTCATTTCCAATAAATTTAATAACAGACAAAGCCTGTGTAAATTTAAATCTAAGCACTGCCCTGCCCCTCCTGTCTGTACTCTTAACTGCATTCTTTTGAGCTCTGTCACTATGGTCACAGAATGTAAAATACACTTACTTCATCAGTGAAACACTTTGACATAAAGGATTCCTTTTCTTCTTAAGCTTATCAAATAGCACTATGACTTGCAGTCATTTTTAATTTTTTAGTTTAAAGAGAATAAAACCAAGCAAAATAAAATAGAATAAAGCTAATCAAAACAAACCAGTATAAGTTACACAGGACTTCAAAACAATAGGAAGTCAACAATGATTACATAATGCCTTTTGTTGTCTTCAAAACAGCTGTAGATACCTTCAGACATAGTAAAAATCGAACAAAACGAACAGAATAGAACAATAAAAACAAAATAATGAATGCAATAAAGGACTTCAAAGCTAGACAATAGTAACTCCAAAATGATTACTATAATATATCTTGCTATCTTTGAAGTAGCTGCCCATGCGATCAGATAAAACAAAATCAAACAAAATGAAACAGAATTAAGCCCAATCCAACAAAACAATGAAAACAAAACAGGACTTCAAAACAAGATAATAGGGAATTAACAATGGCTACCACTTTCAGAAGGAGATCCCCAAAGATGCCACACTACACACCATTATCCTGTGAACAGATGATCAGACCACCAGCCCTAGACCTGCGTGAAACACCAAACACCACAAGCATCACATTGCAGTTCACCTAATACCTATGGCTGAAGCCTATGTTTTCTGGATCAGCTGGTCACTTCTGGGAGTGGGGTGCTGGCTCTTCTTGTTTCCCAGCCTCTGTGTGAGAAGGGACTGGGGTCTGGCGGTCCCCCCAGCGGCCCATACATGGTGCTAATTCACAGGGAGGGCTTGCTTTTTGGTGACTTGTTCTCTTCCCTCACAGTCTACGAATGGCCAGTCATTTTTAATTTTTACAGAGCGTTTTTTTGAAACTGTGGTTTTGAGAAAGAAGTCAGGGTCTCATGCATGCTAAAGAAGAACACTATCACTGAGCTGAGGCCCCGTCTCCTAACCAAAGGTTTTAGATTTGTAATTTTCATTTCTTCAACTAAGAATGACTAAATAAATGCTCACGTTAGAATTGATTACATGTGAAATATTAGATGACTTAGACATCGAAAACATACGGTAAAATACTAAACTTCTCATTCTTCTTAATCTCAGAACTGAGACTTTAAGCCAGCTGTTGCTAAGGAAACCGACCCTCCACAGACACAATGCAAATTCTTTGTTGTTGTTGTTGTTTTGTTTTTTTGTTGTTGTTTTTTTGGTCCTATAGTACATTACTTCCTGATCTTCTTCACTTTATAAAATTCTACCTGTGACACTATGGTGTTTTGTAAAGGATATACAAGACTTTCATTCAAATAACAGAAATTTTCCAGTATCTCAGTCAACAATTCTTCAGCACTTACCTTTGAGTCATCAAGCTTATTTTTAAGAGATTTAGTTACCTCTAAAGTGCACTCTCTCTACAAATAGTAGCTGCCTTTAATAGGCCCTCAGAGGTGACTTTTCTTTCCTCTAATCTCTCTGCCTCTTTGAACTGTCCTAGAGCAGTGGAAAGATTTTATAAAGCCTGGCTTGGGTGGAAAGAACAGAGGTAGCAAACTAAAACCTGAACAGAATGTCCCTTATTGTATAGAATTCACTACGTTTACATTATCTCTTATATAAACCTATTATGCATGAACCCAGAGAAGTCATTCTAGCCCAAAGAAATAAAATGTGCAAAAGTATGGTGATGAAAGAAGAAACTTTGCAGTTCAGTACAGTACCAGGAAGTTCACCAAACATAGAACTGAGAAGGTGGGGTTTGCAAGGCTACAAAGCAGAGAGCTGCTTTTTACTCTTGATCTCAGATCAATAGAGTCTTCTTTGTCATCTATAAACTAAGAACAGGTTAAGCAGCAGGACTAGGGTAAGATTCTGCAATGGAATGAAACGGAGGAACATAGCAAGGGTGACATTTCATGCTTTACACTTTGCAAAGCAAGACTTCAAAATGGCTGCTTTCACATCCTGTGGTTGTCTTGTATTTCAAGGTAGAACTTCGGAATTCATCCAGCAGGAAACAAGAGCCCACTAGATGAATGCTAGATGAAATTATGTGAGCAAATTTTAATTTGACAGCAGGACTGTAGTCAAGGACTCATCCAGGGCCACTACCAACATCCGTGCCAGAAGTCACAGACTTGACTAAGGCAACAACTGCAACATGGAGAGAAGGAAAGGACTAAAAATAAACCAAGTGTTCCCTGTCACCTTGATGTCTGCTTTTGAGGACTCAAGAAGGACTTCTTGGGGTCTCTTGAAAAGTGGTGCATTTACACTTCAATGAAAAAATGGATGAAGGGATAATGTGGGCAGAAGAAGGTGGATCTCACATTTAGCAGGCTGGGTCTAAGATGCTAAGGATTAACCCCCTACAGTACTAGGCACAAAAGACATGGATTGTACAGAGCAACACTGCTGTCTCATGGATCCCTCCCTCTCCCTCTGCACATGCCTTCTAGGGGTCTCTGAAGGTCAGTGCATTTCTGTCCCTACCTTAGTGTACATTAGCTCCACCTCAACCTGGGTCTATACTCACACTTTCTACTTGAAATCTTATGGATGCCCAGAACTTCAGCCCACATTTCTCTCCTGAGGTTCAGGCTTTTACATCTACATAAGCATCTTCGTCATCTGTCACTCATGCCACACAGCTGTACCTGCTTCGCTTTCCACGTTCTCTCCTTTCATTGTGATTCTCGGAGACGTGGGTAGGCATCTTCACCAGTTCCTTCTTTCATGCCCAACACTTAACTGGATGCCAAATCTCGTTTACTGGAATTCTTACTTTCCTGTACATCATCCTCCCTTCTCTACTTCTCCCCACGATCAGTGCAGTCACATTTGTGTTTCCTGTACTTTCCCAGTCACTTCCTACATGGACTCTGTTTCTCATTTGGTTTCTTTCTCCAGTTATCCTCTGCTAGGAAGCTTTCTAAAATGGCAATCTGATGAGGCTGTTACCTATGATTGAAAACCTTGCAAATCTATGTCCTTCAGAGGACAAACCACCAACATCTAGGCAAAACACTGAGGCCACTAAGGTTTGGGTTTTGTCCTCACTCAGCTCCATTTCATGACCCACAGTTGCTGTGGCTGCCTCTCTCCTTTCTGTGTTTTTTGGAGCTGCGCCCTCCACCCTGATCCTGTCCATTCCAAGTCTATGCATGATTCATCAAAGAGACCTTCCTGATGTCTTCGGGCAGAGTTTGGTGTTTCTCATTTTTCCCTAGTAGCATGTTATGTGCCTCTCTTCTAAAACACTTCCCATGATAGTCATGTTCTTCTTCCCAGCACTTGAAATGGTGCTGGGAATGCAGCTATTGTTTAATACATGTCCAATGTATTAAAACAGATACGGAGAAGAACAAGAGTCACTCGTATGTCTCCTGGAAAACTGCCTATGATTTTTTATGCGCTCTCTTATCAGAATACAGTACATTTCTTTTCTTTTTCTTTTTCTTTTTTTTTTTTTTTTTTTTTTTTTTGTCTTTTTCTTTTTTATCGGTACCAGGGATCGAACTCCTGCTTGCTTGCAACTGCCTGCTTGCAAGGCAGGCGCTTATGCCACTGAGCTAAATCCCCAGCCCCAGCACATTTATTTTCATTCAGAGCTTCCTAACAGCCAGTGCATAAAACAGCAAGGTGTTCATTGTCTAAAAAACAAAACTGTTAGTTTTTCTACTAAGACAAATTTTTTTCCTGATAATAAACTTTTAAAAGAATCCATTGCATGAATTCTTGAAGAAGAAACATTGAACACCATAATGAGCCAGATCGTTAACAATTTTTACAAGAGTTACAGAAATACTCCTCACTGCACTGTTTCTAGGATTAAGACTTTAAAAAAGATGAAAACCTAGCACTAACACATGCTTCATAAAAGAGAAAGCACAGGCTAATGAACAACACACTTAAGACCTTTCTGGAGATCAACAATACATGTTTAGCACACATATGAGAGAGACTGTGCACCTCAAAACTGTAGTTCTTAAATACCAGTTATCTCAGGCAGGCTTTGATAGGAACTAACTGACAACTCCAAATTGGTTTCTTTCATAAGTAACTAGAAAGCTCCCCTTCATTAGAACGTAGCTATTTGTAGCGTGCAAACTCTAGCTTGACTGAGAGAAGAATTAGGCCCGGTGAATACACACACAGACAATAAATGCTCAAAAATTGCAGGAAAAGAAGGAGAGGTTCTTGAATGATGGACCAACCACACAACTTAGCTTTACTGACTGTACAGAGACACTTGAGACAGGAAGTTGGCAGTGTGTGAGCTGATCGCTGGCCACCCAGACACAGGAAAGTTCGTCTTCTATGGCTATGTGTCAAAAGACACTATTCACACACACACCCAGATTCCACCTACAAAGACAAATATGAATTCATCAGGAATTGTAAATGGCTAGAAATGGACCGGGGGGGAAAGTGTGAAAGGGGGAGTAAGATGTCTAAACAGCGAACGATTCTTCGGGATGTTAAACACAACAGAAGATTTCATTTTAGTCATTGACCTGCTTACAAGCAGAAAGCAAAACCAAAGATAACAACTCCAATCAGGCAGGCACCAGGCCCAGCCACACAGCTGCAGACTTCTCTCTGGTTCCGTCATTGTTCTAACAAAAAGATCTGAGCATGGCAAAGTTGGGATTCAGTCACAGAGAATCAATAAAGGAATCAGCTGAAACCAAGAAAGATGTTCACAATAAAGAAGAATAGAAGCCCAAAAGATCATTGCAATAATTATTTTCCACAGCTAACTGCTAAATACTGAGGGCTCTGATATAAAGAAATGAAACTCTAGCTTCTAAAATAAAGCTGTTTTTAAAAAAGCAAAGCAGTTTTCTACAGCAAAGCAAGTGAATATTGCTTCAGTATATTGATTGAAATAGAATCTAAACATATTGACTTATGTGTAATTAACAAAGGAGTTTAATTAATCTGCTGATTGAAAATGTCATCAATCTTATTTGAGTGAATTTTAATTCAAAGATAATATCATTATGAGTATTATGCTCAAGTAATTTCATTTAATTAATCATAAAACTTGTTCTCACATATGCCTTTAGCCTGAATAAATCATAAAATAGCTGACAAAATTTCTTTCTAGGAGAAAATTAAAGATATCAATTTGAAGCACTTTATTTTATATTATTGCTTGATGTGTTCTGAAGTGAAAATTAAATGTTATGAAAGAAATTTTCTTTCCTTTTTTCTCTGCTTTTAGACATACGGGATGACAATTCTTTGTGGGCATCCTTACATCTGTGAATAAAATTCTTTCAATTATTATGAAGGTAAGGTTGTGTTATCTCAGGCTTGAGGAATATCTGAGTTTGTTTTTCTGAAAATTTGGCAGAAAAACAAGGACTGACTACTGGATAATCATTCAAATGACAAGTCTTCATTAGGTTGAATTACTGAAATGAAACTATTTCAGTAATTATCATTCTCCTCTCGTCCTATATAGCAAACCAGAATGAGTAAAATGTACTTTGGGTCCAAAAAGCAGATTCCCCCAAAGCCAATTAATGCACCCAAGCTAGTAGGATACTAATTAGCAATTATTTCTGCCCAATGATGCCCAGGCATTCTGGGTTGCTAAATTTTCCCTTTTTCTAGGTCAATATTTTATAATCCCTAAATCACCCACATACATTCATTGAATAATGGTAGATCTTTCTAGGATATCTTATAGAACACGCATCTTATAATATCCTAAATGTCCTCTTTCCTCCTGCGTGAGAAAGATGAACTGTGTGCAGATAAAAAAGGTGGATTTAGACACAGGCATAAGATGGAGATTTTTAATGAATGACACTAACAATTGAACAGCCTTAGTGAGTGAAAAGCAATAAGAAGCAAGAAGGGGAGAAGAAGTTGTGTTTAGGACGAGATGTGGGAAAGAAACAAACAGATAAAAATTGAGCAGAATTATTTTTTCCACGTCCCTCTTCCCACAGTGTGAACCAAGCTGGGGTTCATACAGTGAATCCTAATTAAACTCACTTGCTCTTTGAACCTGTTATGTTAAGTAATAAGAATGCCAGGAGTTCATCATTAGACTCAAGAAGAAAACATCTACTGTGGAAATGTTCCAGGATGCTGAGCTGTTAGCATAACTTAACTTCCTCTAAGTGCAGTTTTCCTTCAACGAATAAATAAACTCAATGATTTCTTTCTCCTCCAAAAGAAAAGCTTAAAATATGAGGTAGTATGAAAATATCCTTCTCCTTTGTAGGTTATGAAGCCCTTTAAATTAATTCACCAAAGCTCTAGGAGATTCTCTGGGAAGCCATGTGCTCATAGCTGGCGTATTTTTTCAGTCAAGATGAAATGATTCTTATCTTTATTAAATTGCATTTAACAAGCATTTGTTGAACACCATTTATTTCCAAGGTAATATCCAGTGAGCTATAGGAAAATCAGGTATGAAATACTACAATCTCTAAAAACTTTACTGTTGAGAGGGTAAGAATGAAAATAAAGCAAGTATAGATCCACTAACAAATAAGCTCAACAGGTGAAAAATAATGTGAGAGCTTTGAAAAAATTCAAATAAACTGAGTGCGTGGCATTCACCTGCAACGTTAGCATGCGGTAAGTTGAGGCCAGAAAAGTCTAAAGGTGGCCCCAACCCGGGCAACTTAGCAAGACCCTGTCTCAAGATTAAAAAATAAAAATAAAAATGACTGGGATGTAGCTTGATACAAAGGCCTTAGATGTTCTCAGACACACCACACACACATACACACACACACACACACACACACACACAGAAGGAGGGAGGAAAAGAGAGAGAGTAGAGGGAGAGGAAGAGGGAAAGTGTAAGATATAAAAGAGGAAAAATGGATTACTGGTTTTATTGGGGTATTCATTTGTTCATTGAAAAATCACATGATTCCGCTCACACAATGTATCCTAATGCTAGACAGTACACAGCGGCAAATAAAATTAAAAGAGAAAAATAATAAAGTCCTAAACAGTATTTCTGTCCCTTTCAGTAGCTTATTATACATCTTTTCTGTGTGGTCACTACTATATGAAAGTGTCAGACTTTGTTTTTGACAAATAGAAGAGGAAACATGTTTTCTGTTTTAACTCACATTGCCCAGGTAACTAGTGAAATGGAGAGTTTTTTAAGATTGTGTTTCATGTTTGTTTTAATTTTTGGTGCTGGGATTGAACCCAGGCCTCAGTATGCAAAGCACGTGCTCTACCACTGAGCTACATTTCCAGCTTCGTATTTGTTGAATTTATTGTTCATTCACAGAATGTGATGTTTTCCATACCCTGTAAAAGTGTTTTTTCTATTTTGTTTGTCTGTTGCATATTCATTAGTAGGTGTTTTGAGTTTATTCCTGACACTGATTGTCTGTCGTGTACACGGGAAATATCATCACCTATAACTTGCTTTCCAAATTGATTTATCAAATGCTTCTCCCTGATGGAATCGCATTTATCTACAGTTTTTTTATTAATTGTGCTTACTGATCTTTTAAAAGAATTCCTTTCTTATCCAAATTCACTCCTTTGTACATTTTCTCAACACGCTTTTCCTAGTTGTTTTAGAGTTTCACTTTTACATTTTTGCCTGAAATTTGTTTGTATATGGTATGAATTAGTATCTAATCTCCATTTGTTTTTCTTGCAGGAAGTAATTTGTCCCTACACCATGTGCTTTATACCATATTTTCTCCCACTGATTTTGATGTGACTTTAGTAACACACCCAGTTTCATGAAGTCAGTTTCTGGGTTGCAATGCTAGTACATTGATTTTCTTATAAATTCCTCTACCAACTGTATGTTATTTTTGGTGTAATAGCTTTATAGTAAATGTCTACAAGAGGATACACCCCGTCATTCTTTCCTTTCAAATTAGCTTATCATGAATCACTTTTAATCAATATGAATGTTAAAATCACTTTACAAATCATCAAAAACATTCTATTGAGATTTCAGTTGAAATTAAGATTACATTGCATTTATCAAAAAATTGGAGGATAATTTTTATCTTTAATCTCTACTCTTCCCATTTATGAGCATGATACATCTCTCATTTATTCAGGTATTTTTCTATATTCATCAGTAATATGCTTTTATCCACAGAGATCTTACATATTTTATTTTATTTTTCTCAGGTATGTTTTAGCTTTTCTTAATTTTGTGAGTGGCATTTTATTCTATTTTACTTTCATATTATTATAATTTGTCAATTTCCTCATATAACTAAATTTTCAATTTAGGCCTGTGTAGTTAGGTTCGCATTCTTTGTGGACTATTCTTTTATTTGTATAACATTTTTTTCTGTGTATTCTGTAAGTGTACTTATCTCAAATGCTATTTTGTCTGTCATTAATATTGTCACACAAGCTCTCTTTTTGCCTAATAATTGCCTGATATATCTTTTTCCTTCACTTAATTATAATCTCATTATACTCTTTATTACTTTAGCGATGTTTTTTCTTAAATCACGTATTTGTAGTTTGGTGAATTGTTGTTTTGTGCTGTTGGTTTAATTTCTAAAATCTGGGCTATTAATAAGTGAATTTGGTCTCTTCGCTTTGCATTGAATTACTAAATACTTGGTGCAACATTTTCAGTCTCAGGTAATAACCTCAACTGATACTGTAATTAACAGTAATGATATCCATGCTTTTCCAGAACTGGAAGTTCAGAGAGGGGAAGCTCCTGATGGAGTGAGACAGAGTCTCAGTGATGTTGTGAAGGACCCAGGCATCTCCCTCCCCTTATTTGCCAACCTCAGTTTGATCTAAAGCTTACTCCTCTTGTGGCTTCAGAGAGGCTACCAGAGTCAACAGCAGCCACATGCTTCTAGCAGGAAGCAAGAAAATAGGCAGGATAAATCATGTCCTCCAGTTGGATGACACCAACTTAGAACATGAATCCCTCACTCCTTCCCCCCACCCCAGAGCCCTCAGGACAGCATCACTGTTGCCTTGGCCTTTGGTCCCCTGTGTAACACTGCTGTTAACATGCAGATGTCTGGACTGTTAAGGCTTATTTCTGTCATCCTATCTTGTGTCTTCTATTTCCTGTGCTTTTGTTCTCCTTCACTTATTCTCTTGTCCTGGTTTCTGTTAATTAACCCCATTTTGTTTTATCTTCCTTTGCCTATTAAAAGCTATACAGTCTATGTAAATTTCATTAGTAATTATACCTAATTTTTAACATATATGTGAAATGTATATGCATATATAAAGAGAAAGATATTTAAATTTCACTACTAAAATCTAAAGTTAACATTTATCTATCTTCCTTTCAAAATATCTTGTTTTCTGTATATTCTGAACACCCTTCAGAAATTGTATTCTTATGTCTGGTTTTTTTTTTGTTTTTTGTCTGATATTTTGGTTCTATTTTAAGTACATGTTATGCGCAATTTTCTCTTTATTATCATCGATTTCCATGTAGATTTAGACTTCTCACTATAATTTATGTGCTCCCTTTGCATCTTACATTCCACTATTTCCTTCTAAATAATTTTTTTTTCAAACCAAAGCCCAACCATTTTTATTGAGTGTGATCCATTAATATCACTGGAAACAGTAAATTTTTTAAATCGTATAGGCCTAAAAATGTCTTTATTTTACTTTAACTCTGCTGTTTAATTTATAGAGCAGGTAAAATAAGAACATGATATAAGTATAAAATATTCTCACTCCTAAACAATGGGTTGATTCATTATAGATTTCTAGATCCCCAACTATACACCTTTGAAGATTTTAAAAATATATTTCACCCCCAAAACATTTAAAATACATACATCTGACTACCTAAAGACAATTTCTGTTGTGAGAAGCTGCCAATCTTATTATTGTGATATTATAATTAACCATGTTATTTTTCTCCTCCATTGGCTTCAGGATTTTTCATTATACTTGCTATTCTGCACTTGCATTATGAAGTGGTCTAGGGAATTTATCTATGAGTCCATGCATTTATATTTTTTTCACTTTTTAGCCTTTCAGTTGGCCAATTGTATAGTTGTTTTGCCGAAGCACTAAGTTGGAAGTAGCTCTAAACCCAATATTAGGTTAGGTTATGGTTTCGAAGGAGTTCTTCGTCCATAGAGGTAGCATAAATTTGGGGTCCACGCCTAGACAGACATAACCCCTGGAGTCATGACCTTCTCCTGGAAATACCCTGTTCCCGGCACTTGTCCAAAGGCAGCTTGCTTCAGTGGGCAGTGATAGGTTTTTTCTCTATGAGGGGAAAGGAAGCACATTTGTAGCCCAAAACCTCGGACAGACTATGCAATTTCAAGCTTCCCTTACTCTAACCTGGAGCTTGTGGACTTAACCATGTCCCCACCATGATGTCAAAACATAGCTGTTAATGCCTCCACTGGCTCCAGACCTCCCTAAGTGGCATGATTTTGTTTCCTACTCACCTACCTGGATTCTCTTTTTGTTTTTAGCATTGGACAGTTCTATTCTTGTTTTCCAATATTTTAAGCATCATTTCTACAAATGTAGCTTGAGGAACGTATTATAGTATGTTCCATTCATTCTCTTACCCACGAAATTCCTTCCTACTTAAGGTCAACAAAGTTGGAAACCTGGAAATCACACAAGATCTTTCACTGACACACAATCAGTTATAAATCCCTATTTACTATATTCTTAAAGATGCCCTAATTTTCCAGGAATCCTAGCTGCTCAGGAGGATTACAAGTTCAAGACCAACCTGGTTATCTTAGCTAGGCCCTTTCTCAAAATCAAACAAAAAGGACTGATAATATAGTGCAATACTCACTGGGTTGAATCCCAGATGCAACATTTTCACACACTAATGAAAAAAAGGCCCTCAATTTCACACCCTTTTTTCTAATCCCAGTGTTTATTTTAGGCTACCTCCCTGCCTTATCTGAAAGCCTTTTCTCAACTACAAAGGCTTGGAAGCTCTAGGTTATATTTTATCAAGGAAGGTAGCATTGCAAGTGATTTAACGCATGGCGCTTATATGTCTGTCTCTTCTATCTTGACAGCTTACTCCCTCCCAACTGGTAACACAGTGTCTGATGAGAACTTCAAGTTTCTTGAATATGCTTCTATTTCTTCTTCCTGAAATATATTCTGCTGCTCTTTTCTGTCTGGCAATCTGTTGTTCTTTTCTGTTCCAACACTGAAGAACTTCTGTTACCCCTTTTTCACATATTGTCAGTATCTGTCTTTGTTGAGGGACGAGATTTCTCACCTGCTTGCCCGTGACTGGCTCAGGAATGGTCTCATGATGGCCAGGCATAGGAGGGGGATGATGCATGCATCAGTGTGTGCAGCAAAGGAGAACACTGTAAGAAAACAGGAATTGGGGCTGGGGATTTAGCTCAGTGGCATAAGCGCCTGCCCTGCAAGCAGGTAGTCGTGAGTTCGATCCCTGGTACCGGTAAAAATGAAAAAGACAAAAAAATAAAAGAAAACAGGAATTGCTGAGCAGCAGCAACAGCACCACCACCAACAGCAACAGCAGTGACGACTCAGCTTGCAAAGTACTACAATTTTAATTGGCTTCATTCAATTCTTCTTTGGGAGCCCAGACATAGAAAAAGAGAGTAAAAGCTCTCATGGGAGTGGCCTAAAGATGGACTGAATGAGAGGCAGGTGTCACCACTGAAGTGCTGCTAACACAGTGGCTGGTTGCCAAGCAACAGAGCTAAGGGAAAGGCTTAGGGTGGGGCTCAGGAATGGAAATGATGTAAGTTCAGAGGTAGGGTTTAAGGCAAAAGATTCCAGTGCCCTCTTTCCCAAGTTAGCAGGAAGGTACCTATGCAGGGAAGAAAAGTCTTCTATGTGCAATGTTTGGGAAACACTGGATTAAATGTGAAGGTATAGGCAAGTTTAGTAACAAGGTTTCTCTGAAACTTGAATTGGGTAAAGTGCTTTATGAATCTTGAAAGAAGTCAGTGCCAATTTTTACCAAATGCCTTTGGTTGGGTATATTAGTTGGCTAAGGCTGCTGAAACAAAATACCATAAACAAAGTGGCTTAAACAATAGAAACTGACTGTCTCGTTTCCTGGAGGCCAGAATTTCAGTCAGGGCATTAGCAGTTTTCGTTCTTTTTCAGGGCTATGAGCAAGAATGTTCTGTCATTGTCCCCTAACCTCTAGTAATTTGCTAGCAATCTTTAACATTCCTTGGCCTGTAGAATCTTCTTGACCTCAGCTTTCAGATTCACATGCATTTGCACCAGTGTATGTCTGTCTCCACAGTTCTCTTTATAAGGACACCAGATGTACTTAATTAGGATCCATGCTACTCTAGTAATTAACTAGTAATTACACCTTCTTTCTAGATAGTAGCACATTCTGAGATACTGAGGGTTAGAACTTCAACACAGGAGTTTGGGAGAGAAATAATTCAGTCTATAATATATGGCATAGAAAGTGTAGCCCAACCAGTGGGCCACTAAGCTCAGCTTTGGTAAGATTTGCCTAGACTAACTTATATATCAAGAGGTTCAGCCAATATAGGGAGAAGTTAGGGCTCATTCACGGCTCTTCTAGAATGCACTGACCATTCAGGGAAGGAGTAATGTAACAGCAACTTTATAAATGAGAAGACAGATTCTGATCGTTTAAAACACTTGCTCAAAGTGACCACACTGTGATTCAAACCAAGGTCTGCCTCGCTACAAAATCACCTCTTTCCTCCACTCCAACCTGCTATTTCCCAAAAGAATAGGGACCGCATTGCAATGAAATTCTTGGCATGGAAAGAATGGATTATTTTTCCACCCCTCACTAATACCTAATCCATACGAAAAAGTGGTTGGCGTTTGAAACAAAGCAGAACCAATGAGGCTTCCTTCTCATCGTTGAAATAAATCTGTTTAATACATATGAAGCACTCCTGGTTAAATGTTTACCTTTTGAACCCTATACTGAAGGAAATGATTTCCTGAAGCTCTGACTAGTCTTTTAGCAAACTGTCAAACTAAAAACTTGGGTGCTTCTTGATGAGGATTTTAACTGCACTATTGATTAGAGTGCAGCTAGAAACCATTTTCAGTCTTATCTTCATATGATTTAATTGACATTGAGAGGTATTTTAATTGAAACGTTAGATTTCCTCAGTAGAACTACCCTTTGTTTCCAGCGAGGCAATCTAGCTTTTATGCTTTTAATCGCCATCTGTTGTTCAATAAATGTCAAATTGTTCCTAATGGTCTCTCTAAGCATAGGGTTGGATTTTTTTAATTTGCTTTTGTACTCAGTGTTCGTTATGGGCAAATGAGTCCTTGCCGTAAAAGAGTGCCATTTCTCATGGTGCTTCAGTCCCGTTAGAACGGAAAAGTGATTAGAAGTAAAGAGACAGGAGAAATGCTGCTTCTTTTTTAAATTCTTCTCAGCAGTAGAGAGATTTAGAAAGTCTATAAAAATGTTTCCTCTCAGTAGTGCTGGTGATTTTAGTCTCATTTAAAACATAAAAAGAACAGAATTTTCTAAAAATCCTGCAGTCATTTGAATTGTCTGAAATGGTAGAAGCTGATAGATTAAATAAGGTAAATGAGATGAGGGGAATCTACTCACTGTACACAGTCAAGTTTAAGATGTAGAGAGAGACCCTTGACTTCATAAACCAGCCAATGGGAATTATAATTTTTCTCATTTTTATGTTTAAAAAGTTGTGGGGATAAATAAGAAAACAAATGCAAGAACTCCATGACCCAAGACCCTCAGTGGCCTCTGAACTGAGCAGCCCCCCTCTCCAGAGGTGGAGGAAGAAGATGACCACTAACTTCTGTTGACATTCGGTAATGGAAAGGAGCAAGAGAGAAGTTCCCGGAGGAGATTCAGAAACTAATTGCAAGAGACCTACGAGAGTTTTGCTTTGCCTTGTCAGCTCACCTGCACAGAGCATCCATGAAAAGGCATCTTCCAAGGTTGAGCAACCAAATGACATGCACTCGGTGGAGATTCCTATAGGAAAGGATTACGTGGCTGTTGGGAAGGAGAAAAGCATTTCTTAAAACATGTGTGACAGGTCATAAACAGCTTTCTAACCAAGAAATATGCTTGATTGCTTAGATCAGGGTTTAAAATATTCTCCAAGAGCTGAGAAGTATATTCTAAGAGGTAATTAGAATAGGTTGAAATACAGGGCTATAAATGGGGACTGGTGCGATTTTACAAGAAACAGATCATAACTCAACATTCTAATGACTTTTTCTTTGGAGAAGGTCAGCAAAGCTATTAACGAGGGAAGTGGGCATGCAGAGTTCTCCATCCCAGACTGTGACTGAACTTTGAACAAAGTACCTCCGTCAGGATTCTGACTCTAATTATCTGGGCTGGCTGCCTTTTCCCAAGAACAAATGCTGAGAGGGGCTAAATGGGCAGTTGGGCTTCTGAATGCCCTTCTGCTTTTCTCCAGCTCTTGTCCCCAAAGGGACAAGAATAAAGAAGCTGACAAGTTCATTTTTTAGCCACTATCACCAGAAACACAGAAAATTATTCAGAGATTAATCCCAAGTAGGCCTTCTCACACTAAAAACAAAACAAACTAAAAGCAGATAAGACTTAAGGCAGTCCCCTATCAATCTGTCCTCTTCCCCGAAAAAATGTGTAAATACACCCATACGGGCCATGCATGACAGAAGAAGTAAAGTCAAACCACATCCCTGGTGCTCCAATGTAAAAAACTGGATAATTTCAAAATATGCTCACTTCCCCATTGTTACCCTGTGTTATTCATGCATCTCTCCTGAATTGCTACTTAGGTTTGTGTCTATCTTGATTTTCCTGATTCTCCATCCTGCAAACTCAAAACACTGACTTGGAACTCACAAATATTTATTAAATTTTTCTAAAAATTGCAAACTAGAAGTTTTTGGAAGGGCCTCAAAGCAGCTCTGGGAGTAAAATTCAAATTTTAGTCTCCCACGACTGAACCCAGGGATGTGTGGAGTTGAAGAGGCAGACTATTACTTTTGGGCCCCTGTTTTCTCTGTAGATACAGTATCTGTCCTATTCTTTGTCCTCTGGAGTCCATTACATACTTCGGATGAGCTCAGTCCTACTCTGTGAGCCCAGGGCCAAGGTAACTCACAGAGGCAGTGTCAACAAACCACATGTGGGGTGGCGACTCCCCCAACATGTCCCCACTGAACTAAATTATTTGACCTAGGAATCCAGAATCAAAATTGTTAGTGATACAAAGGATATATATCTGGAGCCATCACATCTTATCTACAATATCCCTCAAAAACAACTCTTGCCCATGGTATCCTATATTTATATACTTGTATGTTTTATAATACCCTCTGTATAATTCTGAAAATGTTCTCCGATTATCTAATCCCCATATTTCTTTTGATTGCAACCCTAGATTCTTACGTTGGACTTATCCCTTATAGCTCCCACCTTTGATAAAACTGTGGGTTTAATAGATGGTGCCCTCTAACCCACCTCCCTTTTATCAGTGGCACCCCAGCCTTTGGTTCCAGGCTCCAGGGTGCACCCATCTCCTATTTCAGTTCATCTTCTGCCCATTTATTTCCTGACCCACTTGCTTAGACACCATATGATCACACCCTGGAGATAATTCTCTACAGCTAAGATAACAATACATGGCCTTATTTACTCTTTGAAGGTGTTTATTATAAGAAGGTATGAGAGGAGCTTCTTCAGACCTCCTGCTGTTAAGAATTCTAAAGGTTAAGGCTTCCAGGAAACTGTGATTAGGGGGGAAAAAGCAATAGAATAACTGCATAATCATTCTCTATATTTAGCAAGCTAGATTTCCAGAGTAACCTGGCATTTGTGCCCTGCAGCCTTCTTCAACACCTCAGGAAGTCTCCTGGCCAGAACATGTGATGTTTTGCCAACCCTGCACCTGGAGTAGGACTACCAACCTAAAATATCTCAGCATCTCACATAATAAAAGGGAGTTCAACTCCAAAAGAAAAAGAAAGGAAACGACTTACTATAAAATGGTTGGGTGAGGTACTGCTGGTTCATAAAGCAAAGCTGTTAAATAAAATTCCAGTAGGCTCTTGATTCCCTTGGTTCATGTATAATACATCCCCACTTCTTCCATTGCTCGAGACCCAGTAGTTACTGGCCTCAGTTAGCAAGGGTTCTGTCTTCCCCAGCAGACACTGTGGGCATATTTTCTGTAGTTTGTCTGCTCTCCATGAAAACATGTGAAATATTTAACACATGTTCAATCACACTTAATGAGATCCTTTGCTATTATTTAATTTCTACTTTATGGGTGAGAAACTTGAGGTACAAAGAGGCTAAGAAAATCATCGAAGGTCACCGCTAATAAGTGGCTGGTCTTTTGACTCTATAGACAATCTGATTCCCAAATTCACACTTCCTACCTCTAAATACCATACCTTTCAAAACCATTTTGTCATCACCAAGCCTCATGTCTTAGGGGAGACTGGGGTCAGATGATTAAGTCCAGGCCCTGAGACACAACTGCAGGTCCTGCCTGCACTACAGGTGTGTCTGTGTGTAACCAGTGAGTTTCAGACTCCTGGGAGGAGAAAAGAAATGGCAGGGACAGGCTGGTCTCCCACGTGATAAAGAGTATCTGTGAGGCCTGCTCACTAGGGCTTTCAAACTGCTTTTTTCTGTCCCCAGGATGTCATCATGGGAGTGAGGAGCGGCACTGAAAGACCCTCTGATTTCCACCACAGCAGCGCCATTTTTAGCTGCCAATCGCATAGGGTATTTGGGTGGAATTTTGATTGAACAAAGAGATTCATGGCTCAAGAAAGGTTTGGAAGCCACTGAGGTTGGAATAATCCCACAGGTGTCAAGTTTCTTAATTGCCAAGCCTCTTTCATGACTGATTTACACTGTTCATTGCTTCCTGGAGAGAACAGGAAGGCCAATGTGTAGACCCCAGGAATGTTCTGTAAATGTCTGACTGTCCATTATCATCTCAGTGACTGTCACCTGTCATCCTCAAAAGCAGAGAATTCCCAAGGGAAGCAGCCACATTAGGGAGGACTGTGACTTTATCTTGAGCCCATATAAGCAAACCTAAAAAGTGTTCAAGGGTAAGTGAAAATACAATGAACTTGTGAGAGCTCTTCTGGCAAGCACAAAGTATTTGGATATCCATTTCTTCCCTTAAATATTGCCCTGTGCAGTATTTAAGAACATCCACAAACAGATGCAAATATTCTGTGTGAGTGTGTGTGTGTGTGTGTGTGTGTGTGTGTGTGTGTGTGTGTGATTTAAAACACACTAGTAGGATCACATGTCTCAGCAGGGCTTTTTGGAGCAGTGAATCAATCCCCTGTTCCCAACTTATACCCTGACTTATGAAATAGATCATATTCAAGGTGCCTCAGATTTACAAGCTCAGGAAAGGCAACAGAGCAGGTGGGCAATGGGCAATGCTCAAAGCCAGACTGTAAGGGCTGGGTGTCTATCCCATTTCTGCAGCTTATGAGCTGTGGGACACTGAGAAGAATCCTAAGCAAACCTCTATGTTCTAGGCTTGTTATCTGTAAAATGGGAATAATAATAGTATATTTTGGTAGGATTGCTCTTCTAAGCATAAAGTGCTGGCAAGAGGCAAGACTTCCAGAAGCATTAGCTGTACGTAGCCCTGGAAGTGCCTGCCAGCTCCCTCAGGCCTTGCTATATTGGCCCAGTCCTAATTCTGCTTTGACTCCTACAAAAACTCCTGTCTGCTGTTTCTGTGACGCGCAGATTTGGCCCACAATTAAACCAGAAGATTAGCAGAAATTTTTGGTGGAGACAGTCAGTAGTTACAAGGTTCCCGGGGGAAGAGGGAAGCCTGCTGCTTCGCTAGCTTTCTTCCTGGCATAACTTAAAACTGAAAAGGCTGCCCCAAGCATCTTACAATCAGAACAAATATTTTTCATTCACCCACCATGTACTTATTTAGCACATTTTAAAAATAATAGCCAGCACTGCATAAACAGTCCCTATACAAATGCTGTACTAAGTGCTTTCCTTTAATTCATAAGGCTATAATGTTATTCTTCACATGTTGTACAAGAGGCAGAGAGAGGCAAAGGACATGCCTCAGGTCACGCCATATAAGGGAGAGCTAGAATTCCACCAGTGCCTTAGCCCAGTTTTTAACGTTGCTACCGCTTCCTGATGTCCAAAGAACTTAGCCCCTAACCCACATAAAACTGGCAGAATTGTCTGTGCTTCCCTGCCCCTCTCCATGCCCCACACTCCCTTATCTGAAGAGGAGCCTATAAATCTTACCTCCTTTCTTGCTAACTCATGGAAAAATCCCTAGGCTTCTGTCCATCCACTGAAACCGGAAGAGAACAATGCTGGGGTAAGCACTGTTATTTGGTCACACAAAATCCAGGCTTCAGTTTAAACTTTGCACAAAAAACCCTCTAATCTCTGTGACACTACATTCGGACAGGAGACATACAGAGGGGCCTGCTTGTTTTCAAGCCATACCAATGTAGTTGTGATAAAAATTGTTTTGTGCCTGTGTTAAGAAGTTTTTATTTTGATTCAGGTAGGTATTTTGGGTTGATGCAAACAAATATTTCTTTTTTTAAAAAGATATGAAATCCTTTGTACAGATAGTATAAAGTACAGATAGTATAATTGTATTCAAAAGGTCTCTAAAGCAATTTACAGTGAAATCAAGTTAAATCTGTATTCCCTTAGCACTCTACCACCTGCCAACCCAATCCCCTCCCACACACCCAGTGAAAGAGGGCGACAGAGACAGAGGAGACAGGAGAGAACCCAAGGTCACCTTGGTGGTTTAGCAGCACAGCTCCACTGCTAATCAAAGAAATTCACACAGCTAACATTTTATGCAGTGCTTTGAAATTTTTATTAATAAAAAAAAATTCATGGAACAAATCTTGTGGTTAAAATCATTTTGAACACAGAGACCCAGAGAGGGGACCCAGAACCCATTGTCATTTGGCCTCTTCGTCTCCCACGGGCTGAGCTGTGCATAGACACTGCAGACACCTTTGTTCATGGCATCCCCACTGTTGTAGGCAGGGGTTGTGAGAACAACAATTAGAATCAGGACACAGGAATTACAATATTGTTTTATGATGGTCCCAAGAGTTTAACACAAGAAAGTGCAGGAAATATGTCCATAATACTAAGACCTGGGATATTCAGCCAAGTGCCTGAATCCCACAGCAATATTTTGCATGAGTCCAGATGAAAACCTAGAGCCCATGACACTGCCTCCCACAAGTCCAGCTGGATCCCACAAGAAAGACTCTGTCCGTACTGGGAAGGCCCAAAGCTCAGCACTGGAAGCTGGAAAGTCTATGCCAGTGGGGTGAAGGAGCTGTGCTGGTCCACTGAAGATTCTATGCTGGAGCCAAGAAGTCATGCTCAAAATAAGGACCAGGGCTGTCCTGAAAAGCACCACAGCCATACTCAGTGATATAGAGGTCCTGAGCTCCTCCTACAATAAGAACAGTCGAGTACATGCCAGAAAGACAGCATGACGAGTTTCTCCTGGAGATTAAACAGCTCACGTCTTCCCCTTCAGAGCCAGGAAGTGATGCTCAATGTAAGGACCAGAGCTCCCCCAAAGTGAATCAAGCCACTCTCACCAACAAGATCCCGAGAACACCTCCAATGACAATGGTTGAACTCACACTGGGGCAGCTAGTCATGAGGAGCTCCTCCAGGAGAACCAATGGCTCAAACAGCAACACTTAGAGACACCCACAATGCCTTGCTCGTCTTCTCCACATCTCTACTTCTGCTGGCAACTTTCCTCAGGTGGGACATCTACACTCAGCACCTACATCTACACTGATTTAATTCATCTGGTGTTAAGTTGACCACCAGTTTTTAATCCATAACACTCACTCGCAGGGAAACTTCCCTTCTGTGATTCAGGATGCACAGAATAAAATATCTTCAGAATAATGAAGGTTAATATACTGTGTAACATGATCTTAAAAGAATGGCTAAAATGTTGTTCAGCATTCAAAACATAAACAAAAAAGACTGTCTTATAAAGAAGAAACAAACAAAAGGCAAAACTTTCCTTTTTTGAACAAAAAGAACTAGTAATATCAATGCATAAATGCAAAAAATCTTTTTTATACAAATAAAAACAGTTTGGTTTCATGTTCTTAATATCTACTTGTGTTACATTAAAAGAGAAAAATAAAAAGCAAGAATACCCCAGCTACCTTCTGTGTCCCAGTCAACAGTACCTACTCAAACATAGCCCTGGGAACCTCCCCTTCTCAGCAAGCTCCATCAGGACCAGTCACCCCTGTTCTCCACCAGTGCTAAGTGGCAGACATGTGCACTGGGACCTGGGACTGAAAGCCATTGTTGGGGATGTGGCCCTGTCCTTTGCTGAGTCAGAGACTTAGGGTCTGTTCTCTCTCTGAACCTCAGTTTTATTGTCTATTAGATGGTGACCACAGAACTTATTTCATAAAACTATTATGAGATAGAATACTCCCAAAACACTTAGAAAGTACAGTATTCAATTCAAAATGTCCTGATTTTCATACTCTGTATTTTCTCTTCTTAGAGCAATTTAAAATTGAGATGGTTGATTAATAATTTTTCAATAGTTGTAAGCAAAGTTCTGAAACAAGCAAAGCCAAAGAAGAAATTCTACCTGCAGAGAGCTTGCTTGCAGCTAGCCATGGAGGGGAAATTGTGCATGAGAAGAGGCTCAGTGGGTTCACCTCCTCCGGGTCCTTTGGATGATATCCACTGTGGGAGCCACAGTTCTCAGAGACCACACCACTTCATTAAGATCACATTAATGGTGAAGGGATCAAAATGTAAGTAGACAGGAAATAACAAGTGGCTAGATCTTTAGGGTTATACACTGTAGCTTACCCATCTTGTAAGGAAGCCTCCCTGCCCCAGTGTCCTCTCCTTCTAAGTGGTGGAGCTCACACTGCATGTCAGTAATCAACCACACCACTCTTTCTGATTACTGAATCCTAATCCTAGCCCTAGTACTCAGGTATCAACTACTGATCAGCTAATCCATCTAACTTTAGACTTCTCAAAGTCCTAATTGAAAAGGCCAAAGTTCAGAGAAGGACAGAGAATTTCTCTGACTGGTGGCCCAAGGCCCAGCCTCTGAGTTTTTGTTGCCTGTCTGAAGACATCTTGTCTCTAAGTGAATGACCTGCCTGGGGCATCTTATGTGCTAGAAGACAACGTCTACCCACAGAGGTGACCCCATCTCTACTAATCAACTCTAAATAACGCATTCATATGAACGTTAAAAGAAGGGTCCTCACAGAAGTCTCCACCTCACCTACAGGTCCAAAACCAACACCAGGGATATGGCAGCATCGGCTAAAGATAGGCATCTTCCTCTTGTGATCATTAATCTGCTCTGGTATAATCCTCATTTGGGGACAAAAAAGTGCAAGCTACAAGCTTGTCCTCAAAACTCTGTGGTCCCTACTATACCTATACAGAGTTCCACAAGCAACAAGGAAAAAACATTTCCCCAAAAGTAGGTCAGCCCCTGTATAGAGATGTTCTTAGGGTACACTTATATCAAAGCCCAATTCAGTATCAAGAAATTAAGGACTTCTTCCTCCTTTTCTGAAGTTTTCTGTTTCCCTTTACTCCTGGGGAAAAAAATGCTAAGTAAGTGCTTTATTTGTCATTAACTTATGACACACCACATCTATGAGATTGGTATTCTTCACACCCATTTTACAGATAAAATGATTGAAACAGGTAAGATGATTGAGGTTCAGAGCGGCTAGTCATCCTTTCCCAAAGTCATGTGGCTAGTGAGTATTGAGTGAGAACTTGAAATAAAGACTTCACAGGTTCGAGCCCTGAGCTCCTTCTATAATGTGCTGGCCCTATGACAGACCCTGACTGACCCAGGAATAGAGCCCTGTTACCATCATCCTTAGTCTTAAAAGGCATAGTTCTTCCCTCCATAGGAAGCTTCAGTTATTGTTCAGTATATTATTTACATGATAAATTTCATATAACAAAATAAATTCAAGAATAAAAAAAGTTGTGAGCGATTTGCAGAAATAGCTTTTGATGACCAAAAGCTGAAATTTCTCAGTGACTCAAGAATGTCCCTCAGTCATCAGTTTGACACCAAGAGGCAGGCAAATGAGAGCAATGGCTTAAGTCCAAGGATTCTAACCACAGTCAGTTCATCAGCAAGCACTAGCGGGTCATCTCCAACACAAATTTCAAATCAGTCCACTGTCCTCTACTTCTGCTGGTACAAGCCACCAACATACCTCTTGAGAAACATGGCAGGAACTGCTAATTTGTATTGCTTCATCTACTCTAATCAAACTCTTGTCCATTAACCACAAAACTACCTTCTCAAAACCATCATGGATTCTTGTTGTCATTTAGAGTAAAATCTAGTAACCCTGGTGATGGCTTACAAGTTTTTATTTCATCTAGCCTCTAGTTACTTGCCTCATCTCTATTTACTTAATATTTGTTTGGTGTCTGTTTGCCCAAATAGAATGCTTGTTTTGGAAAATAAAATTTCTGTTTTGTTCACTTCTTAACCTCAATCTCTACTACACTCTCTGAGTTTTACTGAACACTCAAAAATATTGATGGACTGTATAAATTAGGATTGTTTGTAGCATACAAGTGAATATAAACTGTCCTAAAGCAGTGTTCTAGATTCCTTGGTTTGAGAGCCTAAAGGAGTGTAATGGCCTAGCAAACCTAGGATTTGAGTTTCAGTGGTTGCATTTTTATTTTAATTAAGATAAGCCTAGAAAAATCTTGGCTACAGTTTCCTTATCTGCTGCTGTCCGTCCTCCCGTGAGCAGATGTGATGGTTCTACTTAAGAACAAACCCTACTGAATGACTACTGTTTGCAAACACTGTGTGGAGCACTGACAAGGCCAAACTAAATAAGACATAGCACTTACTTAGGAGAAATGCACAGTCTATTTATGATGAGAAGGGTGTGTAAGTGAGTCAGAAGTACGGTTGTCTTACTGTACACTCTAACAGAAAATCAGTAACGAGGCATCATGGGACTAAGGAAGAAGAGGACAGCACCATCTGACTGAAGACCACTCTTAAACTGGATTGTGATGACACCTACGATTTCCCCAGACAGAGGGCTCTGACTAAGATGTGAAGGACATGCACAGGCCTAGTGCATCGTATTCAGGGAGCGACAGGAAGCAGTGCACCATGACTGCTTAGAGAGTGTGAAGGAGCAGACACACAAGTGGAAAGTGCGGTTGGACAAGTAGACTCATGCATGGAGAACTACACTTCTGTGCTGTAAAGTCCTACCCAGTGGAGAAGGGTTTTAAGCAGAGGCAAAACGTTACTGAATTCATCCTTTAAAAGAATTATTCTGATAGATGCCTGGAAGTAGATTAGGAGGAAACACGGCAGAATCAAAGACTGTAGAGAGTAGGCTGTGGAAGTAATCTAGACAAGCAGGGTTCCCTGAAATATGAGAGAGACAGAGACCAAGAAATCAGGCAAGCCTTAATTTCTTGGACAGTTAAAAATTCTAGCCGAGTGATTTGTTGATATCATTTTCCCAAACAGCATGTGAAAGGAGAAGCCAGTTTCGGAAGAAATGTAAGTTGTGTTTGTGTTTGTTTTTGTTTTTTTGAACACTTGAGCCCACTCCACAACGGCAGAACATTGTGGCTGGTGCTCCTGTTATGTGCAGGTGGCTTCAGGAGTTAGCAGTTCTTAAACAAGTCACTTACCACTCCTTCACCTCCTCCCTGGAATGGGGACTGCAGTTATGATCACCTCTTTCCTCATGGGGGTGTAGTGAGGCTTTGTTTAGCTACACCACATTCAGATACAAGGATCTCTATTAGGAAACATAAGGAGACCAAACACAAAGAAATGCTTAAAAGGCTGCCTGAAGGGTAGCAGACAAGCTTGCAGGGGGTTCATTCTGGCTTCATAATTAGATTTAAAGATCTAGAAATGAAAAACAAAAGATACAGGCAGCAAAAGATATGGATTAGTTGTCTCTCCTGATGGATTAACATTTGGATTGTTTTCCTTAGATGTGACTGGCCTTGATTACAAACCTACCCTATTCCTCCTGCAAGAGGACACTCACATGGTGGGAGCAGAGACCTCAGGGGGACCCTAAAGACATAGCTGTCTATTCCTTAGGTCACCTCAGGAAACTCACTCTGCAGAGACTGAGGCCAGGCAGCCCCAGCCATAGACTGTAGCTCTTCAGCAGCTCAGGGAGCCACCATCAGTCCCCACTCTCATAATTCTCATGGGGAAGATACAGCAGACATTTAAGCACAGAAGTGTGGGGAAAAAAATAGAAGTTTGCTTGGTCCTGAACACCAGATGGCTCCCTTTCAGATAAGACTTTCCAAGGGTCCACAGCATCCTTTCTTCCCAGCTAACCTCTGAGGAAGCCTGTTCTCTGACTGCACCTGGCTCCTGCCAGCTGCTCCTCCCCAAAGGACTCTGTGAAAGTGAATCAGACTTCCTGGTTCTGAGCAAACAATTTCACTTTCAAGTTACCAGTCTCTGGATGAAATGGTAGCTTCTTCTGCCTGCATGATTGGCTGCCCCACACTCACCTTCTTTCCACCCACCTCGCTGCACAATCTCTGGCACCTGAGTGTTCTTATCTATTCTTCAAGGCCCCTGACAATCACACTCCCCGCAGTCTTCCCAGGCTAAGATTCTCTTCCTCTCCCTCTCTTGGTCTCGTGTTGCATTTTACTTGTTGTAACACTAAGTTAAATTTATTTGCATTATGGTTGCTCTGGTCCTAAGGTTCTCTCTCACTTTTAGTTTTCAGGCCCTGGAGAGCAGGGCTTTGTTGGACTTACTCTGGTACCCTCCAGGGCTCGCCACATCAATGCTGTTTAGTCATTGTTTGCCGCGTTCTTTGAAGAGGTAAGGAAAAATAGCAAGTTGCCTTCTTGCAGTGAGAAGAGGCAGGTGATTTCAAAATGACTGTTTCTACGGGCTGCCTGAGTTTCATAACCTAGTGTTATTGCAGGGGGACTTAGGGATGTCTGGCAGGAGTTGTGGTTTAGGGCTGAGAATATTCACTGGCCAGACTGCCAGTGGTTCACAGAGCAACTTTATGCTTCTGAGGAGGGTTATGGCTCAAACATGGCTTGGTCGAGCCCAGGCTTTTGAGACATACGAATAACAGGCAAGTCTTTGACACTTTCTGATTCTCAATTTCTTTATACCATCCCTTCATTTGCAGATAATGGCACAAGAAGCCTGTAATATATGTATAATCTATGGTACAGGTAGGCATTTTGCACAGTGTCTGCCACCAAATCGGCATGCAATCAATTCACTGAATAATTCATTCACTGATGGAGAATATTAACTAAATGAAGGCTCAGTCTGGAGTCATGGGAGATGTATGGCCTAGGAACAAGGCTGAATCTTGCTATACAAATTAGCAAAAACATTTCTTGTTGATGTATCTGCAATTTGGAATAGGGGAACTTGAATTATAACCAAGTTTCTGTGGCATCCAATAATGTACTGAATATTTTTCCTAGCATTGACTATACCAGGTGAAAACCATATCTCCCCACCATTTCCACAGGAGCATCATAGGTAATGCACCACACAAGGCTGTGGACTCTCTTATGAAATGGGAACACAGTTCACAGTAAACAAAGCTTAATAGTAAATACAAAGATAAGCCTTTTTTATCTTTTTCCCCTGTAGACTAAATTTTTTGTAACTGGAAATATATCAGTGTTGCTTTGAACTCTGTACTCAGGTCTTTAGTGTAGTATCTGAAAGATAAGGTGTCCTGGTCTTTAGGAAGCAATTAATGACCTGTCTGGTGGTTTTAAAACTCGGAAGCATGGAGGCTGTGGTGATCAGTAACATTTACTCCATTCTATTGGCATCCAATGATTTCCAGTCAGATGCAGTGGCCAGTTCAAAGCGAAGTATTTCAGCTGTGGAATCTGTGATTGCATTGTATCATGAATAAAAATAAATCAACATTTTTCTTTTCCTTCCTCAATCTAGTTATTATCTCTGTGGAATAATTGGGGATTGGGAGAAATTCTATGTTCTTTCTTTTTTAAAATGTTGACCAACAAACTTATGATCTTGAATGCATAATAATAATTAGTATTGATTAACTTGATTTACAAACTTGGGCAAATAGCTTTATGCTGGAAATTCTGCAGATCTGCTTAAGCATAGGCACTGAGAGACAACAATCTAAATCCATGCCACTATGCATTTCCACTAACATTAAGACCCACGCTTTTGATGCTGTCCAAACTCATGGCTCTATGAGAAGGAACAAAGAGGGAAGTAATCATTTTTAATGTGCCAGTCATGGGCAGGGACTTTGCATTTCTGCAGCAGTAATTTGGGCTACCCACTGAACAAATGCTTCAAGTTTTTCTGAATACACTTTCCATCCCCTTTGAAGTTAGATTTAGCTGCATAAAATGCTTTGGACAATGAAATGTAAGCAGGAATGACATCTATCATTTCTACAGTGAAATCTAAAGAGCTAGCATGGTTTTTTGCAAACTCACTTCCCTCTGCCTTGGCAGAGTGCACTGTGACAGAGCCTCCTTTATCTAAGCCCCAGAGGGAGGATGACCCTGGAACAGAATCCCTAGCTGATTCCCCATGAACATGTGTGCTTACCAAGAGGTAAACCTTCGGTGGTTTAAGGCATTGCAACCTAGACCATCATTTGTTGCTCCAAGTAGCGTGGTATGTCCTACCTGATAAAATGGGTTAGTTCATTCAAGTCTCAGTTTCTTAAAAAGTCCTAGAAGAGGGTGTTGGGAAAAATGTTTAATGGGTCTCATGCATTCTGTATGTCTTGTAAGCAAATCACAAACTGCCTTTGTTCCAGAATATTGTATCTTCTCAAAGACTTTTTTACAGCAGACAGCTAGAAATTGGAGAAAGTGTCCTTCTTCCACAGGAAACAATCTACTCAGGATACCTAGGCTCAGGATCCCTCATCTTCAACATAGCTCACTCTGTGTGGGCATTCATCTGAGATGCCAGGAAAATTTTATGAATATGATGACATTCATATTCTACTGCACCATGAATATTAAAGTTCATCTGTCTGACCCAAAAGTCCCATATCTTCTGCCAGTATCTTTGAAACAATGGCAAGCTAACACAGTAGCTTGACAGCAGATAAAATCTCTACTATCATTTCAAATCTCTTCTCAATACACATTAGCATTACTGTTCACACACGGTAAAACTGAGCTTCAAAGAGAATGTCACCTAATGTGACCCCACTAATAATTAGTGTATCCTATTTTCCCCATTATTTCCTACTGTTTACCATAGAAAAATACTTAAAATTGGGCTAGGGATTTAGCTCAGAGGCATAAGCACCTGCCTTGCAAGCAGGCAGTCGAGAGTTCGATCCCCGGAATCAATTAAAAAAAAAAGAAAAATACTTAAAATATACTATATACTGTATTACTTAATTTATTCCTGAATTTATTTTTTTATTTATTTAACTAATGTCTATTAAATAACTACTTTACTCCAAGCACTGTGCTAGGTGCCGTTTTCTAGAATTCTTTAAAAATTACCATTGAGTTTTCCAAACAAAATCATTTTGATACCTAATGTAAAATATTTGAAATTGTTTTTATCTTAGCATGTACTACCTCAGTGCTCAACTGCCTTCACCCAACAAGCAAATGACCTGGACAGTGTAGAAAAGAATCAGACTTACTGTAATTTGGCATCAAGAATACCTTTTGCCTTTTGGTGTCATATTGGGTCTTGGAACTTTGGAAGTCTCTGAAGGAAGCACAGAGTATATGTAGAATCAAGTATGTTTGGGGTCCTATAAATTAATTGCTACTCACCACCAGCACTCAGACCCAAGAAGGGGAATAACTCAGTTGCCTTGTTTTCTCTGAGGTCCTCAACCACACTGGAGAGAAACCAAGGGTTAGTTGTAGCTAAGCCGGAATAAAGATATGCACTTCTTTATACTGCAAAAGCCTCAGGGACTTAGGTCCACTAAAACTGATCCATACTCTCATATCTATCCTACCCTTCAATCCTTCTTTCCTAGAAGGTTAGGGAAAGGACCTAGCTCAACTGATATGGATTCAATTCTTGACTCCAGTCTAACCCACTACTACTCCAACAGTTTTGGGACAGGGTACTTTGTTTTGTTTTATTTTGTTTGGTTTGGTTTGGTTCTGTTTTGTTCTTTTCTGCTTTTTACCTCCCAGAGCTTTCCTTTCTTCTTCCATAAAATAGGATAGTAATACCTAATTTATGAAGTTCTTGTGAAGATTAATAAAAGAGACCCCATATGTAAAGCACAGTTCTAACACATAATTGGCTTTCAGTAAGCAGCAGGAACTTGCATTATTACTATTATCCTTTTGCTTTGACTGGGTAGAATGAAACTCCCTTTAAACAACAATAAAAAAAAAAATAGAAATTAGGTGCAGAGCCAATGGCTAAAAGCCAAAGGGGAACATAAAGCATTATAATTGCCTCTCCTGGGAAAAGCAATAAATCCAGGCAGCTGTGCTGCATCTACTCTTTGGCAGCCATAGCAGGGCTATATCTGAGGACTTCTGAGTTGGAACATGAACATGTCCACCACGCACAAGGCACTCTATGCATGATTCAGTGGGTAAGGACACAGGGCAGTTGCTCCTGCCCTCTAGGAGTTTATTATTTCTAGTGACTGGTATGCAGTGAGGCCTTGACACCAAAAACCCATTCGTATATGAGGCAAGCTGAGAAAAGACAAGAATGTGAAATAGGTGTTTATACAGGGTGGGCTTTCCTTCTGATGAAGGGAGTGGAGACAGGTTTCATATACTAGCATTTGACATGGACATTGAGAGATGAAATTTCAATAGAGAAGCATGGAAAAGGAAGGCAATTAAAGCAAAAGAAAAGCAATACATTTGACAAGGGTCAGGTCCATCTAGAGAACAGTGAGTGATACAGTTTGACTAGAGATTTTAATGGGAAACCAGGAAACAGAAACTGCATAATAGGTGGTCTTGAGAATGTGTTTAATGTGGCTGTCAGTGAAGGGTGACAGCCTTAGGACTATGCTGAAGGAAGATTAATCAGACAACTGCATTCAGACCAGGCCAGAGGAAGAATTTGCCAGCAAAGAGAGTAAATGGATAAGTATGCAACAACTGAGGTACAACAGAATGGAAGCCGTGTGAACTCAGTATTGACACATGAGAATAGAAATGATGACTCAGCCAAAGTGAAGGCTCTGGATTCACAGAAGTGAGGCCTGAGGACAAACTTAACAATACCTAAGCCACAGAGCAAGCATTCTAGAAGGGTTTTCACCTAAGAACGTGTAGGATGGCAATAGGACACCCTTACAATGGAGGGAAGACATATGCCTGAGAGCTCTGCTTCTCAGACCGAAATTAGCCAAGGATTCCTGAAAATTCTCTAGCGAAGGAAAAGTATTATCCACACACTAGACTAAGCAAAGTACTCTTGGGTGGACTGCTTTGAAAGATTTTAGAAATGAGCATGATGAAGGATGTCATTGCACTGGCTTGGGAATTTGGATTAGATTAGTGAAGATCTGGAAGTCAAGCTAACTTTTCAAACCAGTGCACACAAGGCCTCCTTTAGATATTCCAGTATTACCCTCAACTCATAGACATTTCCAGCTCTGCCATGTGCAGCTCAGGAGAAGGAAGAAATTGACACTTAATTGACCAAGTGTCATGGTTTGTGCTTGGATGAGCCCCCCACCCCCACGCCTCATGCAGTCATGGACGTGGCTGAATCTAGGTCTGCGATTGGTTTGTTGTCTAGCATTGGGTTGGCAACGTGAGTGCTGCACGCACCCGGGGACAGAGCCCACATATTGTATAAAGTGAGGAAGAAGGCGTGTCTTTTCTCTTTTGCTCTATTCATGCTTGCTGTTTGCGGTGGCCATGAACAGCTGCCCCACCACACTCTCTTGCCAGTTGGAGCCGGTTGAGTATGGACTGAAACCTTCAAAACTGTAAGAAATAAACCTTCCCTTGCTTCACTTTGGGCATCAGGTATTTTGTCTCAACAACAAAAGCAAATAACCAAGACACCAAGGATGTTAATTAAGAATTTGACTACCTCTTTCACAGCAACAACCTAGTGGGAAACCTTGCATCAGCTCCGGAGAATGAACTTTACAGAACAAAAAAGTGACTTAGTGATGTGGATCAAGATTCTGACACTCAATAAGTTACTTTTAAGAATATGCCCAAAAAATGATCAAAAGTGCAGACAAAGATTTATATGCTAGAAAAGTTATAAAGCACTAAGAAAAGAAAGGAAACAAAGGAAAGTATTTCAGAAGAGAGAAAAAGAAGAAGAGGAAGAGGAGGAAGCAAAGGAAGAGAAAAAGAAGAACAACAAGAGAAAGAAAGAAAAAAGGAGAGAAAGAAAAGAAGGAAAAAATTAAATCACTTTAGGGCAATAGTTAAATAAACTATGGAAGTCTATAGAATATTTGGTAAATACTAAAAATCATCGTTATCAATGACATAAAATCTAAAGATGTGAGGGTATTGCCTTAACTACTGCCATAACAAATTTATACATCCCCTCCACACCATTTTGAAAAATAATAGAGATGTTTTACAGAAGAATGCTAAGTTGTAAAACAATCTACTAAATTATATATACACTAGTACCTTGCGGTAACGTACGTCTATGATTATGATTTTGGTCATTCTGTCCAAAATGGAAAGAGTAGTGGGGGGGGTGAAATAGAGACTGTGGTTGTATCTTTCTTCACATTTTTATAAGGTTAGACGTTTTGTGTTAAGTATGTATTAACAGTAGTCATAATAATACCTTATGGAAGATTTACCACATTTCAGGTAAGCTACTACAATGTTTACATATGTATCATTGCTCACAACAATTACAAATCAGATCCAATGACTGTACCCATTTTATATCTGAGTGGTCAGCCTTATAGAGGTCATTCACTCAGAGTCACTAGGATGAAAAGAATGTAAAGCAAACTCAAAGTCAAATCCAGTGGCCCTGGTCTCTTGGCACCTAATTACTATATCAGCTCTCCTCTGATTATAAATATAAATGTGGATAATGCTTTTGAATTTTTAAAAACTGGTCTCTTTCCATTCTTTATTTTATTCTTCATGGAGTATAGGGTGTTCAGTACAGGAAAATATGACTCTTAGGAAGCAGACTTTGGTTTCCTGCCAAGACATTTATCTGTCATGCCAAAGTCACCACAACAGCAAATGATTAGAAACTTTTTCGCAGTAGAACAAATTTAGATTATAAAAGGCCAAAGAAAAAGGCTTTCTATTTTTAACAATTAGCTAATTAAGTAAATTGTGTTAAGTAGTTAACTCTAGAACTTGTTATTAGAGTTTACAAGTAAATTAAGAACAAATAAGAATGTGCTTTTTACTCTGGAATAAAATAAAATGAGAAAGCCCTGCCCATTTTACCCCTGGGACCCCAAAGTGTGTTTCTTTGATAGGCAGAGCAATGACTAGGAAGTATAATGGTCCTCACCTGAGCACAAGTCCAATCCAGCCCTCGTCAGCTGTTTGAGGGCCTTGGGGGAGGTTTCTCTGGTCTCAGTTCCTTACTTTAGAACAAAAGGACTTATATGATGTTTCTGGCTCTGACGATCTCTGTTTCTATGATAAATTCAGCATAGAGAGTAAACCTGTATCTAACACAGGAGTCTAACATTTTGCATGACCTTTCTCCTGTAGAAAACAGCTCCCTTGTCATTCTCCTCAGTCTGAATATTGCAGCTATGCACACAGGTCTTAGCCAAAGCTTTCTGCAACGAACAGCCAACGTGGCAGTGATGCTAGGACAGTGTGGTGGGGAATGGGCTGCCATAACCACCAAATCCATTGCTACCCATGCTTCCTCTTTGGAACTACTAAGAGCACTGCATTCTGACGCCCTCCCCTTTAAACACTTTCTAGGGGATTTAGGAATCATAATCCCAAGGATCACTGAGCTAATTTATGAAAAGAAAGAAAGAAGTTATTTCCTGTGCATGAAGCCTGATTTCCCCAATGACACTGCACTCGCGCACTGGGCTGGCAGTGCCTGGCTCGTTCTGCTGCACACCAATTGATATGCTCCGCACGGTGCAGACACAGGAGAGTCAAGGCCAAGCACACATGATACACAATAGAAACAGGCCAAGAGTAAGCTGTTTACTGAGGGATGGGTCCTGTCACAACCATCTCGCTTTGGGAGAGCCAAGATCAGAAAGAGGAGCAGGCTCTTGGCAACTGAAGAACACCTTTGCAAATCGCTCAGCCTCTACCTGCGGGAACTTCAGAGAACCAAGACATAATTCTGTGCTGGCTAACTGTGGTAAACCAGCCCCTTACCCCCTTCCTTAGAAGCAGTACTAATTACATATTTATTGATCAGGAGCTGGCATATGCTAGAGTCTATGGACTACACAGTTTGGATGAGTTGAATCAGATCTACACACAGCCTATAAGGAACATGAAAATTGAAATTGTGTGCACACCTGTAATTCCAGCGCTCTGTGAGCCTGAGGCAAAAGGATTGCAAGTTCGAGCCCAACCTGGCAATTAAGCAATTTAGAAAAAATAAATATATATATTTTATATATATATATATATTCCACATAAAGTGTTACAGGCTGGGATGTCACTCAGTACTATTCTTAAACACTACACTGGAAGACAGGGTGAGGAGAAACCTGACTAATGTTGTGGGCCATACAAGATACTAAAAATTGGAATATATTTTATTAGTAAGTCCTTCCAACTATTATATTTCAGTTAAGGAAACTGAGATTCAAGAATTTTAAGCAACATGACCGAAGTAACACAGCTAGTAAACAATGATTCTGGGAGGATCTGAACTCAGGTCTGCATTGCCCTCAATGTTCGCATAACCTGATGTTTCCATTGTGTCAAATCTCCATGTTGAATCCCTGTGGTGTTGTGTCTGTCTCTGTGTGTTCGTATCTCCAGCACCCTGGAATCTGAGCACAGATCAGTTGGGCAAACTTCCCAGCACTTGTGCTATCCACATTTCCTACTTCCAAGATTTCTCTCCTACTCAAGGAGTCAAGACAAGTTTTCACTTTTCACTTTCCTGCTAGAGCTGGGAGCAAATGTGACTGTATCCTTGCCCTCCCGCTTTGACCACCTTTGTATTATGATGCCCCAACTATGTATCTGCATCTTCAGCATACTGCACCTGAAAAGCTCCAATTAGCCCACTGGGCCATAAATAAGTAAGTCCACTGGGCCATAAATAAATAAGTCCACTGTGCCATTTTCCCAAAGCTTCTCCCACAGCACTATAGGTTTACTGCTGAGAGTGACCTTAGCCAGCATGAGGGGCTGAGTAAGAATTGACTCAGGTACCACAGGTTCAACTTCAGCCTGCATTTGTTGGCACAGTCTGATTTAGGCCTGCCTTGCTTTTGTCTCTTCAACTCATGTTTCGGTCTGTGAAAGCAGAAGATGTGTGTCTCCTTGTAACTTCCCTAATACAAGACCCAAAAAAGTGAAGAGATGAAAAGACAAAACAAATGATCTCTTCTTATAAAGGGGCCATAATTAGAGTGACTATATGACGTATTGCTCAAATTTGAATCCCCTTGGGAGTGAAGGGGAACCCACTATCAATATTTACACCAGGACAAAGAAAATAAACCATAGTGTGGCACATGTGCCATCTTTCCTGGATGGCATGTAAGTTTTGGACAATCAGTTCCCTAACCCTGCTGTTTTCTGTGCAGGATCAACTATATCAGGAAGTGGCCCTGGCTGCCGGTATAGCTTTTAAGAAAGCTACGAAAATCAAGAAAACAATCAAGAGTTCCCCAACCCAGGGCAAGGGACCAAGCCAAAGTGGAAAAAATTATGCCTTTTCCACCTGTCCTCTATTCCTATTCCTTAAACTGTCACAACCCCTCTGCACCCCACATTTATTCCCACCTTCCTCAAAGTCTTTATGCCCTGCATGATTCAGACTTTTCAAACATGATTTTAACAAATCAAATCATTCTGAATAAATTCTCTTTGCTGACGATATTTGCATTCTAACTGTGAACAAATCCCTAAGGCCAAGGAGCCATTTTCAGCATCTTGGGATCTATCCCAGCTAGGCAGTTCTCTTGTGAGGTCTCTTCATAATGAAAAAAGCACATCCCCTTCTTACTTTGCCAGAGGGTTTAAAGGAAATAACCTGGCCCTTATGCATAATGAATCCCCAGGATTAACTGATTCTAGGCTTTGTCGATAGAAGGTTAATGAGAGACAGATGCGGGGGTGGGTGATGTGCAGCATACACCTCTGTGAAGCCTTTTGGACTCCTCTCTAGAATCTTCTGTATCCTGTTGACAAAAATGAAGTTTCTTTCCCTGCAGGCAAGACAGCTTTGCAGACCAGGGGTCTGCTGCTGGCTCGCCTGCAGCTTAAATGGTAGTAGAGCAACACCAAGAGAGCTTACAGAGTATTTCTTAATTGGGTGCACAGAATCCTGTCTACTAATGACCGTTTAAATACCAGCACCATTAGCTGCTTCACTGTGGAACTACCTACCAGATGTGTAACAACCATGTTTACGGGGCTGTTTGCAGCTGGTTGTACCTTCTCTGGGCTCATGCCCCAGTCATCGAAATGGGTGTTTTGCCATCTGCTTAAGTGAGACACACACAGTACAGCCCACTGACACATCCTCTCACGCTGCACGAAATGCCCTGTGCAGGGTCAGGAGGGAGGGCAGTGTCAAGGTCAAATGACTGCAGTCATCTGATTTTTATTAAAAATAACATTTAAAAAGAATAACCATCTTATTGCTACCAGAATACTACACTGCATTTTTCTGCTGGGTGAAGAAAATCTCTCTGAATGTTTTATTCAACAGGAACTACTACACTGCTATTACAAACTTTCTTTCCCAAACTAATTTCCTGAGCTTATGCTGCCAGAATTCTTGCTCTCCAGGGCAACTCTGCCCTCACTCATTGCCTTCGCAGTTTCTGCTTTCAAACCTGTCACCCGGGTGCCAGCGAGCAGCAGATCGTCTCGGTGGGGTTACAGGGCTCATTGTGGTGCACCCCCTCCAGGCTGGAGCTGAGAAAGCCAGCAAACTGCATAAGATCACCTGAAAAGCACTCATTACTTCCTTCTGTGACTTACCTGGATTCTCCTCTAGTGGACACGGAACGTGTTGAGGGCCTGGGATGTTCTCCAAACACAGTGTCACATTAGGACTCTGAATGAACCCTCCCAGAAGCAGAGATTGTCAGCCAAGTGACCCCAGAGTTCAGCCAAGATCAGAAGCAATTAATAAAGGAAATACAAGGGACATGAAATACACAAATTTTGGAAATTTTGAGTGGCTCTGCAAATAAAAGATATTCTTATCCAGAGGTAAAAAAGAATTGAGGTTCCTGACCTTCTCCTAGAGCGCTGATGGGTCACCTCTGTGTGACTCATCCACCTTTAAGCTAGGATGGAGCATGACAGAGGGGCTACAAAGTTGTAAAAGCCATCTCCTCTTCAAAAGTTCATTCAGAGTCATTACTGTGGGAGAAGAAATTTTTTCCCTCTATCTTGGCTTGGGGTAAAGCTGCCATTGGCATAAGAACATTAAAAATATGCATGCATACATATCCAGATTGACTCCAGTTAAGATGATTCAATATACAAGTTTTTGATTTATGATGAGTCAAAGCAATACAAATGCAGTAGAAATTATACTTCAAAGTTTGCATTTGTATCTTTTCCCAGGATGGTGATATTCAGCATAATACTCCCTGGAGATACATGGTAGTGACAGTGAATTGTAGCTCCCAGCCAGTCATGTGATTATTTCTCATGGAGAAATAATCCATGATGTCTTGTAGGCTACATGTATTTGATCCATTCTTAAACTGATACTTTAAACTGAACTATACACTTACCCAGACGGAGCTCTTTGATTAAGTTGAAGAATATCTATAGTGATGAATGACCATAAGACAGACAAAATGCTAAAGAAAAGTAGTCACTCCCCAGAACTGGCACTGGAGGGCAAGTTCCAATGTCCACTATTAAGACACCTTCTGACTAATATTTGAAGTGAGCACGTAGAAATCTACCAAAGTCCATCTAGATTCTGAGCCCCGCCCTCTTTGGAGGGTGTCCAAGGATTTTGATTCAAGAATTTTGAGTCAAAAACTTCATCCTTGCTTAATAAGGTGCTCCCAATCTAGCCACATGAGGATCTTTAAATCTATGTATCAGTGCCTGAGCCTTACCTAGATAAAGGGTGTCAGCTTCTTTTAATAAGCGTAGAGGCCCAGACAAGGATAGCCTCTGGGTGACACTGCTGTTCAGCCAGCATTGAAGCTAGAACTTCATTGGTCAGTGATCAACTTTCACAGTTTAAAACAAATGTAAAGAAAGATATTGTTCTTTACAGAATTGACTGCATGACTAAGAGGATAAATAGGACTTAGAAAATACAGAAACAGTCACCAAAGACACTGACTGGGACCGTGCCTTAGAAATGTGCTTGCTTTGTAATTTCTGATGTGTCACTATTCACCTTTTTGTTGCTCCAGAACATTCTGGAACATAGGAGTCTAATTGCTCTTCAAGACGTGATAACTGTGTGAGATGAGCAAATACTCAGACCCAGAACCTGCCTTCCTCATCCTGAAGACAGCACATAGTCAGCCCTTGTCTCTCCTTTCCCGGGCTTTGCTTTTCAGTGGTTCACAAAACAAAAAGAGGGAAAAACACACTGTCAAGGTTAATGATGTAGACAAACTCCAAAGGATAAGTGCATTTTATTAAAAGAGGAGTACAAAATAAGTATCTATTCTCCTTCTGAAGACTGATAACTCTTGTTGACTACAGCAAAGATGAAAAACACATGCACCTACTTTAATTTTATACACAAAGAGGGTGAAAAGGCCAAAAAGAATAGGGCAGACTATTTCTTCTGTTCGTGTTGACCTGTCTCTTACAGTCCAAGTACAGAAAGTCTCAGCTCTGCAGATCAATCCTGGAGATAAATAAACAAAGGGAAGATGCTCCCTTGGAACTCTTCCAGGCCAAAATGCACCTGCTTTCAAGAGTCACTAGTGGTAACAACTATCACAAGGAAAAGATGTAATCTCTAATGCCGTTATTTTTATATTTTGTCAATTTAGTGACTACTTTGAACCAGAAATTTCAAATGAGAAACCGATATCCTTTGTTAAGGGCAGAACATATGCTGATGACTTTACTAAATACTTTATTCTTAATATCATTCAATTCACACCACAGGATTTTGAACTAGGTGGTTTTATTTCATCTCACATAAAAAAGACTGAGTCTTAAAAATGTTAAGGGCACCTTCCCAAAGCCGTGCCACTTACAAGTAATGAAAAGAGTCAAACCCATTTGTGTATGATTGGATCCTTTGTTCACAACTGTTCTACGTGTCAGTGATGGGTATCAGGACTCACTTGGGTAGGAATGCTTGAGACCAGGGAGAGAGACCTGGAGAACAAACTTTGAACATGGCTAGTAACAAGAAACTACCTGTGCTTTGAAAGTGAATCCAGGCAAGTTTGATGGATGGCAAGAACTAGACCTCTCCCCTTCATGGCATCTCCAGACCACTGGGGAACAATTCTAAGGGTAGTAGTTTATCACAACTCTCAGTATCCAGCCATGCAAGAAAAACAATAAAAAATGCGGGGAACCCTACCATCACCTAGAAATTACTTTCTGGGGTGATTTGAGCCCTTATAGTTCTCTTCAAAAGTAAACCTGAAGAAACCAAACTCAAAGGGCTACACTTTTAAGTTATTTCACACCTGCTGCATTCTGGAAAAAGTAAGTGTGTCATGAATGGGGAAAATACACACCAGTGCTTACCAGAGGCTGGAGGGTAGGGTAGGAATTAACTGAAAAACGATGTAAGAGAATGCTTTAGGTATGGTGAAATTGTATTATTTTCTAATTGTGATAGACTTTACATGACTGTCCATTTGTCAAAACTTACTAAATGTTAGATGAAAAATTGTCAGGTTTTACCATATGTAAATTACACTTCAATGAAGTTTTTTCTCTAGCTGATAAATCTGGAGTTAAGCTGTCCACTATGTAACTGCATTACGGAAAATCCAGAGGCCTGAATACCTCAGTCATTCAACATTCCCAGGGGGAAGATTTTCTGCAGATGGTCACTTCAGGCTGATACTACAACCAATGAGAAGGAGGTACTAAAGTGAGTTTTCTGACAAAGGCTTCTGTGGCAGTTCGAATAAGAAGCTGATTGCTAGGGTTACTAGAATGATTTTATGTCTCCATTTCCCAGCTCTTCAGAGGCCATACTGTATGCTTGATGGAAACATTCATTTGGAAAATTGGCTTATATCAGATGAAATATAACATCAGTGTTTTTAACCTATATCTCACATGACATACATATCTTTATTATCGTGTCTTGTTGCATTTCGAAGGCCATACTTGTCTCTGTATGCACCCCAGAAAAAAATAGAAGAGAAATTTCACTAAAAATACTAAACACTAAGGCTACCAGCAACCTTGGAAAGCTAAGCATTGACTTAACATAAGATTTCAGTAGGAATGTGACATCATCTTAATCTATTTGGCCTTCATGCTCTAGGTCACTTGTCCCCCTATACATTCTCTTTGGTAAAGGTACTTCTTGTCTTGATGTATCCAATTAGCCCCTTTGCTTTCTATCAAAGACCGCCTGCTTGAGGGAGATCTAGCCTTCTGATCCATGTTATTTAATAGCTCAACTGGAAAAGGAACACAAGGCACACAAATATAGTCTAGCACTGGAAATAATCAGATCAGTCATGCAAATTAATAAGTACTAAGGTCGTATCCCAAAAGATGATAGGGCAGTCCAGTATAATAAAAGCTGTCAGAAAGAAGGGATTGGAAAGACAAATGAGAATTAAAAAGCCAGTGCAATTTTGTACTGCTGTTTAAAGTTACGGATTATGTTGTTAGGTATGTGATCTCCTGGCCATACGTATTTGAGAGGTAGCCATTCTCAGTGCCTCACAGCAAGATGTAGGCTACTCTGTTAAGATTTTGTTGGATCTTTTTTATAATTTAAAAATAAATAAATAAAGACAACTGATTTTTTCCCAAAGGACATTTTAATCATTTACATAAAAAAGTATAGCATTAAAGTAGCCAATCCTAATACTAGGACTTAAACATCATGTAAAATAGCTAAAAGTGTGTGTGTTTGGGAGGGGGGGAGCCATCCAAAAGTACAGAACACCTAAACCTGCAAAATTTTCCAACTGATGTACTGATTATCAGATACTTTATGTAGATTTTTTTACATTGCTTCCTAGGAAGAAGTTAAATTTTCACTTTCTTATAAATTCCAAGCTTAAACAAAAACAAAAATTGCATGAAACAATAGACACAACTCTCACATATGTCCAAAGTATTTATTCTATAACCATAAATGCTATCATTTTATCATTGTCATCTGATTTTATTATAATCTAGAGTCATTCACATAAAAGTTCATGATGAGACACAAAAACTAATTTTTTAACATATGACTATCCTATAGAAAACTGGCTAATATTTATTGCTATTGTTGTTACTGTTATGGTTTACCAAAAAAATGCCAGCCATAGACAGGGGTTGGGGGCATTGAATGGTAAGTCTGATTTTAGCTGTATGATGTAATGTGCCTTTCAAATTAAATTACAAAGTAAAAGATTCTACTGACTCTTAAAGTGGTAGAAAACGAGAAAACAGGAGAAAAAAATCAAGCACCTCATCCAAAGATCCTTCCAAGACCCACAGACAGTATACAATTTAATGCATAAAATTTCCTTTCTCTAGAAAACCCAGAGCATTTTACAGACATAATATAGAATGCCAAGTTTACTTATCTGGTATTTTCAAAGTATTATTCCAAGAGATACTGAGAAAACAAAGTTAAAAATTTGGTCACTTGAGTACCTTCAGCTATATTAATCTGCCTAATTAAGCCTCAGTTTCTTTTTATGCATGGAAGAAGGGCTACAGTGAACAAGGGTTGTTCACAGAACAAATTTTCTTGTACAAAGAACCAACAAGACCTATGCAGAGTTCCCTAATTTAAGTTCCTTAATTTTTACATGCCTTCCTAGAGGCTCCATTGAACCCACTGTGCCCATTCACCTCTAACAATTGTACTCTGAAAGAACCTTATTTCCATGGGAAATGCATCTACAAGAGGCAGAAGATTCCCAAGAGGACTCATCAAATCAGGACGAATATCTTAAGTATCCAGTGATATAACACTTTGCACCTAAATATCATTATTAAAGAAAAATATTTCTAGATTCTCCTGCATATATCTAAATAAAAGGAGAAGACTGTTTATGACAAACATTTTATTTCTTTTTGACTCTAACAGCTAGACACTTTACTTGGGTTCCTTTTGGAAGAAAAGATCATAATTCACAAGGTAACCATCATTATATACATAAAGTTTTTGGTCATAGGGGTGGTAATTAATGCTCTGCACTACTTCCTGCATTTTAGGCATTGGAATAGCCAGATTACCTTCTTTTCCTGTGTTTGTGTCATAGTAGTAAAAAATTTCTTCCATTCTGGTATTCAAAGTACGAGTGGCATAGAGAACCCCACATACCATGAAGGTGCCAGAAACAGATGGCCTGTACATCTTGGTAACCCAAGTGTTTAGCACCTCAAGTGAGGTATCATTGAGGAGACTAATCACTATGTTACCAGTGCTGGCTTCCGTTGCATAAGTCACCCACAGACCTTGCTCATCCACAGCAAAGTCAATATCTTGCCAAGCGACATTGGCATATGAAAAACGGTTGTTATAGGCAGCATTAGGGAGCTGTCGAGTCACAGCCACTGAGTGGGGGGTTAAGTTAATTCTGACAATGTTCCCAGTGTAGTGCCAATTGACGTACATGTTGTTTTTGTAAACTGTAGCACCACTACCTTGGCCAGCGTTAATTGAAGATTCTTGGAAGTGTGTATACAACAGCAAGTTATCCAATGTGTTGTAGAGTCTGTAAGATGAAAGTGTCCTTCCATTTGTTTCCAAAGGTGCTACCCAATACAGTGTTTTGTTTGGATGTTCAGGAGAATAATCCCGACCCCAGGAACCATACTTATAAGAAAACCCTCTCCAGTTGAGCTGAACCACAGATGGTCTGCTGATGTTCACCACACCTCCGTGATTACAGGTTCCTATATAGAAAAGAAAATTTAAAAAGACATTCTTTAAAAAAATGAACAGCAGGATACAAATAAGTTATATCTGAAAAGCAAAGCATCCATCCATACTTTTCCTGTCAAGGTTCAATGATAACAACAACGCAGACGGAGAAGAACACAAATCCCTCTTGGTTTTAATCTCATTGTGAATCCACGCTCAGTCCTACAGAGAATCACCTTCTATTTCCACTGATGGGCTCTCAGTCTGAGAAATAGGAATACTAAAATGTCAGGAGCCGCATTTAAAGGTTTAGAAGGCCCAGAGAGTCAAAAATGGGGGAAAATGATGACTTTAATACAAGGGACCAATCCTGCTACAAGGTGACTTCAGAAGAGGAAGTTTAAAATACAGCATGTTATGGATCTAGGAAAATCATCTTATGATGGTGGGATTTCAGCCTTGAGAAGACAGGAAGTTAGTTCAGGGTAGCAATGCCTGTTGTGTGCCAAGTACATAATCCAATACATAAATCACTGGATGACCATTTTGCTGCAAGTTATGAGTTGAGTCCTGCTGTTCATAAGCCATATGAACAGTGCACATATTTCAACAACAGGCATGTGTTTCATCCTTCCTATTCTGATATAGTCATTGTCACAACGTGTATAATCAAGTGGGACCAGATGCACTGGTCCATTGAATCTACATTCCCTGTAACACTTGGGTAAATGACTTGGCTGGGCAACTGGCCCTTCACGCAGTCCCTCTGAAACGCCTGCCAACCCAAAGTGTTTATGAGCTACAGAAAATGAAATAAAATTCCCCCAGTGTTTTAATAACCAAACAAAGAGTTGCATACATATTTTTCTGGAATCTTAACAAACATTATCTTTTTAAAAAACTAATGATATGGTTTAAAAAAATCTAACTGTACATGAAAGGTCATTTTCCATTATCCTGCTGCCCAGGGAAGAGAAGGTGAGGAAAGGAAGGAACAGAATTTGAATCACTGAAATCTGACTTTAAACTCATGGAGGGAATCAGGGAGCTATGGAAGACACATGAGTGAGCTGGACCAAAAGCAAAGCTCCACAAAATTGCCCGAGATTAGCACTGTGGTGGTACAGGGAGCAAAGCTTGTCTCCGAGTCTCTGCCTTTGGCCAATATCCTTTCCTTCTTGCGTGCTTCCTCTCTATCCTCCTCAATCAAGAACTGCTCGGTGGTGAAACCACATCTGGACTTTTGTTTTTATTTTCCCTATCTGCTGGGACTGTTTATTCTCAGAATTAAATACATGTCCCTTAAATGCTCTCATATATCTATAGTTGGTGGAAATCCAGCCAACCATACAACAGGTAGAAAATGAAACCACTCTGTACCCAACCTCAAATAATTTTGCATATCATTAAGCAGAACACAGTCACAGGTTTATTTTAATAATGCACGCGCCATTTCATAAATAAAAAAGCAATGGGTGTTCAGCCAAGAGACTGCTCTCCACTAAAGAAATAATAAATAAAATTATAAATTATTATTTCTCCTCCTAAAAATGATCTCTCAGATGAATGCTTGTTTGCTTTGTTTATGAAATAATGTATGAATTATTAAAATAAAGTTAGTGGTGTGTGCAGTTTAATGTGAATAAAAACAGTTCCAGTTTCCATATGCTGCAAACTGAATTTTTTTAGTTAAAATATCTTCCTGACACCTTAGTCACGCAATTGCATTTCACTGTGAGGAAATGAAAGGAAGACTTTTTTCCTTTCAGGTTGGAAGATTTAAGAATTGTTTGCTTCACTGAGTCTTACTTTTCTAGAAAGAAAATATCACAAACCAACAGTAACAAAGTATTTCAGGAGAATTTATGATGCATGTAACTCACTCAAGCACTATTGTGGGGTTAAAGATAAACCATTCTGTCTCTCAATGTAGAAATCTGAGGAACCAAAATAAACTTCCAAATATTACTGTTCAGACTACTATTATTATACCAACAATCCTATTTTTTGTACTAAGCATCAGTTTCCTCATCTTGAAAGAAAAATAACATTCAAAGACGGAAAGAAAAGAAAGTTTTTAGAGTGTCTTAATGAATTGCAACATCAGCACTCTAATTATATCATGTTTCAGGTGAAAAAATTTGCACAACTGTCTCCTTTCCTCCATAGTGGCTTCTGGGAGCTTGTTTGTTCATTGCAATAACCCCAGAACCCAGAATACAGCCAGCCACACAATGGCATCAAATTATGTTTGTGAAATAAAAGACAAAAGACATAGACTCCCACTTAACCTCATTTATAAAGCGCAACCCCCACACACACTGCTTCACATCCGATTTTTCAAAGAGCCTACTATTTACTCTGCAGAACATAACATGAGGAACTCTTCTGTGCAAGTGAAGCTGTAGTTGTCAATCCCTTCACCATGCAACTCACTAGATCCTTCCCCAGTACTCCTATAATATCCAAGGAAGCCACAGTAGTGAAAGTTTAAACTATGTTTTTTTTAGCTTTCAAAGTTACCACAAGCTTGGCATGTGGTGTACACCTGTAATCGAGCGGCAGAGGCAGAAAAACCAACACAAGTTCAGGACCAGCTCGAGCTACGTAGTGAATTCAAGCATAGCCTGTTCTCCACAGCAAGACCCTATCTCAAAAAAACAAACAAAACTGGGTTTTTTTTTTAAACCAGAGAAACCTTAATCTTGGGTCAACGCACTAAAAATGCACTCTCTTACCTGGGCAACTAAACTTTATTTGAACCAAAAGGAGAGAGAATATGATCACCTTGGAACAAATTAGGCAATTAAAATGACCATAATCATAAAAAGTAAGACCAGACTGACTCTGAATTATCTGCTGGTTAACAGTCTTTTCTAATGCTGGAATTTCAGCAGATCATCCTGTTTTTCATGCCCATGTACTGAGGACCTACTGTGTACTAACACCACCAAGCAAAATAGTGATTGAACCCAGAGCATTCTCATTACATGCCATGTCAGTCATTTAGATTCAAAATAAAAAAGAGAGTGAAGTGAGTTGTTTTAAGGGAAAAAGTTAATGAGAAGGCCAATTATTTTAAATTAGAAAAGTCTATGAAATGAAGCAGAAAAGAATGTTATTTGCAGCAAAAATCAAATACAAAGTGCATTTTTAAAACCAAAATACACATACTAATTCTAAGTTCAAGATGACCACAGAATTGACAAACTATAGCCACAGAGAGGCCCCCAAAAAATGCAGAATTGCTTTATAGCTCAGACATGCACACAGCCTTTTTTGTTCTGTGAGGCTCTGCAGTGCAGAAAAGCAGACAGGCCAGATTTTAAAATCTCATAATAGTGAGTAACTTTAATTAAAGTCTCCATAGGCTCACAACTTTGTGGTTCCTGGGTATTTTCCAATTCTGCGTTATCAACCAATCCAAACAGAGAGCAAGCTATAGAAATTGATTTAAAAACAGGATAAAAGTCAGTTTAATATAAACATCATAAATATAACATGAACAAAGCTGGAGGAGGGCCAAGTGGTTTGGCAGTGACCCAGACAGAGCCAAAGTTGTGGGAAAGTGAGGGGAAATCTGGGTTCAATTTGCTTAAACAACACAGCAGGGCTAGATGGTTCACAGAAGTCTACGTGTGAGGGCTGAAGGGAAAATTCTGAAAAAAATTCTAATAAAAATAATCCAACAGGTTCACTTGTTTTCCTCCCTGCATGCTAAGCACTGTATTTTGTCCCTCACAACTCATACGCTGAGACGTCATGGAGTCCTTAGATGATCAGGGAGTGAAGACCCTTGCATTTCCACTTCAGCTCTGTTACCAGCTACCTCAGGGAAAACAGCATCCTCACAACTCAAGTCCCCTTCTCTGAGACATGCACAGGCTAATTTCAATGGCCCTGAGTGCCCTTTCTTGCTCTAAAATGTCCTAACACATTTGTAAAAGAAAATATGCCAGAAAAAAACCATTGCATGAGGGATATTTTCTGAGGAAGGGGGACACTTGTTTGCTGATTATCAGAGGTTGTCACATTGCTTGACTTCTGCTTCAGCGATCACCTGTGGTCCAAAAGAACCATCTCTCAATTCCAACACATACTTAGACTACTGATCCCCAGCCAAATTTAGCCTTAGTTTGTTCCAGAGAACAGTCTTCAGCCTAAACATCCTCTCATGGCAGGCTGTAGGCAGGAAAAGTGTCCCCTGACCAAAACCTAGAAGCTTACAAGGATGGTCAGATTTAATAGATGTCTTAAGCAAATCAGTTGCCCTGACAAGGAACCAGAAATGCACAGTCCTAAAGAAAACAAGTTGTAAAGATTGGAACGGATAAGAATAACAAAGGCTGTATGATTTGATGAAAAGAGACAGCCCTCCTGCAGCTGAGAGCAGAGAGCAGTTGGCTGTGACATTGGGTCTCCGAAGGATAAGGCTGAATGCTGCAGCCAAGAGGCTGCCTTTAGTCTACCTGGGGGGCTGCGCCTCAGTGCTCATGGATCCAGCCCTGCTTCTGTTCACAGCTAGGCTTTCCCTGCAATTATCATCATTACTGATATTATCCATTGCCAGAGAATAGGCGCTGAGTGAGAACCCTGAGCTCCCCAAGTGCCGTTTTACTAATCCCCATAGCAACCTAATAGTGTAGGCACTGTTATCCTTCCATTTAAAAAGTAAAGAAATTAAGGATTTTGGCTTATAGTCACGTGGCAAGGAAGCTCAGGTCTTCAGAAATGCTAACTTTTATGCTTTGAAGCCCCTACTTGGCTGTCTCCGTTCATGGGTGTGTTTCCAGAATTCTCTGTCCCAAAATATGCTTAACACTAGGAGAATCAGTGAAACTCACAGTCCTGGACAGGTGGCAGGACACACCCAGGAAGACCACAACAAGCGGGGCCATCCTTCCGTCCTCCCTGAATCCCACAGCACACAATGCAGCAGGAGCTCAACATGCATTCAAAGGAAGAATATTGGAAAAGGAGTAAGAGAGGAAAGTAAAGAAGAATTCAGCACTCACCCAACTCGTCAGATAAATAAGCCAACCAGCCCTTACTATCATTAGGACAACAGGTGCCACACAGACTTTTTAGGCTTTCCCCAGGACCCCTGGTAGCTCCTCTCTCACCAGAGAGATGGTTTTCCTGTTAGTGAATACAAAGGGAATCTGCGTAACTTGTGGATTTTGTTGTAAATCGATCGTGTTCTTTCTTTATAAACCCCAAAATATGACAGTGAAACTATTCAGAGGAGGAGAAAATGTCCTCTGAAAAAGATCAAGGGGCCTTGGAGAGAACAGAAAATTTAAAGTATGGAAGAGTAAGCTAAATAAAAATGCTACCCTACCTCCACCGCTAGAGCCCCAAATCCCTTTCCCAATCTACTCACAGCTCATAGAAACATGGTGTGCTTACCTGGGGCAGGAGCAGGAGGGACAAGAGAAGCCTGTTCGTTTTGGGCCTCACATTCCTTCAGCCTTTCCTTTAGTGCCAAAATTTCTCGGCGAATGACAAGGACATTGTTTTTGTCTAACGTCTCCAGCTTCTCTATCAGGAGAGTCATATTCCTTATCTAAGGAAATAAAAATTCACAGTGACTTTATATTATTGTGCAATTTCTTTCATAAACATTCCAGGGCTGAATTTGTCACTTAGTGAAACATTGCTGCAGAATACACCAGAGATTCTTCTGAATGATTTCATTTGGAAGAATACATTTTATGATTTAGTGTGAATGCCTGTCAGATCTCAGCAGATGTGAGTAACAAGAAGAAAATGGCAAAGGCTTTAACAGCTTTAATAATAGAGCACAGATTCACTCTAAGCATCCACAAATGTCCATTAAAGTTCATTTCTAATAACCTTCCTTTCTAAGCTCATGTTTACTCATGTTGTATTATAGTTAAGTTTCTAATGAAGGATGAGGGCTAGAGAAAACTTAAACTCTAAAATATGTAGCTCAAATTCTCAATTATACCCATGTCATGACTGCAAGTAAATTCTCATTGATATAAATTACCCAACCGTAACATTAATGCGATGATCTTTATCCACAGATCTTAAAAGACTTCACTAAAACATACTCACAAGAAATTTCTTAAATGAGGTTGCCAGTATGTGGAGAAGAATTCCAAGAGGGATCAAGATTAGTCCATTGAGAGAAACAGTTAGTGCTAATATTGTTTGATCAATTTTGCAGGCCTATATCTGGTAATCTGAGCAACTATTTTGAAGACAACAATATAGAATATGATAACCATTGTTGATTTCCTATCATCTTGTTTTGAAATTCTGTATTGTTTTTATAATTCTGTTTTTTGAAAAAGTAAAAAACAATTAGATGTCCATTCAAAAAGATAAACAGTTCTGACATGTTCACATTTAGGTATATTGTGGATTTCTAGACCCACTAGGATAAAACCAGAGCAGAGTAAACATCTGATCTAGCATAGCCATGGACAGCTGGCCAGATTCATTGCTCCTTCTTTCTAAAGAACTTGAAAGACTGAGGGACGGCGTTCTGTCCATTAAGCAATATCTGTTCCTCTACCAACATGTTCCAAATGTGCTTGATTTGCTATACAAAAACAGGCATCCACTCAGAGCAGAACATGGATATGCGTATCATGAAAGAGTGACAGAGTTAGAATTGGTAAAAGAGAGATTCCAATCCAAGTCTAGAATTTGCTAATAGTCACTGAAAAGCCATTAGTACTGACACACAGTTAAATGACTGGGTTCACTCCTTACCTCCATTTCTAGCTGGACAACAATTTGTTTGCTTCCAACAAAACTCTCCTTCAGCCGTGTGATCAGTTTTGTCATTTCCTTCACTTCTATCTTGATAAGCTCAAAGTCCAGTTCAGTGTAAGAAATGCTGTCCTTCTCCATTATTTCTACTCGGACAGTTAAGTTGAAAAGTCTCTTTTCGTAGGTAGTGATTAATTGGGCATATTCCTTCACCTGAAGGGGAGTCAAAAACCTCAAGTCAATCCCCAGAGTAATACTTCAGAATCTTCTATCACTATTAAACTCTTGAACACTGTTTGATCCCTTAAAATCATCAATCACTGTTTTGTTGTGACAAAGAAATGAACCAAAAATAATACTTAGGTTTTAAAAATCTATCTGTGGTTAATCTTGACTTGATTGGATTGAAAAACACCTAAGAAACTAGTAAGGCACACTTGTAAGTGTTTGCATGAGGGTATTTCTGGAGACATTTGGCACATAGGACAGAAAGCTAAGGAGGAGATACACCCTGACAGCGGGCAGCACCATCCAGTAGGTAGGGGCCTCGAGAGGAAAAACGGAGAAGAAGGTTGCTAGCACAGGCTCTTGCTAACTGCAGTTTCTCTGCTTCCTGGCTGACATGTAAGTAGCAACTCCTCTCTTCCGCACTGTACCATCATAAAGTTTCTGCCCCCACCAAAGGCCTAAAAGTGTTCGAGCCAGCTGCCCATGGACTAAAATGTCTGAAAACACGAGCCAAACTAAACCTTTTCTGTTTTAAGTGTTAGTCTCAGTAGTTGGTCAAAGCAGTTGAAAAGCTGACTTCTTCACCATCTTAATAAATGCAAATTAAAGGAACATATTACTTTAATGGGGGGGAGGGGCAGGATTGCACTTACCCAAACTGAAAAGTATTTTGCTTTAGGATCATCACATATAAATAATGTTTGAAGATATTAGCTCCCCAAGCTAAACTGGTTTGACTCAGAGCCTCTTTTCATTCGTCTTCTTTTCAACACATTTGCCGTACACTGGAGTATTTCAACCTCACCACTACTGACCTTTTAGGTAGATTTCATACAGAAGGCTGTTCTGTGTACTGTCGGCTATCCAGCTGTCCCATATGCCACTAGTACACTCCTACCCACCAAATGCAACAACCATTAATCTCTTAGGACGCTGTCAAATCTTCTCTGAAGACCAAGTGATGACCACCCTCTCTTTGTTTAGAACCGTTGCTCTAAATCTAAGAATTTTGCTGAAAAAATGGTATGTAGAATTTCACTTTTGATGATCAATGTGCAATGAGCTTTGAGCTTCTCTGCCTTTTATAAAATGGCAAAAAGACTCAACTTACTACACAATGTATGCGTGTGTGCGCGACTGTAAAGTGCACATTTCATTAAGTACGCTCACATTTATTCCAAGAACTGATTATTGCAATCAGACCTTTAAATCACACATTTGTTGCATATATTTGAATGTCTGATCATTAAGTTAAAATACTTCCAAAAATTCCCTTGGTGGTTTGGTATATAATTGGAATCTCCAAATGGATATTTCAATAAACAGTTGGTGGTACTTTCTGTGTCTGATCTCTAGAAGAAATGTCATGGCTTTTTAAAGAAACTACTCATTAAAAGTTGCTGGTTTTACTTTCTTTTTAAAAGCCTGATTACAAATGATGCTTCTCTCCAAACCGCTGTAATGTCAAGTAGCTGATCCACAGCTCCGAGATGAGTGCAGAGCCACATGCTGACCTCTAATCCTTCTAATACCAAAGGCAGCCCGAGCTTCTGTCATTTTAGCCCTCCACTTAACCCAGCTGTGCAAATTAGACCAGACTCACAGGCCACAGACCTAAAGGGCCAGGGCTTCAGGCAAAGAGGATTTTAATGAAAGTTGAAAATACAGCCCTTGGCGCTGCTGCTGTAGCTCCTCAGGCAACTGATACTCTGCCATCAGATGTGCCATTATTTGGATGCTGTTAGGACTGATGACATTTTGGTGTGCTGGGGCGGGCGGGGGAACACGCAACAAAACAAGTTGCTCTCAAAAATATACACACAGATATAAGGTAACCAGGTTTCAAATTCTACAAAAATAGGTCTAAAACTTTGTTTATGATTAATAATAATAATAATAATACCGGAGCACTAGTGCATTGCAGAAATGGAAGTTTGATAAATGAATGCACTTGTTGGCATTTGGCCTTCGCAGCTCTTGAAACAAATGAAACACCCTCAGCTTTCCTGGAACATTTTGGTGGCTCATTTCAGCTGCTGTTCTGCAAAAATGAGTGATTCAACTGTCAGCTCTGCTGAGTAAAATGTGACTCTCCTCGATTCTCGCAGAAAACCAAAGCATAGCCTGGAGTCTGAGAGCTGTGAGAAAGTATGTAGGCTGCCCAGGTTCAACTACAAAATAAAAGGGCTCACAATATGCTTGGGGTAAAAAAAAATTTGAGGTTCTTTCAGCTGACATTTAGAGGAAAGCTCTGTGTGCAGGAAAACTGAAATTATCCCCAGAATTATAGAAGGCAAGAGAAAATTTAAAGATGGGCCAGGAAAACTTCCCAGTGTGAACTTTACTAACTGAAGTAGATTATTAGTATCAATCTTTCATATGTTAAGTTGGACAACATGGATAATACCAAAAATTATAACTTTTCCTAGAAGTACAGGCCCAGCAGAGGCAGCTAAATTTGCCCAGGGATGTGTCTAGCCCCACATGCCTGGCATTTATTGTACTTAATGTATTGTGTTCCATTTTTAAGAAAATGCTTAGATTTAGAGCTGTAGATCTGAACAGATAGTTGGTGGTGGTGGTAGGGATTTGTCTTCAGGAAGCATTCAGCAATTTCTGGAGAGATACTGGTCATCACAAGTAGGAGATAGGTAGGTGCCACTGACATCTAGAGACAGGGATGCTATAAAATGTTCTAGCCAGAAACTGGATCTCACCTTAAGTGGACACATGGCTGCCTCAGCATCTCACCTTCTGACTGCAAATTTGAGAACTGCAAGGGCATCATGTGTGTTCACACTACTAGCCTAACACTCAGAGCCATCATTTTATTTTAGCTACTATGCACTTACTCAGTCATAAAGAATCCAAGGTTGCTTAGAGGTTGGTTTTGAGGTGGCTGAGTTTTTTGTTATTGTTTTGTTTTTCTGTTGTTTTGTTACAACAAAAATGTGATCTTGCAGTAAATGAAGATATAGTAATATTTAATTTAGCTATTAAACTAAAGCATATGTCTGGTTCCTATTTCTGTTAGTTCCTCAAAATCTGTGATCATGTCTACAACCAGATTATTTAAAACAAAAAAACATACTTTTCAATATATTATTATTTTCAACATTACCTGGAAAATAAATGTGGTAAGTTAGTTGAGCCTGAAGTAACAATTGAAACATAAAGTACTTTAATACTAGACTCATCCTAGCTTAAATCTGACTTCAATTGTATTTTTAAATTAATTTTATTGGTATATTATAGATATACATATTAACATTTATCGTAGGGAATTTGTACCTATACATAATATATCTTTTATTTTTGTACTGGGAATCGAACTCAGGACCTCAGTCTTGCTAGGCAGGGGCTGCTTACTGAGCTGTATCTCTGGCCTACACAATATATCTTGATTCTTCTGTTTTACTTTTCCCTTCCCTTCTTTTACCTTCAATCCTTCTTCCCCTCTTTATTTACAAAAGCTTCATTTTCATTTTTCCTTCTATTAATTTATTCTTTTCCCTTCTTTCCTTTCCCCCTCCTGACTTCAGTTCTTAGTGGAGAATCAATTTTTACAAACTTCAGTTTTCTTCCCAAATAGTTAATAATGGTATCAATGTTATAAAGGCTAGAGATACTGTATATTAAGTGCCTCGCTAGTGAATATTCTGTAACTTAAAGAAATTAATAAAGAAGCAGTGATTTCAGGGTTTTCTAGTGAAACCTTTTGATTTATTATATTTCACTACAAAAAAGCATTGCTCAATCAGTGTTGTTTGTTTATGAGTTGCCCAAATGTCTCCCAGGCTGCTTCAGCCTTCTCATGCATGAGGATCTATTAGCAAATGTGTCATATTAAATTAGCTGCCCCAGAGACCATGAGCCTCTAGAGAAAGAAAAAATCCTGAGCTGCCTTTTGTCATGTCTCCTTCCTAGCTCAGTCACAAAAAGACATGTCATAAACAACAGAAAAGGCTTTCAGCATCTTATACAGAGGCGGTGCCCTGTCTTCCCTGTGTACTGACAGATAATGAATCAATGTAAGGCAGTCAAAATCCTTTTTTATTGACCTGCCTCAAATGGGCATTCCCCCAAGACCCTCGGATAAAAGGTGATTTCCAAGGCAATCTGGGACAGCTACAATAATTCACCTGCCCTCAGCTAAGGGGATAACTTTGAGTTGAAAGGCAGTAGTGACCTACTGTATCTCTTCTTGGGTCTGCACTGGAGGATGACAACAGCCTGGTCAAGAGGAAAGAAGGCAGGGATGATTCCCAATATTCAAATTTTGATCTGGCTCTACCAGCCAAGAGAAGAATGACCTTAGGAAGGCACCTTTACCTTAGTGGAACCTAGAAGAGGGTACCTTACCTCTCAGCCTTAGCTTGTTTGACAGGGAAAAAAAAAATAGATCTGGAAACATTTGGAAAACACAAATGAGAGTCATTGTTGTTATCATTGTTATTGTAACTTGTCATATCAATTAAATTATGTAAATCCCATTGACAGGTAAATTTTTTTAGGTCTCAATCACAATTTTGGGGGGTAGGGGAGAGAGACCAGCTGCTGAAACTCAGAACTAAAACTTTTCCCACCTATTCTACCCTTCTTCTCTACCAACTATTAGCAAAACCAATACCACCTTCCCACAAGACTGGAGTTAAATGCCCCATATTCACAAACCTGGCAAGCTCAATAGTCTCCCCGGAGCAGCAGGAGGTTTCAAACTGCCCTTCACACACATAACAGCAGAGACTACATGCAAATCAGTGGCTTCCACTATTTAAGAGCAAATGATTCCAACTGAAAAGATCTTCACCTAAGATTTTCCTCTACTTGTTATGTTTTTATGCATAACTTCTTATCTGTGCTTGATTATGCTGGAATAAGGCTATGAATATTAATAGTTGGAATTTATAATTTAGTGCTGTGCCTTTTCTGCTGATTAATTCAAGGACATTTTATTTCTTAAGAAGCTGGGTTCCTGGAGTAGTCAAATACATTTTCTAGGATGCTCATTTAAACATAGAATATTTATCTACCAATTCAAGTTGAAGGTGGGTATAAGCCTCACCATAACTTTTGTTTGAAAAGATAACTGTGTTGGATGTTGAGGTAGTTAACCTTAAATTTCTCAAGAAAACTTATTTTGAGTCTTACAGTAAAGACAGAGCTCCTTGTAAATTAATGAAATTGAGTTAAATAATGCATAATGTGATTAGGCCCTGGCTTGTACTCCACCTGTATGGAAAATGGGAGGCTTTCTAATTGATTGGTAACTTGGCTAAAAACCTGAAATGGGTCAAAACTGGAATACTAAATCACATTGCTTTTGCCAGCTCAGAAAAAGAAACTTTTGGATAGCTTCTATTGGCTGGAAAGAAGCAGTAAACAGAGGATTCAAGTTAGGATTTTAACCAAGGCTTGGTACAAAGTCCCAGAGAAAACCTTTAATGTGGTCTAATGTTGGACACGCCTAATGAAATACCTTTTCTGAAAGAACAGAACTATCAAGAAAGAAAGGAAGAGAAGAAGAAATTAAACAATTTTAAATATTATATATATGAAGGATGGGAGGAAGAGAGAGAAAAGATCCTGGGGAAAAAGAAGTAGGTAAAGAGAAAAACAAGGAGAAGGGACCATACAAAAGTGAGATAACCAAAAGAATCAAAAAAGAAAAAAGTAGAAGAAAAGAAAGAATTGAGAAATAAAGGTAAAGACAAATTAGAAGGGATGGTCAAGGCAACAGACTGAGGCAAATGGAATAAGACAAGAAAACAGAAATAGACTAAGAATAAAAGAAAAGGTGAGATAAGGAAGGGAGAACTAGAGAGGATGGAGGAGGGGAAAGAAATGACCACAAAAACTGGAGGAACAATCTAGAAGAAAACCAGAGGAAAAAAGAAATAACAAATGAAATAAAAATAGCAGGTTGAGGTTTGCAAGGGGACGTCGCATTCCCTGTCTGACTACATGAGGGCCCCAAGTCTGGAGTCAGTGCATCCCTGGTATAAATAATCTCATCCTGCTTTCTTCTTTTCCCTTGCTGTGAGGAACACAGACACGTGCTGGAGAATAAACACTACAACCACCATGGCATGCAAGATGCCATCTTTGATACAGTAAAGAGCACAATGTTTAATATGTCCCGAATAAAAACATGTTTTATTTTCCTTGTTGGTGTGTTACTGCCAGAACATTTGTTGCAAACACTTACTTTAGAGAGCTCTGTCTTGAACTTCTCGGAAAGGACATGAGCTGTGTATTCCAGGCGTTCCACTCTGTCCACGGGAAAGGTGGTATCTGGCAGGGAGACAGAGCACTGGCAGATCCCACGGTCATCCACGGTGCCGGTGAAATTAGAAAATGGCTGTAAATAATAAGATGAGCGTCAGTAATAAACCGGAAAGTGAGCCCTTTTGAAAACAGGAGTGACAGAAATTGGCTTGTCAAAGGAGAGCTTGGAGGCAAGGAAGTGAAGCCCAAAACACAAATGAATAAGAGCTAAGACACTGTTTTCAAGAGGCGGTAACTATACAGAGTTCAGCTGCATCTCGAGCTACTGGACTGAGCCTCTGGTTGCAGAGGAAGATTCTCCACTCCTGAGAAGTCTTAAAGGAACCCTTACTGTCTCTATGCAAAGAAAGGCAACTAGAGAACTATAGAAGGAAGGAGAGCTCTAAATTTACATATCAATTCTATTTACTCCACGGGATACTCTAAGTCTGTTTCTGCCTCGGTGACACCATGAGGCCATAGTCACAGGGTTCAGCATATGGCAGGTGATCAGGGCCTGTCACTTCCTCTGTTCTTCTATTGTCATTTTCTTTCCCCCACCTTTATCCTAACCTCAAACCAGGTCCTCCCCGAAAGAGAAAACCATCTAGGATGTGGGCCATGGTGAAAATAGATAATGTAAATTCATGTCTTCTCCTTGGATGGGAATTGTGTAATCCACATTCTTCAGAACGGAAACAGTGCAGTCATTTGCTAAAAACCAAGCAATGTATGAGTTTGGAGGCTTTGTGCAATATTTTTATAAGTAAAAGTTCTCCAGCTTATCACTTGCAGAAAAGTCATTTCAAAATATTTGATGTTTCTTTAAGATATTCAGGCTCACACTTCAGTGCCGCTGCATATTTTAAAATGACAGGATTGAAAGATTCTGTTTTTCTTTTGTCCCCTTTGAACTACCCCAAGGGGATCCTAGCACAATTAACATTTTTTTATTACTACCATTGCTTTAAAGAGTAAGACCTGGCAGCTGAATGGCTGCCCCTTTTAATGAGCTCATCTGAAGGCCCTCCCAAAGCTCACCTGTGGAGCAGCAGCCTGAGGGCCTGTGTGAAGCTATGAAGTACAGAACAGTGATTTTTTAGAACTAAAGAATCTCAAGCCACGTCTCAAAGTTCAAGCCATCTGGCTAGGCTCAGGTTGCATGCTGTATATCCACCAATCTTCAAGACTCACAAACAAGCTGAGTCTAGATGCTTCTGTAATCAAGACCCTCTGGGGCCATCAGTGACCTCTGGACCAACCAAGGCATTTGCAATGAAGCTTTTGTTTGTTTTGTTCTTAGTTTAACCTAAGCTTTTTTAGGATGAGTAGAGAAAAATAAAATACATGTACCTAAAATCCTTCATTCCAGGTAACTTCTTACCACTGACCTTATTTTTTTCTCTAGTCACATCCTCACACCTGCAGGAATAAACCAGCAAAGAGGAAGAACATGGGGTGTTAAGTGGATTAGGTCTTTGCCAGGATGAATAAGGATTGGACAACAAATACCAGCAGCCTGCCAGAGAGGCTGGCTTTTCTTGGGCCTAGCTCTGTTTCCCTCTCAGGATGGACTCTAAGTGAAGTCTGCCCAGTCTTTCACAGGAAGACTCACATATCACAAGCTTTTGAAGAAATAGCTTATTACAATAACTGTCTAGCAAAAAAAAAAAAGAAGAAGAAGAAGAAGAAATCTTGCATTGCAGTTGACAAGGAGAGGTTAACTAGCTGCAAAAAACAGGGTTGGGCCATTCTTAGAGTCCTCTGAAAGCTCAGCTCTGCCAACTCAGGAAACAGTGGATATCATCAAGCAGTCTCTAGACAAATCAAGAAGGAACCACTAGTTAACAACTTTTGGTCCTGAAGTTCACCTGAAAGACAGGCAAATAATTATGAGCCCTGCTGACAGCCGTTCCACATATTTCTACTGAACATCTCTGCCCCAGCGTTGTGGACTCCAAACTTCCATCCCGCTTATCATCAGCCCAGTGTGCTCAGCTGACATCGCAATGGCCCATAAGTTTGATCAGTGCCTCCCATTAGAGATATTTCTGCTCCTTGAATTCAAAGACAATGAAGCTAATGGTGATGAGTCTGTCTCTGTGGGGAATGCTTAAACTCTATGTAAGTGTAACATGGGGAATGGGAGACAAAGACAACTGCTGTCTCCTTGGCCTTTGGAAGGAAATGTGATCCTCCTTGTGTAAGGAAATAAGACCCTAGGAGTTCTACAAAACATGTATGCAGCTACGCACCCCCTCAGCCTTTGATCAGTTAGTATTTACCGATGTTGCCAATGTAGCAGATTCTGGCACTACACATTGAAAACCAGTTCCTGCCTCAGAATTGAACCTGTTGTCATTTTGAAAGCCTTTGAGAGGTGGGGTATTTTTTTTCCTTTATTTTCAACCAGTTCCATAACTTGACAACAAAATCACATGGCTCTTAGTTTGTTCAGTTTCTGTGTATGCAACAAAATCCTGAATCTTTGCCCAGTCCATGAAATGAGGACCAGAAGGGCCATTTCTCTGAAGGCAGATAGAGGGTTCTGAGCATGACAGTCGAAGGTACAACTCAAATTTGTGATGTAAGCCTGCGATGGGTTCTAATTAGCAGCCAAGTCCAAGTGCCCACAAAGATTTAAGGCATAATGGTACTCAACATTTTCCAAGTGCACAAAATGATACATTTGGAACTTGTTCAATGACAGTTTCAAAAGAGCTTTGTGCCACTTTTCCAAGACCTCATCGTACTGACAGCCAGACTCAGAAAATTAATTAGTTCTATGGTGTGATAGTGGATGGACACCTAGTCCACTATTTTAAAAAAAAGAGGGGAGTTGGAGCTGTGATACTGGCTCACCAGAGGGAGATAAGTAAAGTTGGAAGGAAATACCTAAGTATACCATAGTGACCATTCCTTATCTCCTTTTAAGTATTTGTCTTCTTATCAGACAATAGGCATTTGGAATTTCTCTATTTCTTTTTTTATTTTATTATACTTTTTTATTATTCTACACTTTTTTATTATCTTAGTTGATGATTTCACTCAAATTTAGATAATGATGAAATGCCATAACAAATTTTATTGTTATCTTTACTACAAAAAATGTGAACAAGTACTAATTATCCCCAGAAATTGTTCAGTATTATGTAACAAAATCATGCACTTGATTTTTTACTACAAAGAATCCCTGTACGTATTTATGATTCCCAAAACTTTCTCCTGTTTGATATACATCTCTACTCCGTGGAAATAGAAGCAGAAAATTACACATAGGGAGTGTGTTTACTATTCACAACCTGGAAATGACTTACAACCTGGGTGAAATAACCAAAACCAGCATAAGCATACCTAAATGCTCAACTACATAACTTGCTAACTTTGTAACTTTAACAAATCACTTCAGCTCACTAAGCATTACTTTTAATCTCTCCAAAGTGGAACCATTCAAACATAATGCAATATTATACGTACATAAAGAACAAAATTTTGTCATTTTCAGGAAAATGGATAGATCTGGAGATCATCGCACTGAGTGAAATAAGCCACTCAGAAGAACAAATATGATACATTCTCCCCAATATGTGGATTCTCAAAAAAGTGGAAATGAAGCTACTATTTGGTAAGAAAAAGGGAATAAGAGAGAAGGGGTCTATGAGATCCAATAACAGGAGAATGGCTATGATCAAAATGTGTTACATGCATTGAAATACCTCTAAGAAATGTGAAAGGGGGGAGGAGAAAATGGTGGCTGAGAGGAGGTGAAGTATTCACAGTGTGTTATATGCATGCACAAATTTGCCAAAATGAAACCCATTAATCTGTATAACCAACAAAAAAAGAGCAAAAAGGAATAAAGGAACAAACCTAGAAAAAGAACAAAAATAAATAAAATAGGACCATTAGTTTACTTACCTCTTAAATTTAAACAATATATGTTGTGTATTTAACCTAGTCCAAACCTTAGGCAGACAGTAAATATTATCACTATGGCTTCTAGCTAGGGCCAATCCAAATGCCCATTTTTATTGTCTACATATTCCTAATAGTACAAGTGAAAACAAGCAAGAAAAAAGCCCCTTCTTCCCCTTCTCCCATTTGCCTTTCCATCCAGGCATGCAAACGTGGATACATTGCTGCCTGATTTTTGAGAAGAGCCTAGAAGCACAGAGGGAAGAGCTTTGATGGAGTTGGGAGCCTCTTCCCCAAGTTACGTGGCAGCAAGTCTATCCCAGAATGGGTACTTGTTTCTTATCCTCTCATTTCTCACTCATCCTTCCCATTTCTTTAAAAAAGATCCAAAGAAGTTCATCAACGAAGGAACTATGGATCCTAAAGAGGGATTTCAACTACACCAATCCTTCATAATACATGATTTTTGATGGTTTGGCTTGTTGCTACAGTTATCTAGCCATAGAAATGGCCAATTTTCCTTAAGGAAGATTGAAAGGAGTTAACACTCCCTCAGGAAATATCTACATGTAGTGGCACTTTCCAATAATTATTCTCCCTTATTTCTGTTACCCATTTTCCTTATAATCTAGAAGCAGGAAAACTTCCAGGACTCCCACTACATGACTAAGGCTGTCATTCCCTGCAGGTCTGTTGTTCACATGGTGGGCAGGGGTGTGAATCTAGGCCACAAATCAATTGGACAAACTTTCGTGGAGCTTTAGCCTGCAGTGTCTTCTCCCTAATAGTTTCCATCCCATACTGCATATTACAATCACCTGGGGAAAGCTTTTTAAATATATGCAATTTGTAGACATCTGAGCTATGGGTCGGACCTAGGCAATATGGGCTTTTAGAATCTACCTGGCCACTGATCCTAATGCACAACCCAGTTTGAGTCATTCAAGTATACATTCTTTCTCCAAAGTTCCCAGCTAGAGAATTGGGATATTGTCACTCTTGCTAACAATTTAATTATTTCACACAGATTTTAATTCATTTCCAGGGCACCTGCAATGAACAGAAAGCATCGTAAATCTTTTAGAGTGCTCAGTTCCAGCCATCCATGAAATTATATTCAAGTCCCCAAAAAGCAAGAGGAAGGGAATGAAGGTAGCTCACTAGGTTTCTGGGGACTCCTCACCTTGGACACAGCACCACCTCCTCCCCAAGATGTGGCTGCTGAAGTCTCTTCCCAAGGAGCTATGTGCAGAACTTCAGGTTGAGTTGAACTTGGAACCCAGGTAGGGCCAGTGTTCTGGGCTCCCACAGTCCCAGAACAAAGGAAGGACAGAAGGGCTAGTAAGAAGCCAAGTCCTTGACTCATCTTGTCCTCTTAGCTGGATCCACTTGCTTCTTCACAGAGCCCAAGGGCTTCTTATAGTGCCCAGTGGGGATTTCCCAATGCCAGTTTGTGGGGAAAGAGGAAGGAGCCAGAGAACACGTGACTCAAGCCAGGAGGACCAGGGAACCTGAGTACCTGAGTCACGTCCACACCTGTCACTGAATCCTGCTCTGTGACCTGCCCTTAGATCTAGATTATTCCCTGCCAAACATTTGCTCAAATGTGCTTTGTCAAGCCCAAATCTGTTACTTCCTTGAAAGAGATGGTACAGATATATTCCTTACAGTTCAGAGAGAGTTCAGTGGTTCCAGGAAGGAAAAGAAGCATTTGATCCTTTGCCTAGAAGCACTTCTGAGTATTTACTCTCATTTTACTGAATCCTGCTTTCCTGGGAAAAACGGGTCACTTGCTCTGCTGACTGTATTTTTCCCCCAAAGCTTCATGAAGCTGTCTCTTTGGTTCTCACTGTCCAGGTTACTTCTGACCTGTGCCTCATGGTGTCTGCCTCTAAACCAAGTTCTCTCAAAAACCCCACTCTGAAGCAAGGATCAGCAGGACTTTGTTCCCTAGAGATCTATGCAGAACTCTGTACTATGCGGTACTTACTTCTGTGCACTCTATGTAGGGAAGGAAAACCACCCCAGCAAATGAAGGGTCCCAAATGACCCAAGGCTTGCTCCCCAAAGCTCAGGTGTTATTATCGTAGACTCAGTTGAGGAGATCCGATGGTGAGCAGTTTACCTCTCCAGGGGCCCATCTGACCTCTCCTGGCCCTCTCATGAGCTAGCCAGACATTCAAGACTTCATGCGAGTGAGAAATAGGGTGCATTCACTCTCATCCAGCTCTCCTGGCCATGGGCTTCAGGCTCCATTTGCATCTCTCCAACACTGTACACACCTTTATGATCTCTGCCTTCCTCCTTGCAGAGAAGAAAAGATTGGCCTGAACTTAAAATGCAGCTAGATCTCTCATGAGTCAGTGGACCTAGCCGTATCACAGAACCTCCAAGGGTTATAACAATTCCTAAATTGCTATAATTAAATAAAATATACACTGAAATTTGCTGATAAGGTTTGAAGCGGTATACAAATGTCAGTTTTTTGGTTTCATGTTTAATTTCCTAAAGCTTAGATTAATATTAATGTGTGGTTCAAAACAAAGAAAGCAAACTCATGCTCTGCTCCATCCCTGTCCTATCCCAGGAGCACTTTGAGAGACCAGGTTTGCAGGATTCTTTCACAGCATAATCTCACAGGACTCCTCAACCTCTCAGAATACACATACTGCTAATGTGAACACTTAGTTAGGGGACTCCCAAAGTTCTACTTCTTCAACACTTGCAATATGCAGGAAAGATACATATAGTCATCACTTTAGTTTAATCCTCCTGTTATCAAAATGCAATGCCAAACCAGAATCTTAAACCCATGGTGCACTTATTCAGAGATTCAGGAAAGGACGTGGGCAGGAAAAATGCAAATAGATAAATAGAAGTGAAGGAGAGAGACTACAGAAGAAAGGAAGGTAAGTTTATCTCATTTAGGTCAATCCAAGGTCTCCTTGGGCTGCATCCTCGAGCCAGTATCCCTCAACTCAGAGGGAAGAGTGGATATCCCATCCAGACCAGTCTCCCCAACTTCAAAGTCCATATCCTCCCAGCCACCCTGGCTGATGTTGCTATTGTCAACCAATCTCCACACTAAAAACAGATTTGTGGAGCCACTCACGTATATTTTCTCAGGGCAGTCTCTTCTCAGGCCAATCTTGTGCCATATCACGTGATTGTGGGAAAGAGTAGCAGTTAGAGGAGACCCAGAAAGGACAAGAGCACTTTCCCAGCAGCTTCTAGAAACAACATGTTCTACCTACATCACCTACAATGGTAATTTACGGCAAAAATAAAGGTCAGCAATGAGTGATTCATGGTCAGCTGTTAGGAGATAAGAAAAGTATTTTTAAGCCTCCCTTTATTCATATTGTGCTCTATGTAGGGTTGCCAGATTTAGCAAATAAAAATGTAGGCACCTACTCTCAATTTGTAATTCCAATAACAAGTTTTAGTGTAAGTACAGTGGTACCTTGGTTCATGAACTTAATGTGTTTGATGATAGGGGGGAAAGATGGCCACATTTGTGTTTGTGTGAGGAACATGGCTGCAATTGTGTTTGTCACCTGATGAGCAGTTTGTGAGCAGAAGCAAAACTTTGTCAAATAGTTTTGTTTAAGAGCCAAAGTGTTTGTGAACTGAGCTATTACTATATGTCCCATGCAATATTTGGAACATACTTGGACCAAAATATATTACCTGCTTAACATTTACATTGAATTAGATATCCTGTATTTTATCTAGAAACACTGCTATTGAAACTAAAAGAGAACTGTGAAATTCATTGTCCTCTGTTAGAAGCAATTCAGACTTGACCTCTTTGGCCTAATGTTCTAGACCTTCAATGCCTGGTCCAAGATAGGGAAATCACAGGGCATGTGTGAGAATAGAAATTAGCACATGGAATCCATCACTCTGAGATTGAGTCCCATGAATATAGATAGAGAGAGGAGAACATGGCTCTACATCCCATCTCAACTCCTCTCTTCCTCCTGATTCTCATCAAAGCAAAGGGCAAAATCTGTTCTCATTTGCTTCTACTCTCTGCCTATGATTCTAATGAGCTTTCCTTGACCCCTTTTTTCAAAGAGCAGAAAAAGGAAAAACTTGTTAACAATGGTTGCCTGTCGTCATGACTACATTTGAGAGCTTCAGTGGGCAATCCTTTAGAAGACCCCCTGCCACAAAGGTTTGTTCTCCTGTGAAAAGTAGGACAGCACTTCTCTCCAACACAAAGGTACCTTTCCCAGGAAAACAACTACCCCACTGTGCTCCTAGGCTGCTTGTTCCTGTACGTATCCATAGTTTCCAGAATAAAGCTTTAATCTCTTCGGTAGCCCCAAATGCACAAAAGCATTGCAATGCCTTAGTAATGAGATTACTAATAATAATAGTGTGATCAGTTCCTCTGCAAATACCTTTGTCCTGAAAAACAACAAGCTTTCTGTTATTTGACAGCCTCAAAGATAAAAAAATGATCCAGGCTGCAAAGCAAACAGTGTTTTATTTATAAAACTGTATTCTGACCCTGGGCTTCCTCTAGAGTAAAGGGTCAAGGATATTCACCTGAGTAATACAGCATTCTTCACTGACAGATTGAAAGAAAGTTACTATTTATGCACTTAGTTTGGGGAACTCCCCAAGATTGTATTTCTTGAACAGTTGCAACACACAGGAAAGATACCCATACAGTTACCTCTTAATTTAATCCTCCTGTTTCTAAAAACCAATGTCAAACACTGCAGTACTTTCAGAAGATAATTCCCTTATGGTTACCTGATTTATACAAGAATAATAGAGGATGGTTTAGTCTGCAGATTGACAATGGAAGCTGTGTAGCAGTGACCTTTTCATGTAAATCGATTATGTCCCTAACTACCCTCAAATCTCTGTGAAATCTCTCTTAGCAATACCAGTAAATGACACGTATAATAATCAATTGCTGCCACGCATTCAATCTGAAAAGCAGTCCTTTAGCAAATGTGTATTAGAGCCTACTATGTGCAAAGTATCAGACCCTATGGTGGGCTACAAAGAAAGTAGAAAGGAGAAATTTGCTAAAGAAAATTCTACTTACTTAGAAATTGCAGGCCACTTCAGGTTCATAGAATAGAAACAACAAATTTATCACAACATCATTTACATGACCACTAAGGAATGATTGGTGATCCAGCCCAGGTAGGTGAATATGTGAAGAATTCATTAGGGGTGAACTTCTTGAGGATAAAGACGATGACCTCATCTATTTCAAGTTCCCAGCACCTATCCTAGTGCTGGCCCTTGGTGCCCAATAATATCTGCACAGCCAGTAATATATTTAACAAAAGAATGAGCATATGCATGGAATCAATAGGTCAATTTAGCAAAAAATTATGAAGGAAATTCTTAATGATGACTGAAGAAAATACCCATTGCTTAAGTAGTACTGGAGAAAAGGAAGAGAATTTCAAGCAAGAAAGTTTCATGAGTAAAAGAATTTAGGCAAGTTGTATTCTCTATAGGATAACCACCATGCCCCTTGCAAGCTCCCGTAGCCAACTAATTCATCCCCACATTGAAACTATCAGCGCTGTTATTCAACCTGATTCAAACCCCCAACTTAACTTTACCAACTCTCGTTTTTGTATCAGAAACTACCCAGATTTGACCATCTCATCACGGCTTAGTATATTTAATCCTCAACTTACATAATTTTCAAATAATGTTTACGTTTTTTCAACCTGCAGCAAAATCATCACTGTTGAGAGAATGCAAAACCAAACTAGTAAATGGGACAATTTTGATAGAAACCAATGCAAATGCCTGTGAAAATCCTGAAAGGAAATAGCAGAAGAGTTAAAAGGTAACGAATATTAATTGAGGTGAGGAAGAAACGTTATGTACTCCACAGAGGAATTTGAGACAAATGAGCTCCAACATACTCAGAAGAAATTCTATCTGTCAAGAAACACACTCCACCCACACCACCAGAGGTAAAAATACTCCGGAGACATCAAACCTCAGGCTTATCTTTGTACCCCTCCAGATGGGTCTTCCCAGATATCTAGAACCTAGGGCTACCCCAAAATTCCTCTTGCCATCTCCTAACTGCTGTAATGAGATGCTCTTCATTCCACCCCAACATATAGCAGAGTTTTCCGTGGTTCTTGAATATTATAAATCATTTGGCTATCCCTCAAAGGCCGAGTAACCTGGTTTCTCCAAACAGAGGTAAGATGCTTTATCTTCTTGCTTGTCTCTTTGCCAAAATCTCTACTTCTTTCATATCTAAACTGTCTAAGTTATATATCCAAGTTCCTAGCAAGATAGAGTTTCTCCACACTTGGCATGTATCTAGCCCTATACACTTCTTGCTGTGAGACAGAAACAAACTCTTGTTCCATCTACCATGAGATGTCACTTGGAAATGTTCAGTGTAACCATTACTGCAATGTTCTCAGATTTGCTTATGCCAATTCATCAGTTTCCATTACTGTAATGATAATTGAATAAAACAGAGATAATCAATTTAAAAGAGGAGAGTTAATTTTGGTTCACAGTTGGAGGAATTTAACTCCATGTATGGCTGAGTCTATTGCTTTTGGGCCTGTGGTAAAGGTAGCACTTCATGGCAGCGAGTGCTGGGTAGAGCAAACTGTTTCATAGAAGCTGCAAATCATAAGAAAGGAGGGAGAGAGCACTGGCCCACAACCTCCTTTGAGGACACACTCTCAGTGACCTAAAACCTCCCACTATGACACATCTTTTAATGTTTCCATCAATTTTCAATGACACCAATCTGAGGAGAAAGTCTGTAAGACACAAGATTATAAGAAACATTCCAGAACCAAACTATAGCTAGCACATGCCTTTTACATTTTTGTGTTTGCTAGTTTCTATTCAAATTTTCTCACACCTTGTCTATGTTGAATGTTTGTGTCCCGCCAACTTTTATATGTTGAGATTTTAGCCCTGACTATAATGATATTAAGAAAAAATTGCCAATGGAAATAAATTAGGTCCAGAGGGTAGAATCTTCATGATGGGATTAGAGTCGTTATAAGAAGGATACCGGAGAGCTCTTAGGCTAACATTTTACCATTTTACCATTTCCTGAAAATTTAGGAAAATCCAGAAGAGGGCCTTCATCAGAACCTAACAAGATTAATTTTAGACTTCCAGCTTCCAGGTTCTGTGGTTAATCAAACACCAAGTCTACAGTACTTTGGTATAGTTACCCAAACTAAAACATCCTACAAATATTAGCCCAAGCAAGATGTACAAATTCTGTACTTTATATTTAGGAGAAGTAAATTTGATGAGTAGGGTAAAGAGTACAAAAGAGTATGAAACACTGAGCAAACCCATCACATCTACCAACTTCTTAGCTAGATGACTTTGGACATAAAAATACAGTTTATCATTAGGATCCAAGCTTTACAATACGCTAAACATTAGCCACATGCAGCTAGCTATTGAACACTTGAAATATGGCTAGTCTAGTTTAATATATATTGAAAGTAAATATATATATGCATTATATTTCAAATATACAAAGTGGTAAAAATGTAAAGTAATTGATCATATAGTGAAATGTATAATATTTTAAATATATTGAGATAAAATATTTTATTAAAATTAATTTCATTTATATTTATTTTGGGGCTATTAAATTTTTTATTTCATCCGTGGCTTACATTGTATTTCCATTGCACAGTACTACACTGAATCGAGCACCATGATTGATTATGACAAAGCTTCTGGAGATTACCAGAACATAGGAAGTTGTACCAAATGTCTCTTACTACTTACAGGAGATTAGCTAACTAGGTGGATTGCTGTCAATAGATTTCAGATTTCACAAATGTTAAATGTTACTGGAGTTATCTCTAAAGAACCTCAAGATAAAATCGGAGAATTGTTTCTTTATCATAAACAGCTTATCATACGCAAGAAATGAAAAATATGTCAGTGCCACTTGAGACAAGGTAAAAGAACTATGTCAAGAACTACTTCCCCCAAACAGTCACTAAGTGATTTATTTGCACCTTCACTTTTAAAAATTGAAAGATTTAACATGAATTTCTACATTTGAGTGTCCTTTGGTTGAAGAGAGGAAGGTCTCCTAACACCAATGCTACAGCTCCGGTGACCACAAGAAGCTGGATCTAAGAAGCATGAACCCTTCTAGATGGTACACATTTGACAAGGTACCCCGGGCCAACTGCATCACAATTTACATAATGACCTGACTAGATCATATAGACTTCTGGTATACGCTTATTATTTAACATACTAAATTTTGGAGAATTCACTTTTCAGAAGCAAAGAAAGTTTTAAAAAGTAAAATAAAAGAATAGCCAGGTATAGTTGTGTGTGGCCCTAATCTCAGCACTCTGGGAAGCTGACGCAAGAAGATCTCAAATTTTCTTTTCTTTCTTTTTTTTTTTTAATTTTATTTAAGGAGAAAAGAAAAAAAAAGCAGAGAAAGGGTACAAGTTATACAGATTTGCAGAAAAAAAATGAACAGTAGGAAATTACTAGTTAATGGATTACATATTGTCATCTTAGAAATAATTGTTCAAGTCACAAAATTAAAGCTTGTAAAGTGGACATTCCATCAATGATACTGCAAACAGTTCTGCTCAATGATCCAATATAACTCTGTGATATCATATTCTATCTTATACACTTAAACATACATGCAGTTATAGAGTTTAGAGCACTTTCTTTTCCTCTCTTTTGTACAATGACTATTACACATTTTGGGTTTCATTGCTCTCACGGTTCTTATTACTTTTTTGGAAGAGAGTAAAACCAAATGTGACAGAACAGAATTGGTCAAGTCAAAAGGGTGGACATAATAGATAATGTGAAAACATAATACAAGGTGATCAACAATGGTTACCATAATGCCTCCCGCTATCTCTAATAGAATTGCCTATACCATTAGTTATAATACAATTGAACAAAACAGTAAAGAACAAAACCGACAAAACCAAACCATTGGAGACATTGTAGGTCTTCAAAAGTAGATAAAAGTCAACGAGAATGGGCGTTATAATGAATCTCATTATCTTCACAGCTGATGCCTAAATTTTCGAACCTGATACTATCCAGCAAAACAGAATAGGGGAACATCAGTTAAAAACCAGATGGTGAGAGTAATACAGGGCTTTGAATCGAGGTAATGGAAAGTCAAAGTGGGTTATTATAATATATCCTGTTATTTTTTTCCTTTAATTAAAAGGATAAAAATTTTTAAAAAGTATTAAAAAAGTAAATAATGGAGTGGAGATTGAGATAAAAGAGGGCATAACAACGAAACAGCACAGATCAAAACATAACCATTTAAGCAGAACAGTGTTTCACCACCAGATAATCCTGACCTAAAAGTAGTTACCATATTGTCTCTTTCCTTGAAATCCTTGAGTACAACTTCGTATACTGTAGCATTAAGTATATCAAAACAATGTAAAACCATTTAAGAGAATGACAGCATTACAGAATATTTAGAATCGACTAACAGAAAATGAATAATGGTTTCTGTATAATCTCCTTGTCTTTAAAAGGTTTTTGCTTATACTATCATACATAATAAAATCCAGTAAGATACAACCTATTTAGACCATTGGAGACAGAAGGACAAAAGCTAGATGAGACTTCAAAACAAGATGATACTAAATCAGTATTACCTATTAAGATGTCATTTTCTCCAAAATAGCTGTTCCTATCATCCAATCTTCTCTGCCTCATTTCTGTTGAGCTCTTATTCTGTCAGTAGCTGTCAGTTTGTCTTCTTCACTTTGTTCTCTGCTTCATTAGTTGTGGCCTCCACTATTTCTGGATTCTTTGTATTTTTCTTTTTTTAGAATATCCTGCAATACTCTCTGTAGAGTTGAATTGGTGGTGGCAAATTCCCCCAGTTCCTCTTTATCCTGGAAGCACATTGTTTTTCCATCAATTTCCAGGGACAGTTGTGCAGGATATCTCAATCTTGGCTGGAGATTATTATCTTTCAAAGCTTGAATTATTTCGCCCCACGCTCTTCGTGATTTGATGGTTTGTGCAGAGAAATCTGCTGTAATTCTGATGGGTGCTCCCTTGTAAGTGGTCTGTTTCTTGTCTCTGACAGCTTTTAATATTCTGTTCTTGTATTGAATTTCTGGAATTTTTATTATTATATGCCTGGGTGTTGCTCTGTTTGGGTTGTAGGTAGCTGGGGTCCTGTATGCCTCATACATCTGAGTATCTTTACCTTTTGCTAAATTAGGAAAATTCTCCTGGATTATTTCTGTGAGTAGCTTTTGTAGTTCATTTGTTTGTGTCCCTACTTCTTCTTTTATGTTCTTAATCCTTAAGTTATGGATCCTCTTATCATCTTCTTGTCTTTGTATTATTGCTGTTTGTTTCTTTGTTATTTTTAAGAAGTTTTTCATTTCATTCTCCCATATTACAATTCTGCCCTCCAGTTCAGATAGTCTGTCCTTAGTTTCTTTCAAGCTGTTATGCCAGTCTTCGATAGACTTCTTAGTTTCTTGGTAGTCCCTTTGAACCTGCTTCACGTATTCTATGCTTTCCCTGTTTTCTCCATCAAACAATTCTCCCCTCTTTTTCTGTTCTTCCATTCCACCATCTGTTTTTTCTTGGGTGGGGCTTAGCATTTCTCTAACTATTTTGCATACTTCTAGCTTCAGGTCGTTGATAACTTCATTCCTGAATTGGTCTATGAGGCTCTCTATATGGTGCTTTATGTGTATTGGTGCGGTGTCCGCTATTGCCTGTTTCTCAGAATTGGGGGCCGAGGAGCCTTTCTTGTTGCTGCCTCTTCCCATATTCTCTGTTCCTTATATATGCAAGCTTATATGAGAGGCCCAGCTTCTCTCCCTGTCAGCCACAGCCTGATCGAATTGCGCCAGTTAGGTGTTCCCACTCACCGCTGCGCACCAGGCAGCCTACGCGGGGGCCCGCCCCTCCCGGCCTCCGTCAGGCTCTGGGATCTGGTTTGGGCCAGCCTACGGGGTCCGCCGGCAGCGTCACGCAGGCCAGGCACTTTTCACCAATCCCACCCGAGAGGGGAATGTGTGGCTGGAGTCGCCACCACGCCCTGCTCCCGCAGGACTGCTCGGGCCCAGAAAGTCCACTGGAGTCAAACTGTGGTGGAATGTCAGTTTCTCTCACTCACCTCGCCACAAGTCAGAACATGCCTCCCTGCCCGTCCTGTTTTCGACTCCGTTCGCAGACTCCCGTTCTCAGAGTTTCCGCGCGTCTCTCTCCTTGCCGAGCGGATGTAGAGGCAGCCAGCCACTGCGCGGCGGGAAACCCAAATCGCGGCTTCCAATGGCGCAGGGTCCAGCCTCAGCAGGGAGACTTTTCTGTTCCTGTTTTAGCACCAGGACTGCATTCCAAGTTGGTTTCTCTCAGCCGAGTTCGTTCCTGAGTCAGCAGAGCATAACTCCACCTGCTTATGTCTCTTTAGTCCGCACCATACCTGGCTTCTGAGCCTAGTTTTTCAGAGAGCCTCCGGTAGTTGCTGTTATCTGTCCGCCATGTTCTCCCGGAAGTCGAAGATCTCAAATTTTAAACCAGCCTGGCCACTTAGCGACTTAATGAGACCTTGCCTCAAAGTAAAATTTTTGTAAAAACTCAGTGTGAATTCCTAGGTTCAGTTCTCAGTGCCACAAAAAAAGTGTAGCAGTTTGGATATTGCATTTCCTCCCCTTTCATCAGGAGTGCAGCATAATATTAAAACATATTACCAAAGATAATATGCTGTATCACTAAACTTAGATTTATGAGTTCTGGAAAACAATCAGAACACAATGAAACAAATTTTAAACTGCTATTTAAATGGAACAAAATTTCATGAATCATTAAATGAAGCAATGACCAAACATGTGCAGTAAATTTATGCAAATGAATTTCATAGAACTACCAAATAACTCAACCTCATCAATGACTGCATAAATGTAACTGAAGTGGGCTATTTTCTTGTCCATCCTCCTCCTCATTTAACACTCTTTAGCTTGCTCAGCTGACTTATGGATATGACTTAGCCCCTGTGGGGCACACGGTAAAGTGAAATTGTGGGGTCCATGTTAAAAAGTGATTAAGATTTCTAAGACACAGATAGCAAAGTGTTACAGCCTCTGTGAGGTCCTGTTGGGTGTCGGGCCCTGTGTGACTAGAGGTGCGTGACCATACAGCTCAGCCTTCGCCACAGTGAGACATCTTTTCAGCTCTGGAGGTTCTGGGAAATTTGTTCTTTAGAAAGAAAAATCTCAAAATGAGACTCGAAATGTTATTTTCTAATCTATATCATGTAAAACTGGGTCTAGCAGCACCAGGTTAAAAGCAGTACTCTTGGAGATGTCACTTGTGCCCATCTTGCAGCAACTGACAACCAAAACAGCTGGACCCTCAGAGACCCAGACAGACCGTGAGGAGAGGACCCTGCCTTCTGTAACTTAGTCACACTTTTAGGAGTTTGTACTTCAGTTGCTATGTAATCGTAGACAGCTTCAGATGTCCTTAGTGTATGCAAATCTTGCTACTATACTTAGAGTTTAAATGACTATTGCTTCGATGTCATCATGAAAATTAATATTTAATGAAAAATTTACAAGATTGCTTTACAATAAGTATGTTTATGAAACGTTAACCTGAATTTTTGAAGTTTATTGCTTAGTTATAACCCTCTGGTGGTGAGACCAACAATTACCAAATACAAATAGTGCATTACCCATCCTGACCCAGCATCACCCTCCTCCTCTGGGACAAACAATTTAACTTTGTGAGGCTTATACATGGTCAAATTTTTGTTTTTCATGTATATGTGTGTCTTCTTCTGTGAATGTTTGGTTTTATTTTTGGACTTAATGAATTCCCATTTCCTTCATGAATAGAATAAAGAAAAGAACAATAATATGCTTACTGATGGAACTATCCCTTCATCTCTTTACACATACTTGGGGACTGTGTCTTATATGTCAGGCACTGTTGTAGATGCTGGGGGACCTAGGTGGGGAACTAGAAGTCTCAGCCCTAAAGGGTCTAACAGTTTATTTGACAGAAAAATTAGACCACTAAAGAAATACATAGCATTCTGGGGGAATGTCAACGTGCAGGTGATGCACGTTAAGGTAGGATAGTCACGGAAATCCTGACTAGAAGGGGACACTTGGATAACACACACAGTGGTAAGGAAGAAGGCACAGGGCTATCTGAAGGGGAAATGCGAACCCTGAGGTAGGTATTTCACCTGGAATTGAATGACACAGCAAGGCAGCCATGAAATGAGGTGGAAGAGACTAGTTTGAGGTCAGGAGAGTGACACATTGTAGCGGGTCATCACAGCATCAGGAGGATTTGAATTTTACTCTGGACAAGGGGCAGTCATTTCAGTAGAGAAGCAATCTGATGTATATTTTAATAGAAGCACTTTGCCTGCTCTGTAGAGATTTAACTGTGCTGAGCAAAAGGGAAAAATGGAAGCCAGGGGAGAGATTTCTGACCTAGTCAAAACGGGAGGTGATGGACATTCAGCCCGGAGTTTCAGCACTGGAGATGGTAAGACAGGGCCACATGCTATATGACACGTGATGTTAGAGATGAAAATATAAGCTGTGGGTATGAAAGAAGAGAAGACTCGAGGGAAACTTTGAAGTTTTTGCTCTTGCACTGGAAGAATGAAACTGGCATTGACTGAAGTGGAGAAGACAAAGGGCGGAAGATGTTCTGAGAGAAAATCTAAAGGCTTGGTTTGGGAATATAATATTGGAAGTGATTTTCAGACATCCAGTGGAGATGTTGTTTGCACAGTTGGTTATATGGAATTAAGAGGAGATATCTAAGCTCATGACAAATACTTAAGAATTATTAGCATAGAAATTAAATTTTGACCCATGAAATTCAGAAAAATCAGCAATGGGAGAGTTTTGATAGAAGAGATATCTAAGACCTGAGATCTGAGAAGTTCTAAGATTCAAAGTCAGGAAGATGAGAAGCTAACGGCCAAGGAGATAGAAAGGAGCTGCCTGTGAAGTCAGAGGAAAACCAAGCAAGTGTGACGTCCTTGAAGCCAAATGAAGAAAAAATTTCAAAAAGAGAGCAACAGACAGTACTGAGTGACCCCAATGGATCAGATGTGATGAGATGACTGAGAAGTGACACGGGATGTGGAGCATTTGGGTCTTAGTCATGGTGACCTTTATGAGAATAGTGTCAACAGAGGCCACATGATAAAGGAGTCCATAGGAAGCAACTAGAAAAAAATTGTAGCCCTCGAGAATAAGCATCTCTGATCAGTGTTTTGTTTAAAGGGGCATTAAATAGAAGGACCAAATGAGATATTGTGTGAAAGCACTTTGAAGATCAAGCAAGCACTATGTAAATGCTGAGTATTGTAAGAAATACCCTTCTGTCTAAAGATATGGCTTTCAAAATGTCAAGACATCTAGACGGTCACTGTGCTTAGTTAAAGCTTTGTTACCCTCAAAAGATCATGTTTTTATTAAACTCATGGCAAGTCAAAGCAACCACCAAATTCCTAACAAAGGAAATCCAAAGACACCTACAGTACTAAGCATGGTCTACTTAGTTTCTCCCAACTTGGTTACATAATCAGCCAAAGAAACCCAGAACAAGGAAATAGTCAAAAGTTCTGTACGCAAAAGGAAGTTACAATTCCTCTTTTGAAAAAGAGTTCTTTGTTATTTCCGGATGAAGAAATTTTCTTGGAAAATCTTCAAGATAACCAGTATATATTGTTTGATTACATGATCAGGATATTGTAAAATGAGAAATTTCCAGTAAGTAAAGTGTCCTTGCTCATTGCTCATAAAAATAAATATCCCTGATGGTATCACAGGATGTTTTAATTGTTCAAAATGAGCTACTGTCCTGTTCAGTGAAGGATATCATGTTAACATTTTTGTTCCTGAAAATGTGAACATAAGTGTACAATGTGCCTACAGGCCAAAATCCATAGGCTTACAGTTGACTATTCCATCCCAGGCTGCTCCATTCCTTGGGGAGTCAGACTACAAACAGACAGCCAGGCTTTCCAGCTCAAACCTTCCGCATGAAAGGACTGTAAGATCCTGGAGCAAAACACCTGAGCTGAGATCCAGGTGTGAAGACAGCCACCTATTCATTCATAGAGATCCATGCACAGTTTATCCGTTCCATAGATGGGCAGACAATACATTGTAGACCAGTGATGGCAAATCTTTTAGAGACCAAGTACCCAGACTGCAACCCCAAACCACTTCTTTATCACAAAATACCAGCACTGCAATTAAACCTGAATATCCAGTGCTCAGTTGCAGGGGCAGTGCTGGGTGAACTGGCTCGCATGCCACCAGAGAGGTTCTGCATGCATGCTGTGGCACAGGTGCCATAGGTTTGCCACTGCTGCTCTAGGCCAATGCAGTCCAATAGAAACAATGTGAGCCTTACAGATGGCTATAAAATTTCTAGTAGCCACATTTAAAGGAAATTAGCAACAATTAATACTTTTGTCTTTTTCCTTTTTATCGGTACCAGGGATCGAACCCATGACTGCCTGCTTGCAAGGCAGGTGCTTATGCTGCTGAGCTGAATCCCCAGCCCCAACAGTTAATATTCTTATTTAACACATCCAATCCTAAGACTTCTAACAAGTAATCAATATTAAAAATTACAAATGAGAATGTAAAATTAGTCTACATTATCTTTTTGCACGAAGTCTTTGAAATCCTCTGTGTGCTTTACTCTCCAGCACACGTCTCAATTGAGAGGATTACATTTCACACGCTTAGTAGTCACTTTTGGCTAATGGTAACCACTCAGGAAAGACCAGCTCTAGGAGCAGAGATTCCACAGGAACAAATCATCTATCTTAACTGCAAGAAAGCTACAGAGTTCGGGGCAAACAGGACTGAGACAGGCTGTTAGAATGAAGCCAAAACTGGTTAAAGGCAACATGTTACTGGCATGCAAGAAAATAGCACCTAACAGAATTTGAGGAGAAGAGAATAAGAAAGCTGCTTCAGGAAGTGAAGTGAAGTCTTAGTCCCCCTCCCAGGAAAGTAAAAATTAAAAGGATTGCGATGCAGGGACATAAAAAAAACACAGGACAGTCTCTACAAGGCCCTGGGAAGAAGACAACCTCACATCACTCACTATTGCTAGCCCACAGAATCTAAGGAGGAGAGTAAAACTCAGGCTCTCATCGCAGAGGGACCAAACCATGAAGGTCTTTGTAAGCCACAATGAAGAGCCATGTGGGTGGCCATGTGGGTGATGGGAGTCCTTAAGGAATTCTGAACAGTGGCTCCAGACTGTCCCATTTCTCTCCCCAGTAACTCAAAGCATCTCTGCTGCATTGAGAAGGAATGAGAAGCTTGTACAGGGAAAGGAAAGAACTTATGGTTCGCATGAGGTTGGCAGCAAAGCAAAGAACATCTGATCATCCAAGGCCCTTGCAGTGCTCACCTGGAATTTGAGTAGGAAGAGAGGAAAATTCTATAGCTAAATCCATCATCTGAGGTCACTGTAAAGAGCATACCAGGAGGTAGAACAGCCCTGGGGAAGAAAAGGATAAAGAGTGACCATCCAGAGTGAAGATTCCATGCCAGTGCTGCTCATCAGCCAGAGCCTGGCTGGGAGAGAGCGAGACCCATCTCTGAGGAGGAGGGAAAGGACAAATGCCAGCTAGGCCAGTAGTCTTAGGACACGGGGATGGGACACCTACCCCAGAATCCCAAAAGGGAGTCGATTCTGGAATGAATCCACATTTGTTGTGATATGAAAATAGCACATAAAATGGCCATATGTGGTGGTGCATGCTAGGGCATTCTCCTCCTCTCCTGCTCAAATGCACCTGTGTCTTACCAGGTGAGCCTGTAATCGCAGCACTCAGGAGGCTGAGGCAGAAGGATCATTGCGAGATCAAAGCCTCCTATGAGACAGGGAGAGCTTAGTGATGAAGTCATAATTTCTGTAATGAAACTCAAGACACTGAAGGACAGAGGAGTCAAGATTAGGACCCATTTCTCCAGAGTCTTTGTCCACCAGAATCTAAGTAGACATAAGAGCTAACTGACTCAACAGAGAGATGGCTGGAATCTCTGCTCACCTCTATCAACATCTTCCTAGCTGTATAATCCTTGTGGCTTACCACCACTGGGAATGGACAAGTTTATAACTCTAGTACAATACTTCTCAACGCAAATTTCTCTAGGAACGTTCCAACCTTGAAATAGCATCCACTGACAGATTAAATAAGACAGAGGAAAAGTTGATGACCAGGGCCCATCATGAGCATGAAAGGCTCTGAGAGGGCAAAAGAGACTCAAAGACCCACCTTACCTTCTTCAACAGCTTCCTGTAACCAGGCCTGAGGCCGTAAAGCAAACACTTACTGAGCACCTAATGTGTACCCGCACTGTGTCTCACTCCGGGGATATACAAAGAAGAGAAATAACTGTCTCTGTTTTCTCAGAGCTTAAAAATCTAGGTAGGAGGTATATTTGATTCCATTCCTGCTATAACAATGCACCACAGAATTAATAGTTTAGAACAACACAGTTTTTTTATCTTTAAAAAGCAATATAAAAAAAGGGTAGGAATAATATAGAATTTCAACAAAATAACAGTAAGAAATTAATACTAGTAAATATATTACATATCATTACCTTAGAAGTAGTTGCTCATTACAAAATCAAACCATAAAAAGTGAACAATCAAACAATGACAGCACAAACTATTCTTTTTGTTGAACTAACAGAGAATTAGTAGTAGAATTAGTGGTATGGTTATCTATCTTATAAAGTTACACACAGATTTATTATCTTACTTTTCTGAAGATCAAAAATCCTGAACAAATCTCATCAGGCTAAAATTAAGGTGTTGTAAGGGCTTCACTCTCCACTGGAATCTCAAATAGAGAACTTTTCCTTGTCTTTTCCAACTTAGAGAGGGTGCTTGCATCCCTTGGCTTGTGACTCTTCCATCAGCATCAGTGGCAGTCTAGCTGGAGGAGACTTCCTCATATCACATCGCTCTGACTCTGATTCCTTTGTTTCTCTTTCTACTTTTAAGGAGCCTTGTGATCACACTGGCTCAAAGAAGATAATCCAGAATCATCTCTTCATCTCAGAATGAGGTGATTAACAATTCTATTTGCAATCTTCATTCTCCTTCGAAAGCTTTTGCATGTAACAAAATATTCTCATCTTTCAGAGGAATAGCCTCTCTCTCTCTCTCTCTCTCTCTCTCTCTCTCTCATGTCACTACTCTGCTTATCACAGGGAGGTTAACCATCCATATACAAAATTAACTCTTACATAATGTAAGAAGCATATGAATCATAAATATGGTGAAATTCAGGCAGTAAAAGGTCACTCTTGCCAAGGCATTAAGAAGACTTATCAGGGTGGTGTGCTATGTGTGCTGTAGCCCCTCTCCCCTGTCCAGTGCTGAACATTATGTTCCGCAGAGGCAGCAGCAGGAGATGAAACAGGAGTGGGATGATCTTCACTGTGACTGAAGGTGCCTGGAGAAACCACAGGCTCTGCTAGGAAAGGGTCACAGGAATAATGATTCCTGTGAAACGCATTGAGTGTGGACCCAAAACTGCATAAGATGGTTATCTCAGGGGCTGTGAAGATGAAGAGTGATGAGGCATGAAGAACAGGCTCCTCAACAATCCAACCAGAGGTAAACGGAGCGGGCAAGGGTGGTGGTCTGGGACTGGAGAAGGGGGTAAGGCACATGCATCTTGCAGGCCTCACAGAGAGGGCAGGTTAGAGAGAGCTGAACCAGAAGAAAGGTGTATAATGACAGGAGGGAAACGCAGCATTTAGGAGGAGTCTGAGGCATCAACAGAATCCTAGCAAAGAATAGTCTCACTGGCTGTGGAAATGCAGGCTGCCCTGGGCTAGTGTCAGACTTCAGGTCTACAAGGAACCAAGAGTAACAACAGAGGACAGAGCCCTGAGCACTCCACCTCAGGGAGCAGCCTGCTCAGGGTCTAGGAAAGAAAGAGGGAACTGAAGAAGGTGGAGGCAAATAACCCTGTGAGCAGATGCTCTGTCGGCCTCATTAAAGCGTAAGCGTCTTATCAGGAGGGTACAGTGTGGTGACTTATCAACCACAACACCTATCTGCTACTAAACTGCTAAACCCAATAGCTCACTGAGAACAAAGAGGCCCTGAAAGGCTGTGACAGGTGGGTCAGATTGTCAGCCTGGGGCTCTGCCAAGTTCAAGTGAAGCCAAGTGGGCACCATTCCTCCACAGGGAGAATCAAGAGTATCACTGTCTCTTATTGCTCTTCCTTAAGGGACTCCTTGAGCGGACAGCAAGGGCACTAAAATCAGCTGGCTTAGCATTGTCCAGGCTCCCTGCAGCCCCAAGTCCACTGAGCTGAGCAGGGCCCCTTCCTGGTTTCCTCCAGAGCCTCAGTTGCAGCATTGCAACATCTCTTGGGCAACTGGTATATCCACACCTGGCACAATGTCCCAAGTGTAACAGACCAGCCGCACATGCTGTTTGCAAGGATAGGCGGAAGGGAGGGGTAAGACCACTCGCCATTCCTGCCAGCAGGGCCTTTCTCCACACAGAACCACAGTGTGGCGAGAGTACACACACTGTTACCTCACTACAGAAAATGTTTTTAAATGGCAAAGCTCATGTCTGGTGGCAGGAGTCAGGAGGACGGGGATTCTCAGGGCTGGGAGGGTTTCTTGGTCTGGGGTTGGTTATATGAGGCGGCTTATAATGAATTTGGTGGAAATTTATTAAGCTATACTCAAATGTTGGTACATTTTCCTGCATGCCTTGTGCTTCCATGAAAAGAGCTACTTTTCTGAAATGCTCTTATAGAAGAGGGCCTTATATGTCTAACTGGGGGTCAGCAGAGTCAAGATAGAAAAGAGAAACGGATGCCAAAGGAGAGAAAGTTCTTGGCCATCCCTCATGGACCATATAGGGCTTTACCCCAAGGGGAAAATCTAACTGACAAAGAAAATCAGATTGGCCAAACTCCACAGGCATGGTCAGGTGAGAAGCACAGCTTGGAGACCGCTGCCTGCTGTGTGAAGCCACTCCAGGCCTGCCATCAGTAGGAAGCTTGGTCTCTGTGAAGTCAGTTTCATGCATCAACCTGGATAGGCTTTGATACCAATTTGTTTGGTCAAACACTAATCTAGGTGCTGCTGCAAAGGTATTTCCACATGTGTTTAAGATTTACATGAGAAGCCCAAAGTATAAATAAAGAGCAAAACAAAAGGTAGACAACAGGAATTAGAGAGATAGGTCTTTCTCAAAGGGGTGGGGAATTAAGAGATGGAGGGAGGGGTGGGAGAGAGAAGGGAAAGGTGAAAAGGGAATAAAGATGTGTTACATGCATGTACCAGCTCCACACCAAGACTGTGAGCACTGTACTGCAAACAGGTACGAAAAAAGAAGGAGCCTCAAGAGGTGGATGGAACGGGGAGGGAGGGAAGAGTAAGGGGATAAAAAATAGGAATTAAGACAAACATATACTGGGAGAAAAAGATTTCCAATCAGTTGAGATGAAGTAAAGCACATTACATTCCATAATGTAAATGGGCTTCATCCAATCAGATGCAAGCCTCAAGAGTAGAGGTTTCCCAAAAAGAAAAGAATTCTGCTTCTAGGCTGCAACAACAAAATTTTGCCTAGATTCCCATCTGGACTCAAGACCGCATCTCAGTCTTCCCAGAATTTCCAGGCTATTCCACAGAGTGTTAATTTGAAACTCATGAGTCAATTCCTTTAAAAATTGTATATTATATATATGATATAATATATATTAATATTATATACTATATATTAATACATAATTGGTATGTTATATATTAATTATATGTTATATAGCTATGTTACATATATTTTTATATACTATATGGATACATAACATACCCATGATTCTGGTCACAAGCCAGACTGGATAAGAACTACATTGAAATCAATGGTTAGGTTTAATATTGACCTTACGAGATCTATATCTATATCATCTATGTCTATATCTATATGTAGATCCTTACTGATTCTCTTTGCGGAAGAACTCTGAGTAAAACAATTTCCAAAAGGGTGTCCTTCCACGGCCCAAAGCATCTTTCTCAGCCTGCAACTGAGGGCAGACAAGGTGGGGCAATACTTCAGTTTGGGGACCGAAGCCTGAAGCCAGGGGCCCCTCTTTATTTGAAAAAGAAATAAGATTTCATCCATTTAATGGCTGAATAGCGTTTCGCTGTGAGCATATAAACACAGCTTTTGTATTCACGCATTGGCTGATGGGCATCTCCTAGCATCTTTTGTTGTCGCCTTCCCTGGCTGTCCAGATGCCCGTGCACTGGGTCATAGCCAGGCAGGTCTACCACTCTCTGCCTCCTATTACTCTTTGCTGAAAAATGACCACTCCACTCCTTTAGCCCACTCCCCCAAAGAGACTGGCGTCGTGATGTCAGTCTCAGAATCTAAACGCTGGCTCTGTCCTCTTGACTCTCTTCTTGACTAAGGTAACCAGGCAGATGCTAACAAAGTCAGAAAAAGGGGAAGTCCTAGAAGAAGGAAATATTGTTAGACACCTGTACATTTCCTCGCTCTCCTACTAAGGATCTTTGCATGACTCTTTTCAGAGTTCCCAGAAACTCCAGATTAACAGCCACATTCCTGAAGATGTATCCAAAGCTACCTAAACTCTCTGATCCAGTTAGATACAACATAGGGAATGAACAAAATAAACAAGAATGGTTGCAAGCACTTTAATCTTCTCAATGCACTGAAATATTGTCGAAATGTTTTATCTTCCATTGCACACAAAGGAGATTAAAAACCCATGATAAATAGTATGCTCTCCAGGAGAGAATGCCATATATAGGGCAATATATAATTTCCTGCTTCTGGTACCATTCAGAATAATTGTCCTGGTAATGTGAAAACAAGAGGGATATTAATTTAAGATTAAAGCACAATTATAAGCTTTGTCATACTGTTAATTTCTTTTAAATGTTCCTCTGAATAATTCCAACTTTGCAAGATGGAATAATCACACAATTAAAAATTGCATTAAATAAATGAATAATTAATTAATGAATAAAAGAAGATGAAAATACAACAGGCCATGCGATTTCTAAACAATAATTTTAAACAATAGAGCTTAATCCTTCAGATCTATGAAGGAATTGTTTGGGTACAGGTAGATAGCATCTCCCTCTGGATTTAGATGGGGAAGGGCTGTGTTCTTTGTTTACACATTGCTCCGTACTGGTACTGCAGGCAGCCAAGCTGCCCCAGAACCAGGTATAACTGAGCAAATAAACAATATTCTACCTCTGCAACCTTAACACCACTGCCTCCCCATAAGGCCTGAAATTCTACACTTTCCCTCATCTTCTAGAAAGAAATTCTAACAGGATCACTCTACTATTGATTAGGAATTCCATCAGAAAATGCAAATTTCATCAAGGAAACTTATGAACAGTAAAGGTTGATTGCTCAACCTGATATAAATCCCCTTAATCTAATTGCTTTCCACCCAACACTCCATGAAGCCAGTCGGTGTGGAGTGGGCCAAGGGAGAAGGGTGTTCATTTTCCACAAAGAGTAATAGGAAGCAGAAAATGGTAGGTTTGCCTAGTGATGACCCACTGCTTGGGCGTTTAGAAAGCCAGTGAAAGTTACAACACAGAACACCAGGAAGTGCCAGCATCTGGGGAATGGATATAAAAAAATGTGTTACATGTTCACAGTGCAACACTATTCAACCATTAAAAGGATGAGATCGCCTCATTTGTGACAATGGAATGAAACTGGGGCTCATAGTGTAATGTAGTGCAGGCACAGAAAATAAGCACTGCAGGCTCTTATTCGTATGTGGAATATGTAAAAAAGATTGTCTCATATAACCAGAGAGTAGGGCGGTGATTACCAGAGGCTGGGGAAAGAGAGAGAAAAAATGTTGAGAAAAATTGAGGGAAATGTTACAGTTAGTGAGAAGTAAATGTTTCTGAAGTGCAGTTGTATGGTAGGACTATGATCATATATCTCAAAAAGTTAAAAGAAATGATTTTGAATGTGTTCACCATAAATAAAAAGTAAATGAGGAATAAATATGTTAGCCAGATTTAAACATTATGCAAATATATCTGTGTGTCAAGTGGAGTCCCAAGATTGCACTTGATATATATATCTCAAGACTCCACTTGATACCCCAAAATATATATAATTTTTATGTTTTCATCTATCAGTGTGATAGCAAAGGTAGAGTGTCAGTTTGATTGGCTTGAGAACCACCCAGAGGACTAGACACTTGGGTATGCCGGGTGAATGGTGGAGGTGTGACCTTGGACCTACTTCTGGTGCCATTCCCCTGCACTGCTTGCTGTAAGCTAAGCAGCTTTCCCCCACCATGCCCTTCTGCCATGATTTTCATGCCTTGGAGTCAGCTGGTCATGGATTGAATCCTCTAAATCTGTGAGCCAAATAAACCTCTTCTAAGACATGGGTATCAGGTATTTTGTCCAGCAGTACAACACTAATTAATGCAATCAGTCAAAATTCTTAATTGAATCCCATAATGAATCCCCATTACATATCCACAAGAGAAGCCAGACTGAGAATGAACCTTAGGGGAAGAAGAAAGAGAAAGAACTGTCCTCTAAGGTTATCTTCCACGTGTCAAATGAAAGCCAGCACAATCACTTGACGCTGAAGAAATTAAGACTCTTAAAAAGTTACTCATGACTCAAGACCACACAATGACGTAGTAAATGCAAAAGGAAAAAAAAAATTGTCATCTGATCCCAAAACTCATATTCTTTCTTTTTTTAAAATTTTATTTAAAAGGAAAAAGAGAAATAAAACAAAACAAAGCAAAACAGTATAAGGGTACAAGTAATACAGAACTACAAAAAAAAACAGTAAGAAATCCCATTTAATAGGTTACACATTATCATCTTAGAGATAGTTGTTCAAGTCACAGGATTAAAGCATACAAAGTGGACATTCAAACAGAGAGACTGCAAACAGTTGTGTTCAGTGATCCAATCAAAAACATTAATATGGTCATCTATTTAACACACCTAAACACACTTGCAATTGTATCCTTTAGAGCACTTTCTTTCCCTCACTTTTTTTTATTTAAAGAGAGAAGAAAAAAAAAAAGAAAGGACATAAAAAAAAATACAGTAAAAGGGTACAAATAATACAGTATTTCTAGAAAAAAATATATACAGTACGAAATCACCAGTTAACAGGCTACACATTATCTTCCCAGAAACAGTTGTCCATATCACTAAATTAAAGCATATAAAGTAAACATTCATACAGTGGAATTGGAGACAGTTCCGTTCAATGATCCAACAAAAGCTCAGTTATATGGTTTTCCGTCCTACACTCTCGAACATACCTGCGGTCATATTCCTTAGTCCATCTTACTTTCCTCTCTTTTTTACAGTAACAATTAGACTTTTGGGGTTTTATTACTCTCATGGTTCTTATTACTTTTTTGAAGAGAAAAAAAACAAATGTGACTAAGCAACACAGAGTCAGAACAGAAGGGTGGGCATAGCACGTGATGCAAAAATAGAATAGCAGGTGATCAAAAGTGGTTACCATTGTGCCTCTTGCTATTTTCAAATTGAGTTGTCTATATCATCAGGTATAATAGAATTGATCAAAACAATATGGAACTCATATTCTTTCAACCACAGCTCATTTCCTCTCAGCAATCATAAGTCAGATATGGTCATCCCCAATTTTCAGATGAGCAAATAAAGTCAGATACTAAAGAGGCAGAAGTGTCAGTAGTTTCAAGCATAAAAACATTAGGCACGTTTGGAAGGTGTGAACTCTCTGGCCTTTTGTATTGAGTAGTAGCCCGGTGGGCAGTGAGGCTGTGAAGACCTGGAAAAAACAATAATGCTGCCCACAAGCATGAGTCACGTTCAGTTCCTAACCTTCAGGCAATAGCAGGACATTCTGATCCGGAAATAAGGCAAGTCTGAGCAAGAATTTAAGCCACACTTGAAAGCATTGTTTGCACTTCAAACCAGCTTGTTCTAACGGGCACTGATAAGAGCTGCAATTAACAGTTCGGTTATCAGCAGCAAATTGCCAACAGAAAACCCTGCAGTTGCTAAAATTATCATTTAAATTTGGAAGAGGATTAAGAGATAACTCACTTCGGCAGGTGTCAGGAAAGGAGGAGATTGCTGGGCTTACAAAAATGCCTGGGACTCACACCTGAGGAAGGTTCCCATGAGGCTGGCTGCAGGCATCACAGAGCCCCATTTTGCTTGGAACATCCTGTGGGAAATCTCCCAAGCCAGGAGCCTGCTGAAAGCCAGCCAGAAAGCCACCAGGCTGAGCTTCTCACCCAGCTGACATACCACCAGCACACAGGACACTCAGAGATATCCTGCTACCTCTTTTGCTCCATCTGGTTCCCCCAGTTCCACCCCTTTCAGAGCTCCCCTGTCCCAGGACTCCACCAGCCAAGCTTCAAGCACCTGCTTGGCTTAGAGGAGGAGTCAAGCACGACCCCTTCTTTGTCCATCACACCCCAGTCCCTCCTGTCCCTTCTTCTGTCCATCTCTCCTGTCTCTTCTCTTTTCTAGAGCTCATCTGCTAACTCACAGTGCCTACTATGCCTCACTTCCAGCACTTGTGCATTGCAGATTGTTGGGGCAATATCAGTCTCCATCCGTGTATTAACTTTCCACTATGTCTGGGCACTTGGGTGCAGTTGCAGAACAAGAAAGCATAACTTTGGTCCTTCCATTTGCCCTCTACATTGTAAGTGCCTTGGAAATAAGGCCTATGACAAATTTATCTTCACTATTTAATTCATTGTCTCAAAAGGTGCCTAATATACAGAGGTCAAATATCAACATTAAAACTAAGGGGCATATAATTACACTTTACAGAAGTTTTTGAAAATTGTTTTAAAGAGCTTTGGTATTAATACCTAAAGGAGAATCAATAGGTTTTCTATTGTGGATAGTATATGTGCATCTTCATGAAAAACTAAAAACCCTTAAAACTCACTAACTAAACCTACGCCTTCCAAACCCTTCCTGATTAGGTTATAACCTCCTTGATTCCAAAAAGGAAGGTACTATATCTGGCAGAGAAGCTCCTCCAACCACACTACGTTAGTAGGTTTCTACTCTCGGCATGAAAAGTAAACCTGTTGCCCTGTTTAGACTCATTGAATTATGGCTGGAGAGTAACATGTTCTGCATATCTCAGGGAGCTAAGATTTATAGGCCAAAGTCAAATTTAAACTCATACAGGTTTGTAAGGCTCCGTGTTATTTATAAAATTTGAATTGTATGAAGTGCACATTTTAGTTAGCCACAGGCTTCACAATTCTCTTACCTGGGGGACTAACCAACAGACATGTTACTTGCCTACTGATAGAATTCTGACACAGCTGAAAAGATAAGTATGAAATATAAATGACCTTTATTTAAGAATGTGGGGAGAGACCCCCGACCCACTGGGGTCTGGCATTCTCTCAGGTGTCTGGCAATCTCTCCATCCGACACGTGAAATGGAGATATACATGCACCTTAGGTTTGGGGTGGTGCCTGAGGGGCATTAGTGATGCTCAGGTAGCCCACTGCTATTCATTTTGTGCCATAGGTAAATTCATAGGGGCAGGGAATATGGAGTCACAGGCAAATTCCTGGAGGTGGGGAAGATAGAGCTCCTTGGTTCTGCCTCCAAGGCTTTACTGGCTACAGTGTCCCATCTGGGCCAAAATCCTTTCAGTCCCATCTTTTGATTATTAGGAAAAAGGGCGGAGATTTCTTTCTTTTCTGCTTCCTGCTGGAAGGGGGCGCTGTACTGGGGTTTAGGAGAGTCGACGGGATGATGGTTGATGCCCATGCAGAAGCTGGTGCCAGGTGTTTTAGCCAGGACAACTTTATCACTGGTGAATGCACATATGTTAGACTGGAAAAAAAAATAGACAAGATATTATGAGGAGGCATGGCACTATTGAAAGAGTTGCTGGCCCAGGCCGGATACTTTAACCAGGAGAAGCCTCAGCCAAATTAAAGAGCTCCTGCCTCCCCCGCCCCTAGGAATTTACCTGTAACCCTATACCCCCATCCCTAAGAACCTGTCCCTGGTGCCAAACGTGTACCAATGAAATACCTGTGCATCCCTAATGGCCTTAGGGCACTGCCCTAAGCTTAGGCTATTTATATTCCCCCACACCACGTGTCCGAGTGTGTGAGAGTGAGTGTTCCAGAGAGAGACTGCCGGCCCCGGGGTGGAGATGCTGCACCCCGGGGCCGGGGGGTGGAGGTCTCTTCCCGCATTCCCGAAATAAAGGTTACTTATATTTTATATTTCTTATCTTTGCAGCCACCGCTGCCCACTCCTTTCACGGCCGTCCACTCCACTCCACTCCACTCTTTCCTCTCCTTCCCATTCCTTCCACTCCACTCCTTCCACGGCCCTCTTTCCCTTCCACTCCTTCCTCTTCCCCTCTTCCTCCCCTTCTCAGACCTAACACTATCATATTTAAGGACCCAGGTGAGGTAAAAGGAAAGGTGCCTTTGATTTTGATATATCAATTCTGAAAAATAAATGTGGGGTTAGGAGGAGTGAAGTTATGAGAGGTGATTATTCCCCCATCTGAAAAGGTAAAAGTTAAGAGGGTAGGTAGATAACGCTTGTCTCTGGTATGCATGATGTGGAAGTCTTTAAGAAATACTATTGAGAGTCCTGCTGTAAAAGGGATAAGAAATTAGGAACCAAATTGGATAACAAAACATGACAGCCTGAGAGTTGTGGCTGTGAGGCCCTGGTGAGGTGGAGATGAGCAGGCAAAAGGATGGTTAGGTATAGGGCTGGAAGGGCACCACTTAGCCTGAGTGATGTGAACCAGGATGGCAATCTAACAACTTTGATCACTGTTGAGTTTGTCAAGAAGACCAGGTATGGACTGCTTTAACTTGGTTGTAGTCCTTGTGATGATTTGCTGTAAAAGGACTTTTAGTAAGTATATCAGCAGTCTCCCTGGTTGTGGGAAAGGCTTTTATGTATTCTGAAAAAGTATAAACAACGGTGAGAAGACAAAATTTATCTGTTAGTCTTGACCAGGGTGTCTGAGAAATTGTTGAATAGGAAAGGAAGGGGATATATATCCCTGAGGAGAGGTTTATGAGCAATAACAGGTGTCTGTTGAGACCTCAGAGTGTCTGGGTCAGTCTGTATAAACACATGGGAATAAAAATCATTTTTAAGATTTAGGACTGTAGAGTGAGTGGTGGAGGGAAGATTTGGCAGCGCTGGGTGGATTGGGAAGAAGCAGTCTGGGACCTTCATGAAATAGGCCCTGTTTGTAAATGGCATACGTTAACCATCAATACCCCCAGAGGCTGAGGATTTAATATAGCAGCCTGAAAACTCAGGAAGAACTCCGTACATATGGCCTCTATGTCCACAAGTAGAGAGAATGTCTTACCTGAGACTTTTAGTGGGACTTGAACTCTGAGACAGACACCTTAACGGGGGCTATTGTTGGCCCTGAGCCCAATCAGTCTTCAGCAACAAGTTTAAGCAGATCTGTCAGCGATGAATCTGGCAGTGTTGGCATTTCCTGTGAGGGCTAGAAGTTAGGACGGCTTACCCACTCTCTGGTGGCTAGGACAGTCCAGTAGCCCTGGTGTAAGGTCCCAAAGGAACGCCAGGATGGGGCACTCTCTTGCCCAATGTCTTCAGCTGCATTTGAGGCATGGTCCACGGGGGGCCCAGGCAGCTCCACCTTGTGCCGGTTTACCTGTCTCAGAACTCCAAGTGTCACTGCTATTTCTGTTGTTAAAAACATGAAAAGCCATATTAAGGAGGTCTCTGTGGGGTTTGAGGGTCAAGTTTTGCCTTTTGTTTTTGGGATCTGGTCTACAGTAGAAGGTATCTGTAGAATTAAGTAAGTATGCAGGAGTCAAATAATATAATCAACAAGGGTATTTATGATTTTAGTCTTGGCTTCCCATAAAGAGGACAAGGTCTAGGGAATTTTAAGAACTGACATGTCATTTATGTCATATATAAGTATCTGTTTATGTTAGTAAAATGTCTGATACCATCTGATTTTTGGAGGATGGCCTGTTTTATTAATTTTTTTTTCCTTTTTATTTAGGAGAGAAATCAGCTACGATGTCATTTAACATCTAGTGGTTTTTAGCAAAAGGAATTTATAATTACCTCTTAATTTTAGTTGTTAAACATCTAGAAGATTGGTAACAGTACATTAAAATATAGGCAGTAAGCTTAACATAAAACATTAAATAGCTATTAACCATGAGCATTTTAACATTTAAACGCCAAAGAAATATATTAAACATCTCTAAGCGTATATCTGCATCTGAAAGAAAACATTTGCCATGGCTGGAACACAAGAAAAGGCAGCAGAAACAATCTGAATTTTATATTTGAAAGCACGAATACACCATCAGATCAGCAACAATGAATTGTCTGCTATGACCTGTTGCATTTGTCTCTGCACTGGCAGCCAGAGCTGTGTTTGCACTTTGGGGGGGGGCTGACTGCTCCAGCTCGCGTGTAGGGTGGGCAGAGCGGGCCCAGGGTGGGGGCGACACACACAGAATGACTGGCAAAGTGCATGTCGGGCTGCAGTGTGTGGGGTGGAGCTGGAACTGCTCTGGAGATGCACACAGGGTGGGGGCAAGCACGGAACTGGGGCACACGTGAAGCTGGGACTGCTCCCAATGCACTGGGACCGGTGTGGAGCTGGGGCACCATGCGAAGCCGGGACCCCACATGGAGCTGGGGCTGGGGCACAGCGTGAGGGCTCGGAGCAGCCCGTGCAAACCTCCCAACACTGTCGGTGGGAATGGGTCGGTGCCCGTGGAGGGGTGGAGTGGGGAGGAAAGAGGAGCCGCTGAGAAAGATCTTGAAAGGCTTGCCTCAGTGTGGGGAGTGGGGAGGGGGGAGGAATCGTGGAGGAGCAGGAAAAGACACATTCCTAAAATAAAGGCTTAAAGATAGAGAGTTTTGTAAACTTGTCAGTGTGATAAGCTATAAATAGGTATGGTTTTGGGGGGAAACAGGAAGTGATCCCCAAGATAAAATCTGGTGTGGGACCTGGCCCACAGAGTTAGTCAGGTGAGGCAATGGATCATGGTGCCTAAGCAGGTCAGATCATCATCTTTCCTCGTAGATAAACGGTATCAGTAATTTAGTTCCAAAGCTCATGATTGCTTGGTCATCACCGGGACCACGAGTGGATTTCCCGTGGATTTTAGTAATGGCTCTGCCCGTGAGAGCTTAAAAAGCTCTAAAGGATGTGAGAGTTTTCCAGGGTGGGGCCTGGCCCACGGAGGAAGGCTCTGCTTTGAGCTGTCTAAGGATGTGAGAGGGTCACCCAAGTCCACAGAAGGTGGAGAAAACTCGCGTGGGGCCTGGCCCAGCGGCTGAGTAATCTCTGGGGGTTGCTCACCTGTAGTAAATGAATTAGACCGGTGTTGTTTGCAAACCAGCAGTGACAAGTTTATCAGCTCCCAAGTGTTGAGAAGTGAGGAATTAATCCAGTACGCAGTCCAGTCTGCGAATGGCAGGGGACTCACTGGCAGTCTCTCTTCTGCTGTTCCCGGTCAGGGAACCATATGATAGAATTCTGGCGTGGCTGAAAAGAGAAGTGTAAAATATAAATGACCTTTATTTTAAGAATGCGGGGAGAGACACTCCCCACCCCCGACCCACCAGGGGCCGGCATTCTCTCCGGGGTCTGGCAATCTCTCCATCCAACATGTGGAGTGGGAGCATACATGTAGCTTAGGTTTGGGGTGGTGCCTGAGGGGCATTAGTGATGCACAGGTAGCCCATTGGTATTCATTTTGCGCCACAGGTAAATTCCTAGGGGCGGGGAAGGTGGAGCTCCTTGGTTCCACCTCCAAGGCTTTACCGGCTACAGTGTCCCATCTGGGCCAAAATCTTTTCACCTACTCCTAAATCCAGAGGCTTTTATGAGTTTTATTCCAAAATAATATATAACAATTTAAAAGTAATTTAATATCTATGATAATGAGTATGAGCTAAGTAGGGCAATATTATTATCACCATTTTGTAAATAAGACTTTCCTGGTTTTTTGTTCATTGATTTTTGTGCACCACCTGGGCTTTGCCAGTAAACTCTGCATCGTCTATGCTTGGAAAGAGGGAAAAAGAAGGGCGTCATTGGTCCTTAGAAGTGGTCCAGCTAGAAGTGAGCTCAGGCTCTTCTGGAACTATCTGTCACAGAAACTTAAAATATTATTCATGGGCAGAGGAAGGAAGATGCGGTGTCTTAAGGCACTGAAGGTGTCCTGAGGATGATGGGAGGGGCAAAGCTAGAAGGTAAAAATGACTACATAACACAACAGACTTCAGCAAGACAACCATAGGGGTCCTTCCTCCTTGCTGTAACTTCCCCCTACTTTACCCCACTCCTGACACTCAGAACATTCATGATCTGGCAGTTTCCTCAGTTCAACAACAGTGATGCCAAAGAAACATAAACCTGCTCCGACTGAAGTCTTAAAGGACAGATGGAACTCAATAGTGTCTTCTATAATTTCTTTGTGGGTTTTGTGTTTTTTGGGAATAAAACACCAAGTCAAAAAAGATGAATCTCTTCCAGGAGAACATGGCGGACAGATAACACCAACTACCAGAGGCTCTCTGAAAAACTAGGCTCAGAAGCCAGGTATGGTGCGGACTAAAGAGACATAAGCAGGTGGAGTTATGCTCTGCTGACTCAGGAACGAACTCGGCTGAGAGAAACCAACTTGGAATGCAGTCCTGGTGCTAAAACAGGAACAGAAAAGTCTCGCTGCTGAGGCTGGACCCTGCGCCATTGGAAGCCGCGATTTGGGTTTCCCGCTGCGCGGTGGCTGGCTGCCTCTACATCAGCTCGGCAAGGAGAGAGATGCAGAAGCTCTGAGAACGGCAATCTGCGAACGGAGTCGAAAACAGGACGGGCAGGGAGGCATGTTCTGACTTGTGGCGAGGTGAGTGAGAGAAACTGACACTCCACCACAGTTTGACTCCAGCGGACTTTCTGGGCCCGAGCAGTCCTGCGGGAGCAGGGCGCGCTGGCGACTCCAGCCACACATTCCCCTCTCGGGTGGGATTGGTGAAAAGTGCCTGGCCTGCGTGACGCTGCCGGCGGACCCCGTAGGCTGGCCCAAACCAGATCCCAGAGCCTGACGGAGGCCGGGAGGGGCGGGCCCCCGCGTAGGCTGCCTGGTGCGCAGCGGTGAGTGGGAACACCTAACTGGCGCAATTCGATCAGGCTATGGCTGACAGGGAGAGAAGCTGGGCCTCTCATATAAGCTTGCATATATAAGGAACAGAGAATATGGGAAGAGGCAGCAACAAGAAAGGCTCCTCGGCCCCCAATTCTGAGAAACAGGCAATAGCGGACACCGCACCAATACACATAAAGCACCATATAGAGAGCCTCATAGACCAATTCAGGAATGAAGTTATCAACGACCTGAAGCTAGAAGTATGCAAAATAGTTAGAGAAATGCTAAGCCCCACCCAAGAAAAAACAGATGGTGGAATGGAAGAACAGAAAAAGAGGGGAGAATTGTTTGATGGAGAAAACAGGGAAAGCATAGAATACGTGAAGCAGGTTCAAAGGGGCTACCAAGAAACTAAGAAGTCTATCGAAGACTGGCATAACAGCTTGAAAGAAACTAAGGACAGACTATCTGAACTGGAGGGCAGAATTGTAATATGGGAGAATGAAATGAAAAACTTCTTAAAAATAACAAAGAAACAAACAGCAATAATACAAAGACAAGAAGATGATAAGAGGATCCATAACTTAAGGATTAAGAACATAAAAGAAGAAGTAGGGACACAAACAAATGAACTACAAAAGCTACTCACAGAAATAATCCAGGAGAATTTTCCTAATTTAGCAAAAGGTAAAGATACTCAGATGTATGAGGCATACAGGACCCCAGCTACCTACAACCCTAACAGAGAAACACCCAGGCATATAATAATAAAAATTCCAGAAATTCAATACAAGAACAGAATATTAAAAGCTGTCAGAGACAAGAAACAGACCACTTACAAGGGAGCACCCATCAGAATTACAGCAGATTTCTCTGCACAAACCATCAAATCACGAAGAGCGTGGGGGGAAATAATTCAAGCTTTGAAAGATAATAATCTCCAGCCAAGATTGAGATATCCTGCACAACTGTCCCTGGAAATTGATGGGAAAACAAGGTGCTTCCAGGATAAAGAGGAACTGGGGGAATTTGCAACCACCAATTCAACTCTACAGAGAGTATTGCAGGATATTCTAAAAAAAGAAAAAATACAAAGAATCCAGAAATAGTGGAGGCCACGACTAATGGAGCAGAGAACAAAGTGAAGAAGACAAACTGACAGCTACTGACAGAATAAGAGCTCAACAGAAATGAGGCAGAGAAGATTGGATGATAGGAACAGCTATTTTGGAGAAAATGACATCTTAATAGGTAATACTGATTTAGTATCATCTTGTTTTGAAGTCTCATCTAGCTTTTGTCCTTCTGTCTCCAATAGTCTAAATAGGTTGTATCGTACTGGATTTTATTATGTACAATAGTATAAGCAAAAACCTTTTAAAGACAAGGAGATTATACAGAAACCATTATTCATTTTCTGTTAGTCGATTCTAAATACTCTGTAATGCTGTCATTCTCTTAAATGGTTTTACATTGTTTTGATATACTTAATGCTACAATATATGAAGTTGTACTCAAGGATTTCAAGGAAAGAGACAATATGGTAACTACTTTTAGGTCAGGATTATCTGGTGGTGAAACACTATTCTGCTTAAATGGTTATGATTTGATCTGTGCTGTTTCGTTGTTATGCCCTCTTTTATCTCAATCTCCACTCCATTATTTACTTTTTTAATACTTTTTAAAAATTTTTTATCCTTTTAATTAAAGGAAAAAAATAGCAGGATATATTATAGTAACCCACTTTGACTTTCCATTACCTCGATTTAAAGCCCTGTATTACTCTCACCATCTGGTTTTTAACTGATGTTCCCCTATTCTGTTTTGCTGGATAGTATCAGGTTCGAAAATTTAGGCATCAGCTGTGAAGATAATGAGATTCATTATAACGCCCATTCTCGTTGACTTTTATCTACTTTTGAAGACCTACAATGTCTCCAATGGTTTGGCTTTGTCGGTTTTGTTCTTTACTGTTTTGTTCAATTGTATTATAACTAATGATATAGGCAATTCTATTAGAGATAGCGGGAGGCATTATGGTAACCATTGTTGATCACCTTGTATTATGTTTTCACATTATCTATTATGTCCACCCTTTTGACTTGACCGATTCTGTTCTGTTATGTCACATTTGGTTTTACTCTCTTCCAACAAAGTAATAAGAACCGTGAGAGCAATGAAACCCAAAATGTGTAATAGTCATTGTACAAAAGAGAGGAAAAGAAAGTGCTCTAAGCTATATAACTGCATGTATATTTAAGTGTATAAGATAGAATATGATATCACAGAGTTTTATTGGATCATTGAACAGAACTGTTTGCAGTATCATTGATGGAATGTCCACTTTACAAGCTTTAATTTTGTGACTTGAACAATTATTTCTAATATGACAGTATGTAATTCATTAACTAGTGATTTCCTACTGTTCATTTTTTTTCTGCAAATCTGTATAACTTGTACCCTTTCTCTGCTTTTTTTTTTCTTTTCTCCTTAAATAAAATTAAAAAAAAAAAAAAAGATGAATCTCTACCCATACAATTTCTAACATCAATTCACCTGTGAGTGAAAGAGACGTCTATGTTGCCTCTGAGAAACCTCTAGATAAGCTTGATAAAGAAGTCAAATACATTAGACCTGGACTTCAACTTATCTTACATGTTGGGTTTCCTTTTAAATAAAGATCCCTTGTCTTTTAAAAGTGGGTAAGGGTGGTTGAAATCATCAGTTTAAATATTTCTAAGGTAAGACCTTTTAGTATTTAAATACATAAAATGAATATGATTCCTAGCTTTGTGCAATATCATAATATTTATCTGAGGCACAATTTTTACTAATTTAAAAGACTCTATGATTCCAAGGATAGATATCATATACAAACCCATCCAAAAGTCGGGCCAAAATGTCTAGGTGCTCAAGATACACATACAGAAGAACTAACTTTAGGGTTCCACACCTGCTCACCAACCAACCCACCCACCTCTGGGGCCAGCACTCCAGAAGCGTTAGTATTCACCTTTTTCTTAATGGCACCATTATCCATCTACCAGCTGGAGCCAAAACCCCAGCATCTTCTTCAAGTCTTCTCTTTCCTTGGCCCCCATAATCAGCCCCATGGTTTTACCTCCAAAACATGTCTGGAACCTGACATGTTCCCCCAGCTCTTTGCCCATCTGCATGGACAGCCGTCACCACCTCTGCTTCTGACCATGGAAAACCTTATAACTGATTTTTCCACTTCTGCTTGGTCCCCTTTCCCATCTGTTCTCCCCTAGCTGTCAGGAAAGTGTTTTAAATTATAAAAGGAATCTCCTTGGAGTAAGAGTAATACATTTCCTGAGGTTTCATCATCTGCTCCTTTATTTCTCCATCTTCATCTTCCATCTAAATCTGATTTATTCCACTACCTGAACTTTTCCATTCATTTATTTAGCAAATATTTATTGATCACCTAATCTCAAGACCTAACGTTCAAGACCTCATCTAAGTCTTGACAATACAGTAATGAACAAAACAATTTTTTTAAACAAAGCAACAAAATAAACCTGCCCTGTAGAGTTAACATTCTGATTTTTATAAATAGAGTTTATTTGTTTATTGACTGTCCTTCCTGCTAAAATGTAAGTTTCTTGGGAACAGAAATGTTGATCTTTCTGATCACAATTATAGCCCAGGTACTCCTGTTGCCCAATAAATATTTATTTAGTGACTAAATGAAAGTGAGCTTGAGTCCAAACTAGCTTTGCCCACTGTTCAGAATGAATATCTGCTTACACTCCAATTTGGAAGAATTAAACACAGTCTAAAGGGACCCATGAAATGGTATCGCCCATCTGGTCTTCACCACACCCTGGGAGACCTGGGACATGGCTGCTCCTCCACAAACCTACTTCTGACCTCAGGCAACCAGGCTGGCTAAAAAGGAAAGTTGACTTTTCCAAACCAAGGGTCCCAATCTATCTCTCTACCTTCTAGGAAGCCAGCTAGAGTCTCCCATCTCAGGGTATCATGCCTGGCTCATCATTACAACACTTTGTTCCATCCTCACCAACTCCTGAGACAAGAAATCCCAGAAGGGGCCCTGCCCACTCTGGCCTAGGGAGTTTCTGCTCTTCCCTTCCAGTGCATCCATAAAGTGAGCTAATTAACTTGATGGCTGTTTCATCATCAAATTCCCACCACCACCACACCCTGTGGCTATTTCACTCTGGAGAATGAAAGACATCCCTACCAGATTCCTATTAATGTGTGGAGATTCCCTATTTACTGAGAGCATTAAAGAGGCTCACTTTGGAAGTAATGTTCAGTGCCTTCCTCAGCCAGAGCTTAAAACACTTCATAGGCAACATCTAATTAATCTTCACCAAGTCCCTAAGGGGGAAAAATAAATTATCCTCTTTTAGCATCAGCAAAAAGAGAGAGAGAGAGAGAGAATCAGCATTTCCTCCACAGAGTGGATCTGGACCAAACTATCGTGGGAAGCCACAGAAGAGGGCACAGAAAAAAAGAAATCTAAAGATCCCTCCCACAGTGGTGGGACAAGATGTCAAAGAAATCCCATGTCATGTAGCTGTTAGGACTCTTCCTTCTCTCCTGTCCTTGGGAAGCACCAGCAGGCTTTCTTTGAGATGTAACAAGCTTTCACACTGAAAGATTCTTTTTCATCTCCCCGGGAAGTCGGGATACCTGGAGACTATGTTTTGAAATACATATATTGACAACCAATTACACAGCTCTCCCTCATGAAGCTGCTTCTCTGTCAGGTCACTCTCCAGTCCTAGCTATGATCTCAGAACTGCTGCTGCATTCCTCCTGAGTAAGTCTCTTGTCTGTCTCTCTGCCTCTCTCTCTCTCTCTCTCTCTCTCTCTCTCCCCACCCCTGGACTTCTCAGCAGCTTGCTTCCCCCCCCCTCCCGCCCCAGGAGTGATGACCCTGCATGGGAGGAGGCAGGAGGTGAGACAGTATCAAGAGCGTGGCAAGGACAGGTGCCCCAGGAAAATGATTACACCAGAAAGATGATGCGTGCAAACACCTACTTTGTGCCTCCAGCTACAAAGGTTTCTTCTCCAGTGCCCCAAGGAGAGTCTGCCCTTGGTGTGCCATGCTTCAGTGTGTCAGGTCACAGAACTCATCCTGGTGTGGTTACAAATATCAGGAGCTCAATAGGATGGTGCAACAGGAGACAGCTTAATCACAGCCTTCTGAGAACACAGTACACTAACCTAGGTATTCTTGATCTGGACTTCAGAAATACATCAGCTCCCTAAACTATAGCAAAATTATGTAAAATATAAATAGGTACATTGCTAAACAAGTCAGTGTTTCTAGCTAATTTTCATAAGTCTGCATCCTTCAAAAACACTGGGAATTATCTATACAAAGTAATAGCTCTAGGAAGGAATTTTCAAACAATCTGACCAGAAAATGAAGGAGAAGGGAAGGACAAGCTGGTCGTTTTGAGGACAAGCTGGTCCTTAATGCTAACAACTGGCATTCACAAGAATCTTCTTAGGTGCTAGGAAGTGTTCTAAGCACTCTGTTTATAAAGTCATTTAATCCTTATAGCAACCTCATATAGTGTAACTATTCCTCAGCCCATTTTACAGATCATGAAACTGAAGCACCAAGACTCAGAGAAAGTGAAAAACAAGCCTAGATTTGCAATAAGGCATCCTGGGGGTATAGTGTCTGCTCTCAGTCACAGCACTGTGCACGTGGCTGTCCAGCCTCCTGTTCCACACTTACAGGCTCCTCCTAGTGGCAACACTGAATAGTGAGTGTCCAGCTGCAAACCAATCCCTACCTACTCCTTGCAAGTCACTTCCAGAACTATACGTTTGTGATGACTTATTATAAGGAAGTGTCTCATGGGCACCACAGTTCTGCTTAAAGAGGTAAATGAAGATGACGACTAAGGTTCACATTTTGCCTCATAGAGTGTAAGTTTTTTAAAACTTCCCGGTACCCAGGGCATCTCCACTTGACACAATCTGCTCCTAGCTTTCTTCACTCTTGATCACATTTTATAGCTACCAGTCACTGCTCGCAAAGTTACTTTACATGGATGAATTCTGACATCCCTGATTAAAAGTACTGGAAATGTAAAATTCTCACAACTAGAACATCTGGCCTCACAGCAGCACAGATGGGTGTGCCATACATTTAAGGGGTTTGGGGTTTTTTCCAGTACTTTGCACCCAGTGGGTGCTCAAATATTTTGTCAGTGTCAGAGGTGGCATTGTAAAGAGGTTGCGTTTCTCCTAATGCTATTGTTCTTATTTTCCACTTCAAAACATCCAAATAATTGAATATGAAGAGTCCACGAGAATTATCCAAATAAAAATCATCTTCATCCGACTGAAAGCCTTTTTCTCAAGATCCCAAAACTTTGTAGACATAAAAAAACGCAGCTTCGGTCTGATTTAATGCCTCCTCTTCTCTAGAGTTCAAAACGAAACAAAACACATACCTAAATTGGGCTACAGAAAGATCAGACCAGGAGGACAAAATTGAATTAGTCCTGCAACTCACCTCAGTCTTGAGCCTATTTAGGATGGCTTTTAGCGGACTTCTTACTAACTTGTTCATTCATTCATTCATTCAACAAATATTTCTTGAGCACTTCCTGTGTAACAGACAACATCTTCAATTCTTGGTCTGCAACATAAATAAGGCAGGCAGATTGCAGCCCTCACAAATCATACAGATTCATAAAGAAATCGGAAAATAAATTTAAACAGTAATGAGTCAGTACGATAAATATGTTAGTAAGTTTAAAAGTGGTGAGCGCTCTAGGAAAAGCAGGGTGGGTTCAGGCAATCGTGAGAACCGGGAGGTTGGGGGTTGCAGTTTTACACAGGATAATCAGAGTGACCTTTAGGAGGAAGGTGAGAAGGAGCAAAGTGTGATGATGATAAAGGCCACTTGGGGATCCAGGAGCAAGGGATCCAGCAGAAGTGTGAGTGAACAGCCAGGGCTTTGGGGGCAGAGGGTGAGACCGGAGGGTGAGGTAGGTGGACGGTCCTGGCCTCCTCCACACGAGATGGGAAGCCACTAGCGGTTCGCAATGGAGACGAGGAGAATCTGACTGTTCTATCAAGAGCAGTCCCATTCTGGCTACTCTGGAAGGACCACGCAGCTGGGGAACGGAGTGGGGTGAAACCAGGTAAATCAGGAGCAAAAGCAGGAAGCCCATTCAGGATGCTTCTGAAGACAACAGGACAAAGCGAGGGGAGCGGTAAGTAGGGAATTAGCTGTGGAGATGGGGACATGTGGCCAATTTTTGGAAATAATTTTTGAAGTACAGCATATGGGATTTCCTGGTGGATTAGATCTGGACCATAACAGAAAAAGAACAGTCCAGGATGACCGAGGTGTTTGCCTGAGCATTCTGCTACTGAAAAGAGCCAGTTCCTCTTCAGTGTTCTAAATGAAGACTCAGGAGACTCGTGGGAGACGGCGATGGGCTGGGCTTAGTGTGGCAGATGGGGCTGCGCGGTGATAGAGAAGGACCCAGGTGGCTCTTGGCTGTCTGCAGTCCTACCCCAGGAGAGGCAGGGAGGTCACTATTTCCTGTGTCCCTTGTCTTCCTCATTCATACAAACACAGCACCCTCCAGACTTAAAGGACCAGGTGAATATCTGCGTTCAGTATTTCTTTTGTTTCCTGGTGGCACTTGTCTTAATTTTTATTCTTCAAGCTTCCAGCTGGAAGCTTCTTCCAAGCTTCTTCAAGCTGGAGCCCTGGTCTTGTGGGACTGATGAGTGAACATGTTGTTCATATTTTCAGAGATACAGATTCTATTTTGATTTTATTCCCCTTCAACTTCCAACTCTGTAGACAGAATGGGTTAAACAGAAATGTCATAGATTAAGAATATGTCACGAACTTTCCTGAACATATCTGTAAAATGGTTTAGTAGGTGACATATTAGGTACAATCTAACCCAGGCCCAGAAGTTCATATTTGTTCTTTTTACAAAAGGCACCTCATTAAATCACTGTCTAGTCCGTAACTGGCTTTATTGGGACATAAATTCATTTCACTAAACCAATAAATGTTAATTCTTCACCCTGGAGATTCTAGTCAGTCTGGTTTTACCCTGCTCGAGCTCCTGAGGCTGCCATCAATTACTCATGTTTGGGTTTATCTGTCATTATGGAATCGCTTTAGCTAGAACTAACGGGAAGTGAAAGGACAATAAAGCTAAGCCTCATTCCAAAGAGAATATACCGAAGAGGGCATTCACCTGAACCCCATTATTCTTTTCTATAAATTAAAATACCCTGGCATTCTGCAGCAGCAATCCATTATATTTAGATTCCCTGCAAAAGCCAGGGCCGACGAGTGGTGGATACTAATGAAGGCGGCTGGTGGGTCCGGGGAGGAGAACAAGCTGGGACTCGGCAGGTTTGGGCTGGAGACCTGCTTTGCAATAACTACGTGTGACTTTCAGCCGGTTGCTTAATGTCATGGAAACTCACATTCATCTGTAAATCCAGTACCATAATACCAATTTCACAAACATGGAGGAGGGCGAGAAGCATGAGACCTGGGGCTGGGAGTGGAAGAAGGGTATTACATCTCTGTCTCTGTCTCTCTGCCTGTATGTGTGTGTGTGTGTGTGTGTGTGTGTCTGTCTGTCTGTCTGTCTCTCTGTTACTGTCCGTCTGTATGTGTGTGTGTGTCTGTCTGTCTGTCTCTCTGTTGCTCTCTGTTACTGTCCGTCTCTGTGTGTGTGTGTGTGTGTGTGTCTGTTGCTCTCTGTTACTGTCTGTCTCTGTGTGTGTGTGTCTGTCTGTCTGTCTGTCTGTCTCTCTGTTGCTCTCTGTTACTGTCCGTCTCTGTGTGTGTGTGTGTATGTGTCCCTCTTTGCCTCTTTTTTTCTCTCCCCTCCTTCCCCTTCTCTCTCTCCTCTCTTCTCCTCCTCCTGTTATCAATCTGGCTGCTAGGGTCAACTGCCTGCCCCATCACCCTCCTATTGCAGTCTTAAACAAGTGATTTAACCTCTCTGAGCTTTAATTTACCCACTTGAAAAGTAGGGCTGATCGTATCTGTCTTCCATTCTACCCTCTCAAGGTGCACTGATAGGAATCATCTCTGTAAAGTTCTTAACATCTGACTGGAAACAGGGTCAATTTTAGAAGACAGTAATACCACTGAAGCAGGAGTCCATTTTTAAAAACAAAAGCATTATCTTCTCAAGCAAATGTTCTTTCTTATGATGGAAGGTTTCTCTTTAAAGCTGTCAGCTCTTTTTTCCCTTCTGATAGAAAATGGCTTCCTCTCCTAGAACCATATATAACTTCAGAAGCAAGAGGGAGCGGGGAGCAGAGTTGCCAAAAACTAGAGGTGAATTGAATGCCTACACATTGCACTCAGGATAAACTGCCCTTGGTGTAAAACACTCAGTAACATTTTACAAGGAAAAAGTGCGGATAAATGACTGCAGTCCCTGGGCGGTGCTCGGGGTGGTTTTTATAAACCATGCACGCTGCCCGGACGCCTCTGTGCCTCTGCTCCACCTGGAGAGTGTGTGAGCCGGGCCTCAAGGCAGCCAGGGGCTGCCAGTGCTCTCTCCGTCTGCAGGCCAGGCCGGAGAGCCTCATGTTAGCACCAGCTCCTGACCTGGGACTCAGAAGGTTCTAGGGCCAGACCTAGACCTGAAAGGAGCCTCAGGCCTTTGTGCCAGGCCCTAAGCCAGGCATCACACAAAGCAGAGGCTGCAGAGCAAAACAGAACTGGTGTGGGCTTGGCCTCCTGGGAGACCAGTCTATTGTACACAAACAGTATGACCTTGAACCATCTCCTGCTTCTAACAACAGAGATTTATAAACCTTACCATAGAGGTTCCCGAGAGGATAAAGTGCTATGACATCATGAATGAACTTTACACACAATTGATGTTTTTCCCAAGTTGCTAAGGTGAGCTCACCTGTCCTTCCCAGAATACTGCCAAGTAATGAGGAATTCGTAAATAAGCAAAGTGACCCACAAAGTGAACTGCTTATAGCTGCTCATCTCTATCTCTAATTCACATTTATCCTTTTTATGTAAAGAGCCCAAACTCAGAAGTGAATGGGTTGGTTAAACACCTTTCTGAAATCTCTAGGACTAGATCTAGATCAGGGCTGGTTGTTTCCAGTTTAATGCTCTTTGTGTTAGCCTAGAGCATTAAAGATCATCTTTATTTCACAGATAAGGAAACTAAAGCCCAAAAAATGCCTTAGACAGTGACTTAGATAAAAGAACTTGAGAGTTTTCAGGGTACTCTAATGTATCTTGGTGACCTATGAGCTCATGACCCACAGATTTTTAAATAGTTTATTGGGAGCCTGCTATGTACCTGACCTAGACCCTGCTTTCAGGAGTTTACACCAAGTGAGAAAAAAAATTTCCACCTGCATCACGAAGGCTATCACAGAGATAAACCCAGGTGGAAGGGAACATATGGGTGGGACGCATAATCCACCCATGGAGGATTGGGGTTGCTTCTGCAAGGGAAATAGGTATCATTAAGTCAAACAAAATTCAAGGAGCAAGGTGTCCAGGGAGTCAAAGTACAGTGTCAATAGTCCCAGTTTTAAAGAATGTGACCTATTAAGAAAATTGGAGCATGAAGGGAACACAGTGGAAAACAGGATGCAAAGGCAAACCGCTAACTGAGGCACGGTTATGTAGTAGGATTGAGCTCAATGCTGCTGGAGGCAGTTGCTTCTTGGAACTGTTATACGTACTTGTGCTTGGAATAACAGTACCAGTATGACTACGAGACAGCAATGGCTTTGTCTGGTAGAAGACACTTCTGGTTTCACATCAAACTCCAGTTCCCATGAACATCCAATAGAAAGAAGTAATCAGGCATTGCACAACATATTTCGATGTTAGTAAACCATTTCAATAATCCTCCATGCTTTCCCTGCAAACAAGATGAAAAAACTTACTTCTCACATCAGTCAATGTTTACTAGAGGAACAGATATAATGAGACATACGATTGTGTAAGAAATTACAAGATTGGATTACAATGACCAGCCACAGAGTGACTGTGGGAGTATGCAGAGGGTGTCTGCACATTGGAGACTGAAGGGCCCAGTCCAAGGTCTGGAGCTCTTTGCAGTGTCCCGTGCAAGTCTGTGTTAAAAGGATGGTGGGTCTGCGGTGGAAGGCAGAAGAGTCTGTGAGGGAAGGCTAAAGGATCCACAGCAGAAGCCTAAGAGTCTGCACTAGCGGCAAGGAGATGACATCCAAACTGAAAGCAAAGACTGGAGCTCCTCTGAAGAACAGAAGAAGCAAATCCATCCTTCCTCATTTCTCCTTAATACCATGCAGACAATGCGTTGCCCTAAGCTGAGTCTTCTGTACCCTAGGGTGCAAAATCACTAAGCCATTTTAGTTAAGCTTCTCCTAACTAAACTTCTCAAGGTGACAGTCAACCATTACAGTTCCAGTCTGTGAATATATAAATAACTATCTAGACATAAGTCATTCGAGGAGCTGGTTAAACCACTGATGTCTTACTCAAAGGAATCCTCTAGTACCATGCCACAGGGCTCTCTTCCTGGTCCATTTCTGCAAGGCAGGTGCTTATGCCACTGAGCTAAATCCCCAGCCCCTGGTCCATTTCTGATAGGCATGTAAAAAAGCTTTGAGGTAGAAATGGAAGGCTAGCTTATCAATAGTAAAAATGACTGCAGTATGGGAAGAATATCAAGTACTTCAGAAAGAACAAGATTAAGATCTTCAATAAAGTCATGTAAATAAACTTAAATATAGCAGAAACAAATGTAAACTGCAGTTAGCTGAAAGAATTTAGTGCTAAATGTGGAAAATTTAATTGGTAGTAGTAAGCTGGGGATTTAGCTCAGTGGCATAAGAACCTGCCTTGTAAGCAGGTAGTCATGAGTTCAATCCCCGGTACCGATAAAAAAAAAAATTAAGTCATTAATTAGTGGTTTGTGAGAGCTACAAGAATATTTTTGCTAACTGAAAGACATGATTGCTAAACAAAAAAAATTGATTGATGCAATTCTCATTAGAAATAGGAAAAAATTGAACAAATGAATAAAATATGCTTCCAATTTCCAGGCTAGTAAGGTCTAGGGGAACTTGAGGAGGTCTCAGTGAGTCATGAAGCTATGTTTCTTTGTAGCACAACTTGCCCCTATCCCCCCTCTTGGGGAGATGTGTACCTCTTGGGAAATGTGTCACAGTGCTGTGACCTGTTCTGAATCTCTAGTTTTAAGCTCATTAACAACGTTAAACTACAGCATTCAGTGACTTAGAGAAACTATAGGGTCACCCTTCCCCTGAGAGTCCATTATTCTGCTAAAATAGCATTTGTCAACATTTTTTACACTAGGACAGGTCTCTTCCTGTGGCCTCTTGATTCTACATGTGAATAGACCAAATGAATCTGCGCTGTGCTCACCCTCCTGCGCTGACCATGTGAGTGTGAAACCAAGGTCTTTTCTGGCATGCACAGCCTCTCTGCATTAAGCCTATACCCAGATCAAAAGAGATTATAACCTAAGTATGTTTTGTGATGATCACCCCATATTCTCTGGACACAGTGTTATAAGCACCAAGACTGAAATAGTTACCCACAATGGTGAAGTGGGTTCTAGAGACACTCTGTTAGGAGAAATGACTGAAGGACTTGGACAATTTGTCTTGGAAAAATATTAGTGCAGATATGGTATTTGTGTCCCATAAAAGAAAAAAATACACATATTTTTGTAGAACTCAAATACAAATAACTAGGTTTGAAATATGTAAGATGCAATAAAATATATTTTGGTTCTTGTAAGGCAGAGCCCCCTAACAATTAAAGCTATCCATAAATGAAATGAGCTGCCTAGGAAAGTAATGATTTCCCAAGTACTGGAGTTGTTCCCAGCATATTCCTGGAGGCCTGAGAGCAGGGGCATTGCAGAAAATGCTTCTGCTTTGGAGAGAAATTGGACCAGAAATTGGGTTCTTTCCAAGTCTGAGGTTCTGAAAGCAGCTGAATTTTTGCTCAGATGGCCAAGGTGCTTTGTGGCCCCCACGTAAGCACACAGGTACCGGAGTATCAAAAGACAGGCACAAAATCACAGGAAACTTGACTTGTTATCTAGTCTATCCTCCCGCTTTTATTATATGCAATAGATGAGACTCTGGAAATTACATTATTTCCCTAGATAAACTATTCTACTTTATATCCCTTATCAAAAAGATTTCTATTTTCCTCCTCCTAAATCTCTAGGCCTAACTCTTCAGCCTATTCCTTCTGGCTTTATGCTCAGCGCATATGAAGAACAATCAATCATATCCCTCATTATACCAATTCACACAACTAAAACTGGATTTCATAAGGCTTCTCTTCTCCAAACTGAGAAATTTCAGCTCATTTCCTGCTCCTCTTAAATGTTCTTTTTAATGATCACTTTCCCAAGTTCCTCTAAAAATTATCTAAAAGGAAATGTAGAACTTATAATGACTCTTTGTTATCTATAACAGTGCTGCCCAAATGTGTTCTATGGAACATTAGTTAATAATTATTATTTTTGCATGCTCTCTGACCAAATGAATGTAAAACTATCCAGGGGTTAGTCAGGCCGGGGATATGGCTCAGCAGCACAGTGCCTGCCTGGCAAGCACAAGGTCCTGAGTTCGATTCCTGATACTAAAATAATAATAATGTTAATCAGAATACTCAGTTTGTATTATGAATCTCCTAGACCATGATAGAGTATGTAGTATTTCCCAAACATTATGACAGAGAGATATGTTTCAGAGCATGTTCAAGGCCTAATGTTTCACAAAACATCATTTTGGAAGCATCCTGTCAAAGTCCAAAACCCACACCCACCCCTCAGAGCTCTGTATACTCAACCACATAATCTATTTCTCACTGCTTCCCTACAGAAAGTCTCCTTCCTGCCCAGGCTACTGTCGGGACCTCATCTTCCCTTTATCATTCAGGTTAACCCTTCCCTCACCAACAAGCCAGGAATTCTTCAAACTTCAATACCAGCCACACAATGGTACCACTGAGTGACTATCAGAGAGGCAAGTAACTACAATCTCAACAAAAACAACACCTCCAAGAGAAAGACAGGCAACTAAGAACAGAAAAGCTGGCTTACCCAAGTTACAAAGACAGGCAGGGACTGAGAATTGAAACTTCCTGTTTGGAGCTTTTCATACAATACCAGTAGGTTAATCCTCAAGCTAGGAATTCACTGAGACAACATATTTCTAGGTCTCTTTCAAGCCTTCTAAATAGACTGTCTTGGAAGTCTACTTTTAAAAAATCTCTCCTTATCCTGTGCCAGGTTTGAGAACCTCTATATTATGTAACATTATCTCCCACAGCAACATCACACCTACCAACCAAGCTGGCGCCCACTCCCAATTTAGAGTAGTTTGAGTGAGTCAACGAGTTCTGAGTGTCTTTTTCTCTATTGGTAGAATAAGTTGGTTGGACCACTTCACCTCTAAGATCCTCCCTAGCAATTTGATTCTGCTATTTCTAAGTGTTTATTTAGTTATGCTCAACATTTACCCACCTATTCCAGTGGACACCCTACTCTCCAGCCTCTGAACATTTATATAATATATGAGGACTAAGCCATAATGTATTATTTGGTTCACCACCTCAGAGCAATGTTTGTGGAGTGTTCCAGTGGGGCAGGTGTACTACAAATGTTATTGCTAATGCCTGAAATAGTCCCAAAGGTGTTAATATCCATATTTTGGTATAAAGACACTAGGAGTCTAAAGTATGATATAACATTTCCTATTTCCAAAGTCATATTACTTTTAAGCTGTGGAATTGGATTTCTAAAACAGGTTGGTCTGATTCTAGATGCTCTGTCCATCATGCCATGCTGCTTATGAATTTGAGTCACATTTCCTCATTATAGGTAGTAGCTGTCCTTATCGTGTATCCCCTTCAACACTAGCACCTTGCCAAGCATCAAGTAGGCACTCAATAAATATTTGTTGATTTGATTAGTGGATTAACTGTCTCCTTCTACCTGGAACACAGACCACATCTTTTCAATGTTAAAAAAAAAAAAAGCATGCTACACCCAGAGACCATCTGCAAGTTTTCGGTTAGCTCAGAGCAGAAAATTACAGCTGTGTAGACTGCACCTGTAGACTCAAGCTTAATTAATAGGCTTATCTAGGATTGTGTCTGTAGCACAGATATAGTACTGTATGCACAACACAGAGCGTGTTGACATAGCGGGGGCATGTTTTATTTCTCTCGTTTCATACCATTAAGACCATGTTAATGAAAGTGAATTATTGGTAGTGATAATAATAAAGATGAAAATCTTCCCCCTCCTGATCCCTTACAAATGTTTTTCATTTCAAATCTCAAATCCTCAAGGGAGAAGTGGGTGGGAGTGTCACCAATCCCGATAATGATCTTGGGTATTACACTGTTCATTTGGAGCTCTGATTTAGCTAAGCTGACAGATGTTGGGGAAAAACATGTCTCGCCTGAAAACTCTCCGGTGGCTGCCCAGCTGTGGCTGCAAAGAGAAGCAGAGTTTCTCCAGGAGAGCTTCCTGCTCATTTAAATTCAGGATTTGACATGCAGAATCATCCTGCTCTAAAGGTGGAAGTTGAAGCTCCCTGATTTTAGGAAATGACTCCAGCTTGATGTTTCGGAGACAGATTCCACCACTAATCACCCAGTTCCTCTCAAGGTTCTTCAAACTGCGGTGCTCACTGTGCTCTGGTATCTTGACAAACCTTGTCTTGTCGTGACACAGTTAACCATGTACACCAGAGAAGAGGAAAAACATCTCCGTGTTAACCAAGATCATGTGACATGTCCTTTGTTCTCTCCCCAGAGCAGTTTAGACAAGGGGAGTGTTTAATTCACCTTTAAATGATAACCAATTTCCCTAATGACAGTCTGAACTCATCGCGTTCTTTTGTTTTGCTTTGCCTTGTTATTTTCAAAATAAATAGACAAAAGACGCCACGGGAAAAGACCTATTCTAGAGAGAAAAAATGACTTACAGGGTGACCTTTGATATCCTTAGGTCTTAATTTTCCCACTTGAAAATTTTTTAAAAAGCATTTTGATCTCCAAAAAGGAAAATCTGCCAATTAAATATAAGGCAGAAGGCCAATTTCTTCCCAGCAACAGTAGAAGGAGGTCGGCATTCACTCAGCCATCAGAGAGCAGAGGGGACGCGGGGACAAAGCCCAAAGCTGTCTCTGGGCTCAGGACTCCAAATAAATGAATGAACCTGGATTTCAGAAACTCATAGCACAAAATTTACATTGCCTAAATGGTCAACGTGTTTTCTGAGAAGCACAAGCCTTCCTGTAATCTAGAATATGTGGCTTCAAGCAGTGATAATTTTTATCAACTGAAGTTTTTGGTAAGACAAAAGTGAGGGAGATATTTGTAAATGTAGTTACACTGATTCACAGAAAATCAGAATGGCATCAATAGTTAAATCATCAGTGCAGATGAGTCTTAAACAAAGTTCTCTTATACTAATCTCCTCAATCCTGAATCCCCTCAACCGAATAAACACAGGGTTTGAAACAGGTGTTTCAATGAAGGAAAAATTTAAAAGCCAATGATACCTATAAAACAGAGGGCTGTGGGGAGGCCACTGGTCCCCATCCCTCACCCCTGAGTCATTACCAAGATGCTGGTCTTCCTGAACTGCTATCTGCTTCTCAGATGCTGGGCTCCGGGTAAGCTCCAATTATTTTAAAAGCCGGCTACCTCGTTTAGACATTAGGAGATCATTATACCAGAAGCAGCTCTGCTGCCATCTCATCAAAATTCACCTGTGTCTTAACAAAACCAGGAGAATAAAGGCATTATTCCAGGGTCAATTGTCCATAGGCTGCCTGGAATTTGCACTGCACCTTTATTCTAAAAGGACTTCAAAGTCATCAGGGGAAGACATCTTCAGTTAATACAGTCACGCAAAATGCTTATAAGGTAGGAGAACTATAGCATGATTTCCTTTTCTCTCCATGCTTATGAATGGAGGCAAAGGCTCCTAAGCACAGAGTTTGTGCAGCTCGCTCGGGGTCGTGGTCACTGGGCTCACTCATCTCACAATCATTTACAGATCATCTTCTCAGAAATAATGGTGACTAGAACTCTGTGCTGCCCTGGAAGAGGTTCCCGGCCTATAGGATTGGCTTGATTTACAGACTTCAATATAGAAGTGATGAGGTTGTATTTTAGGATATATACAGGGAGCTATTGGAGTAAAGCAGCTCTTTTTAACTTGGAGAGAGAAAATCCAGAGTAGAACCTAAATCCTAAAAAACAGAGGGAACCATTTTGAAAGAAAACTGCTTTCTTTCTCTGAAATCAGTAGTTTTCGGCCCTTAACTTCATATTAGAACCCCTAGTTTTTTTTCCCAGTACCACTGCTCAGGCCTTTCTCCAGATCACTTTGAATCATAGTGTCTGGTATGGAGACCAAACATTCGTTTTTTAAAAATCCTAAGGCAATCCTGTGATGCAGTCATGATCGAGAGCCACCATATTAGCAAAAAGGCTTTAGCCACAGCCACAGAACCATATCAATTCTCTCTTCATATGTGTGCTTCAACTCACATTTCCAATCATTAGCTTCTTCAGGACAGGAACCAAACTTTTAACTCTTCCACACTCCAATCGGATCCCCATGGTATCAAGAATGCCACAGCTTCTGGATAAATGTTCAGCCAACACATCTCCAATGAAGAAGACAGCAAAGTGATCCTTAAACTTGTCCATGAAAATGTGACTCAAAGGCTTCACCAACACGATAACGAGGTATAACAGGTAGATTTAGTTCAGCTGGATCAGAAAGATGTTTATGATTAAATCCAAAGAGTGGCTGACTTGATGACTAGCCACCATCTGCTAATGAATTTTTCCTCTTTAAAAAAAAGTAGAAAACAAAAAATGTTGCCCAAGATGGCACACTGCCATTGATCAGAGGGCAAAGGACCTCAATTCCAGTAAAATGGGTTTAAAAAAAAAAAAAGCAAGTTGATGGCATCCAGCTCTCAGCTGGCAATCAATGGGTATAGAGGGAAATGAATTCAGGCTTTTGTTGGACTAACTGCTGGCCTTGTAAAACGGAAGCTGCTGCAAAGCTGTGCCAAGTTTGGGGTCCACTAAATCAGTCAGAAGTTTCCAGCGCTAAAGTCTCCCTCACAGTGGTTTCCTGGGACAGCAGGACAATCACAGTGGCTGGCTGAGGCCCACCTGGTAAGACACTGCTCAGTCAAGTGCCCACACCAGCCCTGCTTCTCCTGTGCCCAAGACAGAGTGGAACTTTTCTGACTGAACTAAATCCTCCAAGCCTCATTAAATCACGCTTTAGTACCACATTGTTCGGCCATTGCCGCTCCCAGTGTTGTATGTCAAACCTGTCCCCTCACCGTCTTGGATAATAAAATGTTTTATGGTTTTGCTGGATGATTGCTCCGCGTCCCTTTTATTTTTGAAAAGGCACATAATAAATACCCCCGCAGAGCAAAGACTGATTTGATGGAAAACACTGCATAGTGGAGCCAAAAGCAATCAGGCTCACCCAGAAAAGATGGCACAGCTGGCGGGGTTCTGGGGATGTGTCATTTGCAAATGTTGCCTCGGCCATTCAGGAAAAGCACAATTAGCAGGATATGGCTCTGAGCCTCCAAAGAAGTGGCCAGAGAGACAGCCAGCCCAGCCAGTTTCATCTCCTATATGGTCAGTCCCAGCCAAGCTATGATGACCAGCCCTAAGTTCAGGCAGCATACGTGGTAGAGTGTATAGGTGGACATGTACACTGTGCACTGCAGAAGCACCAATGGCTCATGGTAACCACAAGAGGAAGGTCAGGCAATCCTTGTTTCTATCTGCGCCTTCCTCTGCAGAATAACTGTGAGTCCTACCATGCCAGTGATGCGTGAATCACATCATCCCATTGTTTGACAGCAAAGCTGTTATCCCCCTGCTTGAAAAATCCAATTTAGCTTAATGCAGAGGGACTCATTATCTATAATCAGGAACATATGGAATTCTCTGATTCAACTTCGGCCTGATATTTTGATAGTCCAATTCAATTATTTTAATAATGCATAAGCTCAGGTTTAAATCCAAGCAAGCTCAGCCAACTCTTAAAAAATGAAACTTTGATTCCTTTTTGTAAAAATTAGCCTTTGACTTTGGTTTTCGGTTACTAACTTGGTGTGATAGATTCTACTTTGGCTCTGGAGCTTTATTTAAGTATTTTGTTACAGTTACACTTATTGTCTTAGGGATGGCTACATCTGTGAGGTGTGTCCTCCATCGCAAAATCACTGACAGTAGTTCTGCACATAATTCAGCTCAGAGGTAGCACAGCTACCCAGCGGAAGGATTATACTTATCTCTGCATCTGTTTATTAAGATATACTTAAATAATTTTCTATTATTATTATTATTATTATTATGAGTATGAGGCCACCGTTAGGATAACTTAGAGACATATGAATTATAAAGAGAACAGTCTGTTTTACTTCCTAATAGAAAAATGCGAATGTCAAACATCTTCAAAGAGTGAACAGATGCATCTGTTTGTGGTCACTAATAGCCACCTTTAATCGTGACACCATCTTTTTAAGGAAAGAAATGAGTCAAATTTGTCTTGTAGGTAAGAGATAATTCTTTAATGAGGTTATTGCTCTTCCCAGCCAGGACATTAGCCAGCAACTGATAAAAATGAGCCTTCTTTGCCAAAATCCTATCAGCCAAAAAAAAAAAAGAAAGAAAAGAAAAGAAAAAGCAAGATTTCTCCATCACAAATCTCATCTGGAATGTTAAAACTTTCTTTAAAGTGAAAGCAGTTTGTCTCAAATACCAACAGCCAGGGGAAGCCCAACCACAATATAGGGTACAGTCACTTTAGATGCTTTGGATAGCGAGTATCCAAAGTGAACACCTAGGTCATCCATAGTCAACATCACAGGCCCCTGTGCTATTGGCTACACAGTACAAAATACACCAACCAGGTATCAGCTTCAAAGCATAAGCGCACTTCCCAGGAAGGAAGTTAAACATTTGCATAATTTTCCTAGCCTCCTCCCCACGACACAAAATCAACACAGAAGCCTTAAGATTCCCAGAAGCTGGAGACCTTGAAAGCATCCTTCTTTCTAGGTCACATCCACAGGCACTGAGGAAAAGGGATGCCTCTGAGATGTGACACCTGATAACTTTACATTTACTCATTTGTAAATTTCATGCCCACATAACCATGTTAATAACACGCTTTAAATTTATAAGTGAATAAGCACAAATTTACAAAATAGACATGTTATAAAAATGAGATAAAACATAAATACAGGACTCCTCTTTTTTATAACAGACTAGCTAACTCAACCAACCCTTTCTCATGAAAATAAAGACAATAAACAGACATTTAATCTATATAAAATTGAGAATAAGCCAGCAAGAAAGTAATGGATTTTCAGAGGCCAAAAACAAACTGAAAGATTGATCCCAGGAAGACTCAACAGAGGACACAGACATCTTCCACCTAAGGGCGTTTGCTTACTCTGGTGAATTTAAGCTTTAGTTTTACAGCCTGTGAACTGAGTGCAGGAGAAAAGGACAAAAGCCCTCCAACTGTAGAATTCTGATTTGAGATCCTGGTTAGAAAGTTACACTTTCACGCAAAAATAAAACAAAAGTCAACTAATCACTCCCCTTAAAGACAGCCCAAGAGTCTACAAGCTGGACACCTTGACCCTAAATTCCAGAATTTGTAACCAGTGGTTTAATCTCACCCAGCATTTAGCTCATGTTCACTGTGTCTTACACCAACACTAGTGATGCTGAAGTGGTCCCAGGCAGGCGATACTCTAAGCACTTCATAAAACAAGTGCAAGGAGTCTCTGAAAGAATCCGCTTTTGGTTCAAGCCTTAAAGAATTCAAACTGATAAAAAGTTTCAATAAATAGGATCTCATGGTAAAAAAAAAAAAAATTAAAAATGCACAATCCATAAGGAACTAAATTGGCCTGTGAAAAAGCCTACAAACGATTATTGATAGAATCAGGCTTGGAAAAATTTGAAATACTGAAATAATTAAACACAGTATATACAATGAAACTATACCATAGCTAAATCTTGGGAATAGCCTATATGCCCATCAACAGATAAATACTATAGACTAAAATGTGTTATGCTATAAAGAAAGATAAACCTGAGGCATTCATAGGTAAGTGGATGGTCCTTGAGACCACAATAGTAAATGAAATAAGTCAGACACACACACTTTAATAGCACATGCATTCTCTTATGTGAAAAACTCAAATATGTAATATATATATAATATATATATTATATAATATATATTTTATTATATATTATATATTATATATATTATATTATATATGATATATTATATATAATAAAATAATATATATTATATATTATATATATATATATATATATATATAAAACATAAATGATATACACTGAAATGGAAGATAGGTAAAGTAAGTAGGGAGGTCTTTTCCAAAAGGATAAGAGAACGAGAGATGGACAGAGGAGGAGGAGGGGAGGAGGAAAAGGGAATGGGGGAAAAAAGAATTGAAGAAGAAAAAAATGAAAATAGAGTTTTCATAAATGGGAAGAGGATCGAGTTGGAGGGAGGTGAGAGGAAAGGGATGGGAAGAACATTAAGATGTCTCGTGTGCATGTAGCCTAATAAATGTAATTATCATGTACCGCAAATGTACTAATAAAAAGAGAAAGATATGTTTAAAGAAATGAAAATTTTAAAGTAGTGTAAGGAATAAATTCATTTGGGAGAAAAAACTGATGGTAGAAACTTTTAGAAGTCAAAAATTGATTTGAAATTAAAACCCAGTCGATAGATTTAACAGCAGCTTAGACATAGCTAAAAACATGAGCAAAGAAGAAATACCTCAGAACTATTGGAATTTCAGTCCAGAGAAACAAAACTTTGGACACTGCTTAATAGATATTAAGGAACAGAGAAGATAGAGTGAAGTGATTTGTCATACATTAAATTAGGGTTGGAGAACAGGAGAGTGTTAATTGGGTAAGGATAGCTATCAACACAAAAGGGCAAAGAATTTTTCTGAAGCGATGAAAGATTACCTCAGATTTGAACCTCTAAATATATCAAATAGCAGAGTCAAATTTTTAAAAATCCACACCTAGACACAAAACAGTGAAGCTGCAGACAATACTAAACAAAGAACAGATATGTTGCCTATCAAGGAACAATTTCTAAACAGCTCTATTCTCAAAAGCAGCTGGAACACTCACTATAAGGATGGCAAGCAACCTGGATTATTTACCCAGCAAAAATATTTCTCAGAGACACAAGTGAAATTGTCAGACAGGCAAAAAGAAAGAAAGAAAGAAAGAAAGAAAGAAAGAAAGAAAGAAAGAAAGAAAGAAAGAAAGAAAGAAAGAAAGAAAGAAAGAAAGAAAAGAAAATGTGCCATAATAAGCTCTAAAATCCTAAAGGGTGCAACTTAATAACAAAATTTTTCTCAAAATATATTATCTAGAAGAAGAAAAATTATGAAGAGGAAATTAGTAAACATGTGGTTAACTCTCAACACACATTAACCACATAAAACACATAAAAACATAAACTGCTTTGCTGGACAGAGCAGCAATAAGATAAGACCCTGAGCCCCTGGTACCTTTAACACTGCAGCTTTTGATTACCTTCTTCAACTTTTCCCACCAAAATGCTGCAGGGATTAACAATAATTTATACAGTAAAATGCACATAATGTAAATACTCAGTAGAACAAACTTTGACGATTAGATATAACCATGTAACCACACCTATACAAGATACGGAATCCTTCCCTTACCCCAGAAAGTTCCCTCATTCATCACCCCAGGACATCCTGTTACAGGGTTGTAGGGTGCAGAAATCGCCTTCTGGAGGAGGTTTCTAGGTTCTTTCTATCCTGAGTGAAGAATTGGTCAATGTGAGTACAAATGGTAGCAAAGGTTTATTAGAAATAAGAAACAGGCTCTGCAGAGTAAGTTTGGGCCAAAACAGGAAAACAAGTCCACTCTACGAGTGAGGGGGTCCACTACGACGAGAGAACACAGTGGCAGAAACTCGGTGTGGATGTCCTTTTCATATCACCCAACCCTCAGGCTGATCCCAGGTCTAGGCCATCTTAGGCTTAATTCTCACAAGATATCCATGTGGAGAGCTTTGGGAACTGCACCTCTGCCCTGGGATCTGTATTACCAGGTGAGGCTGCTACCAGCCAGTTTGCCATGTCCTAATCTCCTATCTCAATCCCTCTCTGATTTGTATCCCTAAATTAGTAAAACCTGTTCCTGAACTCCTCATAAAAAGAACATATGAACCATTCTTTTGTGTTTGCTGTCCCATTTCTCAGTGTAACACAGTATTTCTGAGACTCATGTGTGTTATACATCAAGTGTGTCTTTTTTATTGTAATAACATTGTATGACTTTAAAAACAACTTATTCTCCTATAGTGGACATTTGGATTATTTCTAGCTTGGAATTCCAAATAAAGCTACTATGAACATTCTTGTTCAATATTGTATGAATACACATCTTTATTTTTTTGCATAAATACATAGAAATAAAATTCCTTGGCTTCTACAGTAAGTGTAAGTTTATGAATACATAATTACCAAACCGTGTGTCATAGTAATCACACCATTATGCTCCTACTAAGCAGTGTGCAGTAAGTTCTGATTTTCCAATATGTGATGCTGTCAGTTCTTCTTATATCAACAATTCTAATGGATGGTTTTTTGAAAATTTTTTGTTGGTTTTTGAGAGAGGGGCTGGGTATGTAGTCTAGATTGCCTTGAATGCTTGACCCTCCTGCTTCAGCTTCCTCTGTGCTGGGATTACAGGAGTATACCACCATTTTCAGCCTAGAGGGTGGTTTTAATTTGCATTTCTTTAATGATTAATGAAATAGAGAATATTTCCACATCAGAAAGTGAAGTATTGACTATTGACTATTCGTATTTTTTTGTTGAAAAATATTGATTCAAATACTTTGTAAAATACCATTTTACTGTGTTGCTTCTATTTGTTTTGCTGACTAGTAGGAGATTTTATTGTTTTATTTTGTTTGGGGAGGTTGTTTTGTTTTTGGTACCAGGTATCAAACTCATGACCTCACGCTTACCAGGCAGGAGCTTATACCACTGAGCTATATCCTCAGCCCATTAGTAGGAGTTTTTTTGTGGATTCTAAATGACTCTTGCCAAATATAGGCAGTCTGATGAATAGAAAATTTTATTTTTATGGAGTCATTTTCTCCACAAATTGATCTACAAATTTGATATTACCCCAGTAATAATTCCATTTAGAGTTTCTAAGACCCTCGACACAATCTAATCTGTATGGATATAAATGTTTACACATAGTTAACCTAACAGTGAATCAGGAATAGAGCAATTGACCAACCAGGCTTAAGACACTTTTAAATAATGATAATAATAATAATAATCATAATCCAATTTTGGTTCAAGAAACTCATAGGCAGATTCATAGATATACAAGAATCTATTATGCAATAAATGTGGCATCAAAAATCAATGGAGGAAAACAGATGGTTTAGTAAATACTGTTAGGAAAACTGCCTTGCTACATAAATGAAAATAAACTGAATTTCTTCCTAACCTGTATACAAGGATGAACACTTGAGAAAAGAACATAAGTATAAAACATAAGAGGATAGTATTTCTAGAAGAAAACATTTATTTTCTTTATAATCTATTGTTGGGAAAGATTTCTTAGCGGGGCATGGTGGTGCATGCCTGTAATTCTAGCACTCAAGAGGATGAGACAGGATTGCAATGCATTTTGAGACCAGCCTGGGCTACATTGTGTGTTCGAGGTCAGTTATGCAAGATCCTACTTCAAAAAATAAAAAAAGAAAAAGAAAACTTCTTAAGTGAAACTTCAGAAGTATAAACCATTAGACAAAACAATTGATGAATCTCATAATAGCAAATTTAAAGAGTTCTCAGCAAAGCTCATTAAGGTAAAAATTAATAAATGGTCAAGAATATCAGAGAAGATATTTGCAACATCTAAAGCTGACAAAAGCCTAATATGTCATTCAAGAAATGCCTGCAAGTTAATGAGCAAAAAACAAAAACTATAATGGAAGTAAAACATCGTGAAAAACATATGAGCATGCAGTTTAAAAAGAATATCCTGAAAGGATAGTTAGTACATGAGAAAAGACCCTGAAGCATTAATAAATTAAAATGTAACTTAAAACAAAATGCTTCACTTTACAGCTAACAGGGCTGCTAATATGGGGAAGCTAGATGAATTCAAGAGATAGGGACACGTTTAGGGTCTCCCACCCCCTCTAGTGAGATTGTAGTTCAGTGAGTGAAATCAGCCCTACTAACTCAAACTAGACACAGAGAGCCCTGCAGGTCAGACACTCCGTTCCTGAGTATCGTACTCAAGCAGGCTCATGCAGAGATACGTTCTAGGGTGCAAATTGTACTACTGCTCTGGAAAATAGAGATTTGGGGCAACTTGCAGTTCACCACAGGAGAGTTAATGCAATAGGGATTATTTAAAAAGCCAAAAAGAGAATTTTTGAAAAGAAAAATATTGATGAAACACGAGCTGTATCATTCAAGAAGAAACAAGGAACAAACATACATTCTCAGGAACAAAAAAAGAGGTACCTGGGAGTAATCAGTATTTAAGAGTATATTATGAATAACTCTAAGCCAAATAAACTTGAAAATTTAGAGAAGATGGATAAATCAAGAAAAAGTCCTAGAAATAAAAAAGGAATAATATTAAAAACTTGAATCAGTAGTTTAAAATCTTCCCATGCAGACAACACGAAGGGTTTATTCTGGATATTGTACCAAACGTTCAAGAAACACATAATTTCAAACTTAGAAAAATCTATACAGAGAAGAGCAAAAGAGAATTCTCTTTCATTCAGTGTAAAGGTTAGCAGCACAACCTCAACTCTAAAGCCTGACAAGGACAATTAGAGAAACAAAAATTATGTATCCATCTCATTCATAGACATAGATGCTAAAATGTTAGCAATCCAAGTCCAGAAATCTTTTTAAAAATTCCGTGAACATTTTACATTTGTACCAGGATTGAAAGTTAGTTTGACATTACAGAATTAATTTTATGTACTTTACATCAAAAGATTAAAAAATGTGGACACTTCAGTAAATGCAGAAGTTGCTTTTGATAGAATACAAAATATTTCGGAGTAGAAGAAAAAGTCTTTAGCCTGGTTAAAGGCATTTAATGAAAAGCCATAAGTCTTTATAATCTTGGGGCAGGCAAAATCTTAGCTATGACACCAAAATCAGGTATAGTCAAATAAAAATAGATAAAACAAGTTTTACGAAACAAAAACTTCTGTATTTTAGGCAATGTCAAGAAAATGTAAAGACATCTCGTCTGAAAGATCATGTATTTGATGAGACTTTTTCTAAACTGAACAAAAGACACAAACTCATAATGAAAAGAAAAATAATCTAATTTAAAGACAGGCAAAGGATCTGAAAAACATTTTTCCAGATACAATATGGAAATTTCAATAAACACATGTAAAGATGCTCAGTATCATTAGTTGTCACTGAAGTGCAAGAATCCCAATGAGATAACGTTTCACAATAGCAAGCGCTGGCCAGAATGTAGAGAAACTGGAGTCTTTGTAGGAATATAAAATAGTACAGGCACTTTGGAAAACAGTCCGGCAGTTCCTCAAAAGACCAAATATAAAGATAACATATAACACAGAATTTTACTTCTATAAATGTGCTAGAAAAATGAAAACATCTGTTCGCACAAAAATTGGTACATGCATATGTACAAAAGCATTATTTACAATAGCAAAAAATAGAAATAATAAATTATATATATATATCATCTATCAGCTGATGAATGGATAAGTAAAATATGGCATATCCGTATAACAGTCATGTAATGGAATATTGTCAATGAAAATGAATAAAGTACTGATCCATGCTACAACACGAAAACACTGTGCTAAGCAGAAGAAGCAAATTACAAAAAAATCACATGTTGTATGTAATATGATCTGTTGAGATGGAAAGTTGCCTAGCAGGGCAGTGTAGGTCAGGAGTGAGTGGCTCTCATGCACAGAGTGTTTCCTTTTGAGGGTAATAAAAAAGTGCTAAAATTAAATCATGGTGATAGCTACATCATTCTGTGATGCACAAAGCTATTGGATCAAACACTGTAAATGGGTGAATTGAATGGTATGTGAGTTAAATCTCAAAAAGCTGCATTTTTAAAAAGAAGACAGGGTTTCTACCATCTATTCGACACTGTACTGGAGACCCTTGGCAGTGTGGGAAGGAAGGCGAGCAAGAGAAAGAAATAGAGGGTAGAGGACTGGAAGGGGTAAGAACTGGGAAAAGATGAACAAAACACAAGCTGACTTGCACGATTTCCCAAAGAGAGCTAAATTACTGCAAGTAATAATAAAGTTAAACAAAACTGAAATATAAAACCAGTATTTAAAAATCAATTGCATTTCTATAAATCTCTAGTAATACTAGGAAAATGCAGTTTTGAAAAATATATTTGCTATGACTTGAATCTAAAATTTCTCTCAAAGGGCTCATGTGCTGACGGCTTGGTCCCCAGTGCAGCAACGTTCAGAGATGGAACTCTGGGAAGGTGATTGGATGGCGAGCACTCTAACTTCATCAGTGAGTTAGTCTATTGATGGATTCAACACTTGGCGGTGTTACTGGGAGACAGGGCCTATTTGAGGTGAGTGAGTCACGAGTGCATCTTCTTGTCCCTGCATTCTGAGCCCAGACATGTCCTCTCTAGGTCTCTGCCTTCTGGCTGCCGTGAGGGGAGCAGCTTTCCTCTGACACACCCTTCTGCTGTGATGTCTCTGCCTTGCCAAAGGCCTAAACGCAATGGAGCCAACCAACTTTGTGCTAAAATGTATGAAACCACAGTCTGAAGTAAATCTTCCCTCTTTAAGCTGTGTTTCTCATGTATTTTGTCACAGTGAGAGAAAACTGACTAACACGATATTCATTATAATATTTTCCAAAGACACAGGGTATATGAGAATTGCAAGTTCAAGCCTAATCCAGGCAATTTAGCAATTGAGCTAGATCCTGTCACAATTTTTTAAAAAATTTTTTAAAAGGCTGAGAATATAGTTTAGTGCAAAGGTCCCTGTTTCAATCTTCAGAACCACAAGATAAATACATATATAAGTAAATAAATCACTCTGTATACGAGTTAAAGAACCCTGTAATGTAAAAGGTGTTGATGTTTTTCAAATTGCATCTACAGATGCAATGTGATTTCACCAAAAATATTGCAATTTACTTATGGAACTTGACAAGCTAATTCTAACCTGCACACAGAAAAGCAAAGGCCAAAGCAATAATGCTCTATAAATCTGGGACTTGATGTAACACACATGAAGAATTATTGTAAAACTAGTACTGTAATTAAAATTACGTGCAAAGATTTACCTAGGACCATGGTGACAAACCTATGGCATGTGTGGTACTGTGTTTGTGTTTTATGACAAAAGATGTTAAGGTAGAGTTGTTTTTTTCTAAACCAAATCCTCAGCATTCAGGTATGGGGTGGCAGTTTGTCACTTGGTCTGTAAAGGTTTTGCCATCACTGATCTAGGAAATGATGGGAAATGACATTTATGTAATCTGGGCACATTTCACAGAAAATAATACAAAATTGAAAATACTAAATCAGGATCCATGCAAATAAGCAATGCTGAAGTGAGGTACTGAATTTAAGTTTTTTATCTCCTTGGTAAATTCACATCTAACTGCATGGTAATGGTGTTGAAATAAAAATACCAGTGAGACAGATTTGAGAACCTCAAAATAGCACTGTGCTTAAATATGCACACTGGATTTGAGATTTAAGTAGAATAAAATCAGTTGAGAAAGGATGATTTTTAAATATTGGAATAATTAATTAATATTACTTTGGTGCCTTGCTCATATCATAATCCAAAACCAACAGCAAATTAATTGAAAATGAAAATGGAAGGTATATCTATAAAATATATAGAAGAAAATATTGAAAAATATCTTTATCTCACAGTAGGGAACACTTGTTAAAACACAAAATGCAAAACCATAGAGAAAAAGATGTTAAAAAATTGGAATATATTAAATTAAAAACTAGTTTGTATCAAGAGACTATATAAAGAAGTATTTTGTAAAATAAATACCAATTGAGAAGTATTTTGTAAAACAAAATATAAATTTAGAGGCTGTACTTTAAAATATACTTAATTGCCAAGGATTAACATTCAAAATATATAACATTTTATCATGATAAACTGTGTATCTCTTATAGCTTAACATCTCTTTATTCAGGATGCATCTTGCAGTGAACAGTGTCACAGTTTCAGTGTCTTCCTATCTTACTGGTAAATAACAGCACTGCCACTTAAAATGAGGTCTCCTAAATTCAGTGAAATGTAGCATAAAGAACTACATACAAATCAAACACACCAAAAGAGACAAAGAAAACTCAATCAAAAGCAGCAGGCTATCTGAACAGACACTTACCAGAAAAACACTTGAATAGCCTGTAAGTGGGAGTAGGGGGTGCTCAGCCTCATTAGTAATCAGAGAAATGCAAATTAAAACTATAATGAAATACCACTTCATACTTGTCAACTCGGTAAAAATTAGAGGTTTGCTAGAGAGAATAATGAACTAACGTGCTTACACGTTGAGGCCAGGAGTGTAAAGTGGCGCAATTACTATAGAGAACCTTGTGGTTTTGTCTAGCCTACGACTCACATAACCCATGAGTCAGCAGTTCCAATCAGAAATTCACATTCAGGGTAAACTCCTGCACATGTAGACAGGGGACATACACAAAGCATGTTAACAGCAGCTGCTTGTACAAACAAAGCCTTGAACCAAGCCAGCAGGATGAATAAATAGATGTCAGGTAGCCTCAGAATGGGAGACAGACATCAGAGAAGCTGAATGGATTACAGCTATGTTCACTAACAAGGAATGATCTCAGGAACAAAATAGTAAAAAAAGAAAAAAAATCAGGTTGCTGAATATTTACAGTATGACTCCATTTAAAAGCAGTTGGCAATATGCAAAATTAAATATTGTATTATCCAGCTTTAAATGCACATTTTTGAAGTAAAAAGCTAGATAGTCATGAATACAAAATTCAAAATAATGGTTGCATTTATGGGTAAAAAGAGAGAGAGTAACCAGAAAACAGCATCACCACATTTTAGCACTCTTTTTTTTTTTCACAGTTCCATTAAAATGTTGTTTTTTGAAACAGGGTTGAGGGTACACATGTGATCTTTAAATTATTAGTCTTTTTATTCTATGTGTATTTTGTACATTTTCTTTTAGGACTAACTCAGTATTTGACTTCTTACATTTAAAAAAATGAGATCTTCACATAAAAGCAATTTCTCTACCAAAATACTGTACAACCCTGGTAAAAATCATAAATAAGTACACTTTAATGTCCCAAACAATGATTGTGATCAGAAAAAGGATGTAAATCAGTGTACACCTTCAAAAAAGGCAGAAAGAGTTGTGTGCATCCTGGCAGTATTTTTTAAAACAGAACATAGAAAAAATGTTTTGGTGCTAAATAAGATAAGTTTTAGTTATTTAGAAAACTCTCTAGTGTGGAAAGAGTTGCATATTCATGAGGACAGATGAAGTTCTGTAGTATACCACATTCAAAATAAACTCGTTAGGAATAACATTCCTACATTTTCTTCCCATACCAGTGGAACACGCCTTCATTTTGGAAAACACTGATTGAAAAAACAAAAAGGTAATGGAATTGTCTGACTCTATCAAAAACTCACTAGTCCAAGTTTCCCAACCCTACTTCCCCTCCCTGACCTTAATCTAGTTCAGATGTCAACTTTTGACAAATATATTCAGAAAGGAAATGTTCCGAAGTCTAAAGTTATGGAATCTTTAGTTTGAAAAAATCATGAAGGTTTTAACTAAATAATTGCAAACCTACTAAGTGCCAAGATGCTGGGGATGAAATAGAAGGCAATGACCAACGATCCACTGAGAAAGCTCACTATCTACTAAAAACATGATCACTTAGATTAGCAATCAATTATGTGGCTATAAGTGCTCCATGTGGTGAAAATTTATGTCCTAGTCAAGTCAAAGATAACTGGGATTAGCTGTGAAGAAAAACAGGCTTGAGCTAGCGTGGACAGGAGACAATGAAAGTTGAAGGGAGGCCCATTCCAGCAGAGGGAGGCAGAAACTACACCTAAAGTCCATACCCAAACTAAAGAGAAATACAAGCAATAATAATACGCATATGATAGTTTTCTAAACTGAGTAAACAGAGTGTCAAATTATTCAACAAATAGTGACTCTTAGCTAGACTTTGGTGTTTACAACTAATCTTTGAGTGTGACCAGCAATATTTGCACCACCTATTTCCTGGTTTCAATTCAGGCTATACTTGGGAACACATGAATATTTATATGGTGAACTCAAGAGTAAAATGTAAGACAACAAGAAACTGTTGGATTCAAAACACTGTAGTGCCATATTTAGCATCTGAAAGTAAGCTCACTTCAGGCATTTAAAGCCTAGAGTCATTTGTTCAACACTCTATGGAAATATAGTGATTCACTCATTCATCAAATATTTAATGAACGTGCAATAGGTACTAGACAAAGTAACAGGTGCTCACAGATGAAATGATAATGAGCTCCCTTAAAAGAGTGGATTCCTTTGTAGTGAATTTACCTACAAGAGACGGTCACGTGGAAGGGAGAGAACAAAAGAAGGATCTAAGAGATTGTTAGAGTCCAGTATATCACTGAATATTTGAGATTGAGAGGTTATGTTAAGAACAAATACTAAAAAAAAAAAAACAATTAGAAACATGAGCAAAACCAATAGTTGTTGAAGACAACATATCACAATACTATACTGACTCTAAAGTACAAGATACCCAAATATTTATAATAATGTGATTCCTTCATTGTTACATCTAAAAATCCTTTTTTGAAGAATACAAGGAGAGAGGATTTGGAATAGAGTGTGAAAGCTAAGTGATCATAGTATAGAAAGATAATAAATAATATCTAAGCCAATAAATAGGTAATAACTACATAAAAATAGCTATGAAAGTTAGAAATGTTGCCACTGAAAGATGAGTGGGTGGGACAGTTTCTATTGCTGCCTGTTCTAATGCTTTTTGCAGTCTTGGATTTTTCATTATGTTTACATATCACTTTGATTATTTTTAAATAAAAACTTTTTAAAACACTACTATAATGCAAGGTCTATACAATCTCATAAGCTACATATAAATAAATAAGGAATATAAGGTGGTCCTTGCTTTATTAAAAAGACACATTGGAAAGAATGAAGCATAGATTGATAAAATACTATCCAAAAACCCTTTTAGAGCCCAGTTTAAGCAGGTTCTAATTACAATGTGGTTGATTCCATTTTTGCTAACTATATGTTAGCTTTCCACTACTATGTCAAAATACCTAAGATACCAAGTTATAAAGAGGAAAGTTTATTTTGGCTCACAGTTTTGGAAGTTTCAGTTAATGACTGATCAGCCCATTGCTTTGGGGCCAATGATGAGGAAGGACATCAAATCAGGGGGATCTGGTAGAGCCCTCATAGGAAAGATGAGAGAGAAAAGGGAAGCCTCCTCAGGACATGTCTAATGACTGCAGACCTCCCAGAAGGCCAAACCTCACAAGCCACCTCTCAATACTGCCACAGGCTGAAGGCCAAGTTTCCAGTACAGGGTCTTTGGGGGACATTCAAGATCCAAACTACAGCAAGCTATGTTACTGCCCTGTCCACTTGCTTTCATTCCAGAGGGATTTCTACAGGCCCAAGGCTCTTCATATGACTGCTCTGCCTGTGTGTGCCGTAACTCCTGGGCATGTGTCCTCAGCACCCCGAGGACATTTTTCAAACTTGAAAAAATGAGGCCAGCCTTTCAACCTGCCACTCGTATCACTTCTTGTCTTCTCATGAGGAAATAATAATATCATCCAATTTTGTCTCCCTATTTCCAGCATGATAACTTTCCCATAGAAATAAGAAGGTAGAGATGGGAGGGGAGATGCAGGTATCTAATTATCCTAGAAAATCCTCTGGGAAGGGATTTCTTCTAAGGAAATTTTCTTTTTATGGGAAGGAAAGCAAAGGCTGACCAGTTCTCAGACTGCTATCAATTCAGCCCGCCTTCCAGAGGGCAAGGCAATCACTCCCTCACCTGTCAAGGGAAACACACATACTTAGCGGGAATCTCTCTCCTGGATTCAATATATGAAATAACCATTTACCTTTGGGTGATTCTGAGGTATCTATCACCACTCACCTTTCCTCATCTATTTTGCCTCCTCCAGCCCCAGCAGCATCAACAAAAAGCTATTGATCTTGTTGAGTGAAATACTGAAGAGGTTATTGAGAGTCAAGGGGATCCTGCTATTGAGGGCCAGGAAATGCAGCCACATTCCCAACTCAATCAAAATTGTATCCTCAAAAAATGGGCACTATATATCGGCAGGCGCTACCTTCCTTCTTGTCAAAGGAAAGGAAAGTGAGGGCTCATATCTGCCCAAGACCAAAAGTCCCCAGTTAGGAGTCCTAGTGATAGTTTGAAAAACTCTATGTTTTGTTCTTCTCCATAGTTTATTTTTTGTACCAGGAATTGGAACTCAGGACCTTACCCTTAGCAGACAGGCACAGTGCCGCTGAGCTATATCCCTGGCCCCTTCCATAGCTTTTAAATGAGTAGCCAATCAATTACTTTACTTAATCCCTCAGCTTTCCAGTTTAGGAATCAATTTATCCCTTAGTTGGTGAGACACAGAAAATGGCAAGGATAAAGCTCCCTAACTTGGAAAGGGTGCCCATAGTTACCTAAACGGGGACAAAACAAAGTCTGAAGATGATAGTTGCAAAATGTCAGGTTCTAGGAAAGTGAGGAAGGAAACTTGATCTATGTTTTTCCAAAATGAGCTGCTTGTTCACTCAAAATATCTAGCAATACTATCGTATCTCAAAAGCTGACCAAAATTTCCTTTTAATCTATCACTCATTCAACAGTTATTTGTAAAATACCTCCTCAGGGACCCTCCCCTGACTCTGAATACTCTGTGCTCTTGACATGCTAAAGTATCACTTGTCTCCAGGAAACCTATTCCACATCCTGAAACTTCTACAAGCACCCCTGAAACGTGCTCTATAGTATCTCTTATTTCCCTGGTGGGAAGAACAGCAGTGCTTGCCGACCTCTCAAGCAAGGCCATGCGTTCCGCAAGTATTGCCACCAAATCTCTACAACAGGGCCCAGTCATCTGTAGAGTAAATAAATATATACTCCAGAATGGTACTGCTATACCTGACACTACGAAAGTGTAAGATAAATTATTTCCCTGAATTCAAGGTCAGGCAACTGAGGTGAGAAACATCAAACAAATACACAACAATTACTGTACGGCAGGCACCAGTGTAATTACTTTGCATGCACTGACTCACTCATTTAATGCTCACTGTTACTCCCCAAGGTAGATACTACTAGCATGAGCATTTTCAATTAAGGAAACTGAGGTACAGAGTGTCTTTGCCAATGCATTAGTCAGCTTCCCTCTTGCTAGAACATAATACCTGACATCCATGATTTAAAGGAGGAGACGATTAATTTGGCTCATGGATTCAGGGGATTCGGTATAGACTTGGCCAGCACCATGGAAGGAACATCATATTGGAAGGGCATGGTGTAACAAACCTGCTTGGTTCAGAGCAGCTAAGAAGCAGAGCAGAACAGCACCAAAAAAGAAGGGGCTGGAGACCAGATACAGATTCCATGGTCAAGCTCCATGACCTACCCCTATGCACCCAGAAGTATGTCTTACTAACACTTGGACAGCTCCACAGCAATCTAGTAGACAGTACACCTTAACGAACAGCTAATAGGTGGCAGAGGTGGGATAAAACACCAGCGGCCGGATCCTGAGTCCAGGTCCTTAGCCACTTTGCATGTAGCTCTTTGTATCCCCTAATGAGAACATTAAACAGGACAGACGCGACACACTCCTAACATGAGGTACCCGCTGTGCTTGGAAAGAAGAGGGAGAAATTGACTCCAGATGAAAAATTTTCTGAGGTCAGACACCAGCAACACTTCTCTGTCCTCTCACTCTCCCTCCTCCTTCTTCAGGCAACCAATTTTGGAACCAGTTTAGAACTTTAGAACTAACCAAAACTTTAGAACCAATCAACACCCAGTCAACTCAGTGCCCAAAATTTAAATGGAAAGTTAAGGATCTAATTCTAATAAATTTCAACCTTTGATCATAAATTACATCATGAGTGGAGCTAGTAAAAATCCTTTACTTCCCAGAAGAGAGAAAATAAACTTGCTAAATATTATATATCACACAGCTTGGCATAAAATATTGTTCAAAAGAAAAGACTCTTGTCCTGACCCCTATATTTATGGGCTTAGAAGTTGAAAAGTTTTTAAATGAGGGTTTTTTAAAAATGTTTGGCTTTTTTGTCTTTCATTGCTCTTAAAATAAAGTAGCAATTCATAGCTACAATGGATAATTCCAATGCACCCTATAGAAACTAAAGAGGAAGGAACCTTTCCTACTCAGTATTCATATGTTCCTGTGGCCAGAACCCTGACCTTGTGGCCTCCAGCTGCTAATACGAAAAGTAAAACCCTCTCATTCTCATGCTCCTTCTTGTTCAGAAGGCTCCCCCAGCATTTTCAGAGGACAATGAAAACATTCCTGGGCATCTGGTCTCCTTAACACCATCCTTCCAACAGTGCATTCTATCTTTGAAGAGGTCAAGATTTACTATTGTAATAAACAGCATTTCTGTGCTTCTTGCAAAGCTGAAAAGGGAGGATTGTCTAGCACAGAAAATGAGACAGAGGTTGAATTGCGTTATGAACAGTCACTGTGCTTGAGATGCATAACAGAGGTCTCTGAGAACAATCACTTTAAGTAACCTTTACAAAATAGAAATTTTTAACAAAGGCTTTTAAATTTCAGTACTTGAAACACTTGCTTTTCCTTCCTCATTCATTTAAACTTCAGAAAAGATAAGAAGGGAACCGTGAGAAGATAGAAGGTGATTTCCTCATGAAGGAAGAAACATTTCATCTGTAGAATTCCTATTTTCCAAACATTTTGATATAGAGAACATATTTTGTTATAAAGATTCCAAATATATTTTGATATAGAGAAAACCTAAATGTGAAGGGGTCAAAACAGAGTCAGCACTGGGATTTCCTTTTATATATTCTCTTCTCTTTGTTTCTGAATCAGTTTCAATCTCTGAGAATACCACTCCTCTTCTCCCAAAGCCCGTGTCAAGAAAGCCTCTCCTCTTCCATCCTAGATTATCATACAGTACAGTCCATGATGACCTTAAAGGAATCAGTTGAGCATCCCTCTTCTGTCCACTAAGTTCATTGTGTCTTTCCTGGATACCAAGTGGGTCTTCCTAAAGTTACTTTTTCTTGATACCATCATCAGCATCATAATAAAGCCTAAATAACAAGCGCTGTTTCCCATCTACAGTGTTTCATTCACTGCTCACAACAGCCCTGGGAATCAGGAAGTGCTATTCCCACTGGACCTGAGCCTCCTAGAAATTAAGAAGCTGATTAAGATTTCAAGGAGCACAGGTAGGTTTCATCACAAGACCATTATTCCTAGCGTCTAAAAGGCATTCAAATGGGCCTTGATGGTATCAGATCATTGAGAGTCTAAGAGTGTGAGTGGAACTTAGAATTGTGGGAGCATCACAGTAGAACCTGCTCACACTGGCATCATAGAAGAGAACAAACTGAGCAAGTGGGAAAATCACGACTTCACCGAATTGAAAGTTACCTTACGAGGCTTTTCAAACTCCCTGGTAGAACTAAATCTTATAGGAATCTTATGCAAATGTAGATTCTGATTCAGTTAATGCCTTACTTACTTTCTTGTCACTGTGACACAAAACCCAACACCCACAATTTAAAGGAGAGGTTTATTTGGGTTCACAGTGTCAGAAGTTTCAGTCCATCATTGAGCAGCTTCGTTGAGTCAGAAACAGCATGGTAGAAGGGCCAGGTGAAAGAAAGCTGCTTGCTTTGTGGTAACCAGGAAGCAGAGAGGGAAGGGAGGAGGTAGGGCAAGAGATACACCCTTCCAGGTTACATCTCCAGCCCGACCCCACCGCCTAACAGCAAGTGAGTTACAGCGCCACCATGATCCAATCATCTTCCAAAAGCCTTGCCTCTGAACATGAGTCTCTTCTAGGATGGTCTAGATCTAAACCATAACAAGGGGTCTAAAGAGCCTGAAACACCATCCTCATTCACCTTCTAAGTAGTATTAAGTGCATGTGACCCATGAACTACACTTTAAGAAACAAGACCCTTATCTATCTCCAGGACATGATTATTCTGCACAGATTACCAAAAGACAGGAAAAAAAAAAAAACTTTAGGGAAAATTTGATAGCTATGAAGCATCTAGAAATGTAGGGCCTCTAAAATTGACTTTATTCCTCTACCAGAAGTTCAATAAGTTTGAAATTTTATACTATTACTTTATTGTGAATGAGAGTTACCTATTAGCATTCTAATTTGTATTCAAGCAATATCAAAATCAAACTAGAAATAGACCCAAAAATGCATTTGGTAATGGAAAAACACACTGATCTTAACTTGTGTTGTGACACGCGAGGCTTTAATTATTTACCAGTTCTTAATGCCTGATTCATAATTAATACCAGAATGCACTTCTCTCCCTCGCTGTTCCTTGATTGTTGCCATGGCTAGGGGATTAGCATATCAAGATCAAATTCATCTTTTCCTGGGAAACCTATGAATATGTATCCAGCTCAATGCAGGAGAAGTTTAGAATGCAATTTGCCAAAGCATTAAGGAACTAATAGGAAAGGAAATTGATAATGGTCACCTTCTTAATTTGAATTAATTTCATTAAATGTAAATTAAAAATTAATATAGCTGCAAAGTATAAATAGGTCCTTCTCACACTGACAAAACAGCAAAATTGTCTGTAAGTTTTAAAATGTCCCTTGTGACATGATTAGAATTCTAGCTTTGTCCATAATAGCATAATTTGTTAAAATAGACAGACCATACCTGAAATTTTACCTTCTAGAAATCCAGAATAGGAATACTTCTCATTGAAGATTCCTCTTTCCAGTGTGGGAATTCTTGGCTCTAATAATCCAGATAATCTAAACACTACCTTTATCCCCACACTCTGGCATATAGCAAACTGTTTTCACCTTCAGAACTAAATCAAGAATGAAGCAGATGTTTTGGTGTGTCAGCGGTGCTCTTGCTATGATCACTTTTCCGGAAAATTTGGAGGCTTTGCTAAATAACAAGCAGAAGATTTAGAAAAACAAACAACCCTAATTTACGTTTCTAGTTTGAAGTATGCAGGCAAATTTGCATTAGGAAGGTTTTGAGTAGTCCTCGCCTATGGTTTTTACTGATCTAGTTAAAGTCAGAAAGTACAATTTTGATCTTAAACTGGATGATTTCTTCCCAGCAGCACCCTAATCAACGTTTACAGATAGAGCCCATCCTTCCTCCTGCCCACCTGACCTCTGGACATAAAGCAGTACCTCCCTCTCTCTGTGTGACCCATCCACACTGGGGCCCTGCTTAGACTACCTGAGCTCCAGCTTCCCCTCCCGCCACACACTCACGGATTTTCCTGACAACTGTCCGCTGGTAGTATGGAATGCCGATGCCTCCTACCCTGTGAAACTTTCATGACTCAGCTGCCCACACCAGTACTAGTGTTTTCTCTGTGCTGTCTGGCATGGGGAGCATGGTCTCATCCTCATCATACCATTTTTCTTATGGGTCCACCTGCCACCTGAAGAGAGAGGAGATGAGCTGAGTCCTTAAGGAAAAGTTCCTACACTTCTTGGCAGGTTAAAACCTATAAATGAAAGAACAATTGAGTGAATTATTGTCCACATTGTTAAACTAGTAATTTTGGGCAGTCTCTTGAATCAAATGAGACTTCCACGAGTTGTCCAATCTGTTGTGCAGTGATCAGTGGTTACTAGCGGACTGTAGATTCCAGAGGAACACAAACTACATCTGTAGACCCAGTGCCTGGCACATGCCTAGCATATCCAACATTTCATCAAATATTTCAAATAAATGAATGACACACGGGTCAATAACAATCAACTTTCAAACTGACCAGAATGGCATACCGTAGCATGAAGGAAAACCCTATAGAAATTCTATCCAGGAACATCACAAAATGCCCCAGACAAAAGGACACACACACACACACACACACACACACACACACACACACACAGTATGGCTAAGGGCTTAGGCCTCTGAGCCTTCCTCTTCTCATGCCTTTCCACTAACTAAACAGTATCCAAAGATAGAAGATGGTCTGTAACTGCGCAGCAGCAAATCACCTCTCCTCTGGTTTCACTTCAGATCACTTTGTTTTAAACAAAGCTTTCCAGAGCCAAGCTGCTACCCAGAGCTGCCAAACTGAACAGGTTCTCAGCAAATCCTGGAGGCTACATTGAAACACACCGGGGCTGACAAGCATCCAACCCAGAGCCATATTGTTTTTCAAAATCAACAGTGATGTCCACAGCGTTTAGCAAGCTGTCGCTGCCACTCACCACCAGGCTGTCCCGATTGCGGAGTGGATGTGCAGCCAGTTGATGATGCCCAGAGAGTAATGGCCTACTTGAATCTTCTTTCTGATGGATGTCACCCACAGGGAGACTGGGATTGAGCCTTCTGTCCCTCCTGCTTGCAATTTGAGTTCAATCTTCAGAGATAACATCTTCCTTTCTGGCAGAGAACTCTGCAAAGGTCACTCTGTCACCACCCTGCAATCTCAGCCATCCTTTCTCCCTGGCTCCCAGCCATCCAGCAGCTGAAAGACTTTCTGAAGCAGTTCTATGTGTCTGGAGAGCAGGGCTACAGAATGAGCAGGATATTCTATGACTACCATAATCTGTGACAGCCAATTTGTGCTATGCCACTGTCCAGGGCATAAGAATCAGGACATGTCTCTTTGGAACTTTTAGGGGCCCTTCCCTACTGTGCCAAAATAACAGACCATGACTCTGCAAGAGGCCCATCTCAAGGGTCTTCATAATATGAGACCTCCATGACTCAGCCACCATCACTAGTCTAACAGCTGAGCAGGTTCCCCCTGTTCTATGCTCTGGATATTCAACTCAGGTTCTCATTGTGGTCACATTGTTCATCCAGGGTTGTCCATAGATGCTGAAGAGGGACCTTGAAGCACCCAATCCCAAGAAGCACTCATACACACCCTTTTGAGAAGGCCAGCAAATGGGTTCACATATTTGTATCAAGTTTCACATTTGGGGACACTTTGCCTGCTCAGGACCTTCCCTTCTCGTGTCACAATTATTTTATCTTGACCTGGTCTGATAATATAATAGCAGAGAAAATAAAAGAGGCATAAGAGCAAGAGAAGGTTCTCTTGCCCTTAGTATTACTGTTCAGGGAGAATCCAGAGCCAGGAATCCATTGGAATAATTTTGCATCCTACTCCCTGCCGCAGAAAGAAGGAGGCTCAATTCATCTCCTCCGTGTGTGAATCAGCAAACACTTCTCAGAGCTTATCATGGCCCAGCACTGTGCATGGCACTGGAAAAACACAGCAGGTGGGAAGAGAGAAGAAACCCAAGACATGGTCTATACTGACACTAAATTCTGCTGCAGATTGTAGGTTGAGTGGGGCAGCAGGGAAGGGAGAGAACTCATAGAAAAAATCTTCATGGAGCATATGGGGTTTAATGAGTCTTGAAGAATGAGTAAAATTTAGGTAAATGGGTGCTGGTGGTCGAGAGAAGAGGGTTCCAAGTCAGCTGCACAGCATGCACAGAGGTGGGAAGGCATCCAGTGTGTACAAGGAACAGATGCACAGATTTTGCTTTCATTTTCACTGCCTCCCACAAATTTCAGTGAAAAATGATCAAAACAGGAATCCCAGAATACTTCAGATTTGTCCTGGTGGGTACAGTGTAGAGTAGTCTTCATAGCTTTGGGTAGATAAGCCTGGTCCCACAGGCACCTCGCATGCTTCTGAGCAAGCATTTTCATTCTGCTCTGGACAAGAACAAGAGCAGTCCCAGGAGTGCTGGGATGGGACACTCATCCTCTTCACGTTCCATCTTCAATATGGCCAGGTGGCAAAATACCAGCCCATTAGCGCCTATTCTGGAGGGTATTTATGGGCACATATATTTTTTCTTCCCTACTAGATACAGAAAATGGATGAAGTTTGAGAATCCCCAAAAAGCAAGAGCCCAGGTCTCCCTGAGAGTTTGTGCTCCACTAATTCAGCAATCGTGTCCAGAGCTATTAAGGATTCTGAACCTCTGACTACAAGTCAGAGAAAAATAAAAAGAAATACAAGGAGTAAAAATGAGCACTCAAAAATGAATTCTTTCACACAAACCATTTCTCCTGGTTGAACATTATCAGCCTTTGGACCTTGGTTGAAACCAAGTAACTTCACCGTCAATTCACAAAATACAATTATCCGCTGTCTGGTTTTCTGATAGCAATTCTTTTCTAGGTGAAAAATGCAACTTTTGAGTCCACTATTGAGAAACCTCGATGCCAGAAAACAGAAGAGCCAGCAGCAGGCAACTCATCAAACTCTGCACCTACTTTCCCAGCACCCGGGTAGTGAACTGAGAAATTTGCACTTTGGGGTGAACATGGGGAAATTAAACACCTACATAATCATCAACACCAATATGAAGAGAAACACTCTGGTTTTCAGGCTCCGTTTCCTAAAATCTTCTTCAGTTGGTGTGGAGGTAGGCCAGGGATCCTAAGTAAGGAATCATGGAGAAGTTCATTCTCTGGCTCTCATGCAAATAATAACAAAATTAATTAATTATCTCTCTTCCTTGAGCTATGGGCTTGTAATTCCTACCAACAAGGATGGGAATATTGGACCCCATTCTGTCGTGAGCTGCAAAGAAGAAACACTCTCCCAGGGAGCCAAGTGCTCACATATGTGAAATAAATTACTTCTTCAGCAGTGCAGAATGGTTAGGATCCTACCATTTGGGCCCAGGAAAACACCCTCTTGGGAGTGATATGCTCAGCCACATGTGATAACTTCAGTCTATTTTTAAACCATGGTCTCTAGCATGTCTGAGTGTGAGCCCAGGTGAGGAGAACCAGCCAAAGCAAGTCAATCAAGTGAACTTTTCCTCCTATCTCGTCAGCTTCTTTTTAAACACTCTCATTTCCCCTATGCATGTGTGCGCACACACGCATGAGTACACACGCACACACACACACACACACACACACACACACACACCTCTTTGTTACTCAGCCTTTACTCTTTCCCTTTGTAATCCTCCTCATACTATTCCCTATTCCCCACCTCACCCCCACTGTCCCCTCCTCTTTTTTTGGATTCACTCCTCTTCCCTGAACCCCTCTCTCCTCCAGCTTGCCTCTCCTAATAAATGAGTCCTGGCAAGCAAAAAGCTCTAGCTTTTCAGTACAAATAAATAGAATGAAAAAATTCATCAGGAAAAGAAAATAAAAGGGATTTCTTCTTCATGCACAGTGTAAGCCTTCCAAAGGCTTAATAAAATGTTTGCCACACATATGGCATGCGAAGCCTGCAACTCTGCATTATAAATCTGACATCAACTCACGGATATAATGATTTTGACTGTTTTCCTTTCTAAAAGAAGACAAAATGTTTGCAGTCATTATTGGCGTTACTGTCGAACTAGAGAAAAGAAGATTCTAATTATGACTAGACAAATCACGAGCAAGGTTCATTTCATTGCGATCCTGGGAAAACAATGCATTGGGGAAAATTAATGAGGGCAAGGAATAGATAAGAGAAATGTTTTCAATTTGACATCTGTCCTCAATTGCTCTTCCAATTCAGCCACCATGGAGTATGCCTTCCTGGCTGTGTGACTGTCCCCCAAACTCTCCCATCTAATGTCCTTTTTGTGCTACCTTAAGGGTTGTGCTGCTCATACCATAAAAAGGCACTTGAAAAATGTGGTGACCTAATTGAGGAACACCAAAAACTTCTTAGGAAAATTCATAGTTTACAGGATACTGGAAGGAGGCCTTCTGTCCTAGGAGTAGCTATGCCCTCATTTCTTGGCTTTCCATGGTTTTTGTATCAAATTCTCTTGAAATAGGAGTTTGCTGGTCACCTCTGAAGCCACGTACACAGAAGCAGGTCAACAGCATTCTCAGCATACACAAGAAAAGCTTCATTGTTCAGGATCCCACCCGGGATCAAGGAGCAGGAGCCAAGGAAGCTCAAGTCAATGATCTGCCCAGGCCACATAAGGCACCAAAGATTTGCCTTTCAGGGAAGTGCCTACTTTTGTCCATCTCTACATTTTGGTTTTCATGATACTCAAACTGTGCCTGATGTGAGAAAACAGTACAAGGTTATGATCTTCAACCATTTGACAACCCTTCCTTCCTGTCTACTTGCTGGCTAGCTGTACAGAGCCTCGTACCAGGAACCTGGGGCAGCCAGAAGTCCCCTTCTCAGGCTCCCCTAAGGCCATATGTAATTTCTGGCCCCTCAGAAGCCTCACTCTTAACGCTTCCTGTACTTATTTCCATTCCCCACAGTGAGGATCCAGAAATTTGGACAGAAAGAGGTCTTTGAGAGATCAAAACAACAGGTACTGTTCTGGCTTTACCCAGGAGTAAAACAAAAGAAAGGGACATGTGAAGGTCACAATCAATCCAATAACCTGCCTCAATAAAACTCTAAAACTGCTTTAGTCAATAGGTGATAAACAAGCATGCAGAACCATCTCTGAAGGCCTCAGCATGCCTGGTGTTTTGCTGATCTCTACTCAATGGGCACCATCAAAACTACATGCCGTTTATTTATTTATGGAAGAAACAGGCCTCTAACTGCCAACCCAATCTCTTCCAAGGCACTATGGTATCCTTCAGTGAAAACCCAAATGACCAGTGCTAATGTCTATTACCATTGATTGGGTTTGGTGAGAAGACAAAATGGCCCACTGTCACCTGGAGGAATGTCGCACCTCTCCACTCTTTCAGGCCTGGTCTCACTGTGGCTAAAAGAAGGTGTGAAAACTGAGGACAAAGAGCATCCATCTGTTGTCCCATTTGCCCAGTGCCATGGATAATTAGCCATTAGCTGTTTATTTACATAACTTCTTTGGCTTAGGGACACATAAGCCTATTTATGTATTCCAATGAACAGAGAGTGCAACACCTGAAAAGCACAAAGAAAAAAATGCATGCCTTTTTTACTGAAACAGACAGGACTTTTTATTAGTAAATGTACATATGACACTGGTAGATTATAATCAATATTGGATTGATGTGTTTTAGAAGTGCCTTCAATTTGGAAAATAATAAAACCTTATTAATTTGAAACTCTAAAGACCAGAAATATTCCAGCAGCTTAATTCACTTTAGAGCATCTCATATTTTTGCCCAAGGAAGAGTGGGACATCAGGCAGCTGAAGAAAAGCAGTTGCCTCCAATCAAGCATGATTTTGAATAACCAATATTGATTTAATGAGGTTTTACTCTATATCAGCATTTCAGCTGCAGCATTATAGCTGTACAACCTTCCAAGGTCAAGCCAGAGGTTTACCCCTTACCTGAGGTGGAAAATAATGAAATCCATTTTCCCCTGGGGGGAAAAATACCTATAAATCACATTTTCCACACCATGTGGTTGCCTCAAATGGCCCACTCTACAACACATCTATCTGTCACTCCTTCAGCTACCTCAAGGAGACTCCCTCAGGCTCTGGGGAGAGAGGCAACAGGAAGGAAATGACAACTTGGGCATCACACTGACAGCCTGAGCATGGGCTGTGCCGCGGTGAGGCCAGTAGTTGAGGGAAAGACTCAGTATTTCCGGGTATTTTTCTCTCTAAGTAAAATAAGCATGAACCGTGAGAGTCAGTCAGCCTAAAACTGGAAGCAAACTCAGAATAAAAAGGCGTTTGTCTAGATGACTTTTCCACACTGCCCTTTGTTTTCATAAAATCAGGACTATCAGCTACATTGTTACCACTTTGAATTTCTATGTGTCCCCCTAGATTGCAGTTAATACATATATGTAATATTTTCCAGTTGGCGTTCTTATCATATGGATTATAGATCATTCATAGAGTTGAGGATCATTATTAGAGTTGAATCAACATATCTTCTTTTCAGAATTTTACATAAGCATATCCCTTGGACTGAGTATACAAATGAATCTCTGTGCCCTAAGATAGGGAAGATTTGTGCTGTGGCCAAGGCACCTGTGCAGGGGATCCAGAGCCTACCTGAAACACACAGGGAGTAAGAACCTTGCTCCGGGGAACAGTACATGGGCAGAATTAATATTCTGTGATGTTGTACGATTATGGAGTTTGGGACTTCAACTCTAAAGATGAGTCTTCCATAGTGGTGCAATAACTTGTTGGCCACCAGAGGGCGACGCAGGGACAATGCCAGGAACTGCCCTCTATTGGAGGTTTTGAGGCCAAAAGAAACTGTCCAGGGACCTGCTTGAAGAGGAGCAACTCAAGGAAAGTAGGTTAACTGGATCTGAATGAGATTCCGGGGTGCCACACATGTCCAGTCTAGGTGAAAATAAAGAAGAACTCAAAAAGTCAATGCCAGGAATAAATTATCCTAAATGATCTCTTTTATATCACTCCTGACACAAATCAGTATCATCAAACAAGACAATCATTTCAGAACCATGAACTCTAGGATGCCTGGCATAACACCTAACCATCTGATGCTGCTTCTTGTCCCCAGTTCCTCCTCAGTGGAGCGGGGTGCTCTCTCCACCGAAGCCTCTATTACCATTCAGTTCATTATCATCCATCACCCTTCTACTCATTAAGGAAGGTGCTAGAGCCAGAATCACAGTGGGTGGGGGAAAGCACAGATTCTGAGATCATGGAAATCGTCATATTCACTTGGTGGGGGCAGGGAAGACAAATGGGGAGTAAAATTCGGGAGAAATGTTTTAGATCCAGATAGTGAAACACTAAATTTCACGCCAAGGATTTTACATTTTATACATGACAGAGGAGATCAATGGACTATTTTAAGCAGCTCTAAATCCAACTTTGAGTTTCCAAAGATCTGGAATCTTAAAAAATAAAGTCAAGTTTATTAGTGATATAACTAGAACATCAAAGTGAAATTTTAACCTAACAGATTGCCAAAGTTGTTTTTGAAAAAGAATACTCATTTCTGGCAAAGAGTCCTTAAAATTAATACTATTACCCCTCACTGGCAGGAATATAATTTGGCAAAATCTCTGATACATTTGGCAAATATATCAGACACAAAAAGTGTTGTGTTGCCTTTGACCTAAGAATGGTACTAATACAAATGAGAAATAATAGAAGACTAACATAATGTGGGCCTAAGGCAAACAAGACAGTATAAGAAAGGTTTATTCCAGACATCAACCCCATGAAACCTGGTAACCAACTATGTTGTGAATGATGGAAACGTTGAGCTTGATGCAATGGATCCCAGCCTAGGCAACTAAATCTATGGAGATGTCTTTAAATTACAACTAAAGTGGAAAGGGTGCTAAATTCCAAGAAGACAATTAATATTCAACCACTGGACATTTGGAAGTGCTAACTATGAATGACCAATTGTCTTCAGAACACCCAAATGAAAACTCTAATTAGACATGAAGATTGCTGGAAAGGGAATTTGCGAAACATTTACGATACTTAAGAAGCTACCCAGGGAAGCTAGAAATCATCTTGTAAGGACCAGAAGAATGACAGACAAGCAGAGGAGTACAAATACAAGGTAGAACATGGTGGTGTGGTACTCCCTTGAAAGAGCGTAGGATTAAAGGGATAATTAACTTTTATACAAGGTATGCAGTGCAAGAATTTTGAGAAGATGTGGAAGATGAGTGGAGGCACCCAGTGGAAAAGAGAAAGGTGAACTTTTAAGAAAGCATTGCAACTTTTACAGACTATATAGGATTCCCAGTTAAACATGAATTTCAGATAAATTAATCTTCAACATAAGTTTGCCCCATGCAATATTAGGGAAACACTTGTCAAAAAACTCGCTTACTGTTTATCTGCATTTTTCAGACAATCCTGGTAAGGGGAAAATCATGAGTTTAGAAAGAGGCCAGAAGTGGGAAAGGATATAAGGTGTGTCTGTTCTGAGATATGGAGAGGACAAGCGCAGTGGAGAGAAAGCTGTTTTAGAGGAAGACATGAAATCTGTTTATGGAGCTCTGAAATTATGCCTTCTGCTTTCTGAACCATGGTCAGGTCATCTACAGAAACAGAGCAAGTCAGAGGACAGAATGAGGATCTGATAGAGCATGTAAGAGTGAAAGCTGTCAGCTGGGAAGGCTGGAGGGGCGGCCGAGAGGAGCCTGCCAAGAAGCACAAAGGATATGCTGGCTCTGCCAGGTCCCCAGACAGGAAGCCCAGCGAGACCCACTCGGGAGCCAGGACCAGGTTAGGCAGGACTTTGTAAGACATGCCGGGAAGTGTACACCTCATTCTTCCCAGGACATAGGAACCTAACCCACTGAGAGGTTCCGTGTTTTTCTGAAACATCACCTGACTGCCGTAGCAAAGAATTAAAGGTGAGCAAGACCGGTGTGGGATATTACTTGGGAGACAAGGATTATACTTCTGCAAGAAGTCAGAAGCCTGGACTGCGGGTGTAGTGGAGACACAGAGAGGAAGAGGAAGAGCCAATGAAGACTTGGCAGATAATTGGGGAAATAAATGGTCTAAAAAAGAGAGACGAAAAGGAGATGAGTGCAAGATAATTTTCTAGATTCTGACTAGATAAATGGCTAAATAAAACACATTAACAAAAAGAACGAGATTATCAGAAGGGGTGCTAAGTTCAGCCTTGAACACCACAGTCCCTTGGAACTGTGAGGCCATATTGCCAGTGTGGATAGCCAGCTACTCTTTGCATATCTCAGTACAAGCACAACAACAATACTTCAAGGAGGATGGTATTATCCCCGTGTGACAGGATCATATTTGGAATTATTCATTGATTTTCTGTTTTGCTCTGGATAGTTCGCTTTTTGTCCACCTATTCACTAGTCCCAATTCAAGCAGCTATATCAGTCAATACTCACCACATTAGGAGAGAGATAAAATACATAGAAAGCAGATAAAAGAAAAGAAGCAACGCTCTGGTATTCTGTTCTAAAAGTTCAGTGTTCTTTTAGACACAAAAGGACCTTGGGCATAGGTTAAACGTTTACATGGAGTAAAGTTTAAGCGCAGAGCTTTGCCTCTGCACTAGAATTATTTTTCCAGCTACAGAGAGGGAAGACAAAGGAGAGGTGACACAAGGAGCGGATCCTGAGCCTATGAACAAGCAGAGCCCCAGGGAGCCACAAGGCCTCCAGAGAGAAATATACAGTGAGTCACGACAAGGGCACCTTGGCAGAGTGACAGAAATTTTTACGCTTCAGTATTGCCTAAAAGCAGCAGATTATTGCAGGAGTCTCAGGCATGATAGGCAGTGGAATAGAGAAGCAGAGAAACTGATCTGCTCCAGGACAGGATCAGGGCCACCTCCGAACCGGTCCGAGGCCCAGATCAATCCGAGGACAATGTGTTAGATTTTGGTGGGCATGTCACATGATAACAAGGGGGAAACGGGCACTGCTCCATGCTAAGAGATAAGGAAAAGTGAAGGGGTCATCAGTCTGCCTGTGGTTGTTTCTGTTGTCTTAGTGGCAGGGTCTTATCGCAGATATAAAGTTCAGTTATCAGAAATCGTGGCAATTACATTTTTCTGCAGACCAATTATGAGTTAAGATTTATATCCATTGCTTACATTTTATAAACACAAAAACTGAAGCTCACGGAGTTGTTAAGGCCTGGCACAAAGTCATGTAAAGGTGGGGGGCACAGATTCAGATCCTGGCTCCAAAGCCCCTTTCCTCTCCCTGTGCTATGATCTTTTATTCAGGGAGAGCAGTTTTTACCAGTCTGCCTCCTATTTTTTGGAAACAGTGACTTCCACCACAGGTGAGCCTCATGAAACGGTGGAGCTGTCAGTGCCAACAACAAGTAGGGTACTTTGAGATCCCAAGAGCTAAGAAAACCTCCAAATTAGAAACTTTCTTTAACAGTCAGTTACTTAGATGTGGTTGCTGTCAGGATCACTAGACCGGGAAATGCAGTAAAAACAATTTGCATTCTTAAAGCCTCAATAATGCCACCCTGAGTTAAACTGAGATTTTTATGCTGCCATTAAAGAAAAGCATCAGCAATTCCTCGGGGAAAGGAGAAACCAGGAGTTCAAAGGACACATTAGCAAGTTTCTCAATTAAATGTCAGGCAGTGATACAAGTTTGTTTAGCACCCTCTTACTTAGTCATTTAATTTTTCTTGAGGAAAAAACAAAGCAGCCCTCTGGGTGTCAAACCTAATGCCTGTCTAAGCAGACGGAGTTAATGTTTTCTCAAAGAGGCTACCAAGCAATAGATCTGATTATGTCTATTTCTGAACAGGAAAATTGATCAATTAAAGGAAAAGAAGGCTTACAGAGTCAAGCACTGAAAAAGAGTAAGAAGGAAACTGCAGGCAACGTTCCTGCTGAGAGCTAATGAAAGTTGCACGTACGAAGTTAATTCTGATTGCAGGACATGAGAGCTGTGCTCACTTCAGCCACGCCGAGCAAGGGAGTGTGTTGGAGAAAGGGACAAGAAAGGCTTTTAACTAATTTATGGAACTGACAAATGAGCTCATAGTGCACCCTGGTCACACAGAGTTCCTCTCTAAAATTGTCAGTCCTCAGAGGGCAGAAGACAAGCGATGTCTTATCTAACCTTCAGGGGCTCAGCAAGACTACCCAGATCCAGATGCTTCTGATGCTTGTTGCTATATGTGCAGTGCAAATATACTGTATACTTGCTAATTGGATGATAATGAACAGTTCCCAAAGAAAATAGAGAATGACAAATGCATTACACAGTATATCACAAAATACTCTGTGCTAAAGAAATAAAGCTGGCTTCTAGCAAGGAAGTGGTGGCACATTCCTATAACCCCAGTACTCAGGAGGCTGAGGCAGGAGAACTGCCAAGAGTTCAATGGGTAGCTTGGCCTACAGAGTAATTCAAGGCCAGTCTGAACTACTGAAATACATAGAGAGGCTCTGGAGAGAGAGAGAGAGAGAGAGAGAGAGAGAGAGAGAGAGAGAGAGAGAGAAAGAGAGAGAGAGAGAGAGTTGGTCTTACAGTTTGATCAACTACAGGAAACCAAGGCATAGGGCCTGAATGCAAAGATAACACCTGGTATATAGTAAGCACTCGTTATGTGCTTGATGAATGAACAAACACCACAGAGATCTACAATCAAAAGACTAGGAGTAGCCTCCAAAGGTCATGTCTGTCTCTTATGGAACATCTTTGGGAAGAAGACAGAACCTACCGTGGCAATTTGAGTGTAGTCCTGACTAGGAGGGAGTTCTGGGGACTAGAAGGATGTGTAATGGCCTGAGACTTCCCAGTCTAAGCATCCTTCTAGGGCTCCACCCTGGCCCTAGCCAAAGTTGCTCATCCCGTTGTGCCTGTGGCCTTGTAATGAATCACTAAGATGAGAGATCATCTAAAATCACTCTGTCCCTGGCCTCAAATAATTAACTACCATTCTCTTTCCTCAAAAGTAGATCAGACTCACAGAAATATTCAATTTTCTCTTGCTAAATTTGTCCTGTATAAGAACAATGAGTCTGGGCTAAATCTTGAGAGGCTGACCCCTTGAGTCCTTTCTCATTCTTAAAAAAAAGAAAGAAAGAAAGAAAGAAAGAGCCAGCTCCAGTCTTGGAAAGTTGTTCTCATTGTCCTGGAAAGTTAATACGTACTGAGCCCCAGAGAGTAGCAAGCACAGTCCTGAGCACCAACGTAGTCGCTGTTCTCATCCTTGGGGAGCTCACATAACAAAGCCTTTAGCCCCAAAAATATCAAATTGCAGGTCTAAGATCTGAAGCAAGTGACCCATAAATTCCTTTAACACTTCCAATGGAAGTTAGCACCAATCATGACACAGAACTTAGCAGTCATAAAGAACACATGTTCACACAAGGGTATTTTCTCTTTTTAAATGAGTTTGTGGGAACAGCCTTTTGGGAGACGGGGACAGAGCGTCTGTGAGTCTCACTGAGACGTGCATGGATGGCCGTGTCCCTGCCCACCTCTGACCCCCGCCTCCCTCCCTCCCACCGTCTGACTTGGACTCAACAGTTTGCAACACCATATGGCAAAGGTTGAGGTCAGACAGATAAAAACATTTCATTGCACTGAAGAATGGTTAACAAACGCGTGAATGTAAATTCTAACACATTGTAAAACTGTGGCAAAACAGGCTGAAAAGGGACTTCAGTTATGGCAGGAAATCTGGTTTTCAGCTCCACCCCAGCCCTTCCAGTTCATTACAGGCATTGTGGAGAAAAAAATGGGGTTTTGTGTCCTCTCTTGGCAATCTGCACCCTTCTTTTCTGCCAGGTTTCTAATGAGTTTTCAATGATGATTTAAGAGATTTAGTGAGCTCTTGCCTCTCGCTTCCCTCCACCGCGGGAGCACACGCAGTCCCTGCTCAGCAGGACCAGAATCAGCAATTTTTGTCTGAGGCTCACTTTGCTTCAGTTACCTTCCACATCACAGTGCAGTGCCCTCTGAGGTCACTGAGCCAATCTAGTGGCACAAGAAAACCCACCAAGGCTCAGTGTTTTACACTAGAGTTGGGTCCATAGCAATTTGTAAACATCGTTGGTGGCATAGTCACCCCTCCACCAAAAAGGAAACTCCTCATAACCCTGGGGAAGAATGAGAATGGAAAACCAACTCTGTTTCTTCAAGCCAGCATCTGTCATGCACACACACACACACACACACACACACACACACACACGAAAACAGGATAAACAGATGAACTGATAAAGAAAAAATACATAAATGCACAGCAGAGCACTATCCAACCTTTAAAAATGTTGTCATTTGTAGTAACATGGATGAAACTGTAGGATCCCATGCTTAGTGAAATAAGCCAGACATAGAAAGACAAATGATGAATTACCTCTCTTACGTTGAACAAAAAACAAAGTTGAACTCAGAAATAGAGAGTACAATGGGGACTGCCAGGGGCCACAAGGTAGAAGGAGAAGGGAGATGTCAGGTAGAGGGTTCAACTTTGTCATAAAATATTAAACCTTGGGAATCTTAATGGGCACCACTGGCGGTGATGAATGTGATAATTGACTCAGTGGTTATAATTATTATACAATGCATATGTATACAAATCATCACATTATACACCTTGAATATTCAATCTTCATGCTAATTTTTGTGGTACTGGGGAATGAACCCAGCACCTCTGTACTGAGCTACATCCCCTGCTATCCCATCCCACTCCATCTCTTTTTTTTTTTTTTTTGAGACTCTAAGATCTCACTAAATTGCCAGCATTTGTAATCCTTTTACCTCAATCTCTGATAATATCAATATTATAAGCATGTGCTGCCATGCCAAGCTCCTGTCAATTAAATATTTTTAAATGAAAAAAAGAAAAGAATTGTCTTCCCCAACAGATATCCACCACTCTCCTCTCTCTGTCTCCCTTCCTTCATCACCCAGCTAGGACCATGAATCAGCAAAAACTCATCCACCCTGTTGGAGCCTCCAGTACATTAGCAAAAGCACAACTCACAACTCCCACCCGGGCAGCCTCAGCCCATGCTATGATACTTGGCTTGGCAGAGTCCCTGTGTACCCATGTGGGTAGGCAACTCCCTTCAGCATATCAACTACAGCACTCCTCGCTCCTCAGGAGACTTTACCTAACCCTAAGTCCGTTCTCCACCCCCACCTGGCTTCCATGCTCAGAGAGAAGTACAGAAGGCTGAAAGGGAAACCACAGACCATGTAGTATTCTTCCCTCCATTAGAATCTCAGACTAACCTGGAGTCACCAGATCCTAATAGGAAGCTCACTGTCCTTGTTATATCCCATAGAATGTCTGAAGACATTTCAACCTTTGGTTTTTCCACCCAAACACAGGAACCATAAAAATTGTCATCTTAAAAAAAGTCATCTTTGGGGCTGGGGATTTAGCTCAGTGGCTTAAGTGCCTGCCTGGCAAGCATGAGGTCATGAGTTCAATCCCCGGCACCAAAAAAAAGTCATCTTTTTTTTCTTTGTTTTTCCTTTTGTCTTCTAAAAATATTACTTTTTACTTGCTGTCTTTTCCTCAAGCACGCACATTCTCATATTATATAGACAGCTAAGTTATCATAGGCTATCATACAGGGCTAGGCTCTCGATGGAGTCAGTGCAAAAGATGAGAATACTTTACAGCTGTAGCTGGAGGTGCATCTGTTGAAGGCCAGGCCTCAAGATAAAGACAAAATTGCCAGGCCTACCTACTTCCCCAGGGAATAATTGGTATCACCTGGTCCAGTAGAGTCTAGAGATACATCAGTCACCCCAATGGGTGAACAACACCCCCAGTGCATCTCTTCCTAGGAAGGTCCTTGTTCTTTCCATGTACTCTTCTACATGACCTGCTTCCGCACTGGATCTGTATCACCTTAGCGGTTACATTTGTAATCTTATTGGTTGATCATAGTTGACCCAGGTTGTCCTGACCTTGTGATTTTGCTCTACAAAACTTCCTTTGAGAAGTGGGCTCACTGGTAACCCACTTTTTGTTCCCCTGTCTCTCAGGAGCACTCTCTCCCAATAAAGTTTTCCTACCTCTAACCTCCTTTGTTCCTTCAAATTTATTCTTCAGTTTTGGGGAACACCATTTCAGCATACCTGGGAGTTGCATTTATTTCCCCTTGATCACTGACACCCACAGGTTGCTAAACAATAATGTTTTCGCTAGTGAATTACAAGAATGGAGAGTGATAAGCTCAAGGGTAAGTACTTCCAGATGTCAGCATTTACAGCAGTCTCCTGGGAATGAGTCTATTCTGTTCATCTCCTTTCCGCCACCAACTAGGTATGTGTTCTTACTTACCATGCTTCTCTGTATTCAACTTCCTCTTCTGCAAAGTGAGGAGGTGAACAAGATGAGCTCTAAGATCAAATTGCATTCTAAAACTTACCCAATGATTCAAAAGTCTTCCTAAATATCATGTAAATAACACATTGCAGCCAATAAAAGAATGTATTTGCCATGCCGCACATCAAAAATGAGTGGGTAAGACTATTTCACTGTGAAAGAAATCTGATGTAGAAGGATGTTATAATGAGCAGGTTCAATGCCATCAAAGTCAAGAGACCTTTTCCTCAACACTTTGCCCTGAGGTCCACGCAAACCTAGGAAATTACTGAAAGGTGTTTTGCTTTCTTACCATTTCCTGCACACAAAAGAAAAGAACTGGGTAATAGAAACTGATTGGCGCCGATTTGTTTCCCTGGGAGCCTTCAAGTTCTCTTATATTATCTGGAAATAGAAAGGAGGGAAGGGAAAGAATCCTAAGAATATGCAGTGAAAACAGCAAAGTTGAGCCTTCCACCCTGAAATCTTTGAGGTGAGTTCTTTGAAGACCTACATCAGAGCTGCAGCATTTAGTGTAAGAATTGCTGCTGCTTCTAGCATTTCTTATGAGACTCCCAGACAATCAGTATAAATCGGTCAAGAGAAAAATAATCCTAGGTTGCCAGTGACAAGATGTATAATTAAAGATGTGTGTGGTACTAGCGGGGTTAGAAAGGAAAGGGGCATGCAGAATGCAAGGCTGGGCACAGATTGCAAATTACTTATAAGACAGCTTGGGAAATGACTCTTTCCCACCACATTAATAATATTTGAATAGAAATGGAAACTTTTCAGCTCTCCAACATGCAGCTTGGGCCCTTCCTGATACCCCTCCTGGTTTCTGAACTCACCTCCTCAACCCCCACCAATGATTGATGGAGGAGGAACCGGGCCTCTGACAGTTTCTTTCTTGGCTTTATTAAGGCTCTTTTTCCTCCTTTGTTTCATACCAGGGGGAAAAAATAGGCAAAGGGCAGTAGGAGGGGTGACTGTCCTCTCATATTCCAGCCTCAGAAAGAAAGCTTTCTCAGCAGGGAGTGGAAAATTGAAGTGCCAATCAAGAGCACCAGAGGCGCTCAGCTGATCCCTGAACCGCATTCCCCTCGCGTGCCTTGGCTGAGCCCCAAGGTCTCGTCTTGTTCTCCCTACTTTCCATCCCCTGCCCCTGGGGCCTTCCAACCGTCTGCTCCAACAAGAAGAGAAAGAAGCTGGGCTGAAAGAGGAAGGAAGGACTCAGGTCAGTCGAGCCACCCTGGGCTTGCTCTGAGGACACGGCTGAACGTCCACAGCTTCTGCAGGATGCACTAACATTAGTGCTCTCTGTAATTAAAACAGAAGCCTCATATAGAGAAAATATTTAAAGATTTGATAGACATGCATTAAGGATTCCTATACATGAATGAATTCATAATGGGCAAATGACATATTTATGCCATGCACTTAGTTATGCCTTAGCTAACTCCATGATTCTAATTTATTTGCTGGTAAAACACCATCCCTGCTGATATGCTCTGCTGAGTATACTTCTGCCAAATACCTAAACAAATAGCATGACAGATAAATAACAAAACCCTTTGCAAAGAATAGCAATGCGTGTCACCTTCCTCATGACAAACCCTGAGCTGCTGGTGTCCCTCCTCTGAGCTGTTCTGTGAGAATGTGTTCTGGAGACACTCTCCCTGCACCCTCCATTCCACAGCAGCCTAGTCTAACCTTGATGTGTCCTTGAAGATCTAGGACTCCAAGTTCATACTCACCTCTACCACTGCTGAACTTAGATCTCCACGCTGCACAATTCCCTGGCTCCTCTGACCCCAGGCACCACTGGAGGCAGCTTATTGGTCACAAACACTTAATAACAAAGCTAGTCATCATAGCTACCAGGCACTGAGCACCTAGTACACATCAGAGGCTTCCATGACTCCATTTTCATACTTTACACTAATGTGGCCAAGAACAGTGGCTCCATTTTTTTTTTATTTTAAAAACAAAAGAAGAACAAAAGAGATGACACAGAATTTCAAAACAAACAGGAGATTGACACTGGTTAATATAGTGCATATTGTTATTGTAAAGGTAGTTGTTCAGATTACAAGATGTAGGCATGAAAAGAATGATCAGTCAAACATTTTTTATAAGAAATTTGGACAGTAAGAAGATAAGCCTCTTGCTTAAAGTTATGCAGCCAGGTGAGGAAGGTGTGAAGCATGGGGCTAAAGTTTATCTGTTTCCAAAGCCCACACACTCCCTATGTTTTCTTGATCAATAAAACTCAGTGGAGAAAATAATAACTGACAGATGTCTTCCTGTGCTCTGGAAAGGCTTTCTGTATAACTACTCATTTAATCACTAAGCCAGGATTGTTATTATGATCATTTTACAGATCAGAAAACAATCAGCTTAAATAAATTTCCTTCCTCAGATCCCAAGGAAAGTCAATAGTAATGCCAGGATTTCAAACCATACCGTCAGTTCCAGAGCCTGCATTCTGAATCCTGAAGGCCATTAATCAAACCATGAGTGACCCTCTCTAAAAAATCTGTAGGGTTTTCTAGATTTGAGGCATTCAGAAAAGCATGTTCTCAATATGTGGAAAGAATGATCCTCAAGATTTCTTGAAATTTCTGCACACCTAACCTCTTGTTTCTTGCCCTTTGTTTTTCCACTATTACCCAGAATGGACCAGATTTCTCAGGTTAAATGAGCAATCCTCAACAAGACTGCCATATTTAGATACCACCAGCAGCACCAGGGATCTCTAAATTACCCTCACTTCTAATCAGCTGCCTATAAATTTGAGGGCCCCCATTTCCCCTTTCAGAGCTATTAATTTGCTAAACTAACAGAACTCAGGAAAGCACTTTACTTTAAATAGAGTGTTTTGATATGGCAAAAAGATAACAATCCGAACCATTCATTGGGGAGACATATGTGAGGTCTGCAGGGTCCCAAGCACACAACCTTCATTGTCCTAAGCATGCACCACCTTCCCAGTGCATCGGTGTGCGGCAGTATGTATATGCAAAGATTATGCCAGCCAGGGAAGCCCACTCACACTCCAGTGTGCAAAGAATTTACTGGGGATTCATTAGATAGACAAGAGTAACTGAAATATGGCCACATGATTGAAATCACTTTCCAGGCCTAACTTCTCAGAGGTTGCACTGACATCACTGACTCAAAGTCCCAACCTCTAACCACATACTTGGTCTTTCTGACACCTTCAACCCACAATCCTAAATCATTTCATTAGCACAACTAATGTAGAAACCTAACAAAGATCTCTCATTACCATTAACTGTCAGGCATAGTACAAGTCCTCAGCTTGAATAACAAAAATATCCCTTGTAAAATTCCAAGCATTGGAGACCACCTCTCGGTAATAAGGGACAGAGGCCAGCTGTTCTCTTTATTATACATCTGTAACTGACTTCCAGCCACTGTGCCTCTCTACAAATAATGTGATCACATGCTGAAAATATCCACACCATGGAGTGACTACTAAAAGGTCAATCCAATTTCTTCAGACCCTTTCCCTAAGCTAGAGATTATGCATCAATTCAATCAGTTTCTCAGATATTAACTATTCAGCAACTAGGAAAAATGATTTTCATGTGCTTTGATCAAGTCTTTGATGATGCATACACTTTGCTGAGATGTGAATTCCTAGGAGATTCTGATTATTAACCTTTACCACTGAATCTCTTCAATTTCCCTAGAGGGGAAGTCAAAGGAAAGGGAACTGGAAGACCATCTGGGATTAAGTAGCCCGATGCATTCATTTTACAATTGGGGAACCCAAGTGGGGCACAGATGACTTACGGAGTCCAGCTAGCAACAAACTGCATGGCCCTGGGAAATTCCTCCCCATTTGAGACTTATCCCTTGGAATTTCCTCTCTGGCTCCCATCTTTTAAAATGGCAATACTCCTTGGAGATTGGACGTACTGAATAACTACAATGAATCAGACCACCTCTTCGAGCCCCAGTTTCCAAAGTGAGGGCATTGGCTGAAGATCAATAAACTCAAAACTCTCTGCCTCTAGACAGACAATGGATTCAGGCAGGTAGTTGTGAAATAGCATGGCATCAAGTTGGGGAAAAATAGAACATTCATACCTCACTGAAACCCCTGGTGTTTTAATGTAAGAATAAACCTAAATCCCAGGCAGTGTTTGTAATCCCTGACCTAGAAGGCCTCCCGGGTCCTACTCAGTTGTGTGATTCTATCATTCTGTTTTCCTTAGCACAGTTTGCCAGACTGGTTCCCTCTGTGACAGTCACACTGAAAGAATAAGGGAGTAGGGTGATTTTCTAAACAAAGGGGCGACACAGATAATTTAGGTTGAGCAGTTTCCCGGACATGTGTTACCAAACAAGAAAGTGGAGCACGCACTGATAGAGGAATGGAAAATGTTGTCTAAACTGCAGTTTTCCTCTAGAGAATCCTAAACTGAATAATCATAAAATAACTCTGCTGTTAGACCTGCATATTCCCAATGAGAGAGTCAGCCTCTGGAGCTGTTTAGTGCACAGCCTGCGCAGTAGTACACAGCAAGCCCCAAGGGCCCTGATGCTTCAAAAAAAGTCCTGGGACTTTCAGACCCCAGAATAAAAACTCAGCTGCTGTAGGCCTAATACAACTATTAACCCAGTTCTGCTTCCTGAACCACCAAGTTTCTTTCTGCTAAACCTCTCTGCCCGAGGGCATTTCAACTTGTGGACTATTTTAGAAAGTAAAAGTTCAAGAGGAAAAGGGGCTGGCTGCCCTCCCCGTTCACACACACGTGCATTTCCTCCCTGGTCAGCTTTGTGCTGAGGCTGTCCCTCTGGAGATTCACCATCCCTCCCAGGGTGTCCAGGTTTGGATACGTTGGAGGGGGAGGCATAAAGTAGGGGCTGCCTCCTCCTTGAGCCCCCCTCAAGGCTGGTTTGCATAAGCTCCAGCCTCTTGGCCAGCTTGTCCTTTGTCCAAGCTCTGCCACCATCCCCAGAACACTGCGTTCTCAGCATGAATGCATGGGTTCAGGCCGGAAAGCATGGGTTGTTTTTTTCCCTAGAGTGGGAGCTAGGAGGAGGGCGACCTTGTGCAGAGTCCCACCTTCTCCCTCAGAAAACGGAGACAGGGCTTCTCCCTCTGCAGCTGACAACACTCCTCATGTTATTGTGCACGGGAGGCCTCCAGGACAGATCCAGCAGGAGTGAATTAATAATTGCTGGCAACAGATCTCTTACGGCAAGCAGCTCCTCCCCCTTGGGGACTGTTTGCCCTTCTTCAGAGAGTCCTCCACCACTGCTTCGCAATCTTACTTTCATGTGAACAAAAAAGCTTGGAAGTATTATGCGTTCTTTAGAGTCCTTCGTGTTCATAAAAGCTCATTTTCACTTCGTCTGGGATGTCAGGAAGCTGGCATTCTTGGCTGGCTCAGCCACCAACTTGAGGATTAACCTTGAGCAGGTCAGAATCTGGTTTCCTATCTGTAGACTTTTAGGTCTCACAATGTAAGGTGTGTGGCCGTGGCCCCTCCCAACCTCCAGGTGCTATTATTCTTGGCTTGCATTCAGCCGTCTTTCTACACCTAGTCAGGTGCCTGGGCTCCCACATGCTGTAGTAACTTCACAGTTGATCTGACCAGGGAGCAGATAAACTGGAACAAACAACCTCATCTCAGGCTTTTTCCTTCTGCCTCTCCTTGGTTCTCTCAGTCCACAGGGCCTTGATCTCTATAACCCATCTGGCCTCTTCTTTTTGAGGCATGTTTTGTGTTCATGGAGAGTTTCTACTTCTCCCCAGAATTTAAGCAAGAAAAAAATTAGTGTGTGCAACCATCTGGTTCCATAAGTAATCCAAAATAAATTTGTACTTTGGAAATCAGCCAAAATACATGCTGAAATCATAAATTTTGTTTTAAGAGTTTCTGATCACATTTGAAAAAAACTCTTCAAGACTATATGAGCTCTCTGCCCTTTCTCCAAGACTCCCCATGAGGTAGAGCCCTAAAACATTATTTGAAGGGGTGCATTAGCAGCCCTGCATGTTGGTTCCTTTGTGCAGCTGTCTAGATGGAGTGTGAACCCCTGATGGGGCTGAGCCAATCTGAATGGGGTCAGGGGGAAGTAACGGGAATCAAACTTAGGACCTTGCACTTACCAGGCAGGCACTTGTGCCATTAAGCTACATCTCCAGCCCCAATCTGAATCTTGAGAGAGAAAAAAATGCTTGAATTCAGAGACAAAAATGCTATAGCTGAACAGGCACCAGATCCATAAGGCTGAGTTCAGAGTCCTTGCAGAAGTAAGAATACTAAAACTGAGCCAAGCCACAGAGGCTGAGAGGGCTGGAGAGAAGAGAACAGATGTACCAACTAGAGGCAGTGTGGCCCAGAAGAGGAGCCCTTGTTACTGACAGCTCCCGGCTCCTGGGGGAGGCAGCACAGCTCCTGTAGCAACTGAATGCCATGAGGCTCCCGTGAATGCTGACAGCCAGTCCCTTCCCTCCAGCCTCCTTTCCCCAGGTGTGGCCTGTAGAAGAGCAGCACCGTATCACCAAGAACAGTTTGAAGATGCAGAACCTCTTCCCCTACCCCAGAGCTGCAGCCGTGGGATGTGCATTTTAAAAAGATCTTGGGTGCTCTGAGTGCAGATGAAAAATGCTTTGGAGCCAGTTTCAGCCAGTGTGAAAGCACAGCCCTGCGGGGTCAGTGGCCCTGCCTGCAGTCCCCGCTACCCAGCCTTCCCGCTGGAGCCTCTCAGTGCTAGCCCCTCCGAAGCCATCCAGCCCAGTGCTAGGGTCCTGACACCTGACAAATCCAGCAAGGAGTGAATTAATCATAGCTGGCATCCAGACTTCTGCAGCCAACCGGCTCCTCCTCCTGGGAGGACGGTCTGCCCTTCCTCACCGAATCCGCCATGGCAGCCTGCTTGCCTGACTCCCCTCGCAGGACATTGCCTATCGCCCTTTTTCCACTGCAGGGGCTGTCTGCTAACCCTACAGGCCGTGGTTCCTACCTGCACTTAGCTTGCTGACTCGTACCCTAGATCCAGTTTCTGCTTCCACCATTTTTCCCAGCCTCTAGGACAAAGTAGCCCCCTGCTTGCTCGCCCATGGATTCTCGTGGGGCTTGGCTGTCAAAGGTTTTCTCCAGTGACGGAGCCAGACCCAAAACCAACCATAACCACACACAGTCCTCTCGGCCACCCATTGTCCCCCAAGCAAGAACCAAGAAATCCGACTCGTACTTCTCTGCCTGCATCAGAGGTTCCAAGATTGTCTGTGTAAGACACTGGACTGGTGTGACCCTTGTATGGGCAAGAACAGAAGACCACCATGCACACACTCATGCACACAAAGTACCCCCAGACAAAGTGCTCAGAGTACATGAGGAAGCAGAGCCTGCTCAGAAGATGCAAGGCTGGGCTTGATGGGTAGACCAGAATGAAAAGAGAAGAAAAGAGGCTGCAAATCATCATCTGCATCCTGGCACCTGGGAACCATGACCCATATATACATACATGCAAACATGGACAAGGTTCTTCCTACATAACTACAACCCTTTACATTCCATTGTTTTTACAGTCTATAAAGTATTCTGTGCCTTAGCTCCTTGAAGCCTTACAAGAACTCCAAGTCACACTAATGGTGTATTGAACAGGCAACATCATTCCCCTAAATGAGGAGCCAGGGCTCAGAGAGGTTTACCCAGGCTCACACCAGTACTGGTAGAGATGGTGCTTGGATAGAGGTTTCTTTGGCCTGGTCTGTGCTCTAATGCTTCAAACAGCCAGATTCCTTGGAAGCATTGTCTTTCCCTGTGTTACTTCTCTACCTCTTGTTAATAAACTCTGGTCATCATTCATCTTACCACAAAAACAGCTTTCAATATTACCAGTGACCTCTATCGTGGATTGACTTGTGCTCCTCAAAAAGATGTGTTCTGGTCCTAAGTCCAATACCTCTGAATGAGGCCTTAGTTGGAAACAGATGTTTGCAGACAAACCACCTGAACCTGAGGCCATGCTGAATTCAGATGGACCCTGGGTAACTGGTATCTCATTAAGAAGAGGGAAATTTAAACTGAGAATGGTACAACATGTCCATAACCCAAGCACTCTGGGAGCCTGAGATAGGGGAATCAAAAGTTGGAGCCCAGCCTGGACAACTTAGCAAGAATCTGTGTCAAAATTTAAAAAGGGGATAGGGATGTGTATTTCAGTGTGAAGGCTCTGAGCTCAATCACTAGGGTTTCATAAGGGAGAGGAATGTGGACACATACCCGGAGGCACATAGGAGAGGTGGCCAGGTCAAGATTGAGACAGAGCGTGGCGTGCTGCCTCTAGTGATGAGCAACAGGGATTGCTGCTGACCTCCAGGAGCTGAAGGAGACAGGGCAAAAAATCCTCCGCTAGACTTCAGCGACAGCATGGCCCTGTCGCCACCTTGATTTCAGACTTTGCCTCCACAATTGTGAAAGAATAAAGTTCTGTATAGCAAACTGTTGTGGCAACTCTGGAAAATGAATTCAACCTCCATGTTGCTGAATTTCATGGGCATTTTCCATTCCTCATATCATGTGAATCACAGGAATACACAGTGCTGCCCCACTCCTAATATATTCTCTCCCAGAAACTGTGCCTCACGTCGCCTGGCTTTTGTCCTCTGGCCACCTCCACGAGTCCCCTTGTTAGGCATGCCTTCCTCCCTCTAGCCATTACAAGTTGGAGTTCATTAAGCCTAATCCATCCTGAGTTCCCTTGGTTTTCTCTCTGTACGCCTAAGCAACTCACTGTATCCATCACCGGTCTATCCATCACTTCCTCCCAGAGCCAGAGTCTGGCCCTCTCCTTTGAGCGCCAGAAGTTCAAGTCCAGCTGCCTCAATGTCCCCTCAAAAGCTCATCAAATTTAGTGTGCCTGAAGCAGGAGCGTGTGGCGGTAACCTAGGAGTCATTCATGATGTGTTCTTCTCCCTCGCCCTCTGTCCAAACCTTTTCCAGATCTTTACTCTAAAACCACTTTTTCCTTTTAAACTGCTCCTTTTCCGTCCATTTTCACAGCTCCATGTGTCTCCTAGCTCTTGGCGTCACTCGCCTAGACTCTGTCACCACTGTTTCCTTCTGCTTTCTTCATCCCCCTTGCTCTGCCCACAAAATACAAACATTACAGTATCTCTGCCCTGCCTGAACTCTTCAATAGCTTCCCATCGTTTTTAAGGCAATGCCAACATCCTTAAAGCAACCTTGACACTCTTCAGAGTGGGATCCCTTACCAGTTTGGACAAGTTACCTTACCACTCTGTCTCCATTTCTGCTATAAGAGGGAAATAAGAGCTGTGCTTATCTTTTAAGTTCATAGAAAGAACACATGAATTATTACATATGAAGTAATTAGTTTGGCACCCAGATCATACTAAACCGTCAGTAAGATTAACGTTATTACCACAACTGTTAGTGATATTTTTACCTCACCCTGCAACATGTTCTCCCCTTGCCCCCCTCACCCAGACATGCTAACCTTCTTTCCTACCCTTGATCATGCTCTGTCTCCATGCCTCCACCTGCCACAGGGCCTTATCACACACTCAGCATATTTTTTTCACACTTTCCACTACTTGGCTGAGTTACCTCTCACTCAGCTTGTAGATCTCAGCTGAAGTGACCTCTCTTCAGAACAGCTTTCCCTGACCCTCTAGGCTGAAATTAGACTCACAGTCATAACAACATGTTCTTTTCTCTACATTTACCACTGTTGTAATTATACTTGCATTCAAATGATCATTTCATTAACACACTCTGTCCACTAAGCTGAAAGCTTTGTGAACACAGGGCGTGTGCCCACTGCTTTTGCTATTTATTGCCAATGTCTATCATGGTGGCCCTCACTGAAGCCTAAAGAATATTTATTGACCATCCAAGGAATGCTCTGTCTACCTGGCTCCCTTCTTCCAGTGAACCTTGTGTTCTCTATTTCGTCCTCAGGCTGGTGGTGCGAAAATTGCCACAAAAATGAACAAGATAAACAAATGAGATGATGCCTTCACAAGTAACACTGCCCTGTTCCAAGCAATAGAGAGGTAAATGTTTTCTGTTCTTCTCTTTCTCTCTGGGTAACCCATTCCAGAGGCACTAAAATCATCTATCATGCTGTTTATCACAACACATCCAGATGCTCAGAGCCATAAAGCCACTCACAATACACAGGCATCCGATTCTGGAAGATGCTCACAATTCAGCCACCCCGGGGGATGCTTCAGAAGAAGAGAGACCCCCATCTGTCTGGGAAGGGGACCTGCTGTCTGCAGGCTCCCTTCCATCCCAGCGGCATATGTCATGGGACCTCCATTAGGAGCTCGCAGGTAGCAGACCCTGAAGTGGAGCCTGTCCAATCAGGCTGACAGCAAGTCCTGCATTTGTTCAGGGTATTAGAAAATGCTAAGCTCTGGCTGATTTTCTAAGAGAATCTCTAGTTTAAAATAAATAGTGTTCTTCCTCCTGCAGTCAAATAAAATCAAACTTTGCAGAAAAAAGGTTTCCACTGAGAACAAAACCAAGATCCAAAAAGAAAAGAGGTTTCCACCTCGTGGATCAATGAACCACGCCTAACAAGATGAAGTTTCAGAGGAATTAGTTTAAGGTTCGCCACTTGGGTCTAAAAAGCTAGTTGAAAGCAGTACAAGGTGGTACAGATGAGTTTTTCACCCAGTGTGGAAAAGATTCAGGGGTTTGGGTTTTGACTCTGTGTTCAGTAGGAGTTGTCAGTGTGACCTGGCTGCCAAAATGGGTTAAGCAGCATCAGTGGAAAAATGGGGCTTAGGAAAGCAGAAACAACCATTCTGCTTCCTCAGTGTTGATCAGAGCACACCCAAGATATTGCTGTCAGTACAGAGCGTGGAGTGTGATTGTTAGGAAAAACTGTCAGGCTGAACAACGTCGTTAGCTTTCTCAGGCAGGTAAGGAGAGGCCATTTCTGGGAAGATTCACAGACTAAGTAACTGCCCCGGGATCAACAAACTAGGCCATCTGACCCAGGGAGCTGGTGCCACACAAGAGACAAACTAGCAGCATTCAAAACTTTGAACGGACTGGGAAGAAACTCAGCCTTCTATGGAACCCAGGTGAATCCCCTAAGGAAACTTACAGGCCTAAGTAGGTTTGGGCTCAAAGTAAAAACTGTAGATGTTAGTGGTGTTTTGTCTTTTATTTTTTAAATTATCCAAATAATACATGCAAGCTTCAAAGTTAAAATCCAAGCAATTTTCACATATATGAACAAAAAGTTAAAGTTCCCCATTTAACTACCCCACATCCATATTTCATACTCCCTCCCATAAAGAACCACACTTAAGTTTAATGTGTATCTGGGTGTGCTTTCAAGCCCTTTTGAAGTGCATTTATACACACATAGTGGGTTTTTGGGGTCCCCTGGTCACTGAAATCATAGTTTGGGGAAAGCTTGCAGACCAGAGTAACCCTGACAGCTTGCTCTAAGGAGATTTAGAGATAGAGTTCTTAAACAGGAAATTCTAGCACTGACTGGATCATTAGGTTTCTCAGACTTCAGCTTAAAGAAGAATCATGTATAGGACTTTTGGAAAATTCAGATTCCCAATGCCCAATTCAAAGGATCCAACATACTCGATGTTAGGAGTTCTGAGCCTCCATCTTCCACAAGCAACCTAAAGCAATGAATCGTCAGGGGCCACACATCAGAAACACTGCCCCAGATGGTTAGAGCACTGGACCTTAGGAGTCTCTCCAGCATCTCCCTGGCCCTTAGCTTAGACTGGATGGAACCGAAAAGTCCTTTTTTAAGATCCCAAATCTCACCAACTGGCTTTCTTTGTCTATGTTTTCTAGTTTTGTGAAGCAGAATGCCATGTACTTGCCTCATTCTTGAAAGTGGAAGAATTCTTCCAAAGGGCTCATCCAGCCCAGACATCCTGAGAGGAGCACACCAACTCAGGCTGTACAGTCTGCCTCCCCATCCCATCCCTATGCCCAATGGAAGATTTTTGAGAAAACAAAGACTTCTCTGCCCCAAGGTGCTGGAGAGTAGCAGATCAGGCTGAGACCTGGTGAAGGACAAGTTTCTATACAGAGATTCATCCCTGCACATGATTTTGGTTTCTCCATAAACACAAGCAAGTGAAGGTTAGAAATGTGTGGGCAGTTTTAGCAGTCACAGTGACATATGACAAAGCCTACAGTTTGACAGTGCCACACCCAAAATGTCAGAAGTACTTTTCCAACCATGGACTTTCCCCGATTAACTGTGCCACCAGTGTCAGTGTGAAGCAAAACCCTTGATCTTTGGCTTATGCTAACCACATTGACTTCTGCTCTAAAGCAATGAGATCTAAAGTAATAGGGAACAGTAAAAAAAAAAAAAAAAAAAAAAAAAAAGATTCCAGCAGAAATTTAGCTCATCAACAAAGTTCCAGGCCAATCCCCTACTAATCCACCCTCCCGGATCTGATAAATCTTCCTGAGCCCAGGGTTTGTGCTGCTAATGAGATACCTCCTTCAGAACATTGCACAAGATGCTTGTTTCAAGGATATCTCTGGAACACTTGAGCACAAAAAGGCCTTTCCTCACCTCAAGGTGCTCTTGGCTGGTTCAACAGGAGTGTTATGCACAGAAGGATCATGTCCTCAAATGGTGGAGACCGTTTCCTATCTCAGCTGACAAATGTCATTTATCATTTGAGACAGAGATTGGCTATTGGGGCCTCTGGCTGGTGAAAGCTGTTGAATATTTTTTTCAGGATGGCTTAGCAGAAACTTGGCAAACTGACATGTTTTCTGGAGCTGTGGATTTAAAGGCACAGTTTTCCTCTGAAGGAAGTCAGACTTTACCAGATGACCCAAACACATGGTTCAGTTCAACAACACGTGCACTTAACTCATTCCCTGTCTCTTCTTCAGGTGCTTTGCCTATAGGGTCTCACCTCACCTAGTGCTAAACCTCCTGAGACATGGCCACCAAGCTTCTTCATGGTTTCATATCTGTCACAGCACCTAGGAGAGAGCTGGACTCATGCAGTACCCACTATAAGTGCACCCACTAAGTGATCGCTGCTGTTACCAAACACGTCTATATTGCTTCCTCACCCATCTAACTTACTGTGTTCAGACATAAGTTTGTCTTTTCCTCCATGCCTATGCTTTTCCTTTTGTACTGCAGCACATGATTGAAGATCTCCCTCAAAACGATTTTCCTTAAGTCCTAACCTTTCTGTTACTGTATCTATTATCCCTGGATTTAAATGCAGGAACAGCTTAGAAGGATCTTAGAAGGATGCATCTGCTCACGTGTGTGTGTGTGTGTGTGTGTGTGTTGTCATTTCAACTGGTCTACTAGTTTTTTGAGAGTGGACATCACATTTTTCCAAAGTCTTCAAATCCTCTACTGAAACTTTAGGCATGCTAGATTTTTAACAGGTGCTCCTCAATGAGTGAAAAGAACAAAGAGAATGACAAATAAATGCTTCTCCTTCATAAAATACTCTTGAATCAAACTGTAGTTTGTAATCTGAAAATCATTTTTCAGTGCTTAATTTCCCTTCATGTAGATTATCTCTCACCAAAGTGATAGCCCTGTGAACGGGTACTTTCTTACTGCAGAGGTGGGGACATACTCAGAGAGACTGTCTTCCCCAAGAATATGTCACTAACAACCAGCTGAACCAGGATTCAGATGTAGGTGTTCTACATTTAATTCCAATAATCTTCCCACAAAGATAGACTATCTCAGTGATCCATATTAATAGCCAAAGGATCTGATTTTTTCCCATTACTACATTCATGTGCCTCAAAAGTACAACTTTCACTTGCTTGTAGACTGTATTCAGTTAATAATAATGCTCTGAGTGACTAATTTAGAATTTATTATTTTGAACCATGAACAACCAAATATATTTCATTATTTAAGATAGTGAGTTATATACTTACCTAATCAGTACTTTAAGATTTGTTTGTCAGTTTTTCGGTAGCAGCCTTCCAATACTGACTCTCCCCTGGGCTTTCCAAATCCTTACATGTTATGGATACTCTGCTTGCACTTGGGGACCTTAAAGCTCTCCACTTTAATTCATTTACATAATCTTCCTGGGACAGAAACACAGCACAACAATAACAGTACACATTTGTTGAGCACATACTCTGATCCAAGTATTACACAAACCCTTTTACAAGCATTATTTTACTTTTCACAGGAAGGTGAGTACCATTAATATTGCCTTTAAAGAAGAGAAACTCAGGTTTCTAAAATGGTAAGACACATTCTCAAGGTTATTTAATGCATAAATGCAGAATCAGGACTCAAATTCTGAGTTATTTGACTTCACAGCCACTAATTAGCAGCCACTTTATTGTAATGACCCTACCGGAAGCCAGGGGATATGGATTCTGCGTGAGTTTTGCCACTAACTGCATGACTTCAGGGAAGGTGGGACTCAGAAGAGATGACATTTGAGCTTTGAAGGTGAACAGGCATTTATAACAGATAAAACTCCCTGAGCAGGCAGCAGGTGCCCCTCCATGGCTTCCAGGGACATGAAAAGTCAAATCACTAAGGTTGCCAAAGACACCAAGGCTCCACGAAGGTCTACCCTTGGGTAACAGCAAGAGATTGGTAATAGCCCGTAGGGAGCCACTCCCCAAAATGTGTTCTGGATATACTTGGAAGGTGTACAGGAACTAAGGAGACATCTCAAACCCTTAAGAGTAACAATCTGACAAATTTCAGGGCATCCTTAAATATTATCAGGTTTCCAAAGTCCCAGAAACAGAATAATGACCTGGTGACTTAACTCCATAGAGCAAAGTCCCCATCAGAAAAAGCAGAGTTGAGCTGATGATGCCTTACCTATCCCACTAATGACATCTTCTTCCTTTGGAGAACATTTTCCTCTGGTTTATTTCTATTGAGCTGCCAATCACAGGCCTTCTCCAGGACATCTAGACCATGAACTTTGATGAGCAGGGAAACCAAGCAGTTATAGCTGTTAACCATCAATCACACTCTAGAGGGATCACCCAGTTGCTGAGGCACTGAGACTTGCTCTGATTTCTACCCTACCCAAAGCCCAGATGCTCAGTGCAAGCCATTTGGAAACTTCCAAAGATGCATTCTTGCTTAAATTAGTTGAAAATTGTTGTCATTGAATAATTCACTCATTTATAAAGGAAATGTGAGCCTGGTAGGAATAGTCTGTATGGTCTTGGGCTGGTCCAAGATCAAGTCCCATATGTCACTACTTGGAAGTAATATCTTGGTGGTATATCTTGCCAAACTCAAGATTTTGGGGACATTTCCAAACTCAGCAAGAACTAATGGCATATCTCCTACATGCAGTTACCATCTTGTTAGAAAACTCCATTCCAACATTGGCAAAACAGAAGTACCACTTCCTCTCTTATGCAGTGGCATTCCTCCCTCTCCACTATCTTTACACTCTCTCCAACCCTCTCCTCCTACTCCATCAAATATTACAACCTGAGCACAAGGGATCAAGATGCTTTTTCCTAGGATGGGGATGTAGTTCAGTGCAGAGTACTTGCCTATCAGCATGAAGACTAAAGAAAGCTGTATAGTATGTTCATTTTTGCAACCCTGAAAAATAGATGAAATACTCACCATTTTATCCATGGTATCTGAGCCAAAGAAACATAACTATTCAGCAGTTTGCACAGCTGGTGGTAGCCAAAGTCCAGCTGGACAATTTTTGCTACATGTATCAGGCACATCTCTGCACCTGCCCAGTCTCCCCTGCCTACCAGACCCAGCACCTCTTGCCTCACCCCAGTCATTCCCTTGATAAATCATTTCCTAAAACCTGAGTAGTGCTTCAAGATCAACCAGCCACACATCCTGTGTCCAGGATCCCCAGGTTCGATAATTCATTAGAGGATTCAGAGGACTCAACAGCTGTGACTTAAAGCAATAAGATACAGAACAAAGTCAGCAAAGATAAAAGGTACAAAGAGCAAAGTCTGGAGGAAGTCGGGCATACGCTTCTAAAAGTCCTTGCCTACGTAGAGTCCCCTGGGACTGGCTCACCTCCTCTAACAATAGATGGTAACAATACATGTGAAATGCTGTCTACCAGAAAAATGCATTAGTGACTCAGGGCCAGGGAGGCTAGTATTAGGAACTGACCACATAGGTTACCTTCCCCTTGCCAACATGTATCAAAACGTCAGACTCCCAGAAGGAAATCAAGCTTTCAGCATACACCACATTGCACCAAAGGGACACTGAACCATTCTTACTAGGGAATGGTAGGCACCCTCTTGAAATTCAAGTTCCCAGGTGCCAGCTAATGGGAGGCAGGCAGGCAGGCTTTTTGCAGGAATCGCTGTATTTTACATATGCAGTCTGTGTGAACTATCCCATCATTGTACATGGGCTTATATTTTCTGAGTGGCTTTAAAGAGTCAGATAGGGCAGACAATAAATATATGAAAATTCTCTCCGCATGGGGTTAAATTTTGACCCATGGGCAGAGGAGGAGGTGGTATATCTTCTATTATGAGACATGGCTTTCCTGTCTGATCTGCCCAGAAATATCCTGCATGGTTGAAAACGTGTATCTGTTAAGCATCTGGCTATTTGTTGGGGTTTTTTTGCTGCAGTTGATGTGGGTGATGGTGGTGTGTGAGTTTGTGCACCCACAAACACCACTGTGAAGCAGTGACCAGCACCAGAACACACCACCTTCAGTTTTCTCCCTCTGTTTTTTCTTCCTTTACTTGTTCTGCCCTAAGATTACTACCTAAACCTTTCTTCAACCTCAATTCCTAGGAAACTTTAGGACACCAGACTCTGGCAGGGATATATTATCACAATGCCAATCACCCAGTTTCATCTCACTCTGGATGGATCGCCCAGTAGGCTCAAATGGTCTGGATGTCTACCTTAAAGAAAGGTGTTTTGTACAGACCTGTCCAACCCACAGCTTGCTTCCCACATTTTAAAAATGCTATAATAGGGCCTGGGATTTAGCTCAGCGGCCTAAGTACCTGCCTGGCAAGCACAAGGTCATGAGTTCGATTCCCAGTATCAACATAAATAAATAAATAAATAATAAATAAATAAATTGCTATAATAACAAATATAAAAAATAAAGGAACTTTTGCTACTTATATACATCAACTATACTTTATATGCAAGCCAACACAATTGAGTTAAGATAACTCAGTGTAGCCCAAGAAAGCCAAAGGATGGACATGCCTGTAAGAATTACTCATTTATATTGCAAATCACCAAACTTGGCTCAAATGCCTAGCTTTGTAATGACCTTGGGGAATAACAATGAATTGGGTAGTCATAGTCCCTCCCTTGAGGATCTTTCAGGCTTGCAATGGAGAAAATTGATTAACAAGGACGTCCAAGCTTTGAGGTAAGTGCTAAGATAAAGCCTGCCACAACCTCGGTGTGATAGGAGATCTAATTTTGTCCAAAGTTGAAGAACCCTCTTGAAGTAAATGCTGCTTACATCTGCTAAGATGTAAGATGAGCAGAAATTAGCCAAGAGAAAAGCTCGTGGGAGATATCTAAGCTGGAGACATGGATTTAGGAATCTTTCCATAGATAAGTAATTGGTGTCAGGGGAGAGGTTAAGATGGTGCAGGGAAGACTGTGCCTGGCATCGATCAGGCACTTAACCGTCTCTCCCTTCTCTGATCTCCCGAGGAAATCTCTGGACTGCCAAAAATTTCTCAGTGTCCATATTTATCTGGGTTAACATTTCATCTGCATGGGTTTATGTCTGCAGCCAGGTTGTGGTCATCTTGATGACAGAGGAACCAACCGTCCCTCTACCAGTGGGAACAAGGTAAGAGGGGGATATTTGATGGTCTGACTGCCCTGGAGAGGGAAAATTCCTTGAAGGTTTGTATACTTTTACTTCTTCATTCCACTCATAAGAAAAAGGCAAACAGCAATGAAAATTTTGCCAAAGCCTAAGATTTAGCATATTGTATTACAAGTGACCTGTTTCCCTCTTGTGTTAGTCACACAACACAATGTGTTGCTGTGACAGAATAGCTGAGAAAAGGTTTATTTTGGTTTATAGTCTCACAAGTACCACTGCATGGTCACCTGGCGCTACTTCCAGGCTTATGGCAGAGAGCAGGCTTATGGTGGAGTAAGAGGGAGAGAGGAAGGGGAGTGGCCAGGAAACAAGCTGCACCCCTCAAGGACACACCCCACATAACCTACGTCCTCCAGTGAGCCCCATCTCCTAACAGTTCCACCACCATCAGTGGCACCACCAGCTGGGTGTCAAATCTTCAACCTGCACTATATACAAACCGTAACGCTCATTAACCTCTAAAAGCCACACGACGGAAGGGCTTGGCTGTATATTGCACGCTCTCACATTCCCGGACCAGCACAGTGTCCTGGCACACAGCACGTACTCTTCACGTGTTTTATGAATAAAGGAATTCCTAAGAAGCTAGTTCACACAGAACTCAAGCCAGGAAGCATGTCGTGCAAGGCTGCCCAGTGGTGCGGCCATCAAGACTCTCCCTTCCTCATCTCATGCATGAAAGAGGTAGCTTTCGGAGGCTGATAATCCTCCTGTTTGCACACCAGGCACCACATTTACCCTTCCCTGGCTGCGGCTCCAAGTTGCAGAAGTGTGATGAGAAAGTACTTTAGTCCAAGCACAACATCTAACTCTGCCCGAAAACTTGACTAGCACTATTGATTTGTGTGGGGTTTTCAGATGGAATGAGTGGCTGATTTTCTCCAAATGGCACATTTCATTCATGATGCATGATTGTAATCGTGGCTGCCTGAAGCCTGCAGTTCTCGGCTCGGCAAAAAGCAAAAAAAGAAATGGCTATTTTCTAGAGTGAATACACTGAAAGGGCAAGAAATCCATATTCATTTTTCTTGCCTCTCGGCTGGACTCTATATTTTGTAGGCAGGTGGAACAAAAATCTTTAAATATCATGCTGATCCAGGAAATGCTTGGCAGTATTTAAAGAGCTCTGTGTGCCCGCCTCGTGGCCCTCTGTGTTCACAGGCTGACCTCACGTCACCAGGCTGGACAGCCACTGCTGCTGTTACTGCGTAACCGCTCCAGACCCCGGGTCCAGATTAACTGGCACATGACCTTTACAAAGTACTGTAGTTTATAGGAATGCTGAATTTTTCAACAGCTTGGGAGGACTGGCACTAGTAGGAAGGAAGGCATGGGAAATGACTCTGGGCCATTTAAGCCTCCAAGGGGGAAAATGAACTGGCTTCGACTTTGACTTTAATTATGTCCATTGCCCTCAGAGGCGCATAAGAAAGACAATGGACTGATACCATTAATAACGACTCTGCTGCCCTCGCCCGCAATAAATAACTAGAAGGTATTCAGAATAGTTAGCTTCTTCCTCCTGCCTCCTCCAACACCGATTTAATTTTGCCTTGGCAGATGGTTGGAAATCCCTGAGCCCCCCACTCCCTTGACCTCCTGCAGATGTTGAACTCCAGATGAAGTGGGACCAAGGACTGCCAGGACAAGGCCAGAAAGAGCCTTAATGTGCCATGTCAAGGCAAGCCGTGGGGTGGCCCGCTAACTGCATTTTTATGATTGTCATTTGCAGGCTCTGATTTGGCTGCTCTTAAAGAGTGATGTCAGCAATTGTAGAGGGCCTCAAAGGGGACTGAGGCGAGTGAAGGTGAAGTGGTATAGGGAGGCAGGTCAAATGGCGATGAATAGACGACCGTGAGGAGGTGCAAACGGCCATCCTTAGGGACGCCATGACAAACTAGACATTGATGTATTGTCCTCTCTGTGATCCTCCAACAGGCCATTATGGCTCCCCTAATGAGATTATCATGCATTTCTCCTTATACTGCTATTAAAATCTTGTCTACATCTGCTGAAGTTTTCCTGGGGAGGGGCATGAGGGGTCAGCCAGAGAAAAGACACTCAGTATTTTGCTCTCTTCAGCATGATATGGCAGAAAGAGCTCTGATTGGACCTGAAAGCAGCAGACAGATCTTCCAAAGGAGCAAAGGGTGGGAGGTGGGGCTGGTCTAGAGGAATGTGGGAGGGGAGGGTCAGCAGAAGCCTTGACAAAGGACACTCCTGATCAAAGGGCCTGCTTGGGATGGCCAACAAAGTGCCACTTGTCCCATCACTTCTTTCTTACTCCAGATGGCAAAATAACACGCTCTGTGATTTTCCTTCACTCAAAAATCTCTGGATGTCAAAGTGTGGGTGGTGACCCAGCCTATTCCATTTAAAGCTGCTCTATGCGGTGCAAATACTTCATTTTTTACTACTAGATGGGGAAAGTTTGGAAGAAAAAGCACCCAGCCACATTATGATTCATTTCCATACAGGCCACAGGATTTAAAAACACTCAAGGGACCATGAGGGTGCTAGGGGAGAGTGAGAGCACCGCACGAAGACATTCACAGACTTTAGGAAAAACCTGCTTTTCAGTCTAAACTACACCCTTTCACAAGACTCCATTGCCAAAGGCCTTGCCTGAGACTCTGCCATGACGAAGCCATTTGTGCTCTCCAGTTCAGCTCTGAGATGTGTGACATTTACTGTCAGCTTCCTGGGAACAGATCTCCATGTGCACAGTTGGTTTGAGATAAAAAGCATTTATTTTTATGATTTTTCCCAACTGCAACAACCAACCACCACAAAAATGCATTTAAATATAAGCAGACTGACTCAGGATTGGTATAAAACATCGCCAAAGCAGAGTTTGTGATGAATATATCAGGTGCCTAGAAATAGCTCTGCGAGAGGTTATGCAAAGAAAGCCCTCTCTGCTCTAATGAGACAAGTTGCAATGGGTGAATACATTTCAGTACACAATCCTTCAGTGTCTGGTTTGTTTTAGAAAAACAGCAACCCTTTTCCCCTTTTCCAGGCCAAATACAACACAATAGAGCAAAGCCACATGAATCTATTATGTCTTATAGGGCTTTTAGCAGGAGTATGACTGTTTAACCAGGCAGTGACACGAGAAGAATTACTATTAGACACTCCAGATGAAAGTAGAGGTTTTATTGATTCCCCACACTGGCCTGCCTTTTTATCTTTGATTGAATGGCTTTCATGAATCCAAAAAGGTAACACTCTTGCATTGAAAGCAGCAGCAGGCAGTCCAACCCAGACTGAAACCATCTGTCAGTCTAAAAGATGAAGGTACTTCCCAAAGTACCATCTATCCATCCCTCTCCCCCAGGACCATCCATCGCCTACCCTGGTAGAGGACCCAGCCCTTCTGTCTTACAGCTCCTAAAGTCGGCTAAATCTTGACAAAGGGTTTAGTGACGAGATAAGCAAAACACACCTTTGTATAATTAGGACACTAATTGCACCCTGAGACAGAGTAATTATGTCCCCCCTTTTAGGAAAGCAGTTAGTTCTGCACATTTCCACTCTCCAGGTTTTTGTGATCATTATTTTTTATTGTTGCTGGGGTCTCATTTAGAAAACGATCGGATTTGTCTCTCTGTTTACTAAATATCAAACACGATGTACAAACATCTTTCAATTAGGTGTTCAGCGAAGAACCCACCCTCCCCCTCTCTATTTTAAACAGGACTCATTTGCATTCATGGGCAAATTAGAATGCAGAAAAGCGTATGAGCAATGTGCAGGTTTACACTTCAGTGAATATTCATAAAGTACTGATTCTCCTTGCAACCATTTTCCTGCAAATGGCCCTCCCACTATGTGCGCTGTGTTTGTCATTCAGAGGCCTTTTCATTTGTTGTAAAGTGGCAGGTTTGGAGACAACACAAATGTATTTGGGCAGGCCTTGTGAGAGCCGGAGCTGAAAGGAAATGGTATTTGTGTTTCATGCCACAACCGAGCACAGTGAATCCTCACAATTGATAACATTGCCTCTCAGTGCCAGGTATAAGGGAAATAATCCAAAGTGACAAACGGATCATGAGGGAACTAAAGGAAAGACAAGTTCTTGTTCTGCAGCACAAGCACTGTTCTCGAAACTTCTAGCAGCACAAGATCCTTAGCATGCACTATTCTAGAAGTAGGGAATCTCCCATGCATCCTTGGGCCCTGTCTTCTCCAAGTCGTGGTCATCATGGTGGCATCATTTACATAATTTGAGCTTTATAAATAAAACCCAATTCCAATTGTATTGTGGTGATCAGATAAAATATAAAGTAATTGCACAACCCGCCTCCAAATCAAATAAGATCTTTGCAATTCCAGAAAACGCAGGAATCAATAAGCAGAATTAAAGGTAGAAGCTCTATTGCAATCATCTGTACTCTGGGAAAGAAGCATATTTTTTAACTAGAGCTGTATTCCCAATCCCATAAATCCCTGCACTTAAGGGGAGGAGTCAGTGGCAAGAACAACAGGATGGGGTTGGGGACAGACTATGGGGATAAAAGCAAGACCCCATAAGAAGAATAGGGTCCTGGGCCCTAGGAGCACAGAGTGTCAGGCCACTGAACACATCCTTCTGTGTTCTAGAAGGGGGTGCTAAGCAAAAGCTTGCACAAATGTGATGCTGGCTGTGACCCTTGTAACAGCCTCCAGAAAGAATAGAGGAAAACAGCTAAAATTAAAAATTAGAGTGGGAGGAATCCAGAGAACCAAAGACCCCTGAGACACTGAGAATGTCATGGAGCTTCTGCTCGACTGCCTCTTGGCTCTCATGGGCAGTTGTCGGTCCAGAGTTGTCGGTCCACATGATAGCACCCTGGATAGAGTCCATGGCCTGCAGTCAGTGACCTGGCTACTCTGCGTGTGGTGGGGGGGGGAACCACTTAATGTGTTTTGCAGACCCACACTGGCCAATCAGTCAACCAGACTTACATCTTGGGGGTGAATCCCTGTAGGCTGCGCAAAGACTCCCACATGACCTACTACCAGATCCCCAAAGAGGAAACAGTCACTGCTAAAGGTTTTTACCAATGGACCAAGGCCACCTTCTCCTACTGCTCAGATCTCAGGGATGGCCTGAACTGGATGGATAATGCTTCCTGAACTGGTGACCCTGGATGTGCAGAGCAGCTCTCGGGGTTTGCCAGTGCTGTGCTGAGAGTCACACTGTTGGCACGGGGTGAGGAATAGAGAAGGAGAAAGGAAACACAGACATTGAAATATGAGCCACAGAGAAAAACCTGCAAACTCAGAACCCTGCAGATCCCAACTTGGGAGAGGACAAAGAGAGCCAATTGGGCTGGAATTTGTCCTTGCAGATATTCACATACCACCAGGGAACAGGGGCGTGAGATCATTTTGGAAAAATGGGACCCAGAGATATTTTCTCTCTAACATTCATTTTCCTTCCAAAGCAACTAGGAGAAATAAGATGGCATTGGGGTAACTGGATGCTGTTCTATAAAGCTGGGGTGGGCACAGTGATGTAGATGTGTCCTGGGCTGTGGTGACCTGTTCTGCGGCCCCTCGTGGGCTTGTTGCTGATGGTCTGGGGTATTTTCCTAACTCTAATCCTCATTCCAACTTGAGCCCAGCCCAGAATCTATGGTCGGCAAGCTTCATGATAACCCCACTCTCAACTTCCCCTACTTGGTCCCCCTCCAGCCTTTTAGCCACTCCTTGGACTGCACCCTGTCTCTGTGCCAGCTCCTCTGCTGTTCAACACACTGGAAACCCCAGCCCTTACCTGAGCTAAGCAACACTCCGGAGAGGCCACCTGTGCCTGCTGTACTTTCTTGGAGTCCTCAAAGTGGCTAATGCCTCTCTTCTGCACATCCCAGCATCTTGCTCCCACCAAGAGGTTGTTTGACTCCTTTGTCCTGAAAATCTCTTTTCTGCACCATCTCTCCCTCCCTTCTCTCTCTCTCTCTCTCTCTCTCTCTCTCTCTCTCTCTCTCTCTAAGGCTGTGTCCTGCCTCCTTCCCCCTCTTATGGCTACTCAGTCCCTCACCTACTCCTACATTCAACTTTCCAGCTTCTGCCAGCTCTTGACCAACTCAGCCTACACTCAGATTGTAGCATCCTGCTACCTGTTCAAGTCCTTTTTCATAGTCCTCATTTTCCTTCCTTTCCAAGTATGTTGAAAGAAGTACAGACTTCTGTTGCCTCACCAATCCATCTCTTTTATTCCTTATCTTCTGGCTGTTTTCCTTGTCTCACAGGAATGACCTCCTATACCCCACAGACAAAACCTTCCTTGCTGTTCACCTGCTGACTTCCACAGAAGATGTGACCTATGCGCCATTCTCTCCTTCTTCAGATCCTGTTGGTTTTCCTGCGGTGGCACCAACCTGGGTGTCATACCACCTCTCTTGATTACTCCCGTCTTCACCGCTTACATTGATGTCTCTTCCTCATTCCCTAAATCTGAGTGGCCCTTTCTAGTGGCCAAGCCCTTTGCCCCTCCTCTTTGCAGTAGCGTAATCATCCATCTCTGTACCTCTCTCCTCTGACTGAAGCCCCAGACCCATGTTTGCAGTCTCTTCCTGGACACTCTCACCTCGGTGGCAGCCATCTCCATCCAGAATGACAGCCCAGCTTTCTTTCAACATAATTCCTTCTGTTTAGATGTAAGGCAATGGCCTAAACACTGAAAAGAAAAAGATGAATAAGATCCAAAGCTTGCCCACGAGGCCTTCGTAATCTAAAGGAAGGGATACATATAATAGGACATTTGTAGAACAACATGGAAATACAGAGCTAGCCACAAGACACCATAAGCGTATTGAATTCGCTCAAGAGAGAAACCCAGCTTAGCCTGGGAAGGAAGGAGTCTGGCAGCCTTTTGGGAAGACAAAATGCCTTAATTGATTCCTAGAGAATAAGCATGAAGTTGTGACTATGAGAAATTCTGAGAGCATGTTATCAGAAACGTTAATATCTTATAAACTGATTATCTGTTGGCAGCAACCAAAAGAAGTTGAGGATGACACCCAAGATTCTAGTGCCTCCAATGTCCTGGGTACCTAGAACTCAAAACCTCAAACTTGGCTTCTTCTTCCCCAGTGTATTCAGTTAACAGTTCAAGAAATTATACCATTACACTGTCTCAAAAGTCATCCTTACTTGCCTGCCCTGGTGCCACCCTCTTAGCTCAAGCCGCCTCTGTGTGCTTGCCTGGTTTTCACTCTTCATCAATCTAACCCTATGCTGCTGCCTCAGTAGGCTCCTCAGGAGTAAAGCTCCTTCCTGCTAACCCTTTTATCCTTGGTCAGAAATACTCAGTGCCGCCCTTCACTCCTTGTCAGTCAAGGCCCTCTACAATGTTGTCCTAACCGTCTCTGTTCATTCTCTCTTTCTGTCTCTCTCTCTGTCTCCCTCTCTCTCTATTTCTTTCCAGATTCAGAACTTAATCCATCTGCAAAGCTTCTTCTGCCATTTGCCATCTAGGACACGTAACCACAGGTTCTGGGGACACATGTAGATGTCTGTGAGGATGAGAGAGGATTGTTCTCTCACGGGGAAGGGTGAAGGGGTGAAGAAAGAAAGAGAAAGCAGGAGAGATTCTATCCAGGTTTCAGGACTCCTCCTCCACAATGCACTTCTCAACTGGATCTTCTCTTGTCTAACTCTGAGCTCCTGGCACCATTTGCTTCTCTCTTGTGACTTTCCCTTCTCTCTTAGCACATCCAAAGCCCTCTGGGGCAGGAAATGTCCATTTCTCATTTTCCTCTGCAGCTACTCAAAGTTCTTTGTACATAGCTGGGCTTGATCATAATTGGGAAATAGGATTAAACTGCTGCAAACCTGGTTTCTCCGCCTGAGTCTGCCTTTGTGGCCTAGGCTGACAGCCTTAAGATTAACTACCTAATGAATAAAGTTGCTAAGTTTGGTCCAGCTGTGTCATCAGAGTGTGCTTGGGTTTGCTTTGCCAAATGCAAATGATTGCCCATCACCTGCGTTTTACAAACTGGACTGGCTAAGAGCTGCAGCTGCAGAGGCAGTCAGCAAGCCAGTGACTTGGGCTCACCTGCCTTGAGTGACATAAGACAAAATGACTGCAAAGCTGCCAGCAACAGGGCTGTGGAGGCCCGAAGCAAGGCTCTCACCATCACCTGCTCCGTTCCAGATGGCCTCTGTCACCCCTGCTCCCACCACTCTGATGTACAGTGGTGGAGACGCATTAATAAAGACACAGTTACACATGCTCCAAGGGTTTTTGATGTCTTTCTCATTAGTGAATCCAGAATACACACAATTTCAGAAACATCAGATCAAATATGAACACTCAAGAGGAGCCTTTGCCACACTATGAGGTTGCAGGTGCTTGATTTGAGGTCCAATAATCAGTCCTTGGAGGGAGCCCCAGGGCTGGCAGCTGGCCAGTAGGGCTAATGTCTTTGGATGAAGCTAGCCGGAAATCCCACAACAGGCAGGAAGTCATGATGAAGACGCTCCAGTGCAGTCCCTTTGACACTGAGCACAGCTCCAGAGCAGAGGACCAAAGGACCCTGCTGCTGACCTCCAGCTGGTCCCGTCTACACCCTCTCATGATCTCTCTCCTCAGCCTCTGGGCAGGGTAGAGTGCCATCACCTGGGGCCCCAGGACCCTCTTCATTGGATCTCGGTCCCCTGAGGATGAAAAGAGAAACGAGATTTCAGTGTAGTGGTACTGTGAGGCTCTTCTAAAAGAAAAACACTTCATATATTTGAGATTTGTTCATTCATTTATTTAGCAGATAGGCACTGAATGCTTACTGAGCCAGGTGCTCTTCTGGATGGAGAGGAACACTGGTGCACAAACAGAAACAAAGTCCTGCCCTCGTGGACAGGCAGCTGAAATAAAATGGGTAAATAAGGAAAATAGGTGGCATACAAGACAGCAATAAGAGCTCAAGAGAAAAGTTATACATAAAAGGTCATAAGAAGGAAGGAAAGAGCTGCAGAGCTGAAGGGGCATGGCGGGGTACTGACAGACTCTATTAATTAATGCAAAAGAAAGCTTTTAGAATCAACACTAATCCGCTTGACTTTCCAAGTCCCTGAGTCCTGCTGCTCCCAAGATTTTACCTTCCAGCTTTTGCTTTTCTTCCCAGTTTCATGGCTGCTCCACTGTTTCGACTGCCTGGGAGATGGCTCATCTGGGTTTCAGGAACTGCAACCACACACACAGGCTGAGCTGTTGAAGAAAACCATAGCACGTTTTCTGAGGATGATTCCTACTATCAGAGGAGTCAGGAAATAGCTGGCAATGCCTTTGCATAATCCATTTAGGCCCAAAGCAAAAGAAAGCTCAATGCATAAAATGCTCACCACAACACCCAAAAACCAGGAGACAACTAGGGCTCATCAAGGTGAATATGTGAAATAGGCAACTTTTCATAAAATTATGAAGTCACTACTTTATGTCACTTATGACATTTTGAGCCAGATAATTTTTTGTGGTGGTCATTGCCCGGTACATTACACAAAGAGGGATCAAAAGATACAGTGACTATTTAAATAAAAAAAAAATTACTACAGTAAAACATACATTTTCCTCAATTATTCTTAAAATATTCCCCCTTGTTTTGAACACATTGATCCCATAATTCGTGCCACTTTGTAATGAAATTCTGGAAGTTCTCTTTTGTGAATGCTTTTTAGTTGTGCTGTTGCAGTTACTTTGATGTTCTAAATCCATTCAAAATGTTTATGGCAATTTCTGTCAAATAAAAACTTTATGGTGTGTCTTCATCCAATTTAGTCACTGATTCTGGCAGCATGACCATAAAAGGTAAATGTTTGGAATAGATTCAGGGCGTTGAGGCCGCTACAACTACAGATACTCACAAAAGAGGACTCCAGGATGGCTTCAGAAAGTGGCAAGCATAACGAGACACGTATGTTCAAAGGGGAGGAGAGATTTCAAGGAGTATTTCAAGGCAATGTGTCTTTCAACATAATATTTGTTTTTAATGTATATTTACCTCATAAGCCGTGGGGCACCGTCCGCACTAGAGGTTGGCTGCTGCATCCCCTGTTCACCACAATTCAGAACGTCTGTAGACCCTGTTAACTGTTTCCTACAAGACAACATTCCTGCTAGTGAAGAGTCACTACACAATAAATATGAAGCTCTGCAGAAATACGAAAAATGAATAAAAATTACAAAAAGATGACAAAGAATTTCTCCTTAATGCACCAATTTGTTTCTACTACCTTACAAAAGCATGCAGTGAAATCACATCTTGTTGTATATTTAATTAATTTGGAAATGAGAAACAAGTGAAAACAGGATTGTTCTCAAAAATATGAATCAAACTAGAGAAAAATCATATTTTTATTATAGAAAAAACAAGCACATAACACAAGAAAATCCTAAATTATATTTAATCTTTAAATATAGTGAGATAAGAACATGAAAATCTAGAACAGTTTGATTTTCTGGGAAAGCAGGGCTGTAGTTCTCCTGCATTGGGGATGTCATTACAAAGCTATATAGAAAAATAATTACAGTTTTTATATCTCTTTCTGCAAGGAGTCTCTGTGGTGGCAGCAGTGATAGAGAGCTCTGTGTTTTGTGGGCATCAATGAGACTTTGTTCGTTACAGAATTCCATTCTTGAAACTCTGGAAACCTCACTCTCCTTCAAAAGCGACTTGCCAGGCAGCAGGAGGTACAGGGGTAAGTCTGCAGAAAAGGACTCACCACCCACCTTCAGCAAGATAAAATTCACACTGGACACAGCGATACATACCTGAAACCCCAGCCCTCGGCAAGTAGCAGGACTAAATTTGTAATCCAAACAAGGCAACGTAGCAACTTAGCTAACTTAACTAACTTAAATTTATGTATTTAAAAAATAAAACATTTTTAAAAGCTGAGGATGTAGTGTGACAGTCCTCAGTCCAATTCTAAGTACTGAAAAACAAATCTCACCCCTCAAGGTGACCCTATGGGGACTACATTGGAACACTGGGATCACATCTCCCTGGGCTCTCTAGCCAAAATCAATGTTTATTTCCTTTCATAAGTAACCCAAGTTACTCTTTCTCCTTATCTCTAGAATGAATCAAACAAACTCTTTACTAATGCCTGGGGTAACAAAATAGAAAATCATAAAACATACTAAAACTCTAGGTTACCTCACAAAATATTGCTTGCTGCTCATCAGTTGGCAGAGTACCATAATAATCACCTCCTGCATATCTCTCTGTCCCCTTAGCATGACAGCTACGCACCTCCACATCCCTCGTGCAGGGTATAATCATAGACATCAGAATTCTTCAGTCTAGCGAGTGGAGACAAAAGAAAAAGATTGAGTTCTCTCCATTCAAATGATTTTGTTTCTAAGCATCTATGTCTTTCCAAAATGGTAGCCGCCAAGAGTAATCTCACCATATGGACAAAATCATGCCTGCCAGGTGGAACTATCTGAGCCTCTCAGCCCCAGCAGAGTAGCCATGTCAGAACATCACATGACTCAGTAATCACAGGTAGCAGCAGGGTGTGGCTGCTCTGCAGCACACTGGAAAACAACCTGGCATTGTTTCTGTGCTCACAGTCCACTGGGTGTTATCACATCCTCTGGCACCTTACAGATGCTCACCACTCTCATTCCAACAGAATACCCAGCAGCAGTGAGTCACTATAGACCAGCAGTGAAACAGTGCTAGAAGGCAGGATGACATGGAGCATTCAGCACAGGGCTCACCATGACTATCCTGGAACCAAGCAGCTTGTGCTCTATCCTGCCCTCGGCCAGTTACTTAATATAATTTCACCTTTTGGTTGGCGTCTTGTTCTCAAGTGTGTAAAGTGGAACGGTGATAATTGCAGTGACAGCAATACGAGAGTTGTAGGCAACAATCAAACCATGCAAAGCCCTATAGTTTACAATTTAAATTCCGTTTTCACCAGACAACACCTTCCACTTTTGAGCCAACCCCACTGTATGATCTCATTTAAGCCATGGGCAGTTCCTGCACCCAGTTCCTTAGCTGCAAAATGAAGTGACATTCAATGCTTTCAATTGCCTTGAAGTAAATTTATAACAATCATGGTTAGACTCTACAATTAGCTCATACACTACCTAATCTAAAAGAATTCCTGTAAGAGGCCAGGGGTCTCAGTGGTGAATAACGCCCTACTTAGACATGAAGCTCACAGAGTGAGCTATCAGAAAAGACATGGAGAACAGGGAATTAAAAATACATTGCTTTTAAAAAATATATGTAGCTTTGTCTTCTAAGTACAAAGAGATTTCCAATACAATAGAGTTGGAACAACCTCCTTACTTGGTAGAGTTTTAATGCTTCTCTGTCTTGGATTTTCGTTTACCTTATCCATGCCTGTCCAAAATGTCTCCACAACTGCACATATCATCTGTCATTCTATGACACTGGACCTTGGGCCCCTCCTTATTTCAGAAAGAATCAATTTTGAGGAGGGAATTAAACTCATGTACACTGTAGTTGCAAAGACAGAAATCACAGCAGAATCACTCTAATTGTGAGTGCTTGTCACATATTCCTACCTCAGATCCCTCCCTGATTTTGGCCTTATATATAAATTCTGAGTAGTTTTAGCCTAAGCTTATCTGTCCTTGCACATAAAATCTAATAGCCATTTCTTCTGTCTGATGCTCAAACCCCTTTACCGCATTAGATGAGATAAGTCTTCCCTGTATCATATCACACGCATCTATGAGTGAGAGGCAAGTCATATGACTCCTTGTTTTGCTTTGGAATGCCAGAAGAAGAGCCACAGAAATGGCGAAGGCCACACTTTAACACACATCTCCATATCACTAAGAGTGAGGAAAAGAAGATTCTGCTTTGGCCTTCCCCAAGCAAACAAGCCCTGTGTAACTGCACAGTACAGCAAGAGACAGGCCCCCTCCTGCTGGTCTTCAATCATAATAACTCCCTGAGAGCTCCCAGAGAAAGTCTCAGCCCACCCTTTCATCTACTTCTCATCGCTTTGAGTTTATCTCTCACCCCATATCTAGTCCTTGGCTAAGTCTTTTTGGCCTTTCATGCTCACTTCTACTACCCAGGGTCGCGCCTGGACTATATGATCAATGAAAACTGCTTCAGCTTCAAAATTACTCGCTCCAGCATCTCACTTCAAGGTGAAACCACTGCTCTATCCAACCTGCTTGTTCATGGACTTCTGCAGGGCAACTTTTCAACCTCATTCAGTGCTTTTGTTTCTTTACTTCCTCCTCCTCTATCGCAGATCCATGGCCCTTCAGGGCAACAACCCTTTGTCAGAAACTTGCACTTCCTTGCCACTCTATTTTTATCACCCCCATTTTTAAAAGCCTCAGTATTCCTAAATGAATTGTTACTAGCATCTTAGGCAGGATAGCTTCTCCTGTGTAAAGCTGCTGTGCAAATCAGGGTGCTCAGCAGCATCACTGTACTTGGGTACTCAGGCTCAATATTATCCATGGTGCAGACCCTCAGCAAAGGCAGGCTGGGACTCAGGCAGGAGTTGATGCTGCTGTCTGTAGGTAGAACATCTTTCTCAGAGAAACCTGAGTTTTGCATTTAAAAGTCTTTCAACCCAATGGAGCCCAGCCAGGTTATCTGGGACCATCTTATTTACTTACAGTAAATGGATGATAAACTTGAATCACCTGTACGAAATGCTTTCACAAGGCCCTAGCTCAGTGTCACTTCTCAATCCACACTGTCTCCAACACCTATGAGTTCAATCCCCATCACTAGATGCTCAAATTCACATCTCCAGGTAAAACCTCACATCTAAGCTTCAGTCCCACATTTCCTTCTGCCTTTTCAGCACTAACTTAGATGTCTCAAAAGTTTTTAAATTCCATGTGTCTGAGTCTGAAATTATGACCTTCTCCCTCAAAAACTGGGTTTTCCTCCACGGTCCTCTGACAATGCCACTGTTATCCATCCTATCCCACTAATTAGAAACAAAGGAAGTAAGCTTTCTTTATCACTTCCTGATCCAAGTGATTTTCCAGAACAGTCTCTTGTTTCAAAATTATACCTTGTTCTAAATAGCATTGTTCTGATCTCTCACTGTGCTGTTTCATCCTGCCCTGGGGCATGAATCAGCCCTCCATCCAGTGTATTCATGCTCTATGCACTACCCTCCTTTTATCATTTAGTATCCATCTCAGTTATTGGGTCAGTTAACATGGTATTACAGTACTTGTGTCCAAGTAACCCTAATTTTAATTAGTAATTGCCCTCCAAAGACAATAGGCTGACAGTTAGGATATGCCATTGAGAAATAAGAAAGTGCTTCACACAAAAACATAAAGTTCTTGACCTAATAAGAAAAAAATCATAGACTGAGGTTGCTAAGATCTAGAATAAGAACAAGCATTCTATCTATAAAATTGTAAATAAAAGGGAAAATTCACACCAGTTTTGATGTCACATTTCAAATTGCAAATGTCATAGGCACAGTACATGATAAATGCTTATTTGAGATGAAAAACTCATCAGTTTGGCATATGTATCCATAGGAGAAAACAATATGCTTAGGTACACTAATCACTTTCTATTATTGGAACAGAATACCTACAACCCCAGAATCTTAAAAGAGAGGAGGGTTATGTTGATTTACAGTTAGAGTCCAAGATCAACTGTCTCCAAGACAGAACAACACAGCAGAAAGACGTAACAGAGGACAGCTATTCATCCTGTGGCAACCAGGAAGTGGAGGGAAAAGAAAAATAGAAACAGGAACACACCCTTCCAGGTCATGCCCCCAGGACCCAACTCCAACCAGGCCATGTCTCCTAAGAGCACATCTAACTATGAAGTCACCAATGGATGAGTCTACTGATGACCTCTATGATCCAATCACCTTCCGAAAAGCACGCCCATCTAAAATACACTAGAATTTCAGGGGAGATTATATCAACCACAACAGCAGGGTTCAGTACTGTCCATGTTCAAAATCTACTGGGGATCCCCATATATAAGCAGGGACTCCAGTACCCTCTCATAGCACCATGCTGTTAGCCATGAGGGCGGTCAATGGATTTCAGAAATATACACTCACTATAGTGCAGATACTGGATCGTCCCCTACTACACTGCTAGCTCAGAGAGATCAGGGATCATGCTTCATTTTGCATTCTTATTACTTGGCACATTGCCGGCCGAATAGCAGGCGAATAAACAAATGAATTTTAAAAAACCAACTGAATGAATAATTATTAGAAGCATTCCCTATTCATTGCCATTTTAGACAGGAAACCAAGCTGAACATGTCAAAGTGACGTGATTGCCAGCACAGCAAAGCCAGGATTCAAATCTATCTTTAGGTGTTAAATCAAACAAAATATCTTAGTGACTACACAGAGTATTACTTTTTCTGAGGCTGGTGGCATATGACTGACAGTAGAGAGAAATAGAAACATTGAAAGAGCTCTTCTCTCTGAAAATAAAAGTTCTAGACCTGGGCACTGAATTTGTACTAATACACTCCACATAAAAGATTTCCAACAGTAAGTAATAAAGGCTCAAAAGATTTCCACTCAAAAACAGTATCTCCCTTTTCAACTTAAAAATAGCTCCTCTCCGGGGCAGGTTTGGGTTTTTTTCTCTGTGGTCCCTAATATCATCTCTCTCAATCCTTTCTGAATGGAGCTCCTCCGTGGACTTCAAAAAGAACTGGGAGTTTCTGTTAGCCACAGAGGCAGAGTCGCAGAAGCCAGGGCTTGGTTTTGTAGCAGACAGCTCCCTAGCCAGACAGCTGTGTGGGTGGAATAGCCCGCCTGCCTCAGGCTGTTTGGCCAATTCTGCTGAGCCCTAAGCAGGGAATGACTTCTGAGCTACCACAGGGCATGATCAAAAAATTCAGCGAAATTTGTATTACCCTTCAAGATATTCTCCTTCTCTTGGACATGCTTATCCCGTTGTTCTTACCGCTCTCTGAAGCAGTTCTGAAAGCTCTCTTTTGTGAGTGTCCTTAATTGTGTTCTCAGTACTCTAATTCATTCAGGTCTTTTCTTTTCATGGTCATTTTGACTTGAAAGGCCCCAAAGTCCCACAGTGCTAGATCCAGGAACTAGGTGGCTCAGATACATCATCATGTTTCCATTTGACAGAACTTGCAGTAAATGTGGGATCAATGAGAAATGATCATAAAATACAGTGTTTAAATTTTGTAAATTACAGTAAAAGATGCATCACCATTAATTCCTCTCAAATCAAGAATGATTAAAAGAGATAAAGAAGGTCATTACATACTTGTTAGGGGAAAAATAAAGAGGAAGAAATCCCTCTCAAAATGCTCAGATTACTCCACCATGTTCTATTTATCCCATCTTTTTTTTTTTTTTTTTTTTTTTATCAGTACTGGGGATCGAACTCATGACCGCCTGCTTGCAAGGCAGGTGCTTATGCCGCTGAGCTAAATCCCCAGCTCCTCATCCCATCATTCTTGACAATATGTCCTTTACTGTAATTTTTTTAAGCTTAAACATTCATTTTATCTGGTGTTTTGTGTTTTGTTTTGTTTTGTTTTGTTTTGTGTGGTGTTGTTTGAGACAAGGTCTGTCTGTGTAGTTCAAGCTATCCTTGAACTCACTGTGTAACCGAGGCTGGCCGCAAACTCATGAAGATCCTCCTGCCTCAGTCTCCCAAGGGCTGGCATTACAAGTTGGTTGTATTTTTTAATTACTCCTTGTATATGTTCATTCAGAAAGTAATGGGGTGATTTCCCAAAGACTATCTCTGAGAAATAGGAAGAGCTGGGATTAATTTGTAGAAATAAAGATTTGTGGTTTGTAAATGTGCTATAGGTGGCAGGACCAATGGACTCAGGAAACCATCCTTCCAGTCCTGGCTCTGCCACTGAACCTGAGCAGCCTTGGGCAAAGCTCTTCTGCCTGCAGGATGTTGATTTTCCCTACCGTAAAATAAGGTACATAGGAAAGAAAGTTCTCTAAGAATCTAAGGTTATACTTAATAATGTGCCTTTATGTAGTAAGTTGGTGATAGCATTTCTATAGGTCCCCAGAAGTACGTTGGTATCAAAATGAATTATTGACTTAAGAATTGAGTTACTTCTATTGTTTGGGGGTGAGATGGAACCTCAAAACTATAACAGACATTGCTTATTAATCTTCATGAAAAATGGGATAATAAAAAATAGATACATATTAAGGTTGATTTAAATAATTTTATAATTTTCTCTCCATGATGGCCAAAGTTAGGGATGTCTTCCCAGTACACACCTGTTTCTCTGGTAATTTCTCCTCACTTGTAGCCTCTGGTGAAGAAGTATGTATTAGTTTCCTGTTGCTGCTATAATAAAACTTTGTAGTTTAAAGCATATAACTTTGTAGTTTAAAAAAATTTACTGTTTTATAGTCTTGGAGGTCAGAAGTCCTAAAAACCAAAGTGTTTTTGGGACTGTACTCTTCCTGGAGACCAAGGGAGAATCTGTTTCCTAGCTTTTTCCATTTTCTAGATGCTGCCTGCATTGCGTGGTTTACTGCCCTAACTTATATCTGCAAGGACCATCACACTCTGCTTCTATAATTTCTCCTACTCTCTAATTCCAGTACCCTGATCCCTCTCTCACAGGGGTCACTGTGATTACATTGGGTCCATATGAATAATCCAGGGCAATTCCTTTATCTCAAGATTTGTTATAGGTAGAATTACATCCCCTGACATTTATATGTCAAGGTTCCCAACGCCAAGACATAATGTGGTCTATCACTTGTAACTATTAAAAATGTAGTCTTATTTATGTTACTTAGAAAGAGGATCATTGAGATAAAATTAAGACAAAATCTTAACTAAAATTACAGTAACTCATGTACTGCCACTGAAGTATAGTGGGCTTCTATTCCTAAATGACTATGTATTTATAAAAAGCATCAAATTTGCATACTGACAGCCACACAGATATACACACAGTTGCAATGAGAACATGAAAGCAGGGATGTACCCACAAACCAAAGACTGCAAGCAAACCAACAGAAGCTTCAGTGTCCTCATGACCCTCAAAAAGGACAAACTTCGCCAGCATCTTGACTGTGGATTTCTAGTTTCCAAAAGTCACCCAATTTGTGCTACTACATTACACCAACCCTGAGAGACTAATACAAAATCCTTAATGTAATCACATCTGCAAAGTCGCTTTTGTCATTTAAGATAATATAGTCATGAACTTGGAGAATTAAGTCATGGATATCTTCAAGGTATATGGTGATTTAACGTATCATAACATGCTAAACATCTATTTTATATTACATGACTTTGGCCATAATTGATTGGCCCAAAGGTTGAAACATGACTCAAGAAGAGCCAACTCATTGATTTGTCAGGGACCAATCAGATTGGGTCCCTGAGAACAGAGTCAATGAACACAGAGACTAATACAGTTGGTGACTTGTGAAACATGTAAAATTATCAGGAGGCCTGGCACTTTGGCAAGGCCTACAAAAACCAAGTAGAGAAATTGAACACAGGGCAGAAAGGAAGAGCAATGAAAGACCCCAACTCTCCAACTGGATGAAAATCAGAGTGGCCTTTGGAGTATTTACTAGCCTATCTGTTCACTGCAGATCTGTTTTCACCACCCTTCACTTCTTGTCCCCCACTTGGCCCCAGGCAGAAACGCCCACTCTCTAATCAGATGAATCTACATCTCACATTACACTACCAAACACCAGTTCCCTACTGGTCCTCCTTAGTTGGTGCTCTAGGTTGACAGTAGTCTCAAAAGACACATTTACCCAAAATCTATGAATGGAACCTTATTTGGAATAAGGGTCTTTGCAAATGTAATGAAATGATCTTAAAGTGAGACCATCCTGAATTAAGGTAGAAAGTTAAACCAAATGGCAGATGTTCATACAACAGACAGCAAAGGATGAGACACAGGGAAGGAGGCTAAGCACAAGAGGCAGAAACTGGAGCTGTACCACCGCAAGCCCAGGAACATCTGGGGCTACCAGACAGTGGAAGAGGCCAAAAAGAATCCACATCAGGGCCTTCCACAAGGACATGTCCTTTCCACTCTGATTTCAGCCCGCAGGCATCTAATTTTGTGAAATATTAAGTTTCTGTTGCCTTAAGGCAATACATTTAAGGCAATTTGTTACGTCAGTGCTAGAAAACTAAAACAGTACAGACAGTGGATTTCAAATGCACCAGGATAAAAATGTAATGGAAGGACAAAGTGTGGAAAGCTGAAAGAGTCAGCATTCAAGTGGGCAGACAATCACACAGGTATGGAGACTGATTCCATGCCTGGAAGGTGTGAACCAGGTCCTGCTTCTTCCAGAAACCTGGGCCAGGAAACAATTCACCTGTGGCTCTTAAGTCTCAGGACTTCCAATGTCAGTTTCCTACATTTCTGTAAAATGCTCCTCTAAACAACAAGCTATTAGACTTTAGGGACCATGAAGTCTTACTCCACTTTGTGCTCCTGCTGTGAGTTGAATGTGCCTCCCCAAACTCACGTGTTGGAACTTACACCCCAGGGCACAGTGGTGAGAGGTGGGAGCTTTATGAGGAGCTCAGGTCATGAGGCCTCTGCCCTCATAAATGGACCACTGCCATCATGCAGACATGAGTTTCCAATAAAAGTAAAGGTTGGCTTCTTCCTCTCCTCTCCTTTCTCTCTCTTATATGCTGTCCTGCTCTTCCATGGAATCACACCAAGGTCTTTGCCAACGATGGACCCCTAGATCTTGGTTTTTTCAATCTCCAGAACTGTAAAAAATATAACTTACTTATGTATGTAAAACATGTGTTAAATAATTTGAAACAATAAATACCTAATTGGTGATAACTGCCTCAGGAAAGGAGCAGAAAGAAGGGAATTAGACTAGACATATTGGTTAAAGGGGCCCTCATTGTAATTTAGCATTTGATATCTTTTTTCAAAGACTGGGCAAAAAAGATGATAAAATGCTAAGGGATTTTAATTCTTGGCAATAAGAACATAGATATGAGTGTCTATTAAATTATTCTTTATACTTTCCTAGTTTTTTGTTCTCAAAATTAAAAACAAGCCAGGCATAGGAGTGCATGCCTATCATTCCAGCACTTGGGAGGATATGGCAGACAGCCTGCAGCAAGTTCAAGGCCAGCCTGGGCTACAGTGAGGCCCTGTTTCAAAAAAACAAAAAATTAACAACAAAGTATGGGTTCCAGGTACTAGCTCTCTATACTCTGAGGTTGGCCCTGCCTTTGTCTTTTTCTCACCAAAATGCTTCCTCCCTGCATGACCAGCCTCTGTGACTTTGCATGATTCCCTTTCCGGTGCTGCCTCCCGAGCACCACCATTTCCTGGCAGTGTCCTCTCTCATCCTTCAAGGCTCAGCCAACGGTCCCCTTCCCTTGACATGCTCTCCATCCTGCTCATACAAAGCCGGTGTCCCATTTACACCAGCCCAGTCCAGCCTCGTACTGGGCACACTGCCTGTACTCTATGGTATCCTTCAAATAAATGAAGCAATGAAACAGTGCACAGCTAGTTTCCAATAAGCATGACTTGTAAATATATATGAAATGTCAGTGAGGTCAAACAAAGCTCTCAGGGACACGAACGCCGTGGCCCCTAAGCTCTTGTGCATCAGATAAATGATTTACAAAAGACTGAAGTGGCCATCTTTGAATATATGAAAGGAATTTGAATGGTGAATTGAGAACTGTTCCATTTCTGCCAAGCACTGAGATAATGAGTTTAAATTATAGCTAAAAAGATACTGATTAGATATTGAAAAGAAATTAATAAGAGCAACATACCATACTGGGAAAAGGCATGGTTTTGGAGTTAGACAGACCTGGTAATGAATCCCAGCTCCTCTGCTTGACAGCTGTTTAACTTTGGTCATGTTACCTAATCTCAATATCCTCATTTGCAGAATGGTGATAATATTATCTTCCTTACATATTAATATGAAATTAAAAGACAAAATACGTTAAGTAGCTACTTCTGCTAGATCATCATAGAACTCAAAAGAGAGACCTCAAGAGGAGAGACCTCTCTCTTGAAATTTTTGAAGTTAGATCATGCAATGTATTTGTTTAGCAGAAGCTATTACTTGTAGAAGGAGGATATGACCCAGGTCCCCTACAGGGCACTTGGATCCCCTGCAGTCTCTGTGTCATAGAACCCTGAGGAATCCCAGAGGAAAAGGTTCTGAAATCCATCTTTAAAAGTCAGCCTCCCCTGAAACGAGGTCACTATCTGAGGTACATGATATATGTCGTGTGTGTATTTGAGGTACATGCTAGTGGCGAGGCCAGGCATTCCACAATGGTGTTTTTCTTTTATTTCTTTAAAAAGAGATGTCACTTGTGATCCTGATAACAGCCTAGGTTAAACTGTTTAGCATTTTCATTTTAAAAAGTGATACTTAAATTGTCTTTTTAAACTTTCATTACAAAAGGTGGTAGTTAAACTGTCTTCCTTCAGCCCTAACATCTACACCTTCCCTGCTCCGGTCCTGATAAGGAGCTCCAAGCTGGGATTGTGCTTCCATTTCATTTCTCTTTCTCATCGGCTTCCAGTTAGGGACACAAAGGACGATTTGATCAAGACTCTTTGAGAACTCTTCTGCTCCAATCTGTTCTTAGCCCTTAAAGATATGATATCAGATCATGGTTTGGGGGGATAATGAACCAGAAAATGAATTCATACTATGATGCTCACAGCCTTTGTTTTTAAAGAGATCTTTCACCTATGCTAAGTAGACAATCTGTCTTTCCTGGACAATAAGATCAGAATTCATCTCTAATTTAAAAAATGTATAATCCCGGATCCATAGGTTCAGCAGGGCCGGGCAGCACACCTAGATTAGGAATCTGAATGATACCCAGATGTACACCCCAGAGTGTGACCCAGCCCACCCAACTCCCTCCTGCCCCCTGCTCATCCCCTTTCTCTCTCCCATCTTCCCTAACCTGTTTTTAGCAATGGACAGAGATATTTTTCAATCACTCCCAACAATGCACTTTACAATTCGTACAGCTCTTTCCCTGTGGACTCGTAGCACTATTTACACTTGGGTCTCTCAAGGAGTCACAGAGAAGGTGCTTTTTCCTTCATGGGATGTGACAAGGTTCAATACATAATGAACAAAATGTCATAATCGCTCGATAAAGGCGTTTTGTAAAACACATGGAACAAGTAATTTTTTTAAAAAACTCTAAATGAAGATTCAATTCCAAAGGGAAGAATGCCTTTGGGTTTTTTGACAAAGCAAAATATTCTAAACTTCAATTGTTTAATAGGGTTTTCCCCAGCAGCACTTGCACATATTAATTCTCATTTCAAGGCAGCATGTTTATTTTAGTTCCAACCTATTTTCAAGGGTAGGTAATTAGAGAAACTAAAAGTGCATATCTTATTGCTTAATTTAGAGTCTACCACTGTGTTTTCAGGCCTTTCTTGGGCTATGTTTTAATGACACAGAACAATGAAAGATTTTTATTCAACTGTAAGTGCTTGAGAAAGGCAATTAATAAAAGTCAGGTTATATATTCTGATTTTTAAAAGAAATCTCATCCTATTATTTTAAATACCAGCTTTTGCGCATGCAAGCTAAGTCTTTGTGTAATAAATCTCACCAGAATTTCCCAGGGCTCCAGATATAATTGCTGCAGTCGTTTCTCTGAAGTCTGGGCACTTGTCACAGGATTCCCACAGTCACCACCAATAATAACTGTCCTCGCTGGCCAGCACAGAAGCCACACGTGCTCCTGGAGCATCTTTCTAAGGAGGAGAAACCAGAATCCACATCCAAGAATTGTAGCTGGACAATTGCCAGCTGCCCACATCAGCACAGACTCATGGGAGTCCAGGAGTCACGCGTGCCCTTCTGAACCACACGGGTAATTTTTTTAGAGTAGCCACACTTTCTAAAACTGACACTGATTTCAACAATGTACTTTAACCCAACATTTGCAACATGTCACCGGGCAGTTAATATAAAAAGTTGCTGAAATATTTTAACTTTTTCATCTAAATCCTCAAACTCTCATTTTTTCACACATCTCTTATCTGGCTGCTAAATTTTCAATTATTCAGTGAAATGCAATCCTATCAAAACGAAGCACAGTTAGTGGGAAAAAATTTTGTACTGCTTCAGTTTTTATTTTAAATTTTAATTACAGTTAAAAATTCAGTTCTTCAGTTGACCCAGCCACCTTCCCAACCACACTGCTTGGCGCATGACTAAGCTGCCTAGTGGGACGGTGCGGAGCAGTGCCCACAGACCTCTTTTACTCTGAACCTACAGCTGGGAGTCCCCCCAATCCACCCCCATCTCCCGAGAGATGACTCAGACAGTTATTAGCTCTGGTGTTTAAAAAGCTCTTTTTTACACTGAGCTGGAAACCACTGCCCTGACATTTCCATCTTCAAATCTCACATGTTTTTCACAATATCTGTCCTTCCCTGCAGAGCAATGAGAGAGAACTGACCATTCCAGCTGCTCCAGGGCTCTGGCAGCCCAGGCAATGTCAGTTCGGGTCTCTTGAGGTCTCCTCACTATAACTCTGTCTGCCCAAAGGGCACCACGTCCATCACGGAAGAGCCAGGCTGTTTTGAGAAAACTCTCTCTTGCACCAGCGTCCACTTGATGGGACAGGCAGGAGGGAAAAGAAGGGCGGTTAATAATGGCTTTTCCCCGTGGTGAAGTATTCTGCTCTTTCTCAGCTTTATGCCATAAAGAAAAGCTGCAGAGCAGTGACCTTAAATACTACAGAAAAAGAGCCCACATAAAACTGAGCGTTTGGTACCTGACACCAAGACAATTTTTCAGAGACACTTTTGGAGGAAAGATGAGCACAGTGGAACTGTTAAATTTTAATGTGCGTAAAAATATACGTTTTGTATAAATAGAGTGATCAGATAAATGCTGTTGTCATGGTACTTTACCCCATCTCACATCAGCATCTTCACCCATTTTCACAGCCCCACTCCTGAAACTCATTTTAAGAACTCAGAGTGTGTCCTATGTGTTCCTCGGGACCTATGCAGTCCAGCCCAGCCCTTTAAACACACCTATATAGTCTGAGCAGCTTGTGTTGGCTCATTCTACAGACAGACATGTTATGCACACTTTCCTGCACCTTCCTTTTCCCAATCAACTCTCGTTAAGCTGGGTTTAGAAGAGCAAAGCTTTCTGATGCTCTCCCACTGTTCTTCTGTCTCAAACTGCCACGTTGGCAGACACAAAAGGCCAGATTGCTGCTCGGTCCTTGCCACCAAAACAAAACGCACTCCCCTGGCAGAGCACAGGGCAGACCATCCCAAGCACTCCCCCGGCCTCTGGGTGACGGGTATGTGATTCCCTTGTCAGCCACAGGGCAGCCAGGCTGTCTCTGGGAACTTGGTGCCTCCTCCAGTCCCGGGTACCCGGGAGCACCTCTGCACCTAACTTTACTGTTCCATGTTGGCAAAATACACAAATGCTTCCCATCTGAGGAACTGAAAATCAAACCAGTAATTGGAAACCTAGCAGGTTTGTAGGTGTGAATGGAGGTTTTTACCAGGTATACTGACTTGACAGAAACAATTATACGCAGCAGAACCAGAGAAAGGCCTCTTCTATCTTGGAAATCACTCATCACTGTCCAGTACTTTGCTCACTTCCTTTATCCTGTCTCTATCCTTCTTCCCACACCTGAGCAGCAGCAGGACCCTCAGAGGACTGGCCCAGTCCTTTAGCACTGCATGCCCTCAGGGCAGGAGTGAGGAACTATGTTCCCCAAAATATTTCATGTTTCAGTGCCCCAAGTACGTCCAGAAATCATGGGGCAATGTTCCCTGCATCTATTTTTAATTGCTGCAGACTCTAATGACATTCTTTGGAAAATAACCACCTTCCTGAGATTTTTTCAGGCCCAAGGAGGAGGATGGTGATGTAAAGCTTTCAGCTAATAGCTTAGTTTATTCTGGTGTCATTTCTTTTATTTCCTTTCGACTTGTTATTTATGGTTTAAATTTTTTGCACCCCGGTGGTTGGCCTGCTTTCCTCAGGAGAATAATTAAAAAAAGAATTTAGATGTTCAGCCTTTTTTTTTTTTACCATTGTGTTGGAGGCAGTCGAGGTGTTTCACGGGAGTGAAGGAAATGAGAAAGGAGTAAACATCACTGCAGTCACCCCCAAAACCCCAAAATAAAATCTGTTGTCTTTAAAAGGCATTCAGGTGTTATTCTTGTGATCTGGGATGACACAACACATTATTCTGGTAGTCACTGGATTCTGTTGGCAAGTAACTAAATGACTTATGCGTGTGGCCAAATTATGGTAGAATGAATTCGTCTGTGACCAAACAGTTCTGTAACAGAAAAGGGATCAAGATTGTCCAAAGTCTGTCTCCCCTACAGCTGGCCAGATCCTGTTACATGTCTGTGAGCCTATATAAAATGAATGGAATCGAAATGGAAAGGAAACAAAAGAACACAGCTCCCATTACAGAAGAAGTGTGTTTAATCAGGCAGGGGCCATGAATTGCAACATAAATCAGAGGGGAAAAAATAAAACTTTCTTCATGAGTGATTCTTTCTACCCTTGAAGACAATGATAATGAAACTGACAAACACACCTTGGAGGCCAGCTTCAAGAATCGAATCGATTTATTTAATAATTTAGGAATCACTTCTAGCCATCTCTCCCATTAAAATCTGAGGGGCCATTGTATTCTCTATTTCCTCGGTTCCTTTCCTTTCTCTTAGTTATGCCTCACTGACTTTAATAAATAAGTAATACAGAGCGGGGAAAACACTTATCTGGAGTACCTTGCCTCCACCTTCACGCTGCAGGGCTCTCTGATTCTTTTCTACTTGTAAGTAAATGGAGTCAAGAACAAGCTTCTCCCGTAAAGGCTGGGGCAGCGGGGTTAGACCCCTAAGTATGGTCACAGCCGCTCCATGGCCTGGAGCGCTGCTCAAGTCTACAAAAGAGCAGCACAATAAATAACACGCTAGGACAAGCTCGGAGAGGCGAAGGCTCATTCCAAAAGCAGAGCAAGGGCACACAGGCGACTCTGCAGCCCGTAAACGGCAAGAATCCACGGCGACCAGCAAGGGGGAATTCCAACAGCATCAAAGTAAACTGTGATCATTTGTAGTTTATTGCTCCAAAGCGAGGGCTGCTGAACCCAGCTGCAGTTATATTTCCTCATGATGTTTGAAGAAAATGGGAAAGAGATTGCAATTACACTGTGGGTCTCAGAAAGCAAACTTGCTGATGGAGCATGGTTGTGTCCTCACTCAATAGCACCTCCTCCCAACTCTCCCCACTTTGGGCAACCAGCACCTCTTCCTCGCCTTTCTCTTCCTTTTATGGGGGACCCATAAGCCCAAAAAGCCACTGTGCACCTTTACACAGAAAAGATCTTGCTCTCTGCAGAGCCAGCCTAATGATGGAACAGGAGCCATGCTGGCGGTCTACAATGTTGACTCCATCTGCCACCCCAGCCTCAAGGACAAAACTCAAACCTTAGGCAATACCAGCATCCCCTTCCCACCTTGTCTCAGTCCTTTGGGGCCCCTCCTCAGCTCCAATGGCTTCCCCTCTTCTCGGGTCTTTTCCCTGGTCTTTTTAGGGTTTCAGGGTTACACCACTGGAAAGCACATACCTCTACTCTTCCCTATCTATCTCTAGCTAAATGATTGCTTTCTACCTTTTAGTACTTGGTTCAAGTAAGAGCCCTTGTCCCCAAGAATGTCCTCACACTGCTGCCCACATCACTAGAGGACGTGTGTGCCTGGCCCCCAATCACCTGATAATGTAACAATCGTGTTGCCCTGCCTGACTATCGTTACCACGCTGCATCTCATTAAGAACAGAAGCACGCATATCACTCAGGACACAACAGGTGTCTAACACGCACGTCAACCAAAAATTAAGGAAAGCTGTGTTGACTCATTGCTGAAAGGCAGTGGGCATTTGCCCCTGGTCTGGAACTAACTGGTGGTTCCTGGGTTTTTCAGTTAGGAGAAAGAGAAGCAAAAGGGGAGATCAAGTGCCTGTTACGCCTGGAAACTAACACCCCAAGTCTTCACCCCGAAGGCTCTGGAATGGTGACTCATTCCTGTGAGGAAAACATGCCCCACGCCATGCAGCAGCTTCTTTCCTCCACAAATTAATCATGATTCTGGTGTTAATTCCATAAATAATTCATGAAGTCAAATATAAAGTACTGCAAATACTTTCACCAACCATACAGTGCAGTTTCATTCACAGGAAAAAAATTTAAACATAAACCTGGAAGTTTCTTTGGTCTGCAGGAGTTCTTATGTGGCTACATGCACATTAAATTCCACCAAATACCCTTATTAAATAAATATTCATTAAGCTCCCTGTCTGTGCTAGGCATGGCACTGAGCAGAAATAATTAAAGAACACAGTTCCCTCTGTAAAAGACACACCTCTCCTCTACAGACAAAGAGAAACAAGGAAACACAGGTGACAAGCATTGAGGAGACACCCCATGAGGCACACAGTGTAATGGTTAAGTCTCTGTCCTCTGAAAACAGACCTGGGTCCAGCTCTGCCTCCTGTCTAAAGGCCTTTGAAGCAGTAAATGTCTCTGACCCTCAGCCTTCTCTTCTTGTATGATGACAATTATGCGACCTACCTGAGTGTTAGCCTAAGAAAAAGCAATGCAATAGGAATTAACATTATTAATAATACAATATTAATATTATAACACAGGTTAAGCATCCTTAATATGAAAATGCAAAATGCTCCAAAATGCAAAATCTTTCTGTATCTATATGATGGATTTGTAATCATTTTCTTTTTAACCCCTCAATACTAGGAGTTGAATCAAGGGCCTTTACGCTAAATTATATGCCTGCTCCACTTTTTTTTTTTTTTTTTTTTTTTTGAGATAGTCTCCTTAAATCACTAAGTTGCCTACTATGGACTTGAACTTTTGATTGTGCTGCCTCAGCCTTCCAGAGTATGGAAATGACAGGCGCACACAGACAGTAAGTCCCTGTGACTGAGACAAACACCTGACAGCTCAACACCCACTATTTCATGTATTAAAACTCCTGACACCATGCTATAAAATTTCCCACAGTTTCTGTGTATAAGATATATATGAGATGTAAAGTAATTTCATGTTGAGACCTAACCCCCTTCCTAAAATATCTCAGTATGCTTGTGTAACTATTCCACAATCCTAATCATTTCGATTTTGGAGTACATACCCAATCTACATACGACTCACTTTAGGAAAAAGTTAAAGGATTCTCGGGTAAGCTGTGCTCAAAAGCACACATGGGGAAGAATATCTAAGTTTTGGGGAAGGAATAGGCACCTGATTGGTTGAGCCCAGTCCAAAATGAATGTGCAATCCTTTTTCAAAAATTTATTAAGACATCAAGGGGAGTAATAAGAAAGCAGATGCAGCGTCCCTGGAAGAGAAGGTGCTGGGCAACCACTCATGTCAGAGCCCTGAGTTCCCTACCACTGGAAGCATGTGATTGACACATGAACTTCAGCAGAGTTTCCTAGAAACCAAATTATTAGCCTGAGCCATTTTCTAAATGGAAGATGCTTCTGTCTACAGTTTCAGAAGCATACCCTGGCTGCTAACACCAGGTTGTGCGCATGTGTAAATAATATGCATGCACCTCCCTTCCCTGTACCTCTAATGCTATCTGACATTCACAAGAAAATGCACAAGACTACTTTCCTGGCCTGAGATTCCTGGGGGGAAAAAATCACTGAGTCTGAGAATCAGGAGTGCAGATATCAGCCCCAGTTCCCTCTGCTCAAGGCAAGTAAACTGACGTCTCCAGACACCAGTGTAAATTGCAGCAATAGAGTCGCTGATCTCTAGGGTTTCTTCTGAATAGAATATTCTACATTTCTGTGCAATAGCAGCAGGAAGGAGAAAATAAAAGTCTGCAGCACCAGAGTAAAGTAATAATAATTTTAAAACAAGCTCTATGCCTGCTGACTTTTTAATATACCATTTCTGTTCTAGAAAAAAAAATCTATATTATGCAAAATAAAATGCTTTTGAAAACGCCTATAATGTCCTTGTGTGTGTTTCATTTAGCAGGTGTGGTGTATTTCATGCCATTAAGGCCTTGTGTAATAGGGTCTCGGAAACCCAATCACTGGTAACACTCCATTTAGACCACTCAGCATGGGGAGCATATATTTCCTGTACATCACTGGCTGGTTTTATTGCTTAGAACATTTGCATAAAGCCAAAGAATTATCCCCAGGGGGTAGATCATTTGCTCCTGCTTTTCCTCACCTGAAGCTGCCATCCTTCAAACCTCCTTCCTGGCATCATCTCCCTGACTCCCAGTTGTGAAATTATCTACTGAGTAACAAGCTTCAGAAACTTGCGCAGATCCCCAAAAGCCTCCAGATCTGGGGGCCTTCTTTGGAAATTCATCTAACGAATTTGGATCTTAGGACAGCCATTCTCAAGCTGCAGTATGCATGGGAATTACCTGAAAGGCTCCGTACTGAGAGGGCCAGGCTCTACTCCCAGTTCCTGACTCAGTAGGTCTGGAACAAGGCCCAAACATTTATAATTCTAACAAATTCACAGTGATGCTGATGCTGCTGGTCCAAGAACTATACTCTGCTAACCACTGTAAGCAGTAAGTTCCTACACAATAAAAAATAAAAAGATGTCTAAAATATGGTCCACAGAAAGTTTACCAGTGCAAAATGAATGAAAGGCAGAAAACTAAGAAATCCTCTGAGATTGCATCAATCTAAAATATTTCTCTGCAGAGAGGAATGTTTTCCTGTTGGCCATTCATTCCCAGATACCGGAGAGTTCATGGGGGAGAGAAACAATGGCTTGCCACTGACTGGAAGTCTTCAGACTGCTCAGGCTCCAACAGAAATACTTTTCCCCAAGGTTCCATTGTTCCTGAAATCCTGGAGCATCAGCACCACAGGGGCTGGTTAGACATGCAGAACATTAGGTTCCACCCCAGATCTACTGAGCCAGAATCTATGCTTTCTCAAGACTCTCAGCAATTTGTGGACACATTGGCGTTGCAAGGCAACTTATCCAAGTAAGTAGGAGGTGGAGAGGAGCACCACTGATACCAAGGAGACAGATCTTTTCAAGGGTGGGTCCGCATTCTTGTGGCCTAAGCCTGGTGGGAGTCTAACCCAGAGCAAGAGACAGAACATGCACATACACGAACACCTCTCTGCACCTCCCAGCCATGTCTGTCACTGCTGCCTGATGCACTTGTCAGGACCAGGACAGAAGAGGGGCTGCAAACTCAGCATGTGAGGTACCAGGCAGGGAGCTAGTGACTATGAACCAGGCCTGAGATGAGGCAAGAACCAACAGCACATTCTGTCCTAACGGCCTCTGGTTTTGGAACTCTGGAAACAAGCCAAAGAGAGGTATGAGCCACTGGGTGCTGGCCCTCAGGCTGCCCAGTTGTCCATCCCTGCCCTACAGCAGTAATATTGACTAACACGTATTGACCACTTACTTCAACACAGACTCTGTTACCGTTGTCACACCACCCGTATTTTAAGCAAAAGGCTCAGATAAGATCTGTGAAATCAACCAGGTCAGAAATGGTCTGATGAAACCTGATAAAAATCAGGCTTGATTTGGGTGGGTCTGTTACCTGGGAACGATTGCCTAGTCTTCTTCGAGAGATTCCCACAGCAACTCTTGGTCCTCCCCGCAGATACATAATATGAGTGCAGATGCCTTTTTGTTGTGTGAGGACCTCAGTCTGGGCAGCAGGTCCACGCAGGCAGTGATGCTGGGGCACGTATGGTCTTGGCTCAGCCTCTACCTTCTGCAGCTGCCGGCCACTGTCATCCCCCACAGGCCCAGCCCTCCAGATGGCATAGAAAGCCTAATTGCCATTGTTAGCACTGATGGTGCATGGCAGACAAGGAGAGAGGGACAGGCAGCAGAGGAAATCCTTCCCTCTCTGAACAGCTCCTACCTGTGCCGCTACCTGTGCCAGCTGTGTCTGAGGGACACCCTGGGCCCCTTCTTGCTGCAGAATCCAAATAGAAGCCATCGGGAAGCGTGCCCTTGACACTGATTGGCCTGACAATGGTGAAAACACATCAAAAATTAAAAAGTCTGACCAGATCAAGTATTGGTGAGTAAGGACTATAAATTGAACTATCACTTTGGAAAGCTACCTGGCATTACTTAGTAAAGTCAAAGGTATTCATTTTTGTGACCACGCAGCATTTCCAGTGAGAGGACTACCTACACCTGAGGACCTAAAAACATACTTGACCTTGTGTGCCAAGGTATACAGGTTAGAATGTTCACAGCCATGTCACTTATAGATACCACAAACTCAAAACAACCCTATTCCCACTAGCAGTAGAGCAGGGAAATAAGTTAGGGTTGGGTCAATCAATACTGTCACTATTGTTGTTACTCAGAAAGAAAAAATAAGCAATTTAGTCTTGAGCAAAAATAAAACAGACCAAAGATAGATAGTGTAGGATTAATGTTCCAAATCACCAAAAGTATTTACCACTACACCATATTATTTTGGGATATGTTTGAGTGTGGTAGCACACACTTGTAATCCCAGCACCCAGGAGGCTGAGGCAGGAGGATTGCTTTGAGTTCAAGGCCAACCTGGGCTCCATAGTGAGTTCAAGGCCAGCTTGGACTCCATAGAGAGACCTTAACTCAAAAAGACAACAACAAAAAAAATTAAAGTAAAGTAAAATAAAATAAATCAAGAAAACTATTACCCAATGTCAATATGATATAGATAATTCTAGTGAAAGAACTTATTTAAAAAGGAGAAGGATTTTATATATATATACATTGCAGGCAAGATTTGCCTTCTTGATCTGAGAAAGGTGGTCACACAGGTGTTTGCTTCTATGCATATACACTTTTGTGTATGTTTCTGTATGTTCTATTTCTCGCACGTGTGCAGCGTATGCACACACACACACACACACACACACATACACACACGAAGGAAAATGTTAAGTCATCTGCCCAGGCCTGACAGCAGCTGCCCCCTGCTGGAATCCAAGGAAAATGCAGGTTCCCTTGAGGTATTGGTGGGTGAAAAGAGATTTGAAAGGAACTAGGGAACTGCTGCTTCAGAAAAGTTATACCTAAATCTCTTCCGGAATTTTTCCAAAGTTTTATTCATGAGATGTTAACCATTTTGTTTAGCAAGTTGGTTTATCCCAGCGACCTCTGTGGTGGTGGCAGATGGCTCTAAAGAAATCCTCCTAAGTGCTACATTGGTTTGTTTGCTCACCCTCTGCTTGGTAGCAGCCCCTCTTCCCAGGGCTCAAAAAAAGTGGCCTAAGAAAGAGGAGATGGGAGGGAGGAGAGGCTGGGGCTGCAGCAGGGGCATCCTGAAGGCAGTGGTGTAACGTGGTGCTCACAACAAACAGCAGTCCAGGACTCAGTCTTTCCCTCTGCTGTACGAGCTGTGCAAATGCACAAATGTGGAAGCCTGGGAAAGACGAGCCACTAGATACATCCATCCATCGGGGCAAAAGCAGGGGTGTGCAAAAGAAAAGGGGCATGGGGAGCACTAATTTGTATGAAAATCCAGTAGAGGATTGTGTGCACATGGGGTAGGAGCCTAGAGAAAGGAGCGTTTGACACCCTGATGTTTTCAATAGTCCATCTGGTCCTCAGGGGCAGGGGGTAGATGGGGCCTTTTCCAAGCCCTGACGATTCTTCTGAAAGGGAAAAGCTAGAGCAGACGTATTCAGGGGCTTAAGTCCTGAGCAGGGCAGGGAGAAAGGGAAGGAATAAAGAAATGAAATGAGTCACATTTCTAGCCTTTAATATTTTGTAAAATGCCATAATGCAAATATTCATTTATCAGGTTGCAATGTGATTTTTCTCCATGTCTCAGATTAGTGACAACTCAATTTAATAAAAGAGAAAAAATTATAAGAGTCATCAGGTCTGGACTTGGAAGTGACACTTTTGAGTCTCTTTCTAAATTTGAAGATGTTTAGATTTTCACAGTCTAACAAAGGCCTTCCTACAGTTCCTGAAAGATTGTATCAAGGACTTCAGAAGTCATTTCTAATTTCTTGCCTTGAAATAATTATCCCCAAATAAAATGACATTTCCAAAACAAGTTTTCAGGAAACTACTCTGATTCAAAATTACTTATAAAACCAGATTGCAAAAAAAAGAATAGATCGCCTATTACCTCTCCAATTATTCAACGAATAATTATAATTGTTTGAGTACTGTATCTGTGATTCAACTAACTTTAGATAGAAAGTATTTCCTCCATAAAAATTAGTCTGCACTGAACATGTACAGATTTATTCCTTTATTCCCTAAACAATGCAGTCTAACAACTATTTACATTTATATTGTGTTGGGTGTTATGAGTAATCCAAGATGATTAAAAACATTTGGGAAAGGGGATTTAGTTCAGCAGCATGAGTGCCTGCCTGGCGATCACGAAGTTGCCAGTTCAATCCCTCATACCAAAAAAAAGTATATGGGATGATTGCAGGGGTTCCATGCCAATGCTACATTGTTCTATAAAAGGACTTGAGCATCTGAGGATCTGGATGTCCACAGAAGGTGGAGACATCCCCATCCTGCTGCTGCCACTGTAGATCAGCTGTGTTAAGTGCTGACTAGATAGCAGGCCTGGAGCTCGACACTGGTTTATGTGATCTTATGTCTGGGAGGAAGGAGAGCAGAGACACAATGTGATGTGGGGAATGAAGGGCACTGTGGGGACACTAAAGGTGTCCATCTTCCAGCCTTACAGGTTAGAAAAAGCTGCCCAAGAAACCGACACATGTTGCGATCCAGGGGAAGAGCAGAAGCTGTCCGGGAAAGAGGCAGAGAAGACCAACGCTCTGGCTGCTGAGAGGAGCGAAGGCCTGGAGAGGGAGGAAGACGGCGTGGCAAGGCTCAGAACCGGGAGCTGAGCAGTGGTGAGAAACTAAGCAAGAAGAGAGAGGTCCCCATGAGGGACCTCAAAGGTCTTTGAAGGATTCAAACTGTGTTCTAAACTCATGGAGAATCTCTACATGATGGTGGACCGGTTTTCAGATTAGAAAGATGCCATTGGCTATTGCATACAGCCTTGGATAGAGGAAAACAAGACAGATATCACGAAGACTTGTTGGGAATCTGCTCTGATGTCCTGATGGAAGATGATGTTATGTCCTGAAGGAGATGGAAATGAGGGAACCCAGAAAGGAAGAACTCAGACCTATTATGTAACTTTGCTTCCCACCCATGATGAAAAGAAATACGTGAGCACACAGAGCAGTTGTTTCCAATACAACTACGTAGATGTGACCATCCACCTAGTCTTCATCAGGCCTAGACCAGAGCTATGGATTCAGCAATGCCAATAGGATGCTTGCTAGGCCTGCAAGCATGGTAACGCTCTAGCAGACAAAGCTTCTGACATCAGACCAGCCCGCTTTCAAATTCAGCTCTACTTACTGTCTCTGACCAGAGACAAGACATTTATTGTCTCTAAATTTATTTCCCTTTTTATAAAGTAGAACAAAAGTGGCATCCTTTTAGATGGTAAAATTGAATGAATAACATGTAAAGAATATGGTACCAAGCACAAAATGGTTGCTTGCTGGTATTGTAACTGTTGGTGGTGGTGGTGATGGTGGTGATGTTACTAATAAAATTTTTCATATTGCTTCATAGTACAATTTTTCAAACCCACATTTAGCACAGCTGGTGAATGCTGTACAGGAATACAAATAAAGTTGCCTACATTTTTCCTGTGGTTTTTATACAGGTGACACTCAGTGCTGTGGTCCCAAGTGTCCAGCTGACAACACAGCACAGTTCAAAAGAACCTTGATTAGACACTCACAGGAGAGAAGATGCCACCCACACCAGGACGGCCACCTGAACATGACAATGACAATGACATCTTTGAAATATAGATAACTCTTTACTCTCAGATCTCATACCCAAGAAGAAATCCAAATGGGTCCACACAGCTTCACTGAGCTAACACGAGCCTATCTGCTAACAATAAGATGAAGAGCATACCCTGGATTGCAAGAAATGCCACACACAAGGAGCTTGAAATATTCTCCAGGAACACATTGTTGAGAGCTGCCCTGAATGCTGTTGCCTAGGCAGCAGAGCATTCAGTGATGGATGTGGAACAGGGAGACAGGAAAACAGATCAAGAAAAAATGGCATGACCTTTGGGAGCCTGAGAAGCAGAATGAGGGCAAAGCTGTATTTAGCTCCCAACTAAACCAACACTTTATAGACCAGGAGTGTCTGGCTTTCTTTTTAGCTTCACTACCTGCCTCTTTATTTTATTTTATTTTTTATTTTACCAACAACAGGTCAAAACAGAATCATCCTCAAATGCACCAACCTTAAAGCAAAGCAATCTGCAACTCAGCCCCACAGGGCTGAAACCATATGGAGGATGAAATAATAACTGCAATGTAGTAGAAAAATGTTTTGAGATATTTCAACAATATTCTCATGCTCTGCACTATCCTCATTCCCTCCGCACACGCCCCTCTCTCCCAAGGCAAATACTTCAGCTTCTAGCACTTACTGCCTCGGGAAAGCTATGCCATGGCAGAAATGCTGAGAGAAAGTCAATTTTTAGTTTGGGAGCTCCAAATTTGAAAGCCACAGCTGAGTTTAAGGCAAAGACATTTGCTTTCTAAAAGCTTAGCAGAAAACTATTGTCCCAATAGGTTGGGTGCAGTGCTCGCTTTGATAGCACATATACCAATAGGATGGGCACAGAAAAGTGAGGACAAAAATCAAGGGGGACAAAGGTAGCTACAGCCCGCTGTGTAATCCCACAACCAGCCCGAGAAAGCACCATAAAGAAAGCACAGTGAAGACCCACAGGTACTCTTAGGAGAGTAAGAGCTTTCCAAGAGAAGCCAACAAAGGGTAAGACCTTGGGGTGGGACAGCTACCTAGGAATTGTGGGCAGAGAGCGCCTTGGAAGCTTCCCTATTCAGGATAATGTGGAGAGCCACCAGATCTTCCAGGTGACCAAGGTAGGAGCGAAACCAACTTAGTAAAAAATAGAGCTGGTAAAGACTTGCAGGTCGGAAGAGAAAATGGAGCTGTCATCTTTGCAGACAGATGTGAAGGGGTGGAGATGGGAGTTGGGGAGGAAATGGGAGATCACAGCTACCAAAGACTGCGTGTCTTCTCCAGATTTAAGTGGACTGAGACCCTGAGTTCACTGAGATTAAAATTTGCACTACCTACTGAAATGGAAGCTATTGGGGAAAAAGAAGAAATTAAATCTACATGCCAAAGAATAAACCAAAAAACCTCATAGTTTACATTTCTGCACATCTCATTGTGTGGCATTAACATAATGTTAACATCACCATCATTTATCATGAAAATTACAGCTAGAGGGATCCTGGGAAGATGGTGGATTGATAGGTACCAGGGTAGAGAGCCTCTCTGAGAAGAACTCAGATGCTAGAATTTAACACCGTGGAGAAGACCAGATGAAAGGAGAGGGATTCTTACAAGCCAGGAAGAAACTGAGGAAAAAGAAAAAGGGCTGGGGATTTAGCTCAGTGGCATAAGCACTGCCTTGCAAGCACAGAGTTCTGAGTTAGATCCTCCGTACTGATTAAAAAAAAAAAAAAAAGAAAAAAAGAAAGAAAGAAAGAAAAAGAAAAAAAAATGAAGGAAGGAAAAACCTGGACAAAAGGCTGGAACCAGACACACTCTCACCGGAGCTGGTCCACACTGTATCGGGCATGCCTCGGAGTCAGACAACACATGGTCACACCGAAGTTGTGGTAGCACCAAAATTGGGGGTTGGTGAGCCCAAGGTCCTTGGTGGGAGGATGTGGAGCAATAGAGAGAGGAAGCAATGTGCAGAGCTGCACTAACCCGTGGTGAGTGCTAGGAACTGGGTCCCAAGGACAGGGTGACTGGCTGGACAATACATTGGAGTTGGGCAGAACGGGCCTGAACCCGGAACCACAGTGGCATCAGTCCACCGCTCCTGGCCCAAAGAGGACTGGTGGGATCTGCTTGGGCTGGGTCATGCCCCTGGTCAGGACCCAATAGCCAGGGACAAAACTGTCCCAAATCTGTGAGGTCTGCACAGCACAGACTAAAGGGGTGAAGGTACTCACTGGTTGACTGGCTCAGAGGAGAGATGCCAGCCAGCATCTTCCCTGCATGCACCTCAAATAACAGCAAACTGGAGAAGGCAGCAAGCCCCCAGCTAGCACGCTTTAGATAAACCGTAGGCAATACGGAGAGGGCCAGAGACCTCCACCATACACCTGTCTGAAAGCAGCCAGAAACATGACAAGAGAAAGAAACAAGAAAAAGCCTCCAGCCACTGACCCAGGATAAGTTCAGGAGATAAATAAGTCCAGGAGAGGTAAATATAGAAGAGATCAAGGACATCAAACATGTAATATCAAACACAGCATCTGCACACCTCATGACCTCATGACCTCATAAACGAACTTAAAACTGAAATTCTAATTCAAGTAAAGCAAGATATAAAAAGATTAATAAAAGAAAGGCTAAGCACCTCTCAAGAAGACACAGATGGGAGAATGGAGGAACCCAGAAAAAGGAGAAACACCTTTGATGAAGAATATAAATAAAATCTAGAATACATGAAACAACAATGTCCTCTGCCTTCCTTTTTTAGGTAGAGGACATTTTTAATAATGTATCAGGATTTAAAAGTCACATTAGTCTTATCACTCAATTTAGTTTGATTTTATTTTGTTACAGTCTGTCTACTCGTACTAGAGTTGAGGGCACAGACAGCTATCCCCAAAATAGCAGGATATACTATGGTAACTTAATTTTCTATTAACTTAATCTGAAACCCTGTGTTACTTACACTGTCTTACTATGACTGATCTTATTTGAATCTGGTTTGTTAGATTGCTGTTTTGTCTTGACTGATTTTATTCGAATTTGGTATGCTTGACAGTATCAAGTCTAAGAGTAGACACAACTACTCTGAAGATGACAAGTTGCAATAGGATACCAATTCCAGTTTGATTATTAACTGCTGTTGAAGTCCTACAATGTCTCCAATGTTTTGTTTTTATTAATATTGCTATGTAGTGCTATATTCAATTATATTATGCCTGATGATATAAACAATTCTATTGAAAATAACAAGAGATATCATAGTAACTACTGTAGATCACCTAGAATTGTGGTTTTATGTCTTTTTCGTTTCATGTTTTTCTAGGAATTTGTTTTGTTGTCTTGTGTGTGTGTGTGTGTGTGTGTGTGTGTGTGTGTGTGTGTGTTTCTTTTTTATCCGTACTGGGGATTGAACTCACGACTACACACTTGCAAGGCAGGCGCTTATACCGCTGAACTAAACCCCCAGTCCCTGTTTTGTTGTCTTGTTTTGATTTGTTTTTCTCTCTAATACAGAAAGGATAGGTATACATATAGAGATTCACACATGTGTACAACTTCTAAACAGTTTACGAGAATAGATTATATAATGCACTATGTAATGAAAAGATACTCTGAAGAAAAAGAGACACTAACATGCCCAGTGCTAATTCTGTATCATCATGATACAAAATCTAGCAATACTATTATTCTCTGTCCAGAGTGATATTAGCCTATTTTCTTTTCTTTAATTTCAACATACGTAAAGATATGGACAGCTATTTGGAAGACAAAGAGAAACATTATGGCAGCCATTGTTGACTTCCCTATTGTCTGGTCTTGAAGACCTAAAATGCCTTCATCATCCTGTTCTGATCAGTTTAGCACTATTTTGTTCGGTATGAATTCACTGTGTGAAGATATGAACAACTATTTGGAAGAAAATAAGAGACAATATGATAGGCAGTGAAGCTCTCCGGTGGTCTTGCTTTGAAATCTGTGTTTCTTAAATTGTTTTCTTATGATCTGTTTTGCTCTGTTTTGTTATGTTTATTTTTACCCCCTCTAAAATAAAAAAATAAAGAAAATTACAGCTAACCTTTGGAAATCACCTACTAAGTGCCAGCCATTGAAGTAGTGGCACATTGAACCAAGCACTTTATAAAGTTGCCCTTCTTTGGTGGCACAGTCCTGTAACCGCAGTGCTCCAGGAGACTGAAATGCTTGAGTCATGGATCTGGAAAACAATAAGCAGCAGAGGTGAGAGGAAGTGATGCAAAATCCTTAGCATGGTGAAGGCATCAGGACACCAGCAAGGGCTGTGCGCCATCCTTGACCCTCATAAACAAACTGATCCCTCGGTGGGCCAGCGCACCAATGACTCAGAGCCGGTGGGAAATGTGCCCTTGCCAGGATCTGCTATGGGTTCTGTTACTCTTCCTGTCCATCTGCACACACACACTCATGGCCAGCCAGCTGCCCAGGCATGTGCCCAGCCTTGCAAGCCTCCAAATGGCCCCGGCATCCCCACCCGGCACAGGGTCCACTCGGTGCCCAAAGTGCAGACCCAGTGGAAGTTTTATTTGTGTTCTAAACCCTATCACAAGTCCCTGCTCAATACGCCTGAGCTCTTTCTGAGTTTAGGCTTTTCCTTCTGTTGGGTGGAACTGATCATGACGACGGGCAATGCAGCAGAGCCCGTCAGGAGAGGGAGGAGACTTTCAAATGAGGAATAAGTAATCCTTCAAGTTACAAAGTTTAACTAAAAGGACAACTTCCCCTAAACTGAGTCATTTATATACATGGCTTCCACAATGCCCGTTCCGTCCTGATGAAGACCAAGATTCCAATTAGGACCTGGTTTTCCTCACCGTGGGCTATGTGAGGCCATCAGCAGGTTGGAGTCGGCCCGCATGCATTCAGTGCTTAATTGTCACTATATTTAACAGTAAATCCTTTATCTCCCAAATTAAATCCTCCTTTTTAATCCTAAAACCAATATCTTAAATCCTTGTTATTTTTTTCCGTTCTCTGCCCCCTCAAAATCCATATTATGTTGATTCTTCCTTCTCAGTAATCCCTAAAATTGTCTCTTCTCTGCTCCCTAGTTAAATCCCGCATTCAAATATAAATCTTTCTCTATAACAATCGATCTGTCCTCTGGCGTCTTGCTCCTTAGTTTCACTTCAACTTTGTAAGCAGGACAATTTTACCATCCTCCAGTGCCATCAAAGCCCAGATAAGCAAACAACCTAGTTCTAAGAAAGAAAGACAAAAGAAAAAGAAAAGAAAATTTAACATGGTGGTTTGCTTTTACAACTCCTCTATTTCCTCTGCCTTGAACTATGGATTCATTGTTGGTAAATGAAACAAATTTCCCTCCAGGATTCATAGTCCAATAATATCAGAAATATATATTGAGCACCTGCTTTGTGCTCACAGTGTTTGATGCTGGCTTTGTAAACATGCGTTAATGCCAGGATTGGCGATGGATTTTCTGGACAGCCTCACACCCCCCACGTAAGCACATAAGAGCATGCAGCCTTAAGGGAGGACTTAGGGCTCAGCCTCCAGGTGCCCCCAGTATGAGCCTACGCAGTCGCCTTACAACTGTCAGAGGACCCTCAAATATCCCAGTGAGCAGGAAAATACATCCATATTAGAATCCCACATCTTGCGAGGAGGGGAAATGCATTACAGGAGCCAATGGCTGTCTATAAATGATTCTGTTTAAGGAATATGAAAATAAAAATAAAAATAATGAAACACAAGCTTACATTTAATGTGCAGAAGATGAGAATGTTCACAACAGCCCATAAACACTTCTACCTCCAGCTCTCGCAGCTCACAAAGATAATATTCCTCACCTCTTATACTTGCATTTGTACTCACTCACAATGAACTGTAATGGTCTGTGGCTCACTTACCCCCACCGCACCCCCCGGGCATGGAGTTCCTTGGATGCAGTCACTGCTTTGTTCACTATTGAGCGCACAGTGCTGGGCACGGTGCTTTGTACCACGGAGCAAGGCTATGAATGTCGGATGGATGAATGAACAAATGAAGTGGCATAAGAGCAAATGAAGGGACTGAGGAGAGATTTAGAATAAATGAGGCCTGATAGCAGCAAAGACTTGGAAAAGTGTAAGTTCCCTGGGCATTGGTGGAGTGGCAGGTAAAAAAAACAAACACACTGATGCACTGGGTGGGTCAGTGGCAGGAGAGCAGACTGGAGAGAGTCAGGTTGTGGAGCGCTTCATGTGCTGGGGAGGTTGGATAAAATCCTGGGCAAAGAGAAGACTGGTTTTGTGTCTTCCTTGAGTCCTCCAGGCCCCTTAAATTACTCATCCTGCCAGGCACATCATCATCTAGCCACATTTTAGTAAAAAGAAAATGTGATGAGAATAAGCATACCTATGGCCTATTCAACAACAAAATACCCAATTTATAAAACCCAATTTAAAAACAGGCAAATGATTTGAAAAGCCATTCCTCAAAAAAAAAAAAAAAAAAAAAAAAAATATATATATATATATATATAGCCAATAAATTCAAGAAAGATGACGAATCCACAGGGCAAGGCCATTCAAAACCACAATGAAAGCCAGGCACGGTGGCACATGCCTGCAAGCCCATAACTCTAGAAAGCTCAGGCAACAGGATTGCAAGTTGGAGCCCAACCTGGACGAATTAGCAACTCAGTGAAAACCTGTCTCAAAGTTCAAAAAAAATTAAAAGCCTGGGGCTACAACTCAGTGTGAAGGCTAGTGCTATTAAACAAAAAAAAATAATGAGACACTACTTGACACATTTATCAAATAAACAGAAAATTGTAAGTATCGGTAGGGAGAAAAATGGTAAGGAGAAAATTGGTAAGGAGAAAAATGGAACTCTTGTGCATTGCTAGTGACAATGCCAAACAAGTAATACTACTGTTTTAATTACTTTTCTTGTTGCTGAGACAAAATATCCATTGCCCAAAGTTAAAGGAGGAAAGGTTCATACTGGCTTACAGTGTGTAGAGGTTTCAGGCCATAGTCCAGTGGCTCCAAGGAGGGGCAGCGTGGCAGAGGGACATCAGAGAGCAGAGACAGTTCACAGCATGGCAGGCAGACGGCGGCGGCAAGCACCAAGTGGATCTTCCTTCTTTTCCCCTTATATTCCAACCAAGGTGTCAGTCTATTGATTGGTGCCACCCACATCCAGGGGAGGGTGCCTATTAGCCACCCCTAGAACTCTGCTACACCAGCTACACGCCCTTAATCCCAGTACCACACACTGTAGATGCAGCCACTTCTGAAAAACCACACTTATGAGTGCATGAGGCTTTGGGGGACATCTAGACACAAACCATAATAGCGGATTCTTAAAAGTTTAATTACCATATTATCCAACAGTTCTACTTCTAGTATATACTCCAAAGAACTGAAATCTGAGACAAGAGCAGATAGTTGTGCACAAATGTTCACAGCACCATTTTTCACAAGAACTAAGAGGTGAGAACAACCCAAATATTCATTAACAGATGAAAAGACAAACAAAATGCGGCATATATATGCAATGATTCTTCCATGAAAAGGAAAGAAGAGAAAAAGGAAACTCAGATACATGCTACAACATAGAGAGAATCTTGAAAACAGTACATAAGATACAAAAGGACAATTAATTATGTGATTCCACTTACATGAGATGTTGAGAACTAAGAATCCCATACAGATAGGCACTAGGGGTAGAAAAAATGAAAAGTTATTTTTTAATAGGTACAAAGTTTCAATACAGGATGTCAAAAACTTTATGAAGATTGTGATAGTTGTACAACATTGTGAATATTCTTAATACCACTAAAATAGACACTTAAAATGGTTAGCTTTACATTATGCAGGTTTCACCTCAAAAAAATTCAAATTAAGCTCTAGTACTGAGTCAGTGCCATTCGCAGACCGTGGGGGAGCGAACGAGGCCTTACTAAACAGCAAGCCATCCCTGCGAACCAGCACCACGCGTGGGCCACTGCCAGTAGGGAGACAGCCAGACCCAAGCCCCTTCCAGTACTCGGGCTGGCAAACAAAAACCAATCCCCAATCCCCACCATCACCACCATCAGCAACTGACTGCCTGGAAAAACACAGCCTGCAATGATAGCGATTGAGGTGAAATGCAGTTCAATGCTTGTAGTGTTCTGGTGTTTCCCTGACCTTGCAAGTCTAAGGCCAGTGGACTGGTCATCTACACAAAGGATAGCGGTACACAATGTGGCATCTAGGGGGGAATCTCCTTCTGAAGGTGTAGCCATTGTTAATTTCTTGTTATGTTGTTTTGAAGTCCTGTATCATTTTCATTGTTTGATTTTGTTATATCCAATGGCAGGGCAGTTATTTCAAAGATAGCAAGATATCATATGGTAGGATTTGTATTTACTATTGTCTTGTTTTGAAGTCCTTTATTGCATTCATGGTTTGTTTTGTTTTTATTGTTTCTACTCTATTTTTTTCTGTTTGATTTTCATTATGTCTGAAGGTATCTGCAGCTATTTTGAAAACAACAAAAGGCATTATGGTAACAATTATTTCATATTTTTTGAGTCCTGTATCACTTGCACTGGTTTGTTTTGATTGGTTTTATTCTGTTTTATTTTCCTTGGTTTTATCCCCTTTAAAATAAAAAAATTAAATTTAGAAGTTCTAGTACTGTTTTCTTTGCCTCCACAAACTTAAAGAATTCCTCTCTCAAATTCAGTTTTGAACATGTTGAGTTGGATTTTTCCTCTGTCCTCCTTCCATTCTCTTTCCATGACATATTTAAATCATCCCTTACCCCTAAAAGTTTTGCTTAAGATTCAGAGTCTCCAGAAGGCCGTTATGGTTTGAATGCATCCCCTAGAGGTGTGGTTCAGGTGCTGGGAGCCCGGACCCCAATGTGGGGGTACTAAGAGGTGGGACAGCCCTAAGAACAGTCCTGCTGGGCGTGGCAGCACACACCTGTAATCTCAGCACTTGGGAGGCTGAGGCAGGAGTGTGAGCTAGTTGGGACTACATAGTGAGATCCTGTCTAAAAAAAAAAAAAAATCAAACAAAAAAGGAAGGAGGAGAGATGAGTCCAACTGGTGGAAAGTGATTAGGCTATTGGAGTCACCACCTTTGGAAGTTTTCATGAGATATCAACCAGTTCTCTCAAAAGTAGATTGTTATTTTTTAAAAAATCAGGACCAGCTTCTCTCTGTCCTGTGGGCTCCTGTTTTGCTGCATGATCATTTATGCACCCTGTGGTTTTCCTTCTTGTTTCTATGCTGTATTATAATGCAGCCACAGGGGTCCTCACCTAAGACCAAAATGACAAGGCTGCCTGGTCTTGTTTTGGGTTTTTTTTTTTTTTTTTTTTGGTACCAGGAATTGAACTCGTGACTGCGTGCTTGCAAGGCAGGCGCTTATACCACTGAGCTAAGCCCCTGGCCCTAGGCTGCTTGGTCTTACACAGTTAGCCTCCAAAATTGTGAGCTAAAGATAACAAATCCCTTTTTAAATAAAGTTCCTAGCCTCTACTATTTTGTTACAGCAACAGAAAACAGACTAATAGAGAGAAACAGCATCTCTCATGGTTAAGTTTACCTGGCTCCCACTAAGGTTTTTACCTAAATTATTACAGACATCTAAGACACTACATTGTTAGTGCATGTTTTTAAGCACATGAAAATAACAGTCATCACCTCACACACAAGAAATGTGATTTGCTTGCCTACCAGTGGGTCTAACACTATCATGAATCTGTGAAAGAAAGGCTTCTACCAACTTGTAAGAGGAAGAAAATATTCACCTTGTGCTCTCAATAAGTGCCATGTCCAGGTAAGACTTTTTTGAGAGCATGAGCCAATAATAGGACAGATAGGGAGTCCAAGAAAGACCCCTGAGGGCCAGGAGCACAACGAGGCAGTTCTCTATTCTGAGTACTTGTCAGTCACTGGTCACTGGAACACTAACGGATGTTCACCAGTATTTCCTGTAATTGCCATTCTTTTTGCCACAGAATTCTTTTCTCATTTCCTCAGGGAAGATCTGACAAGAAGAAAATGAGAGCAATAGCTTCAGAGAAAAGGTTTTTGAGTTTCAAAAGTCTAGGACTTGAGGCATAAACAACAGATTTGGAATAAAGTGTAATCAGCTGGAGCCAGTTTTCCCTGTTCCCCAGAGCTAGATAAGGGTTTCTTCTCCTGGGGAAAGGAGTAAGAATCAGAGGTTTAGAAACTGCTAAGCCTCTCCAAAGAATGCTGGTCCCTGCCCTACTCAAATCAATTGCTGCCTGTGTCCTTAGGGAGCACCAGCCCCCCATTTCATGGTAGCAGAGCCCAAAGCTGCAGGAGGACCAAGTCCCACAGCGCAGAGGCAGGATTGGAGACACTGGGGCTGCGTATAAAGGTAGGTGGTGTCAGTCTGCTTTGTGAGCTTCCTGCAGCCCTGGAGTAATCAGAGAGCAGCATTTGTGTGCAAGTACAAGGGAGAGCCTGATGGCGCCTGGAAGGGAGACCCAAACTAAGCGAGCAGATGGGTGACACACGGTCCCACGGGTAATACAGGCTGACAAATGATTGGTCACCACCTAAGGATGAGGATGACCTGGCCAGTGTATGCACAGAGGATGAGCTGGAACCAGAGCACCTCACTGCTATAACAGGGCACACAGCAGCCCTCACCCACCAGCCCAGGCTTAAACCTGGGAGACAGAGAGCAAACCGTGAAGTGACTTAGGTAGTATTTCTGCCTTGTGTGCATCACAGCTTCAACTCAGAAATTCTGCAGCTGATGGAAGGAACAAAGTAGTTGTTCCTCTTTAAAAACCTGAATTTGTGGTCTCTGATTCCTGCCTGCCACATATTGATGTGTTTGTTGCTTATTAATATCCAGTAAAATCACATTTCTCTCAAAGAATTCTAATATCAGTCCATGATGTGAAAACCACATATATTCACAATTACCCCCTGAAAAATCTCTTAATTTACTCATAAAAATGTAGTGCTGTGCCATAACTCAATTCAAAGCTGCCAGCTTCTCCTCTAGCTTTGAAACAGATTGCTACTTCTATTTTCCAATTGAGAGCCAAATATAGTAACTAGCTTTTGTTTCAAAGTATGTTGTTCAAAAACTTAAAAATAAGTGTTTATCTCTTCAAATTCACATAGTTTACGATTTCATCGCACAGAGAAACTGAGACCTGCTAAGGGTCTCACTCTGGGAAACTTCTGGTTGAATGCAATGAAAGGTGACTCTCACTCATAACCAAAACTGTCACCTCCCTTTCAGGGCGCCTGCTAAACTCACGGGGTCTTCCCACATGTGTTAGTGTCCCCTTTCAATCTCAACTTATTGAGTGCTGAGACTTGTATGAAATGAACATTCTGGAAGCCATGTCAGCTGTAACTTCACAGCTACCCTGAGGCTGGACTGACTACCACTTCACATTCACCAGAAGACCCTCTCAGGCCAGAGCATTCATCAGACATGTGTTCTGGAACATTCTATAGGTGAGTCAGAGGAGAAGTTGACTTCAGAGCTTACACAGCTTCACAGCAAAAGTCCCCATGAACATGCCTGCACAGCCTCTCTCCCTTACCACCATCCCCTGACCTGCACTTGGCCTCCAGGCTCCAGCCTCCCAGCCCTCTCCGCCCCCTTTCCACACCTCACCACTCCGCCTTTGGTGTATACTTCATAGATTCGAACTACACACACACACACACACACACACACACACACACACACACACCAACAACAACAATCAACTCAGCAAAAGGATTACCTACCACAATCCACCCCACTGAAAGGTAAAAAAAGACACATTACTATTACACATTTACTCATTCTGAATAGGATCTGAATTTAATTTAGTATCTTAACAGCTGCCACTTACGAATGAGCTAAATGCTAGACACTTTATATGTGTTGTCCCAGTAATTTCCTATAACAACCCCTGAAATGTTCTCCAGTTCACAAATAAGGGAACTAAGGGATCAGCAAAGTGAACACTAAACATTCAAGTCACAGCTCAATCTAAAATGCATAGTTTGATTTGCATCACTTTGTCTTCCACCTGAGGAGAGTGACACAATTTTCCTACCTAAATTCCTATTTCATGTTAAGACAGTCAAAGTTTGAGATAATCACCTTGGAGTAGGAATCAAAGTAAAAATACAGCCACAAACCCTAGTGTAATCATGCCCAAGAATGCAGACTACCGTCCAGCTGATCCGAGCTCACCAATACACCTTTCTGTTGGAGGGATCACGTAATACAATCCCAACCAGTGAAACATAAATGGGGTGGCACTGGATGAGGATCCTAGGAAAGCACTACATAAGGGAAAGATCAATCCTTCCTTCTTGTTCTTGTCTGAAATACAGATGCCATGCCTGGAGGTTCAGCAGAGCCATCTTGTGTCACAGAAATAAAAGCCACCCGCTAAAAGGACAACACGGAAAGTTAGACCCCTGACACATGGCAGAGACATGTTTCAACTATGATCACCTAACCCTCATCTACTCTTTAAGAAAAAAAAATAAAGTGTTGAAGAGCTGCATACTAAGGCCTTTTGCGATTTGCAGTCAAACACATTCCGTCACTTACAGCTACTAAATGGTCTCTTTCCCGCTACAGGATGCTCCACAACTGTACCCCAGCCAAAGACTGATTGCTGCCTGCTTCACTCAGACATCTATCAGAGTCTTTCCTCCTCGAATTTACAAAAGTCAAACTTGTCCTACCTGGGGACAGATAGAGCATTTAGCAAATACAAATGAGTGAATCAAAGGTACACAGGTTGGACCTTAGGGAGTGGATGATTAAAAGGATTAAAATAATCATATGCTCTTGGGGAAAGTTCTTCTCATATTTCCATATTTGGTTTTTAATAACCAACTCTACCTGGCTAGGAAATGTATCTGCTGGGTCTCAGAAAGGCTCCTGATGCCCAATGAGATCTGAAAAACGGACTTAAGGTCGGAAAGAGAAATTCTGCTGTGTCACTAAAAAAAAACCACTAAGTGAGTTCCCTAATGATTCTGGGTTAGGAGTTTTGAACATCTGAAAACCAAAGGAGACACTAAGTCTGCTGAAAACAAAGGCGCTCGTAGGTGGATTGGCAGCCACTGTTGCCCCGTGAGTGTTGGTGAGGATGTTAACAGGAGTGAATGTGACTGCAGTGGGGTTTGTCAGATTAATACCCACATTAAAAGGCACAGAAGAAGTCATGGCCTTTCTGGACCACTGTTTGTCACTTAGCAAGCAAGAGCTTCATAAAACTTGCGATGTTGCAAAAACCCCTATACGTATCAAAAATTTAGACATTAACCCCTGTTTACAACATTTGTTCACAGCATACAGCCGAGAACCTTTTTAGTAAATCACTTGAGATAAGCTGTCTGGCCCCAAATAAAAGATGTTTGCCAATTTCTTGGTAAGGCAAAAGAAGAGCTCTTTATCAAAAGCATATTAGCATATTTTGCCTCATTAATAACTTCACTGCAGCATTAATTTGCCTAATTATCACATTTGGAATTCAACATGGTGTCTAATTAATTCCAAACTCCAAAAACAAACCCAGACTCATAAAGCACACCAACATGCTCCTGCTTCAGCAGCCTCCTCTCCTTGGCGTGTGTGTCTATGTAAGCCTTCCGAGTCTGCTCGGTGAATTCATTCCTTATTGAGTCCTATGTAATAAAAATCCATTATTTTAATAAAACTGTGTCTTGTAACGAGACGATTATCCTCCAGGCCTAGCAGGTTTTGTTTTCTAAATCACCTGCAGCTCTCTTTCTCTCAGCATTTTGTTGCTGTTGCTATTTTGTTGTTGTTAGCCTTTCCTAAAGTTTGCAGGAGTATACAAGGGGTAATGGAAACATGTGAATATTTAAATTTTTAAAAATGTATTATGGTAGAAGACCCATTGCCAAGAATCATGTGTGCTCAAAATAAAGGGGCATATTTTCAGTTTGAAGGTGCTAATGGCAATGTTTTATTTACTATAATAAATTTTTAAAACATTTTTTAACATTCACTGTAATTTCTGATCACACCTCTTCTACATCAAGAACTGAGGGATCATGCTGGTTTTTGTTTTTGTTTTCTTAAAGAACTGTGTCATCTCCTTTCTTTAGCAGTCAATGCCTTCAGCACTGAGTAAACCCACAGTATTTGTTCACATTTCTCTTCCACGGAAGTCTTTCTACCCAATTTTCAGAAGCCCTGAATAAACACTAGTCAACATTATCAAAAATAAACATCGGAGCATATCTGGTGCCTCCCGAAAGGCTCAAGCTCTGTAACAAATGAAACTGAAAAATTCTGGTTTCCAGGCTCAAAACAGCACCTTTTTATTCAATAGCATCACTCTCCTTCTCCCCTGAGGCTACTTCCCATAAGAATATTTGATTGTCACAATAGACCGCATGCATCTTTCCATTATAGTGGAAAAATACAGAAAAGACCTACATCTATATTACAGGAAGGAAATAATTGTTTAAGTAAATGCTGTCTCCCATATATCAGCTTTGGGGTTATTTTTAAAGCATTAAAGTTATGGCCAAGAACAGTCATGTCGAGTTGGTATACTGGGAATATTTTAGATTCTATAAGTTGCTGATGACCACCCAATGGGAAATGCCACTTGGGAAATCTCAGACATAAAACGTGGAGACTGCCATCTTCCAGTAATTTATTCCAACTCAAAGAGCAGATATTTATAGATTACAAGGCACATTCTGTTATAGGTCAGATCCACACCAACAACAATCTTCCCTAGGCAGATAATTTTCCATATGAATGTACATTTTAAAACTCCTAAGTTTAAAATAAGCTTAGTGTTTGTCTTCCTTTAAACCACGCTTGTGAACAAGAATAGCCTGAACTCAATAATTCAGCCCATGAATGTCACCAGTGGCTGAGGGCAACGTGTAGCTGCTTTGCGAGTTAAGTTTTTCTTTTCTGGTAAACCTAGCATCAACATCACTTTGGGCCTTCTGAGACCCCTGCCAGTATACCCATTATGAATAAGCTTAAAATGAATCCAGGAAATTTTCACACTACACAATCCTATGATGGGTGGAAGACCAGTCAAGGTCTTAATATAGCTATCTTCATAGCAATGAAAGTAGATTACAAATTTCTCGTTTACAGGGAAAATCAGGCCTCAGAAAATCATCAGCCACCAAGCCTTCAAAATATAATTAATCTCTTTCAAGCCAATCTATGAAATACCACTACCATTCAGCTTCTTTTACCCTGGCCATGAGTCTGTCCATCTGTGTTGCTGACCATGGCACACCTGCCTTTACCCCTTGCCAAAAGGAAGATAGAACAGAACCAGAGACTCACTGGGCCACCAGCCTTCCCCCACTGACAGACATAAGCTTTGCCTAAATCACGGGCAAAAGAGAAAACACATGAAAAAGGTCTTTCATGTTCCTCTGAAAAGAGACACGAATCCACATCATAAAGCTGCCATGCCATCAGAAAAGATTTACTAGTTTTCCAGGAGATACAAAGGATGAGAATGACAGGGTTCTGAGGTTAAACAGAATAAGCAAGGAACTCTATGAGCAGCACTGGCCACCTCCTCTCCCTGTATTCTTACTTTTCTGAGCTCAGGAAGTGTGGAATACCTTTGCAAACCTAAAAAAAAAAAAAAAAAAAAAAAAAATTAAGTAGGAAGAAAAAAACCAAAAGCATTTTTTTAATCCTTCATGCTCAATAAAGACTGTGCAGACATAAAATCCTTCATTTAAAGGCCTGCAGTTTTAATATAAAATATATTATACAGGAAAAAGATTTTATTACCATTAAATGCTTGCTGCAATCCAACAAAAGAGGAAACTGACCTTGATTCTAAACCTCCAGCCTTTTTTCTCTTTACTATTCTTAAGTATTTACTGAACATACTTTCATTATTTCTTTTGTTTTTGGAGAAATAATGATTTTTCCCTAGAAGTTTAAAAAATGTACATTGTTTTCTCAAGACAATCCAGCACACTGTTTCAGAAAGAAATGCTAATGCAAGAATAATTCCTACTCTGGAGACTAAAGAAAGTCAATGTTGAAAAACAATGATGGAAACTGATTTCCTCTGGCCTTGCAGACTCAATTTAAGGGAGGAAAAAGGAAATTCAGAGAGCAACTGCTAAGGCAAAAGGAAGGTGAAAGATGAAAATATAACCCATCTGGAAGTTATAAATAAGAAATTCTTAGGAGAAAAAAAGAGACAAATATAGGATCATTCTTCCAGTAAAAATAGTCATGGATGGGTGTAAAACTAAGACATTATGATACATCACTAAGATTATGGATGTCAGTTAAAGTTCCAGAAGGTAACAAATGACACACTCAAACTGGACAATTGGAAATGAGTAGTGATTAGACACAGAGAGGAAAACTGTGGTGAGGGCAGGAGTTTCAGCATTCAAAAGAGAACCCATCCTGCTAGGCACGGTGGCACACAGCCATTATCCTGGCACTCCAGGAAGCCGAAGGAGGAAGATCACAAATTGGAGCCCGGCTGGGGCAACTCAGTGACACCACGTCTCAAAATAAAAATTAAAAAGAGTGGAGATCTTGGGTTCAATCCCCAGGACAACAACAACAACAACAAAAAGCGTACAGTGGAGGAGAATGGAGAGAAGATGTGTAAGGACAAAGGACACCCAGAATGTAAAGGCTGAATAGTTTAAACAAACAAAAAGTACAATTCCATCAAACCAATCATTTAGAAACCTTCATAGTAAGATGATGAATTCATGTACACCTCTGATGTCAGGTAGCTCCTGATTCCAATAGAATTCAGCTCAGCCAATAAGGGTGAAAATCTGACAATTGAGCTTGAGTGTTTCCCACTGTAAAACAGGGAAACAGTACACACTTACTTACGAATCAAGCTAGGAAAGCATTTCATAGACTCTTGATAAATACTGGTTCCTCCACCTTGCCCATTCATGCTCTTTCCCTCTCAATAGGCACAATTGAATTCATATTGCAAAGCAAGTTCAATTAAGCATTTTTGTGAGTGTAGACATAGCTGTGTGCATCAGAAAATGACTCCATTAAGTCCACTATTAATTTCCATGATTTTGCCAAGCAGAGGATTAGCCAGGCAGTGAGCCCAAAGTGGCCAACTCAGATCTTTGAGTGATTCCCTCTTGTACCATGGACTCTCAGGCAGGCTCACGGGCAGTGGGACTAGATATGGTGAAATTGCTTTCTGGCATGTCATGTGCTCAGATTACAGTACAGCTAACAGATCTGTATCCTTCTGGACTTGATTCCCTTCATCCACCTTGAATCAGAAGCAAGTGAGTACTACAGCAGAACTGATGCCAGGTTACACACAAATTCCTTCTAAGAATCTAATGGTAAGCTCTTTTTAAAAAAGAACAATTCTTACCTGTTTCCTTTAGTCTTCTGAGACACTCTACATCTCATTCCCCAGGGCCATTCCCCCAGCACAAAATTTGCTACCACCCTCTTAACTTTCATGAGACACAAGGAAAGAAACTTTACAGCTCTTCTGCACTAAAATGTAATAACTTTCTCCACACGGCTGCACAAAGGATTTCTCTGGGAACAAGGGACCAAGTTTCACAGTTGCATAAATATAAACTAAAGTAGAAATCCATCTTTGAGTATGCAGGCGTGCAGTCAGCGTTCCCACTTTTCAAGAGTCTCAAGGTTATTCTTCACTGTGTGTTCTTTCGACTCGGCTTTAAAGTTAAGCTACTTTAATAATTCATGACATCATACCCATTAAAATATGAGTATTTTCTACCAAAGGAAGCAGCATTTTCCCCTCCTTTTGTGGTAGAAGAGGCCCAGACAAGAGCCTGCAGAGAAAAACAGTGACATTCTGCTGAAGCACTGATGAAGTTTCAGAGTGAGGCTTACAATTTCGCCTGTCACTGCACACAACCAGTTTTATCATGAAAACCCAGTGCCATATGCCAGAGGAGACAGGTTAAGCCTCTTAAACGTCCCTGACAACAATGAGCTTTCATTTGTAAAAAAGTAAACATCTGTCTCATGGGGAAATAATCCACAAAACAATGGGGATGGTTATTTGTTTGATTTATTGTGATCACAAGGAAGCAAGCAAGTTTCAGACATGCACGATATGTCAAAAAATGGAAAATTTCTTAAACATTTTAAAAAACAATTTGCAATCTTCTTTCAAAGACATCATAGAGGAGCTCATGTGCTATAAATATGTAGAGAGAGGAACTGCTGACTTCAAGTAAGACCAGCATCCATGCTTTGGCTCCGCCACTGCTAGCTACACATAGGGACAAAGTATTTAACTTCTCTGGGCCATATTTGCCATATCTCTAAATGAGAGTCAAAATTAAATCTATTCTACAAGGTGAAAGTGTTATGAGGCATTGATGATTTATGACTGGAGCTCTATGTAAACTGTACAGCAAAACAAATGTTAAGACATTTTGCTCTACACTTTTAAAAGCCAATAGGCAGAAGATTTATTACTCACATAGAAAAAGAAATCTCCTCTTACTTATGGATCTTTCCTGGAGATGCCTGCAGCCCCCAGCTTATCTCACTATAGCTGAGTGTACACATGAAGATGGTCACTTGAATGTCGCTTAGAAAAGCAGGAACCAAATAATCACTGCATGCTTGGGAAGAAGTAACAACTGCCATCATCAGCATCATCATCACCACTGCCATAATCTGTGATTCACCAAACCTCATTTGGGCTCTGCACTTCCTCCCTTACCCTAGGACATGGTACACACAAGAAGGGTGAGTCTGTGCTCTGAACTCCTTCTACTGTCCCCCCAGTTGGCAGGGCCTGCAAGAAGAGTGTAAGAACACATGCATTTGGCAGGTGGGCCAAACCAGAACCCCAAGGCCCAGGGCAACAACCAGGCCCCAGTGCACAGGTGCATATATGCCTTTGGGGGGCAGAGTAATCGGTGAGACCAGAGTAAACAGTGAGATCAGTGTCTGAAGCAGTAGTGAGGAACTTGCAATTGGATTTCGGAGAACTCAACCAACAGAAGACCAGTCCCGCATATCCAGAGACCAAGATCAGCTTCATACCCAGCACATTTCCAGGTTCTAAGAGGGACACTATCAAGAACTGTACACACCAGAGGTTTTACTACTTTAAATATCCCTCATTGGTCTGATTAGGTATCCATTTCCTGTCTGGTTAGATATCATCTTGTTTTGTTTTGTATTCTGTGGTTATTTTTGTATTTGAGTTTTTTATTTTGGTTTGTTTTTCCTCTCTCCTTCCTTTTTTGGCCTCCTTTTTCTTTCTTTCTTCTTTTCTTTTTCATCCTCTTTCTCTTTCTTTTTTTCACAATTTATATCTCTTACTTTTCTTTTTAGTATTCTTCTATTGATCTTTTTTCTCTCTTTCCTCAACTACTTGTTAAATTAAACTTTCAAGCACATAACCATTGTCTTTGCCTTTTATGATTACTCTTTTGTATACTATGTCATTCTTTCCCTCTGTGTCCTCCAGTTTCCCAAAACTTGGGTGATTATCCTTTGATCTCCAGCTTTGACTCTACTATATCTGACCTCATTCACCACTTTAGTCTATCCCCTACCCTTCTTAAACCTCCCCTATCCCCACAGTAGGGTAAAATCACTCCACTAAGGGAAAAATCATTGCGTAAAAGTGCACAACACTTGTTTGATTTAGTTATATTACCTTAAAGTTTGCTCTTGTAGACAGAGGTAATAGGTTAATAGTTGCCATTTTTGTCAGTAGTTAAGCTGTGCTTGAAACTACTGTTACCACTAACTGTATCCCTTTAATCAGGATTCCATACATATTATAAACAAGTTTTCTCTCTTGCATGACAATACTATGATTATCACTGCTGTAATCACCATTGCACCCCAGTATCAAAGAGGTGGAATGTAAGCCAAATAGTAATTTTGCATGCTTTACAAATTGAGAAGATAGGTTCTTGGGATAACTATAAAGAACTACCTACATCTAGAGGACATCCCTGAAGAACAGACATCTCCCAGGGAAGCCTCAATACTAGTGATAAAGTGTGTATCAAGAGAAAATGGCAAGCATCAACATAGAAAATGAAATAAAAAAGAAAATATAAAAGGATAAGATGCAGAATAAAATTGCAAACCCAAACCCCTAGCACACCCAGGACAAGCCTAGAACTCAATGAGAAAGATGAAATTGCAAATAAAACACTGGAAATTTCTGAAATGATAGAAACAGAAGTAATTGTTTAATTACTTGTTTAAGTGGGAAACATTGCAGAGTAAATAATGTCTCCGGAACAAATAAATGATACTTAAAATCAAAGATATTAGAGAACACATGGATTAAAAAATAGATGAGCTTAGAAAAGTGATAGTAGGGCTGGGGATTTAGCTCAGCAGCATAAGCACCTGCCTTGCAAGAGTGCGGTCATGAGTTCAATCCCTGGTACTGATGAAAGAAAGAAAGAAAGAAAGAAAGAAAGAAAGAAAGAAAGAAAGAAAGAAAGAAAGAAAGAAAAGAAAGAAAAGTGATGGTAATAAAAAGTGCCCAACATAGAAAAGAGATGGAATCCATGAAACAGATTCAAACAGAAATCCAAAAGAGTAAAATCTCCATTGAAAGTATACAGAGCAGGTTGAATGAAGGAGAAGATAGAATTTCGGATCTTGAAGAAAGAATTGTAGCTAGTGATCAATAACGAGCTCTTAAAAATACCAAGAAAACATGAAAAATCAATGCAGCAGCTATAAGATGAAGCAAAGGAAAATAACATAAGATTTATTTGGGTCAATGAGAAAGCTGGAGATAGCACAAATGCCATTTAAAAAACTTCACAGAAATAATCAAAGAAAACTTCCCAAGTATGACATATGAAGTATGCTTCATTTATTTGTATTTAACATACAAATAAATGAAGCATATAGAACTCCAAACAGCCATGACCAAAAGAAAACTACACCAAGACATAACAATTGAGATTCCAGAAATTTATGACAAGAACAGAATATTAAAAGTTGTTACAGAAAAGAAAGAGGTCACCTATAAATGAAAGCTGATCAGAAGCACATGAGACTTCTCAAGAAGGAGAAGAGTTTAGAGTGAAATATTTCAAGTTCTGAAAGAAAATAACCTCCAACCCAGACTGATACACCCTGCAAAACTATCTTTCAAAATTAATGGAGAAATAAGATACTTTCATGACAAAGAACAATTAAAGAAATTATCACCACCAAACCAACTCCACAAAGATATTCTAGACAGAGATAAAAATGACAACAATTCCAAGAATAACAACAGAAAGAAACCAGTAGGCAGGGCAAACAATTAAACAGAGGGGAAGAGCAGGGGACCAACAGCAGGAAAACACCATGACAAAAGGTAAGCCAAATGTATGTCAGTTATAACCATCAGTGTAAATGGCCTCATTTCACCAATCCAGAGAAACAGACTGGCAGAAATGGATCAAGAAATAAAACCTAACAATATGATATATATAACATACTTAACTCAGAAAGAAATTCATAAACTGAAAGTTGGAGGACAGAAAACAATCTTCCATGCAACAGGAACCCAGAAAAAAAGCAGTGGTAGCAATTCTGTTTGCAGATAATATGGGCTTTAAACCATGAATGATGAAAAGAGGTAAAGAAGGTCACTACATACTGGTTAGGGGAAAACTTCAAGGGAGATAACAATCATAAACATATATGCACCAAATAGAGGAGCACCCAACTATATAAGAAAATTATTAATAAACATGAGAAATCAAATAAAGTCATAACACAGTTGTAACAATAGACCTTAATACCACACAGTCATAAAGAGATAGATCAACTAGACAAAAAATCAGCAAAGAAATACCAGAATTGAGCCAAAACTGAGAACAAATGGACCTAGGAGATGTTTTCAGTGTTACATCCAAAGTCATAAGAATGCAAGTTCTGGGGCTGGGGATTTAGCTCAGCGGCATAAGCACCTGCCTTGCAAGCAGGCAGTCGTGAGTTCGATCCCTGGTACCAGTAAAAATGGAAAAGACCAAAAAAAAAAAAAAAGAATGCAAGTTCTTCTCAACTTCACGTGGAACATATACCAGCCCACAAAACATGCTTAAGTAAATGCAAAGGATTTGAAATTATTGCATGCATATTATCTGACTATAGTGCAATTAAATAGGAAATTAATGGCAAAACAAATTACAAAAGCTCAATAAACACGTGGAATTTAAATAACACCATCCTAAACAACCAATGGATTACAGGTGAAATAAAAGAAAAAATTAAACAATATCTACAACTAAATGAGAATGCAGATACTACACACTGGAACTTACAGGACTCAGTGAAAGAAGTCCTAAGAGAGAAATCTATAACAATGAATTCTCACATCAGGTACACAGAAATGGCACAAATAAACAACCTAATGTTATGATTCAAGTTTCCAGAAAAGAAAAGAGCAAGACAAACCCAAAGCCCATACAAGTAAGGAAATTACAAAGATCAGAACAGAAATGAACACAATTGAGACCAAGAAAATAATATAAAGAATTAATGCAGCAAAAGTTGATTCTTTGAATGAATAATAAAATTGGTAAGTCCTTAGCCAACCTTATGAAAAGAGAAAGAAAAGACTCAAAATCATGCATTGAGGAACAAAAAGGGTGAAATCATTGCAGAACCAGTGAAAATTCAGAAGATCATCAATACTTTAAAAATCTTGACTCTCATAGGATGGAAAACACAGAGGAAACAGACAGATTCCTAGGTACATATGAATTGCCAAAGCTGAATCACAAAGATACAAAAAAAATTCTGAATAACCCAATATTAGTTAATGAGATTGAAAATGTAATTCAAAACTTACCTGCAAAAAAAAAAAAAAAAAAAACCCAGGTCCAGATGGATTCACTGCTGAATTCTATAAGAAATTTAGAGAGGATTTACTTCTCCTAAACAGCTTACGAGAATCAATTATATTATGTGTGATGAAATGAACAGCTATCTTGAAGAAAAAGAGACATTATGGTATCCATTTCTGATTTCCTATCATCATGTTACTAAACTCAGGAAAGCTTTTATTCTTTGTTTAGAGTGGTTTTAGTCTGTTTTGCATTATTTAATTTCAACATACATGAAGGTATGGACAACTATTTTGAAGAGAACTAGAGACATTATGTTAGCCATTGTTGATTTTCCTATTGTCTGGTCTTGAAGTCTACAATGACTTCATCACTCTGTTCTGATCAGTTTTATACTATTTTGTTTTGTATGAATTCATTGTGTATAAAGATATGAACAACTATTTAGAAGAAAACAAGAGACATTATGATAGCCATTGTAGATCTCCTGTTGTCTTGCTTTGAAATCTCTGCCACTTACATTGTTTTTTTCTGATCTGCTTTGTTCTGTTTTTTTCATATTTAGTTTTACACTCTTTAAAATAAAATTTTAAAAATAGAATTTAATGCTAATATTCCTCTAACTCTTTAATGAAATTGAAGCAATTGTCCCTAACTCATTCCTGGAAGCATGTATTACTCTAATACCAAAACCAGAGAAAGACCCAACCAAAAAAGAGAACTACAGGCCGATCTCACTAATGAACATAGATGTAAAACTCTTCAGTAAGATACTAACCAACAGAATGCAGCAAATCATCAAGATTATACATCATGCCCAAGTGAGATTCATCCCAGGAATGCAGGGATGGTTCAACATATGCAATCAATAAACATAATACATATATCAACATAATCAAAGACAAAAATCTCCTGATCATCTTAATAGATGCAGAAAAAGCTTTTGATAAAGTCTGGCATTCATTCATGATAAAAACCCTACAGAAAATCAGATTAGACTGTCTTTACCTCTGTCTGATAAAAGCCATCTATGACTAAACAATAGCTAATATGATACTAAAAAAAAACGTACATCTTTACTCTAAAATCAGGTACAAGACAAAGTTGTCCACTATTAGATGCAAACAATTCTGGAAACATTAGGAAGAGCAATTAGACAAAAGAGAGAAATATAAGGAAGAGAGATGAGAAGGTAAAAAGTTAAACTACCATTATTCACAGATTACATGATACTCTACACAGAAGACCCCAAAAACTCCTAGATTCCTAGAGTTAATAGCCAAATTCAATAGCATTCTTGTACATAAACAACAAACTCACTGAGAGAAAAATTAGGGAAACAACACCCTTCACAATAGCATCCAAAATAATGAAATACTTAGGAATCAATCTAACAAAGGAAGTAAAAGATTTATGTATTAAAAATTACAGTACTTTGGAAAAATAAGATATAAGAGGATATTACTCATGGATAGGAAGAACCAACATTGTGAAAATGGCCATCCTCCCAAAACTGTTATAATGATTTAATGCAATCCCAATCAAAATACCATTAGCATACCTTGCAGAACTAGAGAAAACATTCCTAAAATCATCTAGAAGAGACCTAGAATAGCAAAGGCAATCCTGAGCAAAAAAGGCAAAGCAGAAGGCATTACAATTTCTGACTTGAAACTATTCTACAAAGATACTATGATAAAATCAGCATTTTATTGACAAATAAAAAGCAGGTCTGAGGATCAGTAGAACAGATTAGAAAATGCAGACACAATTAAAAATACACTCATATTTGACAAAGGGCCAAAGATGTTTACTAGAAGAAAGACAACCTCTTTAATAAATGGTGCTGGAAAAACTAGCTCCCTGCATGCTGAAGACTAAAACTAGACCACCAGGCACTAAACTGAAGTCAAAAATGGTTCAAAGATCAAAATATTAAAACAGGGACTGGGGATTTAGCTCAGCGGCATAAGCACCTGCCTTGCAAGCAGGCGGTCGTGAGTTCAATCCCCAGTACCAATAAAAAAAAAAAAATTAAAACAGAAACACAAATTCTATTGGAAGAGAACATAAGCAGAAATCTTGAAGACATAGAGGTAGGCAGAGAGTTCATAAACAAAATGCATGGGAATTACTTCAAAGAATCAGCAACTTGGATCTCATCTTAGTAAAAAGTTTTTACATATCAAAAGAAATCACCAGCAGGTGGGGGGGGGGATTTAACCAACTGTCCCTCAAAGGACATGCACAGAACATATAAAGAATTGAAAGAAATAAAAAAGACCCTCCAAAATTCAAAGACCCAGTCCAAAAAATGGGCATCTGAGATAAATACACATGTCTCAGATGAAGAAATAAAAATGGCACACAAATACTTGAAAAAATGTTCAACATCATTGGTCTTTCAAGAAATGCAAATTAAAGCAATACTGAGATTCTGTCTGACCCCAGTCAAAGTGGTTATTATCAAGAAATCAGCCGATAACGAATGCTGGAGGGGCTGTGGAGAAAAGGGACCCTTCTCCACTGTTGGAGGGAATGTGGAGTGATACAATCACTATGCGAATCAGTGTGGAGATTCCTCAAAAAACCTAGGACTCGAGATTTGAGGATGACAACGTGCAATGTATGTACCATTGTTGTCCCCAATTGATGTGTTTTGAAATTTTGTTTTAGTTTTTTCTTTATTTTTTTCTTTTTATCTTTGAAATAAGAGGGATTTGAGAGGGGAGAAGAAAACAACCAGGATTGGAGGTCTTGTTTGACCCTGCTATTCCCCTTCTGGACATTTTCCCAGAAGAATTGAAAACATCATACCACAACTACATCTTGGAAACAACCCAAATGCCCATCAACTATGGAATGGATAAAAAAAGATGCAGTATATTTGTACAATGGAATACCACTCAGCTATAAAGAAGGATAAACTTGAGACATTTATAAGGAAATGGATACAACGTGAGGCCAAGGTGAAGTGAAGTAAATCAGAGTTGCCTATGTTGTAAACATCATATTGTCTTTCTAGTGTAAGAAGCTGAAAGAGTAAATAAGATCCTTTTAAATGTACAATAGCTATTATAAAGTTGGAAGAAATTATTCAAAAGGAAAGAGAAATTGGGATGGGGGAAAGGAGAGAAAAGGAAGGGAAAAGGAAAAAAAATACCCAAAAAAGTTAACACAGTTATACTATGAATTGCTGTTAGTTCACTGAAAAGAAAGGTTTGTGCTTGTTGTTTAATTTTTCTTTTGTAATCTGAGCAACTACTTTGAAGACAACAACATTGTGTACAATGTACTAACCATTGCTACTCTCCTAAAATCTTGCTTTGAAATTTTGTATTGTTGTTGTTGTTTTTCTTTAACATAAAAAAATCTTTGAGATGCCAGTCCTCTCCTGTGAGTCAGTGATATTCACATACTGCAGGGAAGGAGAAAAGTTAAAAAGAAGCTAAGGCTTCCGGGAGTTGAAGCCATGCACGGCCGACTGGGGGAGGGCCAGACACCAGCCCTCTCTTGTGAGTTGGTGCCATTCATGGACAGTTGGAAAGGCAAACAAGAAGTCAACAAGTATCTAAGACCTCCTGTGAGTCGGCACCATGTGGGGTTGACTGGGGAGAAACAAAATGAGAGCCCCTTCCAGCACGTGGGCAGAGAGACAAGAAAAGGCAATGTGTTCCCCACCACTGTAAGTGACTGGGCTGATCCAGAAAAACACAGGCTGTTACGATAGCTAAAGAGGTAAAATACAATTCAATGCTGTTTCACTGACTTTGCAGGTCTAAAGTCTGATCATCTATTCAGGAGATAACGCAATTACAGCATCTATGGGGGATCTCTATTATCTTGTTTCAAAATACTATATCAGTCTCATTGTTTTATTCGGTTGGGTTTTGTTCTGTTTTGTCTTGTTTAATTTTGTTGTATCTGATAGCATGAGCAGCTATTTCAAAGATAACAAGACATATTATGGTTACCATTTTGAATTTACTATTATCTTGTTTTGAAGTTTTTCATTGCATTCATTGTTTTGTTTTCACTGGTTCTATTCTATTTCTGTTTTGTTTGATTTTACTATGTCTGAAGGCATGGGCAGCTATTTTGAAGACAAGAGGCATTATAGTAACCACTGTTGATTTCCTGTTACTTTGTTTTGAAATCCTGTGTCACTTACACTCTCTTGTTTTGATTGTCTTTATTGTTTTATTTAGCTTGGTTTTATTCTCTCTAAAATAAAATTTTTAAAAATAAATATCTAAAACTTCTTTTAGATATTTTTAATCTGACACTCATAAAAGCTTTAAGTAGATGGCTTTATTCAGAAATGAGAAAACAGATTCAAAGAAGCTCTAGATTATACAAAGTTAACAAAAACAACACCGAAACTCAAGCCCAAGGAGAGAGAAATAGGCCCTGCTGGGCCTGTAAAAAGACCTAGCATGGCCCCTGTAACTCTCCCCCTTCCCTTCTCTGCCTGTCTCTCCTCTTTTCCATTGTGAGAGGACCTGACTCTTGATTACCTCTGACCTCTCTATCAATCCTGACACAAGCTTGGTGCACAAGTGTTCCTAAAAGAATTTGCTAAACGAATAGGAAAAGAAAGTAAAAAGTAGGAGGTAAATGATGATGTTTGGGGTCTTTTTTGTTTTTCCCCTTAACTTACCAAAAAACCTTTCTACTTTTAAATTTTCATAGGCTATGGGAACATGTCTCTCTCTTGGGCTCAATTATGGAATCTATAGTTAGTTGGAAGGAAGCTGGTGAGTGCAAGCTACATTCAGGGATGCTCCAGGCATGTGCAGCTGGTTGGGAAGTAGATATGAAAAGGGAGAAGGAAAACAGAAAAAAAAGCCTCCAGAAATAATTCCCCTCTCAGGGACACTGAAGTAAGAGCCTGCCCAACAGGGCTGCCTCAGCTAACACAAGCAGTCAACACTAAACGGGGTAAGTGAGCAAGAATGCCACAGCCTCGGAACAGCAAGTGCTCTGTGACTTAAACCTTCAAGCAGGTAATCAAATACATCTGTGCTTAATGACACCTCTGAAGGAATAAATCAGCCAGTTCAAGCAAACCATTAATTAACAGGGCATTCTGCATAAAAGGTTGCTGAGATGTAGCAAACTGCACTGGTGTATCCTTTTCCTGTGCTCTTCCCAACTACACCAATACATGATCCAGATGTATAATCTTGGTGCTTTTTTTTTTTCATTTTTCCTTTATTTGAATATGCCAAGCCTTTTGCAAAAGTATAAAAGATATAACATATCCTCATGGGCTCAGAATCTAACTCAGACATTGATTATATCATGGCCAGTTTTGTCACTCACATTCTCTCTCTCTAACCCTCCCTTGATTGTTTTGGATCAAATCCCAGACATTATTTCAGCCATAAAATCTTTCAATATAGTCAAACACAGTGGGTTTTTTTAAAAAGTCTTTTGGCTTTTTTTTTAAGGTACTAGGGATCAAACTGAGGGCCTACACTCCCAGCAATATTTTTTTTGAGACAAGGAATCTTGATAAATTGCTAATTTTTCTAGGCTGGGCTCCAACCTGTGATCCTTCTGCCTCAGCTTTCCAGAGTGCTGGATTACAGGCATGAGCCTCTATGCCCTACTGCTGGTATCATTTTTAACATTCTTAATCTGTCATATCCAGTTTATCACTAACTCAAAATAGTTATTTTGCCCATTGTGTTTTTTTCAATTTGTTTGCATTTCTACAAATCACAACCTGATCTTAGTTCTTAGCTTAGAAGACTAAAAACACTTTCTACTCAATGTGCTGACTTTTATTACCCCATGTTCAAAAATCCATGGGATTGTGAGTATAATCAAAATAGATTATATGCAGCAAGCCCCAAATTGAGTAGAATTAAAACGTGCTATAATAAAAAGGCAAAAAGAGAAAGAATCCATGGTTAGAATTTCCTTTTTGCTTGGTACTAAATTAACCATCCTGCCACAACAATTTAAAATTGGACAAAACATAAAAGGAAACTACTTTCACAAATAACATTCAAAAATTACAAAGCTAAATGGCTGAGAGATGTGAGATTGACAAGTTAGGCTTCTCCCTCTGCACCAGAGGAAAGGCTTCCAGCTGTGTGGTACTAAGCCAGAGCCCAAGCAAAGTGCAACAACCCTGTCAGCTTAGTAGGCAAAGATCATACTTTCAAGCAGCTGAAGTGAGTGGATTTCATTAGACAGAGCACAAAATTTAAGAAAGCTAAGCAGAACAGCCCGCAGAAGTCCATGTAGGGATCTCCACAGGTGCTTAGGCAAGGACTGAACAACACACATGTAAGGAGATTTATACAAGGCTAGTTAGAATGTGGTGGTTATAAGGTTGAGAACAGCGCAGATTCTAGAGGTTTAGCAATGTTTGTGTATAGTAGCTGTCCATCTCAGCAAGAGGGACTTAGCTCAATCCAACTAAAATACCAAAAATGCCACTATTTTGGATTTAGATTCATAACTCAAATAAGGCTTACAATAGCTACTCTTCCAAAATTTAAAACAGCCTAAACAAATTGAAATACCACCAAAAAAATGATTAGACATTGAACCTACAAGTTAAAAGGACTTTCCACAGCTACTCATTAGGAAAGCAAAATGCAGTACAATATGATATATAGGTAATTCAATTACCAACTTGAAAAATAAAGAACTACCAATACTCATTCATGATAAGAACCTTACAGAAAATTGGAATACAGGGTCTTTACCTCAATATGATAAAGCCTATCTATTACAGACCAACAGGCAGCATCATATTAAATGGCCAGAACTGAAGGCCTTTATCTTAAAATCAGGCACAAGACAAGGATGTCCCTTATCACCACTCCTATTCAACATAGTACTGGAAATACTACCCAGATCAATTAGACAAGAGAGAGAAATAAAAAGGGTAAAGATAGGAAAAGATGAAGTTAAATTATCATTATTTGCAGATAACATGACACTCTACATAGAAGACTCCCAAAACTCCATTGAAAGACTCTTAGATATAATAAATAAATTCAGCAATGTAGCTGGATACAAAATCAACACTCAAAAATCAACAGCATTCCTATACACTAACAAAATCATAGAGAAATAAGAGAAGCCACATCCTTCGCACTAGCATCCAAAAAAATGAAACATTTAGGAACTAATCTCATGAAAGAAGTAAAAGATCTATACAGGTAAAATTACAATACTCTGAAAAAAGAAATTGAAGATGATCTCAGAAAATGGAAAGATATCCCTTGCTCATGGATAGAAAGAATAAATATTGTGAAAATGGCCATTCTCCCAAAACTGTTATACAGGTTCAATGCAATCCCAATGAAAGTAACATCAACATACTTCATAAATCTAGAGAAATCACTCCTAAAATTCATCTGGAACCAGAAGAGACGTAGAAGAGCAAAGGCAATTCTAAGCAGCAAAGGCAAGGCAGGAGGCATAGCGATCCCTGACTTAAAGTTATACTACAAAGCTACTGTAGTACTGGAATAAAAACAGATCTGAAGATCAATGGAATAGATTAGAAGATACAACCACAACTACCAACACACTCAACCACCTTATCTTTGATAAAGGGGCCAAACATGTTCACTGGAAGAACAACAGTCTTTTTAATAAATGGTGCTGGAAAAACTGGCTCTCCATAGGCTGAAAACTAAAACTAGACCTATGCCTATCACCATATACTAAACTAAAATCTAAATGGATTAAAGATCTGAATATTAAAACAGAAACCTAAATCTGTTGGAAGACAAAGTAGGTAAAAATCTTGAAGACATAGGAGTAGGTAGAGAATTCATGAACAGGAATCAAACTGCACAGGAAATACTTCCCAGAATCAATAGCTGGGATCACATCTTATTAAAAAGTTTCTGCATGTCAAAAGAAATCTCCAGCATAGTGAAAAGAAAACCCACAAACTGGGAAAAAATCTTAGTGAACTGTCCCTCAGACAAAGGACTTCTGTCTAAAATATATAAAAAATTTTAAAAAATCAGACCCCTGAAACTCAAGGACTCAATCCAAAAATGGGTACCTGAGATGAATTCACACTTATCAGATGAAGAAATACAAATGGCACATAAATACATGAAGAACTGTTCATCATCAATAGTCATTAGAGAAATGCAAATTAAAACCACACTGAGATTCCATCTCACTCCAGAAAGAATGGCCAGAATCAAGAAAACTACCAACAACAAATGCTGGGGAGGCTGTGGGGAAAAAGGAATTCTACTGCACCATTGGTGGGAGTGTAGACTGGTGCAACCACTGTGGAGGTCAGTCTGGAGATTCCTCAAAAAGCTGGCATTGGAAGCCCCATTTGAACCAGATATTCCACTCCTAGGCATATTCCCATAAGAACCAAAAGCATCATACCACAGTGATATATGTGCACCCATGTTTACAGCAGCACAATTTGTAATAGCCAGATCTTGCAAACAACCTAAGTGTCCATCATCTGAGAAATGGACAAAAAAGTTGTGGTATTTTTATACAATGGAGTACTACTCAGCTATAAAGAATGGTCACATTGAGATATTTGTAAATAAATGGACGCAGCTTGAGACCATACTCATAAGTGAAATAAACTCACATGTATAAATATCGTAAGTCTCCCTAGTGTAAGAAGTGGTAAGAGCACATAAGAGTTTATGGTAATCACGATTCCCCATTACATTGCTTTGAAGCCTTATAATGATTGCATTCATTAGTTGGAATGGGTTTATCCTGGTTTGTTTGATTTTATTATCTGTGATGGTATGAACAGCTATTTTGAAGAAAACAAGTCATTATAATAGCCAGAGCTGATTTAATATCATCTTACTCTGAAGTCCTACCATGCTTTTGTTCTTCTGTTTCCATTGGTTCTATTATGTTGTATCTTATTGGCTGTATTATGTGTGATAATTTAAACAAATTTTCTATAGAAAATGAGATAATAGAGTAACCATTGTTCATTTTCTGTTATTTGGTCCTGAATGCCCTGTAATACTTTCATTCTCTTGAATAGTTTTATACTATTTTGTTATGTTTGATACTATTGTATATGAAGTTATGCTCATCTATTTCAAAGAAAGAGACATTATGGTAGTTACTGTTAATTACGGGTTGTCTTGTGAAGTACTGTGTTGCTTACATTGTTCTGTTCTGATCTGATTTGTTATGTTCTGTTTTGTGTCAATCTCTTTAAAATTAAAATAAATAATTAAAAATGAGGTATCACAAAATAGTCTCTATCCTGATTCACTTACAATATCCAACATGCAATAAAAAATTACTAGACCTACCAAAAGAAAAAGTAATGCATAGACAAGAAATAAAGAAGGCGTCAGGGTTATAATGCAGTGGCACTGTGCCTGCCTGATAAGCACAAGGTCCTGAGTTTGATTCCCAATACCATAAAAAAGGGAGAGAGAGGTAGCAGAAACCAACCTGAAGTATCCCATATACATAACTTACAAAAAAGGCATCATAAATACATTCAAAGAATTAGGGCACCATGCACAGGCCGCTGGGGGCAGTACCAGATGCCATCGTCTTCTGGCACACAGGCTGGGAAACCCCTAGTTCCGGCTGCAAGCAACCACCTGTTAATCAGGAGAAATGCAGGCTGTGATGATAACTATTGAGGTAAACACAGTTTAATGCTTGTACTGTTTAGTGTTTAAATGACTTTGTAGACCTAAAGCCAGTAGTCTGGTCATCTATTCAAAGGACAACAGTGTGCAATATAGCACCTATGGGGGATGTCCTTCTGAAGGTGGTGACCATTGTTAATTCCCTATTACACTGGGTTTTTTCCTATTATATTGTTTTGAAGTCCTGTATCATTCTCATTGTGTTGTTTGGTTGGGTTTGATTCTGTTTTATCTTCTTTGATTTTGTTATATCTACTGTCATGGGAAGCTACTTCAAAGATAACAGGATATATTATGGCAATCATTTGGAATTTACTCTTACCTTGTTTTGAAGTCCTGTATTGTTTTCATTTATTTTGTTGCATTAGGTTTTATTCTGCTTTGTTTTGTTTGATTTTATTTTATCTGATGGCATGGGCAGCTATTTCAAAGATAACAAGATATATTATGGTAGTCATTTTGGAGTTACCAGTATCTTGTTTTGAAGTCCTTTATTGCATTCATTGTTTTATTTTTATTGGTTCTATTCTGTTTCTATTTTGTTTGATTTTTACTATGTGTGAAGGTATCTGCAGCTATTTTGAAGACAACAAGAGGCATTATGGTAACCATTGTTGATTTCCTATTGTCCGTAAGTCCTGTGTCACACTGATTTGTTTCGATTGTCTTTATTCTGTCTTATTTTGCTTGGCTTTATTCTATTTAAAATTAAAATTAAAAGAAGCTATTTCAAATCATTAACACATGAAAAGATGACTTTCAGCAAAGAAAATGGAAAATATCAAAAATAAAATCTCTAGAATGAAAATATAACTAAAATGAAAAATTCACTACATGGGCTTTCAGTAAATTAAAGGTGGCAAAGGAAAGTTTAGTGAATTCAGAGATAAATCAATAGACTGTATACAATCTGATGAGGAGTAAAAATGAATAGTGCCTCGAAGACCTAAGGACAAAATCAAATAGAAATATTTAACTGGAGTTCTACAAGAAAAAGTTAATATTGTACCAGAAAAATTACTGAAGGAAATGTCAAAAATTTAGCTGAGCTAGGAGATGGATCTGAACTGCTAGGGACTGGAGGAGCCATATAACAATCTAAAAGTAAGAGCTAAGTCTTTAATCATATATTGTGATAGCGTAAGCAACAGCTAAAACTGTAGGCAACACTGACTCTCTTTTGTTTTATTCTGCGTGTGAACTAGCAAACCAGATGAGGCTCAGGTGGGCCAGAACAAACACAGAAATTGGTTCACTTTTGACAGCACCTAGAAAAGAAAGTCCAAGCAGTCTTACTATAGGCAACTAAGTTAGATAAAAATTAATGTACAATCAGAGAGGGACTGGGCTCTCAGGAAAATCAGCACAAAAATAAAGGCATCAGAATTATGGCTGAAGATGTATTTAAAAATGGCCAAGACCTAAAATGAAATTGCAATGACCAAGCCTATATGCCTGCCTAAAAGATAAACAATAATTTGAAATTATACTGTAAATTAGCACCACCTGGGCTGGTGGTTTAGGTTAGCAGCGTAAGTGCCTGCTTGGCAAACGCAAAGTTGTGAGTTTGATCCCCGGTACCAAAAAAGAAAAAAGAAAGAAAGAAATTAGCACCACCTAGTCTATTAAGTCCAGATAGGCTTCAATTGTCCAGGTGAGTGACCAGACTATCTAAACCCATCTCTTTCCAAAACAATGCCTTTGTTCTTTGCATGTACCCTTATGATGCGACTCGTTTCCCTAGTGAATCAATGTTAGCTGAGGAGCTACACTTGTAACTGTACAGGTTAACTGTAGTTTGATCCACATTGTGAATTTGCTACACAAATGGCCCTTGACAAAGGGCCTCAGTAGCCACCCCATTCGAGACCTCTCCTGAAAATCCAGGACCTATTCTTTGCCCCTTCCTTCCAATAAACTCTCCTAACTTTTTCCTTTGGTTCAGGATTTCATTTCTCAGTGTTGTGGGGCAACACACTCAATACATTTAATATCTAAGAGATTGGGAGTCTATTTCTCGTGTATCAGTTTTGCAGACCTGAGGGTTGGGGAAAGTGGGAAGAACTAGGAATGGAAAATTACTGAGTTGGAGTCAAGACAGCATCTCCATTGTTTCTCCCTTTTCCTCCCAAGAAGGAGGCCTCACTGGAGATGTCTGATGACGACACCGGCGCACAACTTTAAATCAAGAGACTTAGGAATGAAAGCACAGGCACAAGCACAAGGCTGCCATGGGGCAGGCAGCTTCAACTGTGAGGCCGGAGATGGCATCCTGCTCATTCATTACTTGTGATCAGGCCTGAAAAATCATATGCAGTTTTTACCCAGTAATCAAACTCTTTAGGAAGAATAGTGGAAAATTTCTCACATTTCATGAAAAACTTTTAAATCTAAGAAGCTCAGTGACCACAAGCTGGATAAATACAAAGCATATTATACCTGGATAACTCATTGTCAAAGTGTTGGAAAGGCATAGTAAAGTAGATCTCGGAGAATCAGGAGGGAGCTGATAGGAATACTAGAAATTGCAGAGAAGTTACAGAAATGGAACACAAGGCAGCAAAAAGAATGAAGCAGTCCGGGAAGTTCCTCCCAGCTACTACAGAGGTGGATCTGTCTCTGCGGACACAAGGTAAGCCTGGGGAGGGTCAGCAGTCCCAGGGAAACAGTGGACTGGGGCAGCAGCACCAACCGCAAGAAAAGGCCACAGTAATGGAACTACAAAAACAGTGTGGGCTTTTACTCTGAAAGTGATTCCTTCTTCAAGTTAGGCTAGTGATGGAGAAGAAATCCAATACAGTGCCTGCCATACCGAGGGGATTTAAGGAGATGCCATTTTGGGAAAGGATCGATTGTTTAAGATTGAAGATACTTCAGAGTTTCTGGTGTCACCCTACCACAGTAACTGGGTAAGAAATGGTTTCATTGAGGAGAAAGTCAAAACTAAAACAACTGAATTATATGAAATAAGAAGAGACCAAAGCTAATCAATGAGATCTCAGTAAGCCCAAAGATATACAACTCAACAGATAGGGACAAAATAAAACAATCAGTGAGCTTGCAGAAAACACTAGTGAAGTTATCTGGGCTAAACAAAAATTATATAAGACATGAATGGTTAATTTAGCAAATAGAGGTACCAAAGAGAAGTTAAAAAGAAAAAATTCCATTGAAAGTATGAACCGAAGTGACCGATGTGAAGACAAATTACAAGAACTAGAAAATAGGACTGATGCAACAGACCATACACTGAGAAATATCTTAAAAATAACATGAGAACATAAAAAATGGATTTATTAGCTACTAGATGACACAAAGAAGACTAATCTTAGATTAGTTGTAACTAATGAAAAATCAGAAAACAGCACAAATAGCATTCAAAAACTTGCTTATACGTATAATAGCAGAAAACATTGCAAAAATAAGGAAAGAATTTAGCATACAGATAAGTTAAATATTTAGAAACCAAGATAACCATGATCAGAAAAGAACTCCTCCATGACAAACAATCAAAATCTCAGAAGTACAAACAAGGACAGAATTTTAAAGACTGGTAGAGAAAAATAACAATCACCAATGAAGGTAAACCCACTAGAGTTAGCAAATTTCTCAAAAGAAAATCTTAAAGACTACAAGATTTGGGGTCCTGTATTTAAAGCCCTACAAGAGAATAAATTCCTACACAGATTGATATATCCTGCAAAAAAATCTTTACAAATTGATGGAAAAAGAAGATAGTGATGAAAAATACTTTAAGAAATTCATGACCACCAAAAACTAGTGCTCAAAAAAATTCTCAAGTGTATTCTACCAGGCTGAGTGAGCAGTAAAGCAGAAGAGGAAAAAAAGGAATCTGCAACAGAAAAATAACACAATGAAAGGAATAAGTCAGTAAGTCTCAGCGTGAATCATCTCAACTCCCCACTCAAAAGAAACAGATTGGCAGATGAACAAATATCCAATGGTATGCTGAATGTAAGCAACACAATTATAGCCCATGCAATGGAAGTCCAGAAACAAGAGCAGCTATCCTTTGCAGCCTAAGTGAACTTCAAGCCAAAACTGATAAGAGGCAAAGATTACTACACATTGATTAAAGAAACAATTCAACAGAAGATAACAATAATAAAAATATATGCACCAAACACCAGAGCGGCCAACTTCATAACACAAACACTACAGGACATGAAAGATCAGATAGACACCAACACAATTATAATGAGGTATCTCAATATTCCATTATCACAAGTGGAAAAATCAACTAAATGAAATAATCAAAGATATATCAGAGTTGAACTACATCTTTGAAAAAAACGGGCTTAATCAGTATCTGTGGAGTCTTCTACCCAACAATGGAATATACGTTCTTCCAGCTGCATATGAAATTTCTATAAACTATAGATGCCTCACTAACCCACAAAGCATGTTTAAGTAAATACAAAAGAATTAAAATTATTTCATGCAATGAAGTTAAAATCACTAGCACAAGGAACCACAGTAATCATGTGAATACACGGTAATTAAATAATACACTCTTTTTTTACTTTTTTAATTTTTACTAGTACACAATTGGAGTATATAATGATTATATGCATTGCAAGGATTTGCTATATGTATGTAACACATCTCAATAATTCTTTTTAGTTCCTTTTACCTCTACCCTGAATTTTTTGGCCAATGTCAGATTTATCTACTTGTTTTATGTCTTTATCAAATTATTTATTGTAAACAGATTAAACACCACACTAACAAGCTAAAAGCATATAAAACACATGAAACACATAAATCAAGAAAAACTTTAAGATACAATACTTACAAAACTGTTACACAGATTCAATGCAATCCCAATCCAAATTCCAATAGCATATCTCACAGGATTAGAGAAAACAAACCTAAAATTCATCTGGAACCAGAAGAGACCTAATATAGCAAAGGCAATCCTAGGCAAAAAAGACAAGGAGGAGGCATCACAATCGTTGACTTGAAAGTATACTTCAAAGCTACTGTTTTTAAAACAGGATGGCACTAGCAAAAAAAAAAAAGATGCAAAGATCAGTGGAACAGATTAGAAGATGCAGAAACCACTGCAGACACACTAACCCAACTTATGTTTTAGAAAGGTGTCAAACACATGCACTGAGAAAGATAGCCTTTTTAATAAATTGTGCTGGAAAAAACTGACTCTATACAAGCTGAAGATTAAAACTGGACCCATATCTTTCATCATGTACCACGCTAAAATCAGAATGGATAAAAGATCTTAATATTAAAATAGAAACATTAAATCTGCTGGAAGATAGAGTAGGTAAAGCACTTGAAGACATTGGTGTAGGCAAAGATTTTATGAACAAAATGCCAATCTAACAGGAACTCTCACAAAGAATCAATAATTGGGATCTTACCCTATTGAACAGTTTTTATACAGCAAGAGAAACCACCAACAGAGTGAAGAGACAACCCACAATGTGGGAGAAAATGTCTGCCAGCTGTACCTCAGATAAAGGATTACTATCAAGAACATATAAAGGACTCAAAAAATTCAATCCTCCCAAATTCAAAGACCCAACCTGAAAATGGGTATTTGAAAATGAGATGAATACACACTTCTCAGATGAAGAAACACAAACAGCAAATAAATATGTGAAAAAATCTTCAATGTCACTAGTTATTCAGAGATGCAAATTAAAACTACACTAATATTCCATCTCACTCTAGAAAAAATGACTATTCTCTAGAAATCAGCCAATAACAAGTTCTTCAAAGGCTGAGGGGGAAAGGAATACTTCTCCACTATTGGTGAGAATGCAGACTGGTGCGACTACTGTGGAAATCAGAGTAGAGATTCCTCAATAAACTAAAACTAGAGGTCCCATTCAACCCACCTATTCCCCTTCTGAGTATCCTTCCAAAAGAATTAAAAACATCACACCACAATGCTATATGTGCACGCATGTTTATAGTAGTGCAATTTGTAATAGCCAGATCTTGTAAGAAAACAAAAACCTAAATGCCCACTGACTGAGGAATGTATAAAAAAGATATATTTTTGTACAATGGCGTACTGCTCAGCCTTAAAGACTGATAAATTAGAGACTTTTATAAGTAAATGGATGCAATTTGAGACCATATTCATTAGTGAAATAAATAAGACCCACATGTGTAAACATTGTACTGTCTCAGAACAAGAAGCTGAAAGAAACAACATATGCATATGTGTATGCATATGTCTATGTATATGTATATAAAAATAGTTAAAAGTCAAAAAATATACTGACCATGCAAGAAAAAAAAATAATTTTTTCTCTATTTTCCCTATTGCCTGTCTTTTATTTATACTTTAACTACACATTAGGTTTCTCATGTAAGAGAAACCATGCAATATTTAAGCTTGTGTCTGTGACTTCTTTCACTTAACTTTAAGATCTCAAGGCATACACGTTTTCCTACAAATGACTCAAGTTTATCCTTCTTTATGGCAGAGTAGTACTCCATTAGCATAAATACCACATTTTCTTTATCTCTTCATCTGTTGATGTACATACAGGCTGCTTCTAAATTTAGCTATTATGAATTGTGCTGATATAAACATAGTTATGCATGTATCACTGTCATATGACATCTTTAACTATTTTGGCAAGATACCTGCAAGGGGAATACCTGGGTCAAATGTAATTTCTAATTTTAGCTTTCTAAGAAATCTCTGTACTGTTTTCTTAGTAGCTTTACCAATTTACACTCCCACCAACGAGGAAGTGTTCTTTTCCCCACACAGCCTATCCAGCATTTGATATTGGTTCATTTCTTGAAGATAGCCATTCTTTACAGAGTGAGATGAAATCTCAGCATTGTTCTCATTTGCATTCTCAAGTGGTGATTGATGTTGAGCATTTTTCATGTGTTTATTGGTCATTTGTACTTCCTTCTATGAGAAATGTCCATTCATCTTAGATGGCCATTTTTGTTCTTTAAATCTGAGGCATTGAATTCTTTTAGCTCCTTACATATACTAGATAGTAGTGCTTCCAGTAGCTTACAAAAATTTTACCATTCTATTATAAATAATACACTCTTGAATAATCCACGGCTTACATAAGAAATAAATGAAGAAATTCTATAGTTCCTAGAATCAAATGATAATGCCAGTATACTATACAAGAACTTGTGGGACACAGTGAAAGCAGTCCTAAGACGAAAATTTATAGCTGTAAATGTCTACATCAAAAAGAAGAATGATCCTAAATAAATAACCTGCTGATGCAAATAACCTCAAGGCCCTAGAAAAACAAGAAAAATGCAATTCCAAAGCTAGTACAAGGAAGGAAATTAAAAGATCAGAGCAGAAGTTAATGAAATTGAGACTAAAAATGCAAATAATAGATGAAAGAGCTGGTTCTTTGAAAGAATAAACAACATAAAGAAACACTTAGCCAATCATACAAAAAAAGGAAGGATAAGACCAGATGCAGTGCAATTAGAAATGAAAAAGGAGAAATCACAATGAACACTGCTGAAATCCCAAAGAGTATTGTAACTACTTTGAAAATTTGTACTCTAATACACTGAGAATCGAGTATCATATATATGGATTACCATTAATTACCAAGACTAAATAATAAGATATACAAACCTTGAGTAATACAGTAATAGGTGATGAAAATGAAGCAATCACAGTAATAATAATAAAACCTACCACCTAAGAAAAACCCAAGACCCAGTGGATTCGCCACTGAATTCAGCAAGAACTTCAGGAAAGATCTAATGTCAACACTTCTTAAACTAAACTCTTTAATGAAATTAAAAGGGAAAGTACACTACCAAAATCATTCCTGGAAGTTAGCATTACTCTGATTTCAAAACCAGACAAGAACCCAACTAAAATAGAGAACTACAGACCAATCTCTTTAATGAAAATAGATTGAAAAGTCTTCTCCAGAATTCTAGTAAACAATGCAACATATCATCAAAAATACTGTACATCATGACCAAGTATGCTTCATCCTACGAATGCATGAATGTTCAATATATGTAAATCAATAAATGTAATATACCATGTAAACAGAAGCAAATACAAAAATCACAAGATCATCTCAATAGAAGCAGGAAAAGCCTTTTACAAAAGTCAACATACATTCATGAAAAAAAACTAATGAAAATAGAAATAGAAAGATCTTATCTCAGGCTGATAAAAGCCACTCATGATAAACCTACTGCCAATGTCATAGGGAGAAGGCTGAAGGCTTTCCTTCTAAAACCAGAAACAAAACAAGGATGCCCACTATCACCATTTCTGTTCAATATAGTAATAAAATATCAGCAAGAACAATTAGGCAAGCTACAGAAATGAAACAGATACAAATAGGAAAAGAAGTTGAACTGGCATTATTTACAAATGACATATTCTTTTTCATAAAAGACCCCCAAAAAATCCATCAAAAGACTCCTAGAATTAAAATCAAATTCAGCAATGTATCAGGATACAAAATCAACACACAAAAACTAGTAGAGTTCCTGTACACTAATAATGAACTGATTGAAAAATCTGAAAAACAGTATTATTCTCAATAGCATCAAGAATAAATGAACACTTAGAAATTAACCTAACCAAGATGGTATAAATCATGTAGGTGAAAACCACAGTACTCAGGGCTGGGGATTTAGCTCAGCGGCATAAGTGCCTGCCTTGCAAGCAGGCAGTCATGAGTTCGATCCCTAGTACCGATAAAAAGGAAAAAGACAAAAAAAAAAAAAAACACATTATTCTAAAAAAGAAGATCAAAGTGGACATCAGAAAGTGTAAAGATATTCCCTGTTCTTGGACACAATAAGTATTGTCCAAATGGCCATACTCCCAAAACTGATATATAGATTTAATGCAATCCTAATCAAAATATAGTCAAACTTTGGATTGTGAGTAGTGTAACTTAGTCTGAGAGTGTTCTGCAAGATGGACAAATGGAGCCAAGCATGGTGGCACACACCTGTAACCCCAGCACTCAGGAGGCTGAGGCAGGAGGATTGTTGCAAGCTCAAGACCATTCTGGGCTACAAAGTGAGTTCAAGGCCAGCCTGAACTACATAGTAAGACCCAGCCTCAAAAAGAAAAAAAAAACAGATGAGTAAATGGGTCTAAGAAAATTTAACTTGACAAATGAGCAATGGCCTACAACACAAGTAGTACATGATGCCAATGTCACATAATCACAACCAGTCTCTCTCTCTGAGTCTCTTTCTCTCTCCCCCCACAACTTTGATATATGTGTTTTGGATTATGAGTAGAATTAATTTTCTCACAAACCAAGGTTTTACTCTCCCAGAAGCATTCTTCACAGAACTAGAGTAAATAATTCTAAAATTAATATGAAACCAGAGAAGATTCAGAATAGCAAAACCAAACCTGGTAACAAAAGCAAAGCAGGAGACAGCTTCAAGTTATACTACAAATCTACATCAATGAAAACAGCAAGGCACTGGAGCAAAATAGACATGTGGATCAAGGGAACAGAACAGAGCATGCCATAACAGCCCCAGGCATGTCCAATTATCTGATCTTTGACAAAAGGGACAAAAGCATACCCTACAGAACAGATAGCCTTTTAACAAACTGCATTGGGAAAACTGGCCATCCTCAAGAGATTAAATTTAGGCTCATCTCTATTGCATGGACTAAACTAAAATCAAAATGAATCAAAGACCTAATTATTAAAATAGAAGCATGCAGTATGATAAAAGATTAAACAGGTAAAACTCTTGAAGGTATAGGTACAATATAGGCAAGAACTTTTTAAACAGCATCCCAATTGCACATAAGTTATATTTTTTAAAATTAGCAAATGGGATTGTTATGGTTTGTGTTTAGATGTCCCCCAGAGCCTCGTGCAGTCGTGGAGGCAGCTGAATCTAGCATTTGTGATTGGTTCATTATCTAGCACTGGGATTGGTTGTGTGAGTGTTACACTTGCCCAATGGTGGGTAGCCACCATACAGTATAAAGGAAGGAAAGAGGCATAATTTTCCCCTTTGCCCTTTTTTTACTCTTGTCACTTGCAGCCACCATGAACAGTTGCCCCTCAGTCATGACACCCTGCCTTGGAACCAGCTGATTATAGGTTGAAACCTCCAAACACTACATGCTAAATAAACCTTTCCTTCCTTCATCTTGGATGTCAGATGTTTTGTCCCAGCAATGAGAGAAAAATAACCAGACAAGGATCACAACAAAGTAAAAAGCTTCTGAATAGAAAAGTAAAAAACCAACAAAGTGAAGGGACAGCCCATAAAGTAGGAAAAAAATTTTGCTAGCTATACCATGGGCAGAAAGCCAGTATCTAGAATAAATAATGAATTAAAAAAAATAGCCTCCTTCTTTAAATAAAAGACCCAATCAAAAAATGGGAAACTGAAATGAATAGACACTTCTCAGAAGAACTGCACATGGCCAATAAGTCCATGAAAAATATTCAGCATCTCTGGCCACTAGGGAAATACAAATTAAAAGCCTAAGATTCTGCCTTGCTCCTAAAAGAATGGTTATCATGAAGAAATCAAATAATAACAAATAAGGGTAAGGCTGCTGGGGGGATCTCCTTATAATGTTAGTGGGAATGTCAACTTGTACAATCATTAAGGAAACAGTATAGAGATTACTCAAAAATCTAAAACTAGAAATTCCATTTGACCCAGCAATTCTCCTTCTAAGTATCTTCCCAAAAGGATTAAATAGGTCATACAGCAGTGATACATGCATAGCCACATTTACAGCAGCACAATTAGTAAGAGCTAAATCTTAGAAGCAGCCTGTATGTGCACAGACATGTATGACTGGATAAAGAAAATGCGGTATTTATGCTAATGGAGTACCACTGTGCTACAAGGGAGGGTAAATTTGAAGAATTCGTAGAAAAATGGTTGCATCTTGAGACCACAACTTAGGTAAAATAAGTCAGACACACAAACTTAAATATTACATGGTTTCTCTTAAATAAGAAACCTAAAATATAAATAAAGAACACAATAAAATATATATAATAAAAAACAGGAAAGTGGAACTTTTACAAAAGGAAGGGGACAAAGAGGTGGAGGAAGAGGGGAGAAAGAGGAAGACAAGGGGGTAAAAAGAGAATGAATGTGTGTTGGGTACTTGTAACAACTCCCCCAGTGAATGTAGTCATCATGCACTGCTCATGTGTTAATTTAAAAAACTGAAAAAATTAGAAGTGAAATTAGACATTTAAAGAAAAAAAGAAAAGAAAATAGACATTTTTAAGTAAAACAAAGCTGTTAGAATTTGTGACCCGCAGATTTGCGCCATCAGAAATGCCACAGAACAGTCCTTGGGTCTTGGACAAGGTCACCAGATTAAGCAAGAATGAATGAAAGTAAATAAGCAAGAACATTTAAAACACTAGGGTTTTATTTTCTCATGATTCCTTTAAAAGAAAATGATTTAAAGCACAAATCGTAATACCACAAAGTGGAATTTACAACGTATGCAGAGGTAAAAAACATACTAACACAGTAGGAAGACAGACAGGTAAATAGGATGGGACTGACATAAGATAATCAAACGTGTGAGGTTGTAAACAGGGAGTCTGAGTGTTGGGGTGTGAAGCAGGAAGTGAGAAGTAGAAATCCGGGGAAGCAGCACAGTGCTGACTCTGACACCTGATAATCACAAGACTGCATAATAAAATTTTTAAAAGGTCTAGGCCCCCTCCAAGAATTTGTCTAACAATTCCTGAAAAGCACTGAGATTAAAAAGTATGACTCTCCTAATGAAATGGTGAGCTATGAAATTTGAAATTTGGAGCAGGAATCTCCACTAAGTCAGACAGGTGTAGGACTGCTGGCTCCACCGACAGGGGTACCAGGCCTAACTCGAGTTTATAAGTTGCTGTGATCATCAATTAGCAGAACTTCCTGGCCTTATGAGTATGAGACATACAAGAATATACTGTTTTACATTTCACTGCCTATTGTCATGTATTCTTTTGCACATTATACCTTGGTAATGCTTTATGATAATATGTTTAAAAGAATACGTATTGTATAAGTTCTCTTTTAATCAATTATACATTATTGTTCCAACTGCAGTTATCCTCAGTATTCAAGAAGAATTGGTTCCAGGATCCCCCTCAGATATTAAAATTCCGAGAGGGTCAAGACCACCATCTAATAGCATTATATCTGCACGTAATTTATGCACATCATCCTGCAGACTTTAGATCATCTCTAGATTACTTATAATATCTAACACGGTATGAATGCTATAGTTGTAAAAAATTCCTGCACTGCATTGTTTAGGGAATGAAGGCAAGAAAAATGTCTGTAGGTGCTCAGCACAAATACGATTTTTTTTGAATATTTTTGATCTATGACTCATTGAAACTGCAGATGCTAAACCCACAGACACAGAGAACCAATTATGTTAGAATCATGGCATTTTCTACTGCAAGTTTGGGGATAACAGAAAATTAGTAAACAGTGGAGCAGTCCCAAGAGCCAGCACAGAAAAGGACACCGAGGATTTTTGACGTTAGGAAGCTAAGCCTTTTACCTGATCAACATAACCTGAAAAGAACAGTGATTGGGATTAGTTGCAGTAAGTGAAGACTTGAAGAATGAAGCACTTGTAAGACGCCATGCACAGGGCACCATCTCCTCTCTTCTCCTGCTTCCTCTTCTCTTCCCTCTTCCCACGCCCATCACCTGCCTCTGTCTTGACATTCTCATGGGTCCCTTAAGTCATTTTTTTTGTACTTCCTATAAGCTTTCACTCTAAGCTCATTTGGGGCCAGGCATTATTCTTAGAGCCTGGCAGGCCCAAGTTAGTTATGAAAGCCCCATGTGATACGCCACCATGAAACAGAGATGTAGGCTTTATCATGCCACTTTACTCTCTGTCTTTGGTGACTTTCTAATTTAGAACTGGTGAATTCTAATAACAGTCTATTGATGCCTTGATGTGTTTATTGTTCTGATGGGTGAAAGAGCTACAAACACTGTATAAATAGCCCCCTTGATGTTGCCAGCTCTTAAATTCCGCAGATGTCAGGAATCCTGTTAAAATAAGTTTTGATGGCCTGAGCCTGTTATCACATGGGGCGTCAAGTTTGGACCTTTGCAAATCAGTCAGCAGGGTAGGCAGTTCCGTGTTCTCACCTTTTTAAAGCATTTTTCTGATGATACTGCCTATTTGCTCTTGCTAGAGATCTTCACACAGCATTGATATTTCTGACAGTGGCTTGTCCCCATCGTCCCCAGGCGTCTGGACAGCTGGCTAGTCAGATCTCCCACTCTGCTCTTTGTCTCCCGCTGCTTGCTGCCTCTGCTTCTGAGTCAGGCTCCTCCCAGCACAAAGAAAGATGGAGTGGAAAGAAGGCTGGCAGAAATGTCCCTTCTAATCTATGCCTCTTATTTCTTCCCTGTGCACAATGTAAACAGCCACTTCAACTCATTTTTTTCTCCTGTTCAATAATTCCCTCAAATATTTACTGAGTTCCTTGTATGCAGGGTCACTGGGTAGCAGCAAATCCTAGAATTTAAAACATACAGGGGTAAAGGGTGGCAGACATTAAACAATTATTCAATTAATGACTTAATTACACGTGTGAGAAGTATTGGATAAGAAAGATACGAGAAAGTGCAAGGAAGGACCTTATCCAGTCCTGCGTATCAGCAAAGGTTTATATGAGACACAATTTTGAGCGAAGCAAAAATTAAGGAGCAAAGTGGTTAAAGGAAGAGAGACCAAAGAAATAAGATGGGTTATCTCAGGAGACAAAAAGAAAAGTAGCCTTTGGGGACCCTTAACTATGGCACCAGGGTGATGCATGTGCAGGGGACAATCAGAGAACACCACAGGGCCAGCTGCCACGGAGCCAGCACACACGTGAAGGGTGTGAGAGGTGAAAGATTCCTAGTCATCCATGTCTTCAATTTCAAAGTCAGTTCAGCAACAGAAGGAAATAAATTCATGCACATAGAGACATTGCCCAAAATCTAAAGCCACTGATGGAGAGAACTAGACCTTTAGCATCTGCAGCTCTGAGCTCTGCTGCCCTGCCCAGGAGCATTCCCCATTGTATAACAGTAACCAAAACACTATACTCAGATATAGTGCTGCCTGACTGGACTGATTCTGGTCCAACCTTCACCAGGGATAAAGACTTCCTTCATGCAATCACCCCTCAAGAAATCTAAGTCCTCTCCTCCTATCTGCAGATACCTACCAGCATGCCGCTGCTATTTATAAATGATGAGACAGACTAACTTGGCCTCAAGATGAGCACAAAGATAGGCAAAGGCTGACAGCTGACAATGAGTGGTCCTTTCTGGGTGATAGTGACACCACCCAGGGGCTCATCTTCCATGCAACAGCCCTGGAAATAGTCCCTTGTTGAGGTGGAGACTGTGTTTCTCACTCCCTTTCATCCATATTTTTGCCACCACAGAAGTCCATATGGCTCACTCTTCTCTGGGTTCAGATCTTTTCCATCCATATCACCTTTTCAATTAGGCAGCCCTGAACCTCTACTTAAAATCACACCATATTCCATATTTGCTTTCAAGGCTCTGTTTATCTCCATACCAATTGTCAGCTTTTGACATGCTCTCTGAAGACTCACTTTGCTTATTGATTGTACACTTGCACACATTTGAATGCTTTATGACCTGTTTCCCCCTAAAATTTTTGTCTTAGTTGCTATTCTATTACCAATAACAAAAATCCAAATTTCCATAGTGGTTGTACCAGTCTCCATTCCCACCATCAGTGGAGAAGGGTTCCTTTTTCCCCACAACCCTTTTTTCCCATTTGTTATTGTCTGGTTTTTTGATGCTAGCCATTCTTTCTGGAGTAGGATAGAATCTCAGTGTAGTTTTAATCTTCATCTCTCAAATGACCAATGATGTTGAACATTTTTTCATATATTTATTTGCTATTTGTATTTCTTCACTTGAGAAATACATATTCATCTGAGATGCCCATTTTTGGATTGGGTCTTTGAATCTGAGGGAAATCAGTGTGGAAATTTCCCACCCAAAAAAAACTAGGATTGGAGGTCTCTTTGATTCAGCTATTTCCCTTCTGAGTATTTTCCCAGAAGAACCGAAAACATTATACCAGGGTGTTATACATGCACCCATGTTTACAGCAGCACAACTTGTAACAGCTAAATACTGGGGAAAATCCAAATGCTCATCAACTGTGGAATGGATAAAAAGATGTGGTATTTTTATATAATGGAGTACTACTCAGCTGTAAAAAATTAAACTTGACACTTTTATAGGTAAATGGATGCAGCTAGAGACCATCCTCACAACTGAAATAAGTCAGACTCATGTGTAAACATATTGTTTCCCTAGTATAAAAAACTGAAAGAGTATATAAGATCCAAAATGTACAATAGATATTCTGAAAATAAAATGGGAAGAAACTATTCAAAATACAATTGCGATGGAGAAAATGAGAAAAGAAAGGAAAAGATTGTATATATATGATAATTATACTACTAATCGCTATTCATCAAAAAGAACAGCTTGTACTTTCATTGTTTGATCATTTTCTCGTATCTATATCTTGTAATCTAAGCAACTACTTTACACATAACAATTTACAATATAGTAACTATTGTTAACCCCATATTATTTTTTTTGAAATTCTGTATCGTTGTTATTCTTTTTTTGTTTCAAAAAAATTTCATATGCTGTGTGTTGAACAAACAAAATTCAATTTCGAAAGGACTTTGAAGAAGGGAGGGAAGTTCCAAAACTTCTGATCTAGCTCCAGATGAAGCCACCTCTAGTCAAGCCCCACTCTGTACAAGGGTCGTCCCTCTCTGTGATGTTACGCAGAACAGGGAACATAAGCTCTGTGAGATGGTGTCATTCAGCAACACCCAGTTTGGCTGCAATTGTGGGCCACTAATGGGTTACCTTCCCTGTCTGGTCTCCACTTCAGAAGCTGAACCACACATTGGAAGAATAAAGCTCTCCTTGATCTGGGGACATGCACATGACCTCCCTGATCCTGAAAGAGGGGACACAATTTAAGCAGATATATCCATTCACACCCTATGTTTTGAAAGCTCCTGTTACTGGCTAGGCTTTGTGCCAGACACTGAGAAACCGAGGATGAATAAAATACGATCCTTTTCCTTCAGGTGCTGACATCCCACGCTGGATTCCTATGAGGTGAAAAGACATTCTCTTCTTCAGGCCACAAGCAACACACTAGACTGCCTTTGCCACCATGACAGTGTGCTACATCTCTGGATACGTAGAGAAGCTTTCTAACTCGGGACAGGCAGGTCTTGAAGCACATCTACAGAATGTATAAATCAAAGGCCTTGGCTACTGTAGTATCCTTAAGAGCCAGAAAGAGAAAGCCCAAGTTCAGTAAGTCACCAACACATCCTGGAATCAATAAAATCATCTCTTGGGCTCAGCCTCTGCAGAGTCTCTCCTGAGTAAATGATTGTTGGGCAAGGGAATGAATAAGTGAATTGCCATGACTTGTGTCTAGATGCCCCCAAAGCCTCATGCAGTCATGGGTGAGGCTTCTTCAGAGTCAGTTGGCTGTATAGTGTATGATGCTGAGATTGATTCACGGTACAATGCTAGGATCAGGAGTGTTAGTGGTACCTCCCTATGTAGTAAGGGAGGGCCACTTGTTGCCATGTTACCTTCTGCCTGCCATGAACTGTTTCTCCTCTGCAATACCTGGTCTGCCCCGCCACCCTCCCTTGGAGCCAGCCAACTATGAACTGAAACCTTTACGAACTGTGAGCTAAATAAACCTTTTCCCCTTTAACTTTGGGTGCCAGGCATTTTGCCTCAGTAACAAGAGAAACTTAAGTAACTAAGACACGAATCAATGAGAAAAAAAACAAAAGTGGTTAGGGTGAGAGCAGGTTAAAGTCACAGGTGTTTCCAATAGTCACTAGTTCTTTCCTTACTTTGAAGTATAACATTTGTACCTTTGGGACCCACGAGTCTTCTGGATGTCCGCAGAATCTGTGTTGAGCTAAAGGTAAGAGCCAAAGGAGGGTTCAATGCCAAGAGAGCGAGGTCAGTGCTGAAGAGCAGAACAGAGTATAAATCAGTAAATTTGGTCCAGATTAGCTATTTGGACACTCAAGTGTCAGTGGAACATTGATTATTCATTAGATAATGCAATTCCACTCAGCAAAAGACACAGCAAGGGCCCTGAATGGTTTTAAATAGCAGAATTGGCTATTTGTGTCCTTTGGGAGCCTCTGCTCTGTGAGAATTTAAAGGTAGTTTCTCAGGAATACTGCCTAGGCACGGCTTGTTAGGAGAGCTATCAATTTGGCCCAAAGACATCATTCTTTTCCCAGATTCTCTACTAAATTTCAGGAGCTGTCTCTACAAAGCTCGAAACTAAGAAAGAGGATCAAGGATGCAGGTTCCAGGATGGCAAAGAAGTGAGCAGGTCACCTGGGGTGGGGGGGCTTTGTCTGGTGACACACAGGCTATCTCTAGGCTGCTGATTGATGCCTCTGCTATTTTTATGAGTCATGAGCTGATAGATTCGCGTGTTCCACAGCAAAGCACTACCAGGAACCTGGTTATGAAACAACCTATAGAAATGACAATTTTCAGCACAAAGCAGGTGTGTGCTATTTCTGCCATTTCTTAAACATATGTGAAACTTACAGGGTGTCAAAACCTCAAAACCACAGCTTTAGGAGACATATTTTTTCTGATTCAGTTCTAATTCCAAAAATAATGGCTGGTACAATCCTCATGAAATCAATCCCAGAAAGCTTCTGTCAACTCCATCATAGTGGCTTTCAATCCTGACTAGGTCCAGAAAGAACACTATTTTCTTTTGAACAGTCTGCCAACTGGTCAGAGAAAAGCAGGCGTCGATCTTTTTTAAATGCCATATGTACACACAGGCTTCCCTGCCACGCCTCTCTTCCTCCTACCGTAATTTTGCGGAGAGGTTGTGGTAGTAGCTTTGTTTTGCTTTGTTTTTTTCTTCTACACAGTTGTACCCAAGAGTACTAGGAGTCAAAAGGAACAGCTATCAAAACAGAAGAAAGCTTTAATGCTTGTCATTTTATCTTGAAGGTGGGTTACGAGAACTCTCTCTTCAGGAAATCCTGTCTGTTTGAGGATTTATCTGACCCGGGAAAAACGTTCACACTGTTCTGGCAAAGGATAGAGGAAGCTGGACCCCACCCCACGCCCTGCAGAGAAACTGTGGACCGATGGCCCTGCATTATCTCCACCGTTGGCTAGCCGTACAGCCAAGCTCGCTTTGTGTGCTCCTCCATGCCTCATAAAAGCTAAAGCAAGAAGCGAGGTAAAGTATTTGTTTGTGGCCTGGGCATCACAACCATCCTGTCATTGCATTAGCTTTTCCATTTGGTGCAGGAAGGAAAATAAAACCCGAAGTCCTCAGCTATTTTTGATACACGCCAGGAATAGAAACTAGAGGGAAAACAGTCCCAGGCCTTCCCATTGCTCTTTCAGGTAGAATCCTATTACATTTAAAAGTATCCTTTGAAATTCTGATTAGCCTGAAGCCTTTGAAAGCAGATAGTTATGCAGCCCCTAGTTTGAGGCAAAATTTTCTTGCTGTCTGACAGCTCCCCAGCCTTTTGACCCTATACCCTCTGGAAGCCTCTGGCCAGCCTCCTGCCACACAGCCAGATGTTTTGGAGCCCACTGAAGTACGAGCCCCCCTGAGGGGCGTATGAAGCTGAAGGCAAAGGGCAGATCAGTCATGTTGGGAAAATAGTTACATAAATTGGTATGAGAGAACAGAAAACATCAATACAGATGCAGCCAGAATAAATTACTTCGCTGGTTCATTCATTCTATCTGAGCACCTATTATGTGTCTGGTACTCTGCTGGCTGGTCAGAATATGAGCCAAGTAAAAACAGACATAGTTCCTGCCTTCTATGAACTATACAGCCCAGCAGAGGAGACAGAAAGTAATCAAATGATCCCATAAAACGTGCACAGAAATTGCTGGAACTAAAACAACAAAGAAAGATCTCCAGGGTCCTCAGTATATTTGATAAGAACCTTCATCTAGTCAGGAAGAGTTCCAGAGGACGTATTTTTTATTTTATTTGGTGGCGGGGGGGGGGGGTGTTTGTTTGCTTGCTTGCTTGAAGCAGGGGTAGTTTCTTGCCTGAGTTCCAAAAGATGAAGATGTAAAGGAAGAATACCAGAAAAGACTTTGCAGTGGAAATTGTTCTGGTCCAAGACAGAATGGACACACAGCACCGGGTACTGGGCAAGTTGCTTCTGGAAGACCAAATGTCTGACCTGCCTGAGGACCCTGAGATCATTTCTGTTATTTCATGTCTTCTCAGCATATACACTGAGCCAGACCCTAGATCAGCCCTTTACGAAGATTAGCGCATCCATTCCTTACAGCATTCCTGGCAGGTCAGCAGGATTACAATCAACATTTCATGAAGAATGAACTAAGATGCAAAGAGGTTTAGCAACATGCCCAGGACCAACCAGCAAGCGAGAGACTGTTCTGAGGTGTGAACCCAGGTCTGTGGGATTCTGAGAGCTGCATCCTCACTGTCCACCCCACCATGCCATCTCATACACTTCTCTTTGTCTTCCCAGGATAACAGTTCATTGTTTAGAAAGCTAAGATTTTCCTCTTGAGGTCTAATCAAAATTGTTCTTATTTGAAAATAGTCCTTAAAAAAAAAAGAATCCTCTCTTCTATGAAATAGAAGCAACAATTTGCCCACAACTATCTCATTAGACACACCCACAGAGGCACACACTCTCTTTTAAATGCTTAAAAAGACAGTGTGCAAATGCACACCACCACTGGCTTTATTCTCCAGGAATAAAAACCCCACTGGCCAGGTGGGCTGGGGATTTTGCTCAGTGATTCAAGCACTTTCCTGGTAAGCATGAGGTCATGAGTTTGATCCCTGGTACCAAAGCGGGGGGGAAAAACTGTCTCTAGAGAACAGTAGTCTGTGTCCACAGCATTGCCTGGAGCACAAGCACAAACAAAGTTCCTAGCAAGGTCAGCAGCAGTGCTGTGGCCACTCTCTGGCAGGAAACATTTTTGGAGTCAGAGACACAGACACAGTGTTTTTCCATAACACCTTAATTTTCAGTTACCCCTTGTTCTTTCTGTCTGTATGAAACTCCCAAGCCTAAGAATGAGCTTGTGAATCTCCTGCACAGTCCCACCAACCCATGAGACTAAGTCATCAAAACCATTCCTCCAGAGCTGCCCAGCGTTTCCCAATAGCGCTGCTTCCAGAGACAGCTTCTGACTGACAGCCAGAAAGAAAGATGCTAAAGCTCAGTGCGCTTGCTTTGCACCTTGCGAATCTCATTAGTATGTGTCAGAGCACAGGGCGCCACTGCACAGGGCAGCACAGCCCCGCTGCTGGGGAAGCATCCGCCTGCACTGACTGTGTTAGCCCATGAACCACAATCAGTCACTGTGGCTCTCTCTACCTCGTGGCTCACAGAAAGGTCTTCTTTAAAGCTTTGCCTGTGTCCTTGGCTAATTGAGATGAGCAGACAATCCTGCAAAGTATAAAACCACATGCCTGGACAATGTAAACTTACTTCATTCCTGCTGGAGCTTTTATTTCATACTTCTCAACTTTCCAACTCTTGTGAGCTAGGTTCACATTTGCAACTGACAGGAGAATAAGCAAGATAAATACTTGTTTCTCTTGTGTAAATGAAATCCAAAGGGCCTGCAAGGCAGCTCTATAACAACTAAGAACTGAGTCTTACTGTTTCCCTGCCCTCCTCAATATATAACTTTCACCTCACGATCCAACAAGGCTGCTAGCATTCCAGCTATCACTTATGCATTCTAGACCAATGGTCTCCCATTTACCATCCACAGGCCAAATCCAATCCTCCATCTGCTTTGGTAAGTAAGGTTTTTATTGGAACATTGCCATATCCATTTGTTTGCATATAGTCAGTTGCTATTTTAGCAGTTAAACAGCAGAGTTGAGAAACTGGAATACAGAACATATGGCCCACAAAGCTAAAAGTATTTACTGTCTGGCCCTTTGCAGAAAAAGTTTGCCAATTCCTATTCTAGATGGTTAGAAGAAAGACGAATAAGGCCCCAGAAACCCAGGCCATTTTCCAAAAACATGTTGACAATTCTGTTTCCACCTCATTTTCAGAATTTACTCCCATAGCCATACCTAGCTGCAGGGAAGAATCGAAAATGTGGACTATTCTAGACGATCAGATGCCTACTGAAATTCAGTGATCTCTTCTTAAGGAAGAAGAGAGGGATTTGAGGAGGCAACTTGTTACTGAAGGGCCTTTCAGTGCTCTTGGCTCAGAACACTTTATTCCATCCCCAGATCCACAGACAGACTTGACACTCGAGTTTTAGCTCTAAGGAAGAGAAGGTATGGAAAGTGATCCACGTGAGGTCTTGTCCTCCCCTGAATGAGCACAGCAGACGTGACCTCAAAGAAGGGTTTCTTGCCGTGAACAGAGGGGTTCCCTCTGCAGGAAAGCAACCCACACCCACATGACTGCAGTACCCATGAAGGGTGGATGAGGAGAGAAGCAATCACAAAGCCGTGAATCTACAGACAGAGGCAGAAATGGGGGAGCAAGACAGAGACCTGGAGAAAGATTTAAAATACGCAGTATTTGTTCAGTTAAAAAACACACATTCTAATCCACCGCCCTACTGAGCTAGTTAAAAATGCATTGCAGTCAGTAAGGAGGCTTCCTCTTAGATACAGGCAACTGATCAGCAGGCCACACCGTACGGCCCTTTCAGATGAGGCTGGGAAACCTGAAGAACCAGAGTCCTGGGAAGTGCCACCCCTGCCCCCTGGGAGAGGGAGCACCTGTTCCTTTCCTGAGAGGAGATTCAACCAGACTCCCGCACATTCCCAGAACCATAATCCTTTCCCTGTGGCCCCCACTCCCCTTCCAGCAGCTTCTGCTGTTACCCAGTAAAACTTCTATCATCAAGAAAATACCAAGATCCTGACTAGCTATTGGAATGGAAGGTAGAAAAAGATATTTTACACATAGATAGGCAGATAAATAGGTAGGTAAAGTGCTTATATAGAGATCGAAATCTCGACACATAGGACCAGCTTTAGCCTGGTTGACCACCTGCCAGATTTGACATCTGTGTGCCTCCCAGCCTCCAATCCACTTGTGTCTCGGTAGGTCCATTTAAATCAGCACTTGGAGCTAAGTTTCCTCCTGAAGGGAGTTTCCAGGTGGATGAAGGAACAATCGAAAGGGTTGGGCCACGAGGCCATCTTGAGTGTCCCCTGGAGGCAAGTCTGCAAATAGCCTAAACCTGCTCTGATGATTATACCTGAAATGAAGCCTACCTTAAACAGTTATTTCCTTGTTACTAGTGGAAATACAGTGATTGCTAAGTATCAGAACTATTCAAATCCATGATGAGTAGAGTTGGAGCAGCCCCTCTTTAAAGAGTTCTTTAAAATGGAGTGAGCATAGTTAATGTTCAGCCTATAGGAACCGGAAGGCAGTGTCAGTGGTTAAGATGATAAAACACTGTCACCTTGCTTGGTAAAAATCCAGTGCTGTGAACCCCAAGTAGTACCCTAACATCTCCCCAATGGCCTCTCCAACTTCCCACAACTTAGCAATTAAAGGGTAAATGCGGGGTGCACAAGGCAGTTGGTGGATCCTGCTCCCAGGGTAAGACAGCGTCCATTCTGACTGGTCAGTGCCCACAACCCACACAGTGGTTGAGTACCTTGAAATCACGCTAGATGTGGGTGTTTTCAATGGGAGTCACATGTGGAGGGAGAGGAATCTCTTCCAGAGCCACCGCGTACACCGCATTGTGTAGCCTGTGTGTCACACACGGTCTCATGAGTGAGGGACCCAGTGGGAACGGAATTCCAGCCTAGAGTGTGGAACTGCAACCACCCAAAGGGAAGGGCTTTTTTCGTGTGCACAAAGGTTGTAGCAACTGGCTCACTCACAAGCCTTTTCAATCACCCAGAACTGAGTGGAAGAGGGCCTGACCTACGTCCCAGGCATAGGATGGAGAGTCAGAAATAGTGTGAATAAATTGGGGACATGACACAATCCTTTAAAAAGTATATAAAAGTCACAAGGGCTGAGGGAGAAGAAACGTAAATCTGATTCCCATCTGTGCTACTGACAGGAAAAAAGAAACAAGTTGAAAGAGCGATGGGATGCATTTTGTTCGTTGCCTGACTGGGAATTATGGGTAAGCACCCAAACGAGATATCCAGCTGCGCACTAGAGTCAGGACGCTGGAGTGCATCGGGGTGCATGTGGAGGAGACACTGGGGTCCTGCACGTGTGCACACCTTCAGGGCTTCTGAGAGAAGCCTGGGAATTAAAGCAGCCCTTCAAACAAGAGGGTGGGGAAATAGTAGCACGATCCCATGTCATGGAAAGTACGTGGGCTCCTGCTCCGTTCCACTGGAGTGCAGGCCTTCCTCACGCTCACCAGCTGGGAGCCCTTGAAGACATTAACTTCGCTGAACCTCAGTTTCTTTGAAAATTGTCATAATAAAACTTCCTTTACAGGGCTGCTAAGGGAATTAAATTAAGTATGTGAACTGCCTAGCGCAATATGTAGCAAGAAGCAAGTGCTTCAATCTGTAACCATTATTAGAAATGTTATTACTGTTACTTTTCAGCAGAAGGCTGCATTCAGGGCCTTGGAGAATGCCTACAGAGCAGGGCAGAACCAGTTAGAGGAAAAGGAGGTACAATAAGTGGCAACCCCCACCAAGATGTGTCCTAGGACTAAGCCTCTTCCTCCTGGTGTCAGAATTTATATATGAATGTGATTTTGATAAATGACCTGTAATAGGTGCTTATCTGCGAAAGCACTAGAATCACATCCCAGCTGGTTTGGGCAACAGAACAGCTGGAGGCTGGAAAGGAGGGAGGAGTGATGCCACAGAGGGCCTGATGTACAAGAAAAACTCATCAAACACCGCAAGGTTAAAGCTGCCTTGGAAGGGGCATTTGGGAAGCAGCCAGCCTTGTCTTAAAAACCCTGAGACCATCAGGGTCTCTCTGGAAAGAGAGGTCAAATGTTTCCACTTACGGAGCTCGGAGCAGGGAGAACAGGCTGAATGTTGTTCGAATCTGCATCCCTAGCATCAGGAGAGCCTAGTTGTGCTGTCCAGAGTACAGCACCCTCTTGCCGTGGCCTGGCCAACCTTGACATGCCCATGAATCTGCACTTACAAAATTACCTCTCCACTCACAGTTGCTGAAATTAAGCAAAGGCGTTCCCAGCATGCGTGCAGAGGAAGGGCACAAGTGAGGGGGATGTTATTTCAGAAGAGCTGAGATGAAGAGATCAAGAGCCTTATATTACTCCTTCATTCACTCATCCCAACACATATCAATTAGTGACCTCTTGAGGCTGCGCATTGCAGATAAAGCAGTGACATCCTCTTCTATAATCAGTGTCCAGCCTCTGGCCCACCCTGTACCCAGTACACCAAGAGCTACTCTTTTTCTTTTGCACTTTTTTTTTTCTTTTCTTTTTACCGGTACCGGGGATTGAACTCACGACCGCCTGCTTGCAAGGCAGGTGCTTATGCCGCTGAGCTAAATCCCCAGCCCTGCTTCTCTTTTTCTTTTACCACTGCCGTCCCACCCATTGTTTAAAGTCTGGGCTGCAGGTCTAGCCTCTCTCTTGCCCCCAGGTTTTTCTTACCTTGCTATCTACCACCAGCCACAGTAGTCTCCGCAACACTGGCTCAGCATCCTGTTGTTTAAGCATCCTCATCAGCAGTTCATCTTAAAGTGTATCATGCTCTATGGTCCATAAAGAGAACGAAACTCTTGCCTCAACTCCAAGAGAGAGATAGAGTAAGAATTATCCACCTCATTTAATCAACTTGGAAATGAAGTATTCCGACCAAGATACCAAAATAGCACCCCATTCTCTAAATTTTGTCTTAAAATGTTGTTTTATACATTCCTTATGCATTACCTACTAACAGAAAAAACACGAACATTACATTTATCTCTATCCAGAGTTATTTTAATCCCCAGCTTTTTTGGAAAATGGTGATTATATTAAATTCAGAAGAGCGTGAAGTATTCCAAGCCCTGAAAGAGAATAACCTCCAGCCCAGATTGACGTACCCTGAAAAAGTGTCTTAGAAATTAATGGAGAAACAAGATGCTTCCAAGATAAAAAGGAACTGGGGGAATTCGCAACCACCAATCCAACTCTCCAGAGAAAACTGCAGGGCATTCTAAAGAGAGAGCAAAGCACCAGGCTTCCAGGAACTGTAGCTGAGAGGCCCCAATGAATGGTGCAAAAAGGGAAATTAAGAAGACAAACAGACAACTAATGACAGAAAAAGAGCACAGCAAAATGAGGCAGAGAAGGTTGGATATAATTTCTAATATAGATGGTCTACATACACTAAATTAAGGGAAAAAAGAGAGAATCGCAGGCAGAGTGGATCAAGAGGTACGGTCCACCAAAATGCTCTTAATAGGAAATAAAATTAACCTGATGAAGGGTATATGGGCTGAAAATCAAATATGAGAAAACAGAACTCTATGTAATAGGAAACCAGAGAGTAATAGGAACAACTGGACCAATATTTGTAGATAGGTTGGAAAGACAAGTTTTAATAGGTAAAGGAATACAACTACAGATCAAGCCCAGGAGTGAGAAAGTTTGGAAACACTTAGGTAAATAGCAGGTTGCCCCCCAATATAAAACCGAGGGTGTTGGGGAGACCCAAAAATGCACAGCACACCCCGGGGAGTGAAAGGGGAAGAACAGTCCTAAAAAAAGACAGCAGAAGGTATTGCTAATAGTGTATCAGGAATTAAAACCCACATTATGTGCATCACTCTGCTGAGATAGAACTTATTCCGTCCCAGTTTGTATACAAGCACTAGATCTGAAGACACAGACAGCTATCCCAAAAATATCAGGATATAGCAGAGCAATCGTCTTTCATTTTCCTATTAACTTAATCTGGATCCCTGTATAACTTACACTGTTATATCATGACTGATCTTAGTTAAATGTGATTTGCTTGATTGCTGTTTGTTATTGACAGATTTTATTCAAAATTGTTAAGGTTGATAGTATCAAGTCAGAGAGTATAGACAACTATACTGAAAATGACAATGATTCACTACGTTACCCATTCTGGTTTGATTACTATCTGTTTTTGTAGTTCTACACTATCTACAAAGATTTATTAATACTGTTATGCAATTATACTTTATCTGATGATATAGGCAGTTCTATTGATGATAACAAGAGACAACTAACTCAGTAACCATGGTAGAACTCCTTGTACAGCAGTCTTATATGTCTTTTTAGTTTTATGTGTCTAAAGGAATATGTTTTGTTCTGTCCTGCTTTGTTCTGTTCCACCCTCTAATATAGAAAGGATGAAAATACATGTTAAGACTCATACTTGCGTAAAACCTATAAACAGTTTATGAGAACTGATCTTATGACACATGATGAAATGAACAAATAATTTGAAGGGAAAAAGGGTACTACAGGGCCCAAAGCTGATTCCAGAGTGTAATGATGTGAAATCCAGCAATACTATTAATCTTTGTTCAGAGTGATTTTAGTCTGCTTTGGTTTGTTTAATCTCAACATTAATGAAGATATGGATAAATGTGTGAATGTTTAAGTGTATAGGATTGATAGCCATATTACTAAGATTTTATTAGATAGTTGAACAGAACTATTTGCAGTCTCCCTGTTTGAATTCCCATCTATATGTTCCACTTTTGTATCTTGAACAATTATTTTTAAGAGGACAACATGTAAATATCAACTAGTGATTTATTACTGTTCATTTTTTTCTTTGAAAGTATGTACAATTTCTACCCGTTTATGTTTTGTTTTGTCTTTCTTTAAATAAAAATTTTTTTAAAAAGGAAAATGGTGTTTATAACAGAGCTTTGGAGCATGCACAGGGGCAACCATTCCTGCCCTATCCTTTCTCCCACAGCTGTTTCAGCCTGACAACAACCCTTCCTTCGCACAAGGAGCTCCCTGGGCCAACTCCTCCCTTTCTTAAATGGGTTCCTAAATCTGATTTACTTTCTTGAGCAAACCTCTACTTATAACTAGCCATGTTCCACTAAATTTCTACAATAGTGTGACTGCTGTCCCCACCATCTGAAACATCCTAGAGCCGCAGAATTGATGCCCCAGTGTCTAGCAGCATGAACAACACACATAGTAAGGAATTACATTCTCCTGGCTTGGTACTTCCTAGGTGCATTTCATGGTACCTTCTCTACTGAGTACCCTGAAAAAAAATTCTATTTCTCAGCCTTTCCAAAGTGCTACTATTCATACTCATGGTGTTCTCTGTATTTATTTGGTGCCTTGAATATTTCTAATCACATGATCGTGTGATATAAACTCTTAAAAGGCAGATGATTTAAACCAACTACAAAGCACTCAGCGTAGCCTCACTGCACACTCTGGAAGTTGCTTAGTTTTTGACCCTGGCGATCAGTTGGTGGTGGTAAAAATAAAAGCCATTAAGACTGTGATTCATGAAGATGCTTTATGCAAGTTTTCCCCAAGCAGAAGTGCACGGACGTGTAATCCCATTACCAATACTCAATCTTTCACTTTCAGGAGATTTCCTTACTAATTAGTCTGAAGCTGTAATTTAGCTTATACGTTAAAGAATGTGTCACATGAGGACACTTCTAATTTATTTCTGACCTTCCTTGAATTTAGAAACACATATGTCTTTGACTGGCATTTCCCCCAACTGTCATTTCTCTGTCACCAAAAAAAAGAAAGAAAGAAAGAAAGATTTGTCTAAAAACTAAGACAGAAAGGCAAGTTCACAATCCTTGTCTCAGAACTCAATTTGCCTAATGGTTTTGTCCAGCTGTCCTGCTGTTTCCTTAAGATTTTCTTGAAATGGCCAGCTTTTTACCATGTCACTAGGACTTTGAAATAGGAAGAAATGTAATCAGAAATAGGTGTAAATCTGAATGAAAATTTAAGAGTTGGTGAAAAACCTGGACACACTTTTCTTTCTACCACAGCAATGGAAAATTTCCAAAATGGTGGCCACACTATCAACCTGAGTCCTCCGCTGAAGACGGCAGGCACACATCCTCCCCAGCCAGCTTGTGGTAGACACACAGAGTAGGAAACAATAAACTGCAGTTCAAAGTTACTAGGGCCTGGGGTTATTTGTTATTGAAGCATAATTTGGCCAACCCTGAATAATGTAATTATCCTGTTAAGAAAACCCTACTCCTGACTTCACAAGGTATATTTTCCTTGAAATTTCTCTTGTGTCTTTACAGCCACTGTTGACCTCTCTGGTCCCTGCAGATTCCATGACTTTTCCTTAGAATTTCTCTCCAAAATATCCTACTCATTACATTCCACTCCTGAAAAAACTTATTGCATGCCTGTTTTTCTAAAATTCCAGCAAAAACCTCCACAGTGGTTTGATGGAAAAGTGTGTGATCTGTCACACATTCTATATTGTTCCTTCCTTCCAGCTCTCAGCCTTGAAGGATTCAGGCCCAACAGGGCCCCCTGGCCACTGAGGGAACAAGAGTCACCCAGTCACTGTGTTCCGACAGCTTGTCACATTATGTTTCCCCTTGGGGGCTCTGATCCCTCTATCTAACCTTCTTCTCAGCCCTTGAAACTACAGGCAACTATATAGGGCTCCCAAGGGAAAGCCAAGCAAGATTGATGCCCTACAAATGGCCTTGCATGGGAGGGCTCCAAGTTCAATACAGGGAACAGGCCATTCTTCCCCAACTCAAGTTCCCACACTGGACACCAAATAGGGACCAGGATGGCATGAATTCAGCCTTCGTTCATCCCCCAACACAAACAATCCAGCACACTCGCATAATCGCTCCAACTCCAGCCCTCTTGCTTTGGCTGCTCAAAATGTATTTAAAGGTGAGCCAGGCCTTTTTAGACTGTAAGATTCATACTGCTCTTTGGACAGGGGACCTACAATCAAAAGAGGATGCAAAAAAATAGGAGGAAAATACACTCATTTAAATATCAGTCAAAGGCAATTGCATCTCCTGTTCTGCATCCTAACCAAGTGTCTGTCTCTCTACTTGCCCCTATTAAAGCAAACAGTTTTGAGTGCTATAGGCCAGGAAACTCTGCTGAAGGATCATAAATTAGCATCACTGCCTATTTGCATGAACAGTTCCCTGCCCACACAGGTAAAACTTCCTAAGGGCTCAGACCTACAGTAAATGCTGCAGGACTTCTGCGGACTGTGGAGCAATACATATAAGAATGATTCCATTTAAATTCCCTGGGAGGTTTCATAGACCAAGCACCTCTGAAGGACAAAGAGACAACCGTAACATTACTTGAAAATAAATGCTTCTAAAGAATGTTGAGGGAATTCAAGGTGAGGGGAATCCAGAGGCTGATAACTAACCCATAAGCTCATTTTTTTATCCCACATCTGGACTTTTTTTCCCCAAGTCTACAGCCTGTCACTGAGCAGTTTATCAGCTGTCACTCCATCTCAATTCTAGGTGACATGAGATCAATGGCCTAAAACTCCTCTCAGAACTACAGAGAAATTTATAATGCCAGGCTCTACCATGGCCTGGGTAGGCCTGGGTCCCACAGTTCTGAGAGTGAGATAACTGCGTAGACTTCATTTCCATTTCAAAAGTGGACTGTGGCCTGCTTACACCTGAAACCTTTAGGTGCAAAGGAAGCCCTGAATCAGAAGTCTTCTGCAGTTATAGAACAATGAATTTGTTGGAGGGATGGAGCTAATCAATGTTTAAAATCTTCTCTGCCTTGAAAAGCCTCTAGCTTTCTGTTTTAATTGCTTTTAAATCCAGTGGGATTTATTAATAACAAAACCTTAAACTTGTAGCAATATATTTTGGTCTCTGAAATCAATCCATTCATTCAATTTACCTCTACAGAACTCTCGCACATGGTTTAAGCAGAGGTGTGTGGCTCCTTTGCTCCTCCCTGAGGGCTCATTTGTCTACAAATGAACTTTTCCACTATGAACTCTGTAATCTGTCCTAATTTCACCTGAGGGTACCCCTAAATCCAAGATGAAGCCTATATCCCAACATCTTCTAGCCAAAGACTCCTGGGAAATTCATGATTCTGTTCTACCAGGTACACACATGCACACACTGAATTCATGGGGCTTTAAGGGGAACATCCTGAGCCACAGACACCCCATCCCTCCATAATTTGTCCTGCACAAACGCTAAACAGACGATCCACTGAGGTGACTAGACTTATTTGTTGATGGGATCCAGAGAAATGACCACTTTCAGAGTGAAAAAAATAGCTCTTTTCCACATCTATCCATTGTATCCTCCTTGGGACTAAACACACATTAGAAGCTTCCTTGGAAGAGCTCCATTCTCCAGGAACTAGCAACTATAATGGCTTGAGCATCCCGAACCAGCAACCCTGTATTCCCTGATCCATGATGTATTCCTTGATACTGGCCCTGATCGTCTGTCTGAGGTATCGTATGACAGGTTTCTCAAGATAGCTACTCTTTGGTCCTCATCTTCACACTGAGATCTTTGGAAGGAAATCACTATATACAACCCACATTTAGAGTAGGTAGTTTTCTCTTTTCTGTTTGCTTATTTCATGCAATCATTTACTTATATTAGTATAGATCATTTGTTTTTAATCTGTATTCCCACAGCACCTCTCACAGTCTGGCAGTTAGTAGAATGACAAAGTAATGAACTAACTTCCGTCTCTCCAAATTTCATACTTTGAAGTTCCAACTTGTAGTGCCAGAAGATGTAACTGTTTAGAGACAGGACCTTCAAATAGTCAATTAAGGATAAAAGATGGCAGATATCACAATAAAAAAAATAAACTGTATGGTGCACAAGTACCAACTCTCCAAGGTGATTGTAAAATGTATATACTATAAACATTCACTAATAAAAGAAAAAAAAGAGGTCCTGAAGGATTATTCAAATCCAGTAGGATTGGTATCCTTTTAAGAAGACAAAAGAGAGCCAGGTATGTGGCACAGGCCTGTAATCCCAGCACTAGGAGGCTGAGGCAGAAGGATCGTTGCAAATTCAAAACCAGCCTGGACTACAAAGTGAGCTCAAGGCCAAACTGAACTGCATAGTGAGACCCTGTTTCAAAAAGACAAAAAAGCAGCAGGAGGAGGAGGAAAGAAGGAGAAGAGGTGCCAAGGATTCATGCACCCAGAGAAAAACCCTTCAAGGTCACAGAGAGAAAGTAGCAGACTGCAAGAGAAGGGAAGAAGTGGGGCAGCTTCAGGAATGCTGACCTCACACTTCCTGCCCGCAGAGGATCCTGCTGTTTAAACTTTTCAGGGACAGCTCTAGTGGACTGACAGAGCGGAAGCACAGGGCTCAGTGTTGGTTGCACACTGTTCAGTATAAGTTTTTGGAAGTCGCCTGATGCTCCTGGGTGTCTGTGGCCATTCATCTTGATACAGCAACTGAATTGGATTGAGAAACACAAAGAAAAGTTAGTAAAGCACACTCCGAGGTAGGTTATAGAGTTGTGGCCTTGTGCGTTACATATAGTGTCTCCCAGTTCTGTCACTGTTCCTCCCACCAGAGAAAAATAAACTAAGCATTCTTGCTCTGTTATGCCTTTCCTAAATGATGTTTCTGCCTTACAGCCAGCCAGCCATGGACTGAAGCCCCTGAAACTACGAACCACATTAAACTTCTCCTTTAATTTACGAGTGTTGGGTATTTTGACCCAGCAATGGGAACACTAACTAATATAATAGCCTACAGAAAAAACTCCTTTGGAATACCCCTGGTCCTCCAGAACTGTGGGTTGCTGTCCATCAGAACTATCTGTCTAGGTGATTTTAGGCATGATATTAGGCTTTCATCGAAATAGGTAAGGAAAAATGAAAGCTCCTTTTAGTGATCATCTCTGATCACAACTAGAGAACAGTGCATGAAAATATTTTGAAACAACCGTAGGGCAATGAGGTTACTTGAAGACTCCCATGAAAATCTTCTCCTTCCTTTAGGAACTACCTACCTAACATTATATCTACTCTCTCTAGAAAATGGGAACACAAAATCAGAAGCAAAGAAACAGACCAAAAATTAGGAGAGTTGGAGTTTTTGTTGTTGTTTTGTTTTTTGGTTGATTTGGTTTGGATTGGGTTTTTTTGAGAGAGATGGTTTAGTCCTAAACAAACCCCTCACCTATAATAAGAGGTTTAGATTACATAGTGCCTGATGTTTGTTCTTACGCTTTTAAACTTAAATAACTAACATATTCCTTAGCATCTGGTACTATATCATCTTACACACTACTCAAAACAACCTTAACAGGTACTATTATTACCACACCCCCTCCCTTTTTTTTTTTTTTTTTTTTTTTTTTGCTGATTTGGGAATTAATATACAAAGGGAACAAGTAATTAGAGAGGATTGATGATGATAATATTTGAATTCAAACAGAAGAGTTGGAAGCCCGCAGTCAACAACCCCTGCTTCTTATCAGGTGAAATAAGCCCCTTCAGTGTCTTCTGGCATAAGGAACACACAAAATGCTGTTTGGTCACGTTGTAAATGCAGCACTAGAGAGGCTGAGGCAGGGGCCATCTTGGGCTACAAAGTCAGTTCAAGGCCAGCCTGAATCACAAAGAGACCTTGTCTCAAAAAGCAAAAAGTGAAAATTAAAAATTACTTTATCCACTAAGACCTGGGAAAAGTCCAGGGTTTGTGAACATCTAACATGTGGGAACAATCCAAAATCAATGTTTGAACAATAATTACCTTCACCTCCAATTTGTCTCATTGTCTGACTGCTGAATTTGAATCAGGCTTATGGAGAATGCTGTTCTGTGGTTTAGTATAAAGTTTAAAAGGCACAATGTGGGTATTGACACCCCAGTACACACACACACACACACACACACACAACGTAAAACTTTTTTTAACCAAATATTTGAAAAGTAGGAAAGAGCTTCGTTGCATTTCTAGAGTACCAACGCTAGCAAAATCTAGAGATTTAGGAAGTCTGTGATTTTTGCAAAATGTGGTTTCTCTACAAGAACAAATTGAACGTTCCTAAAGATCTGCCTCTGTTCTTTGCTTGGCCAAGCATTAGCTGCATGCAGAGTTCCTTGCGAGGTTTATTCAACAAAACGAGAGAAAAACATGGCCCTGTGCTTTTGGTTGTTGTTGTTAAAAGGTTAAAAAATAGCCCCTTTCTCCATCCATTTTTAGAATTACACTTTTCAACGAAGTCTAGTTCCTTTTCCTGGTAGATATAATCCTAATTAAAAATAAATTACATGCTGTATAGAACTTGAAATGGAAAAGATAATCCTATTACATATGAGAATATATCCTGATTTTCTCTCCCGCTAAACTGTGGGAGATACCAGATCAGGCTGAGCCCCCCATTGTGGTCGCTTTGAAAACTTTCCTGGAGCCCTAATCCGTCACGTGACGCCCGTGTCAATCTCGGTGTCTGCACGCGAGCTGCACAATGCAGCATCAGGCTCGGGACCGCGAGCAGCTCGGCGGAGCCCGCACCATTTGCATTCCGAGGCAACGCCGGCCTTTGTGGAGCCGTTTGTTCTGGGCATTGCCAGACAGTCGCCGTGAAGTTGCTAAAACCCAGAGAAAGGGGTTCTTTGAGCCAGCCTAGGCCTTTTGGTATGGTAACGAGGCGACCCGAGCAGCTTTGTGGGGATCAGCGCCAGCCCTCCCCCACGCCCTGCTCCCCCCCTACGCCCTGCTCCCCCCCCACGCCCTGCTCCCCCCCCCACGCCCTGCTCCCCCCAGGCCCTGCTCCCCTCCCCCCCAGGCCCTGCTCCCCCCCCCCCGCCCAGCCCCCCTCCAGGCCCTGCTCCCCTCCCCCACGCCCCGCTCCCCTCCCCCACTCGCCCACCCGCACCCCGGACCGTTCTGCTCCCCTGGGGTCCCGTGGCCCGGTGCGCTGTTTCCGACCGGGTTTCCGGCGCAGTAGGCTTCGGCGAGGTGCGGGGTTCGCTGCCCCCCAGCTTCGCGCCCCCCCGGCAGCTCGGCTCCCGGTCCTCCCGGAGCTCCGCGCCCTAGCGGCGGCGCGGTGGTTGTGCCCGGGGCCTCGCGCCCCTCCTCCGGCCGCTGGGCTGCTGTGCTTACCCACTCTTCCCTTTCCTCACGCCACTGTATTTCAGTCTTTAGAATGGGCTTGCAAACGAAGAAGCGCCGAGAAAGAGGGGAGGAGGAGGGGGAGGAAGGGAAGAGGGAGGACAGAACAGAGGGAGGAAACAGCATTAACCAGCCCAGAACTTCGAGGCTCGAGGCTCGGGGGGCGCAGGGCTCAGGTTCCACGTCTCCCAGCCACCCTCGGCCGTGCTCCCTGCAGCGTCTGCTCCGGTCACTGCTGGAGACCCCCGGGCGCCACTTCCCCCCACCCCGGCTCAGCGCCACCTCCGCGTGGACCTCACTTCCCAGACCCAGCAGAGCGGAAGCGCTGCAGCCGCTGTCCAGCGGCCGAGTTCTGAACCTGTCCCCTCCGGCCACTGGGGAAAGTCGGAGGCCAGGCCTGGCCCGAAAGGGTCAAAGCACCCAGTAGGCCTGAGCCCGGTGCTGATGTTGCAGCGTTCGGGAAGAGGGCAGAAAGTTCTTTTGGCTGCATATAACTCCCACCCTAAGAATATCTCTTCGGCGAGAGCCAGATAGCAAACAGTCCTTGGAAGCAGGGGAAATGCAAGAGAAGACTGGGAACGGGGGTCCTGTAGGGGCCTTGGCGTTCCCATGTCCCCGCGTGGCTGCAAAGCCTCTTGCTTTTAACAGTCTCGGGGTGATACAAAGGAGTAGATGGTGACGGGAATCTACAGGATTTAGGGAGGCCCTAATTTACCCACAGTCTCTCCCATCCCAGGCCTAGGCGCTGTTATCTCTGGTGCCTGGCTCTGAATTTTCTGCTGCCTGTCAACTCGGGGCACCCTTTTCATCCTCCTCCACCCCACTGACCACCCAGCTTTCTGAGTGGTCTCATCACACCTGCCCCTCCTCTGAAAACACCTCAAAACACATTCCCTTGACTGTAAAGATAAGAAAAACACAGTGACACCAGGACCAAATCAGCATTCAGAAGAACGTTGGCTGGACGCGATCTGCTTATTAAACCTATCGCTTTTTTAGGTTTGGGTTGCTTTTTACATCTCTTCCTTCTCGTGTGTTTACATAGACTGTTCAATAAAGCCTTTCAGTAAGAATCAATAAGAATCTGTCTTCTTCCGGTTGACCTCTCATGGGAGGGAGATACCTGTGGACGCCACTCAGTGCCTGGCAAGCCTGACACTCGCCCAGCCCAGAATTTGGCAACGCCTGAGCTCCATGCTTTTGTAAGCAGATGGTTAAGTTCTCCCAGGTTTGTGCCAGGTTTCAACGTCATGCTGTGATTTTGTTCTTCTGAAACAGGACGAGATTTGCTTCCCAGAGAGGCCTTATTAGAACAGAAAGAAAATCCTCTAAATAGGCGGAACAAGACATCAGGAGGGAAAGTTCTCTAAATGCACTTTAATACAACCGAGTATTGTGTAGAATTCAGTGCCCAACACCGTTTAGCCCGAGAGTTATGGCAGTGATTGGGGATGAATAGAGAAACATAATGGATACATGTGGCGTTTGCTCATTATATTCAACTTAGCCCAACGTCACTGTGGAAACTGTTCAACTTTCTCTCCCCTTAGCTTGTCATATGCAAAAAAAAAAAAAAAAAATACAGACATTGGGGCCTCCAATGGGATCGCCTGCCACGCCATTCTATTTCCACTGCTAACGAGGGTTTCATAAGCCTTTGATATAGCCTGATCTTTGAAACCTTTCCAAATCTCCTAAAGCTTATGCTAAATCCTATTTGCAACCTTTTTTTTTTTTTTTTTTTTTTTTCCTTGCCAGCTAGCTCCAGGACTTAAGAAAGCCATTTGGACAGTGACATGCATACTAACATATCACAGGACTCTTTCTGAAAGGGAACTGACAGCTCTGCTAACCGAGGCTCACGCGAGCAAAACACAATTGCGTACACAAATTTGAATAAAATCAATTTTCCTTCATCCTTTGGGTTTTTTCATCGACAGGCTATTCCCGGCGCCGTGGGAAGCTGGGAGAGAAAAGGAGCAGAGCTCTGTCCACAGAGCAAGTTTGGAGCCCTGAGAGGTGCAGAATGAAGAGGCGCGGGGAGAGGGCGGGGTGGAGGATCCGAGTCCCTAGCGAACTGGTTTGCACTTAGTTTTAGCAGAGACCACTGGAGTGGGGGTACGGGCCAGACCGTGCAACTAACAAGACCACTGGCTCCTTTTATTCCTGGAGCCTTGGCCAACGCCTCCACAAGCAGAATGCTGACAGAAAGGGGGAAGAAACAGAAGGAGTTTTTAAAACAAAGAAAAGATTCCCTCGTTTCCTTTCTTGTTTTCTCCTCCTAAGCCTTTCCACATTAAAAGGATTGTCAGAGGCTGGCAGAGGAGCGGCGCTAGTGCAAAGCGACCATTGGCTGCCAGGCTCGGGTGATTTGCATAGCGGCTGCTATAAAGGCGGAGGCGGCGCGCGGCGGCGCAGCTCTTGCTCAGAGAAAAGAGGAGGAAGAGGCACGGAGTGAGGGCGGGTCTGTGCATCCTCCTCAGAATCTGCCCGAGCCGGAGCTGCAGCCAGCAGACTTCTCCCGCGCAGCGCTTGCAAAGGACCAGCTCCTGGGAACCTGGGACTCAAGACCCGACCTGCAAACCAGCCAGGACTGTTCTCCTTGGCCTTTAGGAATAACATCTGGGCTGGCGGCATGAGTCCTAAAAGGCGCTGGGGTAGCCCTTGGCTTTTTCCCTTGCAGCTCTTCAGCCTCTGCTGGGTGCTGTCACTGGCCCAGAGCAAGACAGTCCGATACAGCACCTTCGAGGAGGATGCACCCGGCACAGTCATCGGGACCCTGGCTGAGGACCTGCATATGAAAGTGGCGGGGGACACAAGCTTCCGCCTCATGAAGCAGTTCAATAGTTCTCTGCTCCGGGTGCGCGAGGGCGATGGGCAGCTGACCGTCGGGGACGCAGGCCTTGATCGTGAGCGGCTGTGTGGCCAAGCCCCGCAGTGCGTGCTGGCCTTCGACGTGGTCAGCTTCTCACCGGAGCAGTTCCGGCTGGTGCACGTGGAGGTAGAGGTGAGGGACGTCAACGACCACGCGCCGCGCTTCCCCCGGGCCCAGATCCCCGTGGAGGTGTCCGAGGGCGCGGCAGTGGGCACGCGCATCCCCTTGGAGGTGCCGGTGGACGAAGACGTGGGGGCTAACGGTCTGCAAACCATGCGGCTGACTGAGCCGAACAGCCCCTTCCGCGTGGAGCTGCAGACGCGCGCGGACGGCGCCCAGTGTGCCGATCTGGTGCTGGTGCAGGAGCTGGACCGCGAGAGCCAGGCCACCTACAGCCTGGAGCTGGTGGCCCAGGACGGCGGCCGCCCACCGCGCTCTGCCACCGCAGCGCTCAGCGTGCGCGTGCTGGACGCCAACGATCACAGCCCGGCCTTCCCCCAGGGAGCCGTGGCCGAGGTGGAGCTGGCGGAGGATGCGCCCGTGGGCTCGCTGCTCCTGGACCTGGACGCAGCCGACCCGGACGAGGGCCCCAACGGCGACGTGGTATTCGCCTTTGGCGCGCGCACCCCGCCGGAGGCGCGCCGCCTCTTCCGGCTAGACCCGCGCTCAGGCCGCCTCACTCTGGCCGGGCCGGTGGATTTCGAACGCCAGGACACCTACGAGCTGGACGTGCGAGCGCAGGACCGCGGTGCCGGGCCACGCGCTACCACTTGCAAGGTCATAGTGCGCATCCGCGACGTGAACGACAACGCTCCAGACATCTCCATCACTCCTCTGGCCGCCCCGGGCGATCCAGCCGCCTCGCCCTTTGCAGCCGCTGCCGCTGCGGCTGCCCTCGGTGGTGCGGACGCCACCTCCTCGGCGGGCCCGGGGACGCCCGAGGCCCGCGTCACCTCGCTGGTGCCCGAGGGGGCTGCGCGCGAGAGCTTAGTGGCGCTGGTCAGCACCTCGGACAGGGACTCGGGCGCCAACGGGCAGGTGCGCTGCGCCCTCTACGGGCACGAACACTTCCGGCTGCAGCCAGCCTACGCCGGCAGCTACCTGGTGGTGACCGCGGCGTCGCTAGATCGGGAGCGCATCGCAGAGTACAACCTGACGCTGGTGGCCGAGGACCGTGGCGCGCCCCCGCTGCGCACCGTGAGGCCCTACACTGTGCGAGTGGGCGATGAGAACGACAACGCGCCGCTCTTCACGCGGCCAGTCTACGAGGTGTCGGTGCGCGAGAACAACCCGCCTGGGGCCTACCTGGCCACGGTGGCCGCCCGAGACCCGGACCTGGGCCGCAATGGCCAGGTCACCTACCGGCTGGTAGAGGCCGAGGTGGGCCGTTCCGGGGACGCAGTGTCCACTTATGTCTCTGTGGATCCCGCTACTGGGGCTATTTACGCGCTGCGCAGCTTCGACTACGAGATGCTGCGCCAGCTTGACGTGCGCATCCAGGCCAGCGACAGCGGCTCCCCCCAGCTTTCCAGCAGCACATTGGTGCAAGTGCGTGTGTTAGACCAGAACGACCACGCGCCGGTCTTGGTGCACCCCGCCCCGGCCAACGGTTCCCTAGAAGTAGCGGTCCCCGGGCGCACGGCAAAGGACACGGCTGTGGCGCGCGTGCAGGCCCGGGATGCAGACGAGGGCGCCAACGGGGAGCTGGCGTTCGACCTGCAACAGCAGGAGCCCCGCGAAGCCTTCTCCATCGGCCGCCGCACGGGGGAGATCGTGCTCACCGGAGACCTCTCGCAGGAGCCCCCAGGTCGCGTGTTCAGGGCTCTGCTGGTCATATCCGACGGCGGCCGCCCGCCTCTCACCACCACGGCCACGGTCAGCTTCGTGGTGACAGCAGGCGGCGGGCGTGGGTCCGCTGCGCCTGCCAGTGCCGGAACCCCGGAGCACTCCCGCCCTTCTGGCTCTCGGCTCGGGGCTTCGGGGCCTGCAGTGCAATGGGACACACCGCTGATCGTCATCATCGTGTTGGCTGGGAGCTGCACGCTGCTGCTGGCCGCCATCATCGCCATCGCCACCACCTGCAACCGCCGCAAGAAGGAGGTGCGCAAAGGGGGGGCCCTCCGGGAAGAGCGGCCCGGGGCGGCGGGCGGCGGAGCCTCGGCTCCCGGCTCCCCGGAGGAGGCCGCCCGGGGAGCTGGGCCCAGGCCCAACATGTTCGACGTGCTCACCTTCCCTGGCAGCGGCAAAGCGCCCTTTGGCAGCCCCGCGGCCGACGCGCCCCCACCCGCGGTCGCTGCGGCTGAAATGCCGGGCTCGGAGGGCGGCAGCGCCACTGGGGAAAGCGCCTGTCACTTCGAGGGGCAGCAGCGGCTCCGCGGCGCGCACGCCGAGGTGAGGCCTTCCTTCAGCTGGGCGCCCCCCTGGGTGCTCCGCGGACAGGCTGGGGGAAGGGAGACCGGAGGTGTACGGGGTGGGCTTTCCCGGGGGGACGCCTAACTGGTCTTGGTTGCTTTTTTTTTTTTCCATGCCCAACCCTCCCGCCCCTTTCCCGTTCCCTGCTGCAGCACTACGGTGCCGCCCCGGGCTTCGGAAAGGAGCCGGCGCCCCCTGTGGCGGTCTGGAAGGGACACTCATTCAACACCATCTCTGGCCGAGAAGCAGAAAAGTTCAGCGGCAAAGACAGCGGCAAAGGGGACAGTGATTTCAACGACAGTGACTCCGACATCAGTGGCGACGCCCTGAAAAAGGATCTCATCAATCACATGCAGAGTGGTGAGGACCCTTCGTCCCTCCGACCCCCGCATTCTCCCTCTTCCTTCTCGGGTACCTGTCTCTGTGCCCAGCCCCTCCCTCTTCCCCAGCCTTTCATTCCTCAGCTGTCAGATCCCGGCCAGCCTCACACCGTCACTGTCAAAGTGCCAAGGGGAGACCATCTCCCACTCGAGTAAAACACACCCACTCCCCACCCCACCTCGGCAGAGGCGTGGGTGTCAATCTAAAGAGGCAATTCTGCTGGTCAGTTTTTTTTCCCCAGCTAAAGCACTGGGCCAACTTTTTTATAAAGGTGTCTTTCAGTTCCTAAAATCACACGTTTATCTTTGTTCACATTTTCCTTTTCAGCTGTCCTGACCCTTGCTGAGATACTAAAAGTGGAAATTTAGGTGCGTGTAATCTCGGGGATAATCATCATGCTCTTTTCGCTTCTGTGCTAGGACTGTGGGCGTGCACTGCAGAGTGCAAGATCCTGGGTCACTCTGACCGCTGCTGGAGCCCGTCCTGTGGCGGACCCAATGCTCATCCCCCGCCTCACCCGCCAGCCCAGATGTCAACCTTCTGTAAGAGCACGTCCCTGCCTCGGGATCCCCTGCGCAGGGACAATTACTACCAGGCCCAGCTTCCCAAGACAGTGGGCCTGCAAAGCGTGTATGAAAAAGTGCTGCACAGAGACTATGACAGGACGGTCACTCTGCTGTCCCCTCCCCGTCCAGGGAGGCTCCCAGACCTGCAGGAGATCGGGGTGCCCCTCTACCAGTCACCCCCTGACAGATACGTGTCCCCGAAGAAGGGAACCAATGAAAATGTGTAACCCTATGCTGCATGTCTTCACACAACAGGTCACTCTGAGAAGTCCCTAAGTTATTGACCGGTTTCAGTGTTGTATATATAAATATGCAAGATGTGCCTTAAAATGAAGCTGTTGGAAGCTATTTCCAATCACATTGGTACTGTTTGGTATTTGCAAACAAAAAAAAAAGTAGTTTATGTAATTTTTATGAAATGTGTGCAGTATTTAATTTTTCTTATCATGCTATTGATTTTAATTTCAATTGCAGCTTGCATTTTCTTAGTGTTTTTAACCTGTACATGGTGTAATGTAATGTTTGTATATAATGAAATTTTGTTATATTTTTATATAATAAAAGCTGAAGTGGAAGTTATTGCCAAAGGAACTGTCTGTAGGACAAAAAAAAAATACATTGGAATTATTTAATGGAAATTTATCTTTCACCAGAAACAACCTAGTGTTTGAGAAATTTTGCCTTGCCAAGTATAACTTGTATACCTTGAGTCTGTGGTAGATTTCAAGTTCAATGTTATTTAATTACATTTGGTTTTCTGTAAACCATGTCACTTATAAGCACAGTAATAAAGGATTTGTCATGTGTTTGAAGAATCTGCTAATTGCTTTTCACAAAGTTGCCTATGCTCAGACATTCACAAATAATTTCAGCACCAGAATTAAATCTTTTTTCAAGTGCTAATTATTTGGGCATTATAAATGTTCATGGCAATTTTGAACCTATGGAATGTCAAGTACTGCAAAATCTCACCTAAGTATTAAAAATATTGTTTGAGCTGAAGATTTATAGCTCAATGTAGAGTGCTTGTCTAGCACACTGTAATCAAATCGTTGATTCCTGGGCTCAGTCCCCAGTAACTGCACACAAAACACACACACACACACACACACACACACACACACACTCACACGTTTCATGAAATATGTAGATCTCTATATACATTGGTGACTATAAAGTCCATGCCCTCATTTATTCACTCAATAAATACTATCCTTCTAGCAAAAAGTGGAAGAAAGCTAAGTTTGGGTTTTTCACTGACTAAACAGTTGTAGAGACTTTGCTGGTGACCAGTAACCTTGCTCAGCTGGGGCTTGAGGTGAAGAAGACTGTTACAGTTTATTAGGATGTTAGTAATGACATACCTAAAAGGACTGAGGATGCTGTTTGGTGGTAAAGCACTTGCCTACCATGTGAGATGAATCCCTAGCACTACTCAAAAAGAAGACAGATTTGTGGGTGAATCGACGTGATGCTTGAGATTTGCTTTAAAATAGTCTAGGGGAAAAAGCCGTGCAGCTAAATCAGGTACAAGTGCATACACCTTGTAATCCCAGCTGCCCTGGAGGCTGAGACAAGAAAATTGCACAATTTAGTGAGAACTTATCTCAAAGTAAAATAAAAGAAGGGACTGGGGATGTTGTCCTTTCCTAACCTTCAGGAAGCCCTGGGTTCAAATCCCAGTATCTGCCCAGCATGGTGGCACGTGCCTATAATACCAGCATTGGGAGGCTGAGGGTGTAGGATCACTGCAAATATGAAGCCAGCCTGGGCCACAATGCAAGTTCAAGGCGAGCCTGAACTACATAGTGGAACTCTGTCTTAAAACAGGAGAGAGAAAGAAAGAGAGAGACAGAGAGAGGAGGGAGAAAACATGAAATAAGAAGCTATTGATAACTGTAAGCAGTGGCATGGGTACATGTGGGTGTATGTGAACTACACTAGACTCTCCATTTGTGTTTGAAAATATACACATTACAGAAGCTTTTAAAAAGACATCCAAGAGATCTTGCCTAAGACTTCTGTGCATTTCATTTGAAATTAAAATAATGATAATAATGAGAGCTAACAGATCCCAAGCTAGCTTTTAAATGAGCAGAACTTTTGGCAAAGTGCTCTGCATGAATTATCTCATTAATCTTCAGATTACATCTATATGATGCGAATTATCACTAGCTCCATTTTGCAGAAAGAGAAACAGAGGCACAAAGCAGTTAGATGAAACACTGAAAATCACACAAGTAATAAATGGCCAGTATGAAATTCAAACCTAGATTTTCCAGGACAAAAATATAAGATGAAACAATGAAAGAAGTTGTAGGTTTACTCATTTTACTTAAAAGCAACGAAGAGGTGGGAATTCTCAGGGCTCCCCCTTTACTGCCTGATTACTGTTCGGCCCTTTGTATTTGTGAGGTCTGTGCTGATTTATTACTAATGATAGAGTGTGAGGTGCTGTAATGAATAGAGGGCTCAAAGCTGCCTGCTGAAGTCATTACTGAAACCAGTGGTGGTTCCACACTGAACAGCAGGTCGGGCACACACAGTGCTTCACCCCCCCCCCCCCCACGGCCGGGGCAAGGCAGTGGCTCCTGGAAGGGACTGAGCTGCACATGCGCCTGACAAGCTTAGGGCCCAGGGCTCCGGTTTTGAAAGAAAATATGGGCTGCGGGCAGGTTCCCAGGCAGCTCCAGAGGCAGCAGGACCAGGCCCAGGGAGGGAATCCCCAAGTAGACCTCCCATTATAGCATTCGCGGCAGTTAGCTCTTAGTCAATCCCAGCAAATGCAGAACAGAGGATGAATGAACAGTGAACCCCACCTTCCATTCCCATGCAATCCAAAAGCATCTAGACTCTGAGTGTGTTTGCTGCTGCTTTGAACCTCCAAAGCTGAAATAATGTTATGGTCATTAATTTGTACTGTGCAAACTACTTTATTTTTCCAAAGCTTCAGGTTTCAAAACTTCTATGGTTTCGTTGTCATTTTCTTTCTTTCTTTCTTTCTTTCTTTCTTTCTTTCTTTCTTTCTTTCTTTCTTTCTCTTTCTTTCTTTTTCTTTTTCTTTCTTTCTTTCTTTCTTTCTTTCTCTTTCTTTCTCTTTCTTTCTCTTTCTTTCTTTCTTCCTTCCTTCCTTCCTTCCTTCCTTTCTTGTGTGTGCGTGTATATGTGTGTATGTGTGTGTGTGTCTGTGTGTGTACATGTAGCAAAATGACCACTAAAAGATCTACTTTAGTTTGGAACTTCTACAAAATCAAACACACAATTCAGTCCTTAAAACTGAAAACAAAGGGGCTGGGGGTGGCCATTTAGCTCAGTGGCATAAGCGCCTGCCTTGCAATCATGAGTTTGATCCCTGGTACCTGTAAAAAAAAAAAGGAAACTTCAAAACTGAAAACAAAAAATCTCTTCGAAAGGCCGGCAGGGAATCCCAGAGAAACAGGAACTGCACGGAGGAAATTTTCTGTTTCTCTCTAGAAATGTTACTTTCAAGTACATTTCTAAGAAAATATACTTTTATTAAATTAAACGAGATCGCATACACAATAATACAGACTACCTAGCACCGTGCCTGGCCCCCAAGAAGTTCCCACTACATCTTGGGCTACTTCTTTCTTTGTCTTCCTTTGGAGCAGGGTCTGTGACAACTCTCGGCACAGCCCGCTCACTAAGGAAGAGGAAGTCGGCCCACAACAGCTGGCCTCCTTTGAACCATATTTGCTATTTCTTCCACTTTCATCAAGTACATCAGAGCCTCATGTGTAATCAACATTGTAAAAACAAGTAAGCTGAAATGAACCACACACTCAAACTCACAAGCCTTACAAGTTTGTGATGGCAACGCAAACGCCTCTCTGGAGATGGAAGCTGACAAACAACCTTTGGGCTTCTTGGCAGTGAGCACAGTGATATGGAAAGGTCTACAGGGAGGAGAAGGTCACTTTGAAAGAGAAAGCCGAAGCCAGACTACCTGTTTCATAGCTTTGTCTCTGGCCCCATTGAATTGGATGTCCTCTACTTCTTCCTATAATAAAATATCCATCAAAGAAACCACTTCAGAAAATTAAAATGTAAGTGGTTTCAACATCTATTGAAAAGTGCATTCTGAAATAGAGCAAAAACAGGATGTATGTCTCCAAATGCAAATATATATGCCTGTGGAGACAAAAATATATGTAATCAGGATGGGTTGCATGCCATAATTAGCTAACTATCTGGCTTATTTCACTTGGCAAATGTAAGTTTATACCACCTAAAACTTCCATTTTAGAAGACGAGCAAATCCACTCTAGCACTGAATTCAGCAACAACAGTCTAATTGGAATGCCGTGTGTTTTAAAAGCAAGCTGAAGCAAAGTAATACCATATTCAACGGGCCACTGGGCTGTGCAACAACTCAGGGCAGACTTTAAAATGCTATCTTGGTTTTCAAGAGCTATGCAATAACTCAAAAGATTATTTATTATTCTCTTTCTTCAGAGGAGACAATCGGCAATAGAATTCACCAAAAAGTTCACAATCAACTAATAAGTGAACAGCAGGTAGAAAGAGACACCAGGCTACTTTAGAAGTCATCACTTAAACCACTAGATTAAAAGTGCTCTTCTAGCAGGGAGCAAAATATTCCTTCATTATCAGAGTTAGGACTTGCTTCCACAACACCCTGTTCAGGAGATTTCAACACATCAAATTGAAGCCTGCATAGTTTAGCTCAGAATTAGGAAAATTCCATTTGCCAACCCAGTATGACTCTTGGCTATGTCACTGACACTTCTGTCACAGTATGTCCAAGGGAAAATCATTTTTCCCCCATCATCCTCAACCCCAAAACTAACCATCTAGCAATTGTTTTAAACTCAATAAATAGGAGTGCAAATTCAAAAATATTAAAGTCCTTCTAAGAGTCCACCTAATTTCTTACAACACCTAAGCAACTCAACAAGACCCATAAATTCTGTCTTCTAAATATTGTTTAATTGAGCCGGATATGGTGACACATACCTGTAATCCCAGCACTTGGGAGGCTGAGGAAGGAGGATCATTGCAAATTCAAGAGTAGCCTGGGTCACTGGGCATTTAGCTCAGTGGTGTAAGTACCTGCTTGGCAAATGCAAGGTCATGAGTTCGATCCCCAGTACCAAAAAAAAAAAAGACTAGTCTAGGCTACAAAGTGAGCTCAAAAAGATGAGAGAGAGAGAGAGAGAGAGAGAGAGAGAGAGAGAGAGAGAGATTAGTTGTCCCTCACTGTAGCAGGTATGTTTCCTCTGCTGACCTCTGAGACCACCTCAGACACAGTGTACTTCAACAGCACCCATCTGGAGCACCCATCTCTGCTGCTTGAGACCCCATGTGAAACTTCTTCAGCCTATGCATAGGACACTCTGGAAATGCTGGGGATTAAGAACTGCGGTCATCTCTCAACCATCAAAAGATAGGAGCTGGCAGATAGATACCCCCCTCCCCCCCCAAATTCCCAGTGATTTTGAGTCCCAGTAGTCCCTAGCAGCAGCCACCCAGCATCACACCATTACTGGCTTTCCACCCTTTTTCTGCCTGGCTTTGCTCATTCCCTCATGTGTGCTTGCTGGGATCACCTCCAAGGCAAACTAAGCACATTGGCATTGACCAAACTGAGGACAACTGTGGCTCCAGCTGTCTTTGTTCCTTACCAGCTCCTGGCATCATAAACTGCATTTTTCATCTTTATATCCCTAGTGTGTGATCCTTGCTTCCAAGTCTGCTTTTAGGATGACTGTCCGAGCTGAGCAAGAGTTCATGTGTTGGGAGCCTGGTCTCCAGCATGGCAATGCTGGGTGTACAAATGAGACTCAGATTAAACAGGACAAATTGAATAGCAATCAATTAATATTTATTAATAATCGAGCTCTATGGCCAACAGTAGTGTCTGCTAACAATGGGCACGGTATGCTCCAAACAACTGGCCTGGAAGTGAAGCTTGCATCGCTATTTAAGGCCTAGTGGGGGGTCTGCTGGTAATATGTATAAGAAAAAGGTTTTTTTGTTTTTGTTTTTGTTTTTGTTTTACAGTTTGTCCCTCTGGAACATGTTTACCTCGGTTTCCAGGGCAGTTTTCAGGACAGATATTTCCTGTTATTTACTCCTAGACCTAGTTTTAGTACGACCTAGTTTCGGCAAGAAGTCCCTAACCACAAAGTTTAGTCACAGTTCAACATAGCAGCAATTATGCTAAGCAGACCAGTTTTATATGCTATGAAACGTAACCTATAACATGGGAAGTGATAGCGTCTCTAAGAGAAGGGACCTAGTACAAGGTAATTGGGCAACCGAACGTGCTGCCCTTGGAAGACGCCAGTTAACCCCTAAAAGGAACCTCAGTTAGTTCTCAAGAGAGTGGGCTGTTATAAAAGACCCTCTTCTTGTCCCCTACCCTGTGCTAATTTCTGTATTGCCATGTGATCTCCTCCTCTCACATGATGTCACCCTTCATGATGTGATGTGGCCAAAGGGACTCTCACCAGGGGGCAGGTCAGGTGAACCGCTCAATCTTAGACTCTCAGCCTCCAAAACTGTGAACCAAATAAACATCTTTTCTTTATGAAGTACCCAGCCCCAGATGTTTTGGTATAGCAATAGGAAATAGACTAATATAAACTGCATAAGAATAAGAATATTTATTTATTTTTAGTATGTACTGTGATCTGGTCACTTTATGGGTATTATATCAACTAATCTTCACATCCTTGCATTAAACCATCTTATATATGGGACAGCTTAGAGGTAACGTAATTGGCTGCAGATCACACAGTAATATTAAAAGAAGCGAAATTAAAACTAAAATGTATTTGGCTTCTTATCAAAATCCTCATGGCTTCTTTCCTGGGCTCCAGCACAAAGCTCCGATCTATTTCTCTGCATTCACCACTGTCCTCCTTTACTCTGACTTCTACACTGCTGCCATAAAGATCCTTTTCTACATGCCTGGTCCTACCAGGCTTCTTGCCTCCTAACTTCACATCTCCTTTAGGATAAAGTCCCAAGTGCGCTCTGCGGTATGTCAGAGCCTTCCTGCTCCGAGCTGCCTCCCTCCCCAGCCTCAGGCCAGCTGATGCCTCCTCTCCTGATCCTCTCTTCCATACATGGGTCTTCCATCAGAACGACCTACTTGTGTCTTACCTCTCCGTCTTGGTATTGCAATGGTATTGTATTTTCTCTCCTCTATACACTCCCTCTTTCTCTTCTCTTCAAAACTAGTCAAAAATCCCTTCACCAGAGAAGACTTCTCTGTGCATGCCTGCCCCAGCCCCTCCTCCCAGGCATCAGCCAGGGAGGTCAATGTGTCCCTCCTGTGCTCCTCCTCAGTAGTTACCTAACTGAAGACAATCGTCGCTTCACTCGTCTTCCCTCATCTCTCATGAACTCAAGGACTGTCTGGTTCTCTAAGTTTTACACCCCAGCATCAGGTACATTGGTTAATACACAATAAGGATTCAATAAAAAGTGCCAGATTCACAGAGCCATGCACAAAATGTCACAGTTACACATCATAGCCAAGAGACTGTACTACAAGTGACCATATCTCCCCACAGGAGGTCTATGTTAATTATGCCTCTGACTCAGACATGGCCAATAGATCCAGCATTTCATCCACCTCAGCTGCTCTAATGACTCTGGGGTATGTGGAGGAAGCAGAAACAGCATCAGTCCTGGCCCAGTATAATTATCTGCTGAAGGTCAAATCCTCCCCTGTTTCACTCTTAAGGCAGCAACACCTCAAGAGAGTCAGGCAAGTTTTTGGGCACTGTGTATCTGCAAATTCAATGTAATCTTGTCTTTTGGGTACCTAAATGCACACGGCTAACTAATCTAGATACATGCCAGATCTCCCCTTTGTTCTTTGCAAAGCACAGCAAACACTAAAGTTGATGAAAAAAATCAAATCATTTTCTATGCTAAATTTGGATACTCGTCTCTTACTTTACTGAAGCCTAATTTTAAGTAAATTTTAAGAAGGTAGCTGAAGAAGGGTGAAGATTTTCTTCTAAGGAGAATCACTAGATCATCAGAAGAAGGGCTGGGTTCCTGGGAGGACAGAAGGGAGGAGAATCTCATTTTCATTCAGTAACTGGCTTTCAGCCATCACTTAACCTCATTGTGATTCATTCTGCTTATCAGCCAAAAGCCCTTAATCACAACCCTCACTGGAGGTCTAAGAAGGGACTAATGAAGATGCTTAAGTGCCTCCAGGAATGCTAAGGACTCAGTCAGCCATCTCCTGCACTAAAGAAATTCAATGTCACCACTGTGTCACTGATATTCCTACTGGTGCAAGACACAGCACATCTCCCAAACTATGTTACATACAAAAGCTAGTTTTAAAAAAAATCACATTCTTCATAAAGATCTAGATATTCTCAGCTACACATCAGAGGCCATTTAAGTATCTTCATAAACACTTTAATTTGTCCCTTAATTTTAGCCGAGGATCTTCAGTTCTTCAGAAACTCAGTTCGAACTGAGGATTTTTCTGAAAATTACTTGCTGAGAAAGTGCTTACAGAATGTGAGAGGAGCAAGCAGCACGGGTCAAGGGAAGAAAGCTCCACAGGTTAAGGTCTTATTTTCAGCCAGGTTGATCTCTGATGCTGAAATTGGTCCTCACTTGAGGCAAAGCACTAGCCTTTTGAACTCTATCAAAGTAAAATAACTACTCTGATTTAAAGAAAATAGGAAAAATTGTTTAATTTTAGCTAAATATAAGAGACCCAAGCCCCATGAACATGGATTCAAGTTACCCTGAACGAGATATTCTTCAGTGGAAGAGGTTACATGGGCTTTATAGCCACAGAATAAAGAAAGTCATAAATCAATACGTTCAGTGAGTATATTGCTGGAGAGCCAGGCTGGGTGGTACATGCTTGTACCACACTTGGGAGATTGAGAAAAGAGGATCATTGTATGTTCAAACCAGCCTGGGCTACAAAGTGAGTTCAAGGCCAGCCTGAACTGCACAGTGAGACCCTATCTCAAAAAGACAAAAAAAGAAATAAAGGATTTCTGGGGGGATTTGGTAGGCAGACTACAGCAGAGTGGGAAATTTTTTCTATCAGCTTCCGATGTTACTTTATATCATTTCTAGCCTTAAGATTGATGGGAGTTATAGGTCAGTACATTTTAGAATAATTTCCAAGAGATTTACCTATTTGGTCAGATACAGAGGTTGAAGGTAAATGATCATTAAAGAAACTAAGGTAGTCCAAGATATTTTTGATTCTCAATTTATAACACTCCATACCTCTATAATTAAGATGCTCAAGTCAGTCAAGGTCAAACAGTTGGCAGGGTCTTTCATATATAGGCAATTTCTTAGAGAACTTAAATTCACACCACATCAGTCACTGGCCTGTAGATTCCAGTGAGAGGTAGAAAACACTGCATTGCATTACCTTCCCTGGAAAGGGCTTCCTTGTCCACCTAATGCAATTCTCCCAGGAAAGAAGCCACCAATATCATTGGCAACTAGTGTTCACAGTAGCTAGGAAGAAGTTCAGAGGTGCCTTGGGTGCATGTAGCTAAAACAACAGCAGCATCTGTTCTACCAGTGGCTCTCAAATCACAACCACCTAGAAGTGTTAAAACACAGAATGCACGAGTTTCTCATACAATGGGTTTAGGGTGTGGGAGTTAACCAAACTCAGAACCTATCACTTGCTAGGCAGGCACTTATGCTTCTGAGCTAAATCCTCACCCTAGAATTTGTATTTCTAATGAGTTCCTAGATGATGTTTATATTGCTAGTCCATTAACCAACCTTTGCAAACTACTGTGCTGTGGAGACTATGCACTCTGGGCCAATACATACCTTCTGGCCTCTATTGATTTGGTCAGATTTTACCCAAAAATATTTCAGCTATATAATATAGTCTTCAATCACTGTCTCTAGAATGCTTGACTCTGGGTTTGCTATAAATACGATGACGAGGCATAAAACACCTAAGTACAAAGGAAGTAAAATGGTGAGTGGGAACTTTAGAGTTTAAAAGACAAAGTCTGTGTCTCTTCTACCTAAGCATCCTCAACTCCACAGTCCTGCCTCTGCGCTCCTCTCTCTGATACCTGCTCCCTACCACAGTATGCAGGCGGAGGAATGGGAGGAGATAACAGAAGCATGGAGAGAGTCTAATGGTAAGCAGTCCTCTCTTTTACACGATGGTCAGGCCCCTTATGGACAGCCTTGAGTGGTTCACCTTGTCAGAGAATCAGTCCAGAGAGAACAGATGAGGAGACCAGGGACTAGATTCAGTCGTGTGTACTGGGACAGACTTGGTAAACAACTGATGATACAAGATGCTTAAAATTGAGATGGACTCCCCGAAGAGGTGGCCATTCCCTATGACTGGAAACTTTCAAGCAAAGGCTACGTAATCAGCTGATGGGATGACAGGGAGGGAGGAATCCAGATTGGGAGTTGGATCAGGTGGCTTCTAAGTTTCCTCCCAAACCCAGGATAGTGGTAGGGTCATCTTGACTGAGCTGAGGAATGACCAGCCAGATAGTGAAATATTATCCGTGGCTGTGTCTCTGAGGGTGTCTCTGGAATAGATAATGAATCAGCTGACTGGTCAAAAAAAATCCACCATTGCCAACAAAGGCTGAATTCAATCCCTTCAGGGCTCGAATACATCGTGGTGGCGCAAGAAGGGCAAATTGTCTCTTCGTAAACTAGAACATCCCTTTTCTCCTGCCTGAGAATCTCAGAGCTCCCGGTTCTTACATAGAGGGCACTTGCCACACACCCCACACTTAGAATCACACCCCACCTTCAGACCTTCAGTCTCAAGTTTCTCAGATCCCGTGGTCACTTGAGGCAATAATAATTTCATAGTAAATTTCCTCTTAAACATGTATCTGCAATCAGCTACATAATATAATCTTTAATCATTGTCTCCAGAATGTTTGATTCTGTGTTATTACAAACACAAAGACCAGGGACAGAACACCTGAGTAGAAAGGAAGTAAAATGGTGAGTGGGAACTTCAGAATTTAAGACAGGGCCTTTGTCAGGGATGTGTATGTATCCATCACCCACTGGTTCTGCTTCTCTGCAAAATGAGTAATGCAACAACTATGTGCAAATTCTTGCCGGCCCCCTCTTCCACTCTGTAGGTGGCTTGGCAACCTGATCCTGCTTTACCTGGCTCTCTCAAATGATAGAAAATTTCTCTAGCTTTTAATCTACTTGGCTCGGAAGAGCCCCTAGATTCAGCTCAGTTTTCTGAAAAGAGTAACAATAATACGTGTTTCCCTGGTTGGATGCTTAACTGATCTAAGAAACTAAGTTTGTTATTTTCTCTCTCTGTGGTAGAAATCCCAATTCTTTCCCTGTGAAATTGGCTTTCATAACAAGATATTTTCCAAGCCACTTCCAGTCGCTTCTAAGACATTCTGCTCACAACAGTCTTGCAGAGGGGAAAACTGAGACCAGGTGATTATCAAGGTCAGGTTGCTTCCGGTTCCTTCCTTAGCCCGTCCTCCTCACCTCTCCCTTTAATGCTTATTAAATAGAGATAGTTATTCAGTGAAGGCTTTGAACTTATGTTCACTGTAAATCATTTAAGGACTGAGTCACCAGGGCTGTGTTTTGGCCGACCTCCCTCATTCACTCACCTTAGACTGATGCTCTGGAATACAGAGGTGCTGTGATTCATTTCTGTTCTTCAGTGTCACTGATCTGAGAAGCCCATTGCTCTTGCCACTCGCTGAGTGACAGAAGGGAAATTTCTAGGCTGAGGGTGTTAGATTCAGATGCAGCTTTTTAAAAGAAAATGTCACTAGGGGTCTGATTTACTATGCTGTAGAGATGGGGGAGCAAAACTAGATTATTTGTGCTTGCGTTTCCTCCTGAAGCTATGGGCACAGATAATCATCATTTGCTGGACCGAGTCATCCACGTGAGAACTGTGAGGCTCACACATCTGTAGCCAGACAAGCAGAGATGGAAAACTAATTTGGAAAGAGTATCCAGACCCCACGAAATGCAACTCAGTCCTGAAAGATCATCATTTCCGCAACTCTCCTGTGTGTGATTGGCATATTGGAGGAGGGCAGAGATGGGGAGAGGGCTGGTTACTAACGCTGCCTCTGAGAGGCAAGGGGATAGTCTGCCCATGCATTGTGCTGCTTTTGTTTGCTGAATGGGCAAGCAAGTGTGAGGAAAGCTGAAATGCTGGGAAATGGAGCGATTATTCTCCTCTGCCCTTTCCTCGTATAGAGCTCCACCATTCTTCAAACTAAATATGAAATGAATATTTAAAGAATATAGGCTTAGGAGACTTGAATCTTATTTGTAATGCTTTATTTCCTTTCTTTAAATAGGTCTACAACAAAAATGACAAAGAATAACATCTGTCAATTCTGGTTTGTGGGTGCACAAGTGCTTGTTATATTGTCTTTATTTTTCTACATTAACTACAACAAAATAGGACTGCTTTGTAGACCCATTCCAATTATTGGCTTTCCCATGATTTCCATGAGTCTGTAGCTCATATTTCAGTATTACCAGTGACCTTGGGTTCCCACCCCATCCTGCACTTCTTATCTAAAACGGAACACTCTTCTGGGTAGAATAAAGATCAACACTGAGTGGTTATCATAATTGCAGAGTTGAAGATAGTAGCCAATGAATACCCAAGTCAGAGAGAGAAGTACAAGAGGTATTGGGGTGGATAAGACATAACTCTGCAAGCCCACCTCTCCTTCAGGATCCATCTCAAAACCAACAACATCACTCCTATCCATCCGTTCACTGTGCAGTGGATACCAAGCCGAGGGAAGAAGCAGCCGTGTTCACACTCCAGTGGGTTTGGAACTAGCAGGACTGGGAAAACTCTGACAACACAGGATGAGACTCATTCTCAGGTAGCGGACTTAGGCACCACTTTATGAGTGCAAGCTGTATGATGTACATACCCAATATAGCCATGTCCCTGCACATAGTTTCTTTTTCACTTTAAAGGGCTTTATCCTTTCTAGATCCAAATATCTAGGGAAGAGACAGAAAGGGAAAATTCAGATTGTGACCACTGGGTAAGTCAGAGAAGGAACTGGCTCTTAACTCAGTAGGTTACAAAATGTTGTAAATGGGCTTGAGGTATCTTTTATGAGACATAACTTTAAAGCAGTGGTTTTCAAAATAGAATTACTGAGCCCCTGGGTGTGTTCTGGAGACTTCTAGAAGACCCATAAGGGCAAAACAATGCTCAGAATTGCAATGGTTTGAGTATGATTTATTCCTTGAGGTTCCTATGCTTGGTCTCTGTTTGTCAGTGTAGTTGTGGTGTGGCACCCTTCAGAGGTGGAGCCTAGTGAGAGGTCTATAGAACGTTGGGAATGGGCTCTCACAAGGAATTGTGAAGCTCTAGCCTCTCTGGCTTCCTGTTGGCAATGTGATCTTTTTCTCACTAGCATTCCCACCATATGCATGGGACCCTTATCAGAGCCAGGGATGTGGTTTAGATTTTCAACCTCTAAAACTGAGCTAAGCAAACCTCTTTTCTTTATAAAATTGGCCTGCCTCAGGCATTTCATTATAGTAAGAGAAAACTGACTAACACAAAAATACTTTATTTCTATTTGATATTTTCTCTAATGAGGCAAAAGAAATAGTGGGTTCAACTACTGGTTCTTAGCACAAATCAAGGCACAAGCACCAAACTATTAAGCATTGTATTCTTTGCACTCACAGAAAAAGAATTGTTATAGCTTGTATCTAGATGTCCCCACAAACCTCATCTACTCATACGGGAGGCTTTTTGGAGGTGGCTGGGTCTAGGGTCTGTGATACTGGGATTAAGAATGTGTGACAATTAAATGGATTTAGTATAGTTCTGGGTATAGATAATGGGAGCTCTACCGTGGGTGTGAGTGGCACCAATTAATGGAATATAAAGGGAGAGAGGAAAGACAGGCTTGCTGCTGTGTACACTGCTGCTGCTGCTGCTTCCTGGCCACCATGCCATGGACTGTTTCCCCCCATCCCAGCAATGTCTCTTTGGCATACCACCCTGCCTTGGAGTGATCTGACTATGGACTAAAACCTCTTCAAACTGTGAGCCAAAATAAATCTTTCTTCCTTCAACTTGTGGGTGTTGGATACTTGGTCTCAGCAATGAGAAAAATAACTAAAACAAGTATCCTTAAGATGACCTTGAGCCAAATGAGGTGACTCGTGGTCATAATACAAGCACTCAGAAGGCTGAGGCAGGGGCATCCCTGTAAGTTCAAGGCCAGCCTGGGCTACAAAGAGTTCAAGTCCAGCTGGAACTGCATAGTGAGACCCTATCTCCAAAATGATAAATGAAGCGGAAGAAGAAGAAGAAGAAGAAGAAGAAGAAGAAGAAGAAGAAGAAGAAGAAGAAGAAGAAGAAGAGGAGGAAGACGAAGAAACCAGAAATATGTATTACTTTTATTAAATTTCATCCATTGTTTGTCTTTTTAACGTTCTGGGTAACAAAATGAGAGATATACATAGACATGGGTATTTGGCAAGCATTGTCTTGAAAATGAACTGAATCTGTCACTTTGAGGAAAACCATAATACTTATTTCATTTATAAATTTTGATTTTTTAAGAAAATAATTAGAATTTGGGGAAATCTGGATGTCTGACATCTGTAACACATACTTTTTCAGTAAGGCTGGAGGGGATACTAACAAAGATGAATGTCTCAAAACTTAGCTGATCTACAAACTCAGTGAGTCAGTGTTTTCCAAGTGATCCATGAATGATGTAAAAGTCACGCCTGGCTAAATGGTCCATCCCAACTGCAAAATAGACCATGGATTTTACTATAACCAAGGGTGAAAAGTTCATGGATTCTGATTCTACATTGCAACTAAACTTTAAGAAACTACCACTTAAAAAAAAAAAGAAAGAAACTACCACTTGCATACTTTTGGGGTAGACGATAACAAATGGGGCCATAACCGTATGTAAGTCTAGTAAAATAGTCATCCCTTTTCCAATTATATATCTGTAAGATACTAGATTTTCTTCATATACTTAAGCTAAAACAACATCTTGCAACAGTTTGAACACAGGAGCAATTATGAGAATGTAATTGGCTTCTATTATAATGTTGGCATCTATTATGTCTTCTAGGCATTAAAGAAATTTGCAAAAATGTAAACCAATATCCCTTTCTCATAAAATTTTTTGTTTTGCATTTTTCACAATAGTTATGTTGTTTTTAAACATGTGTTGGGCTTATGTTATTTTTTAAATTAGTGAATTAAATTTTTTAAATTTTTAATAGTGCCAGGGATCAAACTCATGACCTCACATTTGCCAGACAGGCACTTGTGCTGCTGAGCTATATCTCCAGGCCTTGTAAAGATAGATATATCTTACACAAACAAAAATTCTCAATAATTTTAAAGAATATAAAGACCTAAAATATTTAAAGACATTAATAGCATTTGAGGACTGAGTTAAAATATATAAACTATCTGGTCTATAAAAATTGTTCAGTTATAATACTGATAACCAGCACATATTAACCATGTGCAAACCCCCTACACATGTTTTTGTACTCCTTACAACACCTCTATGAAATAAGTGCATTATGACCTTTTAACCAGTTCTAAGATGGGGAAATAAGGCACAGAGAGGTTAAACAGCCCAAGGTTAGACAGCTAGTGAACGGAGACCAGGCTTTGAACGCGGGTAGTTCAGCCCAAGCCTGGACTCCAAACCTTACATCGTACTGTCAGTATTTGTGGGGGTGATGATTGGTTATGGTGTACACTAGATTCTACATTTCAAATTACTTCGTTGTCCTCTTCTTAATCCTTTTTATAAGGTCTGATTTAATATTTCAAATGAAGCTTCTCTGTGGCTTGAGATCCAGGACAGGAACACAGGGATAACACTGATGGAGGAAATAGTGCCCTCCACTGCTGTGGCAGAAACAGGAGAAATCTTCCTTCAGACGGAGACCCATCTCTGCAGCCAGGGTTAGAGAGCTCTAATTACACTAATGTGACAGTTCCTTCCTATATGTACCCTGGTTCTCAGAAACATGACAATGTAATTGAAGATTACAAGTCTTTAAAATAACAGCTAGACCAATGACAGTAGCTAATTAAATGCTAAGACAATCTGAAACCAGATTGAAGTTTTTAAAAAAACTTTCTCTTAAATGATTCAGAAAATATTTTAGGGTCTACTGTGTCTCTGAGTCATATTTAAGACCAGCAATTATTATTATTATTGATGTCACAGAATTCTGAGTTAACTTGGCAATTTGGCCTTTTGTTTTGTTTTGTTTTGGGGGAGTTTGGTACTGGGGATTGAACTCACGACCATGTGTTTGCAAGGCAGGCACTTATGCCACTGAGCTAAATCCCCAGCCCCTTTTTTGTTTTGTTTTTGTTTTTGTTTTCTCTGTTGGTAAATCTGGATTTGATTCTCAGTCTCCTCTACCCTCACAGAAAGTGCTTTTTTTCATATCATGTTTTACTAGGTTGGCATCAGCTACCAGCCCTACACCAAAGGAAGCTGTCCCTGTGGACAATTAAGATACTGCTTTGCTATAAGCCATGGAGTTCGTGTGTGGGCCAGACCAGTGAGGTACTAGTACCAACACTGACTTGATTTCTCTGGGCTATTGGTCTATTTTTCTTTCATATACTTTGTGGATTGTGTGTAACTGATTTCCTTTCTATTTTCACATGTGGATATGTAGATGTTTAGAATCACTTTTGTAGCTGACCTGTTGCAGGTGGTATTTTTGGGATACGTTTCTGTTTTTATATTACTCTTAGCTCCTTTTGTTCCCACTTGTAATTTTCCTCTTTTATATTTCAATCACCCTTGAAAACCCAACTTAAATCCTTGCAGAAGTAGGCGGGTTATAAATAACTGCTCTGTTCTACTCTGCTCTCAACCTGCAACATGACCTTGAATAAGTCCTTCAAATCTCTGGGCGTCTTACCTATAAAATCCTCCCCCTGTGGTATCTTCCAGCTCTTACACTGTGGTTCTTAGTAATGCATAATGAAGAACTATGGCTGTGTTAGCTACTTTTCTTTTGTTGCTGGGACAAAATACCCAATACTCACAATTAAAGAAGGAAAGTTTATTTAGCTCACAGTTGGTGAAGGTTTCAGTCCATAATCAGCTGGCTCCAAGGCGGGGTGGCATGGCACTGGGGCAACTGTTTACGGCAGCAGAAGATACCAAAAATAACAAAAACTAAAGGGCGAGGCAAGCCTCTGTCTCTCCGTTATATTGTATGCAAGCTTCCCACCTTAGGCTGGATGTAGCCCTCACAGGCCAATGCCAGCACTAGAGAATGAACCAAGCAGAAACACGAGATTCAGGGGCCTCCAAAATGACTAACAGGATACTACTGAGGGTGCTTACAAACCCACATGTGCCCTGAAGATGTACATGCTGTGGTCCTTCTTCTGTTGATGTTACCAACCAATAGATATCTGGGAAAGTGTGCAAAGACAGGAAGGTGAAGGCATTACTTGCAAAATAATTCCCTCTGGTCCTTAACTGGGGCAAGAATACTTTTATAATGACTAGTGAGCACTTACTTTATTCAAGGCAGGGGACCTGGAGCAGAGATGCAGAACAAAATATGTAAGATCTTGTCCCTGCACTTAAGAAGCTCAGAAAGAAAAAAAAAAAAAAAAAAAGAAACAAACTCTAGGCTCAGAACCTAAAGAACAGAGCGAGGCATATGGAAGGTGAGAAATGCCACGTGCAGACTTGAGCTTCCTTAGCACCTCCCGAATTTAAGCATCAGTGGAGGAGAGAAAGCACGCTGGGCCAGGGGCCCTGTTCCAGGCACCCTTCTCTGCAGCAGCTGAGAGAGAGACCTCAGGGGAAGGAGGAGCTCACGCTGGGCAGGTGCTGGGGCTCTGTTCTCACAGCTCCATAATAATAATGACTTCACACGTGAGTTAACTTGTCTTTCCAGGCTCTGCCAAGTTTATGTGCCAGATGGCTCTTGCCTCCCACATCTGATTTACTGTAAGGCAGACCAGCTGTGCCTCAGCCCAGGGCAGGCCTGCATCTGGCAACCAGTTGGTAAAATTCTCTCCATATGACACTTGTGCCCTCCTATCGTATTCCCCAGAGCAACTCTATTTCTATCTGTCAAGGGTTTTTTTTTTTTTTTTATGTTTTTCTCTTCTTGGCTTATTTCTAAGACTACTGTTGAATATCTGTCAGCAACGGATCTACTTAAGCACCTCTATGTCAGAGAAAAGACTCTTTCCGTAAAATATAAATAATGCCAATACCATATTCTGTAGGGGAAACACTTCTAGATAAAGGAAAAACAAAGAGACAGGTGACTGCATACCCAAGAATTATTTCTCCTTTTTCCCTTTTTCCTGTGAAATCAAGATACTGATTTTGTTTGGGGCAGTAACTCACTCCTGGGAGGACCTTACCATCCAGGCTCAAAGAGTATAGAGTGAATGTCACAAGGTGACGTATTTCCCCTTTTTAGATAGTCAGTTTGGAGATGTGATTGTGACCTAGGACTGGCCAGTGATACATAGCGAAAGTCTGCTGGCACTGGGGGGTTTTCTGAAAACGATTTTGCTCTCTGAGAGAGAGTGTGTGGGAGAGAGACACTATAGAGAGACAAAGAGAAATAATTCAAGAGGAAATAAGTGATACTTCCACACAAAGACTTGTCCCTGGGCACTGAGTCCCTGAGCTAGCTTTATTCATGCAGCCCAGACCTGGAAACTAGCAAGAAGAGATCAGATCATTGAAGGTACTACCCTTAGAAGAAGTTCAGATCCTGATTCATTCTCAAGAAAGTCATCGTGCAAGACCAAGTGAGCTCTCAAGGCTGTGGTTAGCTCTCCAGCGAGAGTCACTATACAAGAGCAAGACTTCCTCTCCCCAGGCTCTGCCTTCCTGTCTTCTTGTGTGATCTCTCACTTTTGCAAGTGCTCTTGCCAACATAACATTGGTTGTGATGTGGTACAGCTTGGAGGGACCTCACCAGAGCCAGCATCATCTTCCTGAACCTCTAGAATTCTGAACCAAATAAACCTCTTTTCTTTATAAGTCACCCAGCCTCAGTTATTTTGCTATAGTTTGAGAAAATGGACTAATACGGTAGTCGTGGTAGTTGATCCTAGGTGATAAAGATAAGACCACTCCTCTTTCCAGAGGTAGGTCTAGGAACAGCCATGTGACCTAGTTCAGGGCTAAGGAACCAGGAAGGGAAACGTACCTGGGAGAATTTTAGAATATTTTCCTTACTCCTTAAAAGGTCACAAGAAAAAATGCCTTTTTTTCTGAACCTTTCTAGAACTAGATATGTCTGTCTGGAATTGCCTCAACCATTTGCCATCATAGGAACTGCCTTTGGATTAAGCCTGGCAGGAGAAAAAAGAAAGAGGGACCCTTGGTCCCTAATGTCATTACATAATACTGAAGGTACCACACCAGAAACTAGACCGTTGGTAACAGTAGATAGCAAATGTATTCTCTCTTCAGTGTATCATGAGTCATCCATTCTGCTATTTACAACCAAAATACGTGTGTGTGTTTGTGTGTGTGCGTGTGTTCCATTATTGAATGGTTTCCACCTGAAAAATTTTTGTTATTCTTCTTATGGACAAAAGTTGATGCTACTTCTTATTTTAATTTGTATTTAGTTTTTATTAATAATAAATATTTTCACATTTATATAGCACTGAATTTTGTATTTCTCCCACAAATTGCCTATTCACACCCTCTGTCTATTTTGCTGCTAGGTTAGCTGTTGATTTATGGATGTTGTTTAAGCATAATACGCATTAACCTATTGTGTATTCTATATCTCACAAACATACCTTCTCATGGCAGAGTTCTGTGGTTTAGAAGTTTTTTTTTAAAGTGTTACGTACTCAAATCCATCTATCGTTTCTGATTTTTCCAGTCTATGTATTACATAAAGCCTTCTGTATTTCAACGTATTAAAAACATTCCTGAATTTTCTAGCTTAGATTATACAACTAACTTTTTAATCCATTATTTTTTGTGATGGCACAAGGTTGTATTCTAACTTTACTTGTTAAAATGACTAGTTTCCCCAACACTTTCTGAAACATCATTTGATCACCAACTTAAATGCCATTTTTATCAAAACCTAAAAGTGATTCATCTGTTCCTGGATCCTCTATTCCGTATGATTGATCTATGTCAGTTTTAGTGCTGACACAACACTGTGTCAGCTATCGAACTTTGATACCATGTTTTGGTATCTGGTACAGCAAGACTTCCCTCTTATTAATGTATGTCCTAGTTAATTTCATGTTCTTTTCTTTCCAGATTACTTTTAGAATAAATCCATCAAGTTCGGAGCTTTTTGTTTGGATTCACTACATTTGTAACCTGATCTGGGGAGAGAGGTCATCTCTACAGTGCTGAGTAATTCCACTCACGAAATGTTTCTCTTCTTGTTCAGGTTTTTGTTTTCCTGTCTTTTTGTCAAACGTTCTCAGTTTTGTAGAATTTTTAGTATTGGACTTGTCCATTTTTTAGGTTGGTCATCTCAGTATTCTTAATATTTTGTATATTTTTTGTTATTGTGAAAGTGATTTGGACCCTTTATTCCTTTCATTTTCCAAGTGAGTGTTGCTAAAATACAGAAAAGCTACTCATTTGTGTGTGTTGACGTTACCATATCAGCCTGCCTCACAGGTTGTAACACCTTTTGGTACGTTTGCTTATACTTGCTAACTAGGACATCACACTTTTGATTCCATTGAATACATTTGGCCCTGAAATTCTTTTATCTGGTATTAAATGTATCACACTTGTGCATTTTGTCCATTCTCTGTTTCTGGAAAATATTTCCCCATTCCCTTCTTTCCAGCTGTAGTGTGTGTTTATGCAATAGATGAAGATTGCTTAATTTAGATTTGTTTTTAAAATAGGATTGCTGAAAATCAAATTGTAGAGCATCTATGTGTTCATTCATTCAATCAATATTTATCAAAGGACTCAGCAGAGAACAAAGCCAGCTGGGATTCCTGCCTTCATGGTGTTCGTGTTCCAGAGCATTCAGTTACTCATACATTTACTATGATCCCTGTTACATTTAGATTTCTCTCTATCAGCTTGTCTTGTGCCCTTTCTTTCTGTGTTTCTTATTTTCCTTTTATTTGATTGGGATTTCCCCCTTTTATAATCTGAAAATTACACATCTAATTTCTATTTTTCTAAAAACTATCACTAAATTTTGACAAAAACTTTTTAATCTGAAATGGATGTGTAGATGTGGTGTCTGCAGCCTCTCCCTAACAGTGTGAGACTATTCACTGACAGCATTTCCCTTGCACTGTTCTCTCCCATGACTGCCGTTTAAAATGTTGGTTCCAGGCTATCATGCATCTTTTTATATTATGCGTCATCATTATTCAGTTCAATTATAACTTCCACTGATAACTTTGCTTGACATAATTTTCCATATTCCATCTTTCTGCTTCATAAACCCTCTTTCTTATTATAATCTATGTCCAAGAAATTCATTCAGAGAAGTTCTGTGAATGGAAAACCTTTTGAGTCATAATAATTCCTATCTCTTTATTTAACCCTCACACTGGAGTGGTAGTTTGAATGAATGTTGAATTCTAGGTTCGTAATTATTTCCCCAGAACTTTAAAGATTGTTCTTTCTTATTACCTACCGTTTCATGGGCCTGGTAAGAAAGCTGATACCTGGCTTTCATTTCTTTGCAGGTATACACTACACAAATTCAATCCATACTAGCATTAAAAAAGTAAAGAATTTATTGGTAAATCAAGTGGTGTATTCAGCCTCCAGTCTGGCTATATCCAATGGCCCAAACAACATCACTGGAGTTCTTTGCCATGTCACGAGACTGTGTTTATCTCAGAATGGTTTGCTCATTTTGTATTACTATAACAAGCTCCTCTCTGCAAGAAAGGTGCTACACACAGCTGGAGCTAACATCTCTACTGTCACATGACCCTACAATCAAGACTGACTTCCCTGCCAACACTGGAAAATCATGGAAAGGCTGTGAACATCCCGTGTTAGGTCTGGCTCCCACTTCTTTCCACAGCTTATGTTGGGCTGGGCCAATCTTGAAATTCATGATCCCATATGAATGACATAGAAAGATTTTTTTAAAAAAAATTCAGAAGGAAGGAAGGAAGGGAGGAAGAGAAAGAAGTTGTACTGAAATAAGGGAGGAAAAATAATAAATAAGAAAGGTAAAATTTAAGATTACTTTTTCTCTCTGGAAGCTTTTCAGACTTTCTTTTATCTTTGGAACCTGTTCAGCTCATCAGGATTTTCTGGTGTGGATCTTTTTACATTAGTTCCACTGGCTTTCAATGGTACCTTTAAAATAAATGATCCTTGTCTCTCTTTAAGCTTGAAGAAATATTTCCTCTATTATTTCCTTCCTGCCTTCGTTCTCTGACTCTGGAATTTCTATTCAATTGGTGTCTTGGCCTTCCTGGACTTACACTTTTTCTGTTAACTTTTCCCTGTATTTTTTTTTTTTTATCTCCGTATAGATTTTGAAGGATTTCATGAGCCTTATCTTCCAGATCATTCATTTCTTGTCCTGTCACTCAGTTCCTCTGTTGAATTTTTCATTCCGGACTTCAGTCTTTCTAGAATTATTTGGTGCTTTCTGGTTCTAAGTTTTTTAGGGCTGCCTATTTTTATCCCTACCTTAGCAAGTGCACTTCCCTCACAGTTGTTTTTTAATTTCTCTTCTCTTACTTGAATCCTCTCTTACTTGAGTCATCTCTTTTCCCTCCGAGACTAGTAGTTCCAATTAACCTCAGTGTTCATGCTGTTGGTTTTCCTTAAATAGCTGGTGTTCACTGTTGGCCCTTTCCCGTAGAGTCAGTGTGGGTAGCTGGCAAGTATTTCTTCTGCTGCTGTGACCACTGTTTCCCAAATGTCTTTTCCCCTGGAGGGTTCTGTGTAAGGGGAATGTCCCAACCAGAATGTTCAGGCATGGGGCAGACATGAGGCCACCTGCCAAAGTAACCAGGGCTCTGTTCCAGCAATAAGAAATGTCATTAGTTACTCTCTAGGGAAGAAGGCGTTTCCTTCTTTGTTTTTTTCATCTTTTATAGTCCTGGAATTTCCTTAAGGTCACCTTGTTTATTTCCTTCCCAGGCCCTCCTTCCCATTGTTTGAGAAATGCCCCCACACACACACCAGGCACTTTTCCCTCCTGTGCTGCTGCTGGGAAAAACGTTGAATAAGGGGTGCAACTAGCCCTTCCCGCCTGAAGGCAGCTCTCCATTAAGCTCCTAATAACTGTCCAGGACCTTCTTCCTGCTCACTGTAAAAACTGAGGCCAAACCCAGGGTTTCTCAGTTTGGACTTACTTTACGGTTGTCTTCTAGGTGGACTTTACACCAGGATTTGCTTGTTTCTTTCCAATCCCATTCATTTGAGAAATTTCTCTTAGTTTCTGTTATCAGTCTGCTTCCATTACATTGAGAGAACTGGAGAGAAAAAAGTAGCCTCCTATTTTCTGAGCATTTCCCACATGTTTTCCAGATCATTCATTGTGGAATTGTTTTATATATTGAATTTCTTATGGAATACTGCAAAAGTCTGTGGGAATCCAATTTATATATAAGGGTGATATTAATTAACTTTTAAAAATTGCTTTTAATATGCAGTGAGAGTATGACATATATTTGTTGCTTTATATGCATTTCGTCATTTAACACAGTATAATATAATTCTCCTAAAAAAATCTCTGTGAACCTGAGAAAAGGATGAGATGGAGGAGATAAAGGAAATAATGGAAGGTGCTGGGGATTTAGCTCAGCGGCATAAGCGCCTGCCTTGCAAGTGCACAGTGGAGAGTTCGATCCCTGGTACTGATAAAAAAAAAAAAAAAAGAAAGAAAGAAAGAAAGAAAATAACGGTAACTGAACCTAATTTGCCCAAAGTCATGTAACCAGGGAGGCACAAAAACAGAACCCAGACCCAGATCTCCCCAACCTCAAGACCTAATAATATCACACTCTAAATATAATATCTCCAAGCAAATGACCAGATTGTTTTATTACAAAATAAATCTACATCTTGAATGTTGACTGAAATAAACGAGCCAATATACATCTGCTATGCTGTACTTTGATCTTTTGCAACAAACCTTAATAGAGTCTGCAAAAAGACCTTCAGTTATCCGATTTGAAGGAGAGGTGGACCATGCAATGTTGGGAATTAAAAGCAAATTAAGTTCTTTACTTCCTCAGGGATTTTGCATTATGGGGCATGTACTGTCCTCTTTCTCTGCTTCACATACTTTGCACCTCATCTCCTCCACCACCTTTTTCATGACTGGTCTTTTCAAGCTCCACTAAGAAACCAACTCCCTGGAGCAGTCCCCTCACACCACGTCTAAGATAGGTCCCTTCCTCCCCAGTCTGTCTTTTTCTAATTCAATATTCTGTTTCCTTTCTTAACACAACTTATTTATGTCATTATTTTGTTTAATGTTGAGTGTTTTTGTTTCTGTCTGTCTCCCTGTTAAATTGTAGCCTCCAGGAGAGAAATGCACATTCCTTATATACTCTCATTTGTTAAACTAGAATTTAAACAAAATAATTGTGTTTAACTAAGTGAAATAATCTTTCCCAAGCCAACAGGCAGTGAAATGGACAAGGTTAAGAAAAAAAGAAAGATGTAAAAGCAAAGAATGTATGAAATTATTGGTGATAATTTCATAAGCAATCAAGAGGTAAATATTGAACCAGATTCCATTTCTTTTCCTTCTCCAAATCCTTTTCTCAAGAAACAGCTTCTCCAGACTCCTAAGCCTCTGGCTAAAGAAGATTGACCTACAGGTCCAGCTGAGTGGACCATGCTGGTGGAACCAACTTGGCCAAATGATCATCTTTAGACCTATTCTATCTGTCAATCAGAGTTGCTTATTTGGGGAATTTTGTTTGGGGACCATGTGATCCTCAATACATCAGGGAAGATGCAGATATGTTTGGAACATGTGTGATTTAAGAAACCCAGTCAGTCCAGGGGAAAATAAAGAATCAAGCTGGCAGAGAGAAGGGGAAGCCCTGAGACCTTCTGGGGGCTGGGACCCTCACTCAGCCCCTCCCTGCCCTCACTCCCACCCCAGGAGTCCCGCTGTCACCTCTGCTCCTCAATGCCATGACACAAACTTTCCTTTTTGCCTAAACCAGATTGAGCAAATTGTGACCAAATGGTCTGTTATTAAGACGTGTAAACTGTTTTGTCAAGACTCCTCCTCTGTGTGTGTTGGAGTTGGGGCTGGAAGTGTCACTTAACCCCTTCCTAAAGGCCTTCCTATTTATATATAAAGATGATAAAATTCTATCCTAGAGCCAGGTTCCTTCTTACTCACAACAATTAAGCTACACGGTGTGATTTCTGAGGCACCTCAAAGGAGCTTCACCCTCTTCTAACCACCTGTCACTTGCGCCATTATGGGTTGGTTTGTGTGCATCCACACGCAGCAGAGACCCTCCCTATTCATATTTGAGTCCTTCCTGTACAAAAGATGGTCCAGGGGACGAACCCAGCATATACTCCTGATGTAATAAATAAACTCAGAAAATTAGGAAGAGGGAAAAAGAATGTCACATTCAGACATGTTCAACTTCACCATTTTGAGTTGAGTTGGTTCCAAGCATTGGTGAGTTGTAAGATGACTTAGGAAGAAGTGACATTTTCTGAACTAGGTGGCACATTCTACATCTGTCTTTGCAGTTTCCTGTACTTTAACAAACATCAGTGCCACCTGGCTAGGTTTGTTAAAATGAAGAAGAGCAGAAAGGGTTACATCTCCCAGGAAATCCCAGGGCACAGAGGGGAAAGGAAAAAAAAAGAAACTTGCCAGCCAGGAAGGTGGAGCTGTCCAGCTCTCTCCCTCCTGCTTTCCCTTCCCCTATCATTGCTCTGTTTCACAAGTTTTACTGCCATCCTGGTATTAACAAAATTATGATTTGAAATTCATTCAAGCAGATGAACTCATAGTTCGTTGGTAGAATTATAAAATTTGGAAAACAAATTTAATTTCTTTCTTCAGAAAAAAATTTGCTGTGTTATAAATGCAACTAAGGGACTGTTTGTGGGCACCCAGTGACTGGAACAAACAGATGCCTGGTGTTAACAGCTACTCTCTAAGCCTGGAGGTTAGCCTCCCAACAGTACCCAATGGGTTCTGCACGATCTTTCCAAAGCATTTCACTAATGAACTGCCATCTTCTGCACAAACTGCCCTGGAAGAAGGAAACTTATAGCTGTTCCATTTACAAATGAGAAGATTGAAATTCTAAGAAAAGAGATGAGTTTTCCCAACAGTAAACCTATAACAGGCCTCAATGCCCTGAGCTCTGTGCACTTGATCCTAGGAGCAATGTTACAATTTTAAATGAAACTCCTTCACCACAATTAATTCTTAGATCCTAACATGAGTAGTAGGTGGAATAGAGGTAGAAACTCTGAAAATGGAGATAGACTTAAAGCATATGATATACAATATCCATGCACATATCCCAATACAAATCTATTTTTCCACATGGTTCATGGGCAAAGTTTTGGGGCTTTTTTTGTTTGTTTGTTTGCTTGCTTGCTTTTGTTGTTGTTGTGGGGTTTGTTTGTCATTTTTGTCCTTTTGGATACACGGTTTCACTATGCAGTTCATGCTGGGCTTGAACTCATTTTGTAGCTCGGCTGGCCTTGAACTCACAACAATTCTCTTGCCTCAGTCTCCTGAGGGCCGGGATTACTGGCACGTGCCACCATGGACAAAGATTTTAAGAAAAATCATGGCAGTATCAGACAGAATTTTTTTTCCTAATAAACGTAAATGGCACACTATTCCACATGAGTATAGGGCCCAAAGAGCATTTCTGTATGCTATTCTTGGTTTATTACAGGATGTGAGTATACTTGAGACTGTTTTGATCCACATCTGGAATTTTCCAACGTGTAGCAGATTGCCTAATTGGCCCCTTGAGTTAGTAAATGGTTGCTATTTTAATGACTGAATTTTCCTACCTGTAACACATTTTTTTTTTACTACATTTAGTTCAACATTCATTGCAAGGGGCCAAGGTAAAAACTGGATATTAGACAAGAATAGAGAGAAAAGTTGGATAACAAAAATAAATAATATCCAGCCTGTTGGCACCAAGAACATGTAGCTTATATGTATAAAAATATTAACTTAATTGTGAGGTAAATGGGATTAGATATTAGAAAATTCAAAAGAAGCCAGGCATGGTGGCATATACCTGTATTCTCAGCACTCAGGAGGCTGAAGCAAGAGGGTCATCACAAGTTTGAGGACAGTCTAGACTACAAAGCAATTTCAAAGCCAGCCTGAACTACATAGTAAGATCCTGTCTTGAAGGAGGAGAAAGAGAGAGAGGAGGAGGAAGGGATAAAACACCAGTGGAGACACTGCATGCTAGTCCGAGGTAACAGTGCATCAAAACCTTGGAAACAGAAAGCTAAGAGTTGGCAAGTCAGAAGAGTGGGTCTTGTCAGATCATGAAGGACCTAAGACCGAGTTTTCCAGCAATTGAGAGCTACTAAAAATTTTCTAATAAGGAAATCAAGCATTCCCCTTGCCAGCCCAAAACAATCTGGTTACTTCTAAGAGAAATATTAACTACTATCCTATTAAATCGCTGTATTGGAGCACTACATCAACTTAATTTATCAAAAACTCACTTTATAAATAAGGAGTGTGAAACTTAAAATAATCATCACGTTACCATTCTGTGGCTAAACTAGGCCACGACAAGAAACTCGAGCCTGACATTTCACTATCACAAGAGGTGTGATGATGGCCCGGCATGGCGGTGCATGCCTATGATCCGGGCACTCAGGAGCCTGAGGCAGGAGGAACTCAGAGAGTTCAAGGCGGCCTGGGTTACAGAGTGAGATCAAGGCCAGTCTGAAGTACACAGGGAGACCCTGTTTCAAAAATAACAAACCAAAACAAAAAAGATGTGATGATATTGTTGATGATGATGGTGGTGATGGCAGTATGATGCGCATTACTGAGGTTCTTTGCTTTTAGGGGTTTCATTTTTATGCCTCGTTTTCTTACTTTTTTACATTTTAATGTAAAAATTTAGATGAGGTTATCCATGCAATCACATTAAATCAATTACCTGTGGGTGATAACTTCCATGCAACTCAATTAGTGAAGCTGCTTCCCAGGCTAACAGTACCATGGCATCATCTAAAAGTCACCTCAAAGACAGAACAATTCATTAAAAATCACTTAATGTCTGCAGGGTTTAAAGATGTAAAGTGTTCACTTGGAGATTGAGGAAACCATGCACAATGACTTGCTGTCTGGGTTGGTCACCCTGTGTCCGTGGGATGACTCACATTGCTAAAGCCCAAGTTTAATTAACATGCTTATTCTGTGCTGCTGCTTCCATTCTAACAAATTAAATATTTAAACAGCCCGTACAAACATTTAGATCTGAGTCAAAATTGTTTGCACTCTGCCAGTTTAGTCATTTAATTTATTATAATCCTTTCTATAATACATGCCTTGAAAGTTATTTTTTGCACTGAAAAATATCGTTAGTATTTCAACTGATATGGACTCGCAGACTGTCAGAATGTGATGTGAGAACTAATTTGGACAGTAGATAAGGGCAATAAATGAGATAATAAATGAATCGTCATCTGTCTTGACTTCCCCAATTGATCAATACTAATGATGGGTGCCAACCCCACGCCTGTCTCTACCCTCCACCCCTCCCCCGTAACTCTCGGCTCATGGTGAGAGCTGCTGAGACAGGATGAAATAAGGATCTTGCACGATTCTCAAGCATTTCATCTGAAGAGCCTGTCCCTGAATCCTGACCTCTTCCTCCCTGCAGTTATTTTTTTTTTTTCACAATATAGATTTTGCTAGCTTTCAACAATTTCCCTTTTCCTGGGGCTAAAGAGAGTGAAAATGCACTGGAAAGGAAAACTATAACAAAAGCCCCATTGAAGCAATGCTGACCTCGCTGAAGGAGAGCTCAGGCAAGCAGCCAAAGCAACGGACAGACAGACGCGCCGGAGGAGCGACCCCTTGTGGCCCCAGCTGACCACGAGGTGGCAATGGATGGCTTCTCCCCACCGCCCTACCCTGACCTGGGCTGTCCTGCCTCCTCCCCACCAATTCCTGAGAAGCAATGTAGACACCAGACCCAAAGAGCTAATGCATTTACGTTTTTAATAGAGATAACTTTCCTTTTTAAAATTCTGATAACATGGAAACTGGAAAATGGTTGGATCTCCCTTGCACAGCTCTTGCTTGAACAAAATGAAGCACAGTGTTGGGACTGGGCAAAAAACTAATATTGTTCACCCCGACTCATTAAATACCCACTTTCTCGGCTAGAGAATGAGCATTTGTTTCCTCTGACCCCTAAGATATCTTACAGGAATCCTTCCAGGCAGGGAAGAATGATCAAAGTCATCAAATTTGAGACAGGGTGAATTTTTCAGGGACAGCAATTGCTACATTGTTATGTACTAATCAAGGTCACCCAAAACTGAAATCCTGAACTTGTTCATTCTCTGGCTCTTTAGGTTTCCATTTCCTGCTTGGAAATCATTCAAGGTCTTCCACAAAACCATCCAGGTTGCTTATACCTTAAGATTGAATTATCCTGAGTGAAGCCCAGTCAGATTTCATAATGAAGCTATAGCTACACAAAAATTGGCTGGTGGCAGAAAGGAGGAAATAGTTGAATTCAGCCAATTTGTTATTTCTCAAAGCAACTTAACTCAGATCAATGCAGCTTTATTTGTTTTTCCAGAAAGTGTGGGTAGCTCGGGCATGGGAGGGATTTCTGCAGAAGCCAGTTCTAGGAACCAGTTGACTGCTGTCTGAAAAGCGAAGCCTGCCCCTCATCACATTCCTACTGTCTAAACGCCAGCAGGGAGAAGTGAGCAATAAAAGACAAAATTTTTTCTACTGAATATTTATGCTGAAACATTTTTAATGTTTTTAGTCCCTAAGGGTTGTAATTAAATGATGCATTAGTTAACTTTTTAAAACCATTTTTAAAAAATTAATCATAATTAGAATTATGATTAAAGACTTACTATGTTCCAGGCAGTATGTCAAGTATGTTGTATCAATTCTTATCATGATCCTATAAAGAAATGACCGCTTTTTCCCATTTTAGAGATGCAGAAATTGCGGTTTTGAGGTGATGACTCCTGTCCAAGGTTACGCAGCTGGAGAGCATATCTATGCAGGGCTAAGTGCAGAGTCCCAGCTCTTCAAAGCAGTTCATCCAGCTCCAATTCTGTTTTTAATTTTTTTCATAACCCTTGAGAACCTAGGGAATTTAATCCATTTAATGTTTATAAAATGAGACCAACTCATTAAAATTTGCAGTGAAAAGCCCAGACTCCTTATGGTGGAAAAGATACCAGAGGTCACGTAAGGTAGCTGACTTTGTCCCTGCCGTTTGCAGTCTGGCTGCTGGCCCATGCTCTGCGCCACATTTACCACCCAGGGAGATTCTGCCATCTTAGATGTAAAACATCCACCCCACTGGCCTCAGCCACCACTTAAGCGCCTTACCTTAGTGCTCAGTAAACACAGAGAACAGCCAGCTCTTCTTTGTGCAACTGATCTCAATGCCTACCCAGGGAATACACAATTCTGACACTGAACTTGAAGATTATTAATAAAGTACACAATTCTCGTATCTTAAATGTCTTCAAGAAGTCCACCAGTCCTTTCTCTACCTCCAGATAGGGATTATACAACTGAAAATGAACTCAGCTGGGGTGGTGGTGCACACCTGCAATCCTAGCACTCAGGAGGCTGAGGCAGGAGGACCACAGCAAGTTTGATGCCAGCCTAGGCTACAAAGTAAGTTCAAAACCAGCGTGAACTGCATAGCAAAACTGTGTCTCAAGAACAAAAACTCAGAAATCACAAAATATTAGCAATCATCACTAACTCTTGGGGCCCTCAGTAGAGTACAAAGGGCTTTGTCAGTATCAACTCGCTGAACACTGGGAAGACTGAGGCATCAAGAGGTGGCAGTGGGAGAGACGGAAAATGATTCCATTACACTGAATTCTATTGTTAAATCCTTACTCTCTTTCCCTGGCCTAGATTGAAGTCAAAGCAGATACCTTTCTGTCTTTTGGGTCTTGAATGTCTACCAAACGTCCACATGTGAAAGGCTTGGTCCCAGGGACGTGCTAGTGGGAGGCAGTGGAACCTTTGGGAGAAAGGGCCTTATGGAAGATCTGAGGTCCCTGGAGGTATGGCCTTGGATGGGGTTGTGGTACCTCTGTCTCATCATTTCTCTCTCTCTCTCTTTAGCTTCTTGCTGTGAGGTGCACGGTTCTGCCCTGCCATACTCTCCTGCCATGATACGTTGCCTCACCAGAGGCCCAACCATTGACCATGGGCAGCAGCCTCCAAAATTATGAGCTACAATAAACCTTTTCTCTTACAAGTTACATGCTCAGGCATTTTGCTTCAGTACTGAAAAGCTGACTAACACACATTTGCAATAGCAGAACTGTGGGCAATGCATCCAAATGGGAGTTAGCACAGATCCCTGTGTCTTCCTGCATCTAACATTTCCGTAGTGAGTCTCCTCCTGTGACTGGCCTTCATCCTTAAAACTCACTAAGTGCCCTTTTAATCTCTGGAATTCTAGGATTTAGGCATAAGAAAGCTAACGGAGGAGGAAAATGGGGCAACACAGTAGCAGATAGAAAAACCAAGAGATGAGCTGGTGGAAATAACTGTCCCGTTCATTCTGCAGGAAGTCTGCACTGGCCAGGAACTTTTACTTCCTTTCTCCACATTATGCATTCTGCATCAGAACTCTGTTTTATCTTCAGCATGTTAGTATTACACATTTATATTTTGCCAGTTATCTCTTCTATTAACCTGAGCACTCTGCAAAATGACTTGTCATTAATAATGTGAACCGGCATTTTCAGTTTAGACAGCAAGGAAGATACAGAATTGAAGGAACCACGTTATCTAGTGCATTTTCAAAGAGATTTGTTTGGAAAGAGTGCTTGTTAGAAATATCTAAGCAGAGAACTATAAATCTTTGACAAAATATATATTAGAAATGTTGCTTAGAGGATTTTCAGGGATTAAAGTCTACCAGCATGCATTGCTCCAAATTTTCTGATGAAATTTTAGCAGCACCCACATTAGAATCTTAGAACCACACTCATGAATGTCAATGCTCAAATCATATATGCCATCCTTGTTGGGTGTGGATTTTGAAGGTATTTTTGCTCAGGGAGATATTTTTAGTTTTATTGTTTATCCTGCTTGCTTGCCTTTTTAAAGACAAACACAGCATTCTAGAATTGGGAGAGATCAGACAGATTATTTCCAACCCCCTTATTTTACAGATGAGGAAATTGGGCTCATGTGAAGCAACCCCTAAGGTCCTAAACTACCACAAACAGCCAGGCTCTGACCTGCAACGTGACTCCTACTATCTCCCTTTCTCCACTGTGTTATGCAGAGGTCATGTTCCACAAAACAGCAAACCCAGAAAAAGCAGAGTCTCCGAGGATCCTGCCATTAATCAAGTATCTGAATTTAGAGATGGGTGCTCCATTGTGTTAGTCAGAGCCTCTAGAAAAAGGGGAACTTCTATAGACCATCGGTAACAGCTAGCAACTAATAACATCCCATGGCTGATTCAACTATAGGGTGATTAACTTAGAAGCAGGGATTTCTAGGGAACATGCATCTTACAGAGATACCGGATTCTTTTGTTCTGCAGTGCAGTGGGGAAAGGGTGGGATGCTGGTCACAGGATCCTTGAGCATGAACCCCAGCTCTGTCTCTCACTATCTGAACCTTATACAATTATCTCTCTGAGCCTCAGCACCTCCATCTGCAAACTCAGGTAGCTTTGTGTGCTGTGCAACCCTGAATTTGCACATTTTAATACTGTAATTTCCATTTGTCTTTATAATGCAGGCAGCAACTGGCCAGCCAACCATGATTTGTCTTCTGTCCAAGGACACAAACAGCAAGCTTTGACTGCAGTTAACAGGGTCCAAGTTTGGATTTCTACAACTGGAAGTGGTCACAAATCATGTAGTGTTGGCCAGGACCCCCATTCCATTTTTTTTTTTTTTTTTTTTCGCTAACCAGCTACTCTGTCCATGTTTGTTTAAGTTAATTCAAACACTATCCTAGCCAAGGGAACAGTGCTGCCATTGTAACAGAAGCCCAGGACTGGCAAATGGGATGTACTAAATAGCCCATGGCTATATTCAGGGTGGGAAGGCAAAGCAGTCTGCCCCTGGCAAACTGTAAAGAGCCCAACCTGGTACTGGGTTTGGGGTGCAGGCAAAAGACAGCTGCCCTGAGGTCAGGAATATAAGCATCTGCCTGGTAAGTGCAAGGTCCTGAGTTTGATTCCCAGTGCCAAAAAAAGAAAAAAAAAAAAAAAAGACAGCTGCCCTTCCTAAAGGCATGCACTCTCCAAGACCTTGCCAAAAACTCAGCTTACCACAGTGGTCCAAAGAAAGCCAAGGCCTTTTAGGGACACATCTGCTGTCAGCATGACTGTGTAATGTACTCAGTCAACACTGAAACCATAGACCTTGACTGCAGAGAGAGAACAAAGGGAGGACTAAGGGCCAAAGGAGCCAAAGCCCAGATAAAAAGCCTGGAAATAGACTGCAGGACCCCAGGCTTATTGCAATAGAAGGATCACTTCTCCAAGAGTGGAAAACCTGTGGTGTAGTCACTAAACTGACAACCTGTTGATTCATTTACCTAACTGGACCTCAGTTTTTCTTCCTGGGCCTTAGTTTAACTTCCTGGGGCAAGTCTTGATTTTTCTCAAACATAAAGACAAGCCCTGATCATCCAGTCTTTTGGTCATCTTTTAGTTCCAGAAACTTCCAAAGAAAAAAAAAAACAATCAAAAGAAAATAAACAAAATGACAAGTTACCTTAAAATATTGATCAATTTTGCTTTCCTTTTTGTGAACTACTTTTTGATCAGTCAGAGGCCTTGTTGTGGCCTTGGGGAAAATAAGAATACTTTAGTGGAGAAGCCAATAGAAGGAATATTTTTTACTTTCAGAAATAGCAGCCAGGTGTGATGGCACATGCCTATAATCCCAGCTCTCAGGAGACTGAGGTAGGAAGATCACTATGAGTTCGAAGCCAGTCTGAGCCACAAAGTAAGTTCAAGTCCAGCCTGGACTATGTAGTGAAACTCTATCTCAAAAAGACAAAAAAAGAAGAAAGAAAGAAAGAAAGAAAGAAAGAAAGAAAGAAAGAAAGAAAGAAAGGAGGGCTGGGGATTTAGCTCAGCGGCATAAGCGCCTGCCTTGAAAGCAGGCAGTCGTGAGTTCGATCCCCAGTACCGATAAAAGGAAAAAGATTAAAAATAAAATAAAATGAGATTTGTAAAAAAAAAAAAAGAAAAGAAAAAGAAAGAAAGAAAGAAAGAAAGAAAGAAAGAAAGAAAGAAAGAAAGAAAGGGTTCTCAGAGTCAAAACCAAGCCTAGAGGTATGCTGGGGAGAGTTTTCATCATAACAATGACTTTCCAAACAGAAGAGGAGGCTGCCAGGTGAGCAGGTAAGGTGGGGATTGGGTTGAGAAGGGGCACCAGGCCTTGCAGTCTGGGAGGACATCCCATGGAACAGAGGAGTCACTATCAGCAAGGCCAGAACTGGGAGTCTCACGGAATCCAAGCTGTCCTTGACTCCACTCACACTCAGCATGCATCCTCTCCGTTAGGAGACCCTCCCTTTTCTGACGATACACCCAGAATCTAGCAGCCTCTCACCACCTCCACCCTGGGCCCAGCCAGCAGTGTCTCCCAACTAATTTTTTGAAGACCCCCCAGTAGGTTTCCACACCTCTGCTCTTATTCTCTTCCACCTCTTCTCAGCAGGACAATTGAAGCTCTGTGCAGAGTAGAACTCTGTTGTGCATAAATATATTTTTTCTGTCTATTCTTCTGTGGATGGGATATATAGGCTGGTTCCAAGATTTAGTTATTATGAATTGTGTTTATACAAATGTGGCTATGCATGTATCACTTTAACATCATGTCTGTAACTCTTTCAAGAAGATGCCTACAAGGGGGACAGTTGGGTCAAATGGCGTTTCTAGTTTTAGCTTTTTGAGAACTCTCCATACTGATTTCCACAGTGGTTGTTGTGTGAGATCGTGTGAATCCTGTATTCACATCTCCATGACTCCCACCCCACGTATTGTCAAGGCAAAGCCCTCTTGGCTCCTGTTACCCCTAACACCTCCTTTCTTTCTTACTGTTCCCCAGACATGACAGGTGCACGGCCACCAAGGGACTCTACGTGAGACCTTCCCACCATAGATGCTCTGTGCACACCCTCGTAGCTTTCTCCCTTACCTATTTCAGTCTCCACAAATACTCCTGCTGGCCTTCGCTAATTACCAGCTAGGATACTACACAATTTAAGAATTGTCTTTTTTTTAATTTTTAAAGAGAGTAAAACTAAACATAACAAAACAGAACAAAGCAGATCAGAAGAAAACAATGTAAGTGACACAGATTTCAAAGCAAGACAACTAGAGATCTACAGTGGCTACTGTATAATGTCTCTTGTTTTCTTTTAAATAGTTGTCTATATCTTCATACACAATGAATTCATACAAAACAAAAAGGTATAAAACTGGCCAGAACAGGGCATTACAGGCCTTCAAACCAGACAATAGGAAAATCAACAATGGTTGCTGTGATGTCTCTTGTTCTTTTCAAAATAGCTGTCCATACCTTCATGTATATTGAAATTAAACAATAAAAAACAGACTAAAACACTCTGAAACAAAGAATAAAAGAATCACTGGATTTCACAGCACAAAAATACGGAATCAGCAGTGGATACCATGATGTCTCTTTTTCTTCAAAGTAGCTGTTCACTTCATCACACATAACATAATCAACTCTCATAAACTGTTTAGAAGTTCTAGGCATGTATAAGCCTCTACATGCAAGAATTGTTTATACTTTTATATTTTGCCTCTCTCCCATTAGAATATAAGCTCCGTGAGGACAGGATATTTATGTCACTCACTGTGGTAGCCCAAGGGCCTAGAAGAATGCCTAGAAAATGCTCAATAAATATTTATTGCACGAAAGAATAAGTGAAGATCACCCACTGGAGTGATGTCTGTGTGATCCAGGCTGAATAACTAGCATTGTAGGTTGAAAGTCTTCATCTATAGCTGCCCATGGAGTGTCCCACAGGAAAAGATATATCTGGGCCCAAAGGCTTTACTGAGCCTCATCCAAACCTGCCTTTTGTAGATATTCCCTGGTTAACTTCTCAGGAGACTTTGGTCATTAGGAAGGGACAGGCTTAATATCGAAGCCCACCCCACAGCTTGAAGTCTGACAGTGATATTTTGTTCTGTTTCATGTAATAACACTTCATTGAATGTGGAAACCAAGAATACTCAGACCTCAGAGATAGTTTTAAGTCCATACCAAAATTTGTAAAGAACTCTTATAAACCAATATGAAACTACATAAAATCTGATGAAAGTTTATGAACTGACAGTTCATAAATAATATCCAGGTGGGCAATATGGATATAGGAGGGGCCTTCCACACGATGATCCAGGTGGGCATAGTAAATGTCTTTGTTAGTCATAAGGAAAATGTTAGCCAAAATCGTGATGTAATACTGCCACATACTATCTGATTGCCAAAAATTCGGAGTAGGACATTTCTAGGAGTTGGCCTGGTAAAGAAGCAGAGTACCAGGCACACTGGTACCCTGGCTGTGGGGTGTAACCACTGCAGCTACTTAGGACACCGTTTCGCAGCGGCTACTAAGGCTGAATGCCCTTGCATCATATGACCCAGTACTGCATCTCCCAGGTATACTGTGACCAGCAGAAAGACACCCAGATGCTCACCAATAATTACGATCTACCAGACTGACAGCACCACTATTTGTGAAACAAAGCTGGAAACTACCTAAATGTGCATTCATCAGCAGTAGAATGATAATAAATGATGCTTGATTCATGCAATGGAACACAAACTCGTGGCCTATAATTACACACAATTTTGTGGATGACTCATAAAATTCAGACGCAAAAGAGCATACACTATGTAATTTCTTTAGAATCAATTACAAAAGCAGGTGAAATTAATCTATGGTTGTAAAAGACAGGAAGCCTGGGGGAGGCTGGTAATGCTGTTTTTCAGCTCAAATGTTGTTTACACAGGTGGGTTAAGTTTGTGAAAATCCATCCAAGTTGATATTCATACCATGTGCGCTGCTTTTCTAAGTACTGTGTGTTACACGTGGGCACAAAATTTTTAACAAATAAGTTAAGTATGGCATCTTCCCTCAAGAAACTTGTTTCTAATGAGTAAGACAGACACACGAACCATTCACATCGTAAACAGGCAAAGGACAGAGACAGAAGCTATATCAGCCAAAGGAGAAGAATTTTTTCTGACTTGGAGGCTGCAGTGCACAAAAAAAAACTGTACATAAGAGAGAAAAACCTCGATTATGTAAGTGGAGAGCAATTCAGACAGAGCCGTGTGTGCAAAGGCCAGAAACACAATAAAAGGCACCATTTGTTTGAGGATTGAAAGGGAAGCTGAGAAGCCAGAGTCTGAAGGGGAAGGAAGCATCCCCCCATTTTCCTGCCTTGTCTTTAATGCCCTACAGGCCTCCTGTATTACACACCAGCTTTCCTCTGACTTCTAAAGAGCTGCAGTGTGTTCCTAAGTACTGAAGAAAAAAAAACCCTGCATGGTTAAAGGCATTTAGCAAACACAGTACCCTGGAATGCTCTTAGAGACTTGTAAACACTTTGCCATATTAAAATCTTGTAACAGCCTGCAGTTATGAAACTTGTACAATTCAGTTTCCCAAATTTGACAGTGGAATCTTTCCATTTTCCTTTTCTAACGGAACACACATTAAGATGCCATCTAGTTACAACAAGTGAGTTTTTCTGGTAATGCCAGAGGCTGTAACAAAGAAACTCCTAAAATCTCAGTGGATCACCCGATGAAAGTTTACTCCCTTTCGTGATACTATCAGTACAATGCAGGGGTCACCGGTCAGTGGGGGCCTTCCACGTGGTGATTCAGAGCACAGGTCACCCTCAGTTTGTTGCTTTTCCCTTGTGTAAGACCCGGAATCCTCAGACTTCACGCCAGCAGGTGGGAAGACAGAATGGACAAGCAGGCTCACCTCTCGCTACCTGCTGATGAGGACCTGGCACCTGTCCACACCTGCACATAAATGGGCGTAGGGAAATGTCACTGGCTACGCAGCTATTCTGTTACATTAAAGGAAGAGTACAAATTTTGCTGTAGTATACACAACAACTACATGTACTTTCTAAACTATCTCTTTTATCATGTTTTTGATTGTTATGGATTAAGAACTGGTGGTCAACTTAACAACAGTTATATTACATCAGCATGGCATTGGGCGAAGATGCTCCACCTGAGGAAAGTTGCCAGGATAAATAGGCGGAGAAGGGAGGTGTAGAGGGTTGAGGTGTTAAGGAGGCATTGTGGGTTCTCCTATGAGTTGCTGTCTGAGCTGTTGGTTCTCCTGGAGAAGCTGTTGTCTGCATATCGAGCATTGCTTCCTGGCTCCGGAGGGGAAGACATGTGCTGCTTGGTCTCCAGGATGAGCTCGTCACACTGCTTCCTGGCATGTACCCGACTGTGCTTGTTGGGGAGGAGGAGCTCGGAGCCTCTGTGTCGCTGAGGAAGGCTGTGGTGCCTTTCAGGACAGCCCTGGTCTTTGTTGTGAGTGTGATTTCTCGGCTCCAGCGTAGAACCCTCATCCCACTAGCACAGCTCCTTCATCCTGATGGCATAGACTTTCTGGCTTCCACCGCTGACCCTTGGGTCTTCCTGGCACGGATCCATAAAAGAGACTGGTGTGAGTCCTTCTTGTGGGCTCTGGACCTCCAGTTGGACTCGTGGGAGGCATTGTCCTGAGCTCTGGGTTTTTATCGGGACTCATATGGGACATTACCAGTGGGGTTTAGGCTCTTGACTAAATAATCTATGTCTTTGGTGTTGTGGATAGATTTCCTGCGTTTTCCTGTGTTAACTCCCAGTGACCATTATAAAAATATTATAAACTCCATGTCCTGAACCTAATTGTTCTCTGTGTGCAATCCCTGACTACAACATTGATCATGCCATTTGTTTTGCCTAGAAAGCACCTTCCCCTCCTACAAAATCCTTTCCCCAACTGGAAAATCCCTACTCTGCTCTGTAGTCCAGAAGAAAGATGACCTGCTCCATGAGCCCATCCCTGACTTTGACCCCAATTCTCTTTCTGTGAGGCTACAGGACATTGGACAGAGTCATCTAAACATCCAACCAGAAGAGAAAAACCATATTGGCAAGGACTGTTCTTCAGACACCTTACTATCACTGGTACAAAGGGCTGTGCTTGATACAGTCAGGGTTCAGTAAATGGAGGAAGAGGAAAGGGAAGGGAAAGGAAAGGAAAGGAGGGGAGAGGAAGGGGAGGGGAGGGGACGGGAGGAAAGTGAGACAAAAGGGACAGGAACTAGGAAAGAACAAAAGGGAGGGTCCAAAGCAGCCATGTCCAATCTGCTGTTCTATAATTAAGGACAAAGGGATTTATATGAATGTTGATCTACTCAGAAGCCCAAGAGTTAAATAGATGCCTCTGTAGGCAGTTTATACTCTCATCTTTCTCTCTGAGTGTTCTTTATAGGTGGCCCTTATCAGTGTATGAATTAGCACCCCTTCACCTTTTCAATCTCGGGGTTGACACTAATGTAAACAATTATCAAAGTTTCATATCTGGAAAATGCTTGGGTTATTGTTTTGATCTGAATGTAGTCAGCCTGTACTCGAAGGTATATAATTTAAAAGAACATAATGAAAATGGGTAAGGAAAATCTGGACAAGATGCACGACTATAAAAAGAAACTTTCTAAATAGTCTCGTAAGCTCTTTACTACATCTGAGCATAAAATACTATGCCCTGAGAGGCATCCTAGTCCTGCTTTCCTAGACTAGTCAGACCCTGACCAGCTGTGGGCACCACAGAAGCCTTGCACCCTGGGCAACCTCGCAACCAGGAGCTGCAGTCCCCAATCTCACCCCTACTCTAAGGGCTTGTTCCTGACTCAGAGTTCAGTTTGCGTGGCTTAAAGAGGATCTGAATCCAGAGCCACAGAGAAAGCCCTTGGCAGGCTGGTGCTGAGTAAGAAATGATAACATGTCCCACTGCTGAGGGCAGATACGTGGACAGTAGGAGTCCTCAGTAGCTCCATCTGATGGGAGAGAGAACAAATCAAGTCTCTGGCTTAGTCTTACCTTGTCTCTAAGACACGGCATAAACAAGGTCCTTAACCTTTCTTGGTCTTACGTAGCTTGCCTCTAAAATGGAGCTAACTGTATCAGTCCTCTCTCACCAGCTTAGAGGGTTATAAAAACCAAACCAAACAAAGGCCAGGGGAGAGGGGAAAGTGATCAGGTGTCCTTGCTCCCCTGGGGGTGCCACTCCAACCTCCAGCGACGCAGGCTGCCCCTTCTGACATGTCAGGGGCTGCCCATCTGCACAAAAACAACCTGTCTGGAGCACTTCCCTGAACAAGAGCTGAGGCCCGTACTGATTAACATCCCACAGCCTCGGCAGTGGATATGTGTCTGGCCAGAGTGTCGGGAAGCTATTGATGAAAGCCATGACCTTGATGTCTGGTCCCTCATTTCACGTCTCCAGCAGACTTTGCACAGGGTCATCCCCCACAACGCTGCTTCAGTCTGCTGCTTGGAGCCCGGCTTTCAGCAGCTTTCCTTCCCAAGGCGCCCTGGCTTCATTGATAAGTGTTGCTAGCTCTTTATCGACATCATTTTTGAATAGGTTGCCAAGGCAACAGGATTCAGGAATGATTCTCATTACTGTACAGTCTCCGAGAAATGAGTGTCTGCATTTATGTGATCTCAGCCGGTATTAGTGCTCCCCTCTCCAAGCCAGAATACCAACATTTACAGGGTGCACTACACAATTCAACATGTAATTATATACTGTCTCCTAATAATTACACATTGTCTAGTGAACAGTACAGCTGTGGGCACCCAAATCAACCCACATTAACACTTCCGACAGTAACACCCTGCCTCCGTCCCTCACTGATGGGCCCCTAGGACACATTAGAAGTAGCCATGTAGAAAACCAAATATTCATAAGAGTGTAGTGGGGGGAGAAAAAAGATTCAAGATATATCATGTACAGGTACAGTTTCCCTATGATGAATGTGATCATTATGTATATGTAAAATGTACCAATAAAAATTAATTTTAAAAAAGAGGGTAGTGTATTTATAACCCACCCTGCAACCTGATTCCTGCACACCGCCTCAGTTCGCACACTGTAGAATTCTATGCTTCCCAGTGGTCCAAGTGTTACTCTTTTGCTTTACCCATTGGTTTTCCTAGAAGGAAATATCACTCTACATGGATACAGCATTTGACAAACTGTGACAAATTACTAGGTGTTTTGTAGAAGTATAGAATGGAAATGAAGCCACAAGTCAAAAGGGCTTCCAATGCTAACGCTGATGCTTCGCTTGGATCATGAGCCTGCAGTGTACCAGGGAATATGAAATCCACACTAACCTCCTAAGGACACCACATTTTAATTTTTTTCTCCTGTAGGCAATGAAGGAAACCCATGGAGATGGTACAGCCAAAAGGTGGAGATCTAAGTAATTTTAAACCTCTACATGGATTATAACTTTTAGCTCTTCCTTTCTCCCTGCTCTTTCTCCTCTTCTGCCCCCCGCCCCCTCCCCACAAAGCTTTGAAGGAAATTAACTGGACCGTCAAAGGTCTGAGGTTGTGAGCACTGAGTTGCATGTTAAGAGAATTGGTGGCTCCAGGTCATTTTAATCAAGTTGCATGTCAACTTGCAAATTTTCCAAATTAGCTATAGCTAGAGGAGAGCAAGATGTTGTCGTTCTCTCGTGAAGAATAAAAACAGATTGTTGTGACATGTTCTCAGTCATAATGACAGATTGGAGCTTCTGTTTATGGTTCAAGTCAGAAAACAAAGCAACCCCCCCCAAAAGTAAATTGTAACACTTGATTGATTTCTGTTGAGATTCAGGCATCGCCCATTTTGTCAGTTATGTTGATGAGGTTCATGAAAATCTTAAAAGCCAGAGGTAGACACAGTGACTGGCTTAAAAAATGAGACTGGCTTTTATTGCAAAAGGAAGCCTCTGGGTCTTGAGGGCAAGTTTTAGGGATGCTTGGTTTGGATTCTGCTCAAGTGTTGCTTCTTGAAAGAAGGCGGGGGTCAATGGCAGGGGCATAGTGCTAACTCCCTCATCCCAGGCAAACTTCTGACAAACAGAAGCTACATCAGACTGAGTAAGGCTGGCTCTGCACACAGACCAAAGGACTCCTGCCCAGCCAGGGATCCTCATATTCACTCATCAACCCATTCAAAAGTCACTCCTATTCCACGTCTAATCAAAGAGGCAACAGCGCAGAAGGTAGGTCTCCACAAACCAGACAGGAAAGGGTTTTAAGGTGTCATTCATCTTGAAATCATCCAGTAAATAGCACAGCTTAAGAGGATGGTTCCAGAATCTGTAAATAGAAACACTGAATTAATATTTGCATTATGTAAGAGAGGATAGAAGCAGCCAGGGAACGAACAATTACAGGATGCCCTGGAGCAATCTCTTAAAATGCCAAGAAACCCCAAAATAAACAGGTTCTTCATACTTTCAACTTCTGTTTTCTTTCTCAACTAATCTTTATTTTGTTCTTACACCCACTCCTTATCCAAGCTTTGAGGGTCACCCCCTCATACACATAGAGCTTGGAGACATGAGAACCGGTAAGCTTTCAGAGGAAGAATAGAACAAATGAAAAGAATAGATTGAGCCCAGAGACTGAAAAGATCTGGGGCAAAGAGAAGAAAAGTTGACAAGGGAATGAAGGAAAAATGGGTCAGATGTCTGAACAGAATGTAGAGAGCTGAGCGTCACTGAGTCCCACTGAGGGAAGAGTTTCGAGGAAGATGATTTATTGGGGGTGCCCAAGGTTACAGGGCACCGAGTGATGTGCACCAGACACCTCAACCGTTGGAGGGACAACTTTGACCTTCATAAGTGCTGCTTGAGAACAAGTCAGGGGAGCTGTCCACCGTGGAGATTTGAGGGGCTCCACAGGTGAGAAGTGTTGACAGCAGACGGATGACCGGCTAAGAAGCTCACCAGTGAGAGGACTAGATGTGGGATGGAGCCAGTGCATGTCTGAAAGCCTAAAATGGCCCCACGGGGAGAAAGAGAGGCAACCAAACTACAGGACAGCCCCAGAATGCTCCCCAAAAGTCTTAGGTTGAAAAGTATAGCTTGATCAGAAGAGGCAAGTCACTTGGGAAGGTGAACTGAAGGACTGTGTTCTTGTCCCTGGCTCTCTGTGCCCCTCTCCCCACCAACCCCAGCGCTTCCAGACTGCCACGAAATGACTGGTGCCCCTCTACCAGGCCTTTCCACTATGCCACGCTGCCTTGGAGCCAGCCAATCAAGACCTGTACCCTCTGGAAACCATGGGCCAAAACAAATCTCTCCTGCAAGTTTTAGCGTCAGGTATTTTGTCCCAGTGAAGGGAAAGCGACTAAGACAGAATCAACACTGGATCTGTCAAGCACAATGTCCCCCTCACCCTCTGACACTAGAAAGTAGAGGAGAGGTGACAAACAGGGGGTGGCTGAGGTAGGTAAGAGGTGACTTGAAGGCTGTGTACAGCATGCAGCTATCTCAGGGAAAACGAAGGTGTGGCCATCTGTCTAGTTGGGACACGGAATGTGGAATTGTAGAAGAGAGGGGACGGGAACAGCCAGCAAAGTAGAATAGGGGGAACAAGCAGAACGTTTTAGTGTCAGAGACAGGCACTGAGAATTACATGAAGAATCAAAATGAACGGGGTAGAAGAATAAATGCATTTTAAACCCTGAAAAGTCAGCACTGGCAAATATACCCAGCTCTCTCTCCCTTTCATGCTGGCCTAAAATGAGGCCACAGTCCAATCAGGCCTCCTAATATCCAATAAGATCAGCAGTGTGTAGGCTGTTCCATGGGGCTCCAGTCCTAGACTCGAGGCTTAATGAGTCACCTGCTCAATATTTTCCACTTCAGGCCTTTGGCTTTCTGGGACCTGAGTCCACTCAGCTGCAAAATTGACTTACGGGATTGTGTCAATCGCCAGATGCTGCAGAGCAGAGCAGCGGGCCCAGCTTCTGCAGGTAAACGAACTGCCTGAAAGGAAATGAGCAGTGATTTCCCAGGGAGTCCCTTCCGTAATGTCGTTTAATGTCAGCTTTGACAGCACGGTGAGGACTGCAGAGCAGCCTGTGAAAGTGCCTGAGCCTGATTAAAATGATGTCAGTGCCTGCTGCATTTCCCATCTCATGCACACGAACATCTCAGTGGGAGAACTCAGGGGCTCGGACAAACTACCATGATGCCTAGACCCTCCCGTGCATTTGGCCTATGGTGTCCTCCTGACCTTCTTGGGAATTCCAGATGTCCATCTTCAGCCTAGAGAGTCAGTGTGATCCACTCCAAAGACAGTCTCCTCGGCTTCCGCTCCAAACCCCACGATCTGTGTATCTGTGAGGCCGTGTTTTCATTTCCACCACCATTTCTTCTGTAGGCAGCAGACCCTGGCGCATAGTGACTCCAGACCTGGTGTGTTTTACTGAGAGCCTTTTCCATAGCCTACACTATAGGTCTGTCATGTGTCATCTCAAGTTATCTTTATGACCAGCCTTGAGGTTGGTGTTATCATATCCACTGTTAAAAACAGGAAAACTGGAGGTCAAGGAGAGTGGGTCACTGGCCATGGTCACACAGCCAGTCAGCGAAGAGCTTGACCTGGAGTCCATGTGACCCCAAAGTACCTGCTCTTGACCACAGCACTCAGAATCATATTGCCATGGTCGGAGGAGGATGCCACCCAGCACCACAGTGGAGCCTGTTCTCAATCAGGTGTCAGTGAGGCCATCTGCACCCCGGAGCTCCACACCTCACTCAGGTGATGACTATAGGAAGGTCTTCTGGGTCTTCTAGCCTGATGAGGTGCAAGATACCTTGTAGGCTGGCCGCTGAGGGCCAGCATGTCTATAGACACTGGCCTCTTCCAGGGGCTCCAGGATGATCTGCCCTCCTCCAGGTCCCCAAAGTCACTAGTATCTACCCAAGGTGGTTGATAGAATAGATAATGTGGGAACCATTCAAGAGCAGGTGGTTCATCCCTCCTTGATGTGTCCTCGTAACTTCTCCAGTGCTAGAGGGCTTCAGTGAACACCCAGGGCAGCTGGATTCTACCCCGGCTCTACGCCTCCTCTTCCTTGGCCATGTATTTCCTCTCTGTTTATACTGATGTCTGGGGAAGACTCTTGCAGCAAGATCAGCATTCCGGTACTCAACAGAGCTAAAAGCACTCCCAAAATGGCCTGAGATATTTTTGGGTCCTCCTGGAGAGTACAGAGGGCAACTCAGGGCTAAATCCTGAGGGTCACTCCTCTCTTGGCAACAGCTCAGCGGAGAAGCTAAGAGAAGACTCCCTAAAGCCTCTCTCCATCCTCCTTGGAAAATTGCAAGTACAGAGAGAGAGGAGGTCCAAATGCAGGCTGGTGAAGGAACAGTTTGTCCTGGAACACTGAAAAGAATTACCCGGGACAGGAACGAGGAGTGAGAACGGACACTTTGTCACTGACATGACTCAAGTCTTTATTGGTATCATTCCTGTGATGATTAATCTTGATCATCAACTTGGCTAGCTCAGGACTTGCTTCGGGGATTAGTAAAGCACTCTGCCAGGTATGTGGGGTGAATGATGGGGTTACATCTGGTCCCTGGCCCCTTCTCCTCTGACTCTTCCCCCTCCTGTCTCCTTTCTGGCTTCCTTTCTTACTCCCGCACTCCTGTCTGCCATGATATTTCTGCCTTGACCCCAGCTAACCCTGGACTGAAGCCTCTGAAGCCTTTCCACTCAAAATTGTGTTTGCTGGGTGCTTTGTCTCAGCACTATAAAGCTGACCACTATTGTCACTGTATTTGTCTTAAACTCAAACCTCCAGGTCAGCCTGAAATACAAGATCTAAACTATAATTTTGTTGTGGTGGTGGTTGTTGTTTTTCTTGTTGTTGATTCAAAAGCATCCAAAGTTTAACTTTGTGGTTAAAATAAAGAAATGGAGAGGGGCTCTTTTCTTCAGGAGGATTGGGTAACAGATTTAGTTCTCTATTGCTGTCAGAAGCAAATTCAGATGTTTAAGCCCCAATGCCTTGATGAAGATTATTGTGTTTAATAATCAGTATGGCCTAGACACTGGTCACTCAGATTGCATGCTAAACTTAATGATCATATGGCCCAGCCAGACTATGGAACTGAAGATTAGCCTGTTTGAGTCTTTGTAATTGATGTTGTTGTGTTTGTTTCTTTTTCTTGTGGTACTAAAATTGAGCTCAGGCCTCGTGTGTTCTAGGAAAGCATTGTACCACTGAGCAACATCCCCAGCTGTTTTAAAATTTTTATGTTGAGGCAGGGTCCTGCTAAATTGCTCAGTCTGGGTGGGAGCTTGGGATTCTCCTGCCTCAGCCTCCCAAGTAGCTGAGATTACTGGCATGTACTATACTTGTCTCTGCCTGAGTCTTATTCACTGGTGCACATACATGTACATTCATATGTGTACACACTCATAGATATACCATGCCAGCAGCACACCATGTGCACACATAAATACACACACTATACCACACCATGCCAGCAACTCTGCCCCAGCCTGCTCATTACAGGAGGATCAGGGACAAACTACTAGATGTATTTCCAGCCTAATTTAGTGGGGCTTAGTGACTGTCTAAAATTAATGCTCCAAATCAAGGTTCTTCAATCCTCTAGCTGCAGTTTCTAGACACAACTCCCCTGACCTTTTCAGATTCTTGCTGTACAATTTGTCTCTTGTTCAAATAATTTGCAATTACCAGATACCAACTGGTAGCTGAGAAAGGCGAAATGTAAAATATCAACAGTTTGTCACGTCAAAGGGGGGCTTAAGACTGGAGTAGTTACTAACAATAAAGAATCGAAAAGATAAGAGCAAAGCTCTGGTCTTAATTATACATTGAATGGCTCCATCACAGCTCTAAGACAAGTGTTCCAGCTCTCTGTGAGATGAATCAGTTCTCAGGATGGTAACTCACATCCGTATGGATGTGTACATCACTAGTTTGCTCTTAGTTTGCTTCATTGGTAATGAGTTTTTGGAATAATTTTGAAGAATAGAAATTAGGTCCTTGCCTATAATCTCCTTGTGGCGGATTAACTAATGGTCAACTTGGAGCAGCCAGCAGGACTGGGCCAGTATGGTTTGGGGAGTGAAAGACCCACTCATCTAAGGATTATTGCCAACAGCATAAAAGAACTGGGGGGAAGATGGCATATGGCATACCATTGCTTGGAGTAGCTTGTCATGCTGGCTTTCCTGATATGTGCTCAGCTGTTCTCTTCATCAGAGTAGCCTGGGTCCTATCTGTCACTGAGGATGGCTGCAGCTCTTCCCAGGGGAGCTCTGGTCCTGACCTTTAGTGTGGCCTCCTGGCTCCAGTGCAGATCCCTCATCCTGGTGACACAGATCCTTCACTCCACTGGCACAGATTTTCTAGCTTCCACCACTGAACTTCAGGCCTTCCCAGCGCAGATTCTTGAGACAGATTTGCATGAGACATTATCACGGGCTCTGGGCCTCCGGTTGGATTTGTGGGGTGCATTGTCATGGGCTGTAGGTTTACAGTTGAACTCGTACAGGACATTGCCATGGGATCCAGGCCCTCGGCTGGATTCTTTGGGGCTCTAATACATGGACCAATATCTTGCACTCCTCTGCATTTGATTTTTTGGGTGGATATTATAAAATGTGTTAAATCTATTCCCTTGCAAAACCTGATTATAACATCCCCCAATCACTTTCCACCCATATGTAAAGTAAGCAAGGACACTATGTTAGACACCAGAGATACAAAAGGTGGAAGACTTTTCCTGGATTCAAGGAACTTACAGTCCACTGGGAAAAGAAGATACACAAGAAATTCAAATTCAGTGAAGGGAGGTAGCCAGCAGTCCAGGAGCACCAAGAGACAAACTTAAGACAAACTAGACTAACTTAAGTCCTAGCTCCAGCACAAAAAAGAACTATGAGGAAGCTGCCCGTCTGAGAGGACTCAGGAAGGGTGACCCTGCTCAGCACAGGGACTGTGAGCAATGTGAGGGTCTGTGGGCAATATGCAGAAGTACAACCAGGAGACAATCAGTGCCCTCAGCCAGCATCTGAGGGAGACGGAGTTGAGCTCAGTCTGACATAGTACCTGCCCTCCTCGCCACTGCTGCAGTCATCAACAGGCAACTCTAGGTGTAAGGTGATCCTCATGATGGTGCAAGCAGGTGGTGGGCTGGGGTGGAGGTGGGGTGACTTTGAGAAACTACAATGCAGACTTTACTGGCAATTCCTTTCTACCCAAAGAGTGTCTGGAATTCCATAGTTGGAATTTCATTCTTTAGAATTCTGGAGTCTTATTAAAGGATATTAAAGGATATTAAGGGATGCATCCACAAATAACATAATGCCTTGCAAAAGAATTGCCTATTCTTATTAAAGGATACTTCCCACCTGTGAGCCAGCCAGGGCACGCTCCTCCTACCCCAAGAACTTGTATTGTTTGATTGACTTTGCAAGCCTAAATCTGAGTAACTATTTAGAGGACAACAATATACAATATAGTTACTATTGTAGATTTCCTACTGTCTTATCACTGTTTTGATTCATTTCATTTATGTGCTTTAATCCCTTTAAAATTAAATTTAAAAAATAAAGTGCAAAGATCCCTGGCAAGAAAATCTGCCCTTGGGATAAGAAACAATCTCAGCTGAAGAGGTAGGTCCTGAGAACAGCTTCCTGTGAGACCCCAGGGAGGTCAAAGACTCCCAGCAAGAGTCCTTGGAGGAGAGAGGAGGGGCAGAGTGGACAGAGCAGGGAAAAAACCCTCTGAAGTACAAGGAAGCCAAAATGGAGAGGGAAAGGTCTTTGTCTCCTTTTGTAACTTCAAGAGGTGCGAGTGGCGTTTGTGGGTGACCTTTAAGCAGCTGTGTAGCCCCACTGATGTGCTCTTTAGCTCTTTCATCCCTGCAGACTGTGTGCAGGGCCTACTGTGTGCAGGCTCCTGATGAGCTGGCGGCTGCGGCAGGAGGAGGACACCAGCGAGCTCCTTCCTGCTTTTCGTCCTGCTCTTGCATGGCTGGAGCCTGCAGCTGCCCAGCACCAGGAGGCCCGGAGCCATGGATGTGGGCCGTGCGCTGCACACAGGCCCCCTGCCGATTCCCACCCAAACGCCGAGCCCAGAAGAGAAGGCTGCCCACCATGGGATGCATCCACAAATAACATAATGCCTTGCAAAAGACTTGCCTAAAACTCAGCGCCTGCACGTTAAAAATAATAATAATAATAAACCAACAGGTGAAATGAACATTAGAGTAGCAACCTGCCGAGTCTCTTAATCTGTCACTTAAATCTAGGGCTTTTAGCGATAATTGAACATCCTACTGTGACTATTATGAAGAGGAGGAGGAGGAAGTGTCAAAGTTGTGGTTTAAGACGGTAGAGGAAAATAAATTTTCCTTCAAAACTAGTCAATAACAACGCCTTTGTGTTAAAGGAATGGAGTGCCAGCCTGGTTGCTGCAGGGGAAAACAATGCATCCAGAGCATTTAGCGAAGCGGCTGAGTCGCTGCTGAGGTTGCCATTATCCTGGGGGAGACCAGGGCACTGCTGAGAGGCCCCACCGGAAAAGGCCGCTGCCTTTTCGTAAACTCAAAAAGCAGCCGCCTGGCTGATGAGTGGGAGCGTGCTGTCCTCCCTGCACAATCTTGCTGAAGGAAAGAATGAGAATAAAAAGGAAAGAAGGGAGGAAGAGAGAAGGAAGCAAGCATCGATATAGGGAACAAAACTCCAGACCTACTATGCGTCCAGGACGGGTTCAGGTTCTCTAAAAGCGAACAATGAACTTTAGGAACAACGGACGTTAAGAGCAGAATATATTTATTAAGGGAAAGCAAGCTTCTGTCTGAGGGACAGAAGGGGTTCCAAGCAGGTTGTCAAAGACTGTCTTTTCTAGGAACTTTTATAAAGCAAAATCATGAGGTTAGTTGGGTCCGAGATGGGAAAAAATGGGAACTTGCAGGGTGAGCATAAAGTGACACAGAACTATGGTCAACCATCAAGATTAATTGCTCAGGTAAAATTGATTAAATTAGGAACAAATCGGGGAGCGAGTCATATAGCAAGCAGGCATGCTTAACAGTAGTGACCCTTCCTATAGGGGGTGGGATGGTGACTCCTGACTTCCTCAGGGTGATAGAGAACTATTTGGACTGTGGATCCTTAGGATGTGGGTGTATTTGCTTTGCCTTTTGTCTTGAGATGTGGCTGTGGCCCATAGCAGGAGATGCCTGTCTCCCCAAAGATCACAAATACCTGAACTTCTGTACTGATTCCTTTGAAAGCCCAGACCTGTCTGACTGCCTATAATATTTCTAACTAATTCAGCTGCCTGGAACAGTATCATCATCCTGCATGGGCCCAGTTAAAATTAAAGCATGGATTTAGAGGCGCTTTAATTGGAAAGCAAGAGAGAAAATAGGAAAAGACCCCACTTTGAATAGATGAAGAAGGCACACTCTATTACTGGGCTTTTTAAGGATTAGCTCAGGGGACCCCAGGGTCTAGTTGATCATTATCTCTCTTCTGGCTTTGTAGGTCAGGTTGAGCCTTCCTGACTGGAGGGGCAATTCGGTTCCCATGGGCAGCATCTTCATGACTGGAGGGTAGAATCTGGTTCCCATGGGAGGAGCCCTTATGACCTGAAGGGCAAGCTCAGCAGTATGGCTCTGCTGGAATCCAAGGTGATCACAAGTTTGGTGCAATGGAGATTATGGCATAGCTGAAGGTCTCTATAAATGTCTTATCCTAGTGTCCTCGGTCTTCAGCATGATGAGACAGGCAAGATAAATTTTTTTTTTTTGTCTTTTCCTTTTTTATCAGTACCAGGATCGAACTCACAACCGCCTGCTTGCAAGGCAGGTGCTTATGCCGCTGAGCTAATCCCCAGCCCCAGGCAAGGTAAATTTAAAGCTAAGAAATCTTTTTTTTTTTTTTAACCTAACTTTCAGAGGACCCCTAAATGACCAACATGTCTATATGCAAAACTCAGAAGGATTTGATCAGACTTTTAAGTTCCTGGGTGCCTTAGAAAGAAACACAATCATGCTTTGGATGAGTAATAGGTCAAAAGCCCAGGAGTTTGTTTGTCTTTTGTTTTTGTGGTTTCTGTGTCATGAGTATGTGGAAAGAAGGAGAGAAGAAGGAAGAAAGGGAGGGAAGGAGGGAGAAAGGCAGGCTCATGAAGAAAAAAATCCTCAATAGCATGCGGCACCAAAAACTCCAGTTGCAAACTCTGAAAAGATTGCAGCGTATTGAGACAATCATGTGAAGAGCAAATCCTTGCAGGCCAATCACCAGGGAGCCTCCAGAGAGTTCAAGAGGGCACAGTGGCTCCTGGCCCTTTGGAATGAGAGAGGCTCTTTGGAACACACTGCTCCTCTGGAAAGGCAGCATGATACAAATCCCGGAAGTGGTTATGGTGCCTGTATTACTATCATTACCGGGCAAATAGTCTTTGAGAGTGTTCTCCTGACTAAGAGGGAAATTAGACTGAGGGAGTGAATTGTTTCTCCAAAATTCTTCTTTAGAGAAATTGGGTTCCTGGGGTATAAAGAGACACAGTGAGGGAATCTGCGGAAGGCACCTCAGCGGGAGGATTCACTGCAGCCTAACCTTCACCAAGAACCCATGTGAGCACCGGACACATGACCTTGTGAGAGGCAAAATGGAATTAAATCTGCAGCAACTCGCTTTAGAAAGGATCGAAATGAATACATTTTCTATTCCGCATCAAAGCTTTTTTGAAGAGCACCAAGCAAGAGCTATTTTTCTGTCCACGTTGTCAGTGCATTTCAGGACCAGAACAGATCCTAAAACCCTTCTTCAAGAACCAGAGCCACACCCCAGGTAAGAGGAGAGATGACCTCTTTTGGACCACCTTCAGTCTCAGAGAGTGGGTCAGAATTCTTCACACCAGAAATACAACTGCGGGTGCCTCCCATGCAGTTTGGATCTGAATTCTCCCCACTACCGCACCTCCTAGATCTTTTCATTGTCAGAGGATATGGCAGGCTGCAGAGTGAATGTGCCATGTAATTTAGGCTTCTCCTTTAAAGGGAAACAAGGAGTTCGGTTGTGTTGCGTACTTTCCTGCTGAAATAAACGGAGGACATTTCATACTTGAAAGTTTATGATTCAGGCCATTATCCTGAATGAGAATTATATTGGATAGTCGCAATTCACAGGTAGGAGATAATAAAAGGTTAAAAGCGATGATGATTTCTGCCTGGCTGGCTAATGTAACCTGATTTCTAGAGCACTGCATGTTATTAGATACTTTACTGTGTGTCTGCTCCAGGTTTATCAGGGTTAATGAAAGAAGTGTTGGAAAGACCTGGTTCAAGGTAAGAGGCTCCATTAGAGAGATCAGAAACCATCAGTGATTAGTTTCCAGCTCAGTTGTGAGCGAGGAGACCTGCATAAATGTTCTTTTGTATAACGATGGTGGCAGCCGTGGTACAGAAAGGCTGTGTATCAGTTAAGATTTGTTGACGTAAGTAACAGAATCCAACCCTGAGTAACATAAACCGGGAAGGGGTTTACTGGAAGAACTCTAAGGAGGCCCCAGTGTTGAAGGAAGAGCTGAACAACCAGATGGGGCTGCTCCAGGGAGCTCAGCAACTGGACTCATGGACCCCTCCCAACCACACTGACATTTTGGGAGCCCCGCTGGAGAGTAGGCTCGTAGAAGACAGTCTCACTGGTCAGTTTAGGATCATGAGTCCACCTCTGTGATTAGCAGCCTCACAAAAACTACAGAGAATGATAAGAGGCATCTCCTCCAAAGAAAGGGCTTTTGGATGGACAAAAATAAAGATCCTATAAAGACAGAGTCACTAACTGTTTACACTTTCCTTGCATTCCCTAAAGCCCAGTCGTTTCTAGTTTCATCCGGGTGTGGCTTCCTCTGCCAAGGGGTGGTCTTGCCTGCTCTTCCCTCCAAACAATAGTAGGCAGAATGTGTCCTATCAGAAGTGTCCACACCCTAATCCTTGGAACCTGGGTGCCTAGGATAAGGTCATAGTCTATAAAAGAGGTTATCCTGTATTATTCAGTGGGCCTGATGGAATCACATGAGGCAAAGGTTCAGCAAAGAAGCTGGAGAAATTCTGAGCATTAGAGGGATGACTGGATCCCCTGTTGCTGTAAGAGAGCCACATGGGAAATGTAAAAAGGACCTGACAAAGCCTCCTGGAACCATGATAGCTTCTGCCTCATAGCCAGCAAGGAAACATTAATCCTACAGCTGCAAGATCTAAAGTCAGTCATCAACCTGAAAAGGCCTAGAAGTAGGTTCATCCCGAGCTTCTAGAGAGGAACTTGCTCTTACCCACACCTTGATTTCAGCATTCAGGGACTCAAAGCAGAGGATCTAACTGGGCCACACTGTACCTGCAGAACTATGAAACAATAATTTGTGTTGTTTCAAGTCACTAAGTTTGTAGCAATTTATTTCAGTAGCAATAGAAAACTAATACAAAGACCATGCAGGAGTTTCACCTTCAATAGTGTTAATACCAGCGATGATTTTCTTGGTGACAACCTGAGGGAATAAGCTCTCTGCTCTTCTGAACCTGGCCGTTATTCTTTTCTGTGTCAGCAATAGCAATCAAAGGAAAAACTGGTTATGAAACACCCACCATGATGATCTATACTTTATAGTCATTGTAATTGTTCATTGCTACCAAAAAGATTTTATAGACTTAAAAAGTCTCCATAATACTATATCCTAGAACAAGGGAACAGCAATGCCTACTTCACTGGACTTTTATAGCGAATGAATAGTATACAGACAGGTTCTATAGGTCATTTAGATTGTCACGGATATGAAGATATACAGCTAGAATGAAAGCTGACATTCAGTCATTCTATCTGACTCAAACCCACACTTTTTCAACTAAAACGAACTGCCTCAAAATACCACCATGGAAGTTTCTGCAATAACGTGTGCTAAACTGACATCTAGGATTGTGTCACGGTGTGAGCTTCTCCAGTGTTTCAGAGACACGGGGCAAAAGCACTAGACCAGGACCTGACCAACCTCCACCCTTTTACCAGTAGGTCTGTGTGGGGTTAGGGAACACACTGAGAGTTGTAGACAGTTCTTAGTTCTCCTTAGTTTTCATCCTCTGATTGGTCCTTTGGGGTTGCCTCCATGTATCCACAATCTTCCAGTTAGCCAGGAATACGCGAAGAATGTGTCTCAGAACTTTTGCAGCACACTGAGTTGTAGCACATTAATTTTCTGGCCTGGTCCGCTGCTTACTCCAACCAAGAATACAATCCTGGTAAACAAAGTCCGATTTTCCTTGTACCTTCTTAGTTCTTCACTTTAAGCCAGCAAACCCACAAATTCACACAGAGACAGAGACATGAATTAAGTTGGTCTCTTCTAGCAGCAAAATTGCTCATTTTCGTGGCCAGCCCATGCTTTCAAAGCCACAATCCTGGCCAGTTGGGCTGACTTGGGATGAAGCATCTTCAGGCAAGCAGGCAATAGACTCCTGCTGTTCTTACCCAGAGCTCCAGCAGCTTTTCAGGAATAAAAACATCTCAATTTGTTGTCAGTCTTCGGTCAATTTACAGTGCTATGAAATGGTGTTTTTAACCACTTTTTCCCAGTTTCCTGTATGTTTTGATTTTTTTTTATGGTACTTGGGGTCTGAACTCAGAGCCTTATACTGAGCTACATCATCAGTCCTTTCTTTTCTTTTTTAATTTTGAGACAAGTTCTCGCTAAATCACTAAGTTGCCCGGGCTGGGCTCAAACTTACTATCCTCCTGCCTCAGCTTCCCAGAGTGCTGGGACTCTAGGTATGTACCATCATGCGCAGCTCTTACTGCCATAACCATTATGCTGCCAGAATCCCTTCTACATTCTCAGAAGTCCCCCCACAATGGTCCAGAAAAAATCAGCAATAGGGATCTGCTTTTTCGTTTTTTTGTTTGCTTGTTTTTTTTTTTTTTTTTAATGGGTTTTTTTTTTTTGGCCAATAAAAACATGTTTAACATCTTTGACTATTACAGAGATACAAATTAAAGCAACACTGAGAATCCATCTGACTCCAGGAAGAATGACTATCTTCAAGAAATCAAATTATAACAATGATAGTGAGGATATAGGGAAAATGGAATCCTTCCACAGTATGTTGTTGGTGGGGAAGTTAACTAGTGTAGCCACTATGGATTCAGTACAGAGATTCCTCAAAAAACTTAAACTGAAAATTCCACTGACCCAGCTACTCCTCTTCTAGGTATTTTCCCCAAAAGTGTCAAAGACATCATATTACGGTGATATACATATACTCATGTTTATAGCAGAATAATTCATAACAGCTAAATTCTGGCATTAGGCTATATATCCATCAAAAGAGGAATGGATAAAGAAAATGTAGGGGTTTTTTTCAGGGAATACTTTTTTTTATTTTTTTTAACAGTAATAGATATCACAGTATATTTTGTTATCTTTACAATAGTTGTTCTTTCAATCACATATATCAAAATAAAATGAAATACAGAACATTCTAGAACTTATCAAAACAGAATATTGAATAGAGCAGTACCATTAATCAGAATAAAGCAGAACAGTAATAAAAATATTTGCCTTCAAAGAGATGGTAGAAGGAAATCCCCCTTATTTACTATGGTCAACCTCCCAAGAGATGCTCAGATTTCTGGTTCCCATTTGCTAACGGGGGGACAAGGGAAGGGGCTAGGGGAAGTGGGGTGTTTGACACTAGGCCGTGTACCAGTAGGTTCACTATTGCTTAGCAGGCAGGCAGGCTCCTTGCTTGGTTTCCCCATGTCCTAAGTTCCACCATGGTGTGGATCTCAGAAGACACTGGTGGTTCTCCCCTTGGAGGGGCCACAGTCTGCCACATCACCACCACTTACCAGGGAGGGGAGGTGCTTGCTTGGTTTCCCAGGGTCCCCAGGATCTGCTTTTTGACTTACCCAACTGGCTCTTGTTCACTGGCCAGAGCAGTCAGTTCCAAGTCTATCCTTTCGGAAATATCTTCCAGAGGTAAACTATCCTCTGTACATTTCCCAGCTATTCCGTGGCTAGATAATAATGGATTCAGGATTTCACAACTTCAGTCTATCTCTATCACATGCATACTGTCTAATATCAGAAAATATACAAGTCTGGCTGCTGAAGCTTTGAACAGCTTTGATGGTCATTCTGTGTTTTTTACTGCAGTTAATGAACCATAACCACCCCCATATACTTTGGTTTCAGACTTCAGAGACCAGCATTCCAAATAGGGTATCAATTTCGCATTGCATTTAGATGAAACAAGAGCTTTTATTATTTATTTTATTTCCTACTCAAAGTTCATTCCTTGTAGCTGACAGCTTAGCCTTGGACTATTTTAGAGAAAGCTCTAGGACGGTCTAGCCCGCCGCTCCTCTTTATTTTTGCTACATTACTCATACATTTTTATCTTCATGTTGGAGTAAGTAAAGCAAATGAACAATCCCTCTCCCATAGCAATCTCCATGAAAGTCATCCAGTAAAGTGTAGTTATGCAGGCTGTTCATGACCTTAAATGCCACCCGTCATTACTGGCATGAGATAAATAATAAAGGTATAACCACTTTTCAAATGTATGTGCATCTTCATGGTAGGCACTGCTGGTATGTTTACATTGTATATATTACTGGGATATTTACAGTAGTGAGTAATTTTGGATTTCTCTAACTTTGGATATCTAGTATACTGTGCAGAAAGAGAGAGCCAATGAAACTTACTGATTAATTCCTCATTCTCAGCAATACTGGGAATCACTTCTTCAGACGAAATACCATCTCTTCTCCTTTTCATCCATGGGAGGAGAGAAAGCCCCCAACACCACCACCAGGTCTAGCTCATGCCTATTATACTGGCCAGCTGTTGGGTATGGAGCCCTTGTAGACTAGGGTAGACACTGCTCTGAGAGTCTGAAGAGCCCACTTCTACTGCGGGTTCTGCCATTAACTTATTGGAAAACTTCAGATCCATCATTTCACTTTTTTGGGGGTCTCCATTTACAAAATAATTATTACCAAATAGTGTCAAAGATCCTTCCAGTTGAGCCATTCTTTGACTCAACAAATTGTAATTCTAGGTATAATGCATACATCTTCATCCTCATAAACCCCAGCATGGCCACATACCATTATAGATAACTGCATTTCTGCTAAGTGTTGACAGTCTCTTCACTTGGACATTAATTGTAAAAATAAAATGTTACTTAGGGTAGAAGTAGCCTTCAGCATCAGAGCTCAGGTAGAGGAACACGTATGGTCCAACCTAGGTCATTACTTACCCAGCACTTGTTCTTTGCCAGCCATATTGATAAGCACTTTTTGCACAGTCAATCATTTGGTCCTTTGAACCCTTATGAAGTGTCTACTATTTATCCCCACTTACAGGAAGGAAATTCAAACCCTCTCCAGCCTGCATCTGCATCATCTCCACACCTCTTACTCATCTAGAAATTAGATGATCATTACAAAGAAGTAAAGTATTAAGAGTTCTTAGACTATAATTCATAAACATATAAGCCATCACCACAGGGGTCCCTACCCTGTCATGAAACCCAGCAAGATTCAAGGAATAAAAGGGTCAGTCCGCTATTACTATTAAATATTTCCTTCTCTGAAGCAAACATCAAATATCTATGTGATGATCCTTAACTCTCACTGGCAGCAGGAAAGAATTCAGTAACTCAAAGTTCTCCATTCTTTTAGTTAACCTTAAAAAGACAGCACATGAAACCATGGGAAAGGGTTTACCCTGGACAAAGTTCCTGGCAGCTGAAAATCCTCAAAGACAGAAACTGTGCCTTCCGCCACCGAGCCAGTCAGCCCCATCACCAACCCTTTTTAATAATTTCTCAACCAATGTCCAACCCAAACAAAGGTAGGTTCACTTTAAACACACTATATTAGAACAAAAGTAAGCAAATTATGATGGCACATGACTTGGTTACAATTCCTATGAAATTATCCTGTATATATAATTCTCATATACATGATAGGAGATACATCATATATATAAGATATATGAGAATAAATGAGAATGTATATGCTATAAGTTTTTCAAAAAGCATGTTAAAGCATGTTGTTTAACATAGCAAAGCTAAACAACAGCCTTTTTTAAAAAGCCCCCTCTTGAATATCTGCCCATATAGAGAGAATTGTATATGTAAATATCCATTGCAACATTATCTACAATAGCAAAATATTGAAAACAGCATAAATACAGAAGGGGGAGTGATTTGACAGTGAGGAGACTAAATAGGTTAACCCACTGGTTAATTCAACACATTTCGATGGAGGAAGTGGGTCATAGATGTGACCTGGGGCAGCATATCCAGTCCCTGGCCCCTTCTTTGGCTTTTTCCCTGCTCCCTGCTTTCTAGATGCCATGAATTGAGGAGGTTTCTCTGCCATTTTCTTCTTCCCTGATGTTTCTGCCTTAGAGTCACTTGACTGTGGACTGAAATCTCTAAAACTTAAACCAAATTAAACCTCTCCTTAAATTGTATCAGATATTTTGTCTCAGCATTGAGAAGCCTACTGATACACATGTGCTCTGCATTCTGCAAATGAGCGATGCTTGCAGGAAATTTGGGAGGCAAACAGAGGCAGGAGCCGCTATGCTTCCTCCACTCACGATAGCACACCCATGGGTGTGTGTCTGCAGAGGTCAGCTGTACTCTTGCACCAGCCGTCCTCTGGGTGTTGCAGGGAAGCTGGAGCATTCAGCAACATTTTTTACTGGTTTTCTGACCTCTGCACCGAGCAGTAACTTTCTGATTCTCTAAAAACCAGCAGTGAACCTGAAAGTTAAGGAAATCTCACCTCCAACCACCTGGCCTTTCATTCCTCCAGCTTTTACAGTAGTTTTGTAAAGCGCTAATTCCTTGTGTTAAATCTCTTTCTGATTAAAATACTTACACTAGTGTATCTTTTCTCCGATCCCTTAATTATTGCTGAGATGTTACAGCCCAGAACAGTGCCATTCAATAGAAATATAAGCCAGAAACATGAGCCATATGCATAATTCAAATTTTTCTAGTAGCCATATAAAAAAAGTAAAAAGGAAGTCTAAGGTTGTAAGTGTACCTAAACAGCCACAAATGACTGGTGGCTGTCATAACATAAAACTATATGATGAACAATGGCACGATATAATGACAAATTATTGTGCAAACTTTTGGGTTTGGAGAGGATTTATTTCTATGCTGTAGTTGGCTCATCTTTTCGCCTGGCCCATTAAGGAGTCTGTCAAAAGTAATCTGGCCCTTACTTAGGTTAAATTGAATGCACCCACTTGTAGTCAGTCTTTTTAGATGAGGAAGAATAAAAGTTTCATACACACCCCTGTTCTAGTTACCTTTTCTATTGCTGAAACAAAACACCCAACACCCAAAGTTAAAGGAGAAGAGATTTCTTTTAGCTCACAAGTTGTAAAGGTTCCAGTCCATTAGTGGATGGCTCCAAGGCCGGGTGGCATGGCAGACAGACACTGGAAAGCAGGCAGGAGCAACAAACTTTCTTTCTGTCCTTTATTTTCCATCCAGGCTACCTGCTCAAGGGTAGCACTCGCACCCAGGATAGGCCACCCTTGACCCCAGCACTGCACCCTTAAGCCCAGCATCACACACTAGATGGAGCCACCTCCCCAAAGCCCCACCTATGATCACGTGAGGCTTTGGGAGGTCATTTTGTTACAAAACATAGCAACCTCCCAAACTACAATGGGAAAATCTAGCAGGCAAAAAGGGGTTAGGTCCAGGGTGACTGGAAGAAGTCTACCTTGGGCTGGGGTGAACTCAGCTGTGGGCTGCAGGACAGGAGGGGAAGCTGCTAAGAGGCATAAGTGTCTGTTGTGATAACAGCTGCACTGGCCTGAGCTCCCCCACCATCCCCCCTGGCAGTGGGTGCCCTGATAGAAGACAGTCAGCAAGGCTTGCTGGCAGAGGTGCTGAGCTGGACATGCAAGACCTTTTATTTATAGCATGTCTAACTGCATGAGCAATGGAGACCGGGTCTGCAGACCGCATCTTGCAGGTAATGAATCTGAATCAGAAAACAAACTAAAGAAAATCCAAATATAAAGGTGAACTAGGGAAAAGCAGCAGTTACCATGACTGGGTCAACCCAAAATAGAGATACATGTAGGCTCTGGGCTATAAAAACAATGTTAGAGCCAGGCACAGTGGTGCATACCTGTGATCCTAGCATTTGGGAGGCTGAGACAGGAGGATTGCTGTGAATCTGAGACCCACCTGGACTACACAGTGAGTTTAAGGCCAGTCTAAACTAAATAGTGAGAACCTGTCTCAACAAAAGAAACAAACAGTATGAAACAACAGAGGACCCTGCTAGATTAGAAGTGAGAGTAGAAGTTGCTGGAACACTCACCCCATGGCTAACTGCCTGTCCCTGTTAGCTGTCTCTGTATTGTTTCAGCCTAAAGGGGCCACACGCAGTATTGACACATTATAATAACAATTAATAGCTTATTTCTCAGTTCTTACCACATGCCAGGCATTGCGCCAAAAATTCACATACATAATCCCAGTTTCATCTTCCCTTAGCCCTATGAGGAAACACGTGTTAGCCCCGATTTGTACAAGAAAGTCAAGGGACTGGGGCTGGGGATTTAGCTCAGTGGCATAAGCGCCTGCCTTGCAAGCAGGCAGTCGTGAGTTCGATCCCTGGTACCGATAAAAAAAAAAAACTGAAAGAAAGTCAAGGGACTGAGAACCTAGCCTGAAGAAATATACTTACTAAGTGTTGAAGCTCAGATACTTCCATTCTGGAACCTTTTGCGCAGTTACTGTGCTATGCTACACTGCTTCAGTACAAGTTTGCTGACTTAAGTTGGGAGGGGAGAGATGCAACAGCTGAAGGATAAAGTGTGAAAGCCCAGTTCCACCCAGTTCAAAGCCACTTCGTTAGGATGGGCCTCAAGGGTCCTGGGGAAGTCACTGGGAACAACGGTACTGCCCAGCCTTTCCGGAAGAGACTACTGTGCACACGAAGACACGACACGTCCATGGAGACCAGGGAGGGGGACGTGCTGCAGGTAGGCCGAGGTGCTGTTGCTGTGGCTGTCACAAATTCTTGGCCCAAGCCTCAGGCAGTGGCCTGAGTCCTAATTCAGAGAAGGCCTGGAATCAGTTACTCTTGGCCACTGCAGCCCACAAAGGGGCAGTGTCTCTGCCCGGTCCACAATCTAAACAGATTAACCGCAAATGCCTGGAGGGCAGTCAAGGAACCCTGCAGAAGAAGTGCTCTTTCATAGCCGACAGCAGCCTGGATGAGCCTTAGCATGTCTTTACCAAGGAGCCTGCCAAAATCAATTCCACACACTGTTCCAACAGGGCCCCCAGTCCCACCGCGGGTCCCCACCAGCAGCCTGCAGATGGATCATCACAATGCCAGCTTTTTCCCCTGGCCAGTCAATCCTCGTTTACCCAAGCAAGCTAAACGCTGGTGAGCTGGGTGTTTTCGTGTCCTGCTGCCCACAGTTCTGCCTACGGCTCAGCATACTGCTCTAAGCCCCAGTTTAAACAGGCTGGGTAGTAATTTCTCTCTAATGATGGCTTGCCCATTCTGTAGAATTTAGGCCCAGCCTGGGGAGCCCTGATGCCAGCACACTGTCCTGTCCCCCCACTCCCACCCCAGTGCCTCTTTGGCTTCCCCTGTTGCATTGCCAAGCACACCTGGAAAGGTACCCCAAGATCAGGGGCCCACTGTAGAAGCTGATGAATTATGGCCACCATACTTTTGAAAACCAAAAGTTCTCATTTTTCCAGAGAACTTTTATCATGATATCTTGTCTAAAGTTTAACCAGCTGCATGAGAAGAAAAAGAGTACATTTTGTCTCCATTCCACAGATGAAGCATCTCAAGGACTCATTGCAGAAGATGATGAATTGATCCATCACGGCCACCATACTATTCCAGAAGGCCACCATCTGGGAACCATATAAAGTGGGCATTATTTCTCTACCTTTTACTCCTGCCCTGAAGCAAGCATTCCATGCCCAGAATAGGAGGGAGGGGAGGAACTACCCAGCTTCTAAAGTATCTGGTGGTTTAGCATCCAAAACAGTAGAGTCAACTAATTAGAGCCTGTTGACAGGAGGTTTCACAATCCTTTATTTGTACATTTATTTCTTAGCTCAGGCAAAAATTATTGATGTACTTAAGAGAATTCAAAATATGTGAAAGAATATACACCATTTGTGGACTCCAATAGGGTAAAATATCTTCATTTTTCTACATCCAAGTGCTGTTGCATTTTCATTTTTCCAGAGAACTTCTACTATTATATCTCATCTGAAGTTTAACCAGCTGCATGAGAAGGAAAGAGTAAGCTTTATTATCTCCATTCCGCAGGTGAAGCATTTGAGACTCAAGAATTCCAGGCAGCCTACTGAGGATCAGTGGCTCAGCTGTTCTCTATGGCAGGACCACAGTGCTGGTGAGCCACAATTTAGGGCGATCCATTTTCTCCAGAACATCACAGAGTCCAGCAGGACTTGGGTCCTGGGTTGACTTGAGGTTTGGGTGGACTGGGGAGATAGATTTTTCTTTTAAAAACAGTCTCAGAAGCCACCTTGTAGAAGGGGGACTGAGTGACTAAAGCTGGGTAAGGGGAAACTTCCTTTTTTAGGATAAATCTTCTTGGGCCTTTGAGTTGTACACTAAATCCAAGAATCAAGTAGGCAGAAAATAATATTTAGTTTTAAATTTTTACATGTACATTTTGTGCTACCCCCAAATCAGTGGACTTGAAAAGTATATTGAATCCATATCATGGAGAAGCCCACAGTCATGTTCAATGTAATAAACTGACATGGAAAATGCTAGATGTGAAGTTTTTCTGCTGATACCCAAAATGTGCAGAGGGCTGTGAAAATAAAACACTTAGCTCTTATCTGCTTAGTAAAGAAGACTCACGGGTGGATGGTCTAAATTGTAAGCGCACATGAGAAGCTATAGCAATTTATATTCAGCTTTGGAAAGTATTTGTGACTTGGGAATATAGCTCTGCTTTCTTCCAGAAACTTCTGACACTACAGGGTTAAACTAAATAAGCCCAAAGGACGGACATACTGAAAAATGTTCCCTATTTTCCTTCTGTATCTCATAAGATGCTATTGGCTACAGAAAACAAAAATCATCATTGAAACTGGGTTAACAATGAGGCGGCATAGTAGCTCATCATGAAACTGAGACCCTGGGTCAGGGTCTCAGGGCTTGTTGATGTAGCAGCTCAGCAGGGTCCTCTGCTCTCCTCAGCACTGGCCTCAGGCCTGCACAGGCTCAGGGTATGGCGGCAGAGGATCAAGCATCACTGCCAGATACGTCAAGGCCAGAGGAAAAAGAGGAACCATCTTTTCACAGCACCCAGAATCCTCCCACCACCTTGCTCCACCCAGGACAGCATTGCATGCCCTTTTTTATCATGTGCTATTAGAACCAGCCCCTAGAAGGGGGACAGGATCATCACATGGGCTTAGACTACCCAAAGGGAAAGGAATGAGCTTTGTCAGGTCAAACACAGACTCCTCTATGTACACCATAACTTCCTCCAACAGGCTGCTTCTTGCATGAGGGGAAAGACTCAGATTTCTTACTAACGCTGAGAATCAGTCTACTCAGAGATGCCTCTCTCTTACCTCCTTCCTCTCAGGGGTAAGGGGACGTGGAAAAACACACAGGACAAACCTCAGAGGACTAACACTGTGAAATCATCACATGCTCACCTGTGGCTGACAACTGTAAAATCATCTAATGCTTATGTTCCAAGAGCTTGAGAAAAATGGACTCTATGTATCCTTTTGAAAATGTTACTAATGCTACATGCTTAGGAAATCCCCAACTGATCTTATCCCCTTCCCAGAAACAAAGGCCAAGACCCTGATAAGCCTAGATTACCCCGATCAGTGAAGCAGTTAACCCCGTTAAGTGTGAAGCGTGGCTCAAACTCACTGGGCATCCCAAGCGGACACCTCGTAACTTGCAGTAGTGCTTCACTGTGAAGATAGCTCTGCTGCTTTCTCTTTATTTTTCATACTTTAAATAAACTTTTGTTTTGTGCCATAGCATTCCTGACTCCCCCACAGTTCACTAACGAGCTCCACTTCTTCATTCTTCTCTAGAGTGAGGGCGAAGCCAAGGAAAGGTAGAGAATCCTTACAGGGAACCCCCATCACCTCCTACCCTGAGACCCCCTCATCAGATACAACAGGGCCTTCCTCCTGATGAGGAATGGTGAGAAACTACATATTTTAGTTTCAGATTCTTGCTATCTGAACGCTTTATGTGATGGAAATAAATTTAAATAAAGATAACACAGACTAAGTGGCAGGTGGAGGGCTTCAGTAAGCCATTGAAAGCAAATTTACCATGAGGAAATACAGTAATAAGCAGTTGGCCCCGTGTTCAAGGTGAATGTGTCTCTTTGGATGGGTGTCGGGTTCATTGCTGTCATTTTCAGAAGTCTACCTGATGCAGAGGTTCTTCAGCACTGATGAACATATGAGGTACATAGCACACAGGTGTCTCTGACTCAAAGGTTCTCTGTGTAGGGTAGGAATGGCAGGTCACCCTTGGCTATGGTACTTGCCCCAGTAGCTCAGAAGTGGACACTCAGGGAATGGGCTCATTAAAGCTCATGGTCCCACAGGAGAACAGGTGGACTGATGTCACTAACTTGCGGAGATAATAACTATCTCAGCTGCACAGAACCCTGTTTGGAGGTTCAGATGAGAACCACCTACAATCAGTTTACATGAAACAGCTAAGAAATAAGACAGTGTCAGATGGGCCACTAAAGTCCAGCATGGAGCTATGTTACTCACTCCCACCCCAGAAACAGCAGGTACAGCCCCTGGCTACATTTATTTTTGGAGCAAAGAGAAGGGGAAAAGAAGAAAAATGATAGGAAAATATGGAGACATATGGACTGATCTGATTCAACCTTAGTGGAAAACATCTACTGGGGAATGTCAGAGTTAAGGAGGGCCATGAGCTCATGACCAGCACTGTCGGAATGACACCATTTGGTCTTCATTTTAATAGTAGAAAGGGCAAGAATGCCAGGATGGGATCATTGTAGAATCAAAAACTGAAAAAAAATCCCTGATTCATCAAATATCATAAACAACCACATAAAAGCTTCATAAGTTCCAGCTTTACACAAGTCCCCTGGGGAGCTTGTACAAGTGCAGGCTCTGGCTTGGGAGGTCTGGGGAGGCCTGAAAATTTGCTTTTCTAACGAACTCACAGGTGATGTGGATGCTACCAGTCAGATTACATTTGAGAAGCTGAGTTTTAGGCTACCTATGACAGTTGGTGTGGTTTTAAACAGTGCACATTTCAAAACAGGAAGGAATCTTTTACAAGTCAGCTGATATATTATGAAAGACAAAGACCCAGGCTGCCTGCTGCTCAAAACAACATCCAGGAGACAGGTATGGCTAGGGAGGAGTCGTGCGTATGCGAGACCAGCCCAGAATGCAGAGGGGCCACTCCTCTAAACTCTGTCCTCCCAGGCTCAGTGTTTGGTGGAAGCACCTCAGTCAGGGCTTCTTACCTTGTCACAGTGGGTTTTGACTCCCTACCTCCTGTTACACAAGAAGAGTCTTACAAAAAAAGCAGTCTGAGTTCTCATGACTTTAACATTTTAACTATTTAGGTGGGGCCCTGTCCCAAATTCAGAATACTAAGGCCAAGCTTCCTACATTTAGAATGGTATAGGTAAAAGAGAAAGGATGTTAAAGGTAGGAAAGGAAAGGAAAAGCAATCCTTAGTAATCCTAAAGACAATTTCTAGAAAGAGCTACTGTGCTAAAAACAGAGATTAATGTCCAGAGCATACAAGAAGGCCTGCACCCCAACAACAAAAAACCAGCTAAGTTTAACAATGGGCAAAGAACTGGAAAAGACATTTCTCCAAAGAAGGTACCAGTAAGCATGTGAAAAAATGCCCAGTTTCACTAATCATTAGGAAAACACAAATCAAAATCATGAGCCATTCACATCCATTAAAATAGCTATTGTCAATAAATAAAACTATAACAGCTATTGAACATAAAATAGAAATTGGAGCCCTGTATATTCCCATGGAAATGTGGAATGGTGTAATCACCATCATGGAAAACAGTATGGAAGTGTCTCAGAAAAATTAAACATAGAATTACCAGATGATTCAGCAATTACACTTCTGGGTATGCAAAAGAACTGAGTGCCAGAAGACAGAAATAACCGCAAATTTCTTTGACGGATAAATAGATAAACAAAACACATACATATAATGGGATGTTAGTTGACCTTAGGAACGTATGAAATTCTGACATACGCTGTAACACAGATAAACTTGAAAGCATTATACTAAGTGAAATAAGTCCGAGGGAAGAGAAAATAAGGAAAAAGGGAGAAAAATGCAAGCTTGCTCAACTACTAGTGTCTCTCAGTCATTGAGAATGAAGGTTCATGTTAATATCGATTAGAGAATTTTTATGCTCATATCTTGTACTCTGAGTAACTCCTTTGATGTTGACAATATGCAATGTATTAACATTGTTATTCTTCTATTATTTTGTTATGAAATTCTGTTTTACCTTTTATTCATAGAATATAATAAATAAGCTGGATGCAAAAGGACAAACATGTGATTCTATTTATATGAGACAAATATAATAGCCAATTTCAAAGATAAAAGGTAGAAAGATGGTGGTCAGGCAGTGGAGAGAAAGAAGAAGGAGGCGTTATTATTTAACAGGTATGGAATTTCAGTTTGGGGGGTGAACAAGTTCTGGAGATGGATGAATGTATTTAATGCTACTGAATTATACACCTCAAAATGGTTAAAAAGGCAAATTTTATGCTATATATATTTTTTATCACAAAAAGTCCATAACTTTAGCTTTCTGATTTTATATGTGAAGAGGGGGGTGACTATAAGTCGCTGAGTAGAGATGCACACCCCTGAGACTATCTCCCAGTTCCTTTTTCTTTGGTCTGAGAACTCACGCTGAGCTGCTCTGGAATGATGTGCAGATGCAAATCATGTGGTAAAGAGAGAACAGGACCAGGTATTAGGAAACTGAAATTTCAGCTGCAATCCTGCCACGCCTAGCTGTGACCTTTCAGAAGAGTCCTTGACCTTCCTGGGATTGGTCCTCTTGTCAGTGAAATGTAGAAGTTAACACTCTTGTCAGTAAAATAAAGAGAATATATCTCAAAATATTTTCCTTGGAATATTAGTCTCAAGGGCTAGGGGGAGGGAAAATGTGATTTTGTAGTCAATATCTTGGAAATTCTGCAGACCGAAGCCCCCTTCTGGATATTCATAAAACACATTAGCATGTTAAAGGCACTGGAAAGTTCCGTAGTAAAGAAATGTGCTTGTTTTTCTTTACACAGCTATTATTCTTTGGGCTCCCAAAGCGGATGCTGAGATAAGGATTTGTAAAGAAGAAAGCATGTAAGCAAAAGGGAAGGGAAGACACTCTTAAGCCAGCACTTGCTGTAGGGGCAAGAAGAACCCAGTCCCCCTGGGGAGACCCCAGAAGCTGGACAGAAGGCTCCTCAGTGACCACACCACTGGGACACCAACTCCAGCCGTCATAGCTTGAGGACTGCCCTCAGTGCCCAGCCCCTTGCCCTCCCACCTCATCGTTCAAGGACGAAACATCCCTCCATGGCTTCAGGAAGGCTGTAGACAGAGATACAGAGGCAGGCACTGGAAGTGAGTCTCAGCTGATGCAGTACCACCAAGGGACGCGGTAGGGGCTACAGCTTCTTAACATCAGCCTCTCTGAATTTGCACGATCACAGATGCTTCCTCCCTTCTTCCCCAACACCTAAAAATATCTTGCAGAACTTTGGAAACTAGACAAATTTCTAAAATCCTTCTGGTTCTTAAGTTCTCTGGCTTTAAGTTGCTTAAAAATAACTTACGATGCCAGTTCAGAACTGGATTGCCTCCTATTTCTTAGCCCTGACCTTATCCTCCTGTGTTAAGCAACACCAGGCTACTGCTAGGGCTGCTGGTGGGGCCCATGCTGTGCAACGTGGGACGTGGGACATCTCAGGGTCCTGCTCGCTGTTCCCCTCCCTCTCGGGCCTCAGGTCCATGAGTCTGGGCCTAGGCTCTCCCCCAAAGGAAAATGCTCCATCTGAAGGAGCTGACAGTCTCCCCTAAAGCTCATTCGGTCCTTTAAAATGGCAAAGTCTTTCCCAGGTTTCCAAGTTTACATGTTTCATTTTTAATTTTCCAACAGCAAACAATGCCTGAAACATTTTGTGATGTAAAAAGAAAGAGAGAGAGAGAGAGACCCTTGTCTGAAACTATGGAAAACTGGGGGCCAGAGACAAGTCACTCAGGTCTAATATCACACTTGTTTGTAATAAAGGGGAAAAAAGAACAAAGCCAAGAAATGTGGCCCATCTCTCCAGACAAATGAGCTGTCTGACAGTCACTCCTACCCAGCCCCACCGTCAGCATTCTCTCCCTGAGCTGGGTAGCCCGAAGGCTTCCTTTGGGTAGAAAAAAATTACACTGGCCTTGGCTCAAGCTTCCTCACTCTCTTTAGCTGACAAGTCTTAAAAAGAAATCAAAAAGAAAGAATTAGAGGTTCGCCTGTTTTTCCTCAGTCAGAAGCTATACAGCTAGAATTCATCTTGAGATCCTGTCTCCTTTCCATCTCTCCCTCCCTGCACAAACACATCAATAATGGTCCCATTATGCACATACCTGAACTGTATTTACAAAATGTGACTATAAATTCTTCTGCAAATCGCATTATCACTGCAAATAAATCTAGAGATGTTCATGGGAGACAGCAAACCAGCCCACTTCTAAATACCAAATGCCAACGTGAAATCAATTCAAATCAGTTCAGCTGAGAGCCCAGCGCTGCACTGAGTGCTAAAAAGAAGCAGGCTGGTCACTACATAACTGCTGTTGTTGGAGCCAGAAAAGGGTCAGATGTTGGCCATTTCAGTGTGGTCCACTGCACCCAGAAATGAGTAACACAAACATGGATTCAAGGCGTTATATTTCAGAAGAGAAGAATCATACTAAACTACAGTGGTTGAAACAATGACCTTAAAGGTAAAAAGCAAGGTCTCAAAGGACTAGTGGGACAATAGAGTGCAATTCCATAAGTAGATATACCATTGGGTGTGGTGATGCACACCCCGAATCCCAGCATTCGAGAGGCTGAGCAAGAAGGATTGCTGGGATTTCAAGGACAACCTGGGCTACAAAGTGAGTTCAAGGCTAGACTGAACTACATAATGTTGTAGCTTGGCATCACTGACGCCATCTTGTGCCCTGTGTTTGACCCAGAAGAGTGAAAAATTACTCAGGGTATAAGTTCCATGAGAAAAGCAGAATGAGCTCCACCCACAAGAGAGAAAAATTAACCTGCTCAACAAAGAAGCTGGATACAAGTGTCAGCCAAAATTAATGTAAGATTCCAGCTCAATTGTTTCCAACAGGATGTCTTGTTTTGCTCTTTTCTGCTTTAAATGTCCTATAATCCTCCAGTTTGGGGCCACTCGGTTTGACTCCAAAACAGGGGTCTCCATGAGTGGTCACTGAGCTCAACTAATAAAGTTTCAAAATTTATCACTTTGGCTGCTTGGATTCCTGTATTATTATGAACCCGCTTCAATAGTGGAACCCTATCTCAAAAAGACAGAGAAAGAGAGAGACAGAGAGAGAGAGAGACAGACAGAAACCAAGACAGAGTCAGAGACAGAGAGAGACAGACAGACAGACAGACAGACAGAAACTGAGAGAGAGACAGAGACAGAGAGAGACAGAAACAGAGAGAATAGATTTTGTCTTTTGTTTCTAAAATAATCGAAAATTTCACAAGTACTTTTTAAAGTCCCCAGAGTCCCTCTAAAGATAGCCTATATTAGTGGTTTAATAGAATATTTTAGACTTTTTCTATGCTTCTGCTTTTCTTTTTTTTTCAAAGAAAATTTGGCAATGTAGCCTGCATTGTTCTACAACCCGATTTTGTACTTTTGTTTTATTCATCTAGTTTTTCCCCTTAACTTTAATACAGTCATTCACTGCTTATAGACTGGGATATCTCCTGAGAAATGCAGGGTCGGCCAATTTCGTGACTGGTCAACACCACGGAGTGTGCTACCTTGTCACTGGGCTATGTAATCTCATGGGACCAAGAGTATATGCAGTCCCTTATGGACCAAAAGACTGTTATTTCATACATGACTGTATCTTGAGCATCTTTTTTCTGTTTGTATTTGTCTTTGTGTTTCGTTCTGAGATAGTGTCTTGCTATGTAGCTCAGGCTAGTTCTGAACCTGCCTCAGACTGAGCTTCCGTCCTCCTACCTCAGCCTCTCGAGTTCTGGGATTACAAGTGTGCAACAGCTTCAGTCTCTCTTTTTTTTTTTCAAATGTTCATCATTATTTTAGTAACTGAGCTGTGATCAAGCCAAGAACAACTGCCATGGCTACAACCCTGTTTGACATAGTGTCTCTACTTCAGGGCAACTTTTTAAAAAAATCTATTTTATTCAAACATAAAAAGAAAGAAAAAGAAGAAGAAAAAATACAGTAAAATTTCAAAGCACGTCAACTAGGAGGTAACAAACGTACCGCACATTGTCATCCCCAAATCTTCACCCAGAGCACAGGACATCTGCTTCCAATTGCCCAGACAATCCCAGTACAAATCTTTCCCTTCAGGGAACTCAAAGAAATCAGTAGTATAACTATCTTAACTATTTTTGTATACATATTCATACACATATACATGTTTTTCTTTGTCACACTAATGAAACAATACAATGTTCACATATATGTGTCATTTATTTTACTAATTAATTATGTTCTCAAGGTGCATCCATTTACCTATAAAAGTGTCCAGTTTATCATTCTTTATGGTCAAGTAGTACTCCATTGTATAAAAATACATCTTTTTTATCCATCCTTCAGTCAATGGGCATTTAGGTTGTTTTCAAGATCTGGCTGTTATACACTGTGGTGCTATAAACATGGGTGCACCTATATTTCTGTGGTATGATGCTTTTAATTCTTTTGGAAAGATATCCTGAAGTGAAATACCTGGGTTAAATGGGATCTCCGATTTTAGTTTTTTGAGAAATCTCCATACTGATTTCCACAGTGGTTGCACCAGTCTGCATTCCCACCAATAGTGTAGAAGGCTTCCTTTTTCCTTGCAGCCCCTCCAGCATTTGTTATTGGTGGATTTCTTGATACTAGGCATTCTTTCTGGGGTGAGGTAGAATCTCAGTGTTGTTTTAATTTGCATCTCTCAAATGAGCAGTGATGTTGAACATTTTTTCATATATTCATTTGTTGTTTGTATTTCTTCATCTGAGAAATATCTATTCATCTCAGATGCCTATTTTTGGATTGGGTCTTTAAATCTGGGAAGACCGATTTTTTTTTTAGTTCTTTATATGTTCTTGATAGTAATCCTTCGTCTGAGGAACAGCTGGCAAACATTTTCTCCCACATTGTGGGTTGTCTCTTCACTCTGTTGGTGGTTTCTCTTGCTGTGCAAAAACTTTTCAGTTGGGTGAGATCCCATTTGTTGATTCTCTGTAATAATTGCTGTGCAATCTGGGTTTTGTTTATAAAGTCTTTGCCTACACCAATGTCTTCAAGAGTTTTAATTACTCTATCTTCTAGCAGATTTAGTTCCATTTTAATATTAAGATATTTGATCCATTGTGATTTTAGCTTGGTACACAGTGAAAGATATGGGTCCAGTTTTAATCTTTGGCATGTATAAAGTCAGTTTTTCCAACACCGCTTGTTAAAAAGACTATCTTTTTTCCAGTGAATGTGTTTGGCACCACTGTCAAAAATAAGTTAGCTTAGTGTGTCTGCAGTTGTTTCTGCATCTTCTAATCTGTTCCATTGATCTTTGGGTCTGTTTTTTGCTAGTACCACACTGGCTTTATCACAGTAGCTTTGTAGTATAATTTCAAGTCCCCTTGAAATTGTCCCCTGTGATGTCCTATCTTATCTTTGTTGCCCAGGCTTGCCTTTGCTATTCTAGGTTTAGAGCAACTTATAAGAGGGGACTTCATCATTCCCTCTCCCAACCCAGAGCCACTGTCTCCAAGACTGGTTCTTGGCTACTCCCCTGGAACCAGTCATCCAGCACTTTATTCTGACTCCAAAATTAAAACCAGCATGAACTGAGTCAAACCATTTACCTCTTCTGTGGCTCAACAGATAAGTGGGGGTAATGACAATGCCACTTCCCACAGGGCGGTGGTGGGCATGGGATGAGGCTGTGCCTATAAACCTTCCAAAGAAGACCTGGCATTTACAGGAACTCCAGGCTTGCCAGTTCCTACGGTTTCTATGATTCTGTAACAGGCCATCTTTAGCCCTTCTCCCTTCAATGATAATGACCCATGACCTTCTAGCACAGGGCCTCAACATTCTGACTCAAATGTAAACTGGGGGGGATACAGTCTGCCCTACAAGGCTGCTGGGAGAGTCAAGGTGACACAGGTTAAGAATCCGACACTGCTGACCTGAACACAGCCAAGACACTGCTGATACTAATACTGTTGATACTGTCATAATGTTATACACATTCTAACAGAATGCGTGCCTCCAAAGGGCATTAATTCTACGGGCCTCTTTAAAAAACAACAGACAGAATTAAAGTCTATCTCAACTGTTTATCAATTAATAAAGCAGGAAGTTCTTAATGTAAGGAATGCACTTTGGAAATCTAGAAGGCTGGGATGAGACTAGAACCGTGAGGTGGTACAGGTTTAGCATATAGAATTAACAGTGACAGGTGAAAGCATTCATTTTGGGGGAGCTACGTGGATGGTCTTCCCTTAAATTTGAAGACACAACAAGTATGTGCTCCAGTGCAAAGGAGAATCTGAGAGACAAATTAGGTTGGGGAGAACAGCAGTGTTCACACTTGAGAACCCTGGCCCTGGGGTATCCGAAAGCTTCACAAAGGATAGGTGACTACAGATAGTTTGGCAGAAATTAAGGTCCAGGGCCTCTGTCTCCATGCCTTAATCTACCTGAGGAAGTATCCAAAGCCAAATGTCCTGGAAATCCCCCTACTCTACTTTGCAAGTGCGCAGTCTTCATCGTTAGCTACTATTTTGTTTTTGTTGCTGCTCACCTCTGGGTGATGCTCTGCCCAGAGGGAAGTCTTGTAAGACTCTTGTAGAGAGCAAGGGAAGGATGTGATCTGTAAATATCAAGAAACCAGGAGACGTTTTCTGACATCCTGTGTGTGATGAGAGATAGGACTTTTATTACACTCTGTCTGATCAGTGTATCAGAAGGACTCAGCCCTGCACTGAGTCGTACACTGTAACTGACGATAAGTTGTCAAGAAAGAGTTTTTAAATGAATTGCTTAGACTAGATTGTGCTTTGAGAAAAACGGCCCTATACTCAGAAAATCTCATTTTTTTAGAAAGAAGCAATTTAAGTAGCTAAATATTTGAATATAGTTAAATATTTATGGATTCACAATGTTAAATATTCAGGCTACCTCTGGTAGGCAGATGTTTCTCATCATCTGTCGTAGCTCATAGATCCACATATCTCTCATTACTTGCTTTTTCAGTTATTTTTGTGAGTCGCTTCAAGTGATCTAATTACTCCAGCAACTAGGACATTTTTATCAGCTCTTGTTGGTTAAAAGGCTCAATCTCCTTGAACCACACATGATGGTGCACACTTGTAATCCCAGGACTTGGGAGGCTGAGGCAGCGGGACTGCCATAAATTCAAGGTCAGCCTGAACTACATACAGTTCAAGACCAGCCTGAACTATATAGTAAGACCTTGTCTCAAAAAAATTGAGTGTGCGGCTCATCCTCCAAGGTACCATGCCCAAAGCAGGCATGAGTCTGGTATTATTATTATTTTTTTTTTTGTCTTTTTCTTTTTTATCAGTACCGGGGATCAAACTCACGACCGCCTGCTTGCAAGGCGGGTCCTTTGCCCCTGAGCTAAATCCCCAGCCCCAAGTCTAGTATTATAACCTATTAGTTTGGTCATTCATCCCCTGGCTGCTTTTGCCATTGTGACCAACCATCTCCAGCTCCAGGACTGCTCCTTGATTCTTTTGATCTTCTTTGTCTTATTCATTCAAGAACCTATAACAAAATGCCATGACCTGGGAAACTTGTAAAGAATATAAATTAAGATCTTATGGTTCTGGAGACTACAAAGTTAAAGACTGGGGAACCCACAGATTTGGTGTCTAGTGAAGACTGGTTCATAAATAGTGTCTGTGTGTCTTGGGAGATGAAAGACCTCTCCCGGAGGTTCTTTTTATAAAAGAATATTAACCATATTCTTAAGGCCTCTACCTTCATGACCTAATGATCTTCAAAAGGTCCCACCTTGGGATAAGGATTTCAACATAGGAATTCTGGAATGGTGAAAGACATTCTGACTGTTACATTCTATTCTCTTATTCACGGGCAAAAGGAAGACATGGGGACTGCCCCTGAGGTCTTGCTTTCTTTGAACAGTCCACTAACAGTTCAGTTTGGGCCGGTTCAGAATGGGACCGGGATTGGCCATCCACTTAGGTACCTTATTTGATCATATGTGATCCAGATGAGACACCCTGCTTTTTCATCCTTCACACAGAGCATCCCTCCTCACCTTACCTTAGGAGTAGCTCTCAGAAAAATAAAATCAAAATGAGATGCAAATGGGGTAGGCACCACACTCAAAGCCGTTGGTTCCAGGTCATGAGGTCCCTGAAACTAGCCCTGGTCCTTTTACCTTTTTCTTTAGTTCTTTCTAATTAGTTCCTTTGCTGGTCAATCTTGCATGAGTTAGATTTCTGTTCATATGTCACATACTCTAATCATCAATAAGCATGTATGTAACGTGTGAATTTCTACTGGTAGTATGAGGAATCTCCATTCTATTTTTCCACAAGATGATACAACCCTTCTGATAGGTACTGCCTGCCAGGGATACAGTTATACGTTGGATGGCCTTTCAAAGCCTCATGTGGTCAGAGGTGAGTCTTTTGGAAGGTAATTTGATCAAGGGGTCCTGTATTCATTGGTAGAGCCATCCACTGATGAGCTCTGCAGTTACATATGCTATTGGAGGATAGTGTCCTGTGGGAAGAGAGGTGTGACCTGGAAGGGTATATCTGTTTCCATGGCCTGCCTCTTTCTCTCTCTTTCTGTCTCTCTCTGTCTCTCTCTGTGTGTGTGTGTCTCTCTCTGTCTCTCTATCTCTGTCTGTCTGTCTCTCTGTCTGTCTGTCTCTCTCTCTCTCTCTCTCTCTCTCTATCTATCTATCTATCTCTCTATCTCTCTCTCTCTCTCATGCCTGGCCACCATGACTTGAGCAACTTTCTCCTGCAAGGCTCCTCCAACCATGTCATTTGTCTCTCGGAGGCAGGGGGACCATGGATTTAGATCTCAGAAACTGTGAGCCAAAATGAATCTTCCCTCTTTTAATTGTGTCAGATATTTTGTCCCACTAACAAGATAGTAACTAAGAACTTCCCTGTCACCAGAATCAATAGAGAGTTTTTTTAAGATAGAGTCATGCTATGTAGCTCAAGCTGGACTTGGACTCACTATGTAGCCCAAGCTGGTTTCGAACTCATGCTGAGCCTCCCATTTCAGCCTCCTGAGTGCTAACATATGCCACCACACCCAGCTCAAAAGAGATTTTTGGGTACCTGTCCTCATGAGCTTGCTATCCCAAAAGAGTGCCCATCACTAATTATAACAACGGTCATACAGAGGAAGAAAATACTTGCAATGGTGATTCAGGGAAGAAGCTACCATAAGCCACTGTGATAAGCAAGGAGGCTTTATGACTGAGGAGGCACTCGGTAGGGACACCAAGCATACGTGGAACTGCAGCAGACAAAGATCAGAAAAACAACAGAGACAAATGCAAAGAAGCCACAACGTGCAGGGCCAGTTTACACAGCAGTGACACCCAAGCAGGCTGAAATTCAAGTGTATGAAAGCAAGCCGAGGGAGAAAATGCCAAAAGAAAAGATTCTGCTATATGGTGAAGGTTGAGGGGCCTGCCTTGTGCTAGGCTAAAAGAATGTTCTCTTAGTTTAATACACAATGGGAAGAAGTCAGAAAATGTATCTGAGCCAGGAAGTGACTTGATTTGAGCTATGCTTTAAGAAGATTAATCCGGCAACATTATGGGTAATGATTTCAAAGGCGGAGGGAGGGGACAGAGAAGCTATCAGAAAACAGATGCAGTAATCTTGGGCAGAGATAATAAGGAATTGAACTAGGACAGATGGAATGGAAAAAGAAAATTGATGGATGGGACAGATACTGCAGAGGTAGAAAGCTGACAAAATTTGACAACTCTAAGTATGAAATCTTTCACAAACATGTGTGTTATTCTTATTCAGTGTTACTCAGGGTACTTGAGATCTGCAGGCCATCTGTCATTAATGCTAATGAGTATGTTAGATCTATCTCCCATTTAAAGCAGGCATCAGAAACTCAGAGACCCCCCAGAACTGTGCAATAAAGGATTATCCTATGTCTGAGCATCACCAGTACCAGTTATCTACTTAGAGCCTTGCCTAAAGCAAAAATAATCTACCATCCTCCTAGCATATCCCAAGTAGAACACCTTTGCAGGTACAAGAAACATCATTTCTCTTGAGTTGTGCAAGGTCGATGGTATTGCTATGTTGCACTTGGAGGCAAACTTGCTTCAGAGCTCCCCCAGGGAGCAGTCCAAGACTCAGGGTAAAGACAAGTAATCTTCAGAGGCTAGAAAGTGGAACTGTCCATTTCTCACTTGCATGCCCAGCACTGAGCACAGAGCCTGGCATACAGCAGATGCACAGTAAATGAATGATTCAGTAAGTAAAAAATTACAGGATTTCCAGAATGGTCAAGCACACTGTGGAGCCCCCAGCAGCTGGCACTCCTCCCCCAGTGTGAAATTCATGCATAGTTTCTGGAGCAACCCAGAGAAGTGGACTACTGCATGGCTTAGGCTTCACCCTGAGAGGTGGTAAAGCATGATCCCAAGTCCAGGAGAGGAGGCACAGACCAGAGAAGAATAGAGGCGAAGTGCCTTGTTTCTGGGACTCCAACCCTGCTCCACCCCCAGCACGGGAAAGCATAGAATAGTATTCTCTCAAGGAAAGACAGAGCTGAATATATTACACAACCATTTTTTAATTTAAGTTGGTAAAGCATTTGGGAATATCAACAGCGTGAACAACTCTCAGAACAAAATAGCATTCACGGTGCCCACTGCAGTGACAAGTCTAACATTTGTTTCCTTCCTAATCACCCCTCAATTGCTTCAAGCCATGATTTGATTAATCTTGGTGCCAAAAAAAACTTATTAAAATTATACTGTCAAACTGTTGTAATTTTACTTCATCATGCTTTCAGCTATTTAAACACAAAGCTCCTTCCTGACCCTTGGGCCCCAAGCTTGGAAGCAACAGCTGCCTCAGGTCCTTTTGCTTCTTTCTTAAGCAATACAAGTTTCTCATCTAATTTTGGGTTCTTCAATGCTACAGAGAACTCCCTAGTTGTTCCTCCCTCCCCTGACTATATGGGCATTCGCATTTGACATGTGTGAAGAATTTTGAGATTGAAAACTTACAGGCATCAGAATTCAACTACACAGCAGCCTAGCAGGAGCCCTAGGAGCCTCTGGGAAAGTGTGAATACACACGTACTGTATATACACTCAAGCAAAAGGTTTTAGCCTCTCAAGTTATGACCATAACGATGATCTTGGTCCAGCAGATGAACTGAATGGACACAATTCAAGAACTTCCAAGGTGACCCTATAAAATCACAGATGGTAAAAGACATGGAGCCAACCACTCTCCTTCACCGGTGAGTAGGCCACTATCAAAGGGGGACAGTGCTCACCAATAAGCCTTCACCTCTGCAATTAAACTAAACCTACCCAAAGGTGGGACTGGCCTCAAGAGCCAGCTGGTGAGCATGCCTCTGGGAAACCATGCCAGGCAGTGCCAGGGAAAGAAACAAAATATTTAGGAGCCTGGCAACAGTAGCGGCCAAACAGAGATAGCTCTGTTGATAGCAGAACTTTAGTGAAGCCAGGGCAAGGGAATCAGTGCTCTGTGATTGCATTCATTTCCTCCTCCTCCTTGCATTTCTGGGTTGTCATTTGGGTATTTCTTCTTCCAACATGCTTCTTAATAAGATCCCTTTGGAAAACATTCCAATTGGACTGAGGCAAGAAGGATGCACTCATCTGGACCCAACATAGCCAACAGGGATCGGGCCATTCCCTTCCCCTGCCCAGTCACTCGGACAAGAGGGGGTTATAGCAGCAGCTCAAGGGAAACATGAGGGCTGGCAGAAGCAGGGTTGGTAAACAGAAGAAATTCAGACACCTGAGGCTGCCAGATGGACAGACTGCATAGACAGAATCCCCAGAGGAGCCCCAGCTGTTAGAGACTTCTTAGCCCAGGTTCCCTTCATGGAATAAAGGACCTCTGAGTAGACCCTGACCCTCCCTGTGAGACCAGGAGTGAGAACCGCCAGCTGGGCCCGGGCAACTGCCAGGATTGTGAGCAAAGTACATGACTGTTAATGTTTTCACCACTGTGTGGTGTGTTGTGTTGTGTAGCAACAGATAACCAGAAGATCACATCTAAGGCAGTCAGGATCCCTTTACTCTGATACAAAGCTTTGGTAAGAATCAGTTAAGGTGATTGTTAAGCATTTACCTGCCACATCTAGGGACTCAGGCAATTGAGATGGAGCTTTAGGGAATTGGACAAGTTGAAAACAAGTTAATGTCTCATATGGCCTATAAGTTGCATGATCGTAAGAAATTACTTCTGAAACTGATGAAAAGAAATGGACATCAAAGCTGCAAAGTGTTTGTGTAATGGCTGGACACGACTTTGGTGCATTTCAAAATGCTGAAATATGCGTGTAGGTGGCTCCGTGGTATATTTGCATTATATTGGATGGGACATTTCTGGAAATTCCTTGGAAGGAATATGCGTTGTGGGCATGTATGTTCATTCACACCCAGGCACTGAATAGCCAAGGATATTAGATTTATTTTTCTCATTACCCAACATTTCTCCATTCATCTGAAAATAACCCTTTCTCCCTCCTCATTTCTGCTTCTCCCTTAGGAGACTCATCCCTTTTCCTTCATTGTAAAATCCCAAGCTGTCATCATCTTGCAACATCTCGCCTCACTTAGCACTCTTGGTCAGGGCGATGGATTAATTAATGGGCAACTTGTAACACCCAGCTGGTGGATCTGGGTGGGGAAGGCCCACCTGAGGATTGCTGCCAAAGCCTAGAAGGAGACCTGGAGGGGAAGATGATATGCTGTTGCTTCTCCTGGAGAAGCTTGTCACTAGCTGTTCTCTTCATTAGAGAGGTGCTGGTTCTCACTGAAGCTGAGGGTGGCTCTGGGTCTTTTCTGGGGAGCTCTGATCCTTATCTGGAGCTTCCTGGCTCCAGTGCAGATCCCTCAGTCTCCTGCCACAGACCCTTCACCCTGCTGGCACAGACTTTCTAGCTTCCATTACTGACCTTTGGGCCTTCCCAGTGCAGATTCTTGATAAGAACTTGCACAGGACATTGTTGTGGGCTCTGGGCCTCTAGTTGGACTCATGGAGGACATTGCCTTGGGATCCAGGCCCTCACCTGGATTCTTTGGCACTCTAGTGTGTGGACAGATCTTCTGCATTCTTTTGCATTTGACTCTTTGGGTGAATATTCTAAAATAATCCTACAAATTATGTGTTCTGTATTAAATATATTCTCTTGTAAGTCCCGACTATGAAAGTCAGAAAGTAAACACTTGGCCCAGGTAAGGTGACTCTGGTCTTCTCCAGCATAGTTCATACTTGAGCATGAACATAAATAGTGGCATAAGCAGAGACCCTTCCTCTCTAGATTTGACCATGCAAAGAGATAAGACAAAAGCTGACAGTGGAAATGATTCTAGGCACATGAAGCCAACACAGAGGGAAAAGAATTGATAGGAGCTCAGGAAAACCTACATGGAGCCAAAGGACCTGTTTTTTGTCTGTTTTCACCATCTATATACATAGTCAAAAATTCACAGCCAAAGCCCTTTGGTTTAATCATCCGCAATTGAAAGACACTTTTAACATACTTTCAGAAACACAGAAAGCACCCAATAAGTGCTTTTCACACCTAACTTTCCTACTCACTGTGCTTCCAGCAAAGAGAAAAGTCACCTCTACATGAAGTGTTCAAAGTCGCACTTAGATTGGAGCTCAGTGGGCCACAAAGTTGGCTCACTTGTCAGTCCCCTGGGAAACCTTTAAGATTGACCAGATCCTACGCAGGAGAACCTTTAGGAAGGAAATCTAAGTGTCTCACATTGTTTAAATTCCAAAAGTGGTCTTGTAAGTAAATATAGATGTTTACCTCTGCTTCCTCCTAAAACCCAATAAAGCGTCAGCAACAGAACTGAAGAGGTTAAAAAAATCCTAAAGCAAAAATAGCAAACAACCCATGAAAATTGTTTATAATATTTTTCTAACATAGAAGCTACATGAAAGAGACAACAAAGAACACTGATTCTGTGTGTTTGCAGAATCAAAGCTGTTCGATTTGATCATTTGCAAAGTGAAAGCACATTGCACAAAAAAAGCCAAGGATGTGGACTCTTGTGGATTTATTTTTCTCATTACCCAGAATTCCTTCCTTCTTCTGAAACAACCCTTTCTCCTTCCTTGCCTCTGCTTTTCTTTTAGGAAAAGCATGCTCCTCCTCCATGAAATCTGAAGCTGCACCATCTTGTAGTGCAAGGTAAGACTGGAAAGGATTGGTCAAAGCCTGTGTAAGAAGCAGTCCTGCCCCGAGAACTTCAGTCCTTGGCCTCCTGGTAGCCTGGCAACAACCCCTCCCGCAGTGGGCCGGAGCCAGGTTCACTATATGATGATTAACAAGCCAGGTGCAAGAATCTGGGGCTCAGGCACAGGTGAAGGCAAGATGAGACGCTTCAAAAATGAGAGAACTGAGGAAAACAGGCTGAATGGAGAGAACTTCCTGCCCTCTTCTCCGCAAGTGCTGTAACTAAATTTAAACCCTCAAATAAGAGTTTTCTCAGTAAAAACAGAGCTTGTAGAGAAAGACATTTGGGTGGCCCCCAGCAAAAGTCAAATCCCATCCCTGACCATATCCATTTTGTCTTTCCCCTTCTGATTAGCTTTTTAACACACCACACTTAAATATGAGGACAACCACCTAACAAGGTGAGGGGGGTCTACTTCAGGAAAAGAGAGAGCTGAACCAATGCACACAGGGAGTCTAGAAGAAATACTGTCTGTGCAGAGAGTGGCAGAAAACTCCTTTAAAATCTGTAATTAACATCCTCACAGATGTAAGACGATATCACATCAATGAAATAAAATGCTCTTTTAAGGACTATTTGAGAACCAGAAATATTGTAGCAGAATAAAAGAAGCAGAAGATAAAATTGTGAGAAGTTCACAGAATTAATATTTTTATGAAAATGGAGAATAAAAGAGGGAAAGATGAATGGCCACTTTAAAAAATATTCTAAAATGTTAAAGCGTAGAGAAAGAAATTGACCCCACAAAAGAATACAAAAATTTTTCTTAGAAGAGAGAATGTGAATTTGCCTTTTATGATAGCAGAAGGTGGAAACCCCAATCTTAAAACCTCCAGACCACTTGGTAATTGTTCTTTTTATCTCCGGAATACTTGCGGGAAATACTTGAGGATGTAAAATAGCTACTACTTACTGAGGGCTTGCTCTGCTCCAGATGTCACAGTGCTTTACATCTTACATCTCGTTTAAACTTCACGGCTACCCTGTGAAGTGGGAACTATTATTTTTCCTACATGGAGATAAAAAAAAAATACATTAAGACTCAAAGAAGTTGAGTAATTTTGGGACCACAATTCAACCCAAGACTGCCTGTCCTAACCATTACGCTATTCTCTCTCGTGTGTTAACACAAACTCCATAGGTGCACACACAGAGAGGTCTTTTATCTGTGCTGTTCCTTGCTCTGACCTCTTGAGCAGTTGTTAACAAGTTCTGTTATTTGCTTTTTAGTACTCTTATTTTGGTTTTTAGAAAGACTTAGTCCTTTAGGCCACTTCAGAGTTTTCAATTCTTACCTAAATTGGCCGTTTTCTCTTTTCGCTTGGGAGCTTTGCACACAGAAATGTGAAAAGCAGATCAGCTCTTGTGTTGTCATACTAGCTTCAATGGCCTTTTAACCTCTCAGTGGTTCTTTGGAAGTCAAAATGCACAAGAAAAAGGATTTTCTTTTGTCCCTATCTGGTGAAGTAAGACCCAGCTAAGGAAGGACTCCACAGAGCTGCAGGAGCATCAACCCCCTATGAGATGCAGAGAATAGCTGGGAACCAATGTAGATGGACCTTGGGAAAGGAATAAAATTGGTTTTCATCAATAAATGTTTTATTTGAAATTGTAAGGATAATATCAACAGCTCTCTCTTTGGGCTGTTCTATAAAGAAAGAGTGTATTTCCAGCTGGGGTCAGCCAACCCTTCCAAATAAAGGCAATGTTAGAACTGTTCAAGGCATTTTGGCTTCTCTGAGGTACAATGGTACAGTGACACCATAAAGTGCGTCAAAGGTTACAATGTCCCTGGACACCAAGCGGAGGTCTTTCTGTAAAAATGTGCGCTTAAGCAATTTCTTAAATTCCTCTGTCTACCTAATATTCTTAATGTGTCTGGTTCTAAAATGTGTCTGAAGCTCCTGTCAACTTTTTAAAGATTGCACAAAGCTAAAAATGCCCATCGTCTAGCAAAGACTACCTCTTCTGAATTTGCAAAGGGTGAAAGGGAGATGAGGGAACTAGGATTGTTTCCCGGCTGACACGTGTCACACACCCATATGATCGATACGGACAACAGAAAAACTAGAAAACAGCAGTTATCAACCACTGAAAGGAGAAAAGATGGACAACAATGGACCAACTATCCTCTGAAGTAACTGAAAACATTTCTGTGGTAACGCGAGAACATCATTTTCTTAAGCCACCAAATTATAATGATGGCTTTCACTATTTAAGGGATTATTAAAATTTTGGAAATCACCTGTAGATCACATTGAATGAATGTCACCATTTAACAGGTATACATGGCATCCAAGAATGGACACTACTCAAGGTATTTGTAATGAATAGGAAAACATTTCTGAATGTTTAATGTTATAATAATGCATTGTACAGTTAATTCTGGTTTCCTCCCATAATTTGGGGGGAAGCCTTAAAATGACTTTTTGAAGAGGACATACTATCATTGCACTCCTGGTTTTATGGAAAAGGGAGCTAAAGCTCTGAAACGCTGAGAGATTTATCTAAGGTGACATAATCATTAGTAGAGTAACAGCTAAATGTCACAGATGCCCTATCAGAGCCTCACGTGTCATAGGTGGGCTCTTCAGTGGTGGCTGGATCTGGACAGTGTGCTGCTGGCATTGACTTGTGGTGCAAGGCTAGGATTAAGGTGCTTGGATGAAGGGTGGATAAGATTTAAGCAGCAGGAAGAGTGTGGTTGTGGCTTGTCGCTACTTTCTGCCCACCATAAACTGTCTCTTCTCTTGTATGCCTGTCTGCCACACCGCCCTGCCTCAGAGCCAGCCAGTTATGAACTGAAACCTACAAACTGTACGCCAAAATAAACCTTTCTCCTTTAACTTTGGGAGTCAGATACTTTGTCTTAGCCATGACAGAAAAGTAACTGAGGCAATAATTACTCTGTAGTAGCCTTCATTTGGATGTAAAATGTCCCCCAAACCCCATATGTTACAAAGACTTGTTTGTCAGTCTTGGTGCTGCTGGGAGATGATGGAAGCTTTAGGAGGCGGGGCCTAATGGGAGGAAGTTAGGTCACTGGGATGTGTCCTTGAAGGGGACACTGGAAGCACGGTCCCTTGCTGTCCACTTTTAGGTGAATGACATTTTCTGCCACACACTGCTGCCATGAGGTACCACAACAGCTTCAAAATAATGGGGTCAACTTACATGGACTGAAATTGCAAGTGAAAATAAATCTTGCCTCCTTCTAGAAGATTGTCTCAGGTATTTTGGCTCAGCAATGGAAAGCAAATATAGTACTTTCTTTATGAGATCCTATTTTATGTGTATGTATATCATATCCCATGGAACACTCCTAGCACCCTCTGAGAACAATGTTACTAGCAAACCCAATTCTTGGAAGCAAAGTGAGGCTCTACATGATAATAATTTTCTTTTTTAAAATCTCATAGTTACCAAGATTGACCACCACAATGCATATCCACATGCCAATTTCAAATGTCACCCCTGTTAAGACTAAGGTCTACTGAGTACAAATCCACTGTACTTTCCACCAAGCCACTTGATATTGAAGAAGATGAAGAAATAAATCTTCTTCCTTCTTGAATGGCATTTTTGAAAGCCTTAGTATCCTTGGCTCTACGTACATTCTTTCATCTCTGTGGGTATTGAAGCAATAGTCTACCCAAACGTCAGCTTAAGATGACTTACAAATAGAAGTCTTTGTACAGCATGATACTTGAAAGTTTAGATCCAACCAAGAGAGAGTCAAGTTTTAAAAGATCTAAGTATGTCTCAGGGTACCATCGTGAACCTCTCCACAAGGTCAGTGTACTGAACTGAAAACATATGAGTCAGGTAGCACCAAATGATATGACACTCCAGTGGCTGGCTGTCTACAAAATGCCAGCTTCCCCCTGTACCCTCACTGAGTAGTCTCAATTTAGATCCATCGTGGGAGATGTGAATACATCTATTAACAGAGCCCAGAGGTTATTAGTCTGAATTTGGCTTTCTGTCACTTTCTTTTTTATTCAGGGTTGATTTTATTTTGGCATTGATTTTGGTGTCTAATATAATTTCATTTTTCAAGCAAAATTTAAGGTCTGTCATTTCCACACACTTATACCCAATGAGGAACAGCTTTGGTGACAACTTTTTTTATTAAAGTTCCTTATGACCAAACAATAGTGCTTCATTCATCTGAATTGAAAGACAAGGTTGTCAGAAAATCTGTAAGCTGTTTCCACACAAATCCCCAAGCGCTGTGAATAGTGCCTCTGTTCAGTCCTTTCCACAGATCTGGCTTCAACACAAAACTTGGCTTGGTAGGTTCATAAAACCAATTTTCAGAAGCCATAAATGCCCAGTGGATTTGCTATTGACTCTGAAAATACCACATACAGTATTTAATTTTTTCATGCAATGTGCTCAATAGTTTAATTTCCAATTCCTGAGATGTTAAAGGTTCCTGTGTGTTCAAGATGTACTTTTGAGGAACCAAACAACCTATTGTGGTTTACGTTTTTGTAAAATAATAAGCACCATTTTTTCCTTTCAACATTTTTACTTTCCTAAACAAAGAGAAGGCAAGGATGAAGAAGAGGTAATACTTTTACATGAGTAGCATTAGTTACTTTATATTCGTTGTCAAAGTTTAACGTTTTTCTGGTTTAGTTTATTTCATTCTTAAGTAACTAGTTTGTTTTTGAATTCTGAATCTCAGTATCAGTAGAAACCCTGGTCCCGAGTGAATGAATGGTCAGGGATTGAAAGGAACAGCTTTCAGATGGTGTGCGGAGCTGATGGCAGTCTGAGAAGCCAAGTTCCCGGGGAAGCTTCTCTGTGAAAAGCAGCCTGGAAAGCTGACCTCGTTGCTGCAGACTGAATGGGAAGGTAAAGCAGGTGGCGATGGTGATTTTCACATTATGTATTTGAAATTTTGTGGCAATTAAATAAAAAGTTAGGAGCCTCTTCATTGTTCACGGTTGTGTTTGTCACAGCTGCTCCCAAGAGAAACAGTACTTTGGCCATCTGTGAAGTGGCAGTAACTCCCAGCCTCTCCTCCAGGCTGCAGCATATGTTAGCAGCAGCTTGCTTTTCCTGTGCTCCCCAAATCCCTAGTTAACACTCACTTTTCCTGTGCATCCGTGTGTTAAAGACCACCAGCCTGCTTCTGTCTTTCCCTGTGTCTCTCCATTTAATTCAGCGCCTACTACATTCTTCCTACCTCCTAAAGCCCCATCTCCTAAAGCTTCCATCTTCTCCCAAAAGCACCACAGACTGACAAGCAAGTCTTTGTAACACATAGGATTTGGGGGGACATTTTACATCCAAATTACAGCGTCTACAGAGTAATTATTGTCTCAGTTACTTTTCTGTCATGGCTAAGACACAGTACCTGACTCCCAAAGTTAAAGGAAGAAAGGTTTGTGCTGGAGCATCTCTATGCTCTCAACAGTCTTTAAAGATAGTGGGCCGGGGATTTAGCTCAGTGGCATAAGCGCTTGCTTGGCAAGTGTGAGGTCATGAGTTCGATACCCGGTTCCAAAAAAAATCTTTAAAGATAGGTTTTGATGTCCCTGTGTTACAGATGAAGAAACTGAGTCTCAGAGAGATAAGAAAGACCTAATCCACCGTCACAAAACCTGTCAGTGGGATAGCTGGGATTTGACAATAGGGCTCTCTTGATTCTGGAGACTGGCCTGACCATCTCAAGGTGACTGTCTGACATCACATCTGCAAGGGGCAAGGAAAGGGCTCCAGTAACCAAGAACCTAAACCTGAATACATGGACCATGACTCAGTCTTCAAGGTGACTGAGTCCACCTAAACCTGAATACATGGACCATGAGTTACACTGGGCTGTCTTCAAGGTGACTGAGGCCACTCCTACCCTGAGAAGCAATCCCTCTACAACATTCCAAACAAATGGCTTCTCAGTCTGGGCTGTAGTTGTTTTTAAATGAAAATAAAAATTAGTAAATGGCTCTGACCATGATAGCATTTAAGTATAAATATTCAGGAGTGTTCGAGTTTCTGTAGCAACGCTCTATTTGGGAACAATCATGCAAACAACCAAGCTAGGGTTGGATCTGAGAATTCCCACCAGCAGAGCCAGTGCCCAGGAGACACGGAGCAGTGAAACATAATCAGCCTGCGTCGCTGTTTATGCACATCCCAGGGCTGACAGTCTGCCTGTGGCCCCCAAATGAGCTGAACAGCCTCCCTTTAAAACTGTGTGGAGACGCGGTAAATAAAACACACATTCAAAGAAAAGAGGAATCCCTCACAACCCACCAGCCGAACTAATTATCTGTTTGCCTTCTCCTTGCTTCCCCCTCGTCCTTGCCCACATGTAAACATCATTTTTAGAGTTGTAATCAAGTGATACATGCAATTTGCTATTCTGCTTTGCGTGCCTCACATTATATCATAAGCATTTCATGTTCCTAGTCTGCATAATTATAATTTTTAGTGACTGGATGAGCCCATCAAAACGACACCACATAATTTACTTAGCTGCTCATTCTAAATTGTTTCTGAGTTTTTGGTGATTCCCCCCACCTTGTTTTTTTGTGTGTGTGATGCTGAGGATTGAACCCAGGACCTTCACACTAGACGACATGCCCAGGACTTCTTAATTTTTTACTTTGAGACAAGTTCTCACTAAATTACTAAATTCCACAGACAGCTTGATTTTGCAGTCCTCCTGCCTCAGTCTCCCAGGGTGCTGGGATTATAGGAGTGCATCACCATTCCTAGCTGACTTATTCTTCTTTTTTCTGTTGTTGTTTGGTAGTGGTGGTGGTGTTTTTTGAGACAAATTCTTCCTATGCAGGGCAGGCTGGCCTTGAACTCTCGAAGTAATCCAGGTCAACCTTGAACTCACAGCGATCTTTCTGCCTCAGCATCTCAAATGCTGGAATTACACGAGTGTACCACTATGCCCAAGTTTCCTTCCTGTTAGATTATTTTCTTGGAGTCCAAGATTGGTATATAGTTTAAACAATAAATCTAAATGGGAGATGTTTTAAATTTTGTTATATGCGAAAGATACATGTCCTTAGTAGATCTGACATCATATGTGCTTATTCTTTCATATATTATGTAGTAGTTGGGTGTCTAAATAATTTGTGTCATAAACTGATAAAAGCCAGTGCACGCCTGTAATTCCAGAACTGTAGAAGGTTGAGGCAAGAAGATCATAAGCTTGAGACCAGCCTGGGTAATTTAGTGACTTAGCAAGATCTTGTCTCAAAACAAAAAACAAAAGAAATGGCTAGCTATGTAGTCAAGTACAAAAGCCCTAGATTTAATTTCTAGTACCAGAATGGGAAAAAAAGAAAAAAAAAAAACCTGCTCTCATTGATTTCACCTTCTAAAACAAAACAAAGAAGTTTTTAACTAGTAAAAAAATTTCAAGTGCTTCCCAAAGGAAAAAAATTTTTTTACTTTCATAATCCCTGTTGTGTTTTGGGGTTGTTTTTTTTTTTTTTTTTTTGTATGTGTGGGGAGGTGTTATCTTACTATGTTGCCCATGCTTGTCTCTAACTCATAGGCTCAAGTGATCCTTCTGGCTCAGCTTTCCAACAAGCTAGAACCATCCTATCCTTTTAAAAGTCTGCCACGTTCTCTTCCTTAGCTCTTCAAATACAGGTTTGTAAACAGAGATTGTTGGCCCTGGAATTGCTACCAGGCAGAGCACTTTGGGTCCAGTGTGGAAAAGTGGTCCAGACAAGGAAGAATTGTAGCAGGGGTCCAAACTGGAGACTGTGGCAACAGTCCAGAAAGACAGGACGAGGCTCTGAAGACGGAGGTAAAGGGAATGCTCAGAAAGGTATGAGTACCTGAGACATTTCTTAGAATGGCCAAGGGCAGAGGACCAACTTGTCCAATGTGCAGGTTTGCCAAGTACCCTTGTTTGGTAGCATATTTGAGGATTTTTCACAGTCATGATCCTGTCTCAGGCTAAGGTAAAGGCAAGCTACCTGTCAGCTCAGATTCAATAGAGGTACTCCAAAGCTTCTGAACTCACCTGCCAAAAACACCACTATGGGAAAGTCATTTAACTTGATATTCCAGCCCCGCACCAGCCTTCAGTTCCAATGCAACCTATGTTAAATGAATGACACCTGGCATTAGTGAGAAGGTGGAGGAAGGGACCCTGGGCCAGGGAGTTAGAGAACCTCAGTCCTGAGTCTGGCTATGTGGTCATGAGGAGTAACTCAATCCTGCCATGGCTCTTTATATTTACTTTTGATATGGGGATAATAATTAATATTCTGCCTGTTTCACAAGTTAGTTTTGAGCATCATGTGACCCACGTAGTGAACTCTTTGCCAACTCTGATGTTCTGCACAGATGCTGACGGGGTAAAGAGCAAAAGCTGATCATATCACCAGGCATCACTGAATAGCAAAAAGCAGAGCACAACACAAATGCGTTGCAGAAAAGGTAAGTGTTGCCAAGTGGAACTGAAGAGTTATCACAGTCAGCTTGAGCTGCTACAACAAAATACACAGACCAGGTGGCTTAAATGACAGGTACGTATTTCCCACTGTTCTGGAGGCTGCGAAGTGTGGTGCCTTTGGTGAAGGCTCTATTCATGGCTTGCGAACAGTCCCTTCTCACTATGTCCTCACAAGGTGACGAGAAGTAGCTCTGATGCCTCTTCTTATAAAGACATACGACCTCATCTAAACCTAATCGCTTCCCAAAGGTTTCACTGAGGGTGAAGTCTTTAGCATATGAATTTTAGCGGTACACCAACAATCAGTCAATAGAAAGGGATCCTCTGAAGGGCACAGCGCTGACAAAGACCTGAAAGGAAGGCAGATCAGGCTCTGAGTGTCCCTGGGGCAAGAAGATGCCTGACTGCAGACGAGGCTGTGATTCCAACCCTGTCATTTTCCAAAGCTGCACAAGCTGGATGAGTTCCCAACTCTGCCATGCCCTCAACTACCTTGTTCAAAGGGGACTCATTTATTTATTCACCAAACACTGAACAGCCCCATGGCAAACTGTTCTAGGTGCTGGGGATAAAAATAAAAAAATAAAAAGCCCAAGTCAGAGCAAGCCCCCAGCCTGGTAAAGTGTACAGCCTTGTGGGATGTTAACAGTGCCCCACAGAGTGCTCCGGAGTGCAAGGTGCTATCCACATGGCAGGGTGGCTACACACGGTGGGTACTCTAGAACTCTTAGCTGCTTTCATCCGTTTCACCATTTCTCCCAGGCCAGTCTCGTTAAGTTGCAATCAAGAGGAACAAATGAATAAAAATCAGAAGCATTAACCCAGAGGTCCATGCACACATCGCATTTGTTTGTATTTGCTTTGGAGATAGAACTTCCTGGGTCATCCTACACTGCTCAGCTCCCTGGGTAATTTAAGTACGCTCCGGGCTACCATCTCCACTGAGTCCGGAAGGGCATTGCTTATTCAGGAAATGACATGTTCCGAGTTATTAATACATTCCAAATATTAAAATTTCAGTCAAACCACTGGGAAAATCACGGCAGGATCATAATTTTAGGGAGGCCAGGTGGCTAACGAATGCTTAGTGCCCAGGAATATCTTGATTCTTCTGCCCCTCTCTCCCAATTAACAAAAGTGCTGATGATCTCAGGGCTGTTTCTGGCCAGCTGGGATAAATCAGTCCTCTGGCAGCTGCCCAAATGATGTATTTTGAGGGCACAGGCCATGTGGCTTTCTACTGCAAAGCAATTGGGGTCACTGTGTTTGCATATGGATTAACTCACTGTGCAGAGATCCTACCCACTCACCGTGCCCACTGTGGGTTGACACTCAATAGCTGTTCGGCGATGATAAAGAGGAGGCCAACCTAATGACCCTTCAGAAAGCTCCCATCTTCAGTTCTTCACATTTCTATTTTTATGATTTTCAGCAAGGAGAATTCAGTCAGTTTTTCTCCTTTCACTGTCTCTATTCTTCTTAAAAGGAATTTCCCACAAGTAACAGGAAAAGTTACCTGGGTGAGTATAGTTGAAGAAACTGACAAAGATCCATAAACAGATGGGACTTGAAAATTACCAGTTTGGGCCTTTCTCCTCAATGACTCCAAGCCAAGATACATTAAGGCCGTTCTGAATAAACTACTAATTGGGTGTGCTGTTCTCTGGGGAAACCAGTCAGACTCCCGTGAACGGGCTCAGGTGGTAATCGCTCTGTTGTGAACAGTATCTAGAAGTTCCTGAATACTCCATCTTCATTCCCCTGAGCAATCAGCTTTGACACAAGGAGGTAACTGACTTAGTCCCTATCCAGCAACTCAGTAAACATTTACCAATAGCCTACTGTGCTCAACACACCATATTAAACATGGGAAGGATCCAAGAATGTTCAAGAGTCTCTTCAGGAGCCAAGGACTTACTGTCTCATAAAAGAGATTAGGAATTCACAAAGGAACCAAAATACAGGGCACTGGCTGTTCTGTAATTATGGTGTTCTGTGATCCCAGTTGCTAAATTTTCTAGTTTCGTTCTAATGCTTCATTTTCCGGGCCATTATTGTCATAAATAGTTGAAATTTTCCAAAGATTCCAAGAGTTAAGGACTCACATTACATGTCTGAAACCACCTCTTCTACCCAGAAGCAAGACAATAATCCTCAATCAAACTCTGAATTCTGAGTCATGGCTAAAAGTGATAGCCACTGGTCACCTGAGCCGTGCACACCATAAGGTGCCTGACCAGGCAGGCAGAAGTCTGCATGCCAGTGAGCAAGAAGCATATGTCTTTCCAGAAGAGCTTCTGTCCCATGATTCACACATGCTTCAAAGGCCCTCACCTTGCTTGGCTTCACATGTATTAACTGACGATGCCCACTCAGTGAATAGCAATGACAAAGGCACAACCCTAACACATGACAATTTCGGGAAACAGAAAAATAAATAGGCAAAGAGAAATGTCCAGAGCCTCGTATGTACTTACGAGTTTGGACCTTCAGTGGTGGCACTGAGAGCCACACAAGGGTCTTAAGCACAAGCGTAAAGGAATGTAAAGCTGCGCTTATGATCTGAGGATGCCTCTGTGTGTGTGTGTGTGTGTGTGTGTGTGTGTGTGTGTGTGTGTGTATTTTAATGGGAATTGAACCCAGAGCCTTTGCACTGAGCTACATTCCCAACCGTTCTTTATATTTCATTTTGGGACATGATCTCCCTCAATCACTGTGCTCGAACTTGCAGTCCTCCTGCCTTTGTCCTCTATCATGTGGGATCACAGGGGTGCACCACGACATCCAGCTGAGATTTGAGTTCTTGAGAGTGGGAGGGTAAGATGGAAACCACAAGCCAAGACACAACCACTTGGAGGGACAGGGAGAGCTTAGCTCGAGTCATTTGCATAGTTTTATATCACTGCATCTACCCACATTTCGTACACACTGGCATATAGATGAGGAAAAGGAAGCAGCTTAGGGACAAGTGGCTAAGGATAATGTGAAAATTATCTTATCTCTGCGGGCTCACAGAAATTAAAAAGACTCAGAATTGGCTGTGCTAAAGGGAAGAAACTGTTTTGATGACCCCAAAAGACAGACAATAAACAAATTCCTACTATTTAGCTTTGTTTTTCTGGAGTGAATTTGCCATCAGTGCAATATTTTTGTTTTGCCAGTGTAAATGTGTTCCCTGTAATAACTCCAAACTGGCTGGGCAGCAGGAAGCAGAACAGGAAAAGCAAATAGAACCCACGAGCCAGTTCATGAGCACAGGGGTGCAGGGACTGGAATAACACAGAGAAAGCTGATTGCCTGTGACAGTCGTGCATCAATGCCTCCTCAACCTCCACAGGCTATGGACATATCAGAAAATTCTAGAGATGCTTCAGCTGCCTGACTAGAGTTGTAGTATGTCAGTGATACTGTGGAATCCCCTTTATCTTTAAGCAGTTGTCCCTAAAGTATCTCCTATGTCCCGCATCTAAACGCCCAAGAGTACAGAAAGCAGTAAGGATAGGAAATTGTCACTACGCAGGAGTCATAGCAATAGCATCAATAATTGGGGCTCAACAATCCTTTCCTGGAAAGGAAGGATCTATGTGGGTTTCCCCAGAGACAACAGGCTTGGCTCTCCAGAGGCGGCTCCAGGACTTTGTCCCATTGCCCTGTGTTATGCCTTGTGTCTAGATGACCCCCAGAACCTTATGTGGACATGGGTATGGCTTTTCAGAGGTAGCTGGGATTAAAGGTGATTACTAAAGCAGTCCGCTGATTGCTTTGACATAGCTCTGGGTGTGGAGAATGGAAAGGCCCACCCTGGGTGTAAGTGCCCTAAACGTATGTGGCCTGGGTAGGGGACACAAAGAGGGCTGCTGTTGCAGTTTGCTGCTTGGCTACTTCACTGCTTGCTGCCCTGCAGCCTTCTGTCTGCCATGAATCGTTTCCCTCTGCTCTGCCCCTTTGCCATGCCACATGCTTGGAGCCAGCCAGCTACGAAGTGAAACCTCTAAAAACTGAGCTACAGTAAACCTTTCCTCCTTTAATTCTGGGTGTTATTTTGTCTCAACAATGAAGTAACTAAGATACCCTCTTTCACCAAAATCTTTTGGTGTGTATTCATTCATACTACCTTCTCTCCCTCACCTCTGGCTAGGGAGTCCATACAGGATACAGGATATTCTTATACTCTCCTTAATTTCTCTCTCTCTCTCTCTCTCTCTCTCTCTCTCTCTCTCTCTCTCTCTCTCGTTTGTTTTTTATACTGGAAATCAAACTCAGGACCTTATGCTTGCCAGGCACACACTGTGCACTGAGATACAACCCTGGTTTTCCCTAATTTCTTCCACTCCACAGTTTTTCTTTCCATTTAGTCTCTATTACACCCATGGCAAGTGCCACAGTTTGAATGTTTGTGTCTCCCTTTAAAAATTGTATGAAGTGCCCCAGTGCAGTGGAATTAAGAGGCAGGGCCTTTGGAAGACAGTGGGATGGGCTGAATACCCTCTAAAGAGGCCTGAGGGAACTGTTCACTCCTTCTACCATTTAAAATGCAGTGAAGGGTACTATTTATAACATAAAAATGTAATTGTAAGTCTTTGGTCTTTGAGTTAGCCAGTCTAAGGTTTATTTGGGGCTGGGGGGGTTGTTTGTTTGGTTTGGTTTTTTAATAGCAAACTGAATCCACTAAGACAGAAACCTTAAAACTGCACAGCAATTCTAACACACTGACTTCAATGTCCCCATTTCCTGGAAGCGATCCTCTCCGGTTCCCTCTTCAGTAAATTCACGATTTAGATGACATTTTCATGCAAAAACCATTTCACCCACAAGGGCTCAAATTCTGAGTTATCTTTGCCTGCTTGTGAGTTTCATAGTTTTTACCTCTCTTGTTCCTTCGGGCCACCATCATTACACTGCCCCTCCTCACTTCATAGGAATCTCTTCCCACAGAGACCCTAAAGCCACACAGACCCTGGTTTCCTCCCTTCTCAAGACTGACTTCAACACCCAGTTACCCCAACAGCATCTACTCCGTTTGCTCAGTGTGATGAGGACGCGCTTTCTCGCTTCAGGCTCCTGCCCCAGTGACTGTTCTTGTAAATTTCCTGCTATATTCCCCATGCAACAGTTACCAACTGTCCTCCCTCACACCACAAGCCCTAATCAAACCCCAGACTCTCCATCTCACAAACTGATCTCTGCTTCTTTACTGACACTATCAAGTGCAAAATCACTCCTTGAATTTTTTTTTGGGGGGGGGTATGGGGCTCAAACTCAAGACCGTGCACTTACCAGGCAAGCACTTGAGCCGCTGAGCTAAATCCCCAGTCTCCGCTCCTCAAAATTTTAACATGCTCAAAACTTACCCAGTGCTCTCCATTGTCTACCCACTGTTTGTACTTTTGTTGTTTGTTTTGGTTTGGTTTTTGATGGGACAGTAAACAGCTTGACTTTTCTCTCCTTCGTGCATCTCATACTCAGTCTCCAGAGCCTGATCTCCAGCCCATTCTTTTCTTCCCATCTCTGTCTTTTATAATTGTTCTAGTTCTGACCACCATCATCTCTCACCTGGACCAATGAAAGAGCCTCCTAAAAAATCTAGTCCTTTCCCTTCTTTCCATTTGGACATGCTACCGTACAGAAGCCAAAATGATGTGGATGTGGTTTTTATGTTTTAAAAATCCTGCTTATGCTATTCTACTGTTTTAAACCTCTTTAATGGCTTCCTAATACTAAAAAGAAAGTTTTGAAGACGTTGACATAACCTAAAAGATACTGTTAGCTGAGGTATCTGTTGGGGCCTCAACTTTAGCCATCGATTTTTTCTATTCTCTGTAATCCAAGCTTTGCTTTCAAATGTTAAACTCTTCAGTGATCTCATAGCTGAAAGCCTCAGACTGTGGTGTCCCTTCACATTTCCTACAATAAATACCCCTCCGCTATGCCTGGAAGGTCCTGTCTCCTTACGGTTCTCAGCCTAAGTGCTATTTCCCCGGGCACTGCACCTCCCTTCTGGTGCATAGAGACGCCTATCACCTGTAGGTACCCTGCAGCTTTCCCCCATAATGTGTATCACAAGTGCAATGGCACCATTATTTAGTGGTTTCCTGCTTAGGGACTGGATTTTCCACTATTTGATTAGTTCCTCAAGAACAGGAGCCAAGACTCAGTTGCTCATTGCTGTGTGCCCAGACCTGGTCCAGACCCAACATAAGGGTATAGAGCTGGCTCTACCCTCCAGGGAATGAGCCTGTGGCTGGTCCAACAGCAGGTTGGCCAGTAGGAGTAAGCCTAGAAACAAACATTCCTTGTTCTTCATGAGCCACTCAGTCCTGGCTACCTAACTGCTTTTTCTATCATCTTTTATCACTCTTAAGCATCATCCTATAAAAACATTACAGTAAAGCTGTTAAAACTTTAGTGGAAGGTGCTCAGAGAAAGCAGCCAGTCTTTCTGCCCAGCTCCCTACTCACAGGCCACAGTCAGTTGTTTTTCTGAATATTCGTTGAGAATGTATAAATGAGGCAAGGTCTTGTATTCGCCACCCGTCTCAATGTCCGTGTGTCCCCAGTGCATGAGCATCACTCACCTCCTCCAGTTCCTCTGTCTATCTCAAGGTTCATCTTGCTTTGAGCACCTTCTCTCTTTTCTCAACTGCCTAATCATTCTTCCCTTTCTCTGTAGCCTGAAAACCTTAGGAGGGTGATTAAGAAGCCCAACCTTGGTGCTCCACCACCTCTTGATCTCCCCTGATGACTTTTTCTTCTCCCCTGCAAGGCCAAAGTTCTTGAAAGAATTGCTACATTTGTAGCATTTACTTCCTTACCGCCCACTCACTGACTTTTGTTTTCTTTCTTGGATGGTTAATGCATATTCACAGTTCAGAATTCAAAATGTTCCGGGAAAGTACTTAGTAAAGCACCTTCCTTCCTCTCGTTTCTCCTCAGAGGCAACTCACTGCCAAACTGTTTCTGTTTCCAGGGAGAATCTGCCTAAATATATTCTTCTTTCTGCTTTTATACAAATGAAGGTATTTATATACATTTTCTATGCTTTTTTACTTAAAATATTTTAGAGATTGTTCTACACCAGTATATTTAAGCTGCTTCATTCCTTTCAATGGCTGCCTAAATCTCACTGTGAGGATGTACCATAAATCCTCTACTGGACATGGAGAATATTTGTATTCTTTTGTCCTAGCAAAGATGCTGCAGTGAACAACGTTATACATGCAAGGTTTTTCTACCCCTGTGAGTGCATCCATAGCATAAATCTGTAAAAATGAAATTGCATTTTGCATTTTGAAATTAAATTGCTCTCCACAGAATTGTACCAATTCATCTCCCCACAGCACGATATGGAAAGGCTTTGTTTCCCTCTAGTACTCTCCAACAGATTTCTAACATGTTTTATTCTTGGCAATCTAGCAGTTGAAAAGGTTGAACACATCAAGGATTCTTCTTATGTTTAAGAGCCATTTGTTTTTCTCCTGTCTATCCTTTATCGCTAAGCTTTGGCCTTTTAATGATTCCTAAGAACATCCTAAATTAGAAAATTACGTCCTTAGTTTTGGGATGTTACTCAGTGGTAGAGTACTTCCCTAGCATGTGTAAGTCCCTGGATTTGATCCACAACATCACAAAAAGAAATAAAAGAGAAAGAACATTAGCTCCTTTCTGCAGTATGCATTGCAAATATTTCAGTCACTGTGATCTTTTGCAGTATGTCTCGTGTGCTCATTAAAACAAACTCGAATACTGTCCTATGAGTTGCTCATGCTCTCCTAATGGTGAAACCAAAAAGCTATCCCGTGTGCTCATTTATTTCAGCCTGTGACATCGCTGACCCGTCCCTCTCGAGTACGCTTCATTATCTGCACCACCTTATCATAGATGGTCTCCCACTTCTCTGACTGTTACTTCCCTTACGTTTTCACTGAAATTCCTATGACAAATGCCCTTGGAAATGGAGTCCCTGAACTCCATGTCAGCAGTGCCCAGGGTGAGGCAGGCTGGAGATCTCGCTGGAGGTTTCCCCAGCACGTTAACCCAAGTGGACCGTGTAGACCAGTACTGGAAGCCCAGGTAGTGCAACATCCAAATGAGACAGGCTCGGTACGTGCCCCTGGCCTCTTGCTTTTTCATTTCCTACATCAAGCTGAGCACGTCTAAGAACTGTCTCTAACCTCAGCTGGGCCCCTGCTACTCTCCTGATCCTCTCAGGTCTGAAACCTCAGTCTCCCCAAGCTTAGGAGTTGGCAAGTCCTTCCAATTCCGCGGATGTCTCCTCCCATTCTGGCCTCCATCCCAGTTCCTTGTCATCATGCTTGTCACCAAGTCCGTGTGCTCGTAGCATCCCCTCAGATCTGTGCTCCTGTTGCTGTCCAGGTGTAGTCTCCTTCTGCTCCTCCCTTGCTGGCTCATCTTCATAGCTTACCGGAACGCACATTTACTCTGTCTCACCAACTCTTACTCTCCAGCATCCTTGCCTGGCTTTCATTTGTGCTGCAGTCGTTACCCCCCACCCCCAAGCTAGTGTCAAGGACACCTCCAAGACCCTGCTCTATGCTCTGGTCCCAGAGTCATCCAGCAATGTCCAGGCTATCCTAACCTTGGTACCCTTAGGCCGATGTCCCCTACCCATCCACACAACCCTGCTCTCTTCCACCAGCACAACACACACATACAGAAGGAATGGCCTCTAGCCGGTAGTCACAAAAAAAGATCTCAGACATTCTAAGAAATCCTTAGGTGCATGACTACTTGCCCTGCTAACTTAGTATTTCTTGGGCTCCAGGACCCAGTAAGCTTCCCTGAGCGACGTGTCCATCCTTACACTCAGATTTATCCTGACGTTATTTGGGGACCAGTAGATAGGAGAAAGAGAAGAGAAAAAAAGAGTAAGGACTGGCACAGACTGCGGCCCCAGCCCTAGGGCGGGGGATAGAGAAGGGAGGAAAGAGTGAGGCGCTGGAAGGGGTGGGGACCGCTGGGCCGGCCCAGGCTGGACTGTGCACCGTGTGTGCGCCAGGCACTGGCACTCCCTGCCCGTCGGAGCAGCGGGACGAGCCCTGGGTGCACGCTGAGTTTCCAAGAGTCTTGCTCCTCCGGCCCAAGCCATGGCGGAGAACGCAGATAAAGTTCCCATCACGCTGGTGGGGCCTGAAGACGTCGAGTTCGGCAGTCCTCCGGTGAGTACCCCGCTGAAGCCCACCGACCAGGTCAGAGGTTTGTGCCCCTGCATATGGGGGGGAGGGGTCCAAATGTGGGTGCTCAAATACGTGCACGGGGTGAGGTCCCAGTATGTGAGTGTGCAAGGGGCACGAGATGCACGGACGCGTGTGGAGGGGGCGCCCTGTGGCGGCTGAGAGCGCAGAGCGCAGGACAGAAGCTGTGCACCACGCAAAGTTGGCGTGTGGCATTTGCACAGCTGAGGACAAGGGACCCTCCGACAGGGGGCCCAGAAGGCGGATGCCCACCCGCCCTCCCGGCTCCTGGGCGGTGCGCAGCGGGCACAGCCGGTGGGCGCAGCCGGCCAAGGCCCGGCCCGACTCCCCTCCACCCCGCAGGCCTACGCCGCGGTGCCGGTGAAGCCCTCCAGCCCCGCGCGGCTGCTGCAGGTGGGATCCGCGGTGCTCATTCTGGGGGCGGTGCTGCTACTCTTCGGGGCCATCGGGGCCTTCTACTTCTGCAAGGGGAGCGACAGTCACGTAAGTTCCGCGCACACCGGGCTCGGGGTGCGGGGTGCGCGCGGGTGGCGGCGCCTGGGTCCTGCTCACACCCCCTAGGTGGAGCCAGAGCCCGGCCCAAGGCCGAGACGGGCTGCTTCTGAGCGGCGGGCTGAAGCCCTGCACCAGGACACCTTTCCCCTCTCCCTGATCCCATCCCTCAGAGGCAACACTGCAGAGAAGCAAGTCAGGGTTTCAAGGAAGACTATTGAAACAGAGCAGCAGAGAGCACAGGGGGCCCTTGGAGGAAAGCCCTGCGCGGCCAGCTCTGCCTGGCTCTTCCACCGTGGGAGAACCGTGCATTCATCCTTAAAGGGATGCATGCACCTAGAAGGCCTGTCCCTGCCAAGCAAGTCTATCAATCTAAGACCTCAGACAGGGGAGGGGAATATTCAGACCTATAACTGGGGGTGAATTTTAATCTTTCGCAAGAGTTTTTGCATGTGAGCTATTTTAAAAATCTCTTTCTCCCTAAGAAAAGCCTAACTTCCTTAAAAGTGGCAGGTATCTTTAAGAAAGATTTTGGCCTAGTCACTAGTTATTTCATGGTAAATGTTTCACTGACGACTGTCCTATCTTCTCTGTGTGTAACTATTTATTTTAACACCCCATGGGCTCTCCAGGAGTATAAAAGCTGCTTCTAACTTGCCTGGGCAGCCTTCCAGTGTGTTTTCTAAATACCCGAATGTGTTCACCTATGTAAAAGAGCACATTTTATCTTGATGACCATTGCCAAGTCCAGTATAAGCTTATTTCAACTAATGGAAAAGAATTCTATCTCCAGGGTGCATACAAAGGGCTCTTTCTTAATCGCTGTCCTCCAAGGCTCTGTGACTGTTGTGTTTTTACCCCTCTTTCCCTCCATGAAATTCAAAGCATGAACGAATTCCAGTACTTAGAGAAAATGGTGCTGAAAGCAATTCAACCATTTTACACATCACATCTTCTGCAGTCACTGCCTAGTTTGTATTTTTAACTCAAACGCCTAATGGAGATAAGTATGCCATTTAGCACTGAGTCTGTTTCAGAGACTATATCAAATTTACAAGCATCAATTTGTAAGATCAGAATTGCACTGTATTTTGTGTGGATTTGAAAAGTGCCTTAATGTATTTGTGTTTTAAATATAGAAGCTGGGCCAGATGCTCATATTTGAAAACAGCAAATCTGAACATGAGAATGATTTCAATATCTTCGTCTCCATTAGTAGCAGAGTTTGCACTGACATCCCTTTAGGAGATTTGGTGACTTTAGAATGTAGATGCTATCTTTTAGATAACAAAACTTCAAATGTATAGGTCACTTGGGGGATAGAAGTAGCTTTGCTTTTATTTATTTATTTACTTATTGTTTATTTTGGTCATGATACATAGAAAAGGAATACCACCTTGTCATTTAATTATTCAAGGCACACATAGCTAATTGACAAGCCTCTTAGAGAGTTTGAACAATCTTAATAAGTGGGTTCCCTTTCTTTCACTTTACTGCAAGAAGTTTGGTTGTCTGGTTTAAGAAAGCAGTATTAAATTCTAAGATTATAGAGAAGTAGTGAATCACATTTTATTGCAAACAAAGTTATTGCTATTTCTTACCCAGGCCAAATGAAGAAAATCATGGTACTTTCTTTTGAGAGGGAAGTCACCCTATATGTCCAGTGCTGATCCATTATTAAAGCCTGAAAAACAAGACCCAAAATTCTAAATGGGATACATCTGGCACCATCTAGCTATAGCACATTCACAGCCTGCATTCCTAGAATACAAATCTGAATTATGCAAACAAAACATAATCAGAAAAGGTAAGACTGTCAAACTGAAAAGCATATCAAACTAAATGGATTACCATACTTTGGAGATTATCTGTGCCTCAGCTCTTCTGTATCAATTTACAGAGAAAACCAGCTTTGCCTCCTTTCCCTTTCATATAGATAAAACCCTGAGGACAGGCCTACTCTAATTTAGCTGGAAGACTATGAAGCATGGGGTACTAATAATCAAGGGATAACTGGGCTCAAATATTGAGGCCATTTTTCATCCATCTTATTGTAAATGAAACAAGGCATTGAAATATGGGAAATTCCCACCAACATGAGATAACTGACAATCCCACCCTTTGGGAGGAGGGGAGGAGACCATCGCTTGGAGCCTTTCTTCCCAGACTAATTTCTCTAGACATTTTCCCAAACATTATGCAATTAATCTTACAGAACCTAGGCCTTATTAAAAACTCATTAGCAAATATCCTTGGCTGTAAAAGGCACCATATCGAGCAGAATTTTGGCAAATAATAAACTTCATTGTACTTGGATAGAAATAGCCTTAGATGCCAACAGCTCCCTGGGCTCAGTCAGAGCAGATAATGTAATTGCTGCTCCAGCAGCCTAGCCGCCTCCCCAGCTCAGAAAACTGCAGATTGTCTCCTGCCCTTCCCTGCCTCTGCCCCCCCAGCATCAGAAGAGCACCACTTCTCAGGGTTGCTGCAGGGAAGGGTTCACTGTGCTTGGGGATGGGCTGACACTCCATCTCAACTGGGTATTGCCCACTTAGGAAGCCTGTGTTGGGGAAAGTGAAATTAGGTCCATCGGCAACTGTTTTCTTGTTCCTTTTAAAAACTCAAAGAATTTAGAAACGGCTACATTCTTAAATTCCGCATTTTGCTGTGGCACATGCCTGTGATTCCCAGCACTCTGCGACAAGAGGATTGCAAGTTTAAGTCCAATTTTGCAAACTAGCAAAAATTTAAAATAAGGGTTAGAAAAAAATAAGGGTCATGAATAGAGCAGAGTTTGAAGATTCATAGGTTCAGGCCTCAGTATGAAAGTAAAGGAAGAGAAGCAGGAGAGAGAAGGGAAAGATTACTTTACTAGTAAATGTTGACGTGCAGTGTTTGGAGAGAGGGAGAGACAGGGAAAGGTGATACTCTTAGCACTTGAATGGAGGGCGCTCATGCCAGCAGAAACTCAGAAGGCAAGACGCCTTTAGCCAGTCATCATTAACTTGTGTGATCAGGGCCTACTCAGAGAGCACCAGCAGAAGACAGCCTGCTTTCTCAGCTGGACATTCAGAAAGCCCTGGGTTTCTGAAACTTGCCTACTCACAAGGACCCACCTGAGGAGACAAGTAAGAACAGACTGGTGGGCTGCGCTCCGGCTCCAATCAGAACCCCTAGAAGTAGTTCCTCTGATCAGGCCAGCTTGGAAGACAGTAAACTGCAGGAATATGAGTTCTCTAAAGGAGGGAGAGAGGGTCAAGCTGAGATGAATGATGCTGCCAACAAGAAAGGGGACAGCAAAGCCATTTCTGTATCTCTGATTGACTTGTGGGTCTGATAATAATGACTTTTCTCTAAGTCATGATTTAGTAACAGCAGATATATTGTCCAGTGTCCTATGCAGAGGTCACTCTTCATAATAAGGGAGAAGAGTCAGACTTGAATTGAATGGCAACTATTTGCAATTTTGACTGGTTGACCTGACATCAGGCAGAAACTGTCTTTCCTCAGTTCTCATTTATTTTCCCTCCCTGAAGAGTTACAATATGTATGAATATATAAGTGTGAATATACATATATGTGTATATATACACATATAAATCTTTGAAGATTTATACATGCCCTACATAAGTGAGATAAATCCACCAAATAGAGAAACCCTACCACTAGCCCCGCCCTGCATAGAAGAGCAGAGCAGAGCAGAGCATGTGACTTATTTTTAATCCTGTGTAGTGATAAGAAGTCTAAACTAAGAAAACCTTTCCAGATCATTTAATTTAGTAACTACAAAAATACTTTTAAGTAGTAAAATTTTTCTAACAAATATTACTCAGAAATGAAGCACACAGAGATAAAAAGAAGGGACTCACTAGATGGTGGAGTGGACAGGAGAGAAGGCGCTCAGATCCCTGTGCTCCACCAGCCTCGCCTCTCAGCCAGGCCTAAGACGCTTCCGATTGCCGGGGAAGTAGATGAAAACCATCCACAAGGCTCCACTTCTCCATTCTATACTCCAAGGAACTCCAAGCCCCGGGGATATATGGTATGCCAGGTGTTTGCCTGTTCTCTGGGCCTCCTCCCCACCACACATGCCACACTTGTAATAGAGTGACCTAGATACCACGTAACTACCCTTGCATAGAGCTCGTTTCCTCCTGAACCGGAACACATGTGCACCTTACCCCTGCTCTCTACAAACACGGCTCTGTATTTGTAGGAATACCCTGGGGCTGTCCTTAGCATATGCCACACTTCTTACCAAATCTTGACCAAAGGATTTAGAAAATCACTTTTCAAAGCTAGTTGATCCTGATTCTCAATATTCATTTATCCACCAATGGTTCTCAACCCAGTTGCATAATAGAATTGATCTTTAAAAAAAAAAAAAAAAAAAGACCATTATTCAAACTCATCCTCACAGGTTCAGGGTAAAACCCAGGCATGGTGCCTGGAACTTCTACTCAGCTGTTTGTGATGTGCAGTCAGGATTGCAAATCACCGAGTTAGCTGAGTAGGTACCAGAGGCTATCAAACTCTTTTCTTATAAGATATTTTTTAAGGAAGAATTAAGTATTAAATGATTGGTATATTGATGATGTCCTCATGTATAAATGTATTACTATTAAATGGAATTCCATGTTGTATCTGAAAAATGTGAAAGCTCCTCATCCAACCATAGATCTAAACATACTCCTTGAGTTTCCCAAAACAGAAGGCATCAGTAACTCTCATGTTCACTTCCAGATTTACAATGTCCACTACACCATGAGCATCAATGGGAAATTACAGGATGCGTCCATGGAAATAGACGCTGGGAACAACTTGGAGACCTTTAAAATGGGAAGTGGAGCTGAAGAAGCAATTGAAATTAATGATTTCCAGAATGTAAGTATATTTCATGCATTTAGAGAATCTAACCAGACAAGCCTGGGGGACTTTCCCAATTCAAGAAGAAACATCACACACACACAACTCTCTCTCTCTCTCTCTCTCTCTCTCTCTCTCTCTCTCTCTCTCTCTCACACACACACACACACACACACACACACACACACACAGAGTTTTTCACCACAGTTGTGCTAGAAATCCATGTGTATCATGTAGTATATTCTCTCTGAGAAAGAAAAATGCTTCACACTTGGTTGGTTGGGTTTGGCTTGGTTTTCTGAGACAGGGACTCACCACATAGCTCAATCTGGCCCTAAACTCACTACGTAGCCCAGGATGGCCTTAAACTTTTTGGTGATCCTGTCTCAGCTCCCAAATGCTAGGATTACAGTTTTACACCACCATGCCCAGATTTGCTTCATGCATCAAAAGAAAAAGACAGTGCCTTTGTGGGGAGAAACAACACAAAACAACACCACCTTTGAGTGAGTGGTACACATCTGTAGTCTCAGCTCCTTGGGTGAGGATTAGTTCAGCCAGGAGTTTGAAGCCAGCCTGAGAACATAGTGAGTCTTTGAAGGTGGGGAGGGAGGGCAAAGGGAGAGAGAAACAAAAGGCAGGAGGGAAGACGGCAAGAGAAAATTAAAAGGAAAAACTTCATTGAATCCACGTACTTAAGGAGAGGACTTCTTTGAAAAGCTAATTTTACTTCTTGGAAATGAAAGATATAGTCCTTGGAATCAAAATAAAGCTGGATTTTTTGGCAGGTGGGGGAACTGAGAGAGGGTCTCACTGGCTGTTCAGGCTGGCCTTGCACCCACTTCTGGCCCTGGCCAGCCTTTAACTTTCTGTGAATCTCCTGCCTCAGCCTCTGGAGTGCTGGGACTAAAGCGTGTGCCACCATAATAAGTCACACCACCACTGAAAGGAGCAAACTCTGCCTGGAGGTATATTAAGTACTGGCAGAGAGCACTGAAAGAACTCTTTTCAAGTTGTCTTCGATACCATGGAAAATAAAATATTCAAACTATCCTAAAATGCTACTAAGCCTGAAGTCTGAAGTTCTGGAGAGGAGGAAAATCTAACTGACAACAGGTAGGAGTCAGATGTGGTGACACAAGCTCGTCATCTAAGCACTCTGGGAGGCTGAGGCAGGAAGATCAGAGCTGGGCAAGGAGGGAAGGAGAGGGGAGAGGAGAAGAGAAAAGACGGGAGGGGAGAGGAAAGGGAGGGGAAGGGAAAGAAAAGGCCTGGGGATGTAATTCAGTGTGGAGAGCCTGGGTTCAATTCCCAGGACCACAAACAAACAAAAGCATGTAGGATCTATTTGTATACTCTCCTCAGTTCTTCTGACTTGTCATTTAATCCAGAAAAGCTGCATGGCCAAATTATTTTAGCCTGGGTTTTCTGGCCATGGTCTATTACAGATAAAATATTCAGGTCTCCTTTGAAAAGGACTGGTTTGGGGGCTGGAGATTTAGCTAGTGGTAGAACACTGGTCTAGCAAGCTGGAAGCCCTGGGTTCAGTCCTTAGCACCACAAAATGAAAAGGACTGGTTTGTTTCCCAGAAATTTAATTTATAGGCAATTTGAGACATTAAGCTATTCAGTGCCACTTCAGTGTACATCTGCAAACCAAAGTGTCACTCTAGGCCTAATGCCTATTGGCCAATGTACATCTTATTCTCATTTATGTTCTGTGATGAGGAAGAGGCTCACTGTTTGGGTTTTCTTATTAACTCTGCAGATGGAGGTGCAACTTCATAATGAAAAAGGCTCTTGAAAATAATGTCTTTTTTGATAGTTTATTGGTCCACAAACATCTCATCGACCCATCTTCCTTTGATTGATGAGAAAAACTAAAGATGCTTTTCATTTGAATGAAAGCACTCCTCTCATTGGTATTAAAACACACTTCACAAGTCCTTTTGAATACAGAACAGATGCTGACATTAGAGCCATGCAGTGCTGCACACTGCCTGATGATGATGACAAGGCCTGGCTGTGTTTAGTGTGGTCTCTGCCCTGGGGACAGGCTCTGCAGCTCTGACTATGCCCAGCTAATATTCTGTTAGGTCATAACTTTGCAAATGGTTCTGGTCAGTGTATAAATTATTTTCTCTCGACCTATTTATTACAGGCTTTTACTGTAAGACCCAGGACAGGATAAAAGCATTTTTTCTTTTACTACTCAATATAAACTAATAAAATGTGGCTTCCTACACACATCATTCAATCCAAAACAAAATTGAGTATCTACACCATGTGCCACAATATCAACATATGCAAAAGGAGCTATAAAGATGAATAAGAAAAGGTCCCTGTCTCTGATGTTCATGTATCAAGAAGATCCTTTGAAAATATTTTAATCCCAAACCTATATATCTGTTTTATAATCCTCTGGTTCTAATAATGGTATTGATTGTGCTTTGTTCGCATAGACCAATAGGGCCACAAATATTTTATAAACTGATCAATTCTCTTTGATAGCTTCCACATTTCTCTAAGTCAGAACTGGTGAGTAGCACATTTTTTTGATGGATAGTACCTGTTATGGGTTTAAACAAGCCTGGACTTTTGAAAACACACAAATCAGCCTCTATGGTCATGTGCTATTACTTTCTCTTCCATTTTAAACCATCGGTCAAACTCAGGAAGGGCTGGTTGAAGCTCACTGTGTACAAGGGATGCTGGTAAGCATGGGGGATGTGAAGATAAATGACTCTTGTCCCTCAAGAGTCCCCAGTCCAGCACAGGAGGCAGACGCACACAGACACGGCTTCGGCCCAGCAAGCATGCCGTGATGAGTTATGAGTGTAGTGTGCGAGCGCACACAGGCGTCACTGCCAAGTAGGGGCTTTGGGCAGCTTGACAGAGGTGATGACAGTTGAATCAGGTCCTGAGGGATGATTTGGACTTCAGCAGGCAGGGAGGCAAGGACAAGGCTTTCCAGGCCCTAGAAGCACAGTGAACACAGGTTTGCAGTCCTGTTCCCGGTGAGGTCTAACACAGGGAAGGGGCATTAGGAGGACATGGGTGCGGCCAGGTTGGGAAAGGTCTGAACAATCAATGAACAGTCTCCCCTGTTCATCCAGAGCCCCACCAAGACTTTAAGAGAGCCCAACAGAGAAGGAAGAAGTCCTGGAGGAGGAACAACACTAAAAAGTGCTTCAGGCTCTGTACCCTGGGAGATTTCAAAGCCAAAAGTTAACGAGTTATATTCTAAATTATTCACAAGTACATATGCTGGTTTAGACCAAGCCTTTTGGACATAATGCTCCATTTAAATAACAAAAATCCTGATTAGAAATTAATTGACTATACTGGTAGGTATATCAGCGTTCACTATACAATTCTTTTTATTTCTGAATACTTGAAATTTATAATTTAAAAAGCAAGAGAAAAAGGATAGTATAACTATAGGCTATTGATTTCAAAATTGAATATAGCCCCCAAATGTAATAAAAGAAAAATAAAATGAAGATAGTTTAAAGTAAATTATGGATTTCATAGGTCAATGCTCACCTTGATGCATCAGAAAACACAGTAAAGTCAAATACATGCACTGGTAATTGAATGACTGTCAGAGCTATAACCTAAAATGCAGACAGACATAAGATTGTTTTGGCAGTTAAATTTTAAGTGATTTTCTCAAACAGCAGACAAAAGTACTGATTTCATGTTGATAGTAATTGCATTTTTAGAAAATTCACTGTACATTAAAACTATGCCAAAAATCACTGTGTTCATATGGAAAATATTGGATTCTAGGCACAGATACCTACAGACAGGTTTTCTCCGTGGACCCAGGAAAGTAAGTTCTTTGGGGTCTGCTCAGGCTCCCAGAACCAAGCATCCCTGGGAACTACCAGGTGAGGGCAGGAGTAACCCAATCTTTGTGACAAAGTACGGGGTACGGGACTTGGGTACGGGACTCAGTGTCCTCCTTGAAATCCTTCTGGACATAGATGCAATACCTTAGAAAAAAGAAATGTGCAACTAAGTTGATATTACCTGACTCTTGTAAAAGACTTTTAGTTTTGAACTCACCACTCATTGCCTTTGTTAGCCAATTTTTTCATTATCACCAGCATCTAAGGCCTCGTTTGCAAAAGCAGGAGGTTCACTTGGCTTGCTTCTGCTTCTTTTAGTTCCTTCTGTTGAATCTCTTAATATATCTGCCCGCCTCACGTAGATTTGTAGCTTGGCTGGTGGTTAACACACGTGAATTCTTTCCCAGTGGTCCCAGCCCCGTGGGGTTTCAGTTCTCTTTAAAGCAAGTAGCCTGTCAGTACTCAGTATATTCTCGCTTCTCACAGGGTTGCTAGTCCTTCAAAACAATCAGCCTCCTCCTTTGGAGGCACAGTAATGGTTGTGTGGTGTTTCCTCCCACAGCTCTCATGCCAGAGGACTGGAGGGTTGCAAAGTTAAGAGAACGTATCACATAGGGAGGCAGTAATCTCCCCCGTTTACTTATTTTTCAAACTATGGTTCTTGAATTTACCTGCAGAACAGTGACAGCAGAACTTTGGGAGGTGGCAGAGCAGGTTCTCAAAGTGTTCCTCAGGCCACCAGCAGGACAGCGTCCAGGGACTTACTGGAAACACACACTTAGGCCTACTGCACTGGAAACTCTGGGGTCGGCGTCCAACACTCTGTCTGATTCTGATGCAAGCAAACGTTTGGGAGCTACTAGTTTAGAGGAACGTCGGTCCAAAGACTATTGCAGTCTTTTAAAAGTTTGGTTACTCTGAACTAATGCCTTTCATTCTAGATGGGTAGTCTTCAGGTACAGACAGCCAGAGGAATTTTTCTTTGTCTTTCCTTTCCTTTCTTTTCCTTAAATATGGGGTCTTATTATGTATTTCAGGCTGGCTTTGAATTCAATATTTAGTCCAGGCTGTGAGTATCTTCTTGCCTCCAAGTGCTGGTGAAATAGGGGAATGAAACTCCTGACCTACTATATGTCTGCTATGAGTTCGTGTTCTCTAAAATCAAAGAATGAATTTTGGGAACCATGGAGATCAGGAGCAGGATACATTTTATTGAGAGGAAGGGAGTTTCTGTCTGAGACAGAAACAGAAGGGTCCCGAGCGGGCTGCCAAAGACTGTCTTTTCTAGGGACTTTTATAGAATAAAACCATCAGATGAGACAGGTCCCAGGTAGGAAAAACCTAGGAACTCTGAAGGTGGGTATGAGGTGGGACAGAACTACGGCTAACCAATAAGATTAACTGCTCGGGTGAAATTGATTAAATTGGGGACATATGAGGAAGCAAGTGGCATAGCAAGCAGCATGCTTAAGGAGCCCTGAGGGTGTCAGAATGGTGATCCTGGCTTTCTCAGCGTGATAGAGACCTATGTAGAATATCAGTCTGTAGGATGTGGGTGCACTTGTTTGAGCTTTTGTCTTGATGCTAGCTCACAGCAGGCGATGTCTGTCTCCCCCGCCTTGCAAGGTATCTGGGCTTCTGTACTGGCTCCTTTGAGGGCCTAACACTATCTGATTGCCTACAATATTTCTGTCTAACTCAATTGCCTGTAACACTAGGATTACAGATGTGTGCCACCACACCAGGTTTGAGCACTTTTAAGACTATGAAGGCCTAGCCCTGAGCCAGACCTCCTCAATGGATCTGTCTGAGGAGGCCCAGGCCTTCTGCATTCTTAAATCTTTTCAGGAGACTCTGGTACCTGAAGTCAGAGCCCTGCTCCCACCGTTGGTGTTCCTCCTCCTCTGCAAGGCCCCCACCCCTGTCTCTGTCGGAGAATGACTTGGTGCCAGGAAAAATAAGTGAAATTGGTGACACGTGTACATATGGCCCCAAGATGAACAGTAAGGTGCTTTGGGAAAAAAAGCAACCTTTGAGGCTGGGGATTTAGCTCAGTGGCATAAGTGCCTGCCTTGCAAAGCGTGCGGTCGTGAGTTCGATCCCTGAAGAGGACTAAATCCTGAGCCAGGATCCCTAGAGTTCTAAGTATTCCTCATCCCCGATTCCTTGGCACTACCCTGGAATTGGTTCCATGTTGTTCTGGCATTTGTGTCAACATCACAGATGGTTGTCAAGATTCAGTTTTGTGGTGATGTCTATATTGCTATGGTATAAAATTTATGCCCTTTAAGACTATTTCTGGTCACTCATTTGTCATGAAACTAAAACCAGCAGCGTGAAAGTAAGTACTCCTGGGACAGAATGTACACTTACCCCTCCACCCTGTCTTCTGTGGGTAGAAAGCAGTGCCCGTTTGCAGCTAAGATGGAGCCTTCTGGCCAGTATGTCCCTTGAGTTTGGTCCCCAGGTAGATAAGAAAGAGACGCTGTTTATATCTCACAGGGGCAAAAACATTCAACTTCTTGAGTAAGGTCTAGAAACAAACTTCAGTTCTTGATAGAAAGCTTTTCTGTTTACTCTGGGCTTAGTAACTTACGAAAATCCCAAATAAATGGACTTAAATTAATTTGACTAACATCTTCGGAGAACATTTATAGGATCATTAAAAAGAATAAATTTTTTAAAAACTTCAGGTACTAGTTTCAAAAGGCTTATAACTGAGTAAACAGTGTAGACTAAATGCAAAATAAGATGAAGACGAGAGGACTTACCTGAAGCCAGAGGCAAGAGAGCTCACTCTGGGGCTCCATAGAAAGCTGCATGCAAAAACCAGCAGTTCCTCTGAACTTGCAGGCAGAGGGAGAGTAACTAACATACCGTGTTGGCTCAAATGTCACGTCTTCTGACTATGCAGGCTAAAGTACCATCCTCTTGTCATTCCTTTCCTCCTTCTCTGCCTCACTTTTCTTCACAACTTATTTCTACCTGACTTTATTTTCTATTATTGATAAATAATGCTAAATGGTAAATTCCAAGAAAGATGGGATTTTACGTTTTGTTCATCCCTATACCCAGCACCTGCAACAGTACCTGGCACAAAATAGGTATGTCACAAGTTGAACAAATGAATGGACGAATACATTTTTATCTCATAGGGCATCACAGGATTCCGTTTTACTGGAGGAGAAAAGTGCTACATCAAAGCACAGGTGAAGGCCCGTGTTCCTGAGGTTGGCGCTGTGACCAAGCAAAGCATCTCCTCTGAACTGGTGAGTCCTGGTGTGCTCAGACACTAAGAGAGTTTCAAGGAACAACCGCTTTAGTCTCAGGACTAAAATCTAAGGGTTTTTTTCCTCTACAGAAGGGATTTATTTTATTTTTTATTTATTTAGCTTTGTCTTTTTGAGACAGGGTCTCACAATGCAGTTCAGGCAGGCCTTCAACTCCCTTTGTAGCCCAGGCTGGTCTTGAACTCACAGCCATCTCACTACCCAGCCTCCAGAGGACTGGGATTACAGACATGAGCCACCACACCCAGTTCATCAAAGGAATTTGAACTCTGTCGTACTGGTTCCCAGGGAATATTCTTTCAAAAGGTTTAGGAAAGCCATATTTTAAAGTGCATAAATGTATGATAATACCAAGTTTGAAGGTATAGGCAACTACTTTGAAGGCAATAAGATTCACTAAGATGCCCATTCTGGTTTGACTATTATCTCCTTTGGAAGTCCTGTAATGTTTACAATGTTTAGGTTTTATTGGTCTTGTTTCTACTGTTTTGTTCAACTTTATAAAACCTTATGAGATAGACAATTCTTTTTAAGGAAGCAAGAGGCATTATGTTAACCATTGTTGATAACCTTGTACTCTGTTTTTACATCATGTGCTATGTCTATCCTTGGTTTTGACTAACAGCTTTGTTTTGCCATATTTGACTTTATTCTCTTCCAAAAAAAAAGTAATAAGAACTAAGGAGTAATAAAACCCAAAATGTGTAAATTTTGTTGTAAAAAAGAGAGGGAAAAAAAGTGCCCTACAGGATACAACTGCAAATGTGTTTAGGGGTGTTAAATAGCTGACCATATTAATGTTTTTGGTTGGATCATTGAACACAACTGTTTGCAGTCTCACTGTTTGAATGCCCACTTTGTATGCTTTGATACTGTGACTTGAGCAACTATCTCTAAGATGATAATGTGTAATCTATTAACTGGTGATTTCTTACTGTTTTGTTTTTTTTTTTTTTTTTGTAGCTCTGTATTACTTGTACCCTTACCCCGCTTTATTTTGATTCTTTTTTTCTGTTTTTCCTTTTAAATAAAATTTTTAAAAAATACAAAAAATAAATAAATAAATAAAGTGCATAAATGGGCTTGGCATTTACATAGCCCTTATTTGCCTAATGTTAGTGGATCAGTGATTCAGACTCCACATTAAAGGTAAAGGACTCTGGGGCTGACGGTTTGGCTCAGCAGCACAAGTGCGTCCCTGGAAACTGGGTTCTATCCTCCTTTTTTTTTATACTGGTCCAGAACCAGTATAAAAAAAAAAAAAAGATAAGAGACTCCACAAGATTCAGTCTTAATGAAAAGGGCCTCAGAAGCCCTCTAGCCTCAGCCCCATGCAGCGTGGGAATTCCTTCCAAATATTCTGGTTAGTTGATGAGCCAGTTTCTGCCAGAAAGCTGTGACAGGACACTCCCATTGTCAGTCAGCCAACTTGACCATCAGAGAAGTTCTAATTGTTTTTGCCCACCTGTGAGCAGAGATGGTTTCTCCTAGTTTCTTCTCTTTAGTTCAAGGTCAGCCCAATGAATTGACACAACATATATTTAATTCCCGTGTCAGTTTGTGAGAATTTTTTGAATACATAATTCAATTCGTTATTACTTTTCCATTAAGCTTGATTTTTTTAAATGTAAGAATTGCAGAGTTTTGAAGACACATTTAAGGATAATGTCTTACATTTTTACCATACTTTAAGGCTCGCATTTGAGTTATGGAAGGCATAGTGGGAAAAAAAAATGGGACTTAGAATCAGGAAAAAACTGAAGTCAAATCCCACCTGTGACACTTACTATGAATGAGTTTACTCCTTGAGCCTCAGTTTTGCCCTCTGCAAACTGGGGATGTATACACTGTATCTATGGCCCTAAAATCCACTACAGGATGGCTGTTGTTCATTATTGTTAATTTTATTATGATCATCTCTGAGCCTTCCAGTATCCCTGAGGGAGAAGGGAAGCATGCAAGCGTGCGTTGGCTCCCTCCAGACAGGAAGGAAAATGAGGATAAGGGAAAGTGATTAGAAACTGCCTGATTGCCCTCACAGGAGCAGCAGCAGGCAGTATCTCAAAACAAAAGCAAACCTGTAAGTGTGAAGTGGGCCACCGTGTATTCTGCTTTCTTTGCTCCTCCCAGTATCCCCAACACATCCTGGAGATGTTTCCCAGCCCCCACAGCTCCAGTCATCCCCCGATCATGTTCTAGTCTGATTCTCCCAAGCTGGGCCACTAAGATTGGAAGCCCACGCTTTCAGTGTGAGCTAACTCCAAATTGAAAGGCGAAGGAAATCTCCTTTGTTCTGATCTTTGAACTTATTTTTATAGTCATCCCACTCAGTTTCTGCTGTGAAGACTTTACCGAAGTCCTGTCATTTCTCCATTCATGGATCTTTTCTCTGAGGATTGATCACCTCCCTAACCAGAGGTCCAGAACTAGTCATAAGTTTTCAATACATTTTGTAGATTTTAAAAAGTAATTCCCCCCCCCCGATTTTTAAAAGCAATAATTTGTTACTGTAGAAAATCTGGGTAATACATAAAAATATAGAGTATGTAATCACCCACCGCTGCATAATCTACAGACAATCAAGGTTAATGGTTCAGCAGATTTTCTGTGTGTATCTTATGTATATGGCATTGTTTTCATAAGTGAAGACTATTATACATTATTATTTTTATTTGACTTTATTTCTCCTAAAATGTAAATTATCAGATATACTATAGAATATATGTTAATTTTCAAAGTCATTTATTCTCAAATACTTCAGGTATCAATTTTTCACTGTTTCAAACAATAGCTGAAAAAACTTTCCATCACAGTGAATTATTTTTGTATTTCAATTGTTGCTAGTATTTTATTCTTAGAACACAGAGGTAGATTTGTCCTTTGTTTTAGCTGTTTATACTGTGCATAGTAGTTCTTCTGATAGACAAAAACTAATTCAAATATATGTTTGGCTGTCAGTAGACAATTTAGAGTAACTTAGATAAATAGAGATCTGTTTGTAGGCGATGTAAGGTAAGCAGGGGCAGGCACTGGCTCAGTGGCGAGCATCTCTGTGGTTTTTATTTATTTATTTGAGTTTCCTTCCAACTTCAAAAATGGTAGTATTGCACAACCTCTTCTTTAGTCAAAAAGAAGTTCAGTGCCAAGCACAACTCACTTTTAATAAGAAAAAGCAGGCCTCCACCTCCACCTCCAACACACTTTGGCGTGGATCTCAGAGGCCATCACTGGCCACCCAGGCACCCTGTCACTGCAGAGTTATGAGAAAGCAAGTGTCTCCTGGTGCTGGAAACACTGCAGCCTCCACCAAAACCAAGATTGTGTTACAAGGAAGAGGAAAAAGGAAAGAGGTTGAGTAGGCAGCTGAAAGCATGTGCCCCAAGATTCATTTAAGTTTCTGAGCTTAGAGGATGCATCTATATGTGTTACCCTAGTCATCATACTCTTCCTCACATACTTTGCAGTATGATGGGGCAGATTTATATGCTACTTGCCCTCATAAATTTTTCATCAGTTTTGTATAACTTTAAAAGTCTACTGTCCTCAAAAGCATTTATTTCCTGGGTGAAGTCATTTAATTTACGGTAAATAACTGGATTACCTGAGTGCTAGCTTCCTCCAATAACTTTAAGTTGTTTTAGTGCAACCATAAGCCTGAGGGAGAAACATAACTGAAGTGCTGCTTTTAGCTAAAAGTAAGGAGAAAACATTTTAATTTTTCTGACCTATTGCAAAGTAATAAACACATGAAAGGAACAACTGGAAAAAATAAATTTGTCTCCTGGGTTATCAACCCATTCTCAGCATCTTGCTGTAGAAGAAAATCCAGGATTTAGCTTTGAAATCTCAGTGGTGTGCTTGATGTGAGGAACATGTGAAATATGTTTTGTTATAACTGGGAAATGGTTTATGTTAAATAATACTTTGAACTGCAGACATTAAAGAACCAATCACTTGCTTTTTCCATTGTTGTTTGAAAGCTTCAGAACAAAACCCCAAAAGATTTTCACTTCAAATGAAAGGTTCCTCTATCCTTTTACAGGATTTCAGGGCCTGTTCAATTGCTTTTCCTCCAAAAACATCTTTGATCGAAAACATGAGATTAACCTAAATCTCAAAGTTGGTATCAAGTAATTTTCACTTCACCTCAGAACACTTCTGTTCACACGTTACAGCTACTGGGGGGCCAGGCAATGAGAGGAGGCATGCTGAACACCATGAAGAGAAGTACAAAGAGATTGGGACCTTAAGAGTGTACACACACACACACACACACACACACACAATCCTTCTTTTCATGAGGCAAAAAAAATCTTTTAGCAATTTGTAATGTTCTAATGTTCTCCTTGCTCAAGTGCATCTCATTTTTTACTTACAGGAAGGCAAGATCATGCCAGTTAAATATGAAGAAAATTCTCTTATCTGGGTGGCTGTTGACCAGCCTGTGAAGGACAACAGTTTCTTGAGTTCTAAAGTCTTAGAACTTTGTGGCAACCTCCCTATTTTCTGGCTTAAACCTACATATCCAAAAGGTAACATTTTAAGTTCTCACAATGCTGCTTGAAGTTGTCCATTTCCTGTGAGGTTCATCTGAACCCCTCCTTGGGTTAGGACATGTAACAAAGATCAAAACAGGGTGCACGTGGTAGTGCCCTCATAATGAGAAGAGACATAAAAGACAAAGTCAAATCTGTGACTGCATCTGGGAATGGAATGCAATGGAAGGAGCACCAGGGTTAACAGGAGGCAGAGCAGAAAGAAAAAGCACGATGCATTAACCTGCAGCCTTATTTATGATGCTCCCAGTTCTTCCCGCTCTGTCCCTTCATCTCAGTTGTTTGCACCGTCCCATTTTACATTTTTTATCCCTAAGGCATAGAAGCAAGGGACTAAGAAGCTGTCATGTAAGCAAGTCTTTATTACGTTCAAGCCTGAAATTATGGGACAGCCAAAAGCTGCTGTGGGTATAGGCTGAGATTCCTCAAGTTCAAGGCTTGAGAATCAGTTTCCAAGTTCAGAGGAAATGAATTCAGGTCACTGGGGTTTGGAGTAACACTGGAAGATATGTTTGAGCTAGTTCCCAGTGACAAGGACAGGTGAGCCCACCGGACTTTGCTCTTTCCCCTTAGTTTCTCCTCTCCCGTGAGGGCCTCTCACTACGTCTCTGCTGCACTCACTATCTGGTCTCCCCAAGGCCTACTTTGAAGTTCTTGTTTGAGGCCAGAAATGGCCTTCTCCTAGCACAGCTAAGACAGGCTGTTTCCACCAAGATTTTATTTAATACTAGGAGACCACAGTGTGGAAATGCAAAGTGAGGTATTAAAAATCTAGGCTTGGTGGGGACCTGGTAGAGAAACAAAATGGCAAGTTAATGTTTAATAGACAGTTTTAGGTTTTTGTAACATGAAAAAAGGTCTAGAGATGGATTGTAGTGATGGTTGTACAGTAGTATGAATGTATTTAATATCAGTGAACTGTATGCTTAAAAATGGTTTCACAGCTGGGTGTGGTGGCTCATGCCTGTAATCCCAGCACTTGGGAGAGAGGCAGGAAGACTGTACAAGTTCAAGGCCAGCCTGGTCTACACAGTGAGAGCAATGCCAGCCTTAACTACATAGCAAGACCCTATCTCAAAACAAAAGCAAAAACAAAAACAAAAAAGTGGTTTAGTTATTACATTTTGTTTTGGATTAAACAAATACCTGATCAAGCTTAGAACGTACAGTTTTCTGATTGTACCATAACTGAACTATTCATAGGATTCACAAGTCCTGTACTGTTCCAAAGCATGGAGGAGGTGGCTGTTCTCTAATGCAGAGTATGTCGGTTGGGTCCAGTGTACAAGCCATTGGTAGTGGCTACTGGTCTCAGTCAGTCAAGGATCCTGAGGCCATGTGAAGGCTCAGTAAGAAAGAATACCATGTCTGTAAGTGTCTGTCACAATGTAGGTGGCTCGTAAAGGGAGCTATGTTTTTGCCATTTTAGTTTATGCCCCTGTGGATGGCTATGGCTCACAATTCTATGGTCACTTGTCAACTTCTGGCTTTCCATTCTCCACTCCCTTCATCCCATTGATCATCTTGCTTTTCACTATCCAGTAACTACAACCTTTGATAGTTAAGGACAAGAGTCTCCCAGACTGCTACCACACAGAGCTCTCCTAATGAGGCTTTCTCTGGGGACACGCTTCTTAACCAGAATTCACTCACTCACTGAATAAACATTTATGAAGGGTTATCATATTGTGATGCTTGAGCTGCACTGGTGAACACAACTGACAAGAATGCATAGCCTCAAGGAGTTTTATGTTGTTAGAAAATCATATAAAATGCATACTAAATTAAGAAAATTGTATAGTATGATACAAAGTGCTGTGCAGAAATAATGCAGGGCAAGTGGGGGGAAAGGGGAATGGGAACATGTACCACTGGCAGTTCTAAATGTCAGGCACAGTGAGTAACTTCACCCTTGTGAGACAGCTTCTTCTAGCTAATCCAAGCCATCCCTTGAGGCCTCACTGCTCAACAGCGTAGCACAACCACATCTTAAGTATTCTAGACATCACAGCATACATACAAAAGCTGTACATATTGGGCTAAGGTTGTCTAGCTCTTGCCTAGCATACAAAGTGTTTGATCCCTAGCACCTCATAAAATGTATACATATATCAGAAAAGTATTAAATAAATGTTGGTATATCCATATGATGGAATGTCATATTAAAAATAAAGATGTTTCCCCCTTATCTCTCATAAGTACAGTTATAGTTTATAATAAAACCAAGAAAATATTTTATCTCTCTCATATGAAGATGCATGGCTCCCTAATTCTAATGAAATTCTCCAACTCCAGGCTTGAAGCCAGCAGGTCATCAATGTCCTATTATCCAGGACACTGTGAATAGTGGCTGGACACAGATCAGAGGGGTAAGGGAAGGAGGAGAGCTCACATCTGCAGAGCTCGGCCTGTGTTCAAGGCACTGTCCTGGAGCATGATGTTTTATCCTCATTTAATCTTTATCAACAATGTTGGAGTAAGTACTTCACTTCCCATTTTATAGGTGAAGAAACTAAGGTTCACAGAGATTAATTTGCCTGAGTTAATTCAACTAGCTAAAAAAAAAAAGCAAAGCTGTGAATTGAAGTCAAGTATGGTTTTAAAGCACATATTAAGTTCTCATAAATAACAAAGCATGATATAATCACTTATTGTATCTGGATGTTCCCCAAGTCTCACTTGGTCATAGATGGGGCTTTTTCAGTGGCTGGATCTAGTGTGTGTGAAGCTTGAATTGATTCATGGTATGGTATAAGACTCAAGGGCACTAGGATTAAGGTGTGAGTGTCACTTGCCCTAAGTAGTCTGGATAAAAGGGTCAAAAAGATGATGTTAAGGTCCCTTGTTGCTTTTGGTGTCTTCTGCCCACCATGAACTGTTTTCCTCTCTGAAGCCACACTGCCTTTGAGCCAGCCAATTATGGAATGAAACATCTACAAACTGTGAGCTAAATAAACCTTTCCTCCTTTAACTTTGTGTATTGGGTATTTTGCCTCAGTAATGAGAGAAACACAACTAAGGCAGAATTTGGTGCCAGAGAAGTAGGGTCATTGCTGTGACTGTACCTGACCAGGTGGTTTATGCGACTTTAAAACTTGACTGTGGGAAGGAATTAGAAAAGGTTTGGTGGTGCCCGCTGAAAAAGTAGTTAGAACTCCTGAGGCTGTACTTAACGGAAATTCTGGTCAGAGCTCAGAAGACCAGAATGCTGACAGAAATTCTGCCAGTAAAGACCTGCTCAGGAAGTTGCTGTGGAAGAACTGCATTAGTGGCTAAACTCCAGATGATGTGTGTCATGGCTTGGAAGAAAGTTTGTCTGCATTTTGCTTGTGTCTAGAGACTTTGCTTGAGACTGAGATTATGGGTGGGCACCAGACTAATTAATCTTGCACAAAAAATTGCAAGGTAGTTGTTATGGTTTGTGTCTGGATTTCCCCCAAAAGCCTCATACAATCATGGGAGCAGGCATCTAGAATTTGTGAATGATTCATGGTCCATTGCTGAAATTACTGGTGTGAATGCTACACCCACCCTGGTGGGGGGTGGCCTACTACGATATAAGGGACAGAAACAATCTTCTCTGCATACTCCTCCCTTTTTTCTCTTGTTGCTTTTGCTGTTTTTCACCACCATGAACTGTTGTCCAACTCTTCCATGTCATTCTTCCTTGGGCTCAGCAGATTATGGACTGAAACATCTAGAAACTGTCAGCTAAATAAACCTTTCCTTCATTCATTTTTAGCACTATTTTGTCCCAGTAACGAGAAAAGTAACCAACACAGTAGCCTAATATTGAGGTGGTGGCATGGTTCCTACTGAGGGCTTTTAGCCAGATCTATGTTGAGAATAAGAGCAAAGAGGTCAACAGAATGATTCAAAATAATAAATTTGGCAAGAAAGGAAGATGCAGTAAAGTTGTGGACTGAAAAGACAGAGCAGAAGACATCTTGATTGCTGAGAAGGAATAGAATAGAAAATATTGTCTAAGAGCATCACAAGCAGCAGAAGGACTTTGCAACCTCAAAAGTATAAAAGTAAAAAACTTTGCTTTGAGGGGAAAGCCCCAAAACACCACACTTAGGAATTTGTTTCTCAGGATTTGGTTCCTAGGCATTGGACCCCTGCAGTCAACAGAGAAAGAAGCCTGGCTATGGCTCCAGCTGACAGCAGACTTCGGCATCATCTACATGGGGCTGGTTTTAGGCACATGCAGAATGTAGGAAGCCTTCTCCTCAGATTTCAGGAGGCTTGGGAGGGCAGGCAGTATGCCCCTGAGAGGTCTGTGTATGAAACTGTGTAAAGCCAAAGGCACAGTGGAGACTTCAGAAGTTTGGAGAAGTCAGGAATATGGATCATCTAATGAAAACTATAAGGAGGGAGCAGAGCTAGCCTGAGACAAGTCATGGGAGCTACTACCACCTGTAGTGCTAGAGAGGTGGAGCCCCTCAAGCCCTTTGGAGTTCACAGCTTGCCACAAGCTGCCTCAGATGCTGGACGTGGAACCACTGGACTTATTGTTTACCCTGCTGGACTTTGGACTTCCTTTGATCCCGTTCCTTACTATGCCCATTTGTAAGTTTTGGAATGGAAATATCTATTTTGTGCCATTGAATGTTGGAAGTGTTTAACTTTCATTTGTATAGGCGCTCACAGTCAAAGAGTTGGCCTTATATCTCAAAGACTTCAGGCTCTTTAGTAATTCTGAAACTAATAGGATTTTGGCAATTCTTAGAGATGGACTAAATAGCTTTTGCATAAAGGGATGTGCATGAGTCTTTCAGGGGCCAGAGGCAGAATGTTAGAGCTTATGTCCAGATGTTCCCCCAAGCCTCACTTGGTTATAGGTGGGGCTTTTTCAGAGGTGGCTGCATCTAGTGTGAGCTGGAGTTGATTCATGGTGTAATGCTAGGCTCAAGGGCACTAGTAGTAAGGGTGTGAGTCTTACTTGCCCTAAGAAGTCTGGATAAAAGAGTCAGAAAGATGTTAAGGTCCCTTGTTGCTTTTGCTGCTTTCTGCCTGCCATGAACTGTTTTCCTATGAAGCTGCCCTGCCTTGGGGCCATCAATTATGGACTGAAACCTCTACAAACTGTGAACTAAGTAAACCTTTCCTCTTTAACTTTGGGTGTTGGGTATTTTGTCTCAGTAATGAGAGAAAAGTAACTAAGACAATCACCCAACATTTCAATGGTTATATGCCAAACACTGTGTTGTAGCAGATACAGATTTTCATTAACCCTTTTATTATTTATGAAATTAGAGTATACTCTAATTTCTTTACTTTACTTTATTAGAAACAACTATCCCCATCTTACAGATGAAAAACTAAGAGTCAAGGAGATAGAGCATACTATGTGGTACTTTCCATCTTTGTTTCTCAGGTGTCAGCAAGATTTGAGGCAATATAGTTAACCAGAACACTGGGTTGGAAGACAGTTCATCTTCAGGTCTGAGCTCTGCCACTCATCCTGAGATCTTGACCAACACACCTGGTCTTTCCAAGCCTTGATGCTTTCTCTATCCTTTAGGACTTTTATATAAATTAATCAAGATAATGTCCCTTGGATCCTATAAAACTTTATATGCCCATACAGTCAATCCATTAGGAATACTTAGGGCTGCGAGTTAACAAAAAACCTGAGTTTCAACATTTTTTGCATGTATGTATGTATGTATGCACATATGTACATATGTTACAGTTACAATCTTGGAGACGCAAGGTTTTTGGTAGTATCAGGTCTATTACTATTACTATTTTGCTGTATTTAATGTGCTGGCTTACCATCTTTGTGTCCATTTCATGATCACATTTCTAATAACTCCAGATGATAACATGGTTATAGTTTAGATCTAGATCCCCCAAAAGCTTCATATGTTTAGAGATGGGGCTTTTGGAAGGTGAATGGATCATAGCGGCTGCTATAATCACGAGTAGATTAATACCCTGAAGAACTCAGAGTTGAATGTACTGGGAGGTGATGAGGCCTGGTTACAAGAGGTAGGTCACTGGGAGTGTGACCTGGAAGGGTACGTCTCCCTCTCTGGCTCTTCCCTTTCCTCTCTGCTTCCTGGCCGCCATGACACAGACAGTTTCTCTATGCCAGGCCCTTCCACCAACCCTTTCTTGCCTGGAGTCAGCCGACTCCAAACTGAATCCTCTAAACTGTGAGCTAAAATAGATCTCTCTTCCTTTAAATTGTAGGTGTTGGGGGCATTTGTCTCAGTGATAAGTTACACAGCTACATTTGTGCAAGGAAATTAATATAGGAAGCTGTATCTGTCCTTTAATCACAAAAGCAAGAGCTTTCCCATAAACCACAATAGCATACTCTGCTTACATCTCATTAGTTAGAAAGATCTCACCTGTGTACTCTAATTTCAAAGACGGCAGAGAAAATGAATAGTATTTTATTTATTCAGCCCCCTTAGTGAGGTAGGCAAAGAAAAACAGGGCTGCAGTGCAGGTTTGTGAATCACCTTGTGTGTCTGCTTCAATTAGTATTATAAAACCAAAACAGGTTAGCTCTATGTTTAACCTTGAAGGGAAGACTCTAAAACATGCTCTATTACAAACATCTACAAAAATTTAGAAGTCTTTAGTCATGTTTGTGTTTTGATATCCTTTCTTATATTTTTCACTCTAAAAAACTGTAAACCTAATTTCCTTACTCAACTAAAGGAATTAACTTACCTTGACTTTTGCAGAAATCCAGAGAGAAAGAAGGGACGTGGTAAGAAAAATTGTTCCAGCTACCACAAGAAGGCCACACAGTGGGCCACAAGGCAACCCAGGGCCTGGAATACCGGCCAATGAAAGCAGGCCCAGTGTTCAAGAGGACGAAGAGCACTTCAATCCTGATAATCCTTACCATGTGCGTACTGATGTGTTTATGACATGCTTAGATGAATGCATTCAATGCTGAAATGATGTTTCTGTTTAAGGTTTCGTGTGAGCAGCTCTTACTTAATTCCTTTAAAAATACATCAGCTCGGTGGAAGATTTGTAATTAAGGATAAAATCACGTAAGCGTCACATCTGTAGTGTCAAATCCCCGATAGGTTGTATCCAAAGTTCTTTTCTGAGTTGTTTTCTCCTTTTTTGTCACAGGAAAATCCATGAAAATACATTCATATCAGGAACTTGATTATTTAGAAATGTTCCCCAGTATGCCCCCGAGGTAGTACACAGAACGAAAGTGTTCTCTTTATATCCACTTCACCCATCATGCAACAGACATTTATGGATTGCCTGCTCCTTCCCAGGCTCCATGCCCACAGTCAGGAGTAACGTCGCCTGAAGGGGCTCAGGCCAGTCACGAATAGGCGCGCACACAAATAAAAATACTGTAGACTGAAACCCTGGGAAATAATGTTTGTAAGAATGGCACTAAGGTGGTAACAACTCAGATTTCCTAAGAATTATTACTTAACACTACTCTGCATTGCAGAGTTAAAGTTGAATATTTATCTGTAATTAGTCTTTAAAATGTGGATGTGTACACACGTTTTTTAAAAACACAAAAGGGCACAATGTAAAGCCAAATTTCCCTTCCAACCCAGCCCCCTCCCCAAAACAGCTATTAGTGATGACTGCCTGCTGTTTCTTTGCATTAGTACACACACACACACACACACACCCCTTAACACAAAAATTCTATATTCTGTTTTCTTTTCTTACACAGTATTTTGGAACTTATTCTTCTTTATCTTCTACATATCTTTACCTAATTTCCTTTATGTTCATTTTGGAGATTATTCGATGTCTCTTATATAACCTCTCATTCATTGATGACCTCTATTCAGTTAGTAGTATCCCAACATATGGATAGACATAGAAAGTTAGTAGACATAAAAATTACTTCCCCACATTCTGTTATTATAAATACTGTTGGAGCACACCACCTTGTACACAACAGGGTTTGGGGAAGGCATACATGAGGGAATGCAGGTGAAGATCTTAGCACAGGACTTGGCACACAGCATTAACTTACTTCTTGTTAGGTGTTAGTATTCTCTTATAGACACTGGCAAGTATATCCTTAGCATAAATACAAGTTTAAGTCTTCAGCATAAGTGTATCGGTCTGCTACATGGGAATTTTACATTTTAATGCAGGCTACCAAATTTTCCTCTAAGGACCCATATATAATAAGCGGTTGGTTTTTTGTTTTTTGGGGTTTTTTTTTAGGTGCTAGGGTTGAATCCAAGGTTAATGTGTACACTTTCTTTCTCTATACATATTTTCATTTTTCTTTTTTGCCAATCCCTTGGGTATATAAATTTTATCTCCTGGTTGATATGTGTAAAGCTGAACATCTTTTCATGCATTATCAATTGTGCATTTTTTTTGTGTAGCGTATTAAATTTCACTCTGCTTCATGTTACATATTTTCTAGTTTATCATTTTAGACTAACATATTTTTAGAAAGATATAGAACAAAAAGTATTTCTTGAGTAAGCCAAGGCTTATCAGAAAATTCTGAATACCTCAGTATTTCATTCAGCTAAAAAAAAAAATAAGTTTAAGAAGGCAAACAAAATTCAATATAACTTATTCCCCAGATAGAAGGGTTGGCTGAATCTGTCCAAGGGGGAGCAAAAGGCACTTTACTGAAGGGCAGGATATGACTCTTCTCTGACCCTATGAGTGATCTATATTCCCTGAAAACCTCCAATCATATAAACTTTTCATTATACATTTCAAACAAAAATACTTAAAGCATGACCTCAGCCCTTCATATATTCCTTTAAGGAAAAATCTTAGAGCAACAATCCATTTTGTCCCAACTTTAATACTAACCAACCTTTGTTGAATGCTCAAGTGAGGAAATACCTCAACTAACAGACTGTTTTTGTTTTGGTTTGGTTTTTTTGAACATCCTCTGCCTCAGAGAAGCCAGCTATACATAATGAGGTAATTTTTTGTTGTTGTCCCAGATGAACCCATTTCAAGAAATAAGGAAAGAATATTCTGGAGAGCCAGGGATTTAGCTCAGTGGCATATGCACCTGCCTGGCAAGCATGAGGTCATGAGTTCAATCCCTGGTACCACACACACACACACACACACACACACACACACACACACAAATCTGAAAAACGGTAAGATACAGTAGATATTTTGATGACATGTGAACATAGGCTATATCAGATAGTGTTAAGGAATTATTTTGGGGGGATATGATAATAGCAGTGTTGTTGTAAAGGAAAATGTTTTTATTTTGGAGGTACATTCTTATGTATTCATGGATAAAATATCACAATGCCTTCAATTTTTAAATTCACATCAGAATTTACTTTAAAATGCCTCCGAACAAGCAAATTTGACAATTGGTTAGGAACCATCAAATCTAGGTAAGTATACAGATGTTCAGTATGTAGTTTTTAATTTTTTCTCCAATTTTCATGATGGTTGAAAATTTTAATGTGTCCCACAATTTAAAAAACTTGACAAAAAATCAGCTACCTCCAGGAAAGAGACTAAATTTAAGAGAATTTAAAGATATGGGCAAAAGAGCATTTAAAATCTTGAACCCTAGATAATCCTGAAAAGGTAAACAAAATTTGCAAATTGAGCAAAAGGCTAGTTCCTTCTACAGTGGTAATCACTCGAGCACTGAAAATGGAGGCTTTTACTTCATCAATATGATTCTGTCACAAATGCTTTAATGTCTACATATATATTTTCCAAGTATTAAAGACCATGTATATCTCCCAGGATATATCTCCTCATATTCTGTTGCTGAAATGATAACTAGCACTGCTTTGAGAGCCAGCAGAACTGTAACTGAAATCTGTCTATACCCTAAATTAATGAGTTTCAAAATGGGGATGCAAGAGCCCTGGAAGCCATTACTACAAATAAGGTGTCAATGTTTGGCTGACTTACAACTGGAAGCTGCAGAAATCCTCTTTTTAAAATTCTAATGTTTCTCTTTTGTTTTCTTATTTAAAACAAATTGAGTCATAAATAAGAATGACTCATTAAAAGCATGGAGAAGCTTTAGGATTCTTTTTTAAAAACCCACAACTTTTTTTTTTTTTTTTAGACAAGGTCTCTTTGTAGTGCAGGCTGGCCTTTAACTTGCAGTGATCCTCCTGCTTCAGCGTCCCAAGGGCTGGGATTACAGATGTGTGCCAACATGCCTGCTTGGCTAAAAACACACAACTTTTTGACAAAGACAGATATTCTCAATACTTGATGATGGCAAAGATGAGACCTAAAACTCCTTAGAGCCTATTACACTGATTTCTTGTAGTGGAAAAAAACTCAAGGTCTTATTTTACAATTACATGCATGTTAATAACTTCTCATAACAAAGAAAATGCAAATAATTCTCTTTCATCTCACAGCAGCAAGGAGGAGAAAGCATGACATTTGACCCCAGACTGGACCATGAAGGAATCTGCTGTATTGAATGTAGGCGAAGCTACACCCATTGCCAGAAGATCTGTGAACCTCTTGGGGGATATCATCCATGGCCTTATAATTACCAGGGCTGTCGTTCAGCCTGCAGGGTTGTCATGCCATGCAGCTGGTGGGTTGCCCGTATCTTGGGCATGGTGTGAAATCACTTTGTACAGTAGGTGCTGTCAAGTAAGAACTGAGTGGATAACCAAAGCAGCATAAAGCATGTTGACGCCATGAAACCACAAAGTATTTTACACTCAACCTGAGCAATGTTATTCGAGACACTTATAAAAGAATTTCTCAATTGTTTTCCAGAACTTTACCTAGTGTTTGTAAATGAACTAAAAGAGCAGTTTAAATCTACAATACTATAATAATCTATTATTTGCTTTGCTTTGATAATAAGGCCTACTATAAGTTTTCCCAGACTATTATAAAATAAACATATTTAAAAATATTTAAAGCTTGTCAGAGATTTCAACTGTACACTTGAGTTCTTTTAAGTCACGACCAAAACCATTCCAGTCATTCTGCTGCTTGTATAGAATTCATTTGTTCTTAACCTTCATTCTTCTTCCCAGTCTTGCAAATGTGAACTCAAGAGTATCCAAAGAGCTGAGTGTGTGGCACATGCCTGTAATCCCAGGCTGGGGCAGTGGACTGCTGACAGTCCTAGGCAGCCTAAGCTCCACGTGAGTGAAGCCAGCCTGAACTGCACAATGAAACCATCTCAAAAAACAGGACAAAACAAACAAACAAAAACAAAAAGGAAAACAGAGGTCATATAATAGAAGTAAACATTAAAATATACTGTGGTGCCTCATTAAGAAATTCTTTATCTATAAAGTATGCTGGCATGTAATTACCAGGTGGCAGCCCAATATTAACAGTCATCTCCAGCAAGAGTACTAAAGAAAAATGTGTTTGAAGAAAAATTAGACTGACGGGTACGAATTTCATTGGTATTCTGAAAAGCACATCTTCACCACCACCGCCAGCTTTGTTTTCTTTTTTTTTGGTACCGGGAATTGAACCCAGGACCTTGTGCCACCGATCTAGTTCCAAAACACAATCAATGCGTGAGAAGCAGCATGATGATTTTTACCTTTATAGTACAAATCAGGGTGCTGATATGGCCCAATCACCTATAAGTCACTCTGCTAGTAATAGGCTGACAGTACTGCTTCGCAGATACAGCTACAAAGGAATAGTTTGTTTATTTATAATGACATGAAGGAAATCTCTCAGGAACAAGGACTGTCTTTAGAAACTAAAAATTAGATCAGGAAGATAAGCAGTTATTTTATATTTTGACATTTTAGTTTTGAATCTCACAGTTGAAAGTTTGACAAAGAAAAACATTTCTAAGGAAAAGAGTTTACCGAAACAGAATTCTGAGATGACAGAAAGCTCTTGATGCTATACCACCATATTCTGAATACTGTACATCTTTTACTGTATGCGTGAAGTTTGCCAATTAAAGTCTGTAAGAAGATACAGAATTTTAAAGCCCTAGTAATAAGATGAGCCTGATTATCAAGTACCTCCACTTAATAGAATGCATTATCAGCTAGATGTCTGAGGAGAAAAGGACAAAAACATATACACTGTAATGACTTGTAAAGGCCAAACTACTCTCTGATATCACCTACCTCCTGCATGAATTTTGCATGCTTAGTTTATAAAATGCCTGCCACTCTATTAGCTAAAACAAAATACATGCCACTGGTTCTGTATACCACCCATACCTCCATGGCTCAGCAAGATAACTGGTTTCTACAAAGAACAAAAAGATCATAAGAGCAGAGGTAATCGGGGTTCACTACACCATAGCTTTGGTACAGGATGGAAGCAATAGGCTTCTTGGAGAATCTCTGTTTGAGGCCTTTAAGGATGAAAAGAAGTTAGCCAAGTGAAGTAACGGGGATTCCAGGCAGAGGGAATAGTTTGAATAAAGTCAGAGGTGGGAAGTTGCATGATACAAACAGAGAAATAGCACATTCAGACTGATATAGGAAATACTGTGTCAAGTTGGAAAGTAGGTATAAGCTATGCCTTATAGCTTAACTTTTGGAAATTTTTCTTTTTTTTTTTTTTCTTGATAGATAGGCAAGAGGGAATCAATAAAAGTCCAGCAAGGTGGGAGGTGGCTGAATTTCCACATTAGGCAGATTTCCTTGGTAACTTTTCATGTGTGAACTGAGCAGATTCTAGACAGGTTACAGGGGCATGCTAGCAGAGCTCAGCATAAGGGAAGGCTATCTTCCAGAAGATGCATCCTTTTCAGTGTGCCATAATTAGAGGAAATCACACATGGATAATATACTTTTTAACAGATAAAAGAGGTCCTGTAGTTATGAAGTTACCAAATACCAAAGGGCACTGAATTAACAGAAAATATACTGCGATGTTTTAATGGCAGAGAAAAAACTGTAAGTATTAGGGGTAGGAATGCTAGAAAAGATCCAAATTGTGTTCAAGGAAGAAAAACAAAGGACACTTAGTAAAGGAGTAGATACTGTGGCATAATAGAACGTTCTTCACAACTTGGTACTAATCCTCAAATTACCTTTAACCAAGCCTGTCCAAAACTTGTAAATACAACCCAATATGCTGTGCTGACTCTTACTGAAATATCAGTATGTCTAGACATATATATATATATACTTAATATTTTACCTATTTTACAGTGGTGGTATAAATCAATCTTTAAGGATATTAGCCTAGTTTTCAAGGTCCTAGTTTGACTTGGATTGGAAAGGTGAGCTACAGTAGCCTTAGATGTGGCACTCAGCTAGTGCAAGGAAAATGAAAATAAGGTTTAAATTATGTGTAATTGTCCCACCACACTAATATACGTCATTGAAAAATGCCAACAAACTTTAATTGGAATAGGTTTAAAAATTTGTTAACCAGATTCATATAACTGCCCTTCTACCCGTGTCTGAAATGTAACACTAAAAGGGTAAATATACTAAAAATACTCATTTAAACCCATTCGATTGTCAATTTATTATGTCAGATTTTAATATATCCTGAGACACAATTTTTTACAAAATAGGAATTCCTTTTTGAGTGGAATGACTTAATTTTTGTATATGCTGAATATATTAAACATTGTATTTTGTCAAAATTGTCACTTTTTCTTAAAGTTAACTTATTTATTGAAGGGTTAAAGGAAACTGATAAAAATCTACATACATAGTTCTAACAGTGTATCTCAAACATGAAGAGAAACTTGAATGATATGATGAACTTCAATAAGATAAACTTTAGCAAAAACATTTTATAGGAAGAGTATGCTTTAGCGTTTATAAAAGAAAGCCAAATTCTTTTTAAAGGGCTTTGTACCCACATGCATGCTCATAGTTTGCATGCATATACAGGTGTGTTTAATGTTGAAAAAGTCCAATATTACGATTAATTTTGAGAGATAATATAGTGCTGACAAATTGGACTCACTAGTTTTTAAAATGCTTACATTCCAGTGTGGTTTTATGTAATTTTAGGCATTTATTGTGTAAAGTTAAGTATATCTTTATATGTCTACTTATGCATGTTTAACATAAGCTTAGCAAAAAGACAATGCTGTTTTCTAGGGTGTTTGGCTTAAACAACCTTTTTCACATCTTTTAAGTTTGAAAACCACATAGGATTCATTTCAACTAGGCTATGTTACTATAGAGCGATAAAAATCAACAATGTGACTGGAAAAAATATATCCAGACCACAGTAAGTTGTCACTATTTTAAAAAAGGTCAAATTATTAAAAATTATTTAAGTAGCATACTCCTATGAATTCTTATTGTTTAATAATTTACAATTATGTGCCATATTCCTGTTCGCTTCTTTGAAAAAAATCTGTATCTTCCATATAGATGGCTACAAGATAGTTTAGAAGAAATACTTTTCGAAATCAAGAACCTCTGCACCGAACTACAAACCCAGCCTTTTAAAATTTTCATTTTGAGACAGGAGCTTACTAAATTGTTCATGTCAGGCTCAAACTTTCAGTCCTTCTGCTTCATTGAGTGTTAAGACTACCGACATGCATCACCATACCCAGCTTCTACATACTTTTTAAAAACTAACAGATTAAGCCTGGCATGGTGGTACATACCTGTAATCCCAGGACTCAGAAGGATGACACTACACAACCTGGACTACACAGTGAAACCCTGTCCTCCCTCAAAATTAACATATTTGCAAATTCACTTGCAATGATATAAATAAAACATAGTTTTAGGGCTTTCTATTCTTCTGTCTTCTAACATGCGGATTGCTTAATTGCCTATATTTGACTTATATGGATAAACACTTAGAAAAGCCAGCCAAGCATTAACCTTAGCAGAAATAATACTGTTAAAGGTAAGTTGTTTCTTTTTCATTAAAACCATATTCCTGCCAGTTGGCTAACTGAAGCAACTATAAAACTAATCAATAAAAAAGATCTCCGCAAGACACACCTTAACATACATTCAGCTTACTGAAATCCACACCATGATTTTTAATATTCACTCAGCACCTATGTGTTACACAATAGGTAACTTCCTATGACATGCCAGTTGCTAAAGTATAGTGCCTAGTTATGAATCAGCACTATGTAATGGGCCTCCATGAATTACTCATATTCTAGTATTGTTTGACTTTGACTTGATTTTGTCTGATCATTATGCAATGGCTTGGTATTTGTATCCAATGATTTAATCATAAAAATCCTGAAATTCATATGCCAGAACTCCCACCTAGTTTTTTACTTTTTAAAAATCTACTGGCAATCTATTGGAAAGAAGGAATTAAGAGGTGGCTTGTGCTAATCCATGTTAGTTGCTCCTTTAACCCTTGAAATTAATGCTTCTACGTACCAGCCTCAAGGTCAACTGATTTACTAACAGTTTACTAAATAGACTTACTGGACTTCACTCCCAATCCACTGACCCAAAATATTAGCAAAGCTGAAAAATTCTACCAGGAAGAAACAAACAAAAAGCTTCCCAGGTGAGTGGAAAGCTTGTTTGAGAATCCTATCCTATGTTTAATTAACAAAGTACTCAATGCTATCAGTGCCTGAAACTCTTGAGTGACTTGATGATCAGTGACATGTTGAACTCTAACTCCTGCAAAACCCTGATGTGGAAGTTGACTGGGTCATGGGGGTGCTATAATTATCAGCGGATTGGTTCTCCAAAGGAACCACAGCTGAATGCACTGTGAGGAGGTAGGCTACACTCAGAAGAGACAGTACACCGGGGGTGTGAACTGTAAGGGAATTGTGTCCCTCCCTGGCTCTTCCCATCTCTCTACTTTCCGGCTGCCTAGACACAAGCAGTTTTCCTATACTAGGACCCTTCCACCAAGCCCTTTTTGCCTTGGAATTAGCTGACAATAGACTGAATTTTCTTAATCTGTGACCCAAAGTAAACCTCTTCTCGTTTAAGTTGTTGGTTTTGGATATATTATTTTAATGATGAAAAAGTGACTAAGATTTTGGTACTGAGTGGGGTCACTACTGTAACATGAGTACATGCGTTAGAGGCCGTTGGTTCTTGGGAGTTTGGAAATTTTTGGAGTTGCAAGCTAATGATGCCCTAGAATGCTGTAAACTAAGCTTGATAGGAGATTATGTTCAGAGCCCAAGATCAGAGTCCTGATAGAAATGTGCTCAGTAAAGGCCAGGCTCAGGTTTCAGTTGGGAACAAAGACTCCATTGACTGTTGGACTAGCGTCCATGTGTGTTGCACGACAGCAGAAAACTTGTCTAGATTTTATCCATGTCCTGAGACTTTGTGGGAGACTGAACTTAGGGAAGGAGACTGATCTAGTGGAGGGAATGAAGGCCGTATAATGTTCAGATTGGGGACTTGTTTTTAGCCAGCTTTATAGTATAAAACAGGTACGTAAAGCCCACTTTGAGTGTTTTTTTCCAGAAAAAAAGGACCTATAAAAATTTAGGGCATCACCATGTACTATGCTAAAATCAGAATGGATTAATATTAAAACATTAGACACATTAAATGTGCTGGAAGAGTATGAAAAACTCTTCAAGACACTAGTGTAGGCAAAGACTTCATGAACAAAATCCAGAGTGCATAGGACTTATTGCAAAGAATCAAAAAATGGGATCTTACCCTATTGAAAAGCTTTTGCACAGCAAGAGAAACCACCAACAGAGTGAAGAGACAATCCACTACGTGGTAGAAAAATGTTTGCCAGCTGTTCCTCAGATGGATTATTTTTGAGAACATATAAAGAATTTAAAAAAAAAAAGTTCTCCTAGATTTAAAAACCCAATCCAAAAATACGCATCTGAGATGGACATACACTTCTCAGATGAAGAAGTACAAACAATAAATAAATACATGAAAAAATGTTCAACATCACTGCTCATTTGAGAGATGCAAATTAAAACAACAGTGAGATTTTACCTCATCCCAGAAAAAAATAGCTACTATCAACAAATCAGCCAATAACAAATGCTGGAGGGACTGCGAGGGGGAAAGGAACCCTTCTCTATTGTTGGTGGGAAAGCAGACTGGTGCAACCACTGTGGAAATCAGTGGGGGAGATTCCTCAAAAAACTAGGATTAGAGGTCCATTCAACCTAGCTATTCTCTTCTGAGTGTTTTCCCAAAAAAGAATTAAAGCATCATACCATAGCAATATATGTGCACCTATGTTTATAGCAGCAGTTTATAATACTCAGATCTTGGAAGCAACCTAAAGAATGGATAAAAAAAAGATGTATGTCTATATAATGGAATGCTATTCAGTCATAAAGAATGATAAACTGGACATTTTAATAAATGAATGCACCTTGAAAACATAATTAGTGAAACAAGTATGTCATGCACGCATAATCATTGCATTGTTTCCTTATTAAGATAAGGAAAAAACATGCATTTTGTCCCAGAATGACTTCTGCCAAGCAACGACTCAGGCCACACCCACTTTCACTTTAACCCACTGTGAGATACCTTTTGGATGTTTTAAGAAATTTTTGATGTGCTGTAAGGTTTGTTTTTTTCCATGTGGATACCTGGTTGCTCCAATATATTCATTGAGGTTAAAATCCTTCCTCAAATTAATTGCTTTTGTATCTTTGTCAGAAATCTGAAAATGTCTGTTACATGGGCATCTATCTTGGGACTTTATATTGGTACTTTGGCTGTCTGTCTTGATATCAATGCTGTTTCGTCATGATTGGTGTAAATTTGTGGTAAGTCGTGGGGCTGGGGAGGGTTGGAGCTCTAATTTTGTTCCTTTATCAAAGTTGTGTAGACTATTCTGAGTCTTTTTTACTTTTACAGAAATGAATCGAAATGTTAATCTATATGAAAAATGATACTGACAGTTTGATAAGGGGTTGTTTTCTGATCTTAATTATTTTCTTCTGTTCATTTTTTGTTTCATTCTGTATTTTTAGTAAAAAAAAATAACAAGGCAAAGGAAAGCATGGTTATTGAAAGGATTAGCATTAAAAAGAACAGAAGTACTTTGAAAAAAATAGTAAAGATAGTTTGAAGGCACCTAACCTAAGAATCAGTAAGACTCTACCCTTCACCTGCTCAGGTGTATAAAATAGCAAGTGTAACCTTTAAAAAACACTTTGCTTTGAGAAAAAACCCCAAATCACGCTGCTCAAAAAATGGCCGCTTTGGAAATTGTTCACCAGGCCCCGTCACAGTGCTCAGCCTTGAGCCGTGACCAAGGGGATCTTGTCTACTTTCCAGGCTGTGGCAGACCTCGGTGTCCTTCTCGTACTATTGGTTTTACAGGATGCAGCATTAAGAGGCTCCCATCCGCATTTCGGAAGGCCTAGCAACCAGGCAGTGTGTCCGTGCAAAAGTGAAGGATTGAACTGTGTGACAGTAAAGCTGAAAATGTGGAGACCCCAGAAAGCCAGACAAACTACGAATGTGAAATAGCTGCTAAGAAAATTCACAGCAAAGCCAGTCTAACAGGGACCGCAAGCCTATGACTGACAAGCAGGATTACTGGGGTTTGTAGCTCAGGCCTCACAGCTTGCTGCCGTTGGTGGACACAGTGCCACAGGGTGATGTTCCTCTGCCGAGTCTCAGCCTGCTTAGGTGCCAATCCTTTCTGCACCAGGGCTCCCTTGTGGAATAGAGCTTATTAACCTGCAACACACTCTATCAGCAATGTCTTTCTTTTCACAGGTACCTAACATCTGAGTTTGAGTCTCAGAGCAGACTTTGCACTTTTCAGTAATGCTGGAACTATTAAAACTCTGGTAAGTCTCAGAGACATTTTGAATAGAGATGGATATGAATTTTTTGGAGGCTGAAAGAGAACATGGTTTAAATCTAAAATGTCCACCAAAATTATCATGTGTGGAAGGTGACTGGGTAATAGAAGATACTATACACCACAGTGGATTAATTCACTAATGAATCCACAGTGTATGTTCTCTTAGGAGATAGGCCTGGTCAGATGAAATGGTTCACTGAAAGTGTGACCTAGAAGAATTTATCTTCCTCCCTGGCTCCTCCTTTCCATCTCCACTTTCTGGCTTGAGCATCTTTCCTATACCGGACCTTTCTCCATTCATCTTCCTGCCTTGGAGCCAGCTGACTATGGACTGAATCTTCTACAGACTAAGAACACATCTCCTCCTTACAGTTATGGGTGTCAGGTTTTTTGTTCCAGTGACAAGAAAGCACCTAAGACATTTGACTAAAGTTTTAAAGGAGATTCTTTCCTGCCATTATGTGCCTAAATTAAATTGTTTTAAAGAAAAACATATACTGAAAGCACTAAAAACATCTGTAAAACAAAAGGTTCAAATTACAACTAGCATTCAAGATTCACTCTCAATCTAAAATAATGACTTCATTTTTGTTTTGTATCCTCATATGGAATGCAAATACATGGCTAAGAGAATAAGAAGTTCCAAAGCTACCTCTAGTCTTGACAGGTGGCTGCTAGTCTGATTTTTAACAATTCTATTAAAAAGAAAATCATGTCACACTTAAGTCCCTGCTTACAATCATTCATTCAGTTTAATTCAATCTTGTCTTAAATTTTTATTCTGCTATAATTGTACTTATATTCCGGAAAAATGACTTTGCTGAACAAAGTTTACACTAACGTGATATTACTAATACTTTAATCTATAAGGAAAAAAGAGCAAAGAGAAGGTATTTAGACTGAGCATGGGACTTCTGGGAAGACAGTGGGGTAAGCAGCACAGAAAACAGCCTGAGAGTCACCACTAAGGAGATGCTGGAATATAGTATTGTAGGAAGACAAGGAAGGAAGGAAGTGGGCTCCCTGGACCCAGGAGGACTCTAAATACAACATAAAGCCCACAGAGAGAGTATAAAGAAAAACTGCAACAAAGGCAATAGCTCGCTTTTGCCCTGAGACAGGACTCACTGCGTGAGAGCTGTCTGGACCTGGGGATGGCAGAGTCATGGTGACATGGACAGCTGGTGACCCAGAGGCCCATGCACAGAGACACAGCAGTGGAGGAGAGCAGCGGACATGGAGCACTACACTGCTGGCGGTGAGTGCAGAGGACTTAAGTCTTCCCACAGGGAGAGAGCGATTAGCTGGGAGCCAATGTGGAGATGGGACGCCTAAGCCCAGAGCCCAGAACTGCTGCTGGCTTCCTGAGGCGACTCCTATCTAGGCGCAGATGCACAGAAACTGCCTGGACTGTGGCGAGCCCAACGAGCCTGGTCTCGGGGCTGGCCTGCTGAGCTGCGCCAGCACGCCTCAGGACTCTGACTCCACAGGCTGTCTGCCAGTGACCCAGAGAGAAGCCTGAAGTGGGCTTTTTTCAGTTTTTTCTCTTCCTCTTCATTGTGTTTATGAGTGTGAAAGTGGCTCCTAACCTCCTTGTGGGTATAATCCTGCTGTTTTTCCTTTTATCTCCCATCTCTCTTTTCCTTCAGTCTTCTGCACCAGTTTCCCCAAATTGGCATGATCCCGCTTTGTCCTCCAACCTTACTTCTATAATCTCTTTCTCTTCTTCCTTTTCTCTATTTTCTTATTAATCCATTTTAAATTTGAACCCTCAATGGCAAAACTGACATATTACAGACTTAAATATTATATATAATTATCTGACTTGTTTTACATCTTGTTATATAATCACAATTCTAGTTCATACAGTTGAAAGTTGCAAATAAGGGTTAGCCTAGTTTGTTGTTTTCTAGGCTCTGTTTGATGCTATTGGTACCACTATAATCAAAACTGGCATAATTGTTCTAAACAGTTGCTGGTCCTGATAATCTATGACTGAGATTAAGGGTCACAGAAAATATGATGGCACAATGCCAAAGAACCAGGGATTAGGCCGAATAAGCAACAATGTCTCAACTCCAACAAACTGAAGAGGTAAGATCTTCCAACAGACTCAAAACTCAAAAACCAGCTACATCTGGAAAATATCTCAGAGAAGTAATCATCACCTAAGAGTCCTAACTACTATCAATAAAGCAACCCACCTTAGGCAACTTACAAGCATCACCCCAGGAATTAAACTAAAAAGAAAAAAAAAAAGAGAGAGAAAATAAAATAAGACACTTAAGTAAAATGCAACCCCAGACATCCAGTTTGCCAAAGGCAAATCCAGGGACAATGAAGTATGACAATCTGAAAGCCCCCTACCAGGTCTCTCTAAAGTAGAATTAATAAAGCAGTTGAATGAGGCTCTGAAAAATATGAAATCAGAAATAATAGATCATTTCAATAGACACAGAAAAAGCTTTTGATAAAGTCCAGCACCCATGATAAAAATCCTAAAGAAAATTGGGATAGATGGTCTTTATCTCAATCTGATAAAAAGTCATCTATGATAAACCAACAGCCAACATACTAAATGAACAAAAACTGAAAGCTTTCTCTCTAAAGTCAGGAACAAGACAAGGATGTCCACTGTCTCCACTCTGATTCAATATAGTCCTGGGAATTTTAGCTGAAGCAATTAGACAAGAAAAAGAAATAAAGGAATAAAGTTAGGAAAGGAAGAAGTTAAACTATCGTTATTTGCAGATGACACGATACGCTAAGACCCCCAAACTCCACTAAGACTACTAGATTTAATAGGTAAACTTAGTAATATAGCTAGTTACAAAGGCAACACTAAAAAATCAATACATTCAGGACTTTCACATACCCAGTAGAACACACATTGTAACTCAAATTAATTCAAATCCACACCATCTGGGTACTCACCACAAAATTCCACTGTCACCTGCTAAGTGTCTAATACAAATTAAAATTCTCATTCCACTGACTGGAAAAAAGTTTTGATACAGTCACAATTTTAAAAAATGAAATGTAAGAATAAAAATTAAGAATGTAAGAATATGCACAATCAAGTCAGCAACACAACAGTGGTAAGGGAAGGCCCTCTGGGTAACCAGCTCAGTGCCTGCTGCGTAGACCAGAGGGTCAACACTGCGGGTGGGAGGGGGCACCAGGAAGTCCATAGAAAGGTGCTTCTGCGTAGAGCTGGGCTGCAGGCAGGACACTGATGCTTTGCATTGTATGCCCTTCATTACTATTTGATTACATGTTCAAAAATACAAATGTATGTTTTACATGCTTCCACTACTTTTTTTCTCTGTAACATTTTAACTCATGCAGATGGATTGTTGGCAGGAAAATTAGAAAAAAATTAAGAAGCATGAAAACTTAACAAAGTTTTGACAGCACTAACAAGAGGAACATTTTGTATTATGCCGGGGCAGGGCCTAGCCCAATCCACCAACATCTCATCCATACTACCTGTAAGGTATTCCACTTAAGGGTCCCCCTTTTCCCTCTGGATGCACTAGTAATCCCTGGCCCTCACTCACTCTAGTTGTTATGCTTGATACGTTGTGTCAACTTGAGAGGTTTGGAAGTTTAACTGAGAGACTCAAAGGGGAGCAGGGTTCTTGCTTTGTAAACATCTTCATCTTGTGCAAAGGAGGGCAAGATTTTTTGAGTGCTACACCAGCCCTAAAGTGGGGGAGGTGGCCTATTTACAATGTAAGGCAGAAGAGAATTGCCTTTGGCTGCTGCCTTGAAGCCAGCTGATTATGGACTGAAACCTCCACAACAGTGAGTAAATAACCTTTCCCTCCTTCATTTTGGATGTCGAGTACTTCGTTCCAACAAGAAAAAAGTAACCAAGACACTAGCTGCATAGCTACTCAGTATGTCATTAACGTATTAGGCACATTTCTGCTTTGGGATTTGCATAGCATTTGTAATTCCAGAAGTGTTCTTTCTCCAACATTTACATTGCATACACTTTCATTTCAATTCTGTATTCAAGTCACTTGCTCAGTGCAATTGGTCTCTTATCTTAAATTCAAACACTTGTTACCTAAGATTTATTTTTCCACTTTAGTACTGAGCAACATTTTACATTCTGTTAATCTCTGCCAGAAGCTAACCTCTACTAACAGAGAATTTTCTTTCTAGTATGTACCTAGTGCCTACAATATCATAAGGTACATAGTTATCAATAATTGATAAATGGATGAAGAGTGGGAATATCATGAAACTTACCTTCCACTTACCTATATTATTCTGTTACTTAAAGGCCCCCTCAAAAGCACATGGCTTTGGCTTTTGAAACCAACAACATAGTCTGTTGGTGCATGTCTGCCAGTTCCAGCATGTATCAGGTCGAGGCAGGACTGCTCCTGCCACCAAATTCAAGACCAGTCTGGACAGCATACTGACCAGTATACTGACACCGTATTTCAAAAGAATAAATGAAAGCAAAAACCCAACAACTTTTATCCAAAGTGCTTTCACTGTTTAAGACTTCAAAAGTTCTTTGTGGACTTTTCAGAGGGGAAAAAATATACTAGTGGGCAATTCAAACTTTGATCTCCAGAAGTCGGTATACCTATAAAAGACTCACTTGGCTTCCAGACCTTATCTGTGCCCAAACTGATTCCATGCCTATCTTTGTGCAGCTCTGGTCTCCCATATTCTACTCGACATTTATTTTTGTTTTTAAAATGAGGACAATTAAAAGCAAAACAAGCCGCAGGTGATAGCACATGCTTATAATCCCAGCACCTCAAAGTTGAAGGAGGATCATGAATTTGACGCCAGCCTGAGACACTTCGTAAAACCCTGTCTCAAAACACTAGGGATAAAAAAAAAAAAAAAAAAAAAAAAAATCATTCAGGAGCCCCACTCCTCAATAATTTCAAAATCAAGGCTAGTTTTGATTAACACATTCATGAGAGGGCCCTAATTCGTCTTGCTGCTGGTACCTCTGATTTTAATTTGATCCTCTACTATTACATAGCTAACCTATATATGTTCTTTTGTTAACATAAAATGCTAAAACAAAAAGTTACTATTTTGTGGCTAGATTACTAAACTCAATGGTAAATTGTTCTTTCATTATTCCTTTGTGGGGTCCATTTAATAAAGACATTAATTTTATGCAGTGATTATATCCATTTGCACCAACAGTGGTATAAACTGTCAGATTAGACAGGGATGGATGTACAGCACTGGTGGTTTACACAGACAAGAATGTGTTAATTACCTAACTTACCTACTTCAATGTACGTAAGTTTAGCTCACTACCATAGGTTAAAAAAATGTACTTAGAAATTACTAACTTATTTATACTGATGAAAAAACTTAAAGAGCATAATATAGAAGAAACCCTAAATTAAAAATACTACAGTTTCAAGTTTAATAATATTCTCAGTATATGTACCTGAAAGGCTCTGTGATCTACATCAAAATCCAAAGCTTGAATAAGGAACATTGCCAGATACCAATACACAAAGGTAAAACAAAGCAGCCAATTAACCCCAAACCATGCAACACTGAGGGCTGCTATAAGGGTATAAACCAAGCACACGTATCACAGCTATAGCATTACTGTAGAGGACAGGGTGTGCAGAAAATGAGTAGAACAAAGTGAGGGTCTTCAATGTAATTATCAGGCCAGGAGAAAGTACATCCTTTCAACCACCCAATTCTGATAGCTCATTCTGCGTCTGCAAGATGAAAAAAATAGGAAGCCACTGCACACACCCATACACATACACCTCTCCTCACCCCTGACCCTCAAACTCAGTCATGCAGGAGAAACAATGAATTGATTGTAATGTGGTGACTTGAACACTCTTGAACAGCTCAGGAGACCATGGTTTTGGTATGACTCTGTCAAAGGATCCAATAAAGTCTCAACCACAAGCAACTAACCCAATCCAACTGAAACGAAAGTCAGTGAGAAAGAACAGCGTAAGACTAAACAGCTTTCTAAGAGGTGGCATATGAACCTGATTTTAACACATCAGAAGGAAACTGGATTCTCAAATGGGGTGGAAGAATGAGAACATAAAGCATATGCAGGCAGCATAAGTCTGTACACTAAAACCAACGAATATACAATAAAAACGTGAAGCCCATAAAGCCTAAACTGTTTACTACCATATTCCTTTAAACAAGTGTGCCAACTTTTGGGAGTATTCCTTTGTGGTGGAGCACTGGTATCTGGTGAAGCAGTCACAGGGAAGTTAGGAGCTGAGTTATGAAAGCCTCTAATAGCAGGAAAAACCCTTGCTACCCTCCTCAGTTAATACTTGATAGGAATGAAGAAAAATAAATCAAAATATATTTAAATAACATTTACTTGTTACATATTTGAGTCAGGACTTAATTAAATCCTGACTCCTAAGAGCCAACTATCATCCTGTTTTATACATGAGAGTTATTATGGATTATGTCACTTGTCCTCAAAAATGGTATCATCAAAATAGCAGAACTGAGACTGTAATTCCAGATCTGTAAGTTAGTTCCCTTTCCACTGTAAAACAGCTTGCTCTGAAGTAAAACACACATCAAAAATAAACCATTTGGCAGGATGTGGTGGTGCACATCTATAATCCAAGCATGTGGGAGGCTGAAGCAAGAGGATCTCACAGAGCTGAAAGCCAGTCTGGGCTACATAGTGAGTACTAGGCCAGGCTAAACTACATAGTGAGCTCCTGTCTCAAAAAATAAAACAAAACCATTTGGCTAGCTAATTTATGGTAGTCAAAGTCACAGGAAAAATCATGCTATAGTATAATCAGCAAAAACTAATAGTTGGGAGAGAACACTAAACCTAACAAGTGAGTCTACAGTAGTACTTCTTGGTTGCACCCTGACTTTTTAGGAAGTGGGCTAGAGGGTAACAGGACTCAAGAACCAGAACTTAAAAAATTCTTTTCAATGATGAGAACATGACAAATTTTGTAATTCACAACTGGTGCTGAAAGGTTCTTGCCTTAGAAGAAACTATAGCAGTGGTGTAACAAGGTAGAAGGCCAAAGAGGGGGCGCCTACCACTTCCTGCTTCCTCCTCAGCCTTAACTGCACCTCCCCTTCCTGTTTGTGCACAAAGAAAACTCCAATCAGCTCCTCGCCCCTCATCAATGCCCGCTCTACGCACAACCTCCTCTGGTCAGAGGTTATATGTATATTCCATGCCCCATGTTCCGATGGTCATGGAGCTCTCTCCACATCCTTGGAATAAAGGCTATTTTTACTTTTTTTTACTCTTTTATCATGCCGAAAACTCTTCCAGGTGTGATTTTACACTTTGTTTTCATAAACAGTTTTATTTTGAGTTTGTATCTTCTGCCACTATTATCTGGATTATTTTTTTTTTGGTCCAGGGATCAAACTCAGGACCTTGTGCTTGCCAGATAAGCACCTTGCCTGCTGAGCTAAATCCCCGACCGTATAATCTTGATTCTTAAAAAGTGCCACTGACTGTATACATTTAAGCTATTTAAGTAATTACTTATTCCAATTTATTAACTTTTCTATGAACACTCATGCTCTTAAAAGCATACATTTCGTTAATCATAGTAACAATTTAAAAAATTTGGGGGGAGGCAGCACCTGGATCTGAACTGACAAGTTTTAATTAGCTTGTATTTCTTCTTCAAAGAGAACCCCAAATTTTAAAAGACCGAACTTGCAACACAAAAGACCCAAGAGGCTTTCTCTAGGTTTTAAATCTTCCACCTAAACGCACATAAAATCAACTGATGTTACTTGCATTTTTGCACTTCACACAGACAAGTACATTATTTTTATTCATACCCCATGGGGCTGGGAGGCTCAGGCAGAAAGATGATTTTAAGGCCCACCTGTGGTACACAGTGAGTTTGTGGCCAGCCTTAACTACATAGTGAGACCCTATCTCAAAAACAAACAAAACTGGGACCATGTTTTTCAATTATTGATGTTTTTTAAAAAGCGAGGCCAGGCGTGGTAGTGTACGCCTATAATCCCAGCATTAGGGAGGCTGAGCCAGGAAAAATCTTTTGAGTTTGAGACCAGCCTGGGTTACAAAGTGAATTAACGGACAGCCTAATCGGCATAGCAGGACCCTGTTTCAAAAAAAAAAAAAAATGCAGAAGGCCAGATACATTGCAACCCTGGAGTAGGAGACCTCCCGCTGTAGGCCAGACCTCAAAACAAACGATCAAAAATGCTCACATCACCCCGAGGAAATCAGGAACCACCACCCCAAACTTCTATGGGAAGTCACCGCTCTGTAAGCATGCCTGCTTGCTACAGGACTCCCTTCTGCATTTGTTCCCATTTTCATCAATTTTACCTGAGCAATTAATCTTACTGGTTGACGAGTTTTGTTCCACCTTACGCCCACCTTGAGAGTTCTCATGTTCTCCCCACCTTAGGTCTGCCTCACTTTGAGGTTTTGATCTATAGAAGTCTCCAGAAAAGAGTCTTTGGCAACCTACTCAAGACCCCGTCTGTCTCTCTGACAGAAACTTTATCTCAATAAACATATTCTGCTCTTAAAAAAAAAAAGATAAAGTAACATCATTTATAACAACCTCAGTAAAACCTATGCTAGCCCTGTGTGATTCAACATACTAATATTTCTACAGCAAAATAGAACTACTCATATTTTAAGTTGAGGTCAGGTTTTGTAGCACTTGTCATACACATTACCAAGTGCATATGGTGAGCCTTTAGGATAAAAAAATTGTGGGATTATATGAACTCATGTAATCCAAAAAGTCTGTAAGATAGCAGAGCACACACCTATGAGGCTGAAGCAGACTTACAAATTTGAGCCCAACCTGGGCAATTCAGTGAGCCTTGCCTATAAATTAAAAAAAAAAAAAAAAAAAAGACTGGGGATGTAGCTTACTGTAAAGACTCCAAGTGCAATCCTAGAATCTCAAAACAACCATAATTTAAAAAAAAAAAAAAAAAAAGCTCATGAGATAGGTGCCATTATAATCTGTTTTACAGATGAGAAAATAGATAGACAAAGCATTAAGTAGCTATTATTCCACAATTAGTAAGCACTACAGCCAGAATTTGATTCCAAGCAGGACAGCTTCCATATATTTAACCACTATGCAATACTGGCTTTTAACGTACTTACCCACATTATCAACCATATATTACCTGCAACTGCTTACTATTAGACCTTCTGGGGCTGCATTGTAAAATTAAGTTTCTTAAAAAAACCCACATAGATATTCAGCCTTGTTTTCCTAACTCCTTTCTGATAAACTAAAAACTGCCTTTGGGGAAATAGTATTTTAAAACATCTTTGATTTACATGCATAGTCTTATACCTGTAATAGTTAAGATATCCTGTTCATATTTGTAATGATCAGGATTGCAAAAAGCAGGACCTTCAACACATATTGTACTATTTATTTGTATTCTATGAGAGACAATAGATGTGGATGCCTACTAAATTATCCTACTTAAGAAAGTGAGAGTGATACTTTTATACCTTTGCAGCACATGTACACAAATTACAAAGTTCTTACAAACTGCATTTTCAAACAGTCAATTAGTAATAAAAATAACTCGTGCCCAAACAAATCACTCACCTTAATAGTGAGACAGTTGTCAAAAACACAAGAATTTGACTTGTGATTCAATTCTAGTTCCATCACTTGTAAGTGTAGTAAATTTGGACAAAGAATTTAACTATGGCCTCATACTTCTAATCTGCAATAATGGGATGCATTCAGTACTTCTTAGAGACAGTGAAAATTAGCTAGTAACACTTGGAATCTATGGAAAAAAATGCCACTACACAGTATCTGCCACTATTTATGAATGTGCAATGTGTATGACTTTGGATGACTTGGGGGATGTTTACTAAGGCTGGAGAGGCTATGTTAAATTAATTTGAGGAGCAATCATAAGAATGGCCTCAAACAGCACTATTTGAGGATAAAGCAGTAACTGCAATATACCCATCAGTTCCTAAAATAAAATCTGATCTATGTAATGATCATTCAATTTTAAAAAAAAGCATAACTGGGGAAAAAGGAAATCTAATTAATCTGCTTGATCCTTGTGAGTTCAAGGGTAGCCTGGACTACACAGGTGAGACTATCTCAAACCCTCCTCTCACGCCCTGCCAAATTCTGCCTGATCCCTCATAACTTAAAACTATATAGGACTCCCCTGCACAGAAAATCAGAATTTTGTCCTTTAGCTTTCATTTCTTCAGCTCTGGTTTCTATCAAAGATACTGTATAGTAACTGAAATCCATACTCCTAAAAAAGGTTGTAAGTAGCAAGTCTATGCACAGTCACACTTCTTTCCAGTTGGTTACAAAGGGTAAGTAGCTCAGGCAATTACCAAAAATAAATAAACCATCTAGAAAATTTCTTCTTTTGGAAATTCAATCCAAGTCTGAGAAAAACACTAATCTGGATAGAGTATCTCAAAGGAATTAAAACCCATTCAGCTGATCATATAGTAAATTAATATGCAATTTTGCTCTAGGTCAGTGATATATCTGAGATCAATAATTTACTAAGGTAAATGGGGAAGAAAAAAACAGAAAATGGGAAAGACATAAAACAGTCGGGCTTTTGGCACTACTGAAGAATGAACTTTTATATGCTAGGTGAGCACTCTACCAGTGTGCTACACTCAGTCTTTACTACTCTGAAACAGGATCTTACTAAGTTGCCCAGACTGGGCTGGAACTTGTCATCATCCTGCTTCAACTGGGATTATAGGCTTCTAAATTAAAATTTTTATTTAAAATAATCATCATGGCATACTGACACACCTCCACTTAGTAAGTATTTATCTGAAACTCACCTAAGAAAATTTACATAGGTTAGTCCAATTATTTTCCCTTGTCCTGCCAAGAAAATATGAGATTTTGTTTTGTTTTGTTTTTCCTGGTACCAGAAATAGAACTCAGAAGCTTGCCCTTGCCAGGCAGGAGTTTCTTTATACTCAGGGGTATTAAAAAAAAAAAAAAAAAAAAAAAAAAAACCTACTTCAGTATTCCATACTTAGTGAGTATCAGAGATCTAAAGAATAAAAATAAGCATCCCATGAATACAAATCATCATCTCTCCGTTTCATACAGAGACAAACCAAGTATGCTCAAAACATGACCAGTATGTGTCAACACTGAAAGACTGAACTTGTTAGATGGCAACAAAATCTGAATAGGTATTAGCACAGACAAAAAACTGTCAAAGTTGATCTTGATGTTCTAAACTGTCTAAAGTGTTACTGGATGATAGCACTCAAGGAAGCAGAGTAGTCCATTCAAGATTCTTTTAAAAGACAGTGGAAGAATTAAGGTGCATATTATTACAAAATCAGAACAGGTTAAGCTTCCTAGATTAAGAAAAAATGTATCCCAGAACTAAACATTAAAGACAAGAAGAAACACTAGGGGGAAAAAATAGTACATTCTGATGAAACAAAAAGTATATTAATATTAAAGAGCCAAAATCTGAGAAATACACGTACTGAAAAAGCATTGAGCAGGGCCCCTAAGGTCTTTAGTAGTACAGAATTTGTCTAGTCTTTACTATTTTTCAACCAAAAAAAGATTAAATATAATTTTGTGAAAGTTAAATTTTCATTTAAGTGTTTTAGTAGTCAAACATAGCTGATAAGAGTTGCTGCTTTCTCAAGAAAGCCTGGGCCAAGAGCCGGTGCTGGAGGTATCCTTCACTATGGGGGCCTTGCTATAGTTCTGCCCTGCTCAGCCCTGTATACTCCAGCATGGTCGACCAGGCCACGTCCTACAACGACTATGCAGTGCCTGTCCCAAATGATGCTAACATGCCCAATGTGCCCAGCCAACCCCAGGCGCCCAGGGTTCCAGCTTATGTGTACCTCTTTCTATGGACAGGGAGGAAGGTACCCTCCCTTGCACCCTTATAAAACTGTGAAAACGACAACAAAGGTGTTTTTGCACGTATACCTATATGTTAATGGAGGTTGGTTTTGTTTAAGGATGTGCTTCTGGGGCATCTAGCTTACATCAACAATCTCTTGACTGTATACTCTAGAAAAGGTAGCTTTTAAAAATACAAACCAAAACATTACATTAAAAACTTTTATTATAATGGTATTTCTAAGAAAGAAAAAGTGGCGAAAATGTGTTTGCTTATTTAGAATCAGGACTCTACAGTGGCTTACGTAAAAGAAATAAAACCTGCTGAAGGTCATAGTTAGCGACCAGAGACTTGAGCTAAGGGACCTTCTCTCTGGTATAATGCTGTATGCCCCCCACCCCCACCCCAGGCTCAGAAGTAGTTGTCTCCCTTTCCGTATGATTAATGGTACTTAGAAAATTTAACAAAGAATACAAATAAGTCACTCTAAAGTAAAATTTTAGAAATCTTTCCAAGCAAAAACTTGATTTTGCCTTTCCCTGTAGTGAGCAAAAACAGAAAAAGCAGCATATTGTTCCAGGTGGACATATGTAAAAACTTCAGAATGCTTTAAAAAGCTGACAGGTTTGAGGACTTGGAATCATTCCACCACCACTTTACTCATGAACTTTTCTAGATCTCATATCAAAGGACTAGAAGCAGTTACTCTTTCAGAGGTGAAATAAGCGTTAATTTGCTTTGTCCTACTCTAGTTCTGTGGGCACAGTAGTGTCCTACCAAAAGAACATCAGTGATACCTAATAGAACAGAGACCAACAGGGCATAAAAGCTGAGAAAAATTATGGATGAAAAAAACAAAAAAAAGAGACATCAGACCTTCAGTGGCCTGATAATTTGTGGCCTATACCAGCAATAAACCTCTGAGAGCTTTCAATGATACAAATAACCTGCTGTGGCATGGGTGCCATTGGTTTACCACTGGCCTATCCTTTGAAAAAGCTTGAAATATAAAGCAAGTTAATGATTTTTTTTTTTTATCTCAAAACCATCTATGGCCTTAGTATTCAATCATTTCATAATTCTTTCATGAATGTTAACTTTCTCTACATTATAAACCCTATGAAATTAATGATCATGTATTTATTGTTATATTCCCAGTAATAGCGATTGAGTAAATACTAAGTACATACATATTAACTTGAAGTTGCCATCAATTAAACTAATCATAGGGATTTGAAAACTAAGATTTTCTAGTAAATGATGCCAAGAACTCCACTACTGATGTAACTTCAGGAATCCCACTGCAGCAAAAGAAGAAGGAGGCAGAGACGGACCTTCCTAGGTTCTCTGCCTCTCTTACAAATGATTTTTGGCATAGTTAACTGAAGACTATGATGTTTGCCAGGTGTGGTAGCACATGCCTATAATCTTACAACTTGGAAGGCTGAACAAGAGGATTGCCATGAGTTTGAGGCCAGACTGGGGTGTGGGATGAGTTCAAAGCTAGCCTGAACTACACAAGACCCTGTCTCAAAAAATTTTTTTAAAAACCTATGTTTTTTATATAGGAATTTGGAAATTAGGACCAAACTCTCAGTGCAATTACAAATTACAAAATTTTTCCATATGAAGAACTAAGTGGCTACTTGCTTTGATAAATAATTTCTCAAAGTTCTCATTAAAAACTTAAGAAAAAGGTAAATAAACCAAACTTCATAGAAAAATAGTATTTACAACTCCATTCAAAAGTAGTTTTCAAAAGCAAACATAATTCAACGTTAAAGCTGAAAACTTTATATTCAACCAAAGCTGCCAGGTCTAATAAATTATTAATAGAATACTATATCAAAAATAAGGCAATAATCCAAGATATGCCATTAAAGATTCTTCCATTTCCACAACTTGACACAACTAATTTATCTAGTAACAAATGATATTTTATCCAGATTCGGCACATCTAAAATCCTTCAGAACAGGGAAGATAAAAATGTGATCTTCTTTAGACTCTCAACAACTGAAGGAAAATAATTTCAACAATACAAACAGGTAAAAAAAAGTGTTTAAAATTCAAGAACGCAGTATCAATACACAAAGGGTATCAGGTGCATATACGCAGTACAGTGATAGCAAATTAATTTATTTAGTATTTTTTCCATTCCATATCATCAGGAGGATTGATTTCAACTTTCCTTTTACCTACATCAGACCAGTTGGTACTCAAAACTGTACCACCAGATTCCATCTGCAATTAAAAAAAAAAAAAAAAGAAAACATTAATTTCTGGACACTGTAACCAAAGAATATTTTCCTTAAAATGTTTCAACTAGAGTCCCAAATATTGGCAGTTGTATATACCTTGAATAAATTCAGCACACTTCTTTGATTTAATCTTAAGACATTCTAGAATGGTTAGTAAGCTCCATAAACTATGAAAAGGAAACTTAAGCACATTTTTGTAGGTGCATCATGATACTGCCATATCAAGCACCATGCTCTCCTCTGATAATCAGCATACAGCTATGTGTGGAAAAGCACCTTCAAATGAAAATGAAATGGACTCCCCTTAAAATTATGTTTAATCTTTTTTATTTTGCTAAAGAAAGTAAAGAGCAGACAAAATAATACCAGCTAAACATTTTTAAAGATCCCTACTTAAAGTTCCCCTTATATACATTCAATTTTACTCTGAAAAAAAAATTTTTTTTAAAAAAAAATCAAGGTACATACATGTAGGTATACAAACTCAAGGTTACAGTCTAATAGGTCATCTACTTAACATCTACTGAATATGCCATCCACCAACAATCCTACTACATTCATAGTTACATGTAAGCCACATTATTAATGATGCTTTGAACATCAACAAAATGTATATATAATACTGGTATTGTAAGATTATAATGAAGTTAAAAATTTTTCTCTCCTACAATGTCTTAGCTATTATAGCATTACCATGTTATATTACTCAAGCATCTATGGTAATGCTGGTATAAAGAAATCTACTGTATTGCCATTCATACTAAAAGTACAGCAGGGGGGATTTAGCTCAGTGGCATAAGCGCCAGCCTTGCAAGCGGGCTGCTGTGAGTTCGATCCCCAGTACCAATTTAAAAAAATAAATAAAAAAAAAGTACAGCCAGGGACATAGTTGGTGCAGTGTGGACCTGACAAATGCAAGTTTATGAGTTCAATTCCTAGTACCAAAAAAAAAAAAAAAAAAAAAAAAAAAAAGTACAGCACATACAATTATATACAGTACACAAAATCTTGTAATAATAAACTATTAAAAGTTTTATGTATTTACTAAACTTTTAAATTTTAACTAGATTTTAAAGTATAAACAGTTTACTATAAAAGATACAACACACTTACAGCAGATTTACTGTGCAAAATTCTAGTTAACAACAAAAAAAATTTATATAAGGCTATTGACCTGTTCTGTATAAATACATTCAATGCTGTATAATGATGAAAATTGTCAAATGATGCATTTGTTTTTCAGAACATGTCCCCTTTTTAAGTGACTTATGACTATGTATTAAAAAATAAAATACTTCCGGACATTTGTCAGTTTGATGAAATGAAAACATACTGACTTGAATTATATAAAATATTACATACCCTACTCTTAAATACTATTTCAATTCCAAGTCCTCTGCCAAACGTCCTCACATGAGTTCCTTTGCATAGGATGCTCTTACCCTGGTTCTTTTCATTCTTTTTTTGGGTACCAGGGATTGAACTCACAACCTCACACTTGCCAGGCAGGTGCTTGCGCCATAAGATAAATCCCCAACCTTATTTTCATTCTTTATTCTTTTTTTTTGAGGGGGGGAGTACTGGGAATCGAACTCTGGATTTGTGCTTGCCAGGCAGGCTCTGTGCTAGATCCCTGGCCCTACTTTATTCTCTGAACAGGAAATGTCACCATGTTGCAGTAGCATTCCTTGACCCTACAGTATCTGTCTTCTGTATAAGCATAATTACTACGGTAAGTATCATACTGTCCTATTGTAATTTAAGAGGCTGCCTTCTTGTATTTACTTGCTATCCTTGATGGGAACTAAAGGAGACAGCCCTTCAAGAGAAAGGAATATATTTTCCTAATACAATAATCTTTGTTATTCACGGACGACTGGCTTTAGGCACTGCCTTCCCATACCAAAATCTGCAAGTGCTCCAAGTTTCCCACACAGAACGGCTTATCTACATATAACCTATGACTATCCACCCATAGTCTCTTAATTCATCTCTAGATTATGTGTAACATAATCTTAAACAATGTAAATGTTACATAATTACTATACTGATCAGGGAATCACAAGAAAAATGTTTTTCTGTTTGTACAGTTCAGATTCAATTTTTCCCCTAATATTTTAGATCCAATTAGTTCAATCTGTGAATACAGAAACCATGGATAAAGAGCTTAATGTATTTATATCATAGCTCTTAACAAACTGCCACAGTACATGGTAGGCATTAAATAAAATTACTGAATTAAATGTGACAAAGCTATGTAACAAAACATCCTTCAGAGGACCTTTAGTTATAAGCTGAAAGCCTGTATTCATTGGTAACACTTTTTTCTCTATCTCCTTATATAGTACAATTTGGCATTTCCCTCTATTTTGTACATGTTGGTCTTATCCCAATTAGATTAGGAGATCACAGAGGACAGAGTCTATTTTGTTTGTTTTGTTTTCCCAGAAAACAGAAGCAAGACCATGGCATGTTTTCTTCCCAGAAAACAGAAGCAAGCCATGGTAAGGTCAGTGTTTCCATACATAGTTTATTTGTAATGCACTTTAGATGTAATGCACTGTTACTTTGTTAGCACATTTTCAGAAGTAAACAGTCAGTCTTTCCTTTTGGGACAATTCAGTAGATGTGTTTTCCTAATAAAAATCAAATGATTACACCAAATAATCTAAAAAGTTATACGGTGATGAACTGTCATCAAAATCTTAGCACTCCAGATCCAATTCAGGTAGTACTCATCTCCCATAGCAAAACTGAACTTTCTTAAGTAGCAGAGAAATCATTAAATGAATGATTAATTAATGTGCACCTTCTATTAACCAAATACAGTCAAGGAAATCATTCTAGAAAGTAAACAATAGAAACTCATTCAGCTACTATGATAGATTCAACAAAGATAATTTCCTTTCAGTCATCGCAACATTGTTATCTCTTGGCCTTCCAATTTCAAATTCATTAAGTCAAAATATTATCTATCTGCATAAACCACCTGTTTCTTATCTCTCTCACTGAGTTTTCAAAACTACTACTCCTTTTTTAGAGGAAGGATGAGGGATTGAATTCAGGCCCATGGCACTGAGCTATATCTCTGAGCTTTAGCCCTGCTAATCACCTTAGGCTGGGCTCAAACATCCGATCCTCCAGAGTGCTCAGATTAGTCATGAATTCCCAACCTCTTCAGCAATTACTCTTCATCAAGTTTACAGCAAGAAAAAAATGTTCAGACAAAACCTTTTCAAAAGGTTTCTCAACTATAATATATATATAATTTGGTCTCAAATTATCTCCTATAAGTATCTGAAACTTACTCCCATAATATTAAAAATAAAGTTTATATTCTTACAAATGATTTGTTCATGGCACGTTTGACTTCATCAGAGCCATCTGAATAGATCTGCTGAAATAACTTGTTTAAAGCTGCATCTCCCTCCAATTTCTCATTCTTTTCTTCTTCTTTGATCTCACCAACCAACTTATCCCAATTTCTTGTATAATGAGATGATGATGGATATAAGTTCTTTACATCTAAGAAGTGAAAATGGCAAAGGTAATTAAGCAATCTGTTTTGATTATGTCAATAACATACAAACTTTGAGATCATAGTGCACAAAACACAGCATAATAGCAACAAACTGAATTTCATGTTTGCAGTGTCTTTTCCATACATACATCAATAATAACTGGAATTACAATTCTAAAAACTGAATCAGCACAATGCAAACATGAGGACTCTCTTTTGAGCAAAGTAACTCACAGCAAACTTAGTATATTATATAATACTATACAGAAACAGATTCTGTATTTAATATAACAGAGGGTGCCAGATGAGGTATACAGAAACTTTCATATTTTAAAAAAGTGACAAAGATGGCACGAATAATTTAAAACTACAAGTTTTTAAAAAGACTACTTAAAACATTTCTCTTGTAAATAACACTTCAATGCTAAAAGTGTAGCTTTTCTGAGGTGCTTATAATTTCTCTTTCCAAAAGAAAAAAATAAAATATAACCATACTCATGCCACAACAGCAAATTAAGACTCTATCTCTACCCACACTAAAAATATGGTATCAACAGGAGATAATAAGGAGTTACCAAAATTGAAAAACACTACCCTTGAGTCTCCTATTATGCAAAGGGTATGTGAAAGTACACATAAGTAATTCATAACATATATAGATATATACGTTCTATATTTAGTACAGAAAAGAATGTTGTACAGACTGCTGCTTCCAGATAGGCCCTTAAATTGGGCTCAGGGCAGTGCCAGCAATTCCACCAGACTAAGAGAATAAAGATTTTGGCACACAGAAATCTCAAAAAATAAGAAACTGACCTAACAGGTCTAGGAGGCAGCTTTGTTCACTGTTCAAGAAAAATAGAATGGTCACACATATGAGCCACATATATGTTTTAAAAATTTTTAGTAGCTTGTATGTTACTAAAAACAAATAGGTGAAGTTCACTTTAATAATGTATTTCATTTAGCCTAGGTATCAAAAATTGTATCATTTCAACATGAAGTCAACAGAAAGATATTAAAACATTTTATGTTTTTTCATATAAATCTTTAAAACTGCTATATATTTTATCCTTTAGCACACCTGAATGAAGACTAGTCATATTTTAAGTGCTTAATAGATCCACTTATAGGAGCCAGCAGCTCCTATACTGGACATCAGCTGCAGTGCTTTAAAAAAATATCTTTAAGAGATTTGTCAGTATATGAGGACTTATTATTAACATTAATGTAAATGTTCCTCTTCCAGAACCCTCTGTGTATCCCTTTCTCAAAACCACTGAGAAACTATTAAATACTAAGTAAGTTTTCCACTTTTTCTCTTGACTTTCTTCCTGCAGATATCCTCCATCAAAACAAAACAAACCCTCAAGAGACACTATACTATTTTAATCAGGGCAGGTATGTTTTGAAAGTCCTATTTACCTTCTACTGTGCTAGGAATTTGTGTATTTCCACTAGTAACTAAAGAAAACAAAACCTGCATGCCATGGTAAGTTAAGAGCCTGAGAATCGGATTTAATTAATCCTATGCTGAATCCCAGGAAGGACAGGAATAGAAGTTTTAATCTCTGTTTTACAGATAAGCAAGCTAACTCAGGTTAAGTGACTTGCCCTTATCTATAGTCTCCAGCTTGCAGTACACAAGAATCTAGCAAGCATTATTAATTCCTTACAAAAACTAACAGGACAGGAGAAATGGCATTTTGAATATCTAGGGTGCTGAGTTTAGGAAAACTAAGTTTAGCTGTAATGCTAAAACACACTGAAATTTAATCTCAGAAAAATCTTGACATCTGAGGATGGCAGATTCTCTGCAGAGTTGAGTAATCTAACTTTCTTGTTCATTCACTATAATATCAAATAACTTCAGACACTCATGTCAGCAGAAACCATTTCCACTGTTAGGAAATGCAGCAACGAACAGCATCATAGAGGGGTTAACAAAAGAACATGGTTTTAGTCCTAGACAATGAAATCTGTTGAGCTGATCTTAGCAAGATGATTAACCTTTCTGGGCTCGTAAAATGGAAGGAATAATACAAGATTGCAAATTATGTAAGACTATTGTTAGGATTGAGACGTTATATTTAAAATGACTCTTAAAAAGATCTTTGCACAATATAGAAGCCTGAGCTCCAAAATTTCTGGTATCAATTGCAAGAGAAGCATATAACATTTTTACTATGTCTTTGAAACATTCACTAGATGCATCTCACTCCTTAAACATTATCTGTTGACAGGAGGACTGCAAGTTTGGAGCCAACTCAACAAGACCCTCAAAATGAAAAAATTTTAAAAACAAGCTGGGTATGGTAGAATATACACCTATAATACCAGCACTGTGAGAGGCAGGAGAGGATGGCAAGTTCAAGTCCAACCTGGACAACTTGGCAAAGCTGTGTCTCAAATAAAAAGGACTGCAAGTCATAAAACTACACAAAGGCCCTGAGTTCAATCCCTAGTACCACAAAATTCTGTTGGTGCCTATTTAAGATGGTATCATTAGGGGAAGCTGGGTAGAGTACAGGGGAATTTTCTTTTGCAACTATATATGCATCTAGAAATATTAAATACAAACGCACGTACAAATGATCTATTGAATAACTTATTTTCTGAAAGCTGCCATACGTAATTATGATTTTTGTTATAGAACTGAAACTACTTGGGACACAATGTTAGCGTATTTTAGTCATTACATCAGGGCACTAGTAATGAAAACTCTCTCCATTCATTAATGAGATTATAGTAAAACATGCTCTTATAATTCTCAGAGTGCATTCCAGATTCCAGAAAATTGCTTATCTACTTATCACATGTGCTTAGAATTGATTCCAAACACAACACTATTCATCCCTTAAAAGGTCCTATAATCAACTGTTAGCTTTTTACTTTGCTCCTAGGCTTTCTTTTGGCACTTTACCTGTTTGTGTCCATCTCTAAATTACCAATATAGTAACATGGGGCTAAAACCTTACTCTACGAGGCCTGAAATTTCAGGAAATTGGAGTTGACAATTTGGTACAAAGAACAAACAGAATAAAGGAGGTAAAGAGAGGAAGATATTATCTGCAAAGCAAACTAATTCACAATCGAAAAGGAAGCATGGAAAAAGACCAATGCAAACAATCTCAACTATCATAAACTACATGGTAAACACCCCAACTTCTCCGGCATTTTGCTGTCATTCATCTGTATTCCTAGTTTAAGAGTTAAAAACATTCAAAAGAAAGGCTGCTTTGTATTCATTACACAGCAACCTTATTATATTCAATGTATCTTATCTTAGAAACATAAATAAGGGAAAGTAGAAAGAATGTTCATTACTGTATAACTTAAACTAATCAGTACATTAAGAATTTAAAGTTCATCAAGGCTAGAAAACAAACCTGCTATGAACTGTTTGGACGCAGGCACATCTCCTTGCCCCTCTAGCTTTTCCCATCTCACAGCCTCTGGCTTTTTCATTTTAATTTCAATCTGCAGGAAACACCAAATAATATCCATTATTCAATGTGAAAGACATAAAACAGTAAAAATGCAATTTTCTTAAGTCATCAAAGTTTTATTAGAATAGTGTTTTTGACAGTTTCCTTAAATTATACAAGGTTAAATTTGAAGAACTATGAAACATTTCTTTCTGTTCAAATTTACCATTCAAAAAACAACGTAACTACTATATAAGCTACAATTAAGTCTTTTTTAAATTTTTATTTTTAATTAGTCCATGTTTGCAGTACATAATGATTACATTCATTATAGGGAATTGGTATATATACACAGCACATCTTAATCTCACCCCCCCCCCGCCCACTCTCCCCATACCCTGCTCTAAGCCACTTTCTTGGTCCCCTTCCCATTTACAAAGAAGTAGTAAAAAATTATTTTTCTTTTAGAGCAGTGCTATGTCTTAGATACTGCTGGTTAAGGGGAAGGCTGGTACGGACACCTAATGAGTAAAGACCAAAGAATGCCACTAAACATCCTGCAATACTCTGGGCAAGCCCCTAAAACAGAACTGTCTAGCCAAATGTCAACAATGCCAGCACTGAGAAACCCTGTTTAGTAGTAATTTCTATATTCACATGTGCTCTAACGTTTTTGCAATTCTTTACAGGTTGAGAATCCCTTTTCTGAAATGCTTGGGATACAAGTCTCTGAGACTAAGATTTTTTGGATTTGGGAATACAGTATTTGCAAATACATAAGAAATATTGAGGGCTGGGGATGTAGCTCAGCAGCGTAAGTCTGTCTGGGAAGTACAAGGTCCTCAGTTCAATTCCTGCCCCCCCCCCCATACTGGGGATAAAATTCATTTGTCTCATATATTCATTTATATATAAAAGTCTGAAGGTAATTTTATTACAGTATTTTTGGTGTGCATGTGGTTTTTTTTTTTTTGTCTTTTTCGTTTTTATCGGTACCAGGTATCGAACTCAAGACTGCCTGCTTGCAAGACAGGTGCTTATGCCGCTGAGCTAAATCCCCAGCCTCTGTGTGCATGTGTTTTGACTTTGACCTGTCATATGCAATCAGGAGTGGAATTTTTCACTTGTGGCATCAAGTCACAACTAAAAACAGGATTTTAGAGTGTATATTTTCAATACTAGGATGTTTGACATATTCTAAACACCCACTATAAGTAGGTGGAGTCTTCAAGGCAGTAGGGGATATTTAATATTAGTGACACATCTTTGACCATTTGGAGGTATGAGAGACTTGAACATAACAAAAGGGTTTGGGGATTTAGCTCTGTGGCAATGCAGTCTTGAGTTGGATCCCCAGTACCAAAAAAAAAAAAAAAAAAAAAAAACAGAAGAAGCAAAACTCAAGAGTGATTACACCTGGCTGAGACTTTAAAGGGCTATGAAAGGCAGATTTATTTGCAAGAGGAAGAGGTATGTCTCCAGAGGCAAAAAGACTGGCCTAAAACTGCAGCTTTGTACATGAAAGGACCCTGTGAACCAGGGAGTTGCTTAAGTCCAGGATTTGTATGTGAGCATAAATGGATAGAAAAAGAGATTCAGAAGACAGATTTTAAAAAGCATTAGAATGCTAGACTAAGTTCACTTAGTAAAATGAAAAATTAATAGGACTTTAATAGCACCTTTCACTCTAATCACATCTGGTCTCCTTACCCTTAATACGTAACACCTACCCACGCCCACGTCTGTTGTTTTCCTACATGATGCTGTTGTTCCCATTTTTAGCCTTGCAAAAATCAGTTTTTTTCAGTACAAATATGGTGTTTTAGTAAACAGTATTAGACAATAATATGCAGTTTAAGAAGCAAACTAGAATTTTATATCTTGATTTTTCCTATGAAAAGGATCATCAGTTTTGTAAAATGGAAAAAGGCAAAAAGACAGGTTTAACAAAATGAAAATCTATTCACACTTTGGTTCTTTCCTTTTTTATATTAGATAATTCATTTAAATCAGTAATTCCTGGTAATCTTTCTAACACTTGTATTTACCATGAGACCTCTCAAAATCTGCACTTAAAAACTGTCTTAAAGTAGTAACAGAAAAATCAGCCAGTATTTTTAATTAAACATAAAGTTATGTAATGCAGGGCATATGATTTCTAAATGTTTATTTTCTTAGGAATGCAGAAATTTAACAACTGTTTAAGTAAAAATACATGAAACCAACTGATACTGGGGCTAAGAAAAATAATACTGCATCCTTAAGGTAATTTACATGTTAGAATACTGCATAAACAAATACAAGTATTTTATTAAGAATTTCCAGAATTCTATAAGATAAAGTATGATTAACTTTTCTAAAGTAAAATACAAGTAATATTTTCTTATATACAATATCATGGATAGTACTTTGGATATTTCAATTTATCACTTCTGGAATACTTACCAAAATGGTACAGAAAATCAACAACCAGGACTGAAAAGAGCTACTAATAGTGTGCTAAAATTTAAAAGTACATCTTGCTCCTTCTTAACTCTTTTGGGAATGAGAGTCTAGGAAAAAATCATGTATACAACCATACTCAACACAGCCGCAGGCTACCTTATATTCACATTTAATGTTCCTTTACTATGTACTCTTTGTTTCACTTGAAATGCAGCACAGACTAGCACTGACATCTACTGAAAATCACTGTAACCTGAGTAATTTTGTAGTATTTATAAAGCCAGTCAAAGTTCTTAGCAACAATGTGCTTCAACTGAGACGAGCTGACCTGAACTTGAAATTGTATTTAATTCATTCATTAAAATAGGTACCTGTAATAAACCATTTAAAGCCATTTTTAAAAGGTAAAAAGGTGGGGCTGGGAGAGGTCTAATTTCTATGAAATTTTTTATGCCTCTCTCTACTTTCAATGCTTACTGAATTTTAAGTCTTGATGTTTCTAGCAGACACTTCTTGAATTGCCAGTCCAATTTTGTAATTTTTTATTGCAAACATTAATAAATCATTCTATTTTCATTTAAGTAAAAAATATTTTAAAGTCCAACTTAAAACTCTATGAGTTTGGTTGAATATCCAAATGCACAGGGAAGCCTTTCAAGAACCATAATGTCCGAAAACAGTATCTATAGGTTATTAGCTAGAATCTCTACTGTACTGGATCATTAGTTCCTCGACATTATACAGTATGTACTAGTATCTACCTCTGAAGTCTCCTTTGCATAAAAGAACGTGTATTAGGGGCTGGGGATTTAGCTCAGCAGCATAAGCGCCTGCTTTGCAAGCAGGCAGTTTTGAGTTCGATCCCCAGTACCGATAAAAAGGAAAAAGACAAAAAAAAGAACGTGTATTTCTCTTAATGAGAGGGACTTCAGATTTAAACAGAAGCCTTATTACTCCTAAGAAAACATGGCATGTAGACATCATTTTTAAGTGCAAGATCCCACTCAGCAGTCACTTATGGAACATACGCACTCTGGGAGGTAGACACAGGAGCATTACAAATTTGAGCCCAGTGTGGAAAACTCAGCAATACTGTGCCTCAAAATAAAAAGAAAAAAAAAAGCTGGAGATGCATTTCAGTGCAATCCCAACACTAGAGAGGGTCAGGGAAAACCTCTTTCCCATTCTAAAGAGCTGTCGGCATTAAACAACAGCCTTGGAACATTCTCTTAGTCAACCTTCTGTTGCATAGTACAGCAGTAGCTCTATTTTCTTGAGGTCAGATAAATAAATCTATCTTCTTTATTTTTTACAATCAAATTGCTTTATAATCTTTTTTGTTTTTGAGACAAGGTCTGGCTATGTAGTTCAGGCTGGCTTTGAAAACTCACTACAGTAGGCCAGGGTGGCCTCCAACTCATGGCAAACCTGTGGCCTGACCTTCCCAAGTGCTGAGATTGTAAGTATACGTCACCATGGTCAGCTTTATAATCACTGTTAAAATTCAAAATGGCAAAGCAAAATTTTACTACTTAATTTACATAATTACTGAATACCTTCTCTGAGCTAGATATTGCTGGTACACAGGACACAGCTTTTATTCTTTTGAAGAGACGATAGTAACACAACAAAAAAACATTCCAGCATACATATTCCACTATGGATTCTGTATAGTGTTACACATATCTACTGAGAAATATCTAGATAATCAAAAGGAAATACACCAAAATATCATTAGTGGTAGATGTACACGGAAGCTCATATAATCCCAGTTCTCAGGTAAGCTGAGGCTGAGGTGGAAGGTTTTCCAATTTGAACCAGCCTAAGAAATTCACTGAGACCTGACTCAAAATAAAAAACAGAAAAAGGGTTGGAGATGTAGGTAAAAAAGCTCCAATACTATACACCCCAAAAAGGGCATACATAAGTGTAAGCCTGAGTAATGACTTTCTTGGCTCCTCTATACTATTTTCAAATTTTCTGATTTACATTTATTTCTTTTATAACCTGTATAAAAATTTAAATAACCAGGGTAAAATAACAGTAGTAACATTTACTGAACATTTAGATACCTAGTGTGTTATTCCCTGGCATGTGATAAGCAGTCAAAAAAAAAAATCAGCCAATACATAGTTCCCCACAGGCCAACAATGTAGGACTTAAAACAGTAATTGAGCACAAGGGACAAAGATGTTCTGCTAGATAATAGAAGGGGCAGGAAACAGCCATGAATGGCTAAGTGTAAAAGTAGTTACAGACACTATATATGTTAAAAAAAATTAACTTTATGAATATGTGTTAATAGAAAAGAGCAAGAATACATTTCAGACCTACAATATGGCTTAACCACAACTAATTAAAGCACAACACAACCATCCCTACCACTGAATCAAAAAAGTAAAACATAAGCCAAACCCCCATATTAAGTAGTAGCCCGACACCCAGAAACTGTCTTTCATTACATTAGCACATATTTTTCTACGTATGCCTAGTCTGTGAATATTAAGAAAGTAAATTTACCATAAACTTTCAACTTTCACTGGGTGAAATGGGGCAAGGGGACTATTTTATCTTCACACAAGACATTGGAATTTCCCAGGATTCTAGGTCTTCGTTTTTATATTACATAGTACAAAAAAAGTACCCAAGACTGAAAAAAGCACATTTTCATGAGGGCACATTTATGCCCCAAAGCATTAAGAATTCTAATTCTAAAGGGAATGAGTATCAGTCCTTCAAATAAGTATTTCACATAGAACAGCTGCCATTAAAGCCATAATCCTGTATAACATCATAAATTCAACAAAAGAAACGTTAAGTTTCTTAAATTTAAAAAATGAATTAATAGGCTAATACGAAAGCTAGTATTCAGTAAATGGTGGCAGTAACTATCAGAAACACTGAAAAAAATATGAAATCTGGCTTGGAAAAACATTATGTTATGAAATATTTACTTCAAAAACGCTATTTTGACTGGGCATTTAGCTCAGAGGCATATGCGCCTGCCTGGCAATCAAGAGGTCATTAGTTCCATCCTTGGTACAAAAAATAAATAAGTAAAAACGCTATTTTGTTACTTTCAAAGTCCTGCTTCTTTATTTTCACCACAAATTATATTTCACTCAAGTTATTAGTACAACTAACGCCCATACACTTATATAACATGCATTCAATTTTGAAGGTGGGAAAAAAACAAGATTCTCAAAAGCAATGAAACAGCACATCTAAGTTACAGATTTTACAGAATCATTAATTTTAAGCACACTTTTCTAAGGAAAATGCATCCTTTTCTCAATTCATGCACTCAAGATATGTGAATACATGAAACACTATCAAAGACATCTGAATATATGAAAAGCAAATTACTTCCGAACTTTTCTGTGCCATCACTAAATAAAAACCTCAATAACTGTTTATTTTCAGTACTTTATAACACTGTCTCCCTCTGCTGTCTGAAAAGGGAAAAGATTCAGAGATTACATCATTCATTTCCCATAGTTACAAAAAATGCTTATAGTTTGTTTCTCATGAAATATAAAAGATGGTGGTTTACCAGATACATATTTAAAATACAGGTTACAGAATCACCGCAAGAAAAACAACCCTCCTTTAGAGTGCAGCCAAGTTTTTCAATTAGCAATGTAGAAAAACGGCACTAGCGGCAAAGCGGCACTAGTTTTGGTCGGCAGTGACAAGTTCAAGCATGCCTCAATACAGAGGCAGGATACAGAATCCAGTAATTATGCATTTGAGGAAAGCATTTCAAGTGAGCCTTAGTTTTCTTTCCCCTTGTAAAACTTGGATAAAAACATTCTGTAAACCTTGTAGTTCACAACAAAGGCCAATTTATATTTATTCACTAAACAAATAAGTACCCATTATATGCAATTCACAGGATGACGGTTGCCAAATATAGTAAATGAAAATACAGGATAAAACACACTTATGCTAAGAAATCACTCATTGTTTATATAAAATACATACTTCCTATTTCAAACACTTATCTGAAATAAAATAGTTTAAGTCATGCATCCCCTAATCAAACAAATTTACATTTAAATTACTTCAAATAGATACAGATTAAAAACCTCCTGGTAGAAATACACAAAACTACCAAGCTCGTAATTTCCTAGCTTGTGTCCCTCTCAAATCTAACTAGCACTTTTGTCCTTGCTTACTTAAAACTCTTCTCCATGACATGGCTAGGACTAGTGATAACTGAAATTCTGGTAAAGATTTCTTCCCCTTTCTCACTTTCGGTTATCCCAATCAGTGTCGTTTCAGGTATCTGACTAACAATTTGTCAACTTTATTCTCAGCGATATTCAAATAAATTTTAAAAGGCAAGTCCTTTTTCACTAGATGCAAAAACTACCACTTTACTTTGTACTTCTTCCTCCAACCCTTTGCAGCTGTCCTTTTTGTATTCCTAGCTACCATTCTTAATGGCAGAGGTAGAACCTGATTCTATTTTGTAATAAACTTCACATGTTCTTATAAGTTACACGAAAGAGTTAGTAGCATACTGTTGGAGGACCTGTATTTAAAAAGTTTAATAAATGGAAAAAACTATCTATGTCATTTATTCTCACTAATTCATTACATATCTTAATATAATTTCACCATACAATTTTCCAGTGGCAAGACTTGCAGTGTTCATTTGGCCCCTACCTTTCATTTTACAGGCGCTGAAAATGTGACTAGATTAAATCCACAGGGCAACCAAAAAGTCAAAGCCAAAAATCCGATTTTCTTTCTTTGTTTTTCTTTTTGAGACAAGGTTTTGCTGTGCAGCCCAGGCTGGCCTTGAACTCCCTGCGCTCCTCTGGCCCGAGTGCTGGCATTATGGGAATGCGCCACCACACCAGGCTGTGGAAAGCCCTGTAATTGGCTGCCACCTTACATCTGCAGGCCGTACCACGTTAACTCCCTCTAGGAGTTAAGTTTGGTAGTTAAGCAGCACCTTGCCTAGCTTGTTTGACCTATTCAGAGATTATGCTTATGAGCAAACATTCGGGAAATTTGAAAATTTGAGTTAACTTATGAACCTCAGTCTTTCCACTGTTGCTAAGTTACCTGCTGACGTCTCAGAACCCAACTTCCTCCTCCCGCAATACCCTATATATTTGTTACTCTTTCCTTGAATAAACGAGACTTGATGGGACTTCTGACCTGTCTCCATTCTTCGCGTCTCTTGTCCCCTTTGTCCCCACTCCCCCTCTAGGGTCTCTGTGGACTTACCCACAGGCCGGGACAACAGACGTGGTTTGACTTTCAAATTAACATTTATCTATTTAATTATATTATTTAGACCTAAGCCCCTCTCCATGAGTCAGCACCATTCACACAGACTGCAGGTCCCATGGAAGGAGATCCCCACCCAGATACCTGTGCCATGTGTGGGCCACTGTGGCTTGGGGAAAGCCAGACCCAACCCTCTCCATGAATCAGTGCCATCTGTGGACTGGAGAGGGAAAGAACCAGGCCCCATGGGAGGAGACCCCCACATGAAAACCAGCGCCATGCATGGGCCACGGCCAGCTTGAGGCAAGCCAGACTCAAGCCTCTCTCTGTGAGTCAGTGCCATCTGTGGACTGTGGAGGAAGAGAACCAACCCTAACCCTAACCCCACCATATATACAGGAAGCCATATCATTTTTCACTGTTTTGTTGGGTTGTTTTCATTTTATTTTATGTTAACTCTGATGGAATGAGTATAGCAAGACATGTTATATAGAATATAAATAAATATTATGTACTTATTATTGGCTTGTTTTGATTTTCTTTACTGACTTCATTTTTTTTTAAATCTTTTCTATTCAGTTTGATTTTTAATTATATCTCAAAGTAGTATCTGCGGCTATTTTGAAGACTGTTGTCTTCAAAGCATTGTGGTAACTACTGTTGATTTCATAAGGTTTGGAGTCCTGTATCACTTATTCTGGTTTATTTTGATTGATTTTATTCTGCTTTATTTTCCTTCGCTTTATCCTCTTTAAAATAAAAAATTTTTAAAAATTACACCATTAGCGATATCTTTTGCATGATATTTAAACTATTTTCTATTAATTTAAATTATCCATTAGTCTCTCAGATAAAGTAACCTAAAATCTGATTTAATAAATAATTAAAAAGCAGATTTATCTTTAGAGTAGTCTGTATTTGTAACTGAAGTAGATTAAGATAAGTACTGTTATAGGAAACAGACTACATTGAAAAGTTCTGAGAAGGTATTTTTATCAGTAACAAATCTTAAAAGAGAAGTTGATATTTTTTCTTAGAATCTTGGGAACAAAAATCACTGATTCTCAGTAAGTAAACACTCTCAGTGTTTACTTATCACTTTTAATTTAAAGTACATGCCTTTAAAAGACCTACAAGCTTACTATCACACCAATTATTTCTATATTTTGAAAATATTACTAATTCCTTATGCAACTGCCTTACCTTTGTTGAAAGTACTCTAAATGTGCTCTGTTCTGGTATTATAGGATGAAGCAGTCTCAGTTTCAAATTGTAATCTTCTCCAGAAGAAAGTTTCACCAAAGCAAATAACTAATGAACACAATATTAGTAACATAGCATCACATATTGTAAGTTTACATAGCAAAAGGTAAAACAGTTAAACCGAATAGACAGGACTTCAACAATGCTAGAGATTTCTTTAAACACATTATATACAGTAACAGATTTAGTAACTTCAAAATAATTTTTCTTTTCATGTGGTACCCACCCATCCTTCATGTAAATTCTTAAATACAGAGTTTGACTAAAAGAATGTATACATACTTAAGCAGTTTGCTGCACTAATAAACATCTGGAAGCTAATGACCACCACTTGGAGCAACTCAATTGCAAAGCCCAAAAGTAACGAATTAAATTCATGATGGTCTCAATAAATTTATTATTAAAATATTCATACAAGTTTTTGTTTATGTGATATATACATTTTTGGGGCAGATTCTGTATACAGTTACAAAAGAATATATTTTATAGTATTTACCACATATTTAATTTACATATTTAACATTTAAATCTCAAAACACAACACATAAGAACAAAACAATGTAGCACTATTCAGTGCCATATATGTAATTAAATACCTGTAAGTTTCTGTAAAAAAAATGCTAAGAAATTAAGTCATTAAAATTCAATCTCAATATGGCTAGTAAATTCTAACATGTATAAATCACATAGCAAATAATTAACTTTTTTCTTGATTAAAGTATCCCATCTAAGTGCAACCAAATCATATATCTCACCAATGACAACAGTTATGCTCTGAATTCTAAATCTACAAAAATTGCACATTTAGCCATAACAAGTATATATACTAGTATCTCAAAATTTAAAATAATTCCAATTGAAAAGCAATACTATTCAGCATTTTCCATAGCATCTCTGGAGAAATGGCATATATTTGGTAAACAGATACAGATTATTATGCAATAGTTTGTAAATAACAGCATGTAATCGATACATAAAATAAAAATAATTACCTCTTTTTCTGAAAATTCCACATTTACATCATTCTTCTGAACATTCTTAATCATAAGTGTTATAATTACTTGAGATTCTGTTTGATACCAGTCATACCTATTTTTTTAAAAAAAGAAAACAGCACTTTTAATTTTCTTCAAGCTGTTTCTCAAAATAAAAACTAAACTGAAGCCAGGCACAGTGGTACATCTCTGTAATGCCAGTACTACAGAGGCTGAGAGGTAGGAGGATTGCTACAAGACCAGGCTATATAGCACGTGAAACCCTGTCTCAAAACAACAAAAAAATAAAAAATAGTCTGATAAGAGCTCCACCTTGAGGAACAAAATGGCACAGCAGCTGTTGATTCACAAACAATTTTATTTAACAGATTATGGATATGATCTGTACAAATGTTAGAAAAGTAGGGTGGATGATGCCTAAATCTTTCCACAGGTCTTAAGTATTATATGATTTTTCTATTATGGCTGTGCTCGGGCTACTGATGAAAATTATTTTTACCAGCTATCAATAGCTTTATAGTCTCATTTACAGCTAATGCTAACATGATAAACGCTTCTATCCCTATTTTACAGATGAAAATATACTTAAGCTCAGAAAGGTGACGCAAGCAGTTAATGGGAGAAGTGGTAAATGGACTCAGGTCATCCTAGTCAACACTCCAAGCTCCATATTAAACAGTCTGGAGCACACAGTACAAGCCTTCCACAAAGAAGCCTAAATTAACTTCAAGTTCACCCACTGGCCCAGCTGGAGCATTATATATAATACCTTCCCCTTCAATTTTAAGGTACATGAAATGGCCAGTGTGTCTTCTCATGTGTACTTTGCACACTTAAAGCTCTAAAAATGTAGAAATCTTCATTTTCAAATTAGATTTTAATCTCTTTAAGAGTAGCCCTATTTATCCTGTTACCATATTAATCACAATGCCCGCTACACTAAATCAAATGCTATATTACATTTATGTTCCAAATACCGTGATTGTTTGATGTTTACGGGTCCTATCCTTTCTGTGGCTATTACACAAAATTTAAAGATTTTTATTTACCTGCTACTGGGAATTTCAACCTTCATTTCCCCTGAAACAATTGTTTTAACATTTCTAAGCCACTTTAGGTAATTATGCAAAAAGCACTTTAATTAAAGAAATGTATTTTAAAAGTCTAAAGTCTACAATTCAATGGAGCTGCAAAAATCCAGATCAGTGCATTATGTCTCTTTCTGTTACAGTCAGTCCTAGGAATACAAATTGTACTGTACACACTACTAACAAGTAAGAAAAAGTCAACAATCTGACATGGTAGTACAACCTTGTAAACCCAGCACCTATGAAGCTAAACCAGAACAATTACAAATTTAAGCCCAGCTTGGGCAACTTTGTGATTTGGCAAACTTTGTTGCAAACTAAAAAGAATTTTGAAAGATCTGGGGATGTAGCTTAATGTAAAGACCCTGGGTTCAATCATTCGTACCATCAGGGGGCAGATGAAACAAAAGAATGAAGTCAAAGCCTTGTTAGTTGCTTACTCATGATTGTAACCTCTGCCCTCAACAAAATTAACTTTCAACTTATACAGAACATTCTCATGAAAAATATCTAAATATAAGAGGCAGAAAAGTTACTGTCCGTCAAGTTTGCTAACAATTTAATTGTATCTATGCATAGTAACACCAGTTTTAACTAAAATAAGCTCTAATAAGTTTTAACTAAAATATATAGAAAGGTGACTTAACATGGAACCAGGTTAAGCAACATAAAGATGAGAAGATCTGAATTTATTTGGTATATGTATATTAAAGCTAATCTGTAGGTCCAGCAGCTTTAAAGCTTTTTAAGGCTATAACACAATTAAAAAATACTGAAAAAATCACAGGATAATGGCTTGTTTACTATTTAAACTACTGGTGTTTCCTTTAACCTTCTTTAGGCATATTTATCATACATTCTTATGTGTCAAGAAACACTTACTTGATTTTTGACCGAGTCCTCTGAGATGAAAAATGATTTTGACAAGGTGAAAGAGAAAGATTTTTAGAAGTTAATTTAGCAACCGTATATAAAATGCATGCCATATTAATTTATCCAGTGCTACCATTCTTTTGATATGAAATATTACTAAAACAAGTTCTTCAATGCCAAAGCACGGTACCTACAATCATTAAATAATACTAGTCTTCACAAAAGATCAGAATGTTCACCATTTTGTCATTTAATAGATTCTATTTTTAAAGATTCTTCTTTTAAAAATTTTGTAAACGTATGACTCAAAAGTCAGTTATGTAAAATCTCTAGTCCTAAAATGCAGTAACTCCCTAAACATGACAATACCATTTCTAAAACTCTTTTTATGAAATACCTTTCTAGTTAACAATGATGCAAAACACTGCTCTGGAAACCCATAAAGGAGTATTTCATTGTGACTTCCTATTAACATCCTACTCCATTTATGGCCTCTCTCCAATAGACAATGCCCATCAAGAAAGAAGGTGACTCCTGGCCAATTCATATTTTCCTACACTACATGTACATTGGTTGAGAATATGTAAATTTAAAGAACTTAGCCTCGGTCACTGGTGGCCCCTTAAATTGCCCCTAAATGAGAAGGGAAAAAATGGGGTATGACACAATTATATAAGTAAAACCACTTAGAAGTCTGGCTGAAAATTAATGCTCTATTGTTAAGGATTTAGAAATAGCTGAACCCAGATTGTATTATATCAATATATTCACTAGAACAATTTTATTTCATTTTGGTACTAAGATAAAACCAGACTGAACCAAAGCAGTGATAAAATGTACTAAGCCTACATGTCTTGTGTTAACTGTCTTAAACCTACCATAAAAAGCCCTCTAATCCAGCCTACATTAACTTTTTGGTTATAGATGACTTTTTGGTTTAAAAAAAAAAGAAAAGAATCATCTGGACCATCCTAAAACTAACTCACTTAAATTCATTAGGTCAGTCCATTTATTTCCATGACTATATACTTCTATAATGTTAACCTGTATTAAGGTAAACATTAAGTATTTAATGTTAATTAAGTATTATCACCAAAAGTTAACCTGTATTAAGTAAAATTTAATAGGTAGAGCTCATCCCAAGTCCTGTCTCAAATATATCTGATACATGAAATGTAACATGAGGTAAAAATGTGAAGAATGAAAACTTTAAACTTACAGCCTCCAATTCTGATCCTATAAAACATGAAAAAGAATACATTTCAGATAATAATACACTGACAGATGAAGTCACAAATGTAATTTCTGTGGCAGAAATATAAAGCCAATTCTCTGTATTTTCCAAATAAAAGAAATTAAACTTTGGATCTTTGAGTATTTTAGACTCCTTAGACCTTTATTAGAAGAGCACAACATTACGATAAAGCAATCCAGCCAAATCTCCCTTTTAGTAAAGAAACGAGACAAAAATCAATTTTTTTTTTCTTGGTGCCAGGGATCAAACTCATGACCTTGCACTTGACAGGCAGGTGCTTGTGTCACTGAGTTAAATCCCTGGCCCATAAAAACCAGTATTTTTTGAAATCTACATGTAATATGTATTACCTAAGTTATTACTATATCTTTTTTTTTTTTTTTTTTTTTTTGGTACTGGGGATCAAATTCATGACTTTGCGCTTGCCAGACAAGCACTTTGCTGTTGAGCTAAATCCCCCACCTGTATTACTTAAATTACAAATACTAAAAATTTTGTTTAAAACAAAAAATTTCAACTGTTTCCCTTTTAAACTGAAAGACTATTTAAAACTTACATATCACACTTACCATTCTGTGCTTCCTGACACCTTTTAATCCAGACATTAAAATTATCATCTGCACCTAGAAAGAAAACACTGACTATAACATCACTTATCTGTACAATATAACATACTCAGTCAGTAAATGCTACTGAATACCTAGTACATCCTAGGCAATATTCTAAGTCCTGCAGATTCAGCAGTGAATAAAATAGCTAAACGCACTTGTCCTCATAATATCTATAGTAGGATGGTCAACTATTTAAACACTGAGTACCCAAATTGCAATCTAAAACTCACATTTATCACAAAATGTCAACACTGCAAAAATATTAGATTTGAGTGAAACAGTATAGGACTTAAAATGACAAAAGAACTTGTGTATTTATAGGTTTTCAAACATGTATCAAGGCATTAATTAAATAATAACTGGTTTTTGCTTAGCTGAACAGTCATAATTCATGAACCAATTAAATCTAAATACTGAGGTTTTAGTTTAGGAAAAACAACTCATACACTTGGCTCACAAATCAACAGAGTGTGTTCTGCCTGTAGCAACATGTCACAGGTTCCCCACTACCTTATAGCAATCCTAATACTATAGCTATAAACATTACCAATAGAGGTAACGTTTACTTGTTCATCCTGGAATATCCATTGTGTTTATTAGGTTTAACTGAAGTCTACTTCATTAGTTCCCCAGATATTTACAATCTACATTTCCTTCCACTCCTTTGCTCTTAAAAGAACTTCCTCTCACACAACAAAATCAGACCTGAATGAGATTCCTACAGTGTTCTGGTAGCTAAATTGAAAACAAGAGACATCTCCCAGTCCCTGCTTGCTCTTTAATGCATTTACCCATTCTGTCCATTATTCTCTCAGCGACTCTCTTACCATGCCTTTCCTACCACTATCAAGAAGCATTTTCACATGCACTCTGGAAAGTTTGAACGTATCTCCAAGTTACATGGCAGCGAAGGGCCTATACGTAATTTATTATATATTTACAGATAGCAATATAAATACATAAAAAATTATTTACCTCTGAAGACCCAAAACAATATATAAACAATAACAGTACCTAATAAAATGTTAAGGAAAATATTAAAATATTCTAAATAAAAGCTTACTAATACAAGCTAACTACAGCCAAGATTAATCTGAAAAACAAAAACCAGTTCTTTAAAAGTTGTTACTCTATTAATTTATACTGTTAATTTACAAAAGAAACTAAATTATGTCTATAAAAATTTTAAATATACTCACTATATTTTAATGGGGAACTATTGTATCAAATTTTAGACTTGAATGCACAACCTGTGATCCAAGCAATCAGAAGGCAGGCAGAGGCAGGAAGATCGCTGTAAAATTTGAGGCCAACCTGGACTACATAGTTAGCTCATGGCCAGCCTGAACTACATAGTGAAACCCTGTCTCAAAAAAAGAAAAAACAAAAACGAAAATACTAGATTTGAGTGAAACCATATAGGACTTACAATGACTAAAGAACTTGTGTGTTTATAGGTTTTCAAACATGTATCAAGGCATTAAAGAGTAACCCTGGTTTTTGCTAGCTGAATAGTCATAATTCATGAACAAAAACTGGAATAAGGAAGTTTAATTAAACACTATTGCCCAGATCCCTCCCTCTCCCTCTCTTCCTAATATGTAGTCTTTATATGCATAGGTGGGTCAAACTCTGCTTTAGAGCAGGGTTTCTCAAGTTCAGCACTACTAATCTACTGGTACTGTAGACCAGTTTTTTGGGCTGTTTTAAGAGAGAGTCTTGCTAAATTACCCAGACTGGGCTTGAACTTGGGATTCTCTCACCTCAGGCTCACAGTGCTGGGATTATAGGTTAGGTTTTTTTGTTGTTGTTGTAGGGGACTATCCTGTGCACCACAGGATGTTTACCAGCATTCCTGGTCTCTGTCACTAGATGTCAGGTATCCCCCCAACCACCAATCATGACAATTAAAATCTTTTCAGAAACTGGTAAGTCTCCCTGGAAACAAACTGCTTCCAGTTAAGAAATACTCCTTTCATTAGACACTGTGGCACATTCTTGGAATCTCACTTACTGGGAAGTTAAGGCAGGAGGATTTCAAATTCGAGGCTGTCCTGGGCAACTGGGCAAAACCCTGACTCAAATAACTAAAGGAGGGGCTGGGGATTTAGCTCAGTGGCATAAGCGCCTGCCTTGCAAGCAGGCAGTCGTGAGTTCGATCCCTGGTAGCGATAAAAACGAAAAAGACCAAAAAAAAAGAAAAAGAACTAAAGGAAGTGAGCAAAATGTGGCAGGTGCATGTTTACACCCTAGTACAAAAGAGGGCAGGGAGCAACTGCTTTATAGAGATGTCATAATACTCTGATACAAAATAAAAGTACAATTAGGATTATGTAGTCTATAATTTTCTACGAGCTAATTCACAGCCTGGATTTCTTACTAGTTTGTAGACTGAAAAATTCTTGGCTCTCATAATTTGTGTTTATGTATCTAAACACCCCTAAATTGGGTTTTAATAATGTTCACATATTTCTTTCATAAGACAGTACTCAAAGCTCCATGTTTCTTCTGTACCTTGCAGTTTACTCAAACTTGCACTTCACTTCTCCATATGGGCTTTGAAGCAAGATTTCCCACTTTAGCAATCTGAATAATTTAAAGTGCACAGACTTATAAATAAAACAGAAAATTAAACTTTCCATTAGAAAAACTAAAGCTGGATACAATAGAAAGAGCACAATGAGTATTTATATGATGTTTTTGGCTTCTAGAAGCAGTTTATCTATGATTTAATTACTAAAGACCAAATTCATCAACTTCTAAGTGAATTCAAATTCTGTAATCAACATGAAACATCATTAAAAGAGAAGGAAAAAGATGACAGGTTTCCATGATATTTTTTTTGAAAGACAGGGTCTTGCTATACAGTTCAGGCTGGCCTTGAACTCACTCTGTAGTCCAGGATGGCCTCAACCTTGCAGTGATCCTTCTGCTTCAGCCTCTCAAGTGCTGGGATTACAAGTGTGTATTGCTATGTCCAGCAAGTTTCCACAATTAACTTGAGAATACATGAACAAAATTCAGCTATTCTATTTAAGATAAATAAGATTAGTTTTTTAAAAGTAAAATTCTTATACTTACTCTCTAATTTCTGTCCTTCTGTAAAAGTTTCTAGAGCAGCAGCATAGTTTTTTTCATGGTATTCACATATCCTACATGAACATATTAAAAACAAATTCACACACATGAAAAAGAGCTTAATATTCTCTATTGCTGAATTTATTTTCAGTACATGTTAATGAGACATATTTTCCAAAACACTAATATCTACTATAAAACTCTCATTACAATTCAATTTTGGAACTCATTAAAAGAAATGAATTTCTTTTAATTGTACAAACTTGCTCATTTCAAAGTATAATTATGCAAAAGGATTAATTTCTTATTTAAATAAAATCACACATATCAACATAAACAAGCTGGGTTTCACAAATTTATATAAAACATACAGAATTTTCCTAGCATGAATCGTAGCCTACCCAGGTTGGAGAATGGGATGTTCTCTAGTCAGTTAAACACAATAAATTCAAAATGGTAATAAAAATAGATGTGTAATCTATCTGTTTCATCTGTAACTTGCAATTACTTTAATCATCACTATTTTAAAACATCAACTAGCAGCAGCCATGGGCCTGGAGGAGAAACAACAAGCACTCTTCCTGTAAGCCAGCAGCAGCCACGGGCTGGGAGGAAAAACAGAAGCCAATTTACCCTTCCCCAAGACAGCGGCAGCTGTGGGTCAGGAGGAAAAACAAGAAGCGCCCTTCCTATAACGCAGCAGCAGCCACGGGCCAGGAGGAGAAACAGGAAGCCAATTTGCCCTTATGGTGCACCAGCCAGCATACAGGCTAGAAGACACAAAGAGCCCAGCACCCTGCCCCCAAGGCGACTGGCTGATTCAGAGGAACAGACTGCGTTGACAGCAACTGAGGCACAAAAACAACTTAATGCTTGTTATTGTTTGATTGACTCTGAGGCCTAAAGATGGTAGTCTGAGCATCTATTTAGAGGATAATAATATGCAATATATTAACTACAGCAGATTTTTTTGTCTTGTTTTTGAAATCCAATTATTGCTTTGCTCCATTTTATTGTTTTTTTGTTTTATTCAATGTTTTGCTTTGATCGGTTTCATTCTGTTCTGTTTTGATTTCATTATGTGTGATGATATGGGAAGCAATTCTGAAGACAAGAGGCATTAGGTAGCAACTGTTGATTTCCTATTATCTGTTTTGAAATCCTGTATCACTTTCACTGTTCTGTTTTGATTGGCTTTACCCTGTTTTATTTTGTTTGGTTTTATTCTCTTTAAAATTAAAAAAAAAATCAACAGCATCATCTCATACTTCAGTTAACATACTAACAGAACTACACATTTTATGTAAAATGGAACCAGTTACAAATTGTACGTGCAAGTATAGCATTTTTAAATTTTTTTTTTCGTTTTTTTTTTTTTTTTTTTGTCTTTTTGAAACACAGTCTCACTTTGCAGGTCAAGTTAGTACTGAGCTCACTTTGTACCCAGGCTGCTCTTGAATTTGCAACAATTCTCCTGCCTCAGCCTCCCTAGAGTGCCGCATTACAGGTATGCACCACAACTTGCTTAGCATATGCAAAAAGTATAGCATACACAAAAAGTTTACAATAACTCATTCAAAAAATTTAACATCAGTTATTTGAGTTCAAGCCCAATGAGAACAGCAGTTAGTTACATACCCTTTTCTCATCATAGCAGTGATATTACTGGGGTTGAGTTTGAGAGAAGTTTTTGCATCAGCAGCACCATCTATATAAAAAGATTGCTTCTTTAGGAATTTACATATGTAGCAAACCCTACACATTTAAACCAGTCTTATATTTTTAAGATCCTCATTTGGTAGAAAGGCCAAATGGTTTTAAATAAGAAAAAAACTAATCCAAAATAAAATTCAATTAAGTACTATACCTTCCTTAGGACCTCATATCTAACTTTCTTCTTAAAGTTCTTCTATCAATAAAGCTTTGTGTCATAACTTTCATCTTTTCCCTATTAATATTTATGTAATTTAACTCAAGGTACTAAATTCTTCCCTATCCAAATTCTCAATCAATAATATTTTTTAAAGTTACAAAATATAGAAATACACTTTAATTCAAAATGCAAACAAGAGTATTTTGTTTAACACACTACAAAATAATACACATGATATTTCTTGCTAAAATAATGCATTATTGTGCAATGTGTGTAAATTTCTTACCCACTGAAAAAGAAGACATACCTAACTGTTAAATGGCTGTTACTCAACATGTAAGTGTCATACTAATAACTACTTCATCCTTTTCAAAAGACCAGTTTAAAAATAAAGATAACCTCCGTGTTATTTGACTTCACTTTGTCTAGGGCAAAATTTGAAGTAACTTATAAAGAAAACTTTGTAATAAAAGTTACCACAGTAATTCCCAAGAAGAATGTGACAGTACGCTCTTTGACAATAATATTGTGCATCATCTGGTTCCTGTTCCAAAGCCTTAGTCAGCTCCTACAAATACAAACATGAGTATCAGTGGATGTTTTTAAAGCCATTGAATCTAAAGTATTTAATCAAATAACCTATGATCACAAGCTATTTGGAAAAAAGACAACAAAGAAACAAGTTTGAAGCTTTTCCGTGTGGGAGGATCAGTATCTCCCTTTCTCTTTCCCCTTACTCAAAACCCAAAGAACACACAACAGTTTGTGATCTATAGCAGGAACTCAATAAAAGGTCATTATTATCATGTTATTTATTCTGAGTTGAATTCGTATACATTGACAGTTCACAATTTCACAAATTTGGAGAAGACAAAGATCATGCAAAGTTTGAGATGCCCTTCTTAAAAAGTACAGCTTTTAAAATTTAAAAGCAAAACACAAAATAAGGCGAACCCAAAACAAGATACAATCTTTAGAAGTTAAATCTAGAGTCCAGGAGGTTAAAAGAACCAACAAATACCCAAGCTTACCTGGCCCTTTCCTATTCGCCATCAATAGCAAAATACCCTAACAGATTGTAGCATTCTATTCACAGTCCATATAGAATTGCATAGATAGCTAGTATCACTTGATCAAAAGTCAGCAGTACAATAAAACTTAACACCCTGACCAGTCACAGAATGCAGTTGGTAGCTCCATGACATGGGAAGAAAGTAAAGCCAAGAACAAGTGCAAACAAACAGGAATACTTTCGTTCTCTACTGTAAACACTAGAAATATGGTAATTTTCATAAAAAGTAAAATTATTTCAATAGCCACAACACATTATTGACTTGACTTTAATTTAGTAATGTGTTCCTCACAAAGCAACGTGTACTAGCAAATTACCTAAAACCAAATCACTTTTTACCATCTTTATCTGTTCATCAGATTTTTTTTGTCTGCACAAAATTCTCTAATGCTTGTTCAGCTGACTGAGCAAAACCGCAAACTCTTACAAGCATTCCTCAGTGAGAGATCCCTGTACAGATTTACTCGGACCTCTTCCTGCTCTTTCCTTGGCTGCTCCTTCCAACCAAATGGCCTCTCTGCAGTTTCTCAAACACCTCCGGACTCTGTACCTGTTTCTCTGACTAGAACGCTCTTTGTCTAGATGTGCACAGGCATTTCATTCCCTCCTCCTTAGGGACAAGGCTGCACTAAAGACAGGCTTCAAATCCAGGATGAAAAATGAAAGAAAGAAATAGGGCCAAGGGTTCAACTCAGCGGTGTAAGTGCCTGCTTCGCAAACACAAAGTCATGAGTTTGATCCCCAATACCAAAAAAAAAAAAAAATCCAGGACAGACTCCAAAATAAGTTTCAACCACCAAACACTGCTACCTTCTAGTTATTTACTTATTTTTTTTTTTTTGCTCCATGTTTATCTATCTGAGAACTGTATTCATGTTTCCTAATATTTTGATATTTCTAAGTTAACAAAACCTTGGGCCAAATTCAACAATTTTGGGAACAGCAGATAGCTTCTTCCTTATCTACTCAAAAAAACCTTTAAATCAACTTCCAGTTACATTTAAGAAAAAAAAGCATATTATGGTTCAAAATGCTGTTTTATCTGGATCTTGAATTTTAAGAAGTGCTTCGAAGGAACATTATGTAATTGACATACGTTAAACACTCTTTAAATACGTCCAAAGATAGATATACTTGCAGAAAACTCATTATGTAGGCTGGGAATGTAGCCCAGTGGTTGCCTAGCATGTGCAAAACTCTAGGTTCTATTCTCAGCACTGCCAAAAAACAACAAAAACAAAACAAAACAAAAAAATCAAAAGAAGTAGCAATTTTGCTACAAGTTAGCAATTCACAGTTCTCAAATATAAAGATACCCAGTATACTGTAAAATACAGTGATACCATGATTCATGAACTGAATTCTTTTCATAATTCTGATGGTTCAAATTCTGTAACAGAATCGTGGAAAGACCCACTTGACAGTTTATTCCTAGCATCACTTGGGCAGTGTGTTTCTTTATAGACTGATTATCCTGATTCAACCAGCTGATTCTTGTATTCAATAAATTTGGTAAAATTGTTATTTTTATATTTCCTGTTATAAGAATCAAAAATATGCAATTTTTGGTCAACCTTATTTAAATAATTAGATGGGTTAAGTAGTTAAGTTCATAAACCAGAGCACCACTATACAACAGCAATGTAATTCAATGATTGTAAAGTAACTCCCCTGACAACCCAGAACACAAAGGGAAAGAAAAATGCCATTTTTAAGGCATTAAAAGTAAGAACTAGGAGTTGATGATATAGCTCAGTGGTAGACAGCCTGGTTAGCATTCATGAGTCCCTAGATATAATCTCAAGCACCAAAAAAATAAAAACAAGAACTGGATCTTGGCAAATTTTCAAATATTTAGTTTTAAGCTTTTTTATAATGCCACATAGCCAGGCACCATGGCACACAGCCAGTAATCCCAGGAACAGTGAGACTAAGATAAAAGGATCACAAGTTCAAGGACAGCCTGGACAATTTAGCAAGACCCAGTCTCAACAAGGGGTTGGGATACCACTCAGTTCTAGCGTGCCCTAGGTTCCATCTCCAGTACCAAAGAGAGGGGGTGGAGAAGGCACTCAACAGGAAAACTTGTTGAAGTTAGAAGTAAAAGCACTGCTCATTCTGGAAACCTTTATCTCCAAATCATCTCTTAATCTGATACTCCTTTACATTTTCTTCCAGTTACTTAACTAATTTCCAATTAGGCAAGAATAGCAATTACTCTGCTTTAAACTAGTTACCACCACTGGAGGGAAGAAACCCAACATAAAGCATGTAAAACTGGAAACATTCATTATACAATCACCAATCTCTGCTGTGCCTTCAGCAAAATTATCTCTGGTCAGCTATTTCAAAGTCAGTCAGCTCCCGAACTGTTAATGATATCATATATCCCCAATCCTCCTCTCTCCAGCAGATGAATCTGATCCCTTGAAACCAGACACTTGCCACTTCCAAAGGGTACTGCTTTGAGTGAGTAAACTAATTTAGCCTCAGCTTCCTGATTAATGAAATGCAAACAGTACACATCACAGCTGCTACAAAATGAATTAGCAGGACCTGGTAATGAGCTGAAAACGCCGGGTAAGAGAAATCAAAAATAACTCCGGAGTCTAAGGGTAACGTAGACCTATAAAGAGCATCTCATAAACATACAATGAAAATTACTGATCGTTCTCTTTAAAACTTCTCTTTCTCATACTTTCTTTTTCTTGATAGCCTTTGCCTTCATAGTCTTAATCTTCTCAAAATCACTAGCAACTCCTTTATCAAATTCTGACTTGATCATTCTGTGACCTGTGACAATACTGATCACAAGATTCAGTCTACTATTCTACTAGTCTTTTATAACTAGCATTTATATAACTGCTATTTATTTAGACTTTACTCCTTAGATTGTCTGACTTCTTGAGTGTCCAGATCCTCCTATCCAAGTTTCTTGAATGTAGCCAGTACTCTTAAGCAGGATCCTCATACAGCCAGTTCTCTACAGAGGTCACCTGAAATGTCTGTTGCCCACTCTGAATGAGATGTAAGTCCTACATAGCGAGTGGTACCCACTTCTGTTACATTCTTCAATCCAGTAACACAGGCATCATCCTGTACCTTAAAACTGTCACAAAGGCTAGTGCATTTTACATAAAATAAGTCCCTTTGAGGCCCTCAATCACTGACCTAAATTCCAACATTTACCCTTTACCTGGTCAGTATCCCTACATTCCTGTTATTCCACTGTCCCTCATGTCACCTCTCATCTATTTACTCTGCTTTTAGAGCAGGCATTGTAATTCAGGTAATGCCATTTCCTTCAAATTCTTCAGAGATGTGCATGACGGTGATAAAACTAAAAGTCCTCAGTGGGAATTTACTGTTATTTAGGGTCTGGGCTTTCTACCGTGTCACCTTTATTTCCTAGTACTTGCCTCTACATTCTATGTTCTAAAACTACCGAACGCGTCCCCACAACAGAGCCATCATGGAGTCCTTACCCTATCTCAGGCATGCACTAAACACGTGAGAGTGTCTTAGTTATCTTCATAGTAACTCTTTCGAGTAGGTCTCAAACGCAAAATTTGTTCTACTGTGATGAAATCTGGACCTTAAAACTTCTGGTTGAGTCCTTAACCACCACGCATACAGGGTCTCAAAAGACTCTCAAAATCTACTTTTTCCTCTCCCTATTGAAATGCAATCTCCTCTTTAAAGATTTTTTTTGTTTAAATATATCTTAACTAAAACAGTAATTGTACATATTTATGGAGTGTACTATAACATCTCAATAAATGTACAGTATATAATGTAAAATGATCAGATCAAGGGTACTGGCGTATGTGCCTCAGAGATACATCATTCATTGTTGGGAAAATTCAAAATCTTCTCTACCAGCTATTCTGAAATAAACAATTAATTACTGTCAACTATAGTTACACTACCACTTTCAACATTCAAAGTTATTACTCTTACCCACTGTAATCATTTCATGTTAATATTCCTGGTGTCTAACTCAGCATTCAACACTACTGAACCATTTGAATGAAAAATGTGAAAATGTCCATGGTCATCTTCCCCCATTCCTAATTGGATTGTCTTATATAAATAAAATGTATTAGGGGAGTACCAGGAGTCGAACTCAGGGCCCCGCACTTGCCAGGCGGGCACTGTGCTGCTGAGCCAACTCCTCAGCAATAAAATACATTTAAACTAATGTTCTATCAAGTGACCTGAATTCCAAAATGGTTACTATTAAAGTAGCCATTAGGAAAACTTTTGACCCACTTTATTAGATTTCTAGTCTTACTTATCATTAGCACTGTTTATCGCAAGGTTTAGAGAAAACATTCTAGTTGGTTAGATCAACCCCTCCACTATCAATCTCTGATTCTAGGTCTGTGAAGAGCACAGAGAACACAAATTTCTAACTGTGACCACAATTTTGAGAACCACTACTCCACAGCACTAGACTAAAAAGAGAGGTGTACTCTGAGACCCCCATTCTGCCTCTAAATGGCCGCACATCACAGTGACGGATCTTTTGAGTTTGTGTCTCAATTTTCTTCTGTATACTGTAAAAAGAATAAGTGCCAGACTATATGAATTGTAAGAATTTTCAGCAAGAATCTACATGGTGACACTGATTATGCTGGTTCAAAAGCCACAAACTAAGAACCAAGACTACAGGCCTACTCTATGCAAGTTTGAAGCAATACACAATAAAATAAAAAACAACAACAACAACAAAAAAAGGAATCTGTTGTCCACCAAAATACATGTGCAGGGGAATTCGCACTGGCTTTATTCATACTTATTAATAATGAAAAATAATCCAAATGCCCATTGCTTTAAAAAATGGTGCTATATATAACAAAATAATACACAATGAAGAACTTATTTCACACAATATGGGTGTATATACATGTAATGATTAAGGCAAAACTACAACATATACACAAAACAAAGCACCAACTTTACTTTTCTGTGTTGAGTACAAGAGCAAGCAAAACTAACCAATGGTGACAGACATCAACTGGAGTCAATTAGAACCTTAGGGATGGAGATGTTCTGTATCTTGACTGGGTGACATACATGTGTAAAAAATCATCAAATTTTGTTTTAAAATATGTTTACATGTCATACCATAATAAAAATTTTTTAAAGTAATTCAGAAGTAAACTAGATTTCCAAAAAAATCAATGGGTCTGAATGTACCTTAAGAAAGATAAGCCAGGCCATCAAGAAATCAACTAATAACAAATGTTGGCAGGGCTGTGGGGAAAAAGGAATGCTTCTCCACAGTTGGTGGGAGTGCAGACTGGTACAACCACTGTGGAAATCAATGTGGAGATTCTTCCAACTAGTAGGATTAGAGGTCCCATTCAATCTAGCTATTCTCCTTCTGGGTATTTTCCCAGAAGAATTGAAAACATCATGCCACAGTGATATATGTGCACCCGTATTTATAGCAGCACAGTTTGTAATAGCTAAAACTTGGAAACAACCCAAATGCCTATCAACTGCAGAATGAGTAAAAAAGATATGTATTTTTATACAACAGAGTATTACTCAGCTATGAAGAATAAACTCAAGGCTTTTATAAGTAAATGGAAGCAACATGAAACCATACTCATAACTGAAATAAATCAAACTCACATCTGTAAATATCATATTGTCTCCCTCATATTAAAAAAACAAAAACAAAAAAACCTGAAAGAGTAGTAAGGTCCAAAATACACAGTAGATATTGTGAAAATGAAAGAAAGTGCTCAAAAGGAAAAAAACAACTGGGTTAGGGGAAAGGAGAAAAGGAAGAAAGGAAAAGACTGTATGTATGTGGATATATATATATATATATATATATATGTGGGCATACATCTACAAATATATACACACACAAGATAGATAACTATACTACTAATCTCAATAAGGTCATCAAAAAGAACAGCCTGTGCTTTCATTGTTTGATCATTTTTTCATGCCGAAATCTTGTAACCTGAACAACTTCATCTAAGATAATGATACGCAACACATTAACTAGTGTTAATTTCTTGCTTAAAAATTCTGTATCAGTTCTACCTTTTATTTTGTTTTTAAAACAAAAGAAAAAGAAAAAAGAAAATTAAGCCGGGTAGATCAGCAAATTGGGAGGCCAGACTGGGCTACAATAGTGAGTTCAAGGTCAGTCTAAACTACACAGAGAGACCTTGTCCCCCCCCCACCCAAAAAAAAACAACACCAAACCCCAAACCAAACCAAACCAAGTTAATAGCTGTCTGGCTAGGAACTGTAAAGAGAAACTGTCAGATTCCCCTACGTTATTCCAGTGCTGATCCCAGAAACCTTGACCACCTTATTTGAGCCTCTGGTTTCCTGTTCAACCTTACTTCCCACTCTACTTTCAAGCCACTCGAATCACAAGATCCTTTTGGCAACTCCTACTACAACTTCATTCCAACCTCAGGACCTTTGTTACTGACTCTTTTTACTGCCTCCATTGCTCTTTATCCAACGCTTCCAATGTAGTGCTCTCATTCTTTCAGGTCTCCATTGCAATCAACGTTCCAATCAAAAGTGACGCAAATTTCTTCTGTAAGTCACACCTAGAAAAAACACTTTGTTGCCTCAAACTGCTAGCCTTCCTCATGTCAGATCATAAGACAGCAGAGTTATGGCATGTTAGATCATAACAATGAAGCACTTTTCTGCAAGATGCTCATGGCTAAATTCTGAAATTCGTAACACCATCTACAGCATCTGGATAGCTTGGGCTGCATTTTAGTTATTACTGAAGTCTTGATATTTTACATTCCTTCACAGCTTTAGTTTCTGTCAAGCACAAAAATACAAAGTGCTTTCTAAGTTTATTAAGTGTATTAGTGACTTTAACTGGTGGCAAGGAACACCTTGCACACAATTCCAAAAAACGTTTGACTACTAAATGAATGACTAATGAAGTGATAGGACATCTGCAAAGTCTCTGAGTACCCTAAAAGTTTTCGTTCTAGTAGATTGTGCCTAGTATTTAAAAAGGGCAAAAATAAATGAAAAAATGAATTAGTATCACTAAGTCCTAATTTTCTTTTTTTTTTTTTCTTCATTTTTAAGGTCTTGCAGGCCAAGGATGGACTCCAACTACGTCCCCAAGGAAAAACACGAGGTAGGTTTTCTCAGTAACTGAGGAGATGCAGGAGCTGGGAGGTGAAATAGCAAGAGTAACAAGGATCTGAGAGGCAAAAGGGTCACTGTAAAGCATAGAAAGAAGAGCATGGATATCAATACTGGGGCCGAGACACTGAGTACAGCAGCTTCGGATCCACGAAAAAAATGGTGGGAACCAGCATTTTCAACCAGAACCGGACTCAGTTCTGCTCCCCTATGACGGTGGAGAAAGTATAAATGGGCTTTCTCACCTCTAACGCCGCCTGGGGGTCCTCATCGATCAGATTATCTGAGAAGCTCTGGAAAAGCCTGCCAGGAAAAACAACGAGTTCAGCAGGCTCATTAACCAAAGTAAGAAGATAAAATGAACAGCAAAGGAAAGGAAAACACGCACCGTTGGGCTGTTGCAGGTCCCGCTGCAGCCGCCGCCATGCCTAAAACACTGTTGCGGTGGCCCGAGACACAGCCACCGCGGTTACCAGCTCCGCCGCCGCCCAGGGGGAAACTTCTGGAGAAACACCAAGCGAGCTTCCGTCCTAAACAGCCAACGAGTGGGCACGCAGCGTGCGGCTGGGGGAGGAGAGGCGACCAGTCGCCGCGGGGCCTGCTGGGAAGACGGAGGACTGGTTCTCTTCTTTAGCCGCTGGTCCCGCCCCTAGCCGTGGTTCCCGAGGCCTGTGATTTGTACATTCCGTCTCTTTCCCTGCGCCCCTCCCCCCACGCAAGCAATCTAACATAGCCTGGAGAGGTAGCGTCTCAACACCATTTAGGTAACGTTTTTATTCCTCAGGAAGCGGTGGTTAGGGACGTATGTAAGGCTGTTGATAGGCCACACAGAGCTCCATTTTCACTGGGCTATATCATGGCTGCCGCAGGGAGCCCCCGCCCTCTTGACGCGTAACGTCTTACGTAGCTGCGTGGGCTTTTCCGGAAGCGTAGTCGCGGATGGCGCATAGGTTTCCCGCGATTGGAAAATCGTAAACGGCTGGGACTTGCGGCAAGTGTTTTACCCTAGCGAAAACCAGAAAGTAAAGATGCTTATGGTTCCCGCGGGCTCGTGTCTTATTAATGTTTGATCCATTTTCCAGAGTAAGCTTTCTTTATAGTCGACTTCGCAGAACAAGAGGAAAAACATATCCAAAGGCACAGAGGGAAGGAGCTAGCCTAAAATTTTCCCAGCTTTTCAATTTATTCAGTCAGGCTCTGCCAACACTGCCGTTTGACCCTAGCTGATTTAAACAGGCTTCCTCCAGCAGGCAAGTACCCTAAGGGGGGTAAAATGGGGAGATGGAAAGAATGAGAGGTTCAGTGGATGTGGGCAAGTCTGAACTAGATTGTCTACTACATCCAAACTCTATAGTAGTTTAGGATTCAAAGCTGTTAATGCCCTCAAGCTGTTTAAACCAGTTCTAAGTGTAAGATGAAAGAAGGAGCCCAAACAATAACGAAGCGCACTTTATGGGGACCTCTAGAATATAGGCTTAAGGTACTTCCAAGAGTCCCCAGCAGAGTCTAGGACACGTTAACTGAAAAGCAGTAAACGCAAGCTTCTGGTTTTTTATTTTTGTGCTGGGGATCGAACTCATCACCTCACACTTGCCAGGCAGGCACTCAGGCCGCTGAGCTGAATCCTTGGCCAAACACAACTATTTTTAAATTTTCTTACTAATTTAAACGTTCTTTCATGGTCTAGATGAGTCATTGTCAGCTGCACTTAGTCCAGATAGCTTCTCCCAGTTGCCTTTTTTAAGTCTTTTGGTTAATACAAGTTTTAAGTCTTTCATAATAAGTGCTTATTTGTCATATAAGGCTGTGCTTGCTTCAAGCCTGAGAATAATTGCTTCTAGATGTTTTATTTTTTTACACTCCACATTTAAACCTGTTACCTCAATTTTTGCTAAAAATACAAAAATGCATTTTTCTCCCCCATACCCATATTATTTAGTCATGGATATACGAATGACCCAGCTCTATAACTGAAAAGATTTTCATTTCCCCTACTAAATTCTGGGCACCTTTGTCACATGCAATATTTAAGGCACCATCTTGGGATCTGAACTACCAGATCTACCAACATCTTGATACTGGACATAGCAGCCTCCAAAGTTATAAAGTATTTTAATTTCTGTTCACTATAAATTACACAATCTTACGTATTTTGTTACAGACCCACAAAGACTCTATATATGCATTGCTACTTATGTAGTGAAAAACGAATATTAATCTAATTTTAAAGGTTTTATTAACTACAGTATGTTAATGAGCAGCTTTTTAAATAATTTAGAAAAATGTTAGACATGAGACAATAAGTGAAAATCATTGCTAGGTATAAAGGTATAAATTACAGATTTTCTTACAATTTTTGTTTTCCAAGTTCAGCAGTTAACTGATCAAGTGGCTTATTAGAAAACTTGTTTTAAAAATGCATTTATTATTTCTGAGCAAATTTTCTTGCTTCCTAATTTGGGGTGTTTGGTTTTGATTTGTCCTGAAACATATTGAAATTTAATTGCTACTTGTATTGGTCAGCTTAGTGTTGCTGGAACAAAAATATCTGCTACCCACAACTTGAAGAGTAGTTTTATTCGGTTTATGGTTTCAGAGGCTTGATCCTACCTTCAGCAGTCTCCAGTGCACAAACAGCACGGCAGAAAGGCATGGGAAAGGAGAATGAGAGCGCCGGAGAGGGAGGAGACACGAATAATAGCCTTCCCCCCACCCCCACCCCCAGTGACCCACCCTCTTCCAACCAGTCCCTACATCCTGATAGCACTTTAACTCTTCAGTAAATTAACCCACTCAATTTCCAAAAGCCCCACATCCAAACATAGGAGCATTCTGGGGGACTGTTAGGGGTTTGTATCTAGATGTCCCCCAAAAGCCTTGTGCAGTCAGAGGTGGGACTTCTCAGAGGTGGCTAAATTTAGGATGTGTGATACTGGGATCAAGGATCTAATGCTGGCATTGAGTCATGATGCAGTGGTAGGATAAGATGGTCCCATCCTCGGTGTGAGTGCTACCCACCCCAAGGGTAGGTAACCTGAATAAGATACAAGAGGCAGAAAGAGGGTCACCTTCTGCCTGCCATGGACTGTTTTTGCTCTGTGATGCCCCTCTGCTATGCCAGCCTGCATTGGAGCCAGCCAACTCTGAACTAAAACCACTACAAATTGTGAACCAAATAAACCTGCTCTAACTTGGGGTGTTGGGTATTTTGTCTCAGTGAGAAGCTAAGACAGGGACAAATCAAACCATAACAGTTTTAACTGTTATGAGCCAGGACTCTTAAGAGGTGATTAGATAATGAAGGATCTGTCCTCCCGAGTGGATTATTTCCATTATGTCAGAATTAGATTTGCTAAAAAGTAAGCCTCTGTTGCTCCTTCTGCTTTCTGCCATGACACAGCAAAAATATGCCCAAAAGATGCCAGTACTGTAACTGGCCTTCCCATCCTCCAAAACTATGACAAATTTCTTTATAATTTACATATTCTGTGGTACTGTTATAAAAGCAGAAAACAGACTCATTGGTTATCCATTTTGTGATGTCTTGACACAACCAGATGGAATGCTAAAAAGGAAAAGCAAGAGGATGACATCCTGCAATTCTGACTAATGGAGTTTGTTATAGAAACATTTAATAACACTGAAAATATTAGCAACATTCTCTTGACACTTGTACTTTAAAAAATGTTTGCCTGAAAACAGAATTTTTACATGATTTATTTAATAATAAACCAATTAAAGATACAAAAACATTTAGAGAATTCCAAAATTTAAATTTTTGTTTAAATACAAATTCACTTTGTAATATGAAAACATAACATTAGACCTCTAAACATAATTTTTTTCATTTACAAAAATTTTTCTGTTATACTAGAAAATTTGCAGAAAAGAATTGTGACAAATGTACATTATTTACAGCTGAAAAAGTAATCTAAAAACTATTTTATTTCAGAAACTCAGATATATATGTTATCTTTGTATGCAACTTCCCTCCCCCCTACCCTCAATGAAAAATGATCCAAAATATAAAGCAATTACACTCTTACAACTGACTACACTCAATCAGATTAGTCTGAGACTCAAGTTGTTTTCTTGGCCATTATGAGCCTTGACTCTTAACATATATCATTTAGCACTCAATAACCTAAGTTTACTATTGAAACATAGTTCAGTGGTCTAAAGAGTTAATAAAGAACTTAGGAAAAATTTATGGCAGATCTTTCTGAAAACAGAATGAAGTTTGTGGGGGGGTGTCACTTATTTTTCTGTAATATCTTAGCTATATTTACATTAGAAAACAACTTGATACTGTTATATTTGTCATAATTTTAAAACATATATATTAGAATCTGAAAATTCAGAACTAGATGGAAAATTGGTAATCATTTAGTCCAATGCATCCTTTCCTTTTTTGAGATGGCCCCAAAAAATCAAGTGACTTGTCCAAGATTACACAGCTAGTTAGAAGGAGAGCCACTTTGAAGCTTACACTTTCATATTATCCTGCTTCTGAAACAAGACAGCCACATATCATAGGCATAACGCAATTTTTAATATTTTATGTATTCACAGTTTTGTTGAAGAGTGCAGCCAAATAAATTCAATCTCAGTAACATAATTTTAACATAAAAATAAGTTTCTGGCATTTGATAAGAGTCAAGACTTAAACAAGTGGAATGCAAATACTTCCTACACAGAACTCCTGTCACCTTATATTTATTGTATTTACAAAAATATGAGAAAAGCTAATACAATGTAAAATTAGAAAAAAAACTTTAAAAATGCTTACTATATAGCAACTGAAGAAAAATTCAAAAGACTGGATTCATAGTATAAAATGCCAGTTCCTTCACAATTGTACTCTGAAACATCTAGGGTATAAAGAGAAAACTTGGGCTTTCCTCTCTCAAATAATAAAGCCACAATTAACTCAATTATTTTTTATAATTACAAAATTAGGAGCCTCTGTGGATTTATCTTAGTTTGAAGACAACTGAAAATTAGTCCAATTTAAAAAATCAGCTGCAATTCCTTTGGTATTACTTAAAAAGAGTTTGGCTCCAGCACTTCGTTTTGCTTCACAGCTACCTGAGAGGTAAATCCACTGGTACTGGAGACCACCATCACATAAGGTTGTGCTGGTTGTTCAGTTTTCTCAATGTCTTCTTTCAAATGATCTTCAACCTCCTTTTTCTCAGCTTCTTGTGTAAGAGTTTTTGTTTCTTGAGCTTTGATAACTGAAGTGATTACAGTGCCAGGTGGGTGAGCAACCAGCTGTGAACTTCGCGGAGAAAAAGTCACCACAGGAGTAGTAGCACTGAAGGACGGGGATGAAGTCATGCTGACGGTTCCATTACAAATGGACTGGACATTGCTAGTAAGGACCTGCTGTACCTGGGTAGGGCTAAAGACAATTGAAGAGGAGCCTGGCTTCTGTGACTGTAGCATGACATTTTCTTTCAGTACTGTCATGGGCTGTGATGATGGAATGGCTTGCAGAATAAATTTCTGAGACGCAGCACCTGCTGATGGATCTGTGCTGGCTATAACCGTTGTAAATGGCACTGTCTGGAGTGTTACCGTATGCAACTGCTGACTCCCAGGAGACACGACCACTGGAACTTGGGCTGGCGCCTGTATAGTCCTATTGAGATTACCAAATAACAGTGAGACAATTAGCATATTCTACATCACTTAAAACCTTAAGTGTTTCCCTGAACTCAATCTCTTCTAGCTCCTTCCTTCAAAAAAGCTATTAATATCTTCTTGTGGGTCATTCTAACAAAATTAAGTCTTAGCATTTGCAGGTCATTCTAACAAAATTAAGTCTTAGCATTTCAAATGCTAATTCTCACTTTTTTGGGGGGGGGGGAGAATTAGCATTTCAAATGCTAATTCTCACTTTTTCCTTTTTATCAGTACCGGGGATGAACTCACAACTACCTGCTTGCAAGGCAGGCACTTATGCCGCTGAGCTAAATCCCCAGCCCCTGTTCTCACATTTTTAACATAGCACAACAATCAGCATGTCAGACCTTGTATGAAATGTTATACATACATACTTGCCAAACACAAAACGCTCAGGCCAACCAGGCATGGTGGTCTCTGTCTGTAATCCCAGCCCTGAGAGAGGCTTAGATGGATGACAAGTTCAAGTGGGGCAACCTGAGTTAGCAGAACCCTGTCTTAAAATAAAAAGCGCTAAGGATTGTAGTTCAATATGAAGGCCATGGACAAAAAAAAAAAACAAAAAAAAAAAAACCTTGGCCATTAACTATGATAGCATCTAATGAGTGCTTTGAAAAAGTGGCCTGTGTATATTGCCACAGTAATACAAGTAAGAACCAGTTTTCATGGGAAAAGATGACACCAAAATGCTTAGCCCGGGCTAGGCATGAGAGCACACACCTGTAATTCTAACTACTCAGGAGGCTGAGGCAAGGGGACCCCACAGCCTGGCATCCTAGCAATTTAGCAACTTTTGCTTCAAAATAAGAAAAAAGGGAATAGTGATCTAACACATACTCTTGGTTTAATCCTCAGTATGAAAGAAAAAAAAGAAAAAGGAGAGAAGAAGGAAGGAAAAGAAGGATGGAGGGAAACAAAGTTTAGCAAGAAGTTACCACAATCTGCTTGGAAGAAAATTAGGAATTTAAAAGTAAATCTATTTAATATGAACAATTACAAAACTTCATATAATTTGCTCCATTATATGAAGTTTAATTCATTCAATTTAACATATAAAGAAAAAATAAGTATAAACAAAACAACCCTGTCTTAAACATATATCACAGAATTCTTAGAATTTTAATAGGTCATATTTACCTAAACAAGTCATAATTATAACTACTAAGGATTCTTAGGCTGCCAGAGAGTAGTAAGCAAGGTAAAACTTTGCTAAAACTAAAAGAGAAGTGTAAACTGTTATTTAGCTGCAAATAATTTTCACAAATTTCAGTTATAAAGCTACAATTTAAGCCAGGCTGGATGGTGAAGGATTATATAGCTCAGTGCAAAGGCCCTAGGTTCAATACCGCCAAAAAAATTAACTGCAGCAATGTAACAAAAATCCTTTAAAATCTAATTCTGTTAATCTCATTATTGAAGAAAATGGTCAGTCAATCTAATTTTAAAAGCTGAAACCTGTGAACTTTATAGTTCGGGCCACTGCTAGAACTATAAAACAGTCGAAAAACATCGAAAAATCATCATCTAGACTTCAGCTGCTTTTTATGAATTATTTTATGAAAGCTATTTGAATTTTACTTCAAATATCTAACTACTAGATTAATTCCCATAACTCAAAGGTTTTTAAAAGATAAATTTTAGTATTACAATTATCTGTCCTGTCACATATTTGCAAAAGAAAATTGTAAAGGAAGAGATAAATGGACTAGGTGGCAATACAAAACCAAAGACCAATGCAACTCCGAAGTTCGGGAAAATACAAACTGACTAGTGCTTACCCACTGGAATATTACTTCCTAAGTTCAGAATGCCACCAAATCACCACTGTGAGCAACCCACAAGAAGATATTAATAGCTTTTTTGAAGGAAGGAGCTAGAAGAGATTGAGTTGGGGGAAAATATTTTAGTAAGTGAGCAGGGTATTGCTGAGAATGAAGGCCAGGGATAAATTAGTATTAAGGAGGGACAGATGACTAGGGATAATCATTCCAAAAAAATCATTTTGGAAATCAGGGAGCATTTCCAGAACACACTATGCTTCCCTTCTTCTCCTTCCATCATAACTGAGGTATTCTGGGTTGAATAAGAACCTGAGTATAATATGTAACATACAGGCAAGTAACATTTTTTAAATAAGGCTTAAGGGCTTTCCATGCTAAGAGTTTACACATGTCTATATAATAGATAAAATAGTACTTGGTATATAGTTAGCACACAGATTGTATGTACGTACATCCCCATACATGTATGTATTATATACATATATAGATTTAATATTCTTACCACCTTGTAAATACTGTTCTTCCATATTTTACATGTAAAGCCACAAACAACTTGCATGTTTTAATAAGAGACCAGTTAGATAAGAAAAGAGGCTGACTGCAAAGCCAGAGACTAGACCATTTCAACATACTTGTACCTTTTAAATCCAAGTTAACTTCAGTTGAAAATAAATTACTATGATATCCTTAAACTAAAAAACTCTTTATAGGGCTGAGAACTGAATGTTGGGTCACATGCACACTAGGTAAGTGCTCTGCCTCTGAGCCATGCCCCTCTTCAATACACACCTTTCCCATTCTGTTCTTTAAATTACGACACAAATATAACATGGAATGTTTTCATATTGCTAACTGGGGTTACCACTAAGGCTTTCAATACTTTTGTTCAAATTTTTAAACATAACCTTTTCTTGAGAAACAAAATTGTGTTTAAAATATGCTTATCTACAGTATCAACTTTGTAAGTATACTGGCCTATTTGAACAAACTCTAAAACAGTCTTCACTAATACAAATTCAGAGATAGAAGAACAAAAATATGAAATCCTTCCCCAAAGACACGAATTTTTAATTATTTTTTCTTACTGATGCACTTCTCTCCTGTTACAGCACAGGTTATGTTTTAACTACTTTTTGGGGACAATGTTTTGCTACATAGTTCAGGCTAGCCTTGAATTCACTTTGTAACCCAGGCTGGCCTGAAATCACAGTGATCCTCCTGCCTCACTCTTAAGAGTATTAGGATCACAAGCCCGCTAAAATACTTTTTAAAATGTTTCTAATTGTAAATTACTACAATATCCATAATTTATAATTCATCTAAAGTTTTGAGGCTCAGAGAGATAAATGATGTAACATTTAGCTTCTGTTAAAGATCTAGTTCAGTATGTCATTTATAAGGTTAAGTATTATGATCTTAATTTTATAGATGAGGAAATATACTCAGAATAGTTTTGATTCATTTTCATATTTAATAAAGGTTATGCCTATACTATTCCTAACTCTATTAAATTGCATTTAAAACTTATACATTATACATTTTTAGAGGATAATTTATTTTAAAAATCCTAAAACCATTAGTGTTTCTATAAATACTAGAGAAAAAGAAGTTATGCTTTGTAGATGGACTTCCAAGTTTACTATGGACCAATTTTCAGAAACTATTTTACCATCTTTATTTTGTTGCAGTTTCTTTGGTTAACATGAAGCCAGAGTCAAATTTCAACTTGCAGAAAGAAAAAAAAAAAAACTAACTGATTATAAATACTGTAAGTCAATTTAAGAAGTCTGATTCAACCTAGGTACATGCTATTTATGAGATGAAATGAATAAAAAAAAACGTTGAATGCTGCTGTCTTCCTTCAAATATCTGATAATTCATGTGTAAATTAGTAGGTTTACTTCTGCCATGTGATATATGTGATCAAGTTCCTTCCTTTCCCTTTGCTTCAGTTTCCTCCTCTATAGAACAGGCACATTACCTTTTCCTCACTGAATTGTGAAGTTCTATACATCTCTATATATAAAGTATATGAAATACAAAACATACAGACTACAGCTGTCATTGCTACAATAATTTAATAATTTAATCTGGGAAGCTGAGGCAAGGTCATAAGTTAGAGGCTAGCATGGGCAAATTAGGGAGACCCTGTCTCAAAAAAAAAAAAAAAAAAAAGTACTGCAGCACAGTGTGTGTGTATGTCTATGTAAGGATCTAATTTTAAGTTATGTATACTCTTTCTCGCAACCAGGAGGAAAATACCTTTTAAAGGCTTCTGACTTTATTAGTAAGTCATAAATCAAGAAAGATATAACCAAACCACTGTTGATTTTCACAGGAGTAATATTATTAATGTCTATTCTTGTAAGTTAAAATATTTAGAAGTAAAATGTCATGAAGACTGTCAGCTTATTTGACAAATAGTCAAAAAGAAATAAGTATAAACTAGTATACAGAGAAAACAAGGTAAAAATGCTACCAATATTTTTAATCTAAGTGTTCCTTATACTTAACTTCCCCACATTTTGAACTTTTTCAAAATAAAAAGTTAACTATACTTACCTGTTTTGTTGTTGTTTGTTGTGTTTTGTTTTGTAGATTCAACTCAGGACCTTGCACTTACCAGGCAGGTGCTTATGCTACTGAGCTATATCCCCAAAGAGTTAATTACAAAAATGCAAAAACAGGGCCAGTGATACAGTTCAGTGGCATAGCACCTGCCTAGCAAGCTCAAGGTCCTGTGTTTGATTCCAAGACCACCCCCAAAATGCAAATACAAATAAACCACTGAACTAGAAATTATTCTCGTAAAATGTCAGAATTTCAGAATGTACTATTTGCTTGACATTTATACATTTTTCTTTCTATATGCTGAAAACAAGATTAAAAATGAAATCTAGATAACTATATTTAGCAGCTGTTAATTCTTCAGAGACTTCCTCTAATTATCTTTAGCCTTTTCAGCACTAGTAAGATGAAGGATTAAAATACATCCTATTACAGATTTTGTTTTCTGGCTTGGGGTTTAGCTCAGCGGCATAAGTGTCTGCCTTGAAAGCAGGCAGTCATGAGTTCAATCCCCAGTACCGATAAAAAGGAAAAAGACAAAAAAAAAAAAAAAAGATTTTGTTTTGTAGCAGTGTTGGGGACTGAACTCCAGGCTTAATGCATGCTATAGAAATGCTATGCTACTGAGCTACATCCCAAGGTCTATTAAGAAGGCTTAATTCTGACAATAAATAAAATCTGAAGGAGGAAAAGTAAGAGAAAAATTTATTTTTAAAGATAAAAGTTCTGTATTTATTCATTCTGAAAATAGTTCACATAAAGATTTCATTACCATAGGAGAAGAGAAAGAATATATATACTTCATAAATTAAACTGTATAAATGTGAATGTACGTAATATGTCAGATGTTGTGTTAGGTGCTAGGAAAATAACACTGAATAAAATAATGGCTCCTACAAACTTAAATATGTAGGAGACAAAAATAAAAATATACAGCAGACAAGCATAAATATCAACTAAATTACCAGGGTTATGTAACAGATATAATCAGACAATTGGCTTTATCCAGAAAGCAAAAAAAGAAAGTGAGAGCTAGCAAGTGAGCCTACAAAAACTGGACACATTCTATGGACAACAAGGATCTACCAAGAGCTGGAAGAAGCAGCAGAACTACTCTAGAAAAATGACTTGTAGTCATACAGATTCAATGTCCCTAACCAAAACTCCAAAATTTTTGAGTGTGGATGTGATGCCACAAGTGAAAAATTCCACAACTGACCTCAAGTGATGGGTTACAGTAAAAAACAAAACAAAAAAAAAAACTGTACAAGGTTATCTCCTTCCTTATATATGAAAGAGAAATGAATCTCAGGTTTAGACTTGGTCTTGTTCCCAAAATGTAGCATGCATGTACATTATGTACATGTACATATTCCAAAATCCGAAACCTGAAATCTTTTTCGTTCTAAGTATTTTGGGTAAGGCATACTTGACCTGTATATATGTTGAGCAGAAAAGATAAGCAGGAGCAGCCACAGTCCTTGGAACTCTCAAGGATCCTAGAAATAAAGTCTGAAAGGATAGTTTGAAAACCCCTGGGAGGAAAGATAAGGAAGAACTTTCTGCCAAATCTTACAATGTTTCAATAGCTAGCATTAGGTACTCTTCAGAAATCAACAGAATAATTATAATATTCAACACAGTAACTACAATTAATATCTTAAAAAAAAAAACCCTCAACGCTTATACAGTTTGAATACAACTGCTAAAAATTCCATGGAATCACTCCAAGAAAGGGTCACCTGTGACCACCGGTAGTACAAGTATGTCTCCTAAATACACAAATAGGACAAACAGCCTAGAAAGCATACTCCAACTAAATAGTTATTATAGGTAAACAAATAGGAACTAGAGGCAAATGAAACATTAGAAGGAAAAGAGAATGAACACTACTAAATCAGTGCTCCTTAATAAATATTAAAAGATGTATCATTCTGGTCCAACTGAAGTAGAAAAAGTCAACTTGCATTATTTGAAGATTTAAGACTTCATAATGTTGAAAATTTAAATGTACTACACATTCCAAGTCTGTCTAGATTCTAGGTAACATGACTTATCTAGACTTATCAAGACCAACTGAACAAAAAACTTCAGCATTTACGTTGTGGAATATATGGGTAGAGAATGGAAATGCGATAATGATAATAATTTTTGTTGGTTCTGGAAGAGCTCCTACGTGCCATTAAAATTCATGCTGTGGAAAGTCATGGCATAAACAAAAAAGAAAAAGGGGATCAAAAAGCTGTTAATATCCAATTTGTCTGTTCGCCTTCCTTGCATAAGAAAGTAAGAATTAGCACTCTAAATCAGATAAAATCAGCCCCAAATTTCCACAGACGAGTTTAAAGCAGATAGGGTTTTCTTGGTTAATTTGGTTTTCAGTATCTTTCTTGAACCTCTGTGGCACTGGATTTCGTTCAACTAAGAAAGGAAAGAAAGAAAGAAAGAAAGAAAGAAAGAAAGAAAGAAAGAAAGAAAGAAAGAAAGAAAGAAAGAAGGAAGGAAGGAAGGAAAGAAAGAAAGAAAGAAAGAAAGAAAGAAAGAATCTGTTTCTAACTTTTAGAATTCTAATACCTAAAAAAGAGGACCCTCAGATTCTTGACATTTCTTCCAGTTTGAACTTTAGAACTATTAGAAGTCAGAGGCTTCCTAAGGAATATTTATTTCTTGGAATCTAACAAATTTTGAATGCAATAGTATGTCAAATTTATGTTAATTTTTTATAAATTCTGATTAAGTTTAAAAAAAGAATCTGAAACTATCCTCTGGATTTTCTTACATTTGAACCATTCTTTGTATGGCTCAATCTAGTAGACTAGATGTAAATTGATAAGAGTAACATCAAACTATGTCAAAACTATTATTGATATAATCATCAGAAAACTGATGTAATATATATTGCTCCTGCAACAATCTGTTAACCAAGAGTTCTAGCTTCAGGCTGGGGATGTAGCTCAGTTGTACAGCACTTGCCTAGTGCACGTGACGCCTTGGGTTTGATCATCAGCACTGCAAAAGAAAAAACAAACAAAACAAAACACTCCAGCTTAAAATGTTCATTTCTGAATCTTGATCCATTTAAAAAATAATGGCTCTGGTCAGAAAAGTTATATAACAATACACATCATTTGGTTGGGTTTCTCACCTAATACTCTGAATGGAAGAATTTAATGTTTCTTCCTGTATGCTACTGGTTATGGATGCTTCTTCTGGGACCGCTTGCACTGGCTGTACTACATGAACAGTCCGAAAGAGCTGGGTAGGATATGGAGACTGTGAGGGCTGCACTGTCCTCAAAATTTCTGGTGGCTGTGCAACTTCCACAGGATCTTTGGGTTTTGTAGCTTTAGAATTCCCTGGTTTTAGAACAGTAGTGGCTCCTCCTTTAATCCCTGGATTTGAAGATACTCTAGATTGGGTTGCTTGATTCCTACTTGAAGTGGCTGTTGAAGACAGTGATGGACTTGAAGACTCTATGCTGGAACTTGGATCTTCATCATCTATATAGATAAGATCTTTTGGCATTTCTTTAAATTGATATACTAAACGCTGACCTTCCACTTTTGCCAGAATACCCCTTTGGTAATAGTACCTATTGAAAGCAGACAATTTCATCAGTATCTTAGTCAAAAAAAATTAAAAGTTATCAAAATCAAGTTTTTCTAAGCATAAACAAAATTTTAAAAGTTTAAATCAAACACGTGAGAAAAGAACAAAGGCCAGTTATCTTGTACAGGATAATGTATAATTCACATACAGAGAAATATCCTTATTACTAGTTAAATCTAAAACCAGTTCTGATCAGAGACCTGATGAAATGTGACTGGATCTTTACTATTCTTCCTTCTCCTACACCTTGTTACTAAGTTGCTGAAATAATTAAGTCTACTACAAACCTCAAGAAATTGTTTCCCCTTCACAGCTTTCTATAACATTCCTACCACTGTAAATCTGATTCAGTTTTGTGAATAGTTAGTGATATACAATAGAAGTGATCAAAATATCATCACTAATTTTTAGTATAGTCAAGTACCTAAAAATGTAAGTCATCCAGGCATGGTGGCACATGCTTATAATCCCACCTGTTAAGAAGGACTAAAGGGGACTGGGGATTTAGCTCAGCGGCATAAGCACCTGCCTTGCAAGCAGGCGGTCGTGAGTTCGATCCCCAGTACCGATAAAAATGAAAAAGACCAAAAAAAACAAAGAAGGACTAAAAATTGGAGAACAGCCTGGCTAACTTAGCGAGACCTTATTTAAAATTAAAAATAAAATAAAAATTTAAATAATATAAAATATAAAAGGGTGGGGCTATAGCTCAGTGGTAGAGCACTTGCATAGGATAAATTAGGCCATAAGTTCAAATCTCAGTACCTTGTTTTTTTTTTATTTTTTTTTAAAAGAGTAAGTTAAAAATATCCAAACCACAGCTAAATAGTTCTAATTTAAAATAGCTGGACTACTTATCCTTTAAAAAATTATGCTGATCATTCCTGTTTCTAATCTTTCTCAAATACCTGTATCTCCAATACACATGTATCCTGCAAAGAAAAACTAAGAATGTAAGAATAAAATGGTATCTTTCTTTATTTATTTATCTATTTTTTTTGGTCTTTTTCCTTTTTCCCTTTTATCAGTATCAGGGATCGAACTCACGACTGGCCTGCTTGCAAGGCAGGAGCTTATGCCGCTGAGCTAAATCCCCAGCCCCATTGGTACCTTTCTTTAAAACTGTCATGATACCTAACATTGAAACATTAATTTACTACATTATACTAAACATATCAAAACTAAAACTTATGTTTTAAAATGCATTTCTTATTAAGTGCCTGCATTACCATCACTGATAATTCAGCCTTGATTTAAGTGTAATGGCTCAAAACAAACATGCTGACAGTAATTTACAATTCCCCAAAACAGACATTATGAATAAAACATAGGTTAAATATCATTTTTCGAAATGTTTAAGACAAGAAGTATTTCAGATTTTTTGTAGGGTTTTTTTTTAATGTCTGCATAGACTTTATAGGTCAAGCACCTCTAATCCCAAAATCTAAATTTGGAAGGGCTCCAAAAGTCAAAACATTTTAAGTATGTCAGTGCTCAGAACATTTTTGAGGTTGTGCAGCATTACATATTTCATACTTTTTTTTTTTTATTTCAAAAAGGGTAAAACAGGGGCTGGGGATTTAGCTCAGCGGCATAAGTACCTGCCTTGCGAGCAGGCGGTCGTGAGTTCGATCCCCAGTAATGGGGGGGTGGGGGGTGGGGTAAAACAAAACAGAACAAAATAGAACAAAGCAGATCAGAAGAAAACAATGTAAGTGACACAGATTTCAAATCAAGACAACAGGAAATCTACAGTGGCAACCATAATGTCTCTTGTTTTCTTCTAAATAATTGTCTATATCTTCACACCCAATGAATTCATACAACACAATCATACATTTTTTAAAATTAACAATGCTTAATTAGTTTAATTTTTAAATTAACTTAATTTTTAAAATTAACAATGCTTACCAGGTTAAAGATTTTTTTAAGAAGGAAAACATTTTCCTTGATTAGAGTAAGATTTTAATTTAAGTACATACTGATTGCAAGTGGCCTTGACACTGTAGTAAATAAAATTCCCTATTTCTTTAATCTCTTAATTTTTAAAAAATTATCTACTTTTTCAATATCTAGAAAATGATTTTTTTTACCCTTGGCACCAATGGGCATTGAACTCAGGCCTTTGATTATGCTGTGCAAGTATTGTACCACTGAGTTATACTCTGAGCCTCTAGGAAATGATATTCCTAACAAAGCAAAAACTTTACATACCTGAGTGCTCGTCCCATGGTCTCATAATTCATATCAGGTTTGTTTTTGTGCTTTCCCCACAACCTGGACACCGCTTTAGAATCGACCAATTTAAAAATGCCTTTTTCTCGCTGGGTCCATTTAATGTATTTAGGACAAGTAGCTTTGTCTTGCAGCAGGGCCAGTAAAAACTCCCAAAGATAAATTGTGTTTCCTGAAACAGAAGGATTTATTTTTCTTTTTTTTTTTTTTTTTTTGTACCGGGATCGAACTCCAGACCTTGCATTTGTCAGGCAGGCGCTTATTCCATTGAGCTAAATCCCTAGTCCCTGGATTTATTTTTCAATGACTAAAATTTCACTAAAAAGAGCACAATAAAAGTCTTATAAATTTTATCATGTATTTACATAAAAATACTATATACTTCATTCAGCATCCCTAAGATAATTCCATTAATATTGGTGGTATTACGGACATAATTTTTAGAGCCTAATAAAGACTATTTTATGAAACCTCTATAAAACATCTGAACAGAAACAATCTTGTCAATTAGATTTGTGACAACTTAGGGAGAAAGCACTTCTGAGTACATTTTTTTGTTTTTAAGAACCATCACATAGGGGCTGGGGATTTAGCTCAGCGGCATAAGCGCCTGCTTTGTAAGCAGGCAGTCGTGAGTTCGATTCCTGTACTGATAAAAAGGAAATAGACAAAAAAAAAAAAAAGAACCATCACATAGGAAAAAAAACAGTTACATAAAATCTTTCAAGACATGATCTTTTTATACTGCAGCCAACGGATCAGCTGTAACAGATTTCTTCAAATCTGGCAACAGTTATGCAAACAATGGGAGTCATGACAAAGTAATAACATGTCTATAAACTAAAAGTCTAATAAGGCTGAAATCTTGCAAGACACTGATTATTAAATAAAAGAATGGTTTTGATAGCTAAATGAGAATAAGCATTTATAGAATTTTCTAAAAATTTCCTTTAAAATTTGGCAACTACATCTTACATGTGGTTGGTAGCAACACATTTTATTTCAGTATATCAAGAAAATTGGGGTTGGGGATTTAGCTCAGCAGCATAAGCGCCTGCCTTGCAAGCAGGCAGTCGTGAGTTCGATCCCCGGTACCGATAAAAAGGAAAAAGACAAAAAAAAAAAAAAAAAAAAAGATCAAAGAAAACTATTTATTTCTAACTTATAATATCTGGACAAATAAAGGAACTGAAATGCTAATGGACTTGTAAATATTACAGAAAAATTACAGTGGTACCTACCCTTCCCATCTTTGTTTCTCTTTTTCACAGATATATTTGGCGTAGTGGCTGGAGAATCTGGTCGTGGGGGCTTCGTTTTTCTCCCTGAAATCAGAATAGCTTTGCCATAAGTATTTGCCCTCCAAAATGAGAAAATGGAAAATTTAATTATTTTGTCACTTATCCTAAATTTTAATCCCAAATGCTTTATATATGGATCTCCAAAATGTCTACTAAAAGAAAAACAACTTCAGTAAAAACTGAACATTAATGTAGACTAGTGCACAAATACAGCTATGAAATAAATGATCTTTGGCTACAAGTAGTGGTACATGTTTGTAGTCCCAAATACTCAGGAAGCTGAGGCAAAAAAGACCAGCCTGGGCAACTTAGCAAAACTCTGCTTCCAAATAAAAAAAAAAATTTTTATAAAAAGCAGCGACAAACTAGTCATGGTGGCATATGGCTATAATCCCAGCACTCGGGAGGCTGTGGTAGGAGGATCACTTCAAGTTCAAGGCCAACCCTGGGTTACAAAGTGAGTTCAAGGTGAGTCTAAACTGCACAGCAAAGCTTTGTCTTCCAAAAGATTAAATACATACATACATATATACATACATGGAGATTCTCCTGCTTCAGACTTCCAAATGCTGGGATTATAAGTGTGTGCCACCATGTTTGGTTTACCTTGTATAGTTTTTGTCTGTTTGAGATAGGGCCTCGCTATTCAGTTCAGGCTGGTCTTGAGCTTACTTAGTAACCCAGGCTGGTCTTAAAGTCGCAATGATCCTTCTGCTGCCACCTCCCTACAGGTGTGCACCATCATGCCCAGCTTATCTTGTGTATTTTTTAAATGTAATTTTTCTCTATTTCTTTCAATTCATAGCAAACAATTTCATGGTCATCCACTATTATCCTCTACATAAATCTATCCCAATGGCCTTAATCTAAGTTGATAAAGCTTGTTGTGTTCTTTTGCTACTTAATTACAACCATACTTTGGTAGCACCGTTTCTTACATATAGTTGAGATGCTCATGCTCATGCTCATGCTCATGCTCATGCTCATGCTGCTGGAGCAGCCTACCATTCTGTATACAGTTATAATCTCTTCCCTCCACATTGTTGAGGTTGATGCTCACAGGTTAGATCAGAGGGTGAATTTTTGGTTATTATAAAGCAATCTTAGAAAAGCAAGATTGTAGAGCTAAAAATGACAAGGTTAATAACAAGCAATCCCTAGAAATTGAATAGAAGAACAGTTCTGAGTTATTTGGGTAATTAGAGAGAGGGAAAAGATGGTCAAAAGGCCACTAGTCAGCTGCAAACACTGCCGAATGTACTACTGGGTGTGGTAACACATGCTTTTAACACCAGCACTCCAGAGGCTGAAGCAAGAAGAGCAAAAGTTTGAGATCAGCCTGGCTGTGTAGTGAGTTCAAAGACAGCCTTGCATACACAGGGATATCCTGCCTAAAAAAATAAAAGACTGCTATATGGATCCAAATTAGCCAGATATAACTTTTACATCACCACAGACATCTGCAAAGAATCATTTATGCAGCAGATTCTCTTAGCTGAGTGTTTTCATAATAATTATTAAAAGTCAGGACATCAGCAACCTCCTACCATCTCATTTTATGCTATATACTTGTTTTTTCTTTATTCCTGTCACATTCTTCCAACTAGTTTTATTCGTGACAAGACGTTGCTAGTAGTCTATCCAAAATCCATCTTACATCACTTTTTTTACTACTCAAAGTGGCATTGCACACAGTTGTAATACACAGTTACAGCCTGCTGGGTAAAGCATTTTTTGATTACTTGTTATTTTTTCATAGCATTTTGAATATATCCAATTCCTCTAGCCTCTTAATGGGTACTTCCAAAGCTGTCAATCTAAAAAAATTAATGTTCCTTAAGTAATATAATTTCTCCCTGCTTTGTTTCTTTCTTTCTTTTAAGGGAGACTTGGGGAGGGATATTTGGATAGTCTACATTTTTACTATCAATTCCTGGATTTACATAGCTAGATGTATTGTAGTTAATACTATTCAAGATCCATAATGCTGAGGATTAATATCGTTCTGGAAAATTCCCAGTCACTGTCTTTGAATACTGTCTCGTCTTCACTTTTTGGAGCGAGAGTACTATGATTAAACCAGGGACTTTTGCTGCTAAGCAAGCACTTTACCACTGAGCCACACCCCCAACCCTAGCTTTTTTCTTTAACCTATACTGAAACTCATTCTTTTGTGTTATATATACCAACAGTGTGCTCCATTTTATTAATGACTGATTTATTCCATCAATAGTTGCTAGACACTGGAGAGGTTTCCAATGTAGGGGCACATGCAAACAGGGCTGTCAAGAATATTCGTGGTGGTAAATTTCATTTTTTTAAAAATATTTAATAGCGGGGCTTGGGATTTAGCTCAGCGGCATAAGCGCCTGCCTTGAAAGCAGGCAGTCATGAGTTCGATTCCTGGTACCGATAAAAACGAAAAAGACAAAAAAAAAATATTTAATAACAGAACAGCTAGGTAACATGTTAAGTATATATTAAGATTTTTAGGAAACAGAGAAGTACTTTTCATAACAACTTTTCTATGAAGCTGGGGCAGTCACAGGGCTCACCTCATATGTTTTCTCTCGCAGAAGGAACACAGGCTTTTGTTGGCTTATATCCAATTTCTTTAGTATCACTGTTTCATATATTTCGTCTGTTATTCCATTTTGACTAGCAGAGGAAGTTCTACCTTGTCTTCTTTAATAGTCTTACTCTTGGATAATGCTATTTATCAACCATGTTAATTCTTGGACCACGTTTTTATTCTTTTAAGCACTATAATCACCTTCAAAGTTTCTATTTGATAATTTTATTACCTGTGGCTCTTAAGGAACCCTGAATTTTTCTATATCTGCTGCTTTTTACTCAGGAAGTGTCTTCCTCATGTATTTTGTGGTAGATACCAGGATGTTAGTTCACCTTCATCAAGGCTTTACCTGAGGAAATCTTGTGTAGCCTAGGTTGAATGTATAACCCACCAAAGCAATTTTATAAGAGCTGACTGGTTCACCAAAGTTACTACTAGCCTGGGGACACTTTTATGTTAACTACATGACTGGGAATTTCTATAATTAGTGAGAGATTACTCTCATTTTAAACCTAGTTATCAAGGAAGCCAACGATCATGAATTCTCATTGGAAAAATTTCTCCACTGGCTGACAAATGCAAACTTCCTTGATGTCTGTTTGTATCAGCAAGTAGAATTTTACCCGAGGCTGTAAACCTTTAAGGGTCCCACTTATCTGTTCACATCTCTGTCTAGTAGATTATCTTGCAGAGGTCCAAGACCTAAGTTTCTGCCTCATAGGGGCAATAAAGCCAAGCCTCATATGGTAGCCTTGGGCCTTCAGAGCAGCTAGAGTAGCTATTGCAGCTACTGTCTTCTTCATTTTTGGCTCCTGGAATTTCCTTTTCTTTCATGTGAATTTACATTTTCAGTGGTAAAAAAAGAAAACAAAAACAAGGATAGATCATTGGCCATTAACCAAGATATTAAACTCAAAACAGAACACAAGCAGGGAAACAACCAGAACACAAATGAAAGGGAAAGAATGTCAGACTTTAGAATGCAAGCGTGGTCCTAATTTGTGACATTAAACATTCTCCTTTCATACATTCCAACATTTTTTTCTTCAATTACTTACAACTTACTGCAGTTTTCCAACTGTAACCTTATATTGGAATCAATAATATAGACTGGTGGCTTTTAATCTATTTCCCTCTGGAGGACCCTGACTTACTCTTAATCCTGAGGCTTTGATAAAAGGGTTTAGATAAAAATATGAGGCTTAAAAAAGTTGGCAAATATCTTTCTTGTGATATAAACCCAATATTCTAAATCCATGAAATAAAAGGTTTTTTAAAAATGACTCTATTATGAATACTTAATTTTATGCTCCAAAGTTTTCTTACCTGTTTTAATTAGTATAAAATTATACCACTGAATAAAAATTATATTTATATTTTACATCAAAGACTTGACTATCTGCCTTAAAGAAATGAACTACTCACCTTTCTTTCTTTTAGGCTGTTCTAGTGATGAGGCACCTGGTGAGTCTGCATATGTTTCTTGTACCTGTTGAGTTTCCATCACTTCAGGAATCCCATCTAATGTGACAGATACATGAGTGATTGGGGCAACAACAATGTCATCTTCAGATGAACTAAATATATTATTACCTAATGGAAATAAAATCAAATATAATCAACTGTGTATTATAAACCAAAGTAAATTAATAAAATAACTTCTTATTCCTATCAATATTAAAGTAGAAATACAAATCTTAAAATCTATTCTGATTTTTATTTCCCTTTCTCTAAATCATGACAGGTTTGACTTGATGATTTCAATGGTGTTCTTACTTGACTTTCTATTCACCACTCTGTCTTGTCCTTCTCTGTGTTAACAATTATCTCCTAGGAACTGGGATTTAGCTCAGTGGCATAAGCACCTGCCTTGCAAGCAGGCGGTCGTGAGTTCAATCCATGGTACCGATAAAAATTTTTAAAAAATAAAAAAAAAAAAAACAATTATCTCCTAAAAGCTAAGTCTAATCTGACTACATTGTTCTTCTACATAAAAGCTTTACATCCTGGAAATCAAAAGTAGAAAGTATAGGAAAATATAGCTTCTTAAAATTTGCTGAACAACAAAGAACAACCCAATCTCCTTAGTGTGTCTTTCAACATTTTCACAATCTAAACTAAATCTTTCCAATCTCATCTCTCACCTACTATGAAGCTTGCATTTTGGTTATGTCAAAACAGTTATCTTTCAAAATTTTATTTTTAAAGGTTGGTTTCTGAGGCACTATCCATTAACTTCTAGCTTAACTATTCTTTTTCATCTCCTCTACTGATTAAAAGTTTGTCACTTATAACCCAGGTTAAAATATCCCATCAAGCCAGATATGGTGCACACATCAGTAATCTCAGCTACTCAGGAGAGGCAGGAGGATTTTAAATTTAAGGTGAACCTAGACCACTTAGTGAGACCCTGACTCTGAAAAAAAAAGGGGGAGGGGGAAGAAGAGGAAGGAGAAGGGGAAGGGGAAAGAAAGCTAAGTGCAGGTCAGTGGTAGAGTTTGTGGCTACATACCATGCAAGAAAGTCCATGCTGGACTCAATCCCCAGTCTTGAAAAACAATCCCCCTATCCTAAACATTCCCTCAATAAAGTCTGTCTCTGACACTCTCTGCTGCAAATACTGACTGCTTCCAGTGACAACTTTGTTATCACTCTCCTGGCTTCTATTTTCAGTTTTTATAGTTACACAAAAACTAAATTGTAATTAGCAACTTAGCAAGAAGATTCTGTGTCAAAAATAAACAGCTGGGAATGTACTCATCAAAAACCCTGGGTTAAAACCCCAGCACTGCAGGTAAACAGACTGTAAGGTTGGGAAAAGGAATCGATAATATTACTGCCTAATGCACTGCTATAATGAATACAGCAAATGTTCATAAATATCTTGAATTGATTTAGTAATAATTTTATGAGTTTAAATAATTCTTTCTCAGAAAAAATACAAAGAAAAACATAGATTTCCAAGTGGATCAATAATCTGGCAAAGAATTTTATACCAATAAAGAGTTAGCAAAATGTTTAGTGATTATGCCAATCCACTTATAATTATACAGATGAGTAAATTATAATGATCTGGGCTTATCAAAGAGATTAAAAGAAGATTATGTATAACTGTTTCACCAAGGAGATTAAGAGAAAATGATGTATAATTTACTATTTGATAGCTTATAAATTACTTTTGTTTCTAAAGGCTTCACTCCCCCAAAGTAAAGTTGTCTTTAACCGAATACCTCAGCAAAGGTGCCTCAATAAGTACTGTACCTTAAAACGTGTTTAGGACATTTTAAAAACGTAGTCTTGATATCTAGATAGTTATCACCTAAATGTCCACTCTACAAGCTTTAATTTTGTGACTTGAACAATTATTTCTAAGATGGCAATTTGTAATCCATTAACTAGTGATTTCCTACTGTTCATTTTTTTCTTCTGTAAATCTGTATAACTTGTACCCTTTCACTGTTTTTTTTTCTTTTCTCCTTAAATAAAAAAAATAAAAATAAATAAAAAAATAAAATAAAAAAAGATAGCTATCACCTAATAGAGATGGTAAGAATAACTTTATGAAATACATAAAAATGAGCATTAAACCACTCACTTATTCGTTTTTCATCCAGCATAGGACCAGGAGAATCCATATTAAAAAGTGCCTCAGCAGCCTCAATTGTTTCAATTGTTTCATCTCCATTATGACAAGAAGCTTCGACTATAATACATTTAAAGAAAAAACAGAATTAGTTACAAGATATTGGTTGCTGTGAAATTCACACTCTACTAATCCCTTGAACTAAGATACATCACTTAGTATGAGTTTTATATACATGCAAACTATAGACAGACACAATTTGTATCAACACATAAAATAATATTGTACCTAATTAAGTGACTACCTCTTTTTTTTTTCTTTGTTTTTTTCATTTTTCTCAGTACCAGGGATCGAAATCACGACCGCCTGCTTGCAAGGCAGGTGCTTATGCCACTGAGCTAAATCCCCAGCCCCTGACTACCTCTTTAAAAAAAAAACAAAAAAAAAAAAAACTTTACGATATGTTGGAGGTAAAAGAGTAAGCAAAGTAGAGCACATACTCAGAAGCACACTCACTATATCATTTCTCTGCAAACTGATATATTTTCCATAATTAAGGATGGACAATGGAAAGTACCCTAGAATAACAGAAATCCTAACCATATCACTAAACCAGTATGTTACTAACAAAGTCATTTTGTTTCTCAAGAATCTCATACTATGTCAAGTGATAGTCTTAAGGTATTTTTTGCTTCTAAGATCAGTGCTATTACTCTGATTATAACATGAGTTTCCATTAATCTCTGAATCTTCCTTCATTAGTGAATTATTGTTTCCAATAAACTTTAGGCAGTGTCACACTGTCAGAATCTAATATATTTTGGCACCATTCTTCTCTGATGTGTTTTGTGGAACATTCATTACTGTATCATGGACTTTGCCTAATCCATGATACAGATTACATAATACTTTTTTTTTTTGTCTTTTTCATTTTTATTGGGCCCAGGGATTGAACTCACGACTGCCTGCTTGCAAGGCAGGTGCTTATGTCGCTGAGCTAAATCCCCAGCCCCTACATAATACTTTTAAAAGGTTGGATGGATATACAAAGCCAACTCAGGGTTAGGCTTACAGTAAATTACTAAATATTATAATACTTTTACACTTATAATTCTACACAAAGGTAAAAAATAAATATAAACACTGTCAATTGTAATGGAAGAAGAGTTTCCACAGAAGTAGAATAAGATCTACAAATTTTCAAAAATTGTATCATAATCTTTTTTCACATAAAAAGTACATGGAACTCCCAATATAAAACAGATAAAAGAGGTATTTTTCATTGTTTTTTAAAAATTTTTTGGTGGACTGGATAGGGCCTCTGCAATGACTTACACCCCCAGCCCTTTTCCTATTTTTTATTTCAAGCCAGAGTCTGCCTAGGCTGCCCAGCTTGGGCTTGAATTTGCAATCCTCCTGCCTCAGGATGCTGGCATCAGAGGTGTGTGCCACTTCACCCAGCTTCGTTATACATTTTTGATAGGTTCAAACTGATATCAAACTTCATATGTGGTAAGTCAATGATTAAAATGGAAGTTTTCTGATGAACATGAAAATTTGAAAATATAAGTTATGGCAGCTGCAATTTAATACAAGCTTCAAATTCAGTGTGTCCATTAAATCTTTTTTAATTATTGGAAATAACAAAATCAAATTTACAAAACCGTACAATGAAACCCACATGTCCATTCCCAGGTTCAAATATTTTTAACGAATGGTAATCTTATGATATTCATGCGCCTCTAACTGACCAAAGTCCTTACTCTCTGCACAAGTTTCCTTTGAAGGAATTTAAGATCTTGTAATTTAGTAGGTGTATCTAAAGAGTCTAACATGTGCTATAATATTTTAAAACAATAATAAATAATTCTCACTATCGTCTGTTATGGGCTGTATTAAGTTCTCTCAAAACTCATAAAATGAAGAACTATTAGTACCTTAGAATATGACTGTACTTGGAGATAGTCTTAAAGTTAAAATGAGTTCTTTAGGACAGACTCTAATCCAAACTGCTAAGTATCTTTGTAAGAAGTAATTTGGAAAGAAATAGAAACAGAAAGAAGAAAGAAAGAAAGAAAGAAAGAAAGAAAGAAAGAAAGAAAGAAAGAAAGATAGGTAGACATAAGCAGGTACAACAGGAAGACTAAAATTAACACAGAAAACTTCATCTACAAAATCAGGAAAGAGGTATCAGAAGAAACCAGACCTGCTGATCCCTTGACCTCAGATTATCAGGTTCCAAAAAAGTGAAAAAAAATCTCTGTTTGGAGAAACTCAGTCTGTAGTACTTGGTGAAGACATCTCTAGCAAACAAGTGCATTCTCTGAAGTAACATCTAACATCATTAAAAATAAAATTGTTTATCCCTATATGTCTTATTCTAGAGCTGCTCAAAACACCATACAATCTTCTCCATTCTGGAACAAAGAATGGCTACAAACATCTTAAACGGACTAGAAATTTCATCTATACTTAATATTCAGCTCTAATAATCCAAATGTCTTTCACTAGGTTGGCCTAGAACTCATGGTGATCCTCTTGCCTCAACTTCCTGAGTACTGAGATTATTGGCGTATGCCAGAATGTGCCAATTTCTAAAAGTGATGAAAATTTCACTATCACTACTTATTATATAGTCGATTCTTCAAGTTTGAAAAACTGAAGTCCTGACTGAACATGAAGAGAAATCTTCAGGATTTTTTTTTTTTTTTTTGTCTTTTTCCTTTTTACCGGTACCAGGGATAGAACTCATGACTGCCTGCTTGCAAGGCAGGCGCTTATGCTGCTGAGCTAAATCTCCAGCCCCTCTTCAGGATCTTATATATTCAGATCACGGCCTACTATCTCATTCCTATAAACAACTTTCCATTTTGTTCTTTGGAATATAGAGCTACACATATAAAAAAAAGTACTTGGTGAGGACAGGATGAATTAAATAGGTTTGACTTCTCTGGTATACCTCCTAGTTTTTCATGTTCACGTCAATGCATTTAAGAAAAAATAAACAAGGTGAGAAACCAGTAGAAAATAGGACAGATGAAAGAAAATTGTTTTCTTCTTCCTGCAGACTCGACATTCAGCAAGTAATAAAGTACTCAAATCCAAATTAGAGACTTTTTACATTCAAAATCTCCACTGGGACACAGCCTAAAAACTGAACTGTATCAAGGTCCCATGAGAGTCACCGCACCTGTAAGAGTGATGTCATCATCATCATCATCTATAATTTCTTCTTCAGCAACATCCAGTGAACTTTCAGTAATCATGTCATTGGGCTCTTCCACACAGGCAAGACCAGCGTAACTATTTAGAATATCAGCACCAGGAACATGTTCCACAATGACAGCTGGAAAAATAGCTGGATCACAAAGCTGTTACGGATAAAGAGTGAAAGACGACAGAATACAAAGGATTAACTAAGTTTTACTTTTAGATATAATCTCAAAATATTTCACACTTGTACATCAATTTCATTTCTGTATCATCCACTACACTTACGTTGACATTCCTAAGCTGCAAAAAATATGCATAAAAATAAACTTTTATTGTTAAGCTTGACTCTTAAAGATCAAAGTTTATACCACATATCTTAAATATACATTTTAAGATGATTTTACATAAAATACAATAAGATATTACTAATGCTCAAGTGTGAACCACAAAGCAACATACAAATGAAATATACAATTAAATAAAAATCTCAATCAAAGTTTTTTTGGCATAAATATTAGTCTAATATTACATTGTCACTTGCCATAAAGCCTTGCTTAAACACTTTCTGATTCACATAAAATAAACTTTTATTTTCTATAATTGTCCTCTTTAAGTATGACTATATTAGGAATACAAATTATTACTAATTTAGAACTGAGAGAATTCTTAAAACTTAACCTAGGGCAGTCACCTCATTGTACAGATGAGAAAACTGATGCACAGAGAGTTTTTACAACCTAATTAAAAAATCAGTGACAAACCTCGTTAAACTATTACTTCCTTTACCTTTTATTTTTAAATAACGGCAGACTTAGGAAATTGCAAAAATAGCACAAAAACTTCTACCCAACTTTAACCAATATAACCCCAATTTTAACACTTAATCATTTTATCATTCTCTCCCGGTTTTTTTGTCTTGAGGTGTTAGACATATCTGCTTCTTTAACCTAAAATACTGCAGTTTATTTCTGAAATACATGAATATCTACTAAAAGGTAGTACAACAGTCTAAACCAGGAAAGTAACACTGATGCTGTTGACATTGAGACTATTGTCTAATCTAGAGATCTTAATTGAATTTCCCCAAATAGCTTACTAATGTTCTCCATTTTTAAAAAATGAGAAGAAAAGAGGCTGAAGATTTAGCTCAGCAGTATAAATACCAGACTGGCAAGCACAAGATCACGAGTTCAATCCGTGGTATCAAAAAAAAAAAAAAAAAAAAAAAAAGAGGTAAAAAAAATTTTGATTCAAGATTCCCTAGTTTCATTCATCAAATACCCTGTTTGTTAATGACAATTCCTTTAATCAGGAACAGCTTCTTTTTTACTTTGTAACAACTTTTCACTCTTTGTCTTTCACAATCTTAACACTTTGAAAAGCACTTAAATATCCAATTTAAATTTGGATATTGCTTCAGGATTGTATTTGCTTAGCATTTTTTGGTGAGAATACCAAAGAAGTAATGTTATGTCCTTTAAAACCTATCATGTAGCTAGCAAGATGGCACATACCTAACACCAGTGTCATGGTTTATGTTTGTGTCCCCCAGGCCTCATGAGTTTGCATTGTTCATATGTGATGGTTCATTGTATAGGGCTTGGATTGATGGTGTCAGTGCTCCATCCACATAGGGGTGGAGCCAGGATGTGATATAATGGCAGGAAGGTGTATCTTGCTCTTTGCTGGTTTGAGCTTGCTGTTTACAGCCGCCACGAGCGATCCAGCCATGTCCGCCAGTCTTGGAGCCAACTGAGTGTGGACTGAAACCTCCAAAAACTGTAAGAAATAAACCTTTCCTTTCCCAACTTTGGGCTTCAGGTATTTTGTCTCAGCGACGAGTAAAAAATAACTAAGACAACCAGCATTCTGGGAGGCTAAGGAAGAAGGATTACAATTTTGAGCACAGCCTGGCCAATCTGGTTCCTTAAACTCTGCCTCAAAACTAACTAACCAACTAACTAACTAACTAAGTGTACGTAAATGAATAAAGGGGCAGGGATGGAAAGCCAAATATACACACTCAGACAAAAGGCCCTACGTGCAACTCCCAGATACCACCCCCCCCTCCACACACACACGATGCAGTCAAGGTTGGTGATACATGCCTGTAATCACAGCACTCTGGGAGGCTGAGGTTCAAATTACAAATTTGAGCCCAACTGTGAGCAATTTATCAACTCAGAAAGACCCTATTTCAAAATTTTACAAAACTAGTACATGCTAGCAGGCTGAGTTTATAGCTCAGTATGAAGGTCCTAGGTTCAACTCTCAAACCCACAAAAAATAAAACACTTCATATTGGGGAACCTGAAATAATTATTTATCCCACTGTTTAGAATATTAACTTTGATTAGTAAGTTAAGATGATGTTTCTCCACCAGAAAGATACCATTATTTTCCTTTTCCAATTAAAAAGTATCTTATGGGAAGATACTTTAAGACTATTTTTCTCTTTGTTTTTTCTTTCCGTTTCTGAGATAGAGTCTAGCTATGTCTTCTGTGTTAGTTTTGACCTCACTACATAGCCCATGCTAACCTTGAACTCACAGTGATTCTCCTGCCTGTCTCCCACGTGCTGGGAATATAGGTGTGCATGTGCACAGCAACATCCTGATTCTCAACATTTCTCCATAAAATGATTTCTTAAATACGAGAAAAGAATTCCTGCTCGTAGATAATATGGTCAGGTATTTTCCTTAAATAAGTCTGCTATCTAGGGTTGCATTATAATAACCAGTCTCAAAATTATTATGCTTAAACAACAGCACAAAGCTTAAGATTATGTCGCTCATAGGAATTTAATTACCTAAATTTAATATGCATCACAGGTACTAAACAGATACTATTCTTGCCTTCAAAAATGCTATGCTCTGAAATCTATGGCTAGTAACACTGAAGTATTCTAAAGTACACTTGGATCGTTTTATTTCACAATGCTTCTTCCTATTTCAAAAAAGAAGTTAACCAGAAGAAATTGGCTGTTCAAACTGTAAAATCAGCTTAAAACTGAACGAAACTCAAAAGTTATGCTGTGAAATCACACTCCCACAGAGGCAATCGAGCAAATATCAGATTCTGCCTCGAAGCAAACTACACACATTTGGTTTTGCCTTTGAGAGGTGATTAGTAGTCACAAATCCAACACAGCATAAACTTTACTTATTAATAGTTTGCCTTCTGTTCTCAGCTTTTAAACTCTTAGGACTTCTAACAAGACTGAGTCCAGAGTTCAATACACTTTTACATTTCATTTTATGTTGCTACAATCCCAGTATAAGAACAAAGTTCATCACTCCATCCACTGAAAGGTGAGGAATCAGGTTAAGAATCTTATCCAAAGCCACCCACTAAAATGAGATTGAGGCATGTCAAATGCAATTCACTGATGCAATCCTCACACAAATAATACCAATGTATTTTTCCTACTTACGAGATTACTGCCGTCTGGACAGAGACTACTAAGAGTGCAGACATTGAAAGAGATACATCTATAATTTTATCTCAATCTTTTTTGCTCCCAAGTTGCAAATAACTGCAGATAATTATTATTTTCTTTCTTGTCCTCTTCTACTAAACTGCAATTAGGTAGAGGGGTTGATAAATCTTTCCCCAAAATTTACAAGTCTCAAGACTACCTTGTCAAATACCACTATAATCATAGTTTCTTCTACATTAGAGCCTTCCTCCCAAGAGGCAAGTCATAGCAGTTTCTTTTGTTTCCTAGCAGAGACAGACAGTCAATGTATAATCAAGCACATTCTAATTTCTTTTAAACAATCATTTTAATTTCAGATCAAATAACTTAATTTTAGAACTGTAAAGAAAAATTTTAGACTGGGGGTGTAGCCAATGGTAAAATACACTGGGTTCACACCCTTGTTACCAAAATGCCAGAAAAAGGAAAGAAAAATTCCAGCACAACAGTAGAAAAAAGTGTTTCCTCTGGAAGAAAAGCTTAATTACTAGTGAAAGGGGACACAATGCTGTTATTTGGAAGGCCACAGCATGCAGTAAAAAAGACATATAGGGTAGCAATGTGACTCAGTGACAGAGGGCTTGCCTAGCACTTACGAGGCCCTAGGTTCAATCCCCAGGACCACAAAAGGCTACAGATTCTAAAACCGCCTGAGCATTTAACATTGCAACAGAAGACATTTATTCTTATACAGTAAATAAGGGGAGCAGCACACACAGTGGCCACTGTCTGCTGCCTCTGCTACTGCTATTAGCTAGCATAACTTAACAGGCATGCAGCATTTTGCTCATAGCTTGACACAGATTACCACCAAATGTTACAGAATTTCTGAGAGAGACACTGAATTATTTTATATACAAGGGAAAGTAGAAGGAAGCAGAAGGAAAATACAAGGGACACACCCTATTCTCAGGTTCACCAATTAAACCAACTGTATTGAAAATATTTTTAAAAGTGTCTATACTGCATTTTTTCTTGTCACTACTCGCTAAATAATGTAACACTGACAAAAACAATTACTCACAAAGCATTTACACTGCTTTGTATCTCTAGATTACACAGGTAATCTAGAGATAACCTGAAGTATATGGGAGGATATACACAGGTTGACTGTAAACAACTTATCATTTTATATAAGGTACTTACGTGTCTGCAGATTTGGTATCTGCAGAGGCCCTGAAACAAATTCCTCTCAAGACACTGAGGAATAACCATAGTTTACTATAGGCCAAATACCCAGCAACCTGAACTGACTCCAAGACTCACTTTGTTTACCTCTACACTACTACAGTAAGCCTTAAACATGTTGCAGTTTTGTACTGTTGACAAATTTATTTGGCTGTATTTAGAAAAGCAGAATAGGTAAGAAGCTGTGTTTGAGAGGGATGTACACCTTTAATGCACCTTTTCCAAGGCATGCCCTGTCTGAGTTTATAATACACTTCTTTAGCATAGCCAGTTTCTCTCAATCCACAAGATACAAACCAGGAGCACAAATATTTTAATCTGTCTTTTTCTGATGTCCTTGCTCGTCTTATGAAAAACATGGGCATGTTTCTCACGTACAGAAATGAGGATGTATATTCAAAGTTGTTCACTTTTCATTTCTCCTGAGTGCTACTGATCAGTATTTAACAAGTTAATTCTGCATCTTCATTAAGAATATGAATAATTAGGCACAAGGCCTGAATCTGTATATATAAAATACAACTAGGAAATACCTCTTAGGTGACTGGAAAGATAATTTGAGTCTATACTATCTTCTATAAATAGAAAGAAAATATATACTCCTGTAACTCTAGCTGTTGATATCTGGACTCAGGATAAACTGTCTTTTAAAATGAACTGATCAGAAGCTGATCAAGTATGAGTTGTCAGAAAGCTAAAAACTTCAATAAACAGAGACTATAAAAATCCTTTATAGAGGCTGGGGGTTTAGCTTAGCAGCACAAGCGCCTGCCAAGTGCAAGGTCATGAATTCAATCACTGGTACAAAAAAAAAAAAAAAAAAAAAAAAAAAAAAAAAAAAAAAAAAAAAAAAGGCAAGAAAGAAAGAAAGAAAACAAATCCTTTTATAAAGAAATGGTCTCCAATTTCTTTTCTTTTCTTTTTTGTTTTTTAAGACAGGGTCTTGGAGGGGCTAGGGATTTAGCTCAGTGGCATAAGCGCCTGCTGTGCAAGCAGGCAGTCATGAGTTCGATCCCTGGTACCGATAAAAACGAAAAAGACCAAAAAAAAAAAAAAAAAAAAAGGTCTCATTGAGCTGAGCGTGGTGATCATGCCTGTAATCCCAGCACTCGGGAGGCTGAGGTGGGAGGATTGTTGTGAGTTCGAGACCAGCCTGGGCTACAAAGTGAGCCCAAGGCCAGACTGAACTGCATAGCGAGACCCTGTCTCAAAAAGACAAAAAAAAAAAAAAAAAAAAAAAAACCAAAGACAGGGTCTCGTTAGGTAGCTCAAGCTGATCTTGAATTCACTATGTAGCCTAGGCTGGCCTTTAACTTCTGGCAATCTTCCTGGCTAAGCCTCCTCAATTCTGGGATTATAGGTGTGTACCACCAATGAAGACATGGTGAAGTTTCAGTGTTGAATTCTCTAAGACATAGATTTTTTTTAAAATAAGTATCAGAGGCTGGTCCGAAAGTAGTGAGTTATCTCAATTGATTGTTCACAGTCAGTACAGACTGAACTCCTTGTTCTACTCTTTCACCCCTTCTCACTACTGCACTTGACCAGTCTAAAAAAAAAAAAAAGTATCAGAATGTACGCATTCATTTGCTAGTACTGCCTTAATAAAGAACTACAAACCTGATCCCACAAACAACAGATATGTATTATCTCACAGTTCTAGAGACTAGAAGAAATCAACGGTTGGGCAGGTTGATTCTTTCTGCATGTCTATCTGTTCTAGGCCTTTCACTTTGGCTTGTACACAGCTGCTTTCATGTTCACACAGTGTTTTTTCCTCTATAGTCTATGTCCAAACTTCCCCTTTTAGAAAGACACCAATTATATTATGTCTCACTCCAATAAGACCTCATCTTAAATACTTACCTCTGCAGTGGCCCCATGTCCAAATAAGGCCACATTCTGAGGTATCATATATGAATGGGGGTGGAGGGTAAACAATTCAGCCCATAATAGGAATCAATTTAATTAAGCTTTACATTTTTTTAACTGACTAGACATTAACTCTTTACTTTTCTTTCTCCAAGACCAAACCATGTCCACCTCAGTTTTTTCTACATCATTTCAACCAGGCTTCTTCAAAGATTTATGAAAAAGATGCTTAAAAGAATGCTGAATGCAGTGTAAACATAATGTTCCATGATGCCCTAACAAAAATATTACATTCCACTTGGCGGCTACTTCTTTTAAAAATGATTTTCCAAACATCTCTGGACACCCTCCTTACTTAAATAATTACATTAAACATCTTTTCTACAATTTTATTTTTAGTTTTGTCCAAGCTGAATATCAATTTTATTTTTAATTTTGGCCAAGGCTGAGGTCAAAGCCTTGTGCCTCATAAGCAAGTACTCTACCACTGAGCCACATCTCCACAATTTGTACATTTGAGTTAGAAAACATTACTAAATTCTCCCACTATTTAACCATAGCTGTACACTGGGAAATATTAAAACATCAATATTTGCTCCTCCTTCAAAGGATTAAACAGAAAATAATATCTAAAGGTATCATGAAGGCCTATGATTACAGCTTTCCAAGACAGCCAGACTTGCACCCCGGAGTTGACAAACATTGCTCTGAAGAATTGTAACATTCAATGTTGGGCACTGTAATCCCAGCAACTTGGGAAGCTGAGACAGGAGGATCACCACAAGTTCAAGGTCAGCCTGGACTACAAAGTGAGTTCAAACTGAACTGCAAAGTGAAGCCTGTCTCAAAAAGACCCCCTCCCTAAAGGAATTGTAATTCAAACTGTATTTCCTAAATTGGATCAATTCTAACCATTCATGCCAAAGTATGGAATGCTAATAATGCAAACATATATTATTATGAAATGTTTGACACTTGCACAGTATTTTCATTTTTGTTTTTGGATTAGAACCCAATTAAGTCACATACCTACCATAAGGAACAGAGAAGAAAGCTCTCCTAGAGTTAAAATCTGTCAAAGACTGGTTTTCCTAAATATCAATGTTTACTGGCAAATTAAACCAGTAATAAAAACTGACTTTCTTCTGTTTTGTAACATTATTAAAGGCTTTTATAGCTCTGAAGAAAAAATACATCTATCAATTTCCCATCTTTATTATGATTTAGGACAAGTTGAAAGTAAAATTTTAGCAAACATTTTAGCAGCATTAAAAATTAAACCAAGTTTTAGCAGAACACAGACAGCTACTACAATTTCAACACTGCTCACACTACTACTTCTATTTGCTGTGGTCACACAGTAGTAATAGCATCAAGTTAAAAAGAGAAGGAAAATAATCAACGTAGTGTTATTTCCCCTAAGTTTGTTTCCTTGAAGATAGCACTACCCAGGTGCTTAGTAGGTATTTAAGAAATTTCAGATCAAATTATTTCAACTCTATTAAGTAAATAAGTTTGTTCAACAGATTTTTGAACATTTAAAAAAAAGCATAAAATCTCTCACATAACTTGTTGCCAAGCTTCTCTATCAGCTATCTGTTACATGGTAGTTGTGAAACATCCTACCAAGATAAACAGCTAAAATGAAATAGAAAAAGTTTTCCTGAAACAAAAAGGTTAAAAAACAACCTTCAAATATTTTCTCAATGCAGAAATGACAGGTGCCAAAATAAGCATATTTTTAAGTAGGTTGTACAGCATCTCTGTATTAAGACACAAAAATAAAAAAATGGGGTGGGGACCTTATTCCTCCCATCGTCTTCAAAACCTCCTGACTCCAAGTTTCTCCACACGAACCAAGCACATGGAAACATACCGCTGAAACAAAGCCCCAGCCCTGCCTTCAGAGCAGATTGTGGCCCCAAATCCTAACCCTGTAAAAACAACGCTTTGAGGACCTCTGACTTATTCTTAAAATGACTTCCTTTGATTTTGAAAACCAAAACACACAAAATGAAACACCCAACACACTTTGCTCTATCACCATATGGTCTGACAATATTTTAACATGTAGCAAATGAGCTACACACACACGGTGAAACAAGATTCAAAAGCTAAATGTTCCATCTCTTATTTAAGGTGACTACTCCATTTCCTGTGTATTTGAACTCAGGGAAATTATCAATACTCTCAAAACTTCACTTTTTTTTATCTAAACAATAAAAAAACTTCTAAAGTTATTGTAAAACTTTATTTTTTAAAAGACAAAGTCTCTATATGTAGTTCAAGCTGAACTTTAAGTCACTATATGATCCAGGTTGGCCTCAAACTCACCATGATTCTCCTATCTCAGCCTCCTAAGCGTTGGGATTACAGGCATATGCAACCACTCCCAGTTTAAGTAACATGTAAATAATCACTCGTTATAATACATGGCACAGCATAAATAATCAGGAAAATATTTTGGTGATGAAAATCCTTCAATATTTATTTACTTAAGTAGAAATATCTGCCTCCTAAAATAGAAATCAATCCTCCTAGAAATTGGCATGATCTTTTTATTTTTAATAAGAATAGTCTTTCCAGAAAATTGGTAAATGAATCTACCCATCTATACTTAGCAGTAACATTCAATACCAACTAAAAGCAAAAACAACCAGGCATGGTGGTGCATGCCTGAAATCCCAGTCTTTGGGAAGCTGAGGCAGGAGAAATGCAATGAGCGTGAGGCCAACCTGGGCTGCATAAGTAAGTTCAAGGCTAGCCTGCACTACATGATGAGATCCTGTGCCCTGGTGCCCTGCCCAAATAAAAGCTAACGCTGAGGCAAATATGGTTATGTGAAAACTTACTAAACTCAATATTTAAGACTTGTGCATATTTTTGTATTATGCTGTACTGCAACAAGAGTTTAAGGGGTTGGGGATTTAGCTCAGCGGCATAAGCGCCTGCCTTGCAAGGGTGCGGTCATGAGTTCAATCCTGGGAACCAAAAAAAAAAAAAAAAAAAAAGAAGAAGTTTTAAAAGCTGAGATTCATTTGGTAGGAGAAACAAATTTAAAATGTCTTCTCACTTTTTACAGTACTTTCAGTTTTGACATTGTTCTAGGACTGAGGTGAAAGCAAACAATTAGGAGAGAAGTAGGAAAATATTAAATACTATGCTTGTATCCCCTCATCACCTCATCTAAACCATAAGAAAACGAAAACTAGTTTCTGGACATACTGTATTTAGATGGATATACACCAAAAAATAAAATAGGGTGCTGGTACACAAAATTAAAATCAAATTCCTTTAAACCAGTTTCCGTGGAAGTTAAAATTTTTCTTTGGGAAATTAAATAATACATGAATATATGTATTCCAAAAGTTTTAGCAGTATTATTCCCTTTTCATAGAGTGCCCTTTCCTAGTAAGTATCACTGTTCTGAATTTCCAAAGTCTGTATCACTTCAGGAATTGAAATATTATATTAAGACAAGCTAGGGGCTGGCAATCTAGCTCAGTGGCATAAGCAAGCACCTGCCTTGCAAGCAGGCAGTCGTGAGTTCAATCCCTGGTACTGATAAAAAAGAAAAAGACAAAAAAAAAAAAAAAAGACAAGCTAGGATGGCGCAACAGATCTTCAGAAACCAACACAAAGATCTCTGTGAAGAAGCTTTTATCTTTACTTCCTGGCATAAAGGCTTAAAGTCTGTACTCTCGAATTAGAGACTCAGTATCAATACAATTAAACGTTTCTGAACATTTATTTATGCATTTATTCAATCTGAGATTCTTATAAAAACTTTCCTTATCTGAAAAATGAGGATAACAAGAATTATCACACTTATATTGAGACAGAGCCTTGCTACGTAGTTCAGGCTGGCTTTAACTCAATAAATGGCCCAAGCTGATCTTGAATTTGAGACAATCCTGTCTGAGCTTCCCAAGTGCTGTGATTATAAATGTGCACCATCATGCCTTGCTTAAAACTTTGAAAATAATTTACTAAACTCTAAAATAACACACCTCTATCAAACTACCTTAGTCTATCAGTTTCATGAATGTGGGAATTATTCTCTGACAATTTTGTTTCTTTTCTTCTTAATTTTACATTTGAATTTCATGCAAAATAGGAAATCTAGAATACTATCATTCCAAAAACTTGTAAAATACTTCAGTATAGTAGGTCAAATGCTATTTCAAATTCTACAATTCTGCATCATCCCATAACAGAAGTATAATCAAGTACCATATCATGAAAAAACTTGACAGTTGATATGGCAAATTACCCACTAGTAGATAGTCTAGAAGAATATACATAAATCAGAATTGGAATCCAAACATACATTAAGCTAGATTATTTTGAAGAACGATACGTCTTCTGCTATTAAATGCCTGGGTGCCATTTAATCCTGCTACATCAATCTACTATAGCTAAAGGATTCAATAGAGGTCTTCTAGTTATCCAGCAATAAATTCAAGGTAAGATCATACTATAGAAAATGGAAAAATGAACTGAGGGTGCTTAGGTTAGCATGTGCAAAGCCCTAGTTTTAATTCCCAGCACCAAAAACACAGGAGAAAAAGAAAATAATGCTAATCCCTACAATAAAGTGACCTGTGAGAATCAAAGTATACACAGAGAAGACTGTAAACCATAAAAGGCTGTACAAAGTGTTAGGCAGTGTTATTTTTACAATGTACGCAAAACCAAAGCAGGAAATGCTTTCATGGCATAGAGGTTAACATAAGCAGCATAAGCATATAAAATATAAATATATGTACCCCTATTCGCCTCACTTCCCAATGGCTTTTTTTCCATCAGTACTCTCGTTTTTATGAATTATAAACAGCATGACAGAAAAATATTATTTTATATGGTTCAGTATGAAGGGAAGAAGGATCCAAGTCTGTGGCATTTAACATGCAGTACTTCTGTCTTTAACATAAAATACTTCTACACAGTACTCACTAATAAAATGCTATCTAAAAATTGTTCTCTAGTATCTCAGAGTTCTTCCATATTATAACTTTAAAACAGAATAAAATAATACCCACTCCTAATGTAGCAATAATAATAAAAGTGCTATCATAATAGGTACTTCATATAATGTCTCCCACTGAAATCCCACAACACTATTTTGTATTCCTGACACTAGTCAACTAGCCCTGCAAAAACAGCTAAAATCTGAACCTAGAGAAAAGCTTAAACATTACCACAGATTGCAAGTACAGAAACTTATAGGTAACCTAGAATCATAATGAAATTTTCATCTCATCTAAAGCTTGAGGTTTTTGGTTTTTAAAAGAACTCCAACACTTTAAAATGCTTTCACTTTAAGTTTAAAATTCTAAGGAAGCTCTTCCCCCAACTCACACCATGAAGTCCATCAATTTAGACTGCAGAGAAAATTCATTTAAAATGGTAATTTTCAAGTAGGTAAAGGATGATATCCACAGGTATTAATCCAGCTTCCAACAGACAACACAATCCTCAGGTACTCAAAGCACCAGCGTTAACATGGCTGTCTCTTTAGTCAGAATTTACAACTAAATCACTATGTTTAATGGGGAGGGATAAAAGGTATGTGGTTCATATTTATTCCCTAATGTCCCTTCTGGATGGGTCCCTAACTTTTCCACTCGACATGGTATCTTTTACTTTTTTCCAGTAAGTTACTGTAAATGTTCTTTGAATAAAGCATAATATTGCTAAGTGACACTAGATATCTGAATCTGCGAGCTGATAAGTGACTGGTTTTAATGAGAATACCCATGTGCACACTTCAGGTTTTTTTGTTTGTTTGTTTTTATCGGTACTAGGGATCGATCGAACTCACAGCTGCCAGCTTGCAAGACAGGCGCTTATGCCGCTGAGCTAAATACCCAGCCCCAACACTTCAGTTTTGATCCCACAAAAAGAGAGGTTAAAAAAAACCCTCAAAACAATCCAATGGCCTTCTACTTTTAGTACAACCAGCCAGCTCCTAGATACAGTTCAGAAGACAGGAATTGCTGGTTATTCCCAAGGGCCTCCATCAAATTCTCACTTGCAGTCAGTGTTCATTACAGGTTATAAGCACGTCCTCTAAACCATAAATGGACACAAAAAGCACAATGCATCCAACACACCTGTGATTTTTATTATTTCAGGAACCTTGGTCCAGGGTTCCACAGCAAACGGTAAAAAGTTTATGAAGTTTCAGAGCCACTACTGAAGCAAAGTTGTCTTACTTTTGCTGGCTCCACAAGATGAGTGTTTCTGAAGGCTTGTTTCTGTTGAAAAGCACCACCAAAAATGCAAAAGTCCAAGTAAATAATCTTTTCTCCAGACTCCCCCCATGGTAGTATCTGAAATCCTACTATACATGTCAGTGCAGTTATTTCAAGTTTGATCCTCATATACCTATTTAATGACAACTGCTCTTCTTTAGTCTTTGCCAGGATAAATTACAATTTGGTCATGTATCTCAAAAAGTAAGCAAATCAATGAAAATTTTTTGTTTTCTTATTGGAATACCTACATTAAAAACTTAATATATTAGTGGTTACATATGTGTGTGGCTATATGTAAACAGAATTAGTTATGAGCTAAAGCAGCACGTACATGGGGGACAGTAATAAATTTTAACTAGAGACAAATTTTTCTTTTATTAACAAATTAAAGTAGGCAATAAATATCATAGTAGTCACTACAGATTGGTATTTTAAACATACAGAATCCAAGTAACTCAAAGAATTTAAATAAGATCATAAGTAATAAGGTATTTTCTGCATCTAAAAGGCCTTTAACAAGCATCTTCCATGGTATATATAGTAACTCCCCAATTTACAAATGAGTTTCACTCTGAGAGACTATTCACAAGACAAATTTGTTTATAATTGAGTCCTTTTCAAATTAACTTTATTGGTATATTCTGGACCGTGATTACACTCATCATAAGCAACTTGTACCTGTATATATCTTAATTCCTTTTCCCCCATTCCTCTCCCTCCCTTTCCTTCAATCCTTCTTCCATTCCTTTACAAAACTTTGTTTCTATTGTTTCCCTCCCATTCTTTTTTCTATTTTTTAGCCCTCTTTCCTCCGTTTCCTTCGCTCTGCCTTCTCCATTGTTCTCATTCTCCTTTGAACATTTTCGTCCTACTTCTTAATATCTACCCCTCCATTTTGGTCTTTACTTACTCTTTGGGTTTCTCATGCAAGAGAAACAATGTGAGATTTGAACATATATGTCTGACTTATTTCACTTAGGAGGTGCATTCATTTACCTAAAAATGTCTCAAGTTTATCCTTCTCTATGACAGAGTAGTATTCCATTGTATATAAAAAGCACATTTTCTTCATTCATCTATTGATGGACATTTAGCTAGTACACATGGCACTGCCATTAACATGGGTGTATATATATCACTGTGGTATGATACTGTTAACTTTCTGGAACACCCTGGTCAACAGCTGGGTCAAATGGAATAATCTCTAGTTGTAGTATTTTTAGGACTCTCCACAGTGGTTGCACCAGTCTATATCCTCACTAACAATGGAGAAAAAAGTGCCTTCTTCCTCGCAGTTCCTTTAGTGTCTGTTACTGGTTAATTTTTTGATGATAGTCATTCTTTCTGTGTGAGATGGAATTTGCATTTCGCAAAAGACCAATGGTGTTGGATATTTTTTCATAGTTATTTGCCAAATGATGTTAAATATTTTTTCATATGGTTATTTGCCATTTGTATTTCTTCATCTCAGATGCTCATTTTTGGATTGGGCTTTTAAATTTGAGGGGATATGATTGAGTTTTTAATACCATCTAGATATTAGTCCCTTGAGAAAGAGCTGATAAAATTTTTTCCCTTTGTGTGGGCTATTTACTCTGCTCATAGTTTCTTTTGCTGTGCAAAAGCTTTTTAATTTGATGCGATCCCAGTTTTTGATTCTTTTGTAGTATTTTCTGTGTGGTCAAGGTTTAACTCATAAAGTCTCTGCCTACTTATATCTTTAAGAGTTTTACTTATTCTATATTCCAGAATATTAAGTGTTTTTGTTTTAATATTTGGATCTTTGACCCATTTTGATTTTAATTTAGCACATCGTGAGAGATTCAGCTCTAGGTTCAATTCTCAGCAAGCAGAAAGCCAGTATTTCTAGCACCATCTATTTTTTTTTTTTTTTTTTTTTTGTCTTTTTCGTTTTTATCGGTACCGGGGATCAAACTCACAACTGCCTGCTTGCAAGGCAGGCACTTATGCCGCTGAGCTGAATTCCCCAGCCCCTTCTAGCACCATCTATTAAACAGGCTATCTTTCTTCAGTAAAGATGTTTGGCTCCTTTGTCAGAGATCAAATAACTAAGTATGTCTGAAGTTGTTTCCGTTATCATCTTTTTAGTTTCACTGATTCTCAAATCTCTTTTTTTGCCAGTGCCAAGCTGTTTTTATAACAGTAGCTCTCCAAAAAATGAGTCTTACAAAGTACCCCCATGACTCTTATACAGTATACCTATAAAAGTTCACTACTGGAATGCTGTAAGTCAGGGACTTACTATACACAACATATACACAATAATTCTTTAAAAATAAGGTACTATATTTAAGATTAAAAGGAAAGGTACTAGTATCCTTATTTACCCAGCAAGGCTACTGTAAGCAACTGAGTACTTTCTCAGAGAACAAAAGTTGTCAATTTTATTTCCAACAAAAAAACTTACCAATACTAATTTCACTTATAAAAAGTATTCTTTTGAAAAGTAAACAGAATAGGAAAATATGTGGTAAAATCACAATGAAATATTCAGCAATTAAAAGACTTAAGTACTAACACATGGTGTAATATGGATGAACCTTGAAAACATTAATTCTTAAGTGAAAGGAGCCAGTTACAAAAGACTACATATTGCAATGTTCCATTTATATGAAATGCCCAGAATAGGCATATATACACAGATAGAACGTAGATTAATGCTTCTCAGGGGCTGGAAGAAGTGAGTGGGTAGAAATAACACATTACTGGAAATGCATACAGACTGTGAGTGCGATAAAATATTCTAAAATTGACTACAGTGGTAGACACACAACTTTGTGTATAGACTCAAACCAGTGAATTATACTTTTAAATGGATGAGCAGTATCACTATAAAGCATACCTGTATATGCAGCCTTTTTTTGTTACCAAGTGGACAGTTTGTCTACTGCAATTACACTAACTATAATGATACTTTTTTTGTCTAAAATGCAAATTGTAATAGCTCTTCCCATTTAAAACTACTTTTCCACAATTTAACATGTGACAGTAACTAGTGTAATTCAAATAGCTGAAAACTCAGGGTGGTTATCATTCCCAGATTTTTTACTTAGTAGGAATTAATTACAAGCCAGGCGTGGTGGCACACCCCTATAATCCCAGCACTTAGGAGGCTAAGGCAGGACTGTTGCAAGTTCAACACCAGCCTGGGCTTCAAAGTGAACCCAAGGTCAGCCTGCACTGCACAATGAGAACCTGTCTCAAAAAGAGAAGAAAAAAAAACTCCACAAGCACAAGAAATGTAATTACAGGCAAGCTGCTTCCTTTCTCTTGGGCCTCATTTAATTCTTCTATGAAGTAAGAATGTGAATACCTACCCTCTTAAGATTGTAGTAAGAATCAAATAGGATAATCCTTGTTTAAAAGAAAAGACAAAACAAAACATGGGAAAATGCTGAATAAACACTCTAGTAAAATTCCTTCCTGAATGTTTCTGGAGCCCATGTCCTACCTGATTCAGTATCATCTGTATTCATGTGAACACATTTGAACACATATCCCAACTTTTGGCTCTCCACATTGCTGGTACTACCAAATCACACACAGAATACTATCAAGCTCATTCCTTTATTTTATGAGAAACTCTTAATCTGTAACTTAACAATTTTACCATCCTTGCTGGAAAAAATGGTAATTTTGTACACTCTTACATGTATCTTCTCAATGTACAACAGTTTCATTTTCAGAACCCACTTGCATTATAAATGCCCCCTGCAGCCTGAAGAAATCTCCTAAAAAATAGGAAAACTACAGGCATGTTAGTTTTTCCAGACAATAATAATATTAAAACCTGACAGAACTCTTTTATCTACAATTTCAGTAACTTTTCTTTTTCTTTCTTTTTTTTTTTTTTTTTTTTTTTTTTTTTTGGTGCCAGGGATTGAACTAATAACCTCACACTTGCCAGGTAGGCACTTATACCACTAAGATAAATCCCCAGCCCTTCAGTAACATTTTTAACAAGGTACTTGAGACAGCTTTCACTAAAGATATACAACAAAACAATGGACAATACTGTCAGAAAAAAAGACTGCAGGAATAACTGTTTCTGGTATTGAAACTTAGTGACATGGTCATGTCCACACACTAAATGAGAATGTGAAAAATCAGGTTCCAAAAAAATATATACTATAGTTAGGAGACCTGGAGGATAAGGTATCACTTATCATCATCTAAAGATCTTCTAAAAAGATAAGGGCACATATGTGCCTGTATATGTATATGTATATGTACTTATATGTATATACGCATGCACTTGCCAAACATTTATGGGACCAATATCCAGTACTACAACAACAGTGACAACAGAAAAAAGGGTTTACCCTGGCAGTATGGTAAGTAGAAAAAAAGAGAGAAATAATGACTAGCCCTGTTTTCTTTCGAAAACAGGGTACTAACTGGGAAAATCTGTAATGTATGATATTATAGTGATACAGGAATAACAGGATAAAGTTGTTAATTTCTGAATGGATGATTTTTAGGATTAGTAGATTTTGTTCTAAAACCACGAAAGATAATTAGAATTTGAACATACAATAAATAGGTATGAAATGTGGTAGAATATTCTTGAGCAGATAGTAAAAAGGCAGGAAAGTATGTGGGAAAATCATATAATAGGCTGGCCAAAAAAAAAAAAAAATGCAGTGCAAAAAACAGGAACAAGACACAGTCAGTCACAGCTTTTAACTGTAAATGCTAGGTATTTAGATTGATCATGCAGTCAAGAGAAACTCATTAAAAAATTCTGGTGCATTTCACTGCTCTGGAACACTTCCCCTTCCTTCATCTAGAGAATACACTGGTCTTTCGTGAAGATCTCATTCAAATGTAACACTCATAGAGAAGCTTTCCCAAAGTCTCAATGCAGTCAAAGTCTGTAATTCTTTGAATCACCAATACGGCTTTCACCTCTCTTATTACATTGAGTACTACTACTTCCCAAATGTCACATTTAAAAAATCACTAAGCAACGTCTAAAAAGAAAGCAAGACAGTGTTATTTCTTGTACTACAATTTTTTTTTTCCCAGCCTATTATGATCTTTCCAAATGCTTTCCTGCCTTCTTACTGTCTGCTCAGGAATGTTCTACCACATTTCATACCAATTGTATGTTCAAATTCTAATTATCTTCCATGGTTTTTAACCTTTAGGAATCAACAGTTAAACTAGGCCAATGTGTACCCAGGAAAGTCCTAAGACTTCCTCTTCTGACTTATGAGGTTCTGGGATCAATATCTAGTACTGCCTAGACTACCTCTTCCCATTTTGTGATAAGTCTATAAAATACTTGTTCCAGACATGTCACCAAGCTTCTCATTAAGCATAAATAGTATGATTTGCTAGAAATTCTACTTTTAAAATGAAACACTTAATATATGGTAAACTTCAAACTTGTATCTATAGATACAGCTTTCTTCTTGTTATAAATTTATCACGCAAACACATCTGTTTAAAGCACCTTGAAGTATAATCACTTCAAAACTAGACATAAGTACTTTTTTGTCAGCTAGAAACACTTACAGTTTAGAAATGACAGCAAGTACAGACTTCTAAACTGTCAACACCAACAGTGTTGGTATTTTCTAATACCAATACCTACCACCTCCACCCAAAAGTTTCAAAGTAATTTTGAAGAGTAGAAATTTATGGATGAGAAAGTAATCGAAGTGCTGGCAAACAGACATTGACAAACAACAGTTTCTTTAGACTAGTAGATATATAATCACACAGTATAACTGAAAACAGGAAATATATTTTAATATAGTGTTTTCAGCTGTTTTATAAAGAACTAACCAATACGGGATCATAAAACAGGGTAAACTTTTTAAAAGAAGTATTTCTTGGGGCTGGGGATTTAGCTCAGCAGCATAAGCACCTGCCCGGCAAGTGAGAGGTTATGAGTTCGATCCTGGGTACCAAAAAAAAAAAAAAAAAAAAAAAAAAAAATGTCTTTCTTAACTTTGTAAAGTTAAAAATCAGAACAGTCTATGTAACTTAAACTAATAAAATTCATTCAAAACTCTATCCTAATAAGGAGTATCCTACTAGATATTAAATCTATAAATGATATTAATGAAAACAATGTAATAGTAGAACTATAAAAAGTTAATGGAATATACTATCAAGTTCAAAACTGAAGTCTGTACATAACAAGGTATGATTGAAAAATAGGTGAATGTTTAGATTTTAAAAATGTACTAAATTAAAAGACATTGCCATTAACGCCTCAAAATAATCACTCTCAGTTTGAAGACACTGCATCACTCTTGCCACTCTTTGAAGCAGTCCTGGAATTCTGGCATGAGTGTTATTAGGTGCACTGTCATGGCTGTCTCAATTTAATGTTCCTATGAGCCTGTTTTTTTCTGGATGGCACTCAATAGCATTCACCACATTTTTTTTTTAACACATCTAATAAAGACATGAAAGAGCTGGGCATGGTGGCACATGCCTGTAATTCCAGCACTTGGGAGGCTGAGGCAGAAGGACTGTTGCAAGTTCGAGACCAATCTGGGCTACCCAGTGAGCTCAAGGCCAGCCTGAACTGCATAGCAATACCTTGTCTCAAAAGGACAAAAAACAAAACAAAAAACCAGAGGACTTCTAGAAGTGCTTCATAAATTGGCAAGAATGATGGCATAAGTATATTCAAAGCACAGGAGAGTGTTCTGCAGGGGATTAATGGCTATGTATTTTTATTGTAATAATTTTTTTAAAAATTTAAGCACATTATTTTTTGATCAGCCTTTTAATGACAAAATGAAAGTGCTCCATAGATATTAGCTATATGCCAAGCACGGTTGTAAGAGCTTTATAAGCAGCAACTCACTTAATTCTCAGAATAATTCTGTAATTTAGGTTCAGTAATTTGTATTCCTATTTTGTGAATATGAAAACCAAAAGCACAGACAGGTTAAGTAGTTTGCCCAAGGTCACAGAGGTAGTAAACTGTGGAGCCACTATTCAATTCAGGCATTTGACTTCAACATCTGAACTCTTAACCATTAGGAGGGTCTGTTATGAACCCAAATAAGGATGTTGGCAGCAACACTGTATACAACAGCAAAATTCTGATAATAGCCACGGTCAAGGATTCAAGGACAAGGGAAAAAAAGTAACACACCATTCATCATATAGAATGACGCAGAGCCCTACATAAATACACATACACAGTTATCATACATGAAATAAAAACAAGTCGTCAGGAAGTTTAGCATAATTTCATTTCTACCTTACAACTACCTTTATGTGGTTTTGTACATATACAATTTACTTGTAGTCTTTTGTCTAAAAAATACATACCAAACGTAAAAAGCATTAAAACATACAGTATACATGTCTAACTCCCTATGATAGATCACTAGTAATCCTTATGTAAAGATATAATAAAAATTATTATACACATATAAAAAAGCAACCATTTCTTCTGAGGATACAGATTTTCACTATATTATGTATTAAGTGACTTCTTTATAAATGGCAAGTTACCACTTTTATATTAAAAGTAAACTGAATAAGCAAATACAAGGAGACAGAACCACAGATTATAAAAAAATGGTAAGTCTGACACCACTACGTCTACCTTTTTATGAAGCAATTAAATTTTTGCTCTCCTCATGGCCATATTTTGTAAAAAGTAAGTCTGGCCAAGTTTCAAATGTTCTGACACTGATAAGATAGTAAGGTTACTGTCTTATGCAACATCATAATATCATTAGTGAAAGTCAAACCACTAATGTTCAAACGGTGTCTTCATTATTTATTAACTGTATGAGGTTTGGAGAGAAGTTATTGAACCTCTTCATGCCTCAATTTCCTCACGATAAAATGAGGACATTGTATTCACCTCATATGGTTGATATTTATAAAGCCCTTATAATAGTATACAAAAAAATAGGTTCATTTTATTCAGTTAAAATAAATAATTGAAGAAAATGCAGGGCTGGAGGTGTGTTTCAGTGACAGGATGTTCAGCATGTAGGAGGCCCTGGATTCAGTTCCCAATATCTCATCAAAAAAAGAAAATATATATATGTAGCGTTGATTGCTGATACTTATAGCACCCTTTCCAAAGATACAACCTCTCTAAGACAAATCAAGAACACTGTGTATAGTAAGTATGTAAGTATTGTTTCAGAATTTAAAGCTACGTATATCCATGTATAAGCATGGTACCAGAATGTAAAATGCACTTCTCATGATCAAAAGAGTTAAGTCAACCATACCAATGAGTGGCTTACAACTCTGTCTTTTGCCACCACACCCCGAGATAAAACCTCACCACATCAAGCTTGGGGCCTATGACAGGATCTTTCATCTAAGAGGGCAGCACAGTACATACTCATTTTCATACCTTAACAGATACATAACATCCTTTTAAAAAACAAATTCAAAACACTTTCCTCTCCTAAAATACCTTTTTTATTATTTCTGGATTAAATTCATCATTGCTATATTTTTCAGTCTCGACCATCCAATCGTCTCCCTTAGAAAATTTCCTTCCTAGTTGAAGCTCATCTTGATTTTAGAGCAATTTAATCTAAATGCTCATTTGTTGTAGGTTTATTTATTGTCATTTCAAAGAACACTACAAACAAGAAATAATAATGTCCTGAAAAAGCTCAGAATCATTTTATTATCTGCATTAACTATATGTTTTTATAATAAAAGCATAACATTAAAATTGGCCTATTAAGACCTTAGGATTAGTTCTATTTCAACATATAAATCAACTTTATTAGGCAAATTTTAAACCTACTGGTTCTCAAAATATTTTTCCTAGTAAACAGACTAGCTCTCCAACATACCATTTCTCCCACATCATATCTTACATTCCCCACATAACCTATTTAAAATGAAATAAATTATAAAGTCTCAAAAAAATAAAAAATAAATTAAAAAAATAAAATCTCAAAAACTCCTAGCTCTTAGAGGAGGTTAGTTCTATGCTTTGGACTGAAGTGATGTATGTCATGGGACTGTTAATACCACTTCACCTGCCTGAAGAAACTGCACACAATTATAAATGTTAATTATATAATTAAAATTTATTACGTTTTCTAGAATATTCCAAAAGTACTTTGAAATAAATAGACATTTACTGTTAAATTTACTTAAAAAAAAAAAGGAAAACCAAGCTAAACTCCCAAAGTATTACTTCCTTATTACCACATCAAAGCTAAGGGTAAAGTTTATATTTTATGAATTAACTGGCACTTAAAACATAACAGCATATTACCTCCAAATATTTACATTTGTCTTTTAAAGTAATTTTCTATTTCAAATGAAAAAAAACAGCAACTTTATTAAAATTCAATTTTTCTCTAAGTCTCATACCTGTTGTTCATCCTCCATGACGTTACTAGCAAATTCAAATACTAGGTCGTTCTGTTGGACAACAGCAGCCATAATAAAGCATTCCCCTTAGATCCACATGAGAAAAAATTCCAAACAAATTCGAGTACAGCAGTAGGGTCCACTGACAAATTTGGGTAGAACCTCTCAGCCAAGTCTGTGAAACTACTGTATACCCAAGATGTTCTTTAAAGAAGATGCTTCAAACTTTCTTGATTCACTAATAGTCTAAAACAAACAGGCAATTTTCCTAAACTTTTTCTTCTCTTAATCTTCTTGACCTGAAAGACAAAACATTAAATTCATTGTGAAGAAACAATTGTCCATTTAAAACATAACTGATATAGTGCGCAGTATTTCCAATAATTTTATGTTGCAGTTTCTAAATAAAATCAACATAACATGAATACAGATTTTTAGACACATTTTTAGATATATATATTTCCTTAAAGATTTCATTCCTGCTAAAAGCACTGTCCCTATTGAAAATATTTCTCATTCCCTCAGTTAAAAAACAAAAAATACAGCATTAATAATGGAGTTTACAACTGCAATAATGAACATGTAATTCTCTGCCTTCCATTAATCCATTAAATCATCTAAGAATTTATCAGTCTACAAGTAATCTCAATTTAATATATATTTTTGTCCTTAATAGAAGTATTCAGATAGCATCCTTGTTAGATCGAATAAATGTAATAATTTAAAATCTAATGAACTTAAAATTTCATACAGACTATCATAAAAGCTTTTAAAAATAAGCAGAAATTAAAGTCTACTTTTTCTGTTATAGAAAAAGGTTTCTGATAAGTAGAATGCTTTTAAGAGTTACCATGCTTAAGCCTGTCTTCAATGACTTCTTTTTTAATACACTGAAATGTACCCTTATCTCTGGAACAGGCTTACAAGCCAACAGGAAGGAAACAGCACTTGACCACGTCATGGCAAATTAGAACATGCAAAGAACTGCATTTTACAATAGTAGAAAAACAGAAACGCAACTTAAGAGCAGAAACAAATTCACAGCAGAGGGAGAAATGCTTTTAAAATGTCTGCCAAAAATAGTTCTATATTTAAAAAATGAAAAATAAAAAGTTACCACTACTAACAAAAGTGAATGTAAAAGATTAATTGAGGATTGGGTGTGAATGGGAAGCCACTGGCTAGAACTCAGTTTGAGTAAAACTAAATTAGTGAGTGATTTTATTAAAAATTGTATGAAATGATAATAAACATAAATACGACAAAAAATGATACAAAAACAATCATGAAATAATGCCTAGTTCTTTAAAATAGCATTTACAATTTTAGTACAAATATTTCAAAAAGAAAGCTGATTTCAAACAAAGGCTGGGTACTCCTTTTTTAATAATGTTAAAGGGACATGTCTGGGGATAAAGCTGACATAAAAACTAACTTTCCTAAAAATCTAAATCTAACTAGTATATCTAGTAGCTCCTAGATACAGTAACAGAACTTCATTAATATTTTTCTGTAGAAGAATATCTGGAAGATTAAGAAATCCTTTATATAATAAAAAAAATTAAAGAACTGGAAACGTAACAGTAATAAGAGTCCTTGTCCTGCATGAATAAGGAAGGCCCTGGGTTCAATCCCTATTATGTACTAATTGAAAGCCAAAGAGAAGTCGCGTACCTATGTATCCATAACAAAAATACCTTACCATCATCCTCCACAATGCTTTTATGTAACCATTTGATACTTACAATAGATTATTTTCTTCCCTGCTCCCATGGTTTTATATTGCCCTTTGATTCATATAAGCAGCCACTCACAGAAGAATCTTCTGTGTTTGCTTCTTTGTGAGCAGCTAGGACTTTTTTTTTCCTTCCTGATGTACTAATTATACAAAAGGGATAAGATACTTGAAGGACAGCTGTGATTTCCATGATTTCCAGAAGATGGAACAGATCAATTTCAACCATGTTTTTATGTGGAACAACTGTAGGAGAGGGGTTTGTAGATTTCTCCATTATCATTATTATGTCTGTGTGAGACAAGGTTTCACTACTTATTTCAGGCTGGCCTTGAACTGACTTTGTAGTCCTAGTGGTCTACAAACTAGCAGCAATGCTTCTGCCTCAGTCTCCCAAATGCTGGAATCACGGGCCCTGCCTTGCTTGGCCTTCCATTATATCTTTAAGTCTTAGTTTTACTTCTGCTTATTTCCAATTCTACCATATCATACCATCTTACTTTATACATTCACTCAGCCCAAAAAATGAAAATAAGACTACCATAACTCATAAACTCATTAAAATACTTTGAAATATTTTTGCTGACACTTTTCTTTCTAGTTCTTTAAATGTAGTATAATTTACATAAAAGATGTGGATATGGAGAAAACAATTATGAAACACACCACATTGTAGCTAGTCAAGTAATCAGATTTGAACTTTCTCAAACAAGGACAATAATAGTCCCCATATCCTGCTGAGTAAGAGCAGAGCAAAGAACAGTTTACTTTAAAGTACATCTCATGGTAAACCTCTTTGTGCATAATGTTATACACAAGGGAGGGGGCAGGTTAATGTCACAAAGTGACCAAATTGTTCCTTTTTTCCCCCAAATATTTGAAGAATTGAAAAAAGGTTTAGAAAAAGTTTTAAAATATGTCTCTAGGGGTTGGGGATTTAGCTTAGTGGTGGAGCACTTGCCTACAATGCACAAGGCTCTCTGGATTTGATCCCCAGCAGCACTTTAAAACCATTCTAGGTGTTATTTACTTACTTATTTTTGTGAGTCTAATGACAAAATAGAGCCTGGTGCTAGGTGAGTTTTGGAGCTCCTCTCTCCCCCACCCCTAGAGATTTACCTGTGACTCTATCTCCCCCCACCCTTAGGAATTTGCCCCTGGCGCCAAATGAGTGCCAATGGGCTACCTGTGCGTCCCTAATGCCCTCTCAGGCACCACCCCTAACCTAAGCTACATATAGGCCCCCACTCCACGTGTTCCAAGGAGAGATCGCTGACCCCGGGGTGGAGATGCCACACCCCAGGAGATCGGGGTGTCTCTCCCCGCATTCTCAAAATAAAGGTAATTTATATTTCATACTTCCTTATCTTTTCAGCCGCCGCCGGTCTCCCACAGTTCTATCACTAGACAAGCACTCTACTACTAAGCCATATCCCCAGCTTCCCAATTGTCTTTTAAGTAACTTTTGGTTTGGTTCGGTGTTGATTGAGCCAAGGTCTCACCACATCGCTCCGGTTGGCCTGGCACTCACTATGCAGTCCAGGCTAGCCTTGAGCTCATGGCTACCCTCCTGCCTCAGCCTCCAGTACTGGGATTACAGGCATGTACCACCATGTTCAGCCAAGTATTCTCTGACTGGGAGAAACAATTAGGCATTCTTTAACAGGAGAATGCGATGCAGAGGTGAGTGAGATACCTAGCTTGATTTATTTTTTGTTTTGTTTTGTTTTGAATTTTGTTTTCTGCAGTACTTGTGATGAAATGAGAGGATCTTTAGCACACTAAACAATTCATAACTACGTTTAACTTTGTTAAATATAGTATAATTCTACTTTCATGTAAATGAAGTACAAATTGAGTTTTTGTATTTTATTTACAAAGTCTCAGATCTCTGGTGGTTTATACAAAGATGAGACAGATCTTCACAATCTTGATCAAGCTCACTTTAACTCCAAGCATATAAAAGAGAGACTCAAGGAAAAAGAAAGGGGGAGAGGAAGAAGGAGAATATGAATCAGGCTGAGTGCTCCATGCCAAACAGATTGAGTACTCCATCCTTTTCCCTTTTGCTGACACTTAGGAACTGTTCCCAACTAAGGGCAAGCCACAATTACTCCCCAGACCTGAAATTCCAGTTCTTTCACATAGTTCTTCACTTTCCACATTGGCCACTTGGGCCTACCTGGTGTCAGATTACATTCAGGCAGCATTTATAACACCTTACAAAGAAAGCAGCCAAATAGATCCCATACCTAGACCTGTACATACCTGTGGTCTCAAGATTAACCCCCTTTTTTTAAAATCTGTTTTAAAAACAAAGAAATTTAAACCTAAAAGGGAAATATCCAACAGTAATCTGACTTAGTTTTAACTTTGTTTATAAAAACAAAGTCTCAAACAGGCTGAAAGCTTTCTCAAATATCATGAACTGATGCTTTTGTTATTAATTTAAGCAATTTTCTTCCATACAGCACCTAAATCTGAACTCTGACTGAAAAAAACACCTGGCCAGGGAATACAAACATGTTAAAATGTACTTATCAGCAAAACCTGTTTGGGCAGTTAGAAAATTTCTCTCCAACAAGCAAGAACTAACTTGCAAGGAAATTCTGTTTCATTTCTGTGGCTGTTTACTTCCCTTTGTTAAAATTTTCATGTTAGGAAAAAAGGTCTCTACTTCAATGTCTTCCCCACTTGCACTAACAGCAGATTCCCATCACTCTGGGAATCTGAGTTACTCTGGCAATGAATGAGTGGTAAAGGCTGAAACAGGTTGCTTCAAAGGACCTCCAGGACATCTTACTACGTGACTGCCTACACTACCTCCATTCCCCACATTGCATAATAGTCTTCTGGTAGAAACTATTCTCCCTTAAGACCCACTCTTACAAAAAGACTTGCCATCTGGTGAAAGCAAAATTTACAAATCGTATAAATCATTCAACAGCCAAGGATTATATCTCCTTCATACACTAAGTTGATTGACCCTTACCAACAGTATTCTAGCTTCTGTCTAGTGTTTTTTTTTCAGCCTAGAGTAAGAAACAATCACCAAAAATGAAAGTATGATTTATTTCTCTATGTAAAATTTATCAATGGCATCCAATGCTTATAGGAAAACTCCAAGTCAATAAACAAGTTATGGCTATTCATAATGCGGCAAAAGTACAAGGAAAACTAGTCAGTCAGATTTTTAAGCCAGAATACCTGAATACATTGACTAGAAAGACCAACAGACCATGGGCTGCATTTAAACATACATCCCTAAATTACATTAAATTATAGCCAGAGACAGATAGTTCTATGGAATAAAGGCTCATAAATAATTCACTTAAATATAGCCAACTGACCTCTCACAAAAGAGCAAACAAAGGCAATATAATGAAAGTTCAGTCTTTTCAACAAATAGTATCGGAACAATTGGACATCTACATTCAAAAACTCAATCTAGATAGAATTAAAACATGTTCCTAACATTACTTCAAAATGGATCACAAATCCAACTGTAAAATGTTCAACTATAGAACTTCCAGAGAAAAAAACTAGGTAACTGTGATTTGGTGGTGAAAATATTACCCCAACTGATTACCCGGACTTTGTTAAAACTAAATGATTCTGTATGTCAAGAGAATAAAAGCAGCTACAGAATGGGAAAAAATATTTGCAAAGGACCCATCTGCTAAGAGGCAAACACAATATGTAAAAACCTCTTAAAACAATAAAAAAAAAAGCTCTGAGAAATGAACAACCCAATTTCAAAATGATCCAAAAAATCCTAACAGACATTTTACCAGAGAAATACAGATAAACATATGGAAGATGTACAGTAACCTGGCATGGTAACACACATCTATAATCCTAGCTATTCAAGAGCCTGAGGCAGAAAGAACACTAATCTGGAGGCTAGCCTGGAGAATGCCACAAGAACCTGTCTCAAAATTTAAAACATCATAGAAGGGAAACTAGGGATGTACTCAAAAGCAGAGTACTTGAATGTAAGAGGCTCCAGGTCCAATGCTCAACACTGCCAAGAAACAAAAATAAAACAAAACAAAGATATACAATAAGCATATGTTATGGGTGAGATCTAAAACAGTTCCTAGAAGTTTCATGGAGGTGCCAGTCCCATCAGTAGATTTATTGTGAACATGTTAGGAGGTAAGTTGAGCTGGAGATGAAGACCTGAGGGCATGACCTGTAGAAGGGTGTATTCTTTTTTTTTTTGTCTTTTCCTTTTTTATCGGTACTGGGGATCGAACTCACGACTGCCTGCTTGCAAGGCAAACGCTTATGCCGCTGAGCTAAATCGCCAGCCCCGAAGGGTGTATTCTTGTCCCAGTCTTGTTTTTGTTTGTCTGTCTCTGTCCCTGCCTCTTACAGACATTCCTACCCCCCCCCCCATTTACTAACAGCCATGGGATGAATAGCTGTCCTCCACCAAGCCCCTCCACCACGCCCCTGCTGCCTTTGAGCTAGCTGACTTTGGACTCAACTCACTGGAAACTGTGAGCCAAATAAACCTCTCTTCTTTAAAATTGTGGGTACCAAGTATTTTGTTGCAACAGTAGGAAAGCTGACTAATATGCATATGAAACATACTACGGATCATATTTCATCAAGGAAAAATAAGCTAAAATGATTAGATACTATTATATCCCTATCAAAATGACTCAAATCCCAGAACACTGACAATACCAAACATTAGCACAGATGTGAGACAAAAGAAACTCTCATTGCTGGTTAAAAGGCAAAATGATACAGTCACTTTTGGAACATACTTTGACAGTTTTTTACCAACAATCCTTAATATTCACACCCCAAAAGTAAAAACATATATCCACACAAAAATCTATAAAAACTTTATTCATATTGTCAAGCTTCCAATTAATGAAAATGTCTGCCAGTGGGAAAATGCATAAACTGTGACACAGATAAAGAACAGAATATTATTCAGCACTAAAAAGAAATGAGCTTCCAGGACAGCACACCTGTAGTCCCCACAATTTGGAAGCCTCAGGAAGATACAAAGCTCAAACCCAGCCAGGCATGTTACCATATGCCTGTAATCCTAGCACTCAGGAAGTACAAATTTGAAGCCAGCCTGGGCTACGTAGTGAGACTCTGTCACAAAACAAAAAAACAAAACAAAACCAAGAACAAAAACAAAAAGTTCACGGCCAGTCTAGGCAACTCAGCAAGACTCTGTACAACTGAATGAAGATGAGATAAGGAGGAAGACGGTGCTAAGCACGGTGGGACTTGCCTATAAGCCCAGAACTCTAGACAGCTGGGTCAAGAAGATCACAAGTTTGGCCCCAGCCTGGGCAACTTAATGACTTAGCAAGACTCTACCTCAAAATAAAATAGGCCTCAGGAAGTGACTCAGCAGCACAGCAGTCAGTGCAAGGGTTTGGTTCCACGCCTGGTACTGCAATAAGGGGAAGGCAGCAGAGAGTAGAGGAGAGGAAAAATAGAAGTGAGCGATCAACCTCAAAAAGACAGGGATGAAGTTTAAAAGATATATTACACTTGATTATTACTAACTGTCCAAACGCACTGTATGTACAATACCTAAAAGTAAACTATGAGCTTCAGGGGATAATGATGTAGAAATATAGATTCACAAATTGTAACAAATGCACTAGTTTGGTGAGAGAGTGCTGATAATGGTTGAGTCTGTTTATGTGTAGGGATAGGAGAGTACATGAAAAATATCTGTCTGATACCTCTGTCACAATTTTATTATTCTTTAATATTGTGTCAGCTTTCCATTACTGTAACAAATACCTAAGACAAACCAACTTTTAAGAAGAAAAGATTTGTTTGGCTTATAGTTTCAGTCCATGATTTCTTAGGTCCACTGTACTGGCACCTGTGGTAAGACAGCACATCATGGCAGGGAACATGAGGTGGAGCAACCTGCTTACCTCATCAAAGGTAAGCAAAAGAGAACAAAGGGCTGGGGTCCAAACAGTCACATGTCTTTCAAGGGTGCACTGCCAATAACCTTACCTTCTCCCACTGAGCACAGCTTTCTAAAGGTTCTACCACCTCCTAATAGCACCAAGGCTAAGAAACAAGCTTTGAACACATGGGCCCTTGAATATTCAAGATCCCAATCAAAGCAACTACACACTGTGTGAGCTATATCTCAATAACGTATGTTCCAGTATTACTGCATTTTTTTACTTCCCTATCTCCCCCTACTCCACCTTACAATTAAGAAGCCAAACAAAATCTGCCCTGTCTTGATCCCACCAACTACCCACTGTGCCAGGCCGTCTGTGCTCACTGCCACACTCAATTCACATCTTTACACATATTCTCTGAAGATCACAACCCTTTATTCCAGTCACATCTAATTATCCTACTCTAAATCACCAAGCAATCATTCTTGAGGCTAAGACAGAGGATTGTTATGAGTTTGAGGTCAGCCTGGGCTACACAGTGAGTTCAAGGCCAGCCTGAATTACACAGCATGGCGGATTCCCCATGACGGATTCTCCCCCCAACCCCCGCCAAAAAAGAACCACCATATTGAATGATACACATTCCAAGGAAATCAAAACATTTACATATTTTTTCAAATTATCAACAAGTCTGAAAGCCCTTTTTATTTTTTTGTTTTTTTATTTTTTGAGACAAGATCTTGCTATGCAGTTCAGGCTGGCCTCGGGCTCACTTTGTAGCCCAGGCTGATCTCGAACTTGCAACAATCCTCCTACCTCAGCCTCCCTAGTGTTGGGATTACAGGAATGCATCACCACACCTGGCTCAAAGACTTTTTTTTAAAGATAGTCCACCTATGCAGTTCAGGCTGACCTTGATCTCTCAGGGATCCTCCTGCCTCAGCCTTTCCAGTGCTGGGATTACAGGTGTATGCCACCACATTCATCTTGAAACACTTACAGATCCTGTATACAAAACTGCCTTCTCTTCATGTGGGAAAAGACCCTGACTGACTGACTTACTGTTTTCATAATAAACACTTTTTGTCCTTAAAAAAACAGGATCCCATATTTTTAAAAAGTTTGGTTATAAATTTTTTTTGATACTTCATATTAGAAAACTTAAAATAGGATACTCCCTATAATTACCCATGTAAATGTATGGCATTCACCTAAGCTTCTAAACCAATGAGTCCCCAAAAGTAAGTAGCAGTAAAACCTCAAAATGAGAAATATAAACCAGAATACCATAAGCTTAGCATTATATAATCTATACTTTAAAAATAAATATAGATACTTCATAAATTCTCCTGTAACTTTTTCCCCTATTTGGTGAATCTTAGAAGCAACTTTAAGCACTATTAAGTTATCAAAGATTTATTTTATATATAATAGTTAAAATTTTAGGTCTTCTACCTTTAATAATATAATTTCTCAATCCATTTATAAATTGTGTAAGTTGACTTGAATTACTGTTAACTCAAAGTGCTTCACTGATCCTCACAAGGTATTTTCTTTAGTAGAAAATAATTTCATTACACTTACAGAGAAGGAGACAATCAGAACATCCCAAATATCTATATTCAGAGGTAGCTCTGTTTATTGTTCACTGACAGTTCATGAACGTTGACTGTGTATTTCCCTAAACAGCACTGAGTAAAAATACAGAGATGATATGGCCCTTAATCCCCTGAATCTCACAATCAAGTTCAGGAAACGAGACCAAGATAAAACTAAACTCTACAAGATAGTATTCAATTGTTAATAAAGCTGGTCAGATCACATTTTCAGAAAGTCACATTTTGATAATGCAAATCACATAAGGGGACATGGGAACTACCACTCAAAAATAATGAGAAGAGCTGAAACAAACATTCCACAGCTTGACTGCTATACTGCTCACTAACATAGATATACTGCATTCCTTAACAACTTTATATTACTTATAATAATAAAAATCTTGAACAGTAGCTTTAAACTTTCTTTAAAACAAAAATAACTGATTTAACTCCATCTTTTTGCTCTTTAAGGAAGAGAGGAGAAACAGAAAAATGACAAGATTTTCAAAAAGCTATAACCACATTTGCCACATTTTTTCTCACAAGTTTTTTCAACAAACATCAAAACTACCCTTCATTCATCCTGTGAAAACCATTATTTTGACCAAGTGAAGCTATGGTGCATCTAAACCTGGCTCTTTGTTAGAGGTGTGTCTGCTTATAGTTTTGTATTCTACTGATAAGCTCAAGAATTTTAATGTGTCTTCATAGAGATAACAGGCACTTAATATGTACATATTTTTTTAAAAATCTTGAGCATAAGACATACATATATTGTACTATAGCACAACAAAACTCGTTTATATTATCCTTTGTTAGCCATACCTAATAAGTACTTTACAGTTTACAAAACAAAAGATATACTGTTTTACTTAATTCATGAACCTTTCCAGTAACTACTAATGTTCTTGCAGATACAAAACATTTGAGACTTCTTCCAAGCAATTAGGAAAGAAAGGATAATCAGATAATAATTAGAAAATAATAGCTACTATTTATATATGTCAGGTCCTATGCTAAATATTTCCCTGGATTTCTTACTTTAATCTCTTTTATTAGTAAGTCCTCTCTTTACATACACATACATAAAAAGAAAAAAAGATGGAGACAGACAGCCAAATAAGTGGTATCATGGTCAACACTCTACTCCCAGATCTTACATAGACAGTCCATGACAACAATTAGTCAAGAAAATACTCAAACAGTGCCTGCCCGGCAAGTGCAATGTCCTGAGTTCAATTTCTGGTATAAAAAACAAAGAAGAAGAAAAAAAGGAAATGCTCAAAAGTAAACATTCAGAGATAGAATGGAGACTTAAACCCATATCCAACTTGGGTTCAAATTCATTCATTTTCTCATCCACATTCAACAAATATCCACTGAGCACCTATAATATGCCAGAACTTTCTCTAGGTACCAGGAATACAGCAGCGAACAATGACCAAAATTTCTGCTCTCACATGGCTTATAGTCTAGTGATCTTAAACACCATATTATGTTCTCTCTCAAAATATTCTGCTTTGAAAATGTGGAACTGTCAGGCAGTATGAGTCTTTACAACTCATGTATAAGAAGTTCTGCCATTCTCCTTTCATGTCTACCACCCAGATACGGTATAAACCCTGAAAACTGAACACAGAAAATATGACCTGCCCTATCCTAAGCAGATATTAAGAGTTATAGAGAAAACATGCTGTCTTAGTTACTTTTCTCCCCTTGCTGAGACAAAATACACAACATCCAAAATTAAGGAAAGAAAGGTTTCTTTAGTTCAGTTTTGGAGGCCTCAGTCCATAATCTGCCGATTCGAAGGCAGGGAGGCTCATAGCAAGGCCATGGAGGCACATGGGTGTAGCACTCACATTTATAATCCCAGCACTAGACAATGAATCAGTCACAAACTCTAGATTCAGCTGCCTTCAAAAGCATGCCTCCGTGACTGCACGAGGCCTTGGGGGAACATCCAGACACAAACCATAACAAGTGCTCACCTCTCAGATCATTTGTGAACAAAAGCAATAGGAAGGGTCTATCTGGCAAGAAAAAATAAATACAGTTAAATCCAAAAGAAGACAAAGAAGCAAAGTGTTTGTCAAGGGGTAATCTCTGGACCTCCATTTATATTTAAGTTTTAATCTGACTTTAATCTGGAATTTACAACAAAAGACTCATAAATGCATCCCCTTTACAAATATAAATGCTTTGAGGGAAAAGAGACTATTTTTCCTGTATTGTCTTGCCCTACATACTAGATGATCCTCAGAATCATGTTGGTACTACTCATATTCTATTAACCAAGTACTTCTTAGAGAACTGTCTGCCAGAAACTGGTGGGGAAAGGAGGAGAAAAGGAAGAGAGATGTGGTTAACAAAGATCTTTCCACTGTTAAAGGCAAATGCAATCTATCACATAAGACAAAAATTTATGCTACAGCAGAAATATTTTAGTTTACTCTGTGCTACCTTTTAAGATTATAAACTACCTGAAAATAAAAAGACACAATAAATTTTTCTGTGTGTTATTAATGAAAATAACTCAAAAGAACATTAAGAATAACTTGCATGTTAAAAGTCAGAGTAGGCCAAAAATCACGTGACTTTTTTTAGCTTTTTTTTTTTTTTTCTTTTTTCTTTCTTTTTGAGACAAAAGTCTTACTACACAGTTAGGTCTGGCTTTGACCTCCCAGTGATCCTCCTGCCTCAGTCCCCTGAGTCTAGGATTACAGGCATGTGCCACCAATAAAAAAACATTTACTGCCAGACACAGGTGCCTGGAATTTTGGCTTCTTGGGAAGCTAAGCCCGGAGGATCACAGGTTTGGCACCAGTTTAGACAACCCAGCAAGACTTTGTCTTAAAATACAAAGGATTGGTATGCAGCTCAGTGGTAGAGAGTCCCAGAGTTAAATCCTAAATTGTACTCCACAGACAGGGAGATGGAGACCAACAGGGTGGGGTGGGGGGAGTCCAGGGGGGCAGCGCACGAATGACTAAAATTCATTAAAATGGTAAAAGATGGTTTCATGTTTGTTTGAGCATTTTATAGAATTTTATGTGATTTTACTCACCTCCCACCTGCTATTAAGCTAAGCTTCACTATCCTCAAACTGACATACATACATACATACATTTCCTGATTTGAACAGATACTCACCCACAACCCCAACAAATGCCACAAAAAAAGAGGTCCCACACATAAAAAGAACACTCAATCCTTAAACTATTTTCCACAAGTTAGCTAAAGCCAAATTTTAATAAACAAAAGAACAATTTCATGGTTCTTGCTAAACTCTTTAAAAATTAATCTTTTTTTTTTTTTTTTTTGGTACCAGGGATCAAACTCAGGACCTCATACTCGCCAGGCAGGCGCTTACGCTGCTGAGCTAAATCCCTGGTGTTTCCTTCAATCTTTAAAAAGCAGATTTGATTCCTTAAATATTACTTTTATCATTTAAATTTGAGGTTTTAAAAAAATGACTTTTATTGGTGTAGTTTTTTAGCTAGAGAAACTGTTAATATATGAACTTTATAATACATTCACGGAATAGACAAATCTAGGCCTACTTGAGCAAATTCTTGCCATATTAACAGTAACATTGCTGCAATTAATTCAGAAATCATATAGGGACCTAAGATATATAGACAATGGAAAATAATATAGGGAAAAGAAAAAAGCAGGAAAGCAAATTATTTCTTTTCCTCAGTGGAGAAAGCAGGACTATAATGAAGAACCAGACATTTTTCCAGATTAATCTATATACAGGAGTAACAAGTGTTGATATTCATCATTACTAAGCCAGTCTTACCTACGTTTTTGGTGGACTGATATATAGTCACCAGTTTTAACTAGGATATAAACCCTAATAATGTCACCAAGATACTCAATCTTCACAAATAACAAAAACAGAAGGGAGGCTGAAGAAGCACAGAAATATAATAAAAGCATTTCTTATAATTAAACCACAAAGGCAACTTACAAGGAAGAGTCACATTATAGTTTCTTTAATAAGCTTATTTATTCCAGAATAAAGAGGTATCAAGCATATATTTATTTCTAATAATAACTATTTAGGAAATCAATTATATGCTTGGTACTAGCTATACAAAAATATAAATAAGGCATGATCCTTGGCCTTAAATAGCTCATTGCCAAAAGAAAGAAAAACATACAAACAGGAACAGAAATGGTTAAGTATCTGTTAGAACATGAGAAGACTTTACAAGGAGCTAATATATGAATTATTTCTTAAGTGACAAGTAGCATTTACTCTTTTTTTAAGTATTGAGACTATGAGGAAAGAGGGCATTCTAGCAGAATGAATGAAGGTATATCTCTGAAAGTGCAAAATTGCTCAGAAATAGGTAGAATAGTAATTTAAGGGGCAAAAAAAAGAAAAAGAAAACCAGCTTTTTCCTAACAGGGCATAGGATCCAGCAACAAAAGACATTTAGTCAAAATTCTGTCATATATTAATGGTATTTTCTTGGATACAAGACCTTCCATTTCACCTTAATAATTTTTCATCTTCTACCTTAAAATTATGCCTACTAAAAATATACTTTATAAACCATAAAATGCTTTAAGAGTTTTAAAAAACCTAGATATACAAATATATAAAAATACTAAAATTTCAAGATTAAAGTGTTAGTTTATCTTTTTATAGTGAGTATTCCATATGTGCAAATTTGAATGACAATCTATCATCTGTAAAAATTTCACAGAAGGAAACCTTTTCAAACTGTAAAAGTTGTTTAATATTAGAACCTAACAGGAAAAATACAATCTAATTGCCACTATAGTCCATATAATGATATAATGCAAAAGAAGCCTACAGCATCTCTACAGTCAACAAGTTTCATAAGTTTTAATGAAAGAAGCTTTACTTAACTGGTTTCTCTGATGGGAAATTAAAGCAATTAAATTGTACATCTGTGTCTCTGTTCCTCTCATCGTGGTTTAACTGACAGGAAGCAAAGAATAAGATATGGCATACTAACGTCAAGTATTTCCTGCCTTCTCTGCTACATCTTTAAGTCATATTTTATAAATAGTCTGATAGTTTATGGAAAAATATATCAAAGTATGGCATTAGAAACATATGAATGATGAAGAATGTTTATGAAAACAAGAGCCAATAAAAGAATTTTGGTGTTGGAATGTAAAATTCAATAACAGAACAAAAACTATTACGATCATTTGTAGTATTCTTTGGCGTAAATGCCATACAAAAGATTTCAAGAACCAGCATGACTGAGTAGAAAGCAATGGCTGAACAACAGAACATAGCCTTGAACTATTTTACCCAGCTGTTAAATGAGGACTGCCTCCCCACCCTCCTGCCATAACTATCAAAACAGAAAATTACATAAAAAAATACACACACACAAACTGACTCAACAAAGCAGCCCGGGTAACTTGCCTCTCGGGTCTGTGGTCTCTGGTCTTCTTTACATGGCTTCCTGTAGGTTCTCTTCTGGGATTATAAGTATCTGCCACCCAAATCAAACTATCTTTACCCCCTTGCTCACTTCTCTATATATAGAAAACTTGGCTTGTGTCATTTATTCATATACATTGAGCTATCAACTATACCAAAACAAACAGAAACTATTCTCAGCAAGTGAGTCCTGTTACAAACCATCCAGTTAATTATAATTAAAATAGAGATGCTCGCTTTTCATCACGCCTATCTACCTCCCAAACCAATAATCCTTAATTCATTGTTACTATGCTTCACATTTTATATGAACATATGTAACCACATAACAAAATGTGGTTACCTTCCCCATACTAATCTTAACGAAGCTAAAATTTAAGTTACAACTGTATCTTTACCAAGCTTTAGTACAATTCCATTCTAGGTGAATGCCTAAATAACTTTCCTTATTTTACTGCATATAAAGCCATCTGGAGCTTCCTGGACACTTCTTTCCTAAACAGAATATAATGTATACCCAATAACATTAAGCATGGCACTATACTTCCAAAATAAGATTTCCTGGGCCGAGGATTTAGCTCAGTGATGTAAGTGCCTGTCTGGCAAGCACAAGGACATGAGTTCGATCCCCAGTACCAAAAAAAAAAAAAGAAAGAAAGAAAGAAAACACAAAACAAGGTTTCTTTTTTACCCTTTTTTTTTTTCCTTTTTCTTGGTACCGGGGATCAAACTCAGGACCACCTGCTTGCAAGGCAGGTGCTTATGCCACTGAGCTAAATCCCCAGTCCCTAAAACAAGATTTCTTTAAATGAGTGACTTGGAAATAAAATATTTCCCTTAGTATTTTTAAATAGAAAGCTCTAGGCTCAGTGTTTTAAAGGACGCAAGACTTACCAGTATCTTCCTAGTATGTCTTTAGTGTTTCTGCTCTTATAACTGTATTTGCTTCTTAGTTGTCCCAATAACTACAGAACACAGACTGAGTGTTCCCTGAATGCTGAAGGAGATACTTTAGCTCTCTGATAGCTTCTAACTTCAGTGTTTGGTGGAATGACCTCAGGTGGTGAGAAAAGACTGGGAGCAGCTGCAGAGCACCTACAATCTACCTCCTACCCAACAATCTACTATGCCAACCATGATGTGAAAGCTATTCTATTCTACCATGATCAGAAAACATACATTCCTTTCAGTTTATTTCTAGGGCTAATTGATTATAAATTATCCTATAAAATGTACACATTTCTCTCAAATCCAGGATCAAAGATAATGTCCTAGTTTAAAATGTTTATACCAAAAATTATTTTTAAAGTAATGATTTCCTGAATACATTTTATTTCTAAGTACAAGTTAAGCCGCCCCTCAAAGTAAAACACAGATAATTTTAATTCCAATATCTCCAATTTAAGTATAAAATTTACATATTATTCTTCCTTATATTTTTAATATACATGTATTTTATACATTTTAAAATCTTATAAGCCAGGCATAATGATGCACAAGTATAATACCAACACTCAAGAATTTGAGAGAATAGACCTCTAAGTTCAAGGCAAGTCCTGACTATACATTAGATTCCATCTCAAAAAACCAGAAAGATACAACAACAAAAAAACTTTATGTAGGGGTTGAGACCACAGCTTATAGTAAAACACTTGCCTAACATGCATGAGACCATGGGTTTGATCTGTATCATCTCTCCAAAATAAATAAAATAAAAAAAGTAAATGTTATATAAGTAGTATACTGCATATATTTTTCCAGCATACTCTAACAAGTTTAAGACATAAAAATTTAAATAAATATATCAGTTATTTGTCAAGAAATTTTATGCATCAAATTTTTATTTCCTAGAATTCAAAGCTTGGAAAAGAAACCTTCCTTATAGACATTATTATTAGGTTTCCATATAACACAGAGATCTCAGATGCACAAAGCAGCCTACCTTAAATAACACATCTTACAAGAAATGGTCTGGCCTCATACAGAAAATAAGTAATACAATTTAGAGACATTATATGTAGAAGTCTTAACAGGAAGCCTGAGGTTCTAAACCTGCTTAGAACTCAGCTCTTTATTCAGTCTGATTTTTTTTTTCCTTTTTGCAATGCCTAAATATAGAATTCAGGGCCTCACACAAACTAGGCAAACACTTTACAACTAAGCCACACTCTCAGTCCCTCAACCTAAAACTTCATACACTACACCTCACAGTTCTTTCAATTGGAACAAGTCAATTATGAAAACAATGTTACTTAAATTAAGAAAAACATAAATCAGAAATCTCTAATGAGGAATGAAATCTGCTAGAAGACAGTAATTTGAAGGCCCATTCCACATATTATTGTAAAGCATATAAAAATGATTGATGACCAGGCCTATTTCTTTTACTATGAAAACTGAAGTTGCTGTGCAGAAACCTGAGACCAGTAAAAAGCCAGTAACACCTCCTTCTGCCTTTCAACTTCCCTTTTCTTACTTACAAAGGCACCAACTAAATGGAAGTATTGAGACTCAGAATCAACACTTTCACTTTCTTCGCATAATGTTGACTTCCTCACTGCAAGGACACCAAAATAGAAAAATGCTGTCTTTAAAGGCTGTATTTCACACAAACGTTAATAAAATTAAATTTCTCCCCCCAAATTTTGTGGCAAGTCCGTCATTTATTTTCAATCTTCCACTATTACAGTGATTTTCAAAAAGTAATCTTTAGTGACACAGATGATCTGGAAACCATTTCAGGGAGTCCATGAGATCAAAACTCCCTTCCTACTAAGCTATATTTACCCATCTCGCTGTACTTACCTGACATGGACAATATGAAAGCGAAAGTGGATGAAACCGTAGTGCAGCCAGGCGTTGTGGTACATGGCTGGGAACCCAGTACTCAGGAGGCTGAGGCAGGAGGTTCAAGATCAGCCTGGAGTACAAAGTGAGTTCAAGGTCATCCTGAACTGCAAAGTGAAACCCTGTCTCAAAAACATTAGGAAAAAAAAAAAAAAAACAAACCTGTAGTGCTTTGGGCACAAGTCAAGGCTGACTCACCAAAGACACTAGTATTGTTCACTACTAGGTACTCATATTTTAAAGTAGCTGTTTCACTTAAGGATGTCCTTGACAAAGAATAGTAACTATGTTATTGAATTATCTATCCTCTCCATTCTCTCCAAGGTCTTCGCATACACAGAAGTGAACATTCTGTCCTCTTGCACATGTTCCAGGAAATATGTACAAGAATGTTTCCAAACTAGAAACAATGTAATGCCTCAAAGGAATATAAATAAATGTGTTATAAGCAAGAGCACATTACAAAATCAACAATCTCAAAGTTAAATTAAAAAAGAAATCGCTATGGAATATATGATGTGATTCTATTTACAAAAAGTTCAAAGGGGTAAAACAGTAAGGAAAAGATTGTCACTGGGTTTTGTGGTGCACACCTGTAATTGCAGCTGCTCGGGAGACTGAAACTGGGCAATTTAGCAAAACTGTCTCTAAATTAAAAGGGGGGGCTGGAAATATAAAAGATTGTAAGCTGAGGGCTACTGTGGGCAATTTAGCAAGATTGTCTTACAGAAAACAATTATAGGCATTCAGGATTCTAACATGAAAACACATGCATTCTATGCCAACCTAGGTTATTGTGATACAGGTAAACATCATAATTGCATTTAAAATGTTTATGTTTTACACATTCTGCCACATCCACATTTCAGTGTTAAAGAAAACAAGAATGAAGAATTGCTTCATTATGACACTAAACTTCTATTGAATATTTTGATATAAAAAGATGCATATAAAATTACTAAACCAACATCTCATTTTAACAGCTTTACCATAAAATTTTATAGTTTCATTGTTTATAGGACTATTTTCTAAGCCCAGAAAATAACCAATTTTCTTTAAGTTAGTTACATATAGATTTTTAAAAAATGTACCACACAACTCTGAACAAACACAATGATCACTATATGACTGAGCATCATACATAGATAAAGGCATCATTTAAAGCCATTTTACTTCCCGCTACCTTCAAGAGTTTCTAACACATATAGCAGAAGACAGAAGGACAGAACCCAAGGATACACTAAATAAAAAAAGCAATAAAAACTTCTAAGCAGTGATTGTCTTTGGACAACAGGACTGAGTGGAAAGGGTATAGGGAGGGTGTTTTTCATTTTATGCCCCTCTGTTACATCTTAAACAATACCCATATATCACTTCAATAACTTTTTAATATAAAACTATTAATTCAATCTTCATACAAGCATTCCTGCTGTTTAAAACTTCCTGTTCTGGCATGGAACTGGGAAAAAATAAAGAAGATTCAAGGATCAGTGGGACAGAATAGAAAATGCAGAACCAGGGGCTGGGGATTTAGCTCAGCGGCATAAGCACCTGCCTTGTAAGCAGGCAGTCATGAGTTCGATCCCTAGTACCGATAAAAACGAAAAAGACAAAAAAAAAAAAAAAAAAAAGAAAATGCAGAACCAACTCCAAGCACGCTCAGTTACCTTATCTTTGACCAAGGAGTCAAATGCCTTTACTGGAAGATAATTTCTTTAATAAATGGTGTTGGGAAACTTGCTTTCCACATGCTGAAGAGTAAACTTAGACAGTTATCTCTCATCGTGCACTAAACTAAACTCAAAATGGATTAGAGATCTAAATATTAAAACAGAAACAATTTGCTAGAAGATAGAATAGGTAGAATTCTTAAAGACACGGGTGTGTCAAAAATTTCATATACAAAATTCCTATTGCACAGGAAATATTACAAAGAATCAACAATTGGGATTACATCAAATTACGCTTTTGCACAGCAGAAGAAACCATCAACAGAGTGAAGAGACAACCCACAAAATGGGAAAAAACTTTTCTCAGCTACTCTTCAAAGGACTAATATCTAGCATATATGAAGAACTAAAAAAAAAAAACCACTCTCCCAAATCTAAAGACACAATCCAAAAATGAGCATCTGAAATACTTTTCTCACATGAACTATAAATAAATGAATAAATGTATTAAAAACTGTTCAACATAACTGATTAGAGAGATGCAAATTAACCACCTAACAGTTTTACCTCCAAAGTCACTTAGGCAGTATGTTCATTTACCAATTATCTTGAGTGTTCCTTGGGCAAGTATATTTAAACCAACTGATTCTTGCACTGAATTCATTTGATAAAATTGTCATATTTCCTGTCATATTATCTTATAAAAATATGCAATTCTTGGTCATCATGTATTTAATTAACTGAACTGGTAAATGATTAAAACACTGAGATTCCATCTCACTCCAAAAGAAATGGCTATCATCAAGAAATAAACCAATAACAAATGCTAGTAAGAATGTGGGCAGAAGTGTAAATGGTACATCCAATATGGAAATCAGTCACAGAGAAACCCAAAGGGTAAATAAGGAGCAAAATGGAGGATAAATATTGAGAAGTAGGAAGAACTTGTTCAAATGAGGAGGGGAACTGGGCGGGAGGGCAAAGAAAGGAAAATGATTTTTAAAAAAGACGATGGAAGAACAAAATGGAAACAAAGCTTTTGTGAAGCAGAAGAACAGCTGAAGGGAAGGGAGGGAAATAAGAAAAAAGAATTAAAATATATTGTGTACAAATTCCCCATGGTCCATCATTACATATGGCAAACACATACTAATAAAAACCATTTTTAAAAATAAAATTGTCCCCTCCATAGCAGGAGGAATTGAATGGAGAGCCTTTACACTGAGTTATCATCTCTTAGCTTGCATTTTGAGCCAGTGTCCTACTAAATTGCACAGGCTGGGCTTGAATCTGTAATCCTCCCTCAAACCCAGAGAGTGCTGGGATTACTGCCAATGCACCATCACACCTGACTGCATTTTATTTTTTAATTTTTAATCAATTCCAAGGTACACAATATGAAGGAAAAAAATATATTAATTACTCAGCAATTAAAAGGCAAAAGAAAGAAGAATTCTAAATTCTTCTGAGGAAAAAAGAAAGTAAAAATGAAGGTCAGAAATAGGTTCTTGATGATGACAATGATGGTATTAATTCACACATTTATAAACTGGAAGAGAAGAAATCAAAACTTTTCTTCACAGAAATTTTAAAAACTAAAGCGTAGCTATGTAATTCCTCTCTCTCCGACAACAAAGCAAATAGTACCCAATGTATTAGTTTTCTCCTAAGGAACAAATGGATGGTGCCTAGAACTCAAACTAGAAAAGACATCTGTAGTATTGCTCAACTGTTAACATTTACTATGTGGCACAGCACATTTGGCAAATTCACCAATGGAAGAAACAGATTGCTCTAATGGTTGAAAAGTGCCCTAATCATTTTAATTAACTAAAAAATACTTCTAATTTTATTTCTACCATTTATATAAAACAGATCCTAACTAAAGGACAAAAATATTCTAGCCAACTGATAAACACAATAATTGTTTTCAGATTGTTTTGCTGGCAAGACTCTTTTCCCAATTCACGTAAGAGTCAGTGAACACGTAACCACAATCCATTAGACAGGACGTGACATGAGAAAAGGACTACAAGTATACAACCAATGATGCTGCTTTAAAAAAAAAAAGCCTCAAGAAGCCCCAAAATTCATAACCAAGCATCATATGGCTTTTAAAAATTAATTTTCTGAAATTATTACAAATAATAATAGTATTAGTTCTCGAGAGTAATTTTCTAAATACTAAATGCCACTCTCTATCAATACCAGTTCCTGCAATGAAAGAACACTAGAATACTTCACATATAAGATAATTATATTGAAAAACAAAAATCAGTTTATTTTTTTTTCAGTTTATACATCACGGTCAATATGGTAGTAAGCTGGGAGTGAAGAGCACGCAAAATCACAGAAAAGGAAAACTGGAGAGACATAACTGAAAGGCACAGGAACAAAAGGAGTGCAGGGATAACTAGGATACAAACAAGAGCCTATGTACGTTTTACCACTGATAAACAATGTCCCGTTCTGTCACTAGTAATGCGCTTTGAAATATCACTGCCGCTTAAAAACTCAAATATTAATTAAAATGCTAAGTAATTTATTCCTCCTCAAAACCTTAAACCTATAAAACTTTCTGAGGATATAGCCTTATAAGCACCTGTATCATAATCCTCTATCTTACTTATAAAAAGGGTGATTACTAAACTAAAAAATAGGCTACACTTAATAAATAAGAATCTGAGCTGAAACTAGGTGGCTCTTTATTACACCAAAAGTTGATAAGTGCTGATTTAAAAGTATACTTTTCTTCTTTCTATTCTTAAAATTCTAGCAATTAAACATAGGAAGTAGAGTATTATTACCAGTCCTTTTAAAAAAAATTTTTGAAACAAAATCTTGGTAAATTGCCAAGGCTGGCCAGAAACTTGGGATTCTTTTGTTTCAGCCTCCTGAGTAGCTGGGATTATAAGTGTACATCATGAACTCAGTTTAATTTTTTCATTGAACTATAACATGTAGACACCAGGTAGAGTTTAAACTGACAGCTGTATGCCTTTTAAAGATTTCCCACTCTTGTCATAAGACCTAGACATCTCGATTTGTCATATAATATGGAAAAAAGCTAAGTGTTCGATGCAGTAAATAATCTTTGTCTGCCCATGTATCTTTGTTGTTACTTTGTAAAAATTAAGATTTTTTTTTTTAATTCTTTGGTGATATTATGGTTGGGTTTGAACTCAAAGCCTCATGGTAGACAAGCATCCTACCACTGAGCTATAACCAGTCCTCAAAATTTTTATCATTCTTCTCAACTTAGGCAAATATAATTCATTCTTCAGTACTCATAATTCTTTCAAGACAAACTTTCCTATTTTTAAATTTTCAATCATCTTTCATCTCCATAAACAGTGTAAACCTGAACTGAGTGAGTTGGTTAGTTGTAGTCTTTATTTATTTGAACATACATTACCAAGCCCTGTTTTCCCAGCAAAAATTTAAGTACATGAGGATAGAGCTCATGCTTCTAGCCTTATATAGTTTGTTGCTCTTCAGATAGTGATGGCCATGCTGTAGAGGATCTGACATTGAACTGTTTGATTAGAACACTCAGAAATGTAGAAGATTCAACAACTTATACACAAAGTTAAAAAAAATCCAAACTGCAGACCTAAGGAACTAGCAGATCTAAAATAAATTTCTAACCAACATATCGAAAAGTTATCTGAAAAAGACTGTGCATTTTCAGCGTGCCATATATATAAATAACATGTTAAGCTCTCAAAGGGGAACTAGGATAAGACAAAGACAAATGGGATAAAAATTACAAATTACTATTTATGAGGTCAAATTTAAGATGTGTAATATTAAAGCTTAGAGACCAGTAAATTTTATAGCTTCTCCAAAGCTTCTAACACATGCACACATGCATGCAAACACTTTAATACAAAAGATATACTGAATAGTATCTGTGTTACTAAAAAAATACAAGGTAAAAATCAAAGAGAAATAAACCTATCTTTGTATTCTAAAATTTAAGTAAGTTTCAAACAACTTGTATTTCCATCTGGGACTACAGTACACAGCCAGCATCATGAACTTTGCTTCGACTCTCAAAAAAAAAAACAAAACAATCTGAATAGTGGGAAAAAAGCTGTAGAAATTAAACAGATATATTACCTCTCTGAAGAAAAAGAAAACTACTGTACCTTGAACACATTTTCAAACCACTGGTTACTTCATTTGATTGCTTATCAAAAATCATCACTAAATAACTTAATTAAGCTTTTATTTTCTCTTAAAGAAATACAGATTATTTCAAACAAAGCATCACTTGTTGGTACAGACTAACATGAGCAGGTCGACTGGAAGCCCTACCTAACTTGGAGGCAGTCACAGCACCTCTTTGGGCTACTATTTAGTTATCTACAAAAGAGAGGCAACTGGACAATCTTCAGTCTCATTCAGCAATGAAGTTCTTTATACCAGAAATTTTAACTATAATTCTGATGATTCAATGTAAACTTATATTCACTCTATGTAAGGAAAAGAGGTTGTTGGGGCTAGGGGATGTGTAATAAGCCTTTCTAGCCTTCTTTTCCATTTTTTTCCTACTCCCGTTTAAAACTTTACCTTCATCTTTTATTACACCTGAAATGGATATATATGACAGATGTCTACGTTATCTAAACTGCACCATCTTAAGAAGCTACATCCTACTTCAATTTTAAAAAGATGTTGCTTATTTGTGTATTTCTTGATTTCTCTTTATTAAAGAACTAAAAAAAAAAAAAAGCAAAAAAGTTGTCACTGGATTTTTCACGCAGTGCAGTCTTGAGTAAATACAGCCTCTGCTTTCTCAAAGGCTAACTAAACCAGCAATACGCAAGCACGAAGAAGACAGCAAATGGCTCAGAGCTGAACTGGCAAAATGTCCGTTGTGCCTTTCTTATAAGATTATGAAATTGAAATCTGCTAATATCAACATGCCTTTCAAAAGACAGTAAAAAATAATAACAGACTATCTTTCCTTTCAAATCCGATAGGATTTCAAGTACTTAGAAAGTTAGTAAGAATTCTCAAATAACTAGCAATTGAACACAGGGAGTAGAGTATTATTACCAGTCCTTTTAAAATAACTTTTGAAACAGAATCTTGGCAAATAATAAATAACTTCATAAATTTTATTTCCCAAACTTTTATTCCTAATCACATTTACATTTTACTTTTGTTTAACTTTTAATTTCATGAACATGTTTCAAAAGTTAAATACTATTATATTCAGCTTCTCGGACTATCTAGAACTTCAAGGTATTCTAGAATATACATTTGCTGGCCAAAAATCTTACAATTTCAATGATGACAAATATTTCAGGAAAAGACTGACCAATCCTCTCATTTATGAAAGATTTTTAATTTTTTTATTCAAAACAATCAAATTTTAAAAGCACTGGTACAGGAAAGGTCAATATTCCACTTTTCCTTTTTACATACAATTAAAATAGTTATATGTTTTGTAGAAGACAACTTCACTTCTAAGGTTATTATTCAAAATAAGCTTCCAATCTGAATTGTAAAACTTCATTTTTTTTCTAGTAGTAAATGATTCATTCTAGTCTTATCATTATTTCCTCTACTTTTTATCTAAATGACTGCTTAGTTTTCAAAATGCAATATTTAGTATAATTCATTAACTTTTTAAAAGAAAATACAGAATAGGATGAGCAATACCTATCACTGAGTAATCCCAAAACTTCATCCTTAATTAAAATGCCAAAAGTAAAGTCACTACTCTTAAATTTTTAACATCCACATCACACTGAGTATTCTAGTTTACTTAATTGTAACTTCCTAGCTGCCCCCACAATTACAAAATTTGACCTACTTAGCTTTGTGTAGTTAAAAAAAAAAAATCTCCTTTCATCACACAGGGAAAAAAATACCAATCACATACAAATAAAAATGCTTTACCAAGAAGACTTAAAACTTCCCAACATTTCAATGCTTTGTTTCCCTCTAATAGTTGAGTGCAATCAGGCATGTGACTGACTATACACATTTTATCCAAGTTAAACAACATTTTCAGCCATGTTCTTTGGCAGGTAAGAACCACCCTTCATTTATCAGCTCAAAAATTAGCCAGAAGCAAACACACAAAATCATAACACAAGTTACCTTCAAACATTCTTTCTCTTTAGATTTCGCCTCTTGGGCTTGAAAATAAAAAGCAATCCGGCAAGTTTTATGCTGTTAAAATGGCTCCTGTAGATTGGGGAAGTGGTGTCTGTGCTCTAGCTTATGAGTCATACATGAAACTAAGTGTTTCTAAGGAGACACGCCCATGTTGCTGTGGACCCAATTATTCTGCCGGGTCAAACATGCAAATCGACAGGTAAAAGCAAGGAAGGGGAGGTTAACAGGACAAGGAGGGATGTAAACCTCTCAAGAGAGCAAAATCTATCCTTGATGAAACTATTACCAAACTCATGTAAATTGCCATAATTTAAATTTAACAATAAAACAGAATGAGACTCTGTAAGAAAGCAAAATTAAACACTGTATATTGTTTTTAAATATAAGCTATCAATTTTTAAAACTGATTTTTATGTATCAAATAAATACATCTATGAATGGGAAAAAGTATGAGAAAAGATGGGAGACAGACTGTGAACTGTTGCTCTGTAACAATCGACTGGTGGGTCTTATCTGGCTATTCATTAACCCTTATATGCATGGGATAGATTGCTATGTAATCTGGAAAAGCCAGCAAACTGCAATAGTATATGCAGATTTATAGGTTCTCTAAACAGATAAAATCTACTAGAAAATTCAAAGTTCAATGGAAAAATAAATGTGAATTAATATGGCTTATAAAAATTTTTTAAATCCATGTTAGGAAGTCTATCTTAGCAAAATGACTTTGAATAGAACTTCAAGCTTGATAAAATCCCACAAAAAACAATGCAATCACAATATAAAACTATTTCCAAATGACAGTCATGAAATGAATACAATTTAGCAAGATTTTCTTCCTTTAGATAATTACTTAAGAGTAATTGTTCTGCTTTACTAGAGGCATAGATGAAAAAACAAGCTGTCACTGACTTGAGAACTCCACAGACTACTAAAAAACATTATTATAAACCTACTTTCAGCCTACTAATTGCCTATTTTTTCCATTCCACTACACATTGCTAAGTTTATCTTTTTACTGAAATAATGTCCATGATTTAACAAATTGTTCACTAAACAGTATGCAAAAAACAGTATTACTTTTTCTATAGCCAAATGTCACATTTAGTCCACTCTAGCTCACTTACATCAGAAATAAGGTTCTCTGAGCAGTCAAAGGAAGTCAGTCTTCTGGGAAGTCCCCAAGTTATTTCCCAAGCTGAAACTTATTTTGGAAAAAATCCATGCACCCAATAAGTCAAGCATCATTTTTTAGTTAATTTGAATTAGAAATTATAAAGAATGAAAGAGGGCAATAGTAAAATGATGTCATCAGGGGAAATAGCTGATGACAAAATTTTGGGGAAAAAAAACTTATAAAACAACATATAACTTAAAAAGTGCTTGATCTGAAGCCATTCTGGAATGCCACTAAATTGTGCATATTCTCTCAGTATATACTATACACAAAGTGTCTTGATGTTAGCATTAGTGTGGTACAGGTTTTCAGACACAGTATCAAGTTGGTTAGGGTTGGGTTTTTTTTTTTTTTTTACAATGTACAGATACATTAATGGATAAGCTGCTATTGAAAAATTCTACTGATCTAAAACACTTCATCACTCAATAATAGGTAAATTTGGAATATAATTTAAAAGTACTTTTTATCACCAGTATAAACACAGAGGAGACTTAAAGTACAAATAAATTACTCCTCTTCAATGCAAACAAGTATTCAAAAGGAGATGATCCCAGACAATATACTGTCCCTTTCCCTCAATAATGAACCTCTTAGAAATATTGTACCAACTATTGGAACTGGATCCCAGGTATACTCACAACACTCCCCATCAAAAGAAATTAATATCTTCATGATAGTGTATGAAGGAAAAAATATAAGCAAGTGGTTGTTCTACAATCTACTTGGGTTCAAAATCCAATTCTGCCACCTATTACTATACCTACCTACTTTTCAGCAATGACTTAAGCCTGTACCATCATTTCTTTGTAATACAGACTAACAGTATCCACTGCAAAGGGTAATTGTGAGGATTAAAATAAATCAATGTACTGATCCTAGGATCTAAAGGAAATAAGTTCGCAAACAACTTTTCACAACTCAAAAATAAGAAAACTTACTTTTAAATGGTCTAATATGCTCAGACACTTCACCAAAGAAGAGATACAGATGGCAAAAAAAGCACAGGAAAAGATCTTCGCATCAACATTCAATAGGAAATGTAAATTAAAGTTGTAAGTTTACTTCACACCATTTAGAACAGTTTAAAACAAACAGGAATGAGGATGTAGCTCAATGCTAAAGTGTTTGCCTACCATTTGCAAGGCTCAGGGTTCAATACAACACTCCAAAACCAAACCAAAAAACTGACAATACCAACTGTTAACAAGAACATGAAGTAACTGTAACTCTCATACACCGTCACTGGAAAGCTACTCTGAAAGACACTTTAACAGTTTCTATGAAAAAAAACTAAGCAAAAAAAAAAAAAAAAGCCTAAGCAAATATTTGTTATTCATAATTAGATATTGGAAACCTAAATGTCCATCAATTGGTGAATGAATAAACACACTGTGGTATATCTATATAATGGAGTTATACTCAGCAATACACAGGTAAGAGTTTATAAATTTCTGACATGGATGAATTTAAAAGCGTTACTTTAAATGAAATAAGCCAAAATACATAACACATGATTCTATTTATGTGACATTCTGAAAAAGTCAAAATGAAAGATACAGCAATCTTATCAGTGGTTGCCAGGGTGTGGGAACAAGCATAGGGGATTAACCACCACAGAGAACAGGAAGATTATTTATGGAGTCATGGAAATAATCTGTACCTTGATTGTAGTACAGGATATATAACTTGTTAACATTGTATATGTTGACAAAATTCACATAACATAAAACTTATAAATGGGGTAAATTATACTACATATAAATTATATCTCAATAAACCTGAATTTTAAAAAGGAAATTTAGTCCGTATTTATGAAGGCTTATCCTGGATATAGAGCTAAGCACTTGATAAATATTAGCTGTTATTACTATAATTTATAAAAGCAATATTAATACTTCAGGATGACAAATCTTAACTAAATATCTACACTTTTGAAGATGGCAACTTAAGACATGTAATGGACACATAATGTATTTGTACCTATTGTGGATGTATCAATTCAAAAATTAGATATCGAGTCAAATATATATCATAATGTATGGCTGCCTACAAAACTGTTAACATCTGCATTTGAATTATTAGTTGTGTCAAGTGAATGAATTTATTAAATGCCAACTAAAGTTAAGACATCATTTTTTCCTGTTAAATAGAATTTATTTAAAAATTATTGTAATATAGCTAAGGCTTTCTATTTCACAAGTCCATCTTTTCTTGAGCTCAGATTTGAAGATTCTGGTACATAAAAACATAGAACATAATTTTTATATAGACTAATAGCACCTACTTCAAAGAATTATTGTGATGATTAAACTAACTGCTGCTAGTATCTAAAGAAAATAAGTTTAGATACTGCTATTGTTACCTGTATAAAGAAATTTCACAACTCAGAAATAAGAAAATAACCAATTTTTAAATAGACATGAACAACAACAACAAAAATAGACATGAACAGACACTTCAAGCACAAGAAAAGATACAGATGTCAAAAAACCACATGAAAAGATCTCAATGTCAACACTCAGGGAAATGTAAATAAAAGTCATAATTCCACTCCACACCATTAGATTACAAAGCTCCTAGTTTTAATCCCCAGTCCTTAAGTTTTATCTCTAGTTATTCCCTTAGAAAACTTTAATTTTTAAAAATGGCTGGTGAGCTGGACTGAGGACTCATGCCTATAATCCCAGCACTCAGGACCTAGAGGCAACAGGCTCCTGGATTCGAGGTCAGCATGGATTCCATATTAAGTTCAAAGACAGCCTTCTAGACTACATTTTTTTTTCAAATCCATTTTATTTCAAAGAGAAAAAAATAAAAAACTTCAAAACATGTCAATCAAGGAAATAATGGTACATACATTGCATTTTTTTTTGGCAGTACCGAAAATCGAACTCACAACCTCACGCTTGCCAGGCAGGCACTTATGCCACTGAGTTAAATCCCCAGCCCCTACATTGCATATTTTTATCCCCAAATCATTCACCCAGAGCACAAGACATCTGGATTCAATTGTCTAAACAATACTAGGACAAATCTTTCTCTTCAGTAGTATAACTATCATAACTATTTTTATATATGTATGCATATACATACATTGCTTCTTTCAGCTTCTCCACTAGTGAGACAATATTTTGTTTACACATGCATGTGATTTATCTCACTTATGAGTATGGTCTCAAGTTGCATACCTATAAAAGTCTCCAGTTTATCCTTCTTTATGGCCAAGTAATACTCCATTGCATAAAAATATATCTTTTTTATTCATTCCTCAATCAATGGGCATTTATGTTGTTTTCAAGATCTATCACAAATTATGCTGCTATAAACCTGGGTGCCTATATCGCTGTGGTATGATGTTTTTTGGGGGGGAAGATTCCCAGGAGAATAGCTGGTTCAAATGCAACCTTTAGTCCTGGTTTTTTGAGGAATCTCCACACTGATTTCCACAGTGGTTGCACCAGTCTACACTATTAGCAACAGCGAAAAAGAGTTCCTTTTTCCCCATAGCCCCCCAGTATTTATTACTAGTTGATTTCTTGGTCTTGGCCATTCTTTCCAGGGTGAAGTGAAATCTCAGTGGGCTTTTTTTTTTTTTTTTTTTTTGTCTTTTTCCTTTTTATCGGTACGGGGATCGAACTCACGACTGCCTGCTTTCAAGGCAGGCACTTATGCCGCTGAGCTAAATCCGTAGCCCTCAGTGTTGTTTTAAGTTACATCTTTCAAATGACCAGTGATACTGAACATTTTTTCATATATTTATTTGCTGTTTGTATTTCTTCATCTGAAAAGTGTGTATTCATCTCAGATGCCCATTTTCAGAATGGGTCTTTGAATGTGGGAAGACTGATTTTTTTTAGTTCTTTATCTGTTCTCCATAGTAATCCTTTGTCTCAGGTATAGCTGGCAGACATTTTCTCCCACACTGTGGGTTGCTGAACTACATTTTGAAACCTTGTTTCAATTCAAAAAGGGCAGGGTTGTGGTTTGAAACTGTCCCCTGGTCAGGAGCTAACAAGTTACAACTATCTGAGATGGAGGAAGCAAATACTAAAACATTAAAATGACAAATAACCAAAACAATGTTTTCTGCTATTTCAATGTGAAAAGAAAAAAACTGAAACTCACTGCTACAAATGTTTTAACTGGACATAATTTATTTTGTTGATCTTAATGACCCCCAAAGCATAATCCCAGGTTCCAAGCACTGTGTAAATTTCTAAATGAACTTACATGTAAAGCACAGGTAATACTCTATAATCCATTTTGTTAAACCAAAGACTCCTTCCTGCTTCTACTGTGACAGGTTACTAGAACCCATCTGTAAGTCTGCCTCCAGGGCAAGTGTCTGTATGTTGTCAGAATAAAATCATGCCATTTTCAGGAAAATAGACAGGACTGGAGATCATCACGTTAAAAGAATCAAACTTAGAAAGACAAGTATTGTGTATGTTTTGTCCCAATATGTAGGATCTTGGGGGAAAAAAGATGTCATAAAAGTAAAAGGGAGACTATCAAACAAGAGGAAGGAAATCAAGGGAAAGGGAGAATGGGTAGTAAGGAAGGATACTGGAGGGGGCTAATGATCAAAGTGTATCCACACGCATGCATGCATATGTCACAAAGAAATCCTGTAAATTTATACTCTGTACTAATCTATATATGGTAGGAGCCAAATCAAAGGGAAAAAAGGTACACTTTTTTCCTACTTTTGCTTACAACTGTATTCTCATCACCCAAAACAGGCAGAACAGGGCCCAAACACTACAGGAAACTCAAGAATAACTGGAGATTAAACCTAAGTACTAGAGATTAACCTACAGTCTTTGCAGTAAGCTACATTCCCATCCCTTTCTTATTTAGAGACAGGGTCTCACCCAGGGATCAAACTTGAAGTCCTCCTGCCTCAGCCTCCCAGAGCGCTGGGATAACAGGCATGTGCTACCATGTCCAGCTGAGTAGCTTTTATAGAAACAGTTCATTCTGCAAAATTCATACCATATTGAAAACTTACCACACATTAAAAATTTTAAAGACATATGTTACAATTTATGTTTGGATGTACCCCCAAAGCCTCACATGATAATGGGGGGTGGGTTTGGGCTTTTCTGAGGTAGCTGAATCTAGAGTTTGTGATTGGTTCATTGTCTAGTGCTGGGACTGGGAGTGTGAGCACTACACCTGACCTAGCATTGTAGCCTGCATACCGTATAAGGGAAGAAAAGAGACTTGCTCCTCCCTTTTGCTTCTGTTACTACTGTCGTCTACTGTCGTCTACTGTAGCCTTTCAGCCATCCTGTGTCGGAGCCAGCCAATTATGGACTGAAACCTCTACAAACTGTGAACTAAAGCAACCTTTTCTCCTTCAACTTTATGTCAGATATTTTGTCTCCGTAACAAAAAAAAGTTACTAAGACAGTATGATTTGGCCCATGATTTGCCATCTTATAAGATATCATAATAGGCACTATTCAGGGCATTATTCCTCTGTTATTAAAAATAAACAAGAATTACAATTATGTCCTTTACAATGCACCCAGGTAATATGCTGACTGTAATGTCAAGTCATTTCATATAGGCATGATATTTTGTCATAATTAAATTTTAAACTCAATATTAAAAACAATGTTACTTTACTTCAGTGAATTATAAACAGAAACACACCTTGGAATAACAGGAGGAGCTTTCTGAAAATACCTACTCCCGGAAACTGATTCAGTGATGGACGCGGAGCTCAGGATAGGATTATAAGAACCACTGTCTTTCTATGTTAGTGCTCTTTCCATATAGTGGTTGCACAGAAAGATACTATTCAATAATCTCTAAATATTGCAAAGAAATCGTCTATCATTTAAACTAAGTAGACAGTGAAACCTGAATTCCTCCTTCATTGCTCTATAAAAAGCATGATATCATAGAAAAACAGTATCACTCTTACTGTCCCTTTTCCTACTACTAACTGTAGTCTTGCCACGGGACAATGCTGAGGGTGATACAATCACCTTTTATGATAAAAGCTACCCAACAAAATAATTTTTGATTTCCCAGAGGCAAAATTTTAAAAGCCACATTGGTTATCACAGTATTTATTCAAACTTTTCACAATCTGACTTCTACCTACCCACCTTCCACCACCCCCTCCCTGAATGGCTTCCCAAGCTTGCAATGCACCTACCTTTTTCCCATCCTCCCTGCTATGTCTGCCCAGTGATTATATGCCCTCAGGTCTCAGTTTAAATGCCTCATCTAAGGTAGGCTTCCCTTAGTAACCCCACTTATAATTAGTATTGATCTAAGAACTTATCATATGAATGAAAGGGGCCTTAAGAGATCTTCTATTCAGAACTGAGAATTTACCTCAGTAGCTCAAGCACTTGCCTGCTAAGCAGACATGAATTCAATCCCTGGTACAAAGAGAGAGAGAGAGAGAGAGAGAGAGAGAGAGAGAAGGAATCTTCTATTCAGTTCAGTGGTTTTTAAAATTTTTTTTTTTAACAGATTTCTTTTTTGGCAATATTGGGGATTGAATCCAGCACCTTCTTACTAAGTTATATCCCCAGACTTTTTCTGTTTTAAGACATTGTCCCACTGAATCACTAAATTGCACAGGCTGGACTTGAATTTGCAACACTTTCAAAAGCTCAGCATCCTAAATTAGGTTTGTGACACCATACCCAACCACAGCATAATTATTCTTTTTTTTTTTTTTTGTACCAGGGATCAAACTCACAACCTTGCACTTGCCAGGCAGGTTGCTTGTGCCACTGAGCTAAAATCCCTAGTCCATACTCTTTAAAAGATTTTTATACCTTCAGAAAACAACACAGTGGCATCTACTTGTAATCCTAGCTACTGGGAGACTGAGGCAGAATCATCTAATATTCAAGACCAGCCTGGCTAAATGAGCAAGACCCTGTCTTAAAAAAAAAAAAAGTGTGCAGGGGTGTGATGGAAAGGGATGTAGTTCAGTGGTAGAGATCTTGCCTAGCACAAGCAAGGTCCCAGTACCAAAAAGCAAAAACCAAAAAATAAAAACTGAAGGGATCTTCTTAACACTATACACATTTAAATCTTTGTCATGTTAAGAAACCCTAAAAAAAGGGGATGGGGATTTAGCTCAGTGGCATAAGCATTTGACTCTCAACTTCATTTTTAAAAAATAGGGAAGGAGAACTGTAGAAAGAATTGACTTTCCCAGTGTCAAGTTAATGATGGTTATAGTCTCTCTTATGTAACAATTATTTGCCCAGCATTTATCACGTGCCAAACATTATTCTAGCCCCTTGCTATGCAGTGGTAACTAAAAGAGATCTTTGCTTGTTTTTAGTTTGCTTTGTTTTGAGACAGAGTCTCATTATTCAAGCTGGCTTTGAACTCATGGCAATCCTCCTACCTCAGCCTCTTGTGTGCAGGAATTACAGGGTCCTGCCACCATGCCCCACTGAAAAGATGTTGATAAATCATTTCTATTTCACCTGCAGAGAAGACAGATGGATCTTGGAAGAACAGTGATGGATTATTGTTGGGAGCCGCGTCTGTGATAGCTCGCCTTGCGCGGCGGACGTGCGGCCTGTGGTAAAGAGCAAAGCCTGAGGTAGATTACCCCTCCCATCGAATATGTTAGTTTCCTGCTTACCGCGTAAACAACCCGCTCAACAATATAGTCTGCCTGGCAACTGATGATGTTAGCCAATCAGCTTGCCTTGCTTACTTTAACATGATTGGACACTGTACCCGTATATATACCGGTGCCACCCCTGGGCGGAAGAAGAAGCCAGGTAGAAGCCCAGAAGTAAAAGCCCAAAAGGAGCCGCGGAGAGCGGACCGGTAGAGGCTTTGGGGCAGACTGAAGCACAAAAGGAGCCGCGGGGAGCGGACCAGAGGAGGCTTCAGCTGGGAGAACCCAGGGCAGGCTGTACGGAGAAGGAAAATAAAAAGAAAAGGTTGTCCACTACCAGACTTTGTCGTGTGTCCTTCCTGCCGGCCGGGAGCGGACATCGACAGATTATCATAAACTTAACCAAGTGATGACTTCATTTGTAACTACTGTGTTAGATATGGTCTGCGGTGGGTGAAACAATTCTGAGTTCAAAATCTATTAACTAGTTGTATAATCTAGGGCTACTTAAACTCTAAGCCTCTATTTTAATGCTGTAAAAAGGGTAATAATCTCTACTTCACAAAGCACTTAAACTGCTTTTCATAGTGCTAAGACCTGCTCTCGGACACCTAATAAAAAAGGGATATAGACTACAGTATGTATGTATATCTATACTCACAACTGAAAGGAACTACTGAGAAGCACAACTTGGATGACTCTCAAAAACATCATGCTGAGTGAAAGAAGCTAGCGTCAAATGACTTCATACAGTATAGTCAACTTTCTGTCACTGTGACAAAAAGGCCTGTGGTCAAGGTATAAGTCCCCACAGGTATGCTTCCATGACCCAATCCCTTTTATTAGGCTGGAGTCCTAAGTTTCTATCACCTCTCAATAATGCCGTCAAAACTATGCACCAGCACGGATTAATCCACTGATGAAATTAAGAGTACTCATAACCTTCTGAAAGTCCTAAATGAATATGAAGTTCAAGAGGCATTCCTGATCCAAACCACAAAGGTATGATACTGTGGTGTATCTTTTTTACTTGTTTGAGACAAGGTCTTGCTGTACAGTCCAGGCTGGTCTCAAACTCACTCCTGCCTCCGCCCCCTGAGTGCTGGGATTCTACGACATCTAGCTAATATGGTATTTCTTGAAAGGACAAAAACATATTAATATAGCCAGGCATGATGGTGTATGCTGGCAATCCCAGGACTCTGGGAAGCTGAAGCAGGAGGATTCTGAGTTCAAGACTTGCCTAGAAAAGAGCAATTTAATCAGACCCTGTCTCAAAAATATTTTTTAAAGGACTGGGTTGATAGCTCCGTGCAAAGGCTCTGCATTCAGTTTTGGGGAGCAATGGCCTTAACAGTACAAAAACACATCACTCCAGTGAATAACATAAGAAAACATAAATCATATTGATGAACATTCTACAAAATTCCTGACAGGTGCTCCTCAAGAATATCGATGTTAAAAAAAGGAGAAGGGGAACATCTTTTGGGGAGATTAAAAGATGTAACTACTAAGTACAGTGCAACACACCCTAGATTGGCTCCTGGACAGTAAAGGGGCACTAATAGAAAAGCCAGAGAAATTTCAATAAACGCTATAGTCTTACAGATATTACTGTACCGATGTTGTGATATAGGGAGAAGGAGGCAAGAGGAAAAGGAAGAGGGAAAGTGGCGGGGAGAGGAGAAAGATGGTGCACAAGCACATGAGAGTATTTCCATGGGAGGGTACACACAATAGAAATACTCATATTTTTTAATCATATCTGGCAAAGACACTCATGAAAGAGGACTTCCAGATCTGCTTCAAAAAGTGTCGAGAATAAGCATGCTCCAATAAGTGGGGAGTATTTTGTAAGAGATTAATAGCAATGTACCTTTTACTGTCATAATTTATAAGTTTAAACACTGTTTTGATGGTCCCTAATATGTTAACAGACTACAAATAACATTTGAGAATTAGCAAGACCTAGGCCTGGTGGTGCACAACTGTAACCCCAGCTACTTGAGAGGCTGATGTAGGAAGATTATGAGTTCAACAACAGCCCAGGCAATTTAGTGGACCCTCCGCAAAATCAAATGAAAAGAGCTGGGGGTGTTGTTCAGTACTAAAATGCTTGTCTACCATGTGTCAGTCCCTGAGATCAACTCCCAGTGCCAGAAAACAAACTGTTTATAAAGAAATTTAATTCAACCAACTTTCAAAGCATATACAAAACCCTGTTAACTACTCACTTTTATTGCTAATCACACTCCAAACTTTTAATCATCTCGTCCCTACATCATTGCAAGCAACGCTTCTTGCTTTTATCATCCCCGTTGTATAAACTAGTCTTAAAAAAAGGAGCCAAAAGTACTTCATTTAAAATATGTCAGACCACAGTACTCCCCTGCTTTAAAACCCTCTCCCAGTTCCTCTTTTCACACAAAATTAAAATCTTTATTAACTGTTTACAAAGACTGCAAGATCTTGCCCTCCCCCCCATTTTCCAAGATTTTATCTTAGTACTTCCTGCTTGATCCTCCCTTGTCGTCCCAGGAACCTCAAGGATTCTTTCCCTTAAGTCTCTGTACAAACTGTTCTCAAAGTCTAGAGAGTATCTCTGTGAGATGTCCACAGAGCTAACTCCTTTACTTCCTGCCCTAAACTGATACATTCATGGCTGCCAGTTTGTTCATTTTTCTCTATTTGCATGCAACAGAACTTTGCCTCTTTTCTGGTCAAGACACAGTCTCCTTCACCATTCTGAGTATGCCAATGAAATAACAAACATAACACAAGGAAAAGCTTCAAACGTCAGCACAGATGGCCTTGTCCTCTCTAGCTACTGTAACCCTTTTTCTTCTACCACTGGAGTATGAGAACCACATGGATAGGCCCTCCCCAAGTGAATGAAACCACCTAGCTTACATATGGAGTACCAGCTGAGTCAGCCCAAATTATAGTAATCACCAAGTCCAGCAACAGAACTATATGATACGTCTAGCTGCTCAAAATTATGACTTGTCCAAGGACACATGATTAGTAAATATAAAACCAAAATTTAAATCCATACTCACTCCAGAACTCTACTTCCTATTACATCTCAAATTTTTAAAGCCTTAAAAATATTGAACTTTAGAATTTAATTTGAATTATCTCAACAAACATTTCCCATGTTTAAGGATACTAAAATATGCAAATACAGTCTGCTACACAGATTTAAAACTGATACAATTAGAAGCCAGTAAACTCTCAAGATTTACCAGTGTCTCTTATCATCACCTTTTGTACCTATTCTCCAAGATTCTGCTATTTTGTTTTTTTAAAAATCCAAGAAAGTATTAACCCTTTATAAATAGAAAAAAGAATGGTGAGATATGCCTTATCAAATGATCTCAAGTAGGTAAATGTTAAGAATAAACAATAGGATATTTTTAAAAACAAGTAAAATTATATATAAACTTGTTACAATAAAAGCATCAATAAAAACTTATTCCAGTTTGTCTGAAAAAGAAAAACTAAGGGAAGATCTTTCTACTAAACATTTTTCTAAAAGCTTTCCAATTAGAGATTTCAATGTTTTTTAAAATCCCCCAAAGAAAACATACATCAACACTGATAAACAACTGATAAGCAATGCCTTTCTAGCTATGCTAGATTAAGCAGAAAAAAGTAAAGGAAACAAAAATATATGACTCCCTGAATTTTAAAAAGCATCATGACTGCAGCTAAGGCAAAGGGTAAGTAGGGCAGGGACAGGGGTTTAGCTCAGCAGCGTAAGTGCATGCTTGGCAAACGCAAGGTTGAGTTCAAGCCCCAGGTTCCCAAAAATAAATAAATAAATAAATAGAAATTTTAAAAAAGGATAACTAGGGCAAAAACAGTAACAAGAAGCCTAGACAACTAGTTTGAATGCATTTGCCAAAATTCAGCAAAAGCTTTACAAAAAGAAAAAAATCCTTGCTCTACTTAAAAGACCAAAAGTAAAAATCTTTGACAATATATCATGAATAGTAAAACAGAAAACACAATAAGTCTACTGTCTTCAACAGCAGACTCAGTCTCAAAGAAAAATGACCTTGGAAACAGATTAACCAATGGCCAGATAACCAAGTGGGAAAGTCTTATTTGTAGTTAGTAGATCCTGTTAAAAGAATCACAAAAATGTGTATTTTTCAAATATTTCATAGAGCAGATGGAACGTATTTTTAATTCAATTTCTTCCTGAAAAGAAGCACAATTTGACTATTCAGTGTCACACAGAGCCCACTCCCAATTGCTGTTCTTTCTCACTCCCTTCATTTTGCAGGCAAACTTCCTAAAAACTCTGACTACACTGAACTTACCAACCCACTCTATCTTTTCTACTCCCACTCATTTTTAACTCATTCTAATTAATCCTGCCCCTGTTATGACTCCTTTGTTTTTGTACCAAAAAGACTGAACTCACAACCTTGCCTTTGACACACAGGAACTTGTGCTACTGAGCTAACCCCCTGGGGGCCTCCTGTTATGACTCTAAACTTGGTCTAATTAAATTCAACAATCTCATAGCGCTAAATTCAGTCAACATTTTCACAACTAGTTACGTTAATTTTACTATTTGAAATTCTTCTTTGTCTTCTCTGAAGCCAGACAATGTTCTCCCCTAATTTTCCCACAATTCTGAAAAGCTCTTCCTCAAATTTCCTTGCCATACTTCCTCACTATTCAGTGCACGAGATCCTAATAGTTTCAAGTCACCTTCTCACTGCAGGCTCTTACTAAGCAAATTTGCCCATGTCTAGGGCTTCAAACTACCAAGTCAAAACACAAAGGTCAAAAGCTACCTATGCTCAATTATCCTTGACAATTTCCTCAAACATACTCTTTAAGTACATTTTACCACATTAACACAGGCTATGTTGGTGATCAACACTGCATATCACCTGAACATAATTAATCATTTTTTCCTCCAATATTTAAGTACATAATTTTTTCTCCTTACTCCCACAGCACTCTAACTCCACACTCTTCCCTGAAAACTCAGCAAACCAAGTGTTACGGTACTGCCTGGATTGCCAGGACTCAGGAGGCTGACGCAGGATTGCCCTGATACCAAGGCCAGCCAGGCCATAGAGAAAGTTCAAGCCTAACCTGAACTACACACCAAGATTCTGTCATACAAAGAGAAAAAGAAGGAAAGAAAGAAATCATTATCTGCCCATTCTGTTTAAAATAAGATTAAAAATGTTAGTACAGCCTATAATGTGGAGATACGTGCCATACTCTTTCTGCTTCCAGCCCTCCCAAACGTCTTTTATTTCCCAAAGTATTCTCTATCTGTGTACACCAGAAAAACCTTCCCTGTCAACTTTGCTGGTGGCTGTACCGTTCTCTGACATACCCACCCTTTCTTATAATTGGGTGGGTGCCTCCTAAGCTATTCACGAGCGTGATTTAGCGACAGGTCCCCAGCCTTCCTAGTTAAAAGAGTCTTCTGTATCCATTGGCATGAGAGAGTATTAGTGATAAATACATATGTTATAAATGATGGAGTAAAACCCAATTATTACCTTGGAAAGTTTAATTAAGTAATTAAATTTGGAAACAGATAAAAAGCTTCATACAGAGCAATACTGAATGCATCACAAATTTTAAAAAAAGTTTCCTGGTCTCCACAGATCTTGAATCCAAAAAACAGATTTCAATTAAAACACTAAGACTACAAATAAAGATTTATGACAATCTCGAAGGTCTCTATGATCCAAAAGTCACTAAGCTAAGATACTCAAATATCTAAAAGTACCAAAAAGGGTTTTTTTGTTTCGGTACTAGGGATGGAACTCATGACCTCATGCTTGCCAGGCAGAAGCTTGTGCCCCTGAGCTATATTCCCAACAACCCACCCCCCAAAGTTTTAAATCAAAGGTATTTATTTAACAGTGTATAGCATACATTCAAAAACACTAACATTCTAATGGATGCAAATGCAAACACCTGTAATTCTAGCTACTTGGGAAGTTAAGGAGGACCGAAAGTTCAAGGCCAACATGAGCAACTTAGCAAGATCTGTCTCAAAAAATAAAAATGGTTAGGGACATACCTCAGTATTACAGCACCCCTGGGTTTGACTGCCAGCACACTAAGGGGGAAAAAAAACTCCACACAAAACTTACTAAATGATTATTGCTTTATCAGAATTCCAAAATTATTTTTCAAAGAAAGAAATGTTTTATTACTTGCAATGGTGAAAATGAAAAATATGTGAAAAGCAAAAGGGAACACTATCAATGATCCTAAAGGTCATCTTTACATAGTGTAAAAAGACAAGCACTTTGTGAAAATGAAGTTTCTTAAATTACAATTAAATGGGGGCTGGGGGTTTAGCTCAGTGGCATAAGCACCTGCCTTGCAAGCAGGCGGTCGTGAGTTCGATCCCCGGTACCGATAAAAATGAAAAAGACAAAAAAAAAAAAAAATTACAATTAAATGTTATACTAAAACGTTTTGTGGGTGTGGCTACCCCTGCCATGTGGTGGGAATTGAACTAGGGCTGTCACTTGTGGCACTGAGATACATAAAGTCAGAGTCTTACTAAATTACTAGATTGTGTAGGCTGGGTTTCTTATTTCCTCCATTTCCCAGAGTGCTGGGAAGCTATCACATTTGACTTAAAAGCTACTTTTTAGAAAAAGTTCAATGTCGGGCTGGGAATTTAGCTCAACGGCATAAGCGCCTGCCTTGCAAGCAGGCAGTCGTTAAGTTCGATCCCTGGTACCGATAAAAACGAAAAAGACAAAAAAAAAAAAAAAAAAGTTCAATGTCATTTGTGGTTTTTAAAAGGCTAATATATAGGATAATAAAACCATTAAAATGTTAGAAAATACAAAAAATACCTCTATTTTATTGGTTACTTCCAATGTTGTACCTAGAAAAGAAGCAAACAAACCATAAAGTACTTTGACTATTTTCATTTTTCTAATTTTGAGAGGCAGGGTCTTGCTAAGTCACTAAATTGTTCAGGCTGGGCTAAACTTGCCAACCTAACTGTAGGCTTAACTGTCAAGACTGCTGGAGATTATAGTCATGTGCCACCATGCCTACTTTCTAAAAGTTATTGTACTCAAACTATTTTTTAAAATGGTAGATATTTTGTGAACTCAAATTTTTTGAGACAATGTCTTGCTATGTTGCCCATGCTGGTCTTGAACTCCTGGCTCAATCAGCCTTTCTTCCTCATTCAGCTTGATGGGTCTGGAGAAAAGTATCACCATATCCAGCTAGACGTTTGCATTTTTATTACAACCTACTCAAAATTAAAGTGTATGTTGACTATAGATACAAGATAACACAATTAGCAAAAAATAATTCTGAAAAGCCAACTATAATCCCACACATTTACTTTGAAAAAATTAATTAAAACATTTAAAGTTTACTATGCTTGTCATGCTTCACACTTTTTAGAAAAACTGTCTCAGAAATATTTGAATATTAAATTTTCTTTTGGTACTGGGGATCGAACTAATGACCTCATGCTTGACAGGCACGTGCTTACACTACTGAGCTAAATCTGAAGCCTGAATATTAAATATTCTTGATATTATAATTCTACCAGTACGCCAATACCAAAATGTAGCATTCCTAAGCCCAGGTTTCAGATAACTTAAGGGGTAAGGGATTCCTTTAATCCATTCTCATGAGCCTGGATATCAGAATGTATAATTGCCAACCTCAAATGCTACTTCAACTCATTTCTGCTTTACAATGACACAAATTTTAAGCACCAAATGGCTGCTCCACCCCTACTGACATCTAAGGGAATTCAAGTGTGTATGCCATTGACAACATAGGTATAAACAGCTCATCTGTATGGAGAGTTATTTTGCAGACTCCAAGATTGAACCATTTCTTGAGCTGCAGAGAGCAAAGTCAGTCTTTCATAATCATTTTATTTTGATTTTTTTAATCTGTGTGCAGACTACCCTTCTGGATAACTCATACACAATAAAATCCAAACTCATTTATGTAAGTACACCTAAGGTAATTCATTAAAGCATGAATAACTTTTAACTAAAACCAGCTCTACTAAAAGTGAAGAAACAATTCGTTTCCTCTGCGCCAAAAGGGGGAATTTTCACATATTTTCATGAAGTGTAACACACCAAGGACATCATATGCACTATAAAACAAGATTTTTTAAAAACCAGTACCAAAAAAAGGATCGTTTCACAATAGGCCTACATGCCACAGCATTTTAAAAAACAAGCTTTTGCATATGATATTCCTATAGCAAAGAAGCATCTAAAAGTCTGAAAAGCATACTATCTATTTTTTTTTTTTTTTGGCTTTTTCGTTTTTACTGGTACCAGGGATCAAACTCATGACTGCCTGCTTTCGAGGCAGGCGTGCGCTTAAAAAGCATACTATCTAAATTCTTAAATTTCTGTGCAACTTTTCAAAGCTATTGATTGTGCTTTTACATTCCCTTTATTTAAAAGCCTCAGAAACAGTTCAGAAAACAAATGGCCAAGCCTTCTATTTTAATAAGCATAACCATACACACCAATGAGAAAGAACCACAGCCAGTTATAAAATAAGAAATTTCAAATAAACGAAGCTTTACTATAATGCTTGAGGACTTTAGTTCTAAGTTACATTGTCCACTGGGTGGCAGTCTCATAGCTTTAATCTTGTCCCTGGATTCAATATACAATTTCAGTATTTGAAAAGATATACACAATAAATTTACTATTTGATCAAGCCTTAGAACAAAAACATCCTGTCTTCCCTCAAAGTATCTGTACTTCATAACTTTTCTATTTGTTTTTGAAGTTTTTAGTCTGTAGCATCTTAAATTATCTCCTTCAGTGACCCGCTTGGTGATACTTTCCCTTCTATTCTGCTGCCATTATCCTATTTATAGAAAAACTTAAAGGAGAGTTGTTAGAAGATCACTGTACTGCAGGAGACCCCAGTGTTGATCAGGGCCTAACCTAGACAGAGCAAGAATGGGAACAGAATGAGAAGGTGGGTATGGACACCTCAGAAATAAACCTTCTACCCACTAGTTCATTCTGAACGGTACTATCAAATTAATTTCATCAGAACAATCATTTTGCCAGAAATTCCTTTCCCTAGTTAAGTAAAATTCCTTAGTCCAAAATGTTAGGTCCTTTCAAAATCTTTGTCAAGAGTCAAGAAAACTTGAACAGGTTTTGCAACCCCTGATTTTAATTCATTTAATTCTCAAATATTCCTTGAATGTTCACCAGGTGCCAGTCACTGCTCCACGTCTAGTGATACAGAAGGAAACAGGAGGGCCCCACTGTAAAGTTATACTTCCCACAAGGCAGTCCATTAGGGGCAGGGGCCAACCCCCCCAGGCACTGCCAGCTCCCCACAGGTAAGGGCTGAGGGCCCTCCAAAGTGAGAACCACTGGAAACACACTAGGCTGTGACCAGATAAGGCAGGAGTCTGGATTGGGGAGGGTTAGGGTTGAGTAAAGACATCACAGATCTGCCAGAGCACGACATTGTTCCCTAATCTATTTTTGCAGCCTGTTTCCCTTTCCTATCTTACTTGTTCTCCCAGCCAGCCAAACTATGCTCGCAACTCTGCTTCTGTTTCCTCTGAATGCCTTGGTTCCTTCCCCATACAACCAACAAAAGTTGAACAGCCTTCCAAGTCCACCTCAACTGCAGCCTGCTGGAGTGGCCTTTCCCCCTGCTCACACAAATGGTGATGTGAATTTTGGAGACTGACCTTTGGTTTGGCATCCTCTGCACTTATCACACTGTGCATTGTAACCTGTACTATTTGTACTTAACTTCTTCCATACTTATAAGCATGTGCTTTATTCTTGAAGTTACCTAGAAATGAGAGTTCACTGTCATATTATTCCATCATTAAAGTAACAACCAAATGCTAACTGTAAAATCTGCAGAAAAAATATTCAATGTTTTCCAATCCTTAAATTCTGCCGAGATACATCAGAAAGTACATTTGAAGCACATAAAATTCAGTGTTTTTTAACTAATATGACAATATGTGATCATCATTTTTAGTCACCCTAATCGTACCTACATTGGCAGGCAACCGCCCATTCCCTTTTTCATCGACAGCAACTACTAATCCTATTTCGCCGTACATTTCCTTATTCCATCCATTTCACATAAATGCAACCAAATGATCTTTTTTTCAGTACTGAGAATTGAACCCTTCACACTGATCTATTTCCCCAGGCCTTTTATTATTTTGAGATGGTTCTTGTGATTGTCACGCCTCAGCCTCCAAAAGTGCTTGGATTATAATCATGCAATACTGTACACAGCAAAACGGAGTCTAGCTTCATGTCATGTTCTTGCTAGCATGTCCAACCTTTTGTCTTGCCTAGGTGAACCGAGCAAAGAGGAATTACCTTGGCCACATATAAAGTACAGTTACTATAAATAAAATATATATTTCTGCAGAATATTATTTTTTTAAAAAAGGAGGTCAGCTAGGCATTGTGGCACATATTTGTAATCCCAGCATTTTGGAGGCTGAGGCTGGAGGTCAGATGTGAGTTCAAGGCCTGCCTAAACTGTGTGGTAAAATCCTGTCTCAAAAGGACTGGGGTGGGGGAAGGCAAATGGCCTCAGGCCACAGGCTAAATATACCTGACCCTATATTGTTCTTCAAACTCATCCATGTGTGGCATCCACCAGTACTTCATTTCTTTTTTATTGCCAATAATATTCCCTTGCATGAACACACATTTTACTTATTCATCAATTGATGAATGGACGTTTAGGCTGTTTCCACTTGCTTGCTACTATACACATCTGTGTACAACTTTTCATGCAGACATATGTTTTCATTTATCCTGGGTATATACCTAAGAATGGAAATGCTGCGTCACTGTGTTTAAAATTTTAAAGAATTACCAAACTTTTCCAATGTTACTATACCATTCTACAGTTCTCCCATTCTACCGTTCTTCTAGAAGAGTATGAAGTTTCCAAATTTATATATTGTTTGAGTTCTACAGAACAAGAACAATTTTGTTTCTGTATTGTTTGAATCTTCTTTAAAAAGACTTACATATTCTGGCTATATTCATCTATATTCAGACTTTTCAAAGAGTGGTTTTTTAAAATTCCAGGAACATAATGAGGTCACTCCTTGGGGTAAAACAATCTGTTACCTGGTGAAGTTACCTGGTTAAAATTCCTTTCTCCTTTTCCAGCTTGACCTCCCAAGCCTCTCCCCCTCCAGGCATTCTGAGCTCCTGCAAGCACCAGGACTCCTCCTCCCTCCACCTCAGTCATGATTCACATTCCCCACCAGAAGAAATACAACCAGTTCTTCAAGGCTCAAGGCAAACACCCTTCCCTTCTTGGCTCTTCTCTCCAGGCCGCTTTCCAGGGCAGGACTCAATCCTTCCCTCTGTGCTCCAGGAGCAATTGTGTATCTCTGATGTTGTATATCCCACCTAGTCCAAAACTACAATAAAATCATCCATGTCTTGGGCAAGGATGTTGTTATCTAACATCCTCTTCACCTCCCCCCAAGTACATACAGTCCTATGACTAGTTGCAAGTGTTGAAAGTTCATTTTAAAATAATATCTATTTTAGCACTATTTGCTACAACACGATGCCAAGTCATTACAAAAATTAAGCTCCCTCTGGAGACAGGGTAGAGGTAGACGTCTTTCCAAATTCAAACCGAATTCTTTAGTAAACAATCTTTAATAACACTATATTACCCCTTATTTAAAGGAGACGCTTTCACTTTCATTACCTATTCAAGAATTGGCCGATTCCTGCACCTCTATCTAAAGTTCATAATTAATAAATATCACCAAGAATTTACGTCTCTAAAGTACACAGAAGAGCCGGGCATGGTGAGCACAATGTAATCCCAGCACTCCAGAGGCTGAGGCAGGAGGATACCTGAAAATTCGAGACCAGTCTGGGCTACAAAAGTGAGCTCAAGGTCAGCCAGAACTGCACAGCGAGGCTCTGTCTCAAAAAGATAAAAGAAAGAGAGAGAGAGAGAGAGAGAGAGAGAGAGAGAGAGAGAAAGAAAAAACAGGAACAGAGAAGGTGAAAAAGCTCACACAACTAACAACAAAAGTGATTAGTCTATGTGATTAGTCTATCCAGCAGCTACTAACAAAACACATCTGAATATCAGTACCTTCAAAAGCATCTGATGGTAAGTGGCATGTAGTAAACACTCAAAATATTTGAACTCATGAAGATGATTTACATGGCTTTTAACTGTGGCAGTCTGCTCTTTTTTTTTTTTTTTTTAAGAAAGTAAAGCTGATTGTTAATCGCGCAGATCACATTAACAAATACTTTCAAACTCACTGTGCATTTAAAGTTATAAAACAAGAACACACAACCAAAAGTTCTGCTCTTAGAAATGACCCTGACTAGAAACTATCTCAAAAGTCATTTTTTCCTTCTGTGTCCAGAGGCCTGATAGACTAAACATTATAGTTGCCCCTATTTTCTAAGTTCAACTTGCATTTAAGATAACGCTTTTGTTTCATTTACAGCTCACATGTTGCTGACACAGCTGCCCCTTCTTTGTAATAAACACAGGGCTTCTATATTTAAAAATACAGTGAAACTTTGTTGTAACATCCCCTCCCCAGTCTCTGGCCAATTTCTCTCTTCCAAGCTCCACCTCCACTCCAGGATTTTTTAATCATTAGTCTTTTGGAAAGTTAATTTTCTTCTTTAAAGACATCACACCACAGTGGTGTATTTCTGCTCTGCAGCTCACTGTGCTTGTTTTACGGGGGAGAGAGGGAGGGTCTCTTCCCAAAACCCGGGGTGCTTTACAGAGACGAGCGTCAGGCTACCCGGCCGCGCTGGCCTGCCTCGCGGCTGGCCGGGGCGAACACGGCCGCCGGGGGCGGTGGAGGGGACTGAGGACCGTGCGACCTCCCCGGGGGGTACCGCACAGGAGGTCTCGTCAACGCCCTGCAGACGCCCCCCGGGGGGGAACACTCGCCCCGCACCTCCCCGAAGTCCGCGGGGGCAGCCGGGCTGGGTGTGGGCCTGAGAGGGGAACGGGGAGGAGATAAGCCGGGCCGCGGTTAATCATCACCCCGGAGCGTCTGGAAGGCTACGCGCCGGAGCCGGCGAGGCGGGGGAGCAGCCCCGGAGAAAGTGAAACTCCCTCCCGCACGGCCCCGCGCTCCGAGCGCCCACAGCTGCGGACCAGCGGACGGCGCCACCAAAAACCACACGGATGCGTTTCCCACAAGCTCACTCTAACGGGACTGAGGAAAACTGGCCAAAGCCACAGAAGATAAATAAGTGCGTTCCCCAAAATCGATGTTTAAAAAGCAGTACACCATTCCCATACCGGGAGTCGAACCCGGGCCGCCTGGGTGAAAACCAGGAATCCTAACCGCTAGACCATATGGGAAGTGCTAGGGAGGGCGCGCCCGTAACTCACCTGACAAGAGCAGGCGCCGCCGCCACCTCGGCTACGCGGCCCCTCGCCGTTCCCGCCGCCGCCGCCGCCGCCGGCTCTCCGACGCCGAGCCGCAGCCGCGCTGTCCACCCGCGGGAACGAGCCCGGCCGGCGCGCGCGGGCGTCGTGGGAGAGGCGGGGCCGCGCCGCGTCTCACGAAAGTTCTACGGCGAAGTCCCGCGACTCTCCGGGACCCGGGGCCAGCGATTTCAGCTTTAACTCCGACAACGGCCCCCAGCCCACAGGTCCGGGTGACTCCGGGTGACCACTCCGTGGTCAAAGTGCGTGCAGACTAGTTGGCAAAGTAGAGGGCGGCGACGTCTACTGGGAACAGCTGTTTGCGTTCGGGGTGGAGGCGGCGCGCGAGCTCCTTGGCCGGCAGCCAGCGAGCCTAGGACAGTGGTGGTTCTGAACCTCAGGGAGGACAGAGAGAAAGCCGGGCTGGCGCGGGGCTTTGAGTTCCTATCCCTCGCCTCAGGTCCCGTCGCGCCTTCGCCCCTTCTCGGTGACCTCAACCCCTTTAATACCAACCCCACCCCTCAGAAGTGGAGAGCGCCGCCCCTGTGGGGGGAGGGGGAAAGGAGGAGATTTCAAACGCGGATTGAGTCTTCTGGGTACCCGTAGAAGGGAACCGTGGACCGCCGGTCCCGGGCTTGGGGAGAGGTGGCAGTGCACTGAGTTGTTTTTGGGTGGGCCACGCGGCGGGCTTGCGCCGCTTGACGACGCGCGGAGCGGCTGGCGCAGTCATGTGAGTGAGTTTGGTCTCAGGCCCTAAACAACGAAATGTTTCTTCGGGCCGCTGTCTCCCCCCGGGATCTCCACCCCTTGTCGTCCTTGGTTGTAGGCGTGACGGATTCGGATTTAACTCGCGTGAGACCGGCTCCTGAACTGCTGGGCCGGTTTTCTGGGCAGGGAAGAAATGCTACCCTGTGGAGCGCCCTGGGTGCGAGCCTCAGGGGTCTAGGCTGGGAGGTTGGGCCGGTTACGGTGGCGGAATTGGATGGCCGGTACGGGGAGGGGTGGACGCGGCGCCGTCCCTAGCTGCGTGGTCAAGGGTGGCGGGCGCTCTCTTGTCGGTTCCGAAGACGCTTAAACCTCGAGGTATTGTAGAGCTTTGGTGTTGCACTCTGGCCACCGCTGTCCACTTCAGAAGGCCGCTTCTGGATAGTGTAATGATTTTCATTTGATCGGCGAGGTCTTTTGGCTTTTGCGGCTCTTGGCCCTGGGGCTCAAGAACAACCTATAGTAACTGATCGTCTTGGAGGAAACACAGTCTTTTCCACAAAGTAGTTTTGTGTTTTGTTCTTTTGATGAAAGTAAATTTAAGATCAATTTGAGTTTTCTCGCAGGCCTCATTACCGCGCCCATCCCACCACCACAAAATCAGAAAGGACCGGGAAGGATGGTTTGTCTTTGAGACGTTCCTTGTTTCTTAATACTTATAGTGACAAAAATTTAAAAAATGTTTAATTATTTTATTTAAAGCAACTTATAATAAATCCCCTGCTGACCTTTCCTGTTCTACTGACAACAAAGTTTTAGTCGACTTGCCTGCTCTAGGTAAATAATAAATCAGGGAGCCTTGTTAGCAGAATTCTGTAGCCGAAGCATACACAATAGATGAAACTAAAGCGTGCACAATTCTACCTTAACTTTGAAAAACCTTAAACTTCTTTTCCTTTTTTCAGGGCCGACTACTGGAAGTCACAGCCAAAGAAATTCTGTGATTACTGCAAGTGCTGGATAGCAGACAATAGGCCTGTAAGCTGGTTCCACTCTCAGAGATCTTTATAATGTTATGTATATGGCCTATTGCTTTTTGATCTATGTTCAGAGTTTACAGAGCACTTTCATATACACCGCTTCAAAACATCGAAAAATTTTTAATGTCATATCATTTCCTTTAAGAAAGCATGAGCCTCCATCCTTTTCATCAAACTGTATTTGATTGTGAAGCAGAATTATTTCTGTGGCCTTTCTGGAAATGACCAACTAGTGGATAATCTTATCCTGTGTTTATTATTATTAAACAACTACTGTTAAACAGTATAATGCTGGTGTTTGTAGAATTATCATATATAGTACTGCAGTAAAAATGGGAAAGCCCGAAAAATATCAAAAGATTGTACTAGTATTTCTTACATTTCCTGTTCTACAGATGTTTGAACATATCTCTTCTTGTAAATTAAAATAACTTTCAAAAAAGATAAAATTGATTAATTTTAATGCAAACTGGTCCCTTTTATCAAATGATGCTAGGGAACTGAACCTCCTTTATTATACCTTCTGACTGGATTTCACTTACAACCAGACACTTGAAATTTAGGAAGAATTTCAGGTTGTTTAGATAGATAGTAATAGTCACTTATCCATCCCCTTCCCATCCATCCTAGTTATCACACAGTTTACCATTTTTTTACTTTTCTGTTTATCTTTTTATTGTTTTCATATGCATATAGATATTCTTATACCATCCTACACAAAAGGTGACATTGTGTATATATTCTTTCCTACACCATAGTTTTTAAGAATCACAATATTGGCTTTTCTGTATACATACATAGATTTCAAGCTTCTATATTTTCTGTTACAGCAGCCTATGTGACTGTACCACATTTTATTTATTTAATTTATTATTTTAATAATAAATTAAAATTTATTTTACCAAGCCCCTAGATGGACACATGGACTGTTAGCACAAACAGTGTTACACAGTAAATAACCGTATATGTGACATTTTGTACATACACAGGCATATCTGTGAAATAAATATCCACAAATGGGATTGTTTGATTAAAGAGTAATTGTAATTTTTATAGATATTCTAAAAGTGTTCATAGGAATTGTGCATTTTTTTAGCATCACTACCTTGAATAAAAGTGTTTGTTTATACTTTTTTAATTGTCTGAATTTTAAATGTCTCTTTATTAGAATTTTGAGGAAGACATTCAAGATCATTGTCCTTTAAGTTACCAAATAGAATGATAAAATTCTGGAGATTTACTGGTTTTGATGTTTGATGTTGAAAAGTGTTTCTTTCAAAAATTTTCCACTTTTTTTGTTTCATGTTTGAAGTCTTTTTAATTATAGTCACTAGACTAGTTAATGTGTATCTTGTATTTTTCTCCCATTAATATGGTCATCCTGTTTTATTTTAAGAACCAAAGTAAAATCTAGTTAGAAAGTATAATAAATGAGGTTCAAATATGCTAGCATTATTTAGTAAAACGGACCAGTTTGCATTAAAGTTAATGAGTTTTAATCTTCTCTGCAAATCATTTTAATTTGTTTGCTTATATGCCATTCATATATTGTATTTACTGTGGGTTTTATTATACTTACGTAACTTTCCTTTGTTTTTTTCTCTTTTTTTGTTTCATTTAGAGTGTTGAATTTCATGAGAGGGGAAAGAATCATAAGGAAAATGTGGCAAAGAGAATCAGTGAGGTAATACAGATTGGTTCTTTGCTAGTTTTTCTATATAAATATCAATATTTTTATCTTATTTTTACCTTTATACATGTCCTCCATAGATTAAACAAAAGAGCCTGGATAAGGCAAAAGAAGAAGAAAAGGCATCAAAGGAGTTTGCTGCAATGGAAGCAGCTGCCCTGAAAGCATACCAAGAAGATTTGAAAAGGCTTGGCTTAGAGTCAGGTAAAATGAACAGCCATCATGTTTTAAAAGTAACATGAGCTTTTGTTGGTTGCATAAAGAAGTTATATACTCAGAGTGTACTCTGCTTTTTTTATACCCTATTTAAACTATAAGATTTACTTATGCACTTTTACTTTGATTTTAATACTTCCTGTATTAACCATACTACCTTTGCAACTCCACTCCTACCTCTGTCCTAGCTGAGTAGTTAATTTCAGAGGTGCTTCGAGTGTTCTAAGTGTTATCATTATTCAGCTTCAACGTAGCTGTTGACTAAAAAGTAATCCTTGCAGGAGATGGAAAAGATCAAAGTATGTTATGTGCATATATGACTGCCAAAATGAAACCTATTAGTTTAAATAGCCAATAAAAAGAGTGGAAAAAAATCTTGCAAAAAAAAAAAAAACCCTAGCATAATTAATGATCATTTTATCTATATGGCCAAAATTATAAATCATCTATTTTTATGGCTGAAAATATAATAAAGTAGCCTTTTACAGACAATTTACTGTACTACTACAAGACAGTTTATTTTGAGTTGAAAATAAAGTTCCAGGTAACAGGTATTTTCACTATCTATCATGTAATTGAACTGAGACTGTAATCTGGGGAACTTTAGGGAGCATTTCTTCCTTGAGAAATCCATTGTTTTCAACACAAGCATATAGCAGATCTCAGTTGATCTGGCATAATCAACTTAGAATACTATTATTATATTTTCTTCCAGTACTAGGGATTAAACCCAGTGCCTTTGCCCTGAGTTACATCACCAGCCTTTTTTGTTTTTGTTACTTGAGACAGGGTCTCACTAAGTTGCTAAATTGTCCCAGCTAGCCTCAAACTTTTGATCCTGTCCTTCATCTCCCAGATTTCTGGGATTACAGGTATACACTACCAAGCCCAGCTAGAATGCTATTCTTAATCTCTAATAAAAGCAGCTTTCAATTAAAATTTTAAGCAGAATACCAATTGACATTGTGTTTGTTAAATAAGAGCAACTATATTTGGACCTTTCTTTGGTGATAGTGTCTGTCCAGGGATTGAACTCATAACCTTTGTTGTGAGCTACATCTCCATTTCTTTCTTTTAGTTTTGCTTTTAGAGTTTAGATAGCTTCTTACTAACTTGTTCAGGCTGGTCTCAATCTTAATGATGCTTTTGCCTCAGCCTTCTATGTAACTGTGATTACAGACATACCTAGTCTTTCATATTGTCTCTTAAAATATTATTTTGAACATTAGTAGTTAAGGAAGGTAAAAGAAATGTATGGTTCTGTGAAAGCATTTTGAGAGAGGAAAAAAATCGTTGGTGTTCTGGGAAATTGGAAATAGTCAAAAATTCACCTTTTATCTATTACATGAATTAAAAGTACAGCAATACAATACACTGTGCTAAGATTGCTGCAGATATCTTTAAAATTCTTTTAATGTTGCATTTGTGCCGTGATCTATTTGGAGGCTTCCTCAATGACAGTTAAATAGGTCTTTTAAATAAAAGCACATGGGGCTGGGGATTTAGCTCAGCGCATAAGCACCTGCCTTGCAAGCAGGCAGTCGTGAGTTCTATCCCCGGTACCGATAAAAAAAAAAAAAAAGCACAACATTCTTTAGTAGCTGTGGAATACGAGCACAGTCTTTGTGGTCAAACAGAATTGCCTCTCGCTAGTTATATAACCATGGAATTTTACTAAAATAACATGGTACAAATTGCTTATTACAGTGACCATATGTAGTAAGTTACATAAAGGTATACTATAGTTTATTTAACTAATTTCCTGGTCAACAGTTAGTTTGCTTAGAATTTTTCACAGGGACAAGGAGTGCTGTAGTATATTTCATTATGTAGGTATCTTTTCACATTTTCCATGTGGGTTCAGTTTCCAACCACAGATCATAGTAATATAAAAGTATGGATATACCTTATATATTGTAGATAATATTAAGTTGGGCTAGTGTACACTTTCATGAGGAAAAACAACTATTAACTAATGTTGGAAATACAGTACGTCCAAGTAGATACCTGATATATCAGACTAGCATAGGATTTGATCATTCTCTGAACTCATTGATCTACCAAAAACAAATACATTTTGTTTGCATTTTTTTTGCTGTGAAGGTAAACATTTGTTCTCTTGAGTTTGTTTGTACCACTGTACAATTCTTTCCACAATTCTGGTTGCAAACCAAATTGGATGAGAACCAAATCAAAGTCAGTGGTTAGGTTCAATGTTGACCTTATGTAGAAATTTAATTCTGTTCTCCACCAATGTAGTTTATGATCAAAATTATGAAAAGAATTAAGTTCGTGAACCAAACTGTTGCTGTGCTTTTGTCTGCTTTCCTATTGGAATGTTTGATTTGTAGGGAATCGTTGTTAGAAATGTTAACTTATATTCACTACAAATATTTTCCTCATATGTATATGTAAAATACAATACAAAGAAAAGAGATTAAAATTCTTTTGTTTTTGCCATACAGAAAGATCTTAATTTTTTTTTCCTAAAATCTCAGTGTTGAAAGATCTTAATTTTTATGTAGCTAAGTTTAGCATTCTTATACTTTGTGTGGCTCCCCCACCAACACTTGAATTAAAGGGCCTTTCTACTGAGCTACATCTCCTACTCTTTTTTTTTTTTTTTTAATTTTAATTTTGAGACAAAGTCTAAGTTGCATAAGTGGAATTAAACTTGCAGTCCTTCTGCCTCAGGCTCCCGGAGTACTGGAGTTAAAGGCATATACCACTACACCCTGGCTTTAGAATAAGTTTTAAAATAATGTCTAAAGTCCTGGAAAGAATCTATTAGACTTTTGAGTAAAGTAACATTATTAAAATATTATGACAGAAAAAAAGTTATTTCAGCATCTTTACCCTTCTCTCATTTTTTTCTAGATACCTCAGTGCCAAGCGTGTCACCAGTACCCAGCACTACCCCACCTCCCCCTGCATCAAATCAACCGAAAGAAAAGAAGAAGAAAAAAAAAGATCCTTCAAAGGGTAGATGGGTAGAAGGTGTAACCTCTGAGGGTTACTGTTACTATTATGATCTTATCACAGGAGGCAAGTCACTTAATCCCTTCTAGAAGAGAATAATTCCATTAGTGAAACAGAACAGTTTTTGTTTAGAATTTTTATTTGCTATTGAACATTTTAAATAATAAGAGACACTACTCTTTTGTTTTTTTGTACCGGGGACTTATACTTTGCAAGCAGGCAGTCGTGAGTTCGATCCCCGGTACCGATAAAAACGAAAAAGACAAAAAAAAAAAAACAATATGAACCACAAAATAAGGTTTGAAAATGCAAAGCCTAGAAAATTAATGAGTGGGGGTAAAATATAGGGTTCTTTAAAGATGTCAAAACAGAAGTATGAGACTGGAAAAATAGGTTAGGGCTATATTATGGGAAGCTGGGAGAACAATGGCATGATTTGCTGGGATATGAATTACAGGAAACAGAAATAAGTTTAAGTGGGAGAATAATGAATTCAATTTTGTATAATGCTCATTTCGAGGTACCTGTAGAGCATGTGGCAATTTTCAGTAGCTAATTGAGAGTCTGGAGTTAGGATTGCTAAATAGAGTGGGGATATAGATAATAGTATTAATGGCAATAAGTATATGAGATTACAGAGACTAGAGCAACAAAGAGTGAGTAGTACATATATTAAAGAAATGGATAGTAGAAAAGCCAATGAAAAACAGTGTCAAGAAGGTAGGGTATGAAGCTGGACATGGTGGTACACACTGTATTCCCAGCACTCTGAAGGCTAAGGCAGGAGGATTATGAATTTGAGGCTACATACGACAAGAACATCTCAAAAAGAAGATAGGAAATTAGATAAAGTAATGGAAAAACCTAGAGATGACAATATTATTTAATTATTGCCCTTTAAAATCAGTTTTAGACTGCATAGAAATAATGTTGCAGAATTTGACCTAAACCTTAAGTGAAATGTATATTGTAGTTCAGCAATGAAGAGAACCATCAGTGTGTACTAGGGATGAGATATCTTTCTCAAATATACTTAGAAACAATTTCTTTTTTCCTTTCTAGTATTTCCTTCACCATCCTACTTACATACTCTTACCTTCAGCAATACATGTTTTTTGATTCCTGCACACTTTATCTTGTTCCTCTTCAAAGTCCATTTTATTTCGTCTCTCACTGTCCCTTGCCCCAATATAACACAAAAGCTATTTCCTTCCTTCAAAATTTGCCATGCCTAAATTCCAGTGAACTCATCAAGAGAAGCCCTACCTCGACCTCACTCTTAGTAATTCCATAGAAATTCTAGTAACTTCTTATTCTTCATTCTGTTATTTTTTAGTTCCATAGAGTTTACCTGTATTCTAAACAATACTGCTGGAATGTATGTTTGTTTGATTTTCAATTATTTGCTACACTGGTATATCTGTTATTTTTTGCCAAATATTTTGGAGTTGTTTTTAAGCAAAAAACGTTTATAAACATCATATATTTTGCTTTTAGCATCTCAATGGGAGAAACCTGAAGGCTTTCAAGGAAATTTAAAAAAGGTAACTAAAGTACATTGGTAGTGTTTTAACTTTATTCTTTAAAATGATTAACTTTTGGGCTTTGTGTGAGCAGATTTACTTCCAAAAAAGCATACCCACCCATCCTTTCTTCCTTAATTCTTTTGTTAGAAGGTTGGATGGAAATAAAACAGTGGTATTGGTTCACAAACCCCATCCATGTAGATACTAGTTGGTTTGTGGTCAGTTGCCATCCAGATATTCTTGTCTGTCTGGAAGGGATTCCTGGCTTTCAGAAGTGAGATATTCTCTACTTGGATACTGGTACATGATTATCACAAACCAGGTTCCCTAATCAGGATTATCACCATCCCCAACTTCCAGATGTCGGGTGGAAAGGAATGGGTATCTTGGATGTTCAGTACATAATCATTATCTTCAGTTTATTCTAGTTTTTTTTTCCTCCTATTAGACAGCAGCAAAAGCCATTTGGGTAGAAGGTTTAAGTGAGGATGGTTATAGCTATTACTATAATACAGAAACAGGAGGTAAGTGTTATCTTTGACCATTTTAACTATCTAAATTATCCCTAAAACTGCTTATTAATCTGCTGACAAAATATCTGAAGATGAGAATTTTAGCATTAAATAATCAATTCTATAGCAAGCATATATTGTTTTTTATAAGTTAAAATCATTAATGCAGTAGAAAAGCAAGAAGATTCATCATGTATTATGGTATACAGCAATGGTGTTCTTAAAGCATATAGCATATGCAAATTTGAATCATTTTGACGACTTACTCGTTTTACTATGATTATTTTATAAACGTAATTTTCTTAGAAGGTACCTTACCTACTTCAACTTTTTTTCCTTTGATTTTGGAAATTAAACCCAGAGTCTCATGCTTGTTCTATCACTGAGCTGTATCCTGCAAAACCTCAACTTTCTTTTTCCTTTTTAAAAACCAAAATAAGCTATTTTAGCCATGACTACAGTTGTCAAATTTCCACTTTGACTAATTTAATGTTTTGAGTACATAAATATTTATGAAACATGCATGTTACTAGTTAGCTGAATTTTTCAAATGAATATTGTACCTAATTTCATTAAAGTTTTAAAATAATTGTACTTGGTTTTCTACTGTCATTAAATTTGCTGAAATGCCTATATTATTGATACAACTTGGGGAAAAGTTTTGTTTTTGTTTTAATTTCTACTATCCATAGGGGCTGGGGATTTAGCTCAGCGGCATAAGCGCCTGCCTTGCAAGCGGGCAGTCGTGAGTTTGATCCCCGGTACCGATGAAAAAGACCAAAAAAAAAAAAAAAAATTTCTACTATCCAAAACCTTCTAAATAGCATTAAACAGCAGTGTTTCTCTTTTAGTAAAATTAAACTGAATCTTTAATATAGTAATATAACATGGCTCTAGAATTAGAGCTAAGTTCAGTACACAACTTCTCTTACTAGTGACGTGATTATGGACAACTCTGATATCTATAAATTTATAAAATAGTACCTACTATATTCTCTGTGCTTAATTATTTGTATCTTGAAATTTCTCTTTGTTACTTGAGTGAAATCTGGATAAGGAAAAGGAGTCTTTTTGGTTAGTATCTACATGTTTTAAAGGGCTATACTTAATGACTTCAGCTTATGCCTATAACAAGGTAATTATTAGTAACAATTCTTTTTACTCTAAAACTATCTCAGTTGGTCAGTAAATTATGGAGCCTCCCTTTTATTAAGCTAAAAATAGAGATCTCCAAGACAATTAGATGCGCTTTCATTTTACAAAAAGTACCATGGACCACTAGATGGCAGTAGAATTCAATCAAGGTTTATTCCCCCAATGAAAATGACAAATTATATTGCTTCAGATTTTCATGTTATGATTTCATTTTATGGAAATCCCAGAACAATATTTGTGATAGTAAAGTTTAGGAAGTCTCATCACTTTCATTGTGTTTTCTGAAATTATTGTCAGATAAATTGTGTGAGTCCTTAAACTATCACCCAGTCATGTCTCTTCTAATTGAAGTTATAGTTTATATAACTAGTAAATCTGGCTTTGTAAATTAAAATCAATTTCTGAAAGATATAAGAACCAGAGATTTAAGAACCATTATTTATCTTTTTGGTCAAGTATTAGCATGAAGTGAATACAGTATTGCAGAAGTCACCGTCAAATTATAAGATCATGTGCATGTGAAAGAAATATTCATTGCTAGTATTGCTGAAATGCAAAAAAAAAAAAAACAAACTCATTTAACCAGCAGTGCACAAACATAGCTACTCATGACCTTAAATATGTAATAAAAAGTGTTTCTGTCAGATCAGCAACCTACTAAGGGTTAAAAATTACAAATGAGAGAAAGTATTAGGATTCAGTCATGGGTGGTAGTGCTTGCCTGTAATTTTAACACTAGGATGCTGAGGCAGGGAATCATTGGATTCAAGGCCAGCCTGGGCCGATAGTGAGTTCAAGGCCAGCCTGAACTACATAGTGAGACACTATCTCAAAAACACCAATAAATAAATAAATAAATACAATTTTTTTTAAGAAGTGCTAGAATTGATATATAAATAGTGTATTATTACTATATCTACATCTCTCCCCCAAAACTTCATGCAGCATAGACGGGGCTTTTTCAGAGGTAGCTAGATCTAGAATGTGTGATGCTGGTGTCAATTCATGAAGCACTAGTAGGATCAAGGGCACTAGGATTAAGGATGTGACTGCTACCCACCCTTAGTAACCTGGATAAAGTATAAGGGATAGAAAGAGCTGTAGTTGTGCCCTGTTCCTTTGCTACCTTCTATCTGCCATGAACTGTTCCTCTGCAATGCCACCTGCCTTGGAGCCAGCTGATTATGGACTGAAACTTCCACAAATTGTAAACTAAATAAAGCTTTCTCCCTTTAACTTTGGGCATTGGATATTTTGTCTCACAAATGAGAAGAGTAACTAATACATTAGCATGTCTTAAAATGTGTTGAGCAGGATCCAAATGGAAAAAACATGTCTCTCTCAGGCTAGCGACCTCCTAAAGGTTAATGATTGAAAGTGTTAGAATCGGTAAATAAGTAACATGACTATTAAAAAATGTGTTGAGCAGAATCCAAATGGGAAAAACCTGATGATTTCATTCCACACACTGGTAGTATGCCTTCTAGTAAGGTTGATGAAAAGCCAGTTGGCACCTTAGAAGAATCTGAATCATCAGATAGTAAATCCGATGGAGAACAAGACTCAAAAGGAGAAGTCTCTACAGAAACAAAACAGCTAAAAATAAAATTTAAGGTAAGTTCTTGATTTACTTATCACAAAAATTATCAATTTATAAGAAAGCTCAATAGACCTTCAGTCTTCTGGTGTAAGATAAAAATAAAGCCAGGACATGTTTAGAGTTTCTCTCCCCTATCCTTGATTCTGCTTTTCATGCCATGGACAATGAAGATATGAAAATATGAAATGGAAAATTCCAGAAATAATTGTAAGTTTTAAATCACATGCTTTTCTGAGTAGTATGATGAAATTTTTCTATTAATATTAATCCCTTACTATACCAAATTTTTATATTGAACTTTATCATAGAAATGCATGCTAAGGGAAAAATTTAATATCTCTAGGGTTTAATACTACCTGGTTTCAAGTATCAACTGATGATTTCATGTATTCCCAAAAATGGGCCTGTTGTGTTTTGGAAGCTAGATAAATTGTTGTACTATTTACTGATATGTTTTGAGAGACAAAATACTAATTTCATTTGAGACTGTAAGTTTTAAAGTATATTTTTCTTTTGTAAATGCTGGACAAACCAAGCTTAAAAGCAAACAGACAAATGATTGGATAGATCTGTGGAAGTATTTTGGTCCTATGCAATAAACAAGCATAGAGACAAGTATTTTTAGGATGTTAGCAAATAGGTACTTAAAAGTGATTCCTATTAGTAGGATGTAGTCTAGAGGAAACCAACAATCTCAAAACACAAGGAAAAATTAAAACTGTTACAAGTGGCAGTGGGGTAGGTGTTACAGTTTATGTCTGAATGTCCCCCCAAAACCGTGTATAGTCATAGGCGCACACCTACAGAATTTGTGATTGATTTGTGTATGCTGATTGATTTTTATAATTGATTTGTGCAATTGGTTCATGGATGCTGCTCCCCTAGTTCTGTGATACCAGTCACATGGAGGACTGAGCTGACATCTTTTCAAAGAGTTGCAAAGGAAACTACCCCAGGCCAATCACTCATTGTTGTACAGTTTGCAGACAGGTTTAAATCCAGCATGTGGTCCACTTGCCAATCTAGATTACAGGGTTTTATTATTCTAGATTAATAGATGCCATAAAGCACCTGCCTGACTCAGGGACTTCTGAATGGGTTGCTTCTGCCCCAGGGAGTATCTTTCACATTTGTACAAAGTTGTACAGGCCAGTAAGGCTTTGGCAGTGTCCTCAAAATGAAGGTGGATTTCAGTTAAGACTAACCGGTTCAAGTTCTTTGAAATAGATAACAGTTGTAGAAGCGTCTGATGACATGGCATCAAATCCAAAAGAGGTACTGTATAAAGAGAAGATTCTGTTGTAACTGAAGTAAGGAAACAGAAAGTAGTCTTACTTCCATACCCTTAATTGTACAACTCATGGCATTAATAGAATCTTATATTATTTTAAAATATATAGCATTGAACATAGTGTATTAACATTTCAGATATAATTTAAAAAATATAATCAAACATTAGAGTTCTTACAGTATACATTATTAATGTACATGCAGATTTAAACTATAGTACTAAGTTAATATATTTTGATAAATCTGTAATAAAATTTTTAAAAGAAATTTTTTGTGTGGTCCTAGGGGCTCGGGATTTAGCTCAGTGGCATAAGCACCTGCCTTGCAAGCACGCAATCATGAGTTCGATCCCTGGTACTGATTTTTAAAAAAAGTTTTTTGTTTGGTCCTGGCAATTTTGTTTGAAGTATATTATTTGACTTTTATATTTCAGGAAAAGAATAAAAATAGTGTTGAAGAAAAAGCCCCAAAAATCCAGAAAGAAAAAAGTGTCCAAAAACAGAATTCATCAGGTCCAAATGAAGAAAAATCCAAAACTTTGAAAAAGTCAAACCCGTATGGAGAATGGCAAGAAATTAAGCAAGAAATTAAGTCTGAGTAAGGACTTGAGACTTTAACCCACCGTTATTACAAACATTATCCACATCAATTCTTTCACAGCTTGTAATTGTTGATTTCAAGAGTACTATAATAGTAATACTTTTCTTGCATTTCTAGAGTGGTTTTTATTTTTTATAATGAAATATTTTTAAAAGTAAGTTATCTTTAAAAGTAAACTAATGATATATATACTAAGATTAACCTGAAAAAAGCTTAGTTCCTGTGAAAACTTGACTTTTTGATGAATTTAAATTTTTATTGGCATGTTTGTAATATGTAATGATTGCATTCCCTGTGGGAAATTGGTACATGCATATAACACATCTTAATTCTTTTTTCCATCTCCTTCCTCTAATCCGTTCCCCTTCCATCTCTTGGTCCCCTTACCTTTTGCAAAAGATCTATCTCCCTGCATACTGCTGTGTTTCATTTTGCTCTTTATTTATGATTTGGATTTCTCCCATAAGAGAAACTATGCAGTATTTATTTCACTTAAAGTGGTCTCAAGGTGCATCCATTTTCCTTACAGATGATTCAAGTTTATCCTTCTTTGTGGCGAAGTAGTATTCCACACAGGCCACTTCCCAAGATTTAGCTATTTCGAGTTGTTCTGCTATAAACATGATTATGCGTATATCACTGTAATATAATGTCTTTAACTCTTTTGGAGAGATGCCTAGAAAGAGAATAGCTGAGTCACATGGAATTTCCAATTTGAATTTTTTGAGGAATCTCCACACTGATTTCCATAATGATTGTACCAGCTTACATTTCCACCAACAGTGTAGTAGGATTCCTTTTGCTCTGAAAGTTTGCCAGCATTTGTTTGAGTTCTTGATGATAGTCATTCTTTCTGGAGTAACATAGACTTTAATTTGTATTTCTCTAATGGCCAGTAATATTGAACATACGTTCATGAATTTATTAGTCATTTGTACTATTACTTCTTCAGTCTGAGAAGTGTCTATTCATTTTACTTGCCTATTTTTTGATTAGTTCTTTTATTTTGGGGACTTTCTTTGTATGTTATAGTATTAGTCCTCTGAGGGATAGCTGGCAGAAGTATTTTTCCTTTCTATAGGTTGTTCCTTTTTAAAATTTTTTTATTTTAAAGAGAATAGAACAAAAGAGAACAGAACAAAGCAAATCAGAACAGAACACAGCACTTCAAAATAAGACAACCAGATATCAACAGTAGCTACCATAATGTCTCTTTTCTTTGAAATAGTTGAGCATACCTTCACATACAATAATATCAAACATAACAAAATAGTATAAAACCATTCAAGAGAATGAAAGTACTATAAGACTTCAAAACCAAATAATAGGAAGTGAACAATGGCTACTATAATATGTCCTTAAAAAATTTGTTTACACCATCACACATCATAAAATCAAATAAGACACAACAAGATAGAACCAGTCAAAACAGAAGAACATTTAAAAAAAAAAAAAAAAAGCATGGTAGAACTTCAAAACAAGATGATAGTAAATCAGCATGGCTGCCATAATGTCTTTTCTTCAAAATAGTTGTTCATACCATCACACATAATAAAATCAAAACAATAAAACCAGTCAAACCAATGAATGCATTATAAGTCTTCAAAGCAATAAAATAGGAATCCATGATTACCATAAAATATTCAAAATAGCTGTCCCTACCATCTGACAACATATAATTAACAAAACAAAACAGAACAAAGCCAAACTTAACAAAATTGTGTAAACAATGCAAGAGTTCAAGGTAAGAAAATAAGAATTGACAGTAGTTTCCACCTTTCCCTCCCAGGTATTTCCTCCCCTTTGCTTTACTTTTGGATCGCATTAACTCCTTGTGTTTCTTATACTAGGGTTCACCTATGAGTTCGAACTGTTTCATGAACATGATCTCCAGTTGCGTCCATTTACCTACTGGAGCCTTGAGATTGTTCTGCTTTATAGCTGGGTAGCTTTCCAGTGCATGAAAATACCATATCTTTCTTATCCATTCTGCAGTTGATGGGCAAGTTACTCTTGCTTTTTTTTTTTTTCTGGTCTCCTGTCACATGGAACAATTGTTTTTTCTTCAGTTTTTAATTCTTTTTTGTATACAGCATATTGATGGATCTTGTTTCTTGATCCACTTTCCCTGTGTTTCTTTTTATTACTGACCTGAGGCCATCTACATTAATGGTTACAATCAGCATACATTGGTTTGTCTCTGCCCTGCTATCCTCCTGTTGTTAGCCCTCCACTTTTCCCCTTCAATCAGATCTTACCTGTCTTGTTTGGCGCTCTTCCTCTGCTGCTGTTCCTGGAACCATGGTCATCTTTATCTCTCTTTAGAATATTCTTTAGCACTCTCTGTAGGGTTGGTTTGGTAGTCATAAATTCCTTCAATTGTTCTTTATTATGGAAGTATCTTATTTTTCTATCAATTTTGAAAAATAGTTTTTCTGGGTAGATCAATCTGGGTTGGAGGTTATTTTCTTTCAGGGCTTGGAATACTTCACTTCAAGCTCTTGATTTGATAGTTTGTGTTGAGAAGTCTGTCATGATTTTGATAGGTTTTCCTTTACAGGTGATCTGTTTTCTCTGACCACTTTCAATATTCTGTTCTTGTGCTGAATTTTCTGGGATCTGGATTATTATATGTCTGTATAGATGTACTTTGGTTACGGTTAGTTGGAGTCCTATATGCCTCACTTATCTGCATGCCAGATCCATTTCCCATGTTTTGGAAGTTTCTTCTATTCTGTGAATATCCTTTTAATTTCATTTGTGTTGAGTCCTACTTCTTCAATGATACCTGTCACTCTTAAATTATATTTCTTTGCATCATCTTGCAGCCATTGAGTTGTTATTTCCTGATTCCGTGTTATTTTTAAGAGATCTTCCCTTTCATGATTACTAGCTGCAATCCTGTCTTAAGGTTTGAAAGTCTATCTTCAGTCTCTTTCAAGAGGTTTTGCCAGCTTTTGATTGAATTTTTAATTTCCTGCATCTCTCTTTGAATCTGTTTCATGCATTGTAATTGCTTTCTACATTCATTCAAGGTATGCTCCTCTTTATTGTCTATGTCTTCTTTAGATCTGCTGAACAATTCTTTCAGTATGTTTGTGATTTCTTCTTTTACCTGACATTATTTCTGATTTGACTGCTTTTACAATCTCATGAAGTTGTTTCCATCAGTTGCGATCCTCTCAGAAATTTCAGGTGTGTGATTTCCATTTTCTTCTATGACTGTATCTCCCAGACTTACTGTGTATGGGCTAATGGTCTCAGTTTGCCTTTTGCTCCTTTGTCTTGACATTCTCCTAGGTTCCTCTCAACAAGCTGGTTGTGGTATCCCCTGTACTTCCCATGTTGGCTGCCCCTAAGCAGTGTAGTGGGATAAGACAGGCACCTGGGTTCCTCTAATTCCATATTTACAGGGAGATAGCAGGGTGTGGAGTGGGCTTGTCCGGAGCTATGCAGCTACACTGGGACCTCGCTGACAGTCAGGGGTGTATGTAGGTGGGGCTGCTTCTCTCAGCCTGTATGTCTACACTGGGACTACCACAGTGGTGGCAGCCACACAGAGGTGTGTTTGTCTGATTCCACTAGTGAATGATGGCTGTCTTAGGGAACCAAGGGCCTCAAATGGTGACCTGTGGATGGATGCACAGGGCTTACCTGGCTGTGTGTCCCTGCTCCTGCTAGCTGCCTGCAGGAAGGAGCTTTCTGGTGGCAGCTCCCTAAAGGTGAAGGTGGATCCCCTGGTTCTCTCTGCCCACACTGGCCATCTGAAGGACATGGCCCTTTGGTGGTGCTGCACAGGAGGCAGAGGTGGATCTGTTTCCTCAGCCAGCGCTGGCCATGCGGGGGGGGGGGGGGGGCTCCCAGTGGCAGCGCCCTGCAGGCAGAGGTGGGTCCCCTTCTGGTTTTCTCTGTCTGCGTTCTCTGTTGGTTGTTTCTTTTGCTGTGCAGAAGCTTCCTTATTTGACATTGATCCCATTTGTTCTTTTTTTTTTTTTTTTTTTGTCTTTTTCATTTTTATCGGTACCAGGGATCGAACTCACGACTGCCTGCTTGCAAGGCAGGCGCATATGCCGCTGAGCTAAATCCCCAGCCCCAATCCCATTTGTTCTTGATGTTACTTCTTGTGCGACTGGGGTTGTGTTTAGAAAGTTTTTGCCTGCACCCATGTCCTTGAGGTTTACCAAAACTGTTTTATCTTCCAGTAGATTATTTCTATCTTAGCATTTAGATCTTTAATCCATTCTGATTTTATTTTAGTACGTGGTGGGAGATGCTAATCTAGATTACAGGGTATATCTTTTCATTTTCTGATACTGTCTATGATTCTGTCTTTCAGAGTATTCTAGTCAAAATTTGACATTGCTGTTAAAAATGTTTACAGTGAATTCAAGCAATCTCACACTATCATTATTCTATCAGAGAAACCAATATCTGCATACTCAATAAATACTTTGCAGGATGCTTATATATATATATATATATATATATCTAAAGACATAAAAACAAAACTATTCTCTTGACAGTGATCACTAACTTTTTTTGGTTTTTTTTCCTTTTCCTTTTTATCAGTACCGGGGATCAAACTCACAACTCCCTGCTTGCAAGGTAGACGTTTATGCTGCTGAGCTAAATCCCCAGCTCCTGATCAGTAACATTTTTAAGCAGTACATCCAGTATCCAAAACACAGAAGTCTGCTATCAGTTAAACAAAAGCTTGATAAAGATGTCACCTGATTTGTATTATTAATTTGTTCAAATCAGTTCTTAAGAGTATTTATAACATGAAAGGAAGATATCACTCACACCTTTATGTTTTAATATTTTTTTAAATCTTAAAGAGCCCTTCAGGTCATGGCAGGTGGTGGCAGGTGAGATTATGCTTATAATGTCAGCACTTGGGAAGCTGAAACAGGAGGATTGTTGCAAAGTCAAGACCAGCCTAGCTGGTAGTTCAAGGTCAGCCTGGACTACATAACAAGGCCTTGGCCCAAAAAGCTCCTTTTGTGGGGAGATACAGTCTACACGAGTAAGGCAGTTATTCCTTAAAACATTACTACATTCAAATGATAATTTAGGGTGGCTGCTTTGCACACACTTTTACAGTGAAATTATTGTCAAAATTATAATGAAAAGGTCATATTTTCCGTAAAATAGACTGTACAAGCATTAAACAACTCTATATCCTAGTCTACTTACAATTTATTGCTTGGATTGGCATAACATATCTTAGAAATGCTCTGAAAAATATTACAATGAAATATTCAAGTTGTATTTATATTCATGACATACTAGGAAATACATATAAATGCTACATAATACTACTACAATGAGCACACTGCCTATCCACACATTGAAGTTTCAGAAATAATTGGCTGCTCCATTACTTAGCTCTCAAGTGACTTACAATAGGAAGATGGTCACTGTGTCAGAATGTCCTATACTTCAAAGTTGAGATTTCTTTTCATTACCCCTGTGGTAACTATTTTGTGAAGACATCCTTATAAATTTTAACCTTATCAGCTAGTTTAATGTGTAATGAACTATGTCCAGCTTTATAAGGATAACCTTAGAGAACTTTTTGCTTTGTTTTGGTTTTTTGTTAGGTTTGGTTTGGATTTTTGAGACAGAATCACAATATGTAGTTAGACCGATCTTGAACTCACTTTGTAGCTCAGACTGATCTTAACCTTGTGATTTTCCTGTGTCAGCCTCCTAAATGCTGGAACTACAGACATGTACCACCATGCCTGGGTAGCCTAATTTTTTTAAGAAATTTTCCACATAGCGACACATACTTATTGTAGAAAGCGTTTTAAAATGAAAAGTTTAAAAATCATTATTCAGTTACCCAGAGGTAAAACTAACATTTTTAAAGTATTTTACCCATTTTTGAATCTTTTTTTCATTTTACATTATTATTGTTATCCTAATATATTAAAATTTTTTAAAGTTTTTCTAATTGTTACCTAATATTTTGTCTTTCAAATGTAGCTTAATTTTATTTAGTCATTTTATTTTATTTTATTTTAGTTTAGTTTAGTTTATTCTTGGTACCAGGGATCAGACTCATGACCTCACACTTCCCAGGCAGATGCTCACACATTTTTACAATTACAGTAATAACCCTAGGACCATAGTTTTCTAAACCTGCACTTTTATCCATGTGTGTACAGGGTAGAATATAAAAAGAACACATATTGCTCTTGATCTCTGAATTGTAGTTATCAGGATCCATAGTTGATGAGCGATTACTATTCTTAGTTTGCCAGCTTTGTGTAAGAAGTATATATAATCCACTCCGGTGCTCTTTTCATTTCCAAATTACATAAACCCTCAAATGTCTGAAGTGCAGTGGTTTCAAGTGTAGCCTGAATAAAGTTACTGTATCAGGGCACCATGTTTGTCTCTTTTTTTGTCTTTGAGCTCTGAATTGCCAACAACCTCAGACTGGCTCTTTCTACTTGCTGGCAAAGCTGTAGGTTTATATCATGCTTACAGTTAGAAATCCCAACAAAAAGAAGGTGCTTTTGCAGAGCATCTGCAGAAGGAAGCCCTAGTGCAGAGGCCCTCAATAGAAGTGCATCTAACATGTCCAAGGAGCAGTAAGAAGGAAAGGAGAGACAAGAGCCTGATCACAGTAGGTTCAGGAAGGTCTCACCTTGATAATACTCAAGGTGGGTGTTACGGAGCTGTAAATAGAGTTACACACTGAAAGAGTTAAAGCTATTATGTTACAGTGATACATGCATACCCATGTTTATAGCAGCATAACTCATAATAGCTAAATCTTGGAAGTGACCTGTGTGTTGATCAATAGATGAGTGAATGAGGAAAATGTATTTACACACAAAGAAGTACTATGCCATAAAGAAAGATAAACTTGAGTTACTTGTATGAAAATGAATTCACCTTGAGACTATAGTGTTAAGTGAAATAAATTAGACACGCAAGTTTAATTATTGTATGATTTCTCTTCTATGAGAAACCCAAATTATAAATAAGAGCAAAATAAAAAACAATATGAAGTACAGAATGAATCTTGAATAGGAAGAGGATCAAGTGGTAAAGGGATGGGTGAGAAAGGGGATGAAAAGAAATTAACGTATTTCATGTACATCAACTCTAAACAAAGAATGAAAATATTATGCACTGCATACTTATAGTGCTAATAAAAATCCCATATAGGAATTTGAAATCCACAGATAAATTTGTCCAATAACCAGAAACTCTGCTACTCTTAGTTTCTACCTGGCTTAATGGAATTCCTTAGTTTTGTTTGGAAACAAAATAGTACAGGAAGAAGAATGTAGGTGTGGGATCAGTTAGGCCTGGGTTTTAAACCAAGCTTTACTTAACAGTTTGTTTTGACCAAGTTATTTGACTCCTCTCTAAGCCTTGGGTTTATCTCTTTAAAGAATAAAATGCCAAGAATTAATACCTCATCAAATGATGTAGTTATTAGCATTCTTTTTTTTTTAGGCTTTGCCATGCTGGGAATAATTCAGGCCTTTATCCTAAGCTACATCTCCACCTTTTTTTTTTTTTTTTTTAAATTTTGAGATAGAGTCTCTCTAAACTGCTTTAGTCCTGTATCACCCTTGCAAAATGCTGGCAATCCAAGCATATGGTGGCTCATGCCTGTGATTCCAGCACTCAGGAGGCTGAGACACGAAGATTGCTACAAGTTCAAGGCCAGCCTTAACTACATAGAGAGTTCAAGAACAGCCTGAACTATAGGGTGAGACCTTGTCTCAAAAAAATTTCCATGGTTTTCATAACATGTTTTATAGCCTCCATGGTGCTTGCCAGTCCATGGCTAAATTAGTTCCTATAAATACGTCTCCTTTATCTACTTGTACAGCTTATTATGTGTGCAGAAGCATTTTCTGAAATGATATCTCTTTTGAGCAACAGAAATAAAAATGTGAGTTATCCACCTTAATAAGAGCTAGATATCTTAAATAAAATTGTAAAATAAGTATCTCAAAGTAGTTTATTACTCCAGAACAATCACCTTCTTAACTTTTTATTGTTGTTACCATTAGAGACCTTGGGACTTTGGTGACTTATAGTTTACATGCAAGCGTTTATCTTACTGTGTCAAATAGCTTTTATTTTTGCTTTCTGTTCTAGTGAGGAGGTAGATTTGGAACTTCCAAGCACTGACAATGAGTATGTATCAACTTCTGAGGCTGACACTGTGGAACCCAAAGTGATATTTAAGGAAAAAACGGTCACTTCTCTTGGAGTTGTGGCAGATGGAGTGGCTCCAGTCTTCAAAAAGAGAAGAATTGAAAATGGAAAATCTAGAAATTTAAGGCAACGAGGTGATGATCAGTAATTGCAAAAGGTCTTTTTATATGTGTATTTTGGCTTCAATGGGGACCTTACACCTCCTAGAGCTTCTCTTCATTTATTTCTGAGTACTTTGATGATGAAAATTTAGATCTATTCTAAATGTATTTATGTGAATTAAAATTTTTTCGTGCTAAATTTATTTTTGTTCCTAAAATGGAAGACTATCACATTGCTTTGTAATACAGTGTATTATATTCATTGTCTACAAATTGCTAATTATGTCATAATTTAAGATGCTATGTGTCTGTTATTTAAAATGTAGAAAACTAAGACCCTTATTCCATTCTTACTCGTGTGAACATATTTATCCTACTTTGAAAATTCATTACTTTTGCATACAACAACAACAAAAAAATCAGGCCACATAAGAGTCACAGCCCAGTGACTATGTGGTTTTGAGGATCCTATCCAAAGGTTAATGTGGAAAATGTATGTATATTGTTTACCTTCCTCAATTTAATATCAAAGGCCAGAACCAAGAGCAGCTCAGGTACTTCAAGTATAGAGCTTAATTTGGAGTGAAGACTGAACCAAAGGTCAAAGTGTGTATTTCTGCCTGTGTTCAGTTTAAAGCTACAAACGCTGCTTAAGCATTGTGACTTTGAGCCAAGCATTGTACTAGAAACCAGGGTTGTGCAAAGAAACACACCCTTATTGTTCAGGAGTTCATCTTGTAATTTACCCCTTTTCTCAGGCATGCACTTTTCTTTGATAGCCTGTATGTCCTGGAAAATATTTTTAAGTTTTGTTTAAAGCTATGTAGAGGGGCTGGGGATTTAGCTCAGCGGCATAAGCACCTGCCTTGCAAGCAGGCAGTCGTGAGTTTGATCCCCGGTACCAATGAAAAGGAAAAAGACCAAAAAAATAAAAAAATAAAAATAAAGCTATGTAGATAAAAGCTTGAACCTTTAGCAAATATTTTTAGTGTTCAGTTATTAGAAATTTCCTATTTTCTGGTTAGATTTCTTAAAAAGTAGAATTTTCTTATTCTATTTGAAGTAGGTTCTTTCCATTACTTTTACAAATTTATTGTAAAATTATATTTTTCATATATTGTACAGTATTTAACTTTTGGTAGCAAACATCTGTCTTTTTACTAGTACTGGTGTACATACAAGAACAAAATATCTTATTAAAGACCTCATAAAAAGGTAAATTCTGCTTTTGTTGAATGTTTTCAGTTCCCATAATGATCTATCATTTTAGCATTGATGAGATAGAATTTGGAGATTGTCTTTGCATTTCAGTCTGTTTACTTGGGTACTTCATGTATATAAATGCCTAAATGTTCCCCTCAGTCGTGAAGAATATTTTGTAGTTTGAGATAGTAGCTTATTTGTCATGTACTGAGCAGAACATTTTGGTACTTTTTTTTTTTTTTTTTTTTTTTTTTTTTTTAGGATGAGATCTCGCTGGCCCAAGTCCTGGGCTCAGATGACGTTTCTTCCTCCTCCTCCTCAGTAGCTGACACTATAGACCAGTACCCAGCCCTTGATTTTTTTTTTTTTTTTTTGTAGCACTAGCAGTTAAACCCAGAATCTTGTGCATGCTAGGTAAGCACTATACCAATGAGCTACATTACCAGCCCTCTTACTTTTTTATATTTTTACAAATGTGTTGGTAGGTTATAAAAATGTATTTTATTATAAATATAGAATTCTTTAAAAATCCCAGTAATCTCTGACCCTCTCATCTTTGATCACTTTGCAAGTTCCCCCAACACCATGTTAACCCTGGTTGTATGTGGGTAACTTTTATGACCCTTGAATCCATGCACAAGGTACACACTGGCGAAATACTTAACGAAGCATGGTCCAACACTCAAAAGTAGTTTTATGATTTAGTGCATTCTATAAATTCTACGAACTATACTAGGAAGCAGTGGTACTAGTTATTAAGTAGAATCGCTGTTCATACGTAGGTGCATCATATATACTTGCATAAGTTAGAATTTGTTTCTTGGTTTCATTGCACCAATACTACACTGAATTAGTTGCGTGTTTTTGTAGTATGTTTTAACTCTGTTAGAGCAAGTATTGTGATCCTACCATTTGTTTCTCAAAGTATTCATATCTCATAGGCATTTGGTATTTCAAATAATGTTTTGTCAAGTTGTTGCTCTTTTCCAAAAAATGAAAACAAAAAAATACGCTTTTGTACTACAACTATTGAGTAGAAGTAGCTGCCATCATTCTGACATTCTCCTCATCAACTTGTTTTTTTCATTTAGTCAATTCTTTTGTGTCCTTTTAAAGTCTTGTAGGGGCTGGGGAGGTAGCTCAGGTGTGAAGCACTTACCAAATGTATGCAAGGCAAGCCTTGGTTTCAGTCCCCAGCAATGCAGTTTTTAAAAAGTACTCTTCGTGGGGCTGGGGATTTAGCTCAGCGGCATAAGCGCCTGCCTTGCAAGCAGGCAGTCATGAGTTCGATCTCTGGTACCAATAAAAAGGAAAAAGACCAAAAAAAAAGTACTCTTCATATAGACAGTCTTCATCTGCTTTATTCCCAGTATATAAACAGCACTTGGTTCATCACAAGCACTTGATTTTTATTGTATAGATGTCTTTTTTTTTTTTCTTTTTTGCACCGGGAATTGAACTCACAACCTCATGCTTGCCAGGCAGGTACTTATGCCACTGAGCTAAATCCGCGGTTAGATGTCATTTTTCATCTGTCAAAGTCATAGGTCAAGTAATTTGATATTGGCAAAGAAGATGTGGGAAAAAGTGATAATCCTGTACACTGCTAGCAAAATTACGTTTTTTGTATTGTAATTTTCTTTTTTATAGTTCTAACATTTAAAAAAAAAAACTTTCTGGCCCCTTCCCCACAGGCTATCCCCTCAGAGACAGCAAAAATTTTGAAACATTCACATGCAAGCCAGCCAATCCCTAGTCTATATTGCTGCCTTTTGTATAATACTGTACACGTAAGCCAATACTGTCATCCTTTGTGGGACCAGTGGTAGCCTCCCCCTTCCAGCAGTCACTTATATAAATGGTGTCCTTTCTGTAAAATTGCATATTACCTGTACATATATACTCTAGAATACTTTTAAATCATCCCTATATTATAATAACTAATACAATGTGAATATTATGTAAATAGTTATATTCTTTAGGGAAAATGATTTTTTTAAAAAGTGCATATATTCAGTACAGTTTTTTTCTGAGTACTTTTGATCTGTGATTGGTTGAATCTACAGATGTACAACCCACAGATACAGAAGGCAAGCTGTAGTTCATTTGTCTTAAATTATTCCACAGCCAAGTACCAAGTAAATAGAGCCAAACCCATTACCCAGAATCTACCAGGATTATTCAGACTAGCCAATCCTAAACTATTTACTCATCTGTGCCCTAAATTTCCCCCAGAATTCTCAATGAGGGCTCAGGCCAGACTCGCCTCCCTTACACCCACCATCTTGCCTTCTGCTGCCTGATCAAAACCTGGTGCTTCCTCTGTGGACCTATGTGGCATATCTTGGCATTCTGTCTGGGACATGTGGTTCCAAGCTTCACTTTCATTTCCTTGTGTGGGCTTTTCCGTACTATAACCAACATTTACATTTTTTTTTGTTGTTGTTTTTGTCTTTTTCCTTTTTATCGGTACTGGGGATCGAACTCATGACTGCCTGCTTGCAAGGCAGGCGCTTATGCCGCTGAGCTAAATCCCCAGCCCCAATATTTACATTCTTAAAAAGTGTATATTGATAAAATATCTATAGAGAATAAATGTTCAAAAAATCAAAATTTAAAAGCATTTATTTCTTTAAATTTGATGCATATGAGAGATGACAATAAAACTAATGGAGTCAGAAATTGGTCTGCCAATACAAAATAGTTCAAATAATTATGCTACATCCATTCACTGCAACACTGTACCAGCCGTTCAAAGAAAAGTTTTGTATGTATTTTCTTGGTCTCATTCCCAAAATAAATTATTAGATCAAATAAGCAATACCTAGAACAGGAAAAATAGTACAAGTTTAGTACCAGTCATTGCTAATCCCTGTTTGGTTTGTTATGTCTTTGTTTTTGAATCCCTGTTTTTCTCTCTAGTGGCTGTTTAGACTTGGGCAAATTATTCAACTTGCCTGTGCTTCAGATTTTTATCTGTAAAATAGTAAAAATGTCTACCTCTAAGACACGTTTGAGAGATAAAAAGATTTAATGTATTTATTAAGTGCTTGGGAAAATGCCTGTCATACAAATAGCAACTCAAAATCTTAGTTATTCTCTATATTAAAAATATATGTGAAGGGCTGGGAATTTAGCTCGATGACACAAAAGTAAAAAGTATGGATCTTAAAAATTAACACGGGGCTGGGGATTTAGCTCAGCGGCATAAGCACCTCCTTGCAAGCAGGTGGTCGTGAGTTCAATCCCTGGTACCGATTAAAAAAACAACAACAACAAAAAATTAAAAACACACACACAAAAAATAATAAGGATCAAATTCCTACTTAATAGCGCAATTACTCTGCTCTTCCCAGTTCTCATCCTGTGCACTGCAAAAGCTCACTTACTTGCAAAGTTAGATGTTCTTTAGTTTGAAATACTTAGTTGTGTTAAGATATCTTATGATCCCTTTTGCAACAAAGAAAAGTCTGGGTTTTGATTCAGGCTGATGGGTATTGATTAGGAAGGAAGAAATAAAATTGGCAGTCTTAAGTGCTGATAAAAAGAGTTAAGAGTGATGCACATTTATAAATACTACCAATTTTTGTGCTGAGTGGGGTAAGGTATGTTAAAATTAATTCATTGGGCAGGGATGGTAATGATTAGGCAATGTGAATGTGCTTAAATGCATTGAAATGTATACTTAAAATTAAATGATTAATTTTTGTGTATTTGACCTAAATACAGAATTTAATTTGCAAACATTCTCATTAGAAACATCACTCACTGTTGCTAAGGAGAAAAAAAATTCATAGAAACATATTTATTGAGTACTTAAAAACATATTTATTGAGTACTTTTTTTTTTTTTGTACCAGGAATCAAACTCAGGGCCTCATACTTGGCAGGCAAGTGCTGTACTGCTGAGCCACATCCCTGGCCTGAGTACATTTTTAAAGTTTATAAGCTCACTAACCCCACTCTCAGCTTTTGCCAGTCTAGCTCATTCTTCATAAAGACTAGCACAATTACTTCCATGGAAAATTTTTTTGTACCTTTCCCTCTATAAATCTCAATATGTCAAATCTGTTGGCATTTAAATCTCCCATTTCATTTTCCCAGTCTGCACTTCTTTTAATTGGTTACATATTTCTATTCTTAAAACATTACACCTGTATTATAGCAAATTTAGAAAATAGAAAGTAACAGATTAATTAGCCTTACATGTTCTAATTTGCCCTGGACAACTCAATTTTTACTTGTAGTTCAGCGCAATTATTAACAGAGCCTCCCTTTCACTTTCAAATATGTCCTGATTAACAAATCATGGTCATGCAACTTAGGAATAAAAGTAGTCTAATGGAAAATTCTTTTCCCAATGCTAAAGTTAAGAATTCTCATTTCTCCCCCTCATTTCTGTCCTCTAAATCTCTGTGAGAAGAGTAACAACCTTACTTGAGATCCAGAGGAGGAAGTACCTCATCCCACATGCACACACATACACAGGCCAAGTTCAGATTAACTATATGTTAGATAGAATTTGCCATATCCAGTCCCTACTGCTCTAACCTTTACCACTCAGCACAAAAACTGTTAATACTTACAAATATGCATCCCACTTAACTCTTTTATCAGCACTTGAGACTGCCAATTTTATTTATTCCTTCCCAATCGATACCTTTATTTTTTTTTAAAATTAGTACGTTTAAAATAAATAATGAATGCATTCATTGTGGAGAGTTGGTATACATACATATTAATTCTTGATCCTTTTTATATTTCCTTCTTTGCCCTCTATCCTCGGGCCCCTCCCCATCTCCAGTCTTCTCTCTCATACTCTTTTATTTTGGTCTTTTTAAAAATACTTTGGGTTTCTTTTCTAAGAGATACAGTTTTATATACTTTTCTTATTGCTGAGACAATACCCAACACCCAAAGTTAAAGGAGGAAAGAATTATTTAGCTCACAGTTTGTAGAGGTTTCAGTCCATAATTGGCTTGTTCCAAGGCCGGGTGGCATGGCAGATAGGTATTGTAGAGGACAAATAGTTTGTGGTAGGCAGAAGGCAGGAAAGCAACAAGAGAGGGCTACGCTTCTTTCTATCCCTTATATCTTATTCAGGGTACTTAAGGCAGATAGCCCTTGTTGCTAGCATTGCACCATGAATCAATTCCTGTGTCACACACTCTACATCCAGTCACCTCGGAAAAAGCCCCACCCACCTATGATTCCATAAGGCTTTAGAGAAACATCTAGACACAAGCAGTAACAGTATCATGTGATATTTAATCTCTATGTTTATCCATCTGCTGATGGTCATATAGGCCATTTCCAAGATTTAGCTATTATGAATTGTGATGTGATTAGCATGAAAATCATGTATGACTGTAATGTGATCTTTTTAGTGGGAGAAACCAAGAAGAGATGCAGCTTGATCAAATAGAATTTCTTTATAGTTTTTTAAGGAATCACCATACTTACTTCCATACTGATTTTTCTAGTTTACCTCCCCACCAGCAATATAGAAGGGTAACTCTTTCACCTACAACTTTCCTAGAATTTCTTGTTTTTTGATGATAGTCATTCTTGCATAAGATGGAATCTCAGTGTTGTTTTGATTTACATTTCTTTAATGGACAAAGTTTCTGTTTTTTCATGTACCTGTTGTACATTTATACTTTTTGGTTGGGTCTTTCATTTTGAGGGGTCTATCCCTCAAAGGCTGTAGGCTGTCTTTTTGCTTTGTTGGTTTCCTTTCCTGTGCAGAAGCTTTTTAAATTCATATGATGCCATTTGTTAGTTGTTGGTGTTATTTCTTGTGCAATTGAGTTTCTGTTCTGCAAGTCCTGGACTGTTCTTATGTCTTTAAGAGTTTTGCCTATTTTAGCTTCCAGCAGATTCAGTGTTTCTGTTTTTTATATTTAGATGTTTGATTCATTTTGATTTGATTTTGGCTCAGGGTGAGAAGTGTAGGTCTAGGTTCATTCTTTTCCATGTGGATAGCCAGTTTCCCCAGCCCATGTGTTACAAAGGCTATCTTGTCTCAGACTTTTTTTTTAATATGAGCAGCTTTTCCTCCTCAGGTGCTTCCACCATGCTATTTCTGCACTGGAGCCAGCCAACTATAGCCTGAAAACATGAGCCGAAATAAATGCCCTCTCCTTTAAATGTGGGTGTTGGATATAGTGTCCCAGCGATGAGGAAAGTGATTAAAATAAGGTATCTCTTACAGGCAACATATGGTTTGATTTGGTGTTTTGCTCCAATCTACCAGTTTATATCCTTTGATTGAGGAGTTAAGCACATTTTCACTGAGTTCTTATTGTAATCTAGTTACTGAATCCTGACATTTGATTATTTTTCCAGTGCTGATTCCTTTATTTTTCCCTTTTGTTTGCTATCCAAGTTAGACATGTTCTTTCCTTTGGTCTCTGTGGTGCTGGTGGGCTCCCTGTCTCTAAAGATTCTCTTCAGCATTTTCTGCAATGCTGATTTAGTGGTCATGTATTTTGTTAGAGTTTTCTTTGTTATGGAATGTCTTTATTCTCTTTGAATTTTGCAGGCTAATTTTGCATGATATAGATATCTACACTGTTGATATATATATATATATATATATATATATATATATATATATATATATGACTTCATATATATGTATATATGACTTCAAAAACTTTATTCTAAGCTCCTGACCTTTATTTAAGCTTTATGCTAAGAAATTTGCTGTTGACAGGTTTGTGTTTGTAGGTTACTTGCTGCTTCCCTTTAATAGCTTTTAGTATTCTGTCTTTTTGTTAAATTTCTGGGATTTAGATTATGTGTTACGGAGTTCCTTTTCAAGTCATGCCTATTTGAGGTTCTATATGCCTCTTGTACTTGAATATTGAATTCTTTCTCTAGATTTACAATTTTTCTGCTATCATTTCAGTAAATACATTTTTATATTTTAGTTATATTCCTATAATTCAGAGATTTTTTGAGTCATGTAGTTTCCATGGTATCTTGTTTTTAAGATGTATCGTACTATATCAAATTTGTTTTCAAGTTTTGACACTATCCTCACCAAGGTCAATTCTACTACCTACGCTTTCCATTAAAATTTTCACAGCCTGAATTTCTGCTTGATATCTTTTGATAATGTTTAATTTTGCCAAACTTGTCATTCATATCATGATTTAATCAGCTTATTGTTTGTTTCTTCTTTTAAGCTCTTTGAACATTTTTGGGGATGATACTGCCAATCAAACTCATGACCTTGCACTTGCCAGGCAGGCTGAAACATTTTACTAACTAAATTCTTTGTTAGGGGCTGGGGATTTAACTCAGCGGCATAAGCACCTGCCTTGCAAGCAGGCAGTCGTGAGTTTGATCCCTGGTACCGATAAAAACGGAAAAAAAAAGACAAAAAATAAATAAATAAAATAAATCCTTTGTTAGTTTATTTAAATCTTTTTTGGACTTGCTAAATGTCTTACGAATTTGCTTGTATGTTTCTTCTTTGATCATTTTGACTTTTATTTTTGAGTTACTTGCCTTTCTCTTCTTCAGTGTCTGTGAAATGGTCTTTGGAGGAGTTAACACAAATCATTTAATCCTAAAGGAACTTGCCTCTTGTGGGCCTGACCTAACCAAGTGAGACCGTAAGAAAACAGCACTCTGCTGGTGACATATATATCACACATGAAGGAGTGTAATGTAAGAAAATTCCTTACTGCTGGCTTTCGGATGGAGAGGCTATGTGTCCAGGAATGTGTAGGCACTGAGACCTGTTTGTGGCTCACTGCCAAGAAGGGAAGGGGGACCTCAGCCCTCCTCATGTATGAAACTGCTAATTGTTGGTTCACTGTGTCAACTTGGAAAGTTTAGTTAAAAGAAGTTTAACTAAATCAGCTCAGCAGTTCTACACATTAGGGTATAGAAGACCTGCCTTATGGCAGCTCTTCACCTGGATGGTATGAAGGAGACTGAGGAAGGATGGAACTGCTTCTGCTCTTCAGAGGAGGCTCCAGTTTTCGCCTTCAGTTTGGATGTCATCTCCTGGTTTCTGGAGCGCAGCCTTGTCAGCTTCCATGAATCCTTCAGCCTCCATCGCAGACCCATTGGCCTCCTGATACGGACATGCATGGGACACTGCACAGAGCTCCAGACCTTGGACTGAATCCATCAGTCTCCACTGTGCAGATGCCCTCTGCACTCTTCCAGTCAACTTTGTGGGTGGCCACCATCAGCCAGTCTTGTCATTTCTTATATGCTTGTGTATCTTGTGCTTTATGTTTGTCATGTAAAACCCTGACTGATATAGCTAACAAGTTGAGTAATTTTACAAGTGGGTCTTCCTCAGTCTCCAAATGGGACTCTGTCAACCCTTTTGATTTTAGCCTTTGAGACCTAATAAAAGAATCTAACCTAAACCATCCTTGGACTTGGAACCTACAAAACATTGAGCTAAGAAACTGTAGTTTTAAATCACTATTTATTGTATTGTATTAACATGATACATCTTTCTTGCATTCTTTTACTTTGATCTTACCTATGTACTATTTAAACTATATCTCTTGTAAACAGTAATATTTGAGTCATATATAATAATCCCATACTGTTTGTTTTTTTAATTGAATACTGTTTGTTTTATCCTCTTTTATTTCTCTGTTCATCCCTTTTTGGACTATTATCTCATTTTCTAGTCTTTAATATATATTTATTTAGTATTATTTTACTAGTTACTCTATAGCAGTGGTTCTCAAAGTTATTTTCATAATAATTCTAAGTTGTAATGTTTGTTTTTCACTTATTTTTCTTGTGAGTGTAACATTTCCCAGAAGCTACATGGCATGTGATACTGTAAAAGACTTAATACAGGACATATGTCAATTCAGCTATATTCTATTAAGCAATTGTTATAAACTAAACTGTGCCTCTTGTACATTAAAGCTCTAACTCCTAATACTTCAGAGTGTGACTCTATGTGGATATGTGTGATAGTCTAAGGAGGAGTAAGTTAACGCCTAGAGATAATCAACTTTTCAAAAGTCATGCATTAAAAACCAAGTTTATTTCCATGTATTCCTTGCCTTTCATTCCACTATTTCATATATGTTTAATTTCTACATATTTTAAGCTTCTAAAGTTGTTATTACTATTACTGGTGTGCACACTGTTTCTTTGTATTACTCACATATTTAGCTTTTCTGTGTTACTGAATCTTTCCTGGGGTTCTTTGTTCTAAGCAGGGTCAGTGCCGTCTATCTCATCAATTCCTTCGGCATTAATTGCTGTACTTGCTTAGGTATCTCAGCTTTTATCTGAAGTGTCACATTGTAAAGGAGGATATTCTCACTTACAGTGACCTATAGGCTGGTGTTTTGTTGTTGCTGTTGTTGTTTTAAGTACCTAAAATATAATGATAATTGTCTTCAGGCTTACAGAGTTGCCACCAAAAAAGAATACTGATATTTTTTTCTTTATCTGCTTTTCAGATTTTCTCTTTGCATTTATTTCTCACACATGTTTTGTGATATGCCTTAATGTAAAAGTCATTTTGTCTTTAATATATTTGAAGCTTCTTGAGGCTTTGCTACGATGACTTTCATTGGTGTAGGGAAATTGTTGCCAGTATTTTTCAAACATTGCTTCCACCTAGCTTTCTTCTACCCAAGAATTCTAGTTTTGATGGGTTAGATTTTTCATCATGTCACACTGTCTCTTAAAGTTTTCTGGATTTTGCATCATTTTTATCTGCATCAAAGTAGATACTTTATACTTACCAATGTTTTTGTTAGTGACCATACTATTTTTAACCTATCAAATCTATATTTTGAATTCCTAATTTTAGATACTTTCAGAAATTCTTATTTTCCTTTTAAATTAACATATTACACACATCAGTCATCTCAATCCACCATTCTACCTTAGCACCACCAACTCCCTTTCCTCCTAGCCCTTCCTAGTCCTCCATTTTCCTTCTCTTTATTTTTCAGTTTCTACATAAGAAAGAAAACGTGATACTTGATTTCTATGTTGGGGTACTACCTATTTTGACTAACTTGATGTTTTCCAATACCATCCATATTGTTTTTAAAAGATCATCATGGGAAGTATGTGGCAAAGGAAAGCACATCACCTCATGTCAGCCACAGCCATTAGGGTCACCATGAGAGGAAGGAGCACGCTGTGACTGTCCAGCAGCAGCCGCCAGCCCCACACATCAGGATGAAATCTGTCTCCCTCACACGGCTGTGATGGCTCCTTCCTGTTCAGCTCAGAACAGCACCTGGAGGCAGCATGTTGACAGTGGGCTCTGCTCCACACTGACCTGCCCATCCGGAGCCTCCTTGAGTGAGAGAAGGGCACACAGGCTGGCAGGGACAGCACTCAGCAGGGTAGCCACCCTGCATCCATCCATCCAGTGGACAGGACAGGCTGCTTTGCTGAGAAGTTGAGTTGTGGGGCAGGAGAGCCGTGCTGGGGCAATCTCTGACCCCTGGTTCCCTCCCAGGTACTATGGTGGGCTCTCTGATGGTTGGTCCACCCTCCCTTCACGTCAGGTCTCCTATAAAAGGTCCCTGTGTCATGGCTGGGAGGGGAGTACACCATGCATGGCCATGCGACACCACGCCACACCCTGCTCTGCTGGAACATGGAGTCACAGGATCCTGTCAAGGTTGTAAACTCTCAGCTTCAGTAATGAGTTAATGAATTATTTAAGAGTCTGAAATTAAGACAGCATTTTGGGAGAGAGAGAGCTACCATGGGAGGATATGTGGCATTAGAAAGGAAGGCCCATGAATTTTCCCCCAGCTCCTTTCCATTTAGGACTACTGATTTCCCATTCCACCCCCAACCCCCATGGGTGCCTTAGAAATCGCTGCCATGACATACCTGTAATCCCAGGACTCTGAGAGGCTGAGGCAGGAAAACTTCAAGTTCCAGCCCAACCTGGGCAGCATAGCAACTTAGTGAGAGCCTGTCTCAAAAACTAAAACTAAAATTTAAAAAATGTTTGGGAGGTTCCGGGAGAACATGGCGGACAGACAACAGCAACTACCGGAGGCTCTCTGAATGGCTCGGCTCAGAGGCCAGGAATGATGCGGACTAAGGAGACACGAACCGGTAGAGATATGCTCTGCTGACTCAGGAACGAACTGGGCTGAGAGAAACCAACTTAGAATACAGTCCTGGCGCTAAAATAGGAACAGAAAAGACTCGATGTGGAGGCTCGACCCCGCGCCATTGGAAACCGCGATTTGGGTTTCCCGCCGCCCGGCGGCTGGCTGCCTCCACAAGCGGCTCAGCAAGGAGAGATGCGCAGAAGCTCTGGGAACGGGAGTCTGTGAACGGAGTCGAAAACAGAACGGACAAGGAGGCGTACACGAAAACTGACTGGTGGCGAGGTGAGTGAGAGAAACTGACTCCAGCGGAGGACTTTCTGGGCTCTGGCAGTCCTGTAAGAGCAGGGCGCGGTGGCGACTCCAGCCACACATTCCCCTCTCGGACGGGATTGGTGAAAAGTGCCTGGCCTGCGTGACGCTGCTGGCGGACTCCCTAGGCTGACCTAACCCAGATCCCAGAGCCTGACAGTGGCCCGGAGGAGCGACTGACTCCCGTGTAGGCTGCCTCCTCCGCAACTCCCTGGTGCGCAGCGATGGGCGGGAACAACTAGCCAGTGCAATTTGATCAGGCTGTGGCTGACAGGCAGGGAAGCCGGGCCTCCTATGTAAGCTTGCATTTTATAAGGAACAGAAAATATGGGGAAGGGAAGCAACAAGAAAGGCTCCTCGGCCCCCAATCCTGAGAAACAGGCAATAGTGGACACCGCACCAATATACATTAAGCGCCATATAGAGAGCCTCATAGACCAATTCAGGAATGAAGTTATCAACGACCTGAAGCTAGAAGTAAGCAGAATAGTTAGAGAAATGCTAAGCACCACCCAGGAAAAAACAGATGGTGGAATGGAAGAACAGAAAAAGAGGGGAGAATTGCTTGATGGAGAAAACAGAGAAAGCATTGAGTATGTGAAGCAGGTTCAAAGGGACTATCAAGAAATTAAGAAGTCTATCCAAGACTGGCATAACAGCTTGAAAGAAACTAAGGACAGACTATCTGAACTGGAGGGCAGACTTGAAACATGGGAGAATGAAATGAAAAACTTCTTAAAAATAACAAAGAAACAAACAGCAATGATACAAAGACAAGAAGATGATAAGAGGAGCCATAACTTAAGGATTAAGAACATAAAAGAAGAAGTAGGGACACAAGTGAACTACAAAAGCTACTCACAGAAATAATCCAGGAGAATTTTCCTAATTTAGCAAAAGGTAAAGATACTCAGATGTATGAGGCATACAGGACCCCAGCTACCTACAACCCTAACAGAGAAACACCCAGGCATATAATAATAAAAATTCCAGAAATTCAATACAAGAACAGAATATTAAAAGCTGTAAGAGACAAGAAGCAGACTACTTACAAGGGAACACCCATCAGAATTACAGCAGATTTCTCTTCACAAACCATCAAATCACGAAGAGCATGGGGGGAAATAATTCAAGCTTTGAAACATAACAATCTCCAGCCAAGATTGAGATATCCTGCACAACTGTCCCTGGAAATTGATGGAAAAACGAGGTGCTTCCAGGATAAAGAGGAACTGGGGGAATTTGCAACCACCAATTCAACCCTACAGAAAGTATTGCAGGATATTCTAAAAAAAGAAAAATACAAAGAACCCAGAAATAGTGGCGGGGAGGCCACAACGAATGGAGCAGAGAACAAAATGAAGAAGACAAACTGACAGCTACTGACAGAAAAAGAGCTCAACAGAAATGAGACAGAGAAGATTGGGTGATAGGAACAGCTATTTTGGAGAAAATGACATCTTAATAGGTAATACTGATTTAGTACCATCTTGTTTTGAAGTCTCATCTAGCTTTTGTTCTTCTGTCTCCAATGGTCTAAACAGGTTGTATCTTATTGGATTTTATTATGTACGATAGTATAAGCAAAAACCTTTTAAAGACAAGGAGATTATACAGAAACCATTGTTCATTTTCTGTTAGTCGATTCTAAATACTCTATAATGCTGTCATTCTCTTAAATGGTTTTACATTGTTTTGATATACTTAATGCTACAATATATGAAGTTGTACTCAAGGACTTCAAGGAAAGAGTCAATATGGTAACTACTTTTGGGTCGGAAATATCTGGTGGTGAAACACTATTCTGCTTAAATGGTTATGTTTTGATCTGCCCTGTTTCGCTGTTATGCCCTCTTTTTTCTCAATCTCCACTCCATTATTTACTTTTTTATTTTTATCCGTTTAATTAAAGGGAAAAAATACCAGGATATAATATAGTAACCCACTTTGACTTTCTATTATCTCGATTTGAAGCCCTGTATTACTCTCACCATCTTGTTTTTGACTGAGGTTCCTCTATTCTGTTTTGCTGGATAGTATCAGGTTCGTAAGTTTAGGCATCAGCTGAGAAGATAATGAGATTCATTATAACGCCCATTCTCGTTGACTTTTATCTACTTTTGAAGACCTACAATGTCTCCAATGTTTTGGATTTGTCGGTTTTATTCTTTACTGTTTTGTTCAATTGTATTACAACTAATGATATAGGCAATTCTATTAGAGATAGCGGGAGGCATTATGGTAACCATTGTTGATCACCTTGTATTATGTTTTTATATTATCTATTATGTCCACCCTGTTGACTTGACCGATTCTGTTCTGTTATGTCACATTTGGTTTTACTCTCTTCCAAAAAAGCAATAAGAACCATGGGAGCAATGAAACCCAAAATGTGTAATAGTCATTGTACAAAAGAGAGGAAAAGAAAGTGCTCTAAACTATATAACTGCATGTATATTTAAATGTATAAGATAGAAAATGATATCACAGAGTTTTATTGGATCATTGAACAGAACTGTTTGCAGTATCATTGTTGGAATGTCCACTCTACAAGCTTTAATTTTGTGACTTGAACAATTATTTCTAAGATGGCAATATGTAATCCATTAACTAGTGATTTCCTACTGCGCATTTTTTTCTTCTGTAAATCTGTATAACTTGTACCCCTTCACTGTTTTTTTTTTTTTTTTCCTTTTCTTTTCTCCTTAAATTAAAAAAAAAAAAGAAAAGAAATCGCTGCCATCTGATTGGCTGTCTGGCTGTCTTCTCTCTGCCTGCCTTCTCTCCTTCCATTTGATGTCCTCCTGTCTCTGTGTTGGAGGAGGGTGACGCTCATAGAAAGGGAGCTTAGGGGTTAAGGTTAAGTCCAGGGCACCCTAAATACCATCCCAGGCAGCTGTTTCTTAGTCCCTTTGTGTTTTGTCAGCAGTGATGAGGGGAGCTGGTTACTCTGGTCTTTCAGGTTCCTGGCGAGCTCCCTGTGTGGTCTGAGCACTTCTGAATACTTACTCCTGATACCTGGTGCATTCCCAGGCAGGGTTTCCCTCCCTCTGCTAACTTTTCTTTCCTTTTTTTTTTTTTTTTTTTAATTTTTATTTTAAAGGTAACAAAACAAAACAGAATAAAGCCAATCAAAACAAAGTAAAATTGGTACGTAACTCCAAAGTGGGATAATAGGAAAACAGTGGTTACCGCAGTACCCCTTGTTATCTTCACAATAATTGTTCCTTGGAATATAGCAAAATCAATGCAAAAATGAAATGGAATAAAACCAATCAAAACATAACACTGAATAAAGCAAAGCAATCTGAACAAAACAAACAGAACAACATTGGATTTCAAAAACAAGATAGGAAATTCCTCATAATTGCCGTACTGCATAATGTTATCCTCCCTATAGATACTCAGACCACTGGCCTCAGGACTGGAAAGTCAAACAAACAATATAAACATTCAGTAGCTTTTTGTACTTCAGTTGCTATCAACTCAGGCTGTCCTCCCAACCAGCCAGGTGTTTATGGAGCAGTGGAGGGGAAGTTGGTGATGTTTAGCCTGCTGTGCCCGTAGGCTCCTGGGTTGCACGATCTGACCTCTTCCTGGGCCCCTCATGGCCTGTGCAGCTTACCACAAAGGCTGGCTAACTGGCTTCTTGGTTGTGCCTCTCAGTCCCAGCATGGCCAGTTGCTGGGAGGTGCTGTTTGAACTTTCTCTTCCTGATCTCCACATGGCCTGCGCTCACCTTCTAATTGTTGCAGTCTAACTGCAAAGTTAAGAAGCTGCCTTTTAATAAGGCTTCATATTAATTGCTTTAAGAAAGTTTAATGCAATCATATTTTATCCTTTTCCCAGGGCAAGACCCCTGTCTCTACACCTGCAGTTCCCTGGCTTCCAGTACAAAGGTTCATACAATATACATTTACACTTGTGAATTCTGTGGCAAACAACTTCAAAACCTGTGCACATTTGACCACACATAGGAATCCTTTTGAGGCAATAAGAGTTTTAGACTCACATGTTCCCTTCAGCTTTATGTGATTTTCACAAGTTGGAAGGCATTTCATGGTCAACAGCAGAGGCTGCTGAGCCAGCTCTAAAATGACAGCCACTGGGAAATCAGGAGCACTGTGTGGTTGACTCAGCCATGGCCTGGTTTGTACCGGAGGTGACAGAAGAGGTTACGGGCTAACACACTGCAGCCAGCAGCACAGAGACACAGCCTGATCTCCCCTCAGAGGGGAGGACAGGAGGAGAAACACCTGACAGCGAGCCACCTGGGGAGGAAGCCTGGGCTTTTCTTTCATTCTGCACTCGGAGCCCCTTAGGTTATGTAGGAAATATTTCTTGTCTCACCATTAATTTCCTTAACAATAAAAATTGATTACTTGGGATGCTGAGGCAGGAAGATCCCTGTGATTTTCAGGCCAGTCTGGGCTACAAAGTGAGGTTGAGTTCAGCCTGAACAGCTGTCAAAAAGACAATAAATACATAAATAAATATAAAACCTGAAAACTGAACATGCAGTTGAAAAAGGATAGATTTTATTCCTGATCAAAGTATGACTGAAAGTATTCATATAATAAAACTCTTTAAATTTGACTACATGGAGATACAAACAATTCCTGCAGGTCACCACCAAAGCTGTTAACCACTCTCAGTCAGGCACCTCTCTCTGTCTCTGTCTCTCTGCCCCCTTCAGTCTGACTGTCCCTCTCCTTCTCACACATGGACTCATCACCGTGTACACATGTGAATACTTCATAGCTGTGTCATTGAAAGGGTGGACTCCTTCTTACAGACAGTCTTCACACACCCATGCAACATTTGCACATCAACAGTTTCCGTCGCTTTTTTCCTGTAGCCCTGGAAGGGCGACCTGCATATTCGTGCACCACTCCCTCATACCTGTGGCCTCTAGACACATGTCCTGGAAGGCCCCAGGTGCTTCCTACTCCAACCACTGATATGAGCAATGGTCTTCAAAAGTCATGTCGCTGTGCTTGTGACAAGGGTCCCAAAATTAGCTCTGCAACACATTAGAAACACCTGTTTCAAATTCTGATGAGCTGGGGGACACGACACCTGCCTGTCATCCCAGCACTTGGGAGGCTGAGGCAGGAGGATCACTCAGAGCTTCAGGACAGCCTGGAATACATGGTGAGTTCAAGGCCAGCCTGAACTACATAGCAAGACCCTGTCCCACAAAATCTAAAAAAGGAGCACCAAGAACAAAGCCGAACCACAAAGATAAGTCTGAGGAGCTGTGACACAGCTCTTTAAGGGAAGAGCATTCATGACCATGTCTTCCAGGTCACCTTGCAGGCCTTCTGCGGGGCCCCAGACTTAGAACACACTGATCTGAAAAGAGAGCAGTTGCAGTAATCTGTGCCTTCGTGTCATTGCAGATTGTCATCAGGATGAATACATCCACCGACAGGGATTTCCTTTGTCCCTATCACCTGTGGGCTGCGTCCCCTTCCAACCAAGCTAAGGTGAATCAGTCCCCTCCAATACCATGTGCCCAGGAGAAACCTGACTGCAGCAATGGGAAAGATCTGGAACAGGGAAAATGCAGGGAAAGAAAGATGACTGGTAGGCAAAGACCAACCCGGGGAGAGGTGAGGGACGGCTGGTGGGTGTGGAAGTGGGGGAAATGATCCAGTACTGGACAGTAGCGAAGGCACACAGCTTGATGGTCATGACCTGAGCGCCACAAAACACTAATTCTGAAAATATATGAAAAACAAATATATTCACTTATTTACAGAAAACTGGGGATTAAGGGTGTAAGTAAATACAATGTGAGTGGAACAGCCAGGGAGCAGAAGGATGGGTGTGGGGCAGGAGCCGGCCACAGGTGCATGGAAATCAGGAGGTGACAGGTGCTGCGGAGCCACAGGGGCCCAGGTGAGGAGCAAGGGAGAAGCAGTTCCTGCAGTTGGCATTCGTTTCCTTTCCAGAGCTGGGGAGGGAGCTGCAGGTGGACTGGCATAGGCTGTGCAGGTGGGGCTGGAGCTTGGGCTGCAGCTGGCCCTGCAGCTAGAAGAGGAGAAAAGATCAGTGATGCCTTCCATGACACAGCTCTGTCCACCGGCCCATCCCAGGAAGTCACCCCAGATTGCAGCCACCCACTGACTGCTGACTCTCCTGGTGTCCAGGGCACAGCCTGGAAGCGCGTTCTTCAGGTTCAGCACTGTCCCCACATGTGCCCACAGGCACAGACCCCAGGCCCCTCACCCTTGCTCTCTCCTCAGTGTGCTACAGCGGGAACAGAGGGCAGTGGGCAGGGGGGTCTGCCTGGGTGTGCATCTGAGGCCAGGAGTCAAGGAGGAAGGAGAGGAGCCTGCGGGTGACAGGGAAGAGACCTCGGTGAATGTGTGAGGACCTTCTCCTCGGGGAAGCATGGCCCGCATCGCTCTTCTCCTGCCCGATGGCAAGTGCTCTCTGTGCAGAAAGGCGGGGTATCTGCTGCAGCATTGGCTTTGTGGGCACAGGCACGTGTCCCCTGCATGCCTGAGAAGAGAGAGGAAAGGGAGAGTGTGTCCCCCTGCCCTGCGTCACTCTGGTTCTCTCTGCTCAGTTCTCTGTCTGTCCTCTGGGCTCCTCTCCTCCATGCTGCGCAGCAGTATCTGAGAAGATCCGGAGACCCAACACATCTGCCATTCTTGGGCACTCTCTGCTCTCCTTCCTCTGGCAACTGTTCAGCCCTGAATCGCCCACAAATCCAGGAGGCATCCTTGCCCTCCTTGGTGAGAGGAACATGCTCAGTGCCTAGAGAAGCATCACTGTACCTAGCGCGGGTTTATGCAGATTCTTGGAGAAAGGCGCACCTCCCTCTCCCCATGCCGACACCCAGGGCCCCCTGCTCCACATAAACCCACAGAGTGACCTCCACCCCCTCTCAGGGAACAGAGGAGCTTTGCCCCAGGGCAGGATGCAGCACAGGGTGGGATCCTGAGTGAGGAGAAGCACAGCCTTGACAGCAGGTTTTCCTCAGCACCACGGTCAGGGCCAGCGCTGGCCAGGGCTTGGAGACCCCATTTCCTCCTACACAGGCCCTGCTAGCTTGGCCTAGCAGCACTGCCCTGTGCAGTGAAGACAGCACAGGCTGAGAGAGAAACGGGGACAAACCCAGAGCTTGGAGCTGTGTGAGTCCCAGTCACACTGTGGGGCAGAGGGCAACATTCACCTTCCCACTGTCCTGGCCTGCTGATGTAGGTGGAGGCCCTGGTGGCGCTCAGGAAGGAGGGTCCCTGGACCTGGAATACTGGCCTCAGAGACTGTGTGAGGGAGTGTGACAGGAAGGCCTGCACCACCTGTGCTGGCCAGGCTTCTGCTGCACTCACAGCACAGTGATTTCCAACCTGTGGACCAGCAGTCGGACACACGGAGATAGTGGCCAAACTGAGTCAACACAGGGTTGCAGGGTGAAGCTTAGACCAAACTCCAAATGACTTTGTGGCTTTTGCCCCAAGGGAGGCAGGACAGCCCAGCACAAAGGTGGTTTTCAGCAATAAAAGTTGAATTTGAGAAGAGAAAGTTGAGAAATATTACCGCCAGTGGGCCAGTTTGTTGGGCAAGGACAGGTATCAACAGCCTGCACAAAGAGCATGAACTCAGGTCAGCTGAGACAAGCTCCCTTGGTAGAGATGAGAAATGGATGCTTCTCCTCTCTGGGCAGGCACATCCCTTGTGGGAGGGACCATACAGAGGACACCAGGATGCTCCCTGGTGTGCCTTCAAATGGCCCCAGCAAGGAATCCAGTCCAGGTCCCTGACCATAAAATGCTGGGTGGTCATGGCGAACACCTCGTTCCTGCAGGGGCTCAGGTCATAGAGGCCCAGCTCCAGAACTGTAGGGCCCGGGGTATTCACCTGTGAGACAGCAGGTGACACAGTAGGAAGAAGTGCTGATGCTTTTGGTGACCACAGCTCTGTACATCTCATAATGCGTAAGAGTTGGACAAGGCGAGGAAGGACAGTCGGGTCAGTGCCTCATGGACACCTAGTTTCAGGAGTTAAAATGACGTGAAGTGGCAGGGCCCAAAATGTCTCAAGAATGAAGTCCCACAGTGTCACTATTCCTTCTCCTATAATCCCAGCAATGTTCAGACAGTGACTTGCACCTAGGCAAATGAGGTGATGGGCAGACAGGCACTGGTGAGGGAGGACGTGAAGCCCAAATCCCTCGGGAGTAAGACAGTGGGTTTGCTGTCTACACAGCTCTGCACTGAGGTGTCAAGGCTGCTGTGTGGTCCCCAGGGTGCTTGTGCTTCTTCTCTTCCAGCCCAGCGGAGTCTCCTCTAGTCCCACCATTACCCAGGGGCTGAGCTGACTCTGTTAGAGCCCTGATGTCTTGTGCAAGAAAATGGCACAGAAGACTTCAGGGACTGGTCTAGCGCAATGTCCTCTGTGCAGCTATGTGTCCACCCCCAGGGAGAAGCATCACGCCCTGCCAGCCTCATGATTTGGGGTCTTTATGACCGCAGTGACATTTTGTACCTCAGATCACACATATACCTGTGTCACAGGATTCTACTCTGGTGGGAGAGGAAATGACCTTGGAGGCTGTGGATTAACACTGGACACTAGACCTCTTCCCCTGCCAGCCCTCTCTTGGACATACATGTAGCAGGACACCACGCATAAAGCACTCCAGCATCTATTCCTACACAAGAAGTCTATCTCTAATGGCTCCACACCCAGAAATCAATTCTGGAGTTGCATGGGGAACTCACAATGGTGGCCTGGCCAGGACAGACATGTGCTGGGCTTCCTGGTATTTCTCCGTGGCTGGTGGACAGGTTTGGAAAGATCTCATCTGGATTCATCACTGTGTCTGGGCACCATATGGCCAGCTCAAGAAGACCTTCATTATCTTCTTTCTGACTTCAGTCACCCAGTGGTCAACTCTGGGACAATCTCCTCATGAATGACTTTCTCCAGGCCCTATATGTCTATAAGAACCTTTTGGCCAGGCCTCCTCTGGAAGGAGGTCTAACCTTTCCCTGAGATCTTAGGGCTTTATGTGATTCTCACACCTAGCCCTGGGAATACCTCCCCTGGACTCTTAGGACTTTGTAAGTGACCTGTGACCTGGTCTGGGAAGGTGTCCTTTGGGAAGACCTCCTGTGCACTCCTCAGTGACTGTGGTTTACTGTGGCTTGGACCCTCATTGCTACACCCTCGGCTTTTTAATGTCTCTGGACTCCTGATTGTCATTTCTTGGAGACCAGCCCAGAGATGAGTCGTGTCTCTGAGCACTGGGTAGCTGGCCTGGTGAGACCTGCCTTGGTCTCCTTGGTGTCCTTGTGTCAGATGAGTTCCTGGGTTTCTGGATTTTTCTGTGTGACTGGTGCTGAGTCCTGAGGAGACCCCTCATGGGCTCTTGTTTCCTTTGGGTGCCTGTTAGCAAGCCCTTTACAGATCTTGCCCGGGTCCCCAGGGTCCTTTGGCTGCTCAGCAGCTGGGCCTAGGAGACCTTCTTTTGGCTCCTCACTGTCTCAGGGTGCCTATTGTCAGGGTCTGGTGAGCTCTTTCCTGACCTTTCTTCAATCTTTCTGATTCTGGAAGCTGACCCTGAGTGACCGGCCCCAGACTCCTTGGTGGCTCTGCACTTATCATGGTCATGCCTGTGGAGACCTGCCCTGGGTCTCTTGTGATGGCTGAGCGGCTCCTACAGTGTGGCCTGAGTTGTCTGGATGGAGCAAACCATCTTCTGAGTCGTTCAAAGATGTTTTCTCTGCCTGACGGCCTGAGCCTGTAGCTTTGAGAAGTTGGTAGGCAGCTCAGCGCTTTTGCTGTTCAGTCTCTTGGTGAGTGAGCTCAGGAGGTATCTGCTGCCCTGTTGGGATGCATATTCACGGGAGTTCCGAGTTCCATTTGGACAAGTTGCCAAGGAAGTGAGGTCGTGTCTTGCGTCCACAAGCTGAGAATCACTCAGAGAAGAAACACTGTGGCCCATCTTTATATTCACAGTGGAATATTCCCTATCATTATTTTTTATCTAGGTATCACACATCTGCTATGTACTATTCACATCTGCAGTAGTCCACAGTGAACCCAATGTCTCCATACTGAGCTATACCCTCAGACTGCTTTTCCTCGACACCCACTAAGGGTCTCACTAAATCACTTAATTGAACACATTGGGCTGCACCTGTCAACTTCCTGCCTCAGCCACCCAGAATGCCGGGATTACTGTCATGCATTACACGGAAACAGCAAAAGAAGAATTAAGAAAGTTGCTCTGATTTTAGGCATTGCTGACTCTGTCGCTTTCACAGCAGCATACATGCTTGAAAATTTCTATGTGGCAGGCACAATGCTAAGGGGCCTTTTCCATAGAAGCACTCATTTTGTCTGCACATGCAGTGCTGGGCGTTTACAGGGAGAGAGCTGTGTAGTTTTAGGATATTTTGTTATCTGGCTTGACTGTGCCAGCATTTTCACTTAAAAGGGGAGCATTGAGACATTCCAGAAATTTCCACAATGATTTTACTTAAGGAATAGAAATGTAGGATTCAAATTGTGACCTCTGGGGTGGTGGTGTGTAGGTTGCTGGTTGCTGGAGCACAGAAAGGGTTAATTATTCACACGCAGCTGTTGAACTCAGACGGAAAGTGCAGTGTCCGTGTTGGGATTGGAGTGAGGTGGGACAGCGTGTGCCGAGGTCAGGACAATAGACTTTGTTAGTCCTAGAAACCGTCACCCAGCAGTGGTGGTGACCGGATCCACACACACATCACTCTGAAACTGTCCTTGTGGTTCTTGAACCACTTGCTGTCCTCCTGTCCCGAGTAGCCCATGTGCTCTGTGTCCCAGCTTGAGAGCTTGCAGTGTCTAGATTAGGGAAACTATAACCATTCAGCATGTAGTGTTTTGTTTGCTTTGTTTTACATTGTTTTGGTTGGTATTTGTTTGTTTGTTTGGTAGTATTCAGTGGATGTAACCATGTTGGTTTTCAGGTACATTGTTGCTTGTCTGTATTGATCCATCACATACCTTTGTGTGAATCAACGCACAAATTGTTCGTGTACCCAACTGCTGATAGCTATTTGTGTTGTTTCCAGTTTTTACTCAGAAAAAACAAAGCTGCTATGATCATCCCTGCACTGTTTGTATGGATGCAGGTTCCCATTTCTGTGGGGAAAATACCTCAGTGTTGAATTCCTGGCTCACATGGTTAATATGTGATGAATTTAGAAATTGTTAAGCTGTCTTTTGAGGTGGTTGTTTAAAGAAGAGTTTGAGATTTCTCATTTTTCCATTGAAAACTGTTAAACTTTATAGGTTACATCCCCTGCCCTATTGCTTATGGATTGGTCCCGTGTTCGATAAACCCTTCATGTGCATATATGAGGCTCTTGTGGAGACATCCCAGATCTGAAACATAATGTTCTCATGTGCGTGTCTTTACGCAAAATACATTTATTTCATCTCTAAGTGCTGCCAAAGTCTTAACACTTTCAGGGTTACTGAAGCTTTTGTTTTGTTTTTTATTTTTTGTTGTTGTTTTTGTTGTTTTGGTATAGAGAGTAAAACACGTGATCTTTCACAGGCAGGTGCTGTGCTGCTCAGCTATATCCCTTGCCATGAAACACCCAAGTCTTACGAATCTTCTGAGACTTAAAGCAAACTCGTACCTGTGAGCCCCTATACAAATGAAGAAGAAAATGAACACTTCCGGCATGTAATGACAAATGTAAACGTTCTCATTCCAAAAAGAAGAATGAATGAGGGTAGAAACTATATAGAGAAAAACATAACACAATCAGGAAGGCTAACATGAAGTCCTGTAACCTCACGTCCAGCACTGGAGGTAGAGATGTGAACTTTAAATGACGTGGGTGACTCTGTTTCCCAGGCAATGCAGGTGTTAGCTCTCTTGTCCCTCTTGGGGTAGCAGGTGGTCAGTGCTTGTTGCTTTATTCAGCTAACGTTTCGTGTTCTTGGCATCCCCAACACCCTATGGTGTCCCCTGAACTCATACATTCACTCTCACAACTTCATGCAAACCTTCCCAGCTCTGCTTCTGAAATGTGAGTGAAAACCATCGTGACCTCAAACTGTTACACATGGATCACCCCTAATTCTGCCACCAGCTGGAGTGGGACCTAGGTCCTCTTCAATCACACAGTCCTCTGTGCACCTGGATGAATTAGCACTGTCAACAAATACAGAAGAACATATTGTCCTGGTGGCTTTTTTCAAACAAGTACCATGGGTCCCTGTTCTCAAAGCAAAGTCTTTCACTTTTGAATCTTGAAGCTGTGAAGGGTAAGGTGTTACAGAGTCAGTCGATGCCGTCAAAGAATTCTTTGTACTTTTCTGATACAAAGAACTTGGCTTTAAGACTAATCTTGTCAGTAACCAAGGTCTCCTTTACCTCAAACTTTACTGTCCCTTCCTTTCTGGAGAAATGGAACATTTTTTAAATGTTCGTTTGTTTTTCTTTTACTTTTTGATACCAGGGATTGAACTCACAGCCTCGTACTTGCTAGACAGGCACTTGTGCCACTGAGCTAAATCCCTGGCCTTTAAATGGGTCTTTTGCCTGTTTCTTAATGTAATCCTCCCTAAAATGGACAAGCAATAACCATGCCAGTCTGAATGTTGGGATCCCTTGAAATTTCTATTATTCTAGCACTCTTAATCTCAGTCTCCTGCAAAATTCCTGGACATGAGCAAAATGTAGACATATTTTCTGCCCAGACGTAACACATATGGTCTTGAGTTCAACTGTCAATTGAGTTCTTGTTCCCATTATGCAACTTCCTGAGCTTGATTTTTACTGTCTGCACTTCTGTCAGCATTCTAAACTCTGACTAGTAGTACTTATCAAGCATGGTTTAGAACAGTCTAAGGCTCTCTAGCTTGCATCTCCTCAAAACTTTCCAAACTGTGGTTCATATGAACCACTTCGAAAGACTTCTAAAGCACATGATCAGCTGTTCCCATAAACAGACCTATTCCAAGTACCAAAATCACTCTTAATCACTTTATTTTTAATTAGTACGTGTTTGCAGTAGATAATATTTAACATGTGGACACTGAACATTGACATAACACATCTTACATTTTTTTTCTTCCTGTCCCCTCCTTCCTTCTCTCCATCTTTTGGCCCTTTCTTTCTTTCTTTCTTTCTTTCTTTTTTTTTTTACATCTGTCAGTGCACTGGGAGCCCTTCTCTCTCTCTCTCTCTCTCTCTTTTTTTTTTTTTTTTTTGTCTTTTTCCTTTTTATCAGTACCAGGAATCAAACTCATGACTGCCTGCTTGCAAAGGCAGGCACTTATGCCGCTGAGCTAAATCCCCAGTCCCCTTCCTTCTCTTTTTTAAAAGACCTGTCTCCCTATGGTCTATTGTGTATAGGTATATTCACAGAAGCACTATTTATCAAAGACAAAAAAATAAAAATAAGCCAGATGCATATGAACAGATTGGTGAATACACAAAAGATCATATATCCATACAACCGAATATTATTTAAAAAATAAAAGGGAATGATGTGCTGATACATGCAGCAATACGAATGAATCTTGAAAACTTTATGCAAAAACTTTAAAAAGTAACAAGATGTGTTACAGACACAGTACGGCTTATTGTATTGCATGAAAAAATTGAGGCAGATCGCAATGCTCTGATATAGAGATATGTCCAGGATAAGCAGGTAAGTGAAAGAGCAAAACTGTATGCAAATGAATAATTATGTTATAATAATAAGGGAGATGTAAGAATACAAACATGTTTTACCATCTGTACAAAAGAATTTAGGAAGGATCAAACAGATAAGGAAAATTTTAATTAAAAACCGGGGTAGCATGTCAGGAAAGCAAAGCAAACACAAATAAAGAACTTATTGGTGAACTTCAAACTTCTAGAAAAAGAGCAGGCTAAGCCAAAAGCTCATATGAGGGAGGAAATTATAAACGTAAGAGCAGAAATTAATGCATTAGAGACTCAGAAAACAATACAAAGAATCAATGAATCAGAGTTGGTTCTTTGAAATATTAAATGAAATTTGACAAACCCTTATCCAACCTTATCAAAAAAGGAAAGTAAAAATCCATGCAGATAGGAATGAAAGTTGAAACCACAATGGACCCTGCAGAAATCCAGAAAATGTTGTATTCTAATAAGATGGAAAACGCAGAAGAAATGGACAGATTTCTAGACACATATGAATTACCAAAGCTGAATCAAGAAGATATAAAAACCCTAAATAAAACAATATCAATCAACTCAATTGAAGATGTAATTAAAAGTCTATTAACAAAGAAAAGCCTAGACCCAGACAGATTCACTGCTGAATTCTACAAGAACTTTAGAGAAGACCTAATACCACTACTTTTCAAAGTCTTTATTGAAACTGAAAGGGCAGCAATACTTCCAAATATATTCCTGGAAACAAGCATATCTTGATATCAAAATCAGATAAGGACTCAACTAAGAAAAAGAATTACAGGCCAATTTCCCTAATAAACATAGATGCAAAAATATTCAATAAGATAATGGCAAACAGAATGCAGCAAGTCATCAAGAAGATTTTATACTATGACCAAGTAGGATTCATCCCAGAGATGCAGGGTTAATTTACATGTGTAAATACATAAATGTAATATACTACATTACTGGAGCCAAATACAAAAAACATATGATCATTTCAATAGACTCAGAAAAAGCTTTTGACAATGTCTAGCACCCATTCATAATAAAAACCCTCCAGAAAATTGGAATAGTCTTAATTTCAATCTGATAAAAACTATCTATGACAAATCAACATCCAACATCATACTTAACAGACCAAAAAAAAAAAAAAATGAAAGCTTTCACTCTAAAATCAGGAATAAAACAAGGTTGTTCACTATCACCAATCCTATTCAATAAGGTTCTGAAAACATTAGCCAGAGCAATTAGACGAGAGAGAAATAAAGGAATAAGGACAGGAAAAGAGGAAACTAAATAACTATTTGCAGATGACATGATACTCTACATAGATGACACCAAAAGCACCACTAAAAGACTTCTAGTGTTAATAACCAAATTCAGTAGCATAGCTGGATACAAAGTCAACACTCAAAAACTGATAGCATTCCTATACACAGACAATAAACTTACTGGGAGAGAAATTATGGAAACAATGCCCTTCACCATAACATCCAAAAGGAAAAAAGTGAAATACTTAGGAATCAATCTAACGAAGCAACTAAAAGATTTACACATTAAAAATTACATTTTTGGGGCTGGAGATTTAGCTCAGCGGCATAAGCACCTGCCTTGCAAGCAGGCAGTCGTGAGTTCAATCCCCAGTACCGATAAAAAGGAAAAAGACAAAAAAAAAACAAAACATTTTCTCTGAAAAAGGAACTCAAAGAGGACATTAGAAAATGAGAAGATATCTCTTGTTCTTGGGTAGGAAGAACCAACATAGTAAACCAACTCCCAAATTTGTTATACAGATTTAATGCAATTTTGATCAAAATTCCAACAGCATGTCTCACAGACTTAGAGAAAACGATCGTAAAATTCATTTGGAACCAGAAGAGACACAGAATAGCAAAAGCAATTCTGGGCAATAAGGGCAAGGCAATGGACATAACAGTCTCTGACTTGAAATTATACTATAAAGCTACTGTGATAGAGTGGGAAGAATCTTCTAGCCAGTGCACTTCAGAAGAATTGTAACCAACAAAGAAAGAAACTGGGGCCTCCTGGAGGAAGCAAAAAAGATGGGAAGAGGAAGCAACAACAAAAAGTCCCCAGGTCCCAACCCTGAGAACACTGACCCAGGACAGGTAAATACAAAGGAGAATGAGAACAGCAAACATGCCATATCAGACATGGTGCCAGTGGACATAAAGAGATATATTTGGGACCTCATAGACGAGTTCAAAAGTGAAATATTTAGCCAACTAAAGCAAGATATAAGATTAATAAAAGAGGTACTAAGCACCCCTCAAGCACATAGATGGAAGAAGGGAGGAACTCATACAAAGGAGAGAACAATTTGATGAAGAATATTAAAAAATATAGAGTACATGAAAGAGACCACCAGGAAATTAAAAACTCTATGGAAAGATGGCAAATCAGCTTGAAAGAAACTAAGGATAGACTATCCAAACTGGAGGACAGTTTTGCAATGTGGGATTATGAAAGAGAAAACTTTTAAGAAATAACAAGGAAACAAGCAGTAACAATACAAAGCCTAGAAGATAACAAGAGGATCTATAAGTTGAGAATAAAGAATGTGAATGAAGAAGTAGGAGTACAAACAAAGGAAGTACAAAGGTTATTCACAGAAATAATTAAGGAAAACTTCCCAAACATAGGAAAAAGAAATGATATTCTTATATACGAGGCATACAGAACTCCAGCCACCTACAACCAAAACAGAGCTACACTCAGTCATATAATAATCAAGATCCCAGAAATTCAATATAAGCACAGAATATGAAAAGCTGTTAGAGACAAGAAACAGATAACCTATAAAGGAAGGCCCATCAGAATAACCACAGACTTCTTGACATAAACCATCAAGTCAAGAAGAGCCTGGAGCAACATATTCCAAGCCCTGAAAGAAAATAACCTCCAGCACAGATTGATATAACCTGCTAAACTGTCTCTAGAAATTAATGGAGAAACAAGATGCTTCCAAGACAAAGAAGAACTTGGGAAATTTGCAACCACCAATCCAACTCTACAGAGAATACTGCAGGGCATTCTAGAGAGAGAGAAAAGTACTAGGATCCCAGGATAGTAGCAGAGAGGCCTAAATGAATGGAGCAGAAAACAGAATGAAGAAGATAAGCAGACAACATCAGGCCAAAAAAGAGCATAACAGAAATGAGGCAGAGAAGATTTTATTCAAAACTGATATGATTGATAGTACCAAGTTTGAGAGTATAGGCAACTCCACTGAAGATGACAAGACTACAATACATTCTGGTTTGATAACTGCTGGTTTTTGAAGTTCTATACTATATGCAAAGTTGTGTTTTTATTAATACTTTCATGTACTGATATATTCAGTTGTACTATGTCTGATGATATAGCAAATTCTATTGGAGATAACAAGAGCAACACAGGAACCTTGGTAGAGCTCTTTGTACAATGTTCTTATATGTTTTTTTCATTTCATGTGTTTATAGGAATATATTTTGTTTTGCCTTGCTTTGTTTTGTTTCTCCCTCTAATATGGATTGGATAAAAATACGTGTTAAGATTCATGCATGTGTAGAATCTATAAACAGTTTATGAGAGCTGATCTTATTATACATGATGAAATGAACAGATACTTTGAAGAAAAAGAGACACTAAAATACCCAGTGCTGATCCTGGAGTGTCATAATGTGAAACCCAGCAATAGTATTATTCTTTGTTCAGAGTGATATTAGCCAGCTTGGATTTATTCAATCTAAACATAAATGAAGATATGGATAACTGCATGTATGTTTAAGTGTATAGGATTAACAACCATGTTACTAAGTTTTTGTTGGACAGTTGAACAGAACTGTTTGCAGTCTCGCTGTTTGAATTCCCACTTTACCTGTTCCATTTTTGTATCTTGAATAACTATTTGTAAAACAATAATATCTAAACATCAACTAGCAATTTCTTACTGTTTCTTTTTTTCTCTGAACGTATGTATTATTTCTACCTATTTTCTGTTTTGTTTAGTCTTTCTTTAAATAAAATTTTTTTAAAAAGCTACTGTGATAAAAACAGTATGGTACTGGCAAAAACAAAAAACAGACTTGAGGATCAGTGGAATAGATTAGAAGATGGAAACAACTCCAGACATACTCAGCCACCTTATCTTTGACAAAAGTGCCAAACACATTCACTGGAAGAAAGACAGCCTCTTTATTATCAATTAGAGAATTCTTGTTTTGTTTTGCTTTTGCTTTTTGGAATTCACTTCTTTTTAAATTTATGTTTATTATTCATTTATTTTATTTATTAATTTTTGGTGCTGGAGATGGAATTCAGACTTTGTGTTTGCCAGGCCTGCTTGTGCCACTGAGCTAAATTCCCCGTGAGAACCTCTTCATTAAATGGTGCTGGAAAAACTGGCTCTGCACACGCTGAAGATTAACACTGAACCCATGTCTTCCACAATGCACTAAAGTAAGTTCAAAATGGATCAAAGATCTAAATATTAAAACAGAAGTCAACAACTGGGATCTCATTAAAAAAGCTTTTGCACAGCAAGAGAAACCATCAACAGAGTGACGGAAATCATCCACAATGTGGGAAAAAACCTTTGTCAGTTGTCCCTCAGGCGAAGGATTACTATTGAGAACATACAAAGAACTCAAGAAGAAGCCAACTAGCTAGCCTTCCTGGTAAGCTGTGTAAGTCACATGTGGGGCCCAGGAAGGGAGAAGCCAGATAGCACCTCCCATGAGCCCACTGGCTGAGAATTAAGACCCGCCCCCACCCACGCCCGCTCCCCCTCTCCCGTAAACAGCTGGCTGGTACTGGAGGACAGACTGAATTGATAGCAACTGGGGTGCAAAAGGTAACTGAATGCCTGTATTGTTTAGTTGACTTTGCAGGCCTGGGCCAGCGGTCTGAGCATCTATTGGGAGGATAACAGTATGCAGTATAACAAATATGGGGGATTTCCTTCTGTCTTGTTTTTGAAATCCAATATTCTATTTTATTTTGTCCTGATTGTTTTGATTTATTCAGTGTTATGTTTTGATTGGTTTATTCTGTTTTGTTTGGTTTGCTTTTGCTGTATCTGATGGAATGGACAATTATTGTGAAGATAACAGAATATACTGTGGTAGCCATTGTTTTCCTATTATCTTGCTTTGAAATTCTGTAACAATTTCACTGCTTTGTTTTGACTAACTTTATCCTGCATTGTTTTATTGGGTTTTATTATCTTTAAAATAAAAAAGAGGAGCCGGGGATTTAGCTCAGCGGCATAAGCACCTGCCTTGCAAGCAGGCAGTTGTGAGTTCGATCCTGGTACCAATAAAAAGGAAAAAGACAAAAAACAAACAAAATAAAAAAGAGAAAGAACTCAAAAAATTAGATCTCCTAAATTCAAAGACCTAATCCAAAAATAGGCATCTGAGATAAATACAGTCTCAAATGAAGAAATACAAACAGCAAATAAGTATATGTAAAAATGTTCAACGCCACTGGTCATTTAAGAGATGCAAATTAAAACAACTCTGAGATTCTATGTTTCCCTGGAAAGAATGACTCTTATCAAAAAATCAACTGATTACAAATGTTGGAGGGGTGGTGGGGAAAAAGAAACTCTCCTTCTCTGTTGGTGGTAGTGTAGACTGGTGCAGCCACCACCGTGGAGATCAGTGTGGAGATCCCTCAAAACACTAGGGCTGGAGGTCCTATTTCACCTGGGTACTCCCCTTTTGGTTATCTTTTCAGAAGAATTAAAAAACCCCAGCAATGTATGTGCACTCGTATTTATAGCAGCACAGTTTGAAGTAGCTAGGTCTTAGAAACACCTAGAGGGGTGGTTGGTAAGGTACTGGAACGAAGAGGAAGTGGCCTGTGTGGGACAGATGAGGAGGGAGGGATACACATCTTAGTACATTATTTTGTATGGATCTGACACCTACAAATATTTTATATATGCAAAAATTAAAGAAAATAAAGCCAATATACGTGTAGCTACAAAAGTAATGAGCTAATTATATCACAAGTGAATAGTGTAACTAAGAGTAAAGGATTAAGGGACATAAATTACAAACCTAAATATCTTTACAGCAGTCTATATGACTATAAATCAAAAGATGCAAATGACTCTACTTATATACTATAATTTTCTAAGCAAATCTTGTTTCTCGGGTATATATGATAGTAATTCTGAAATATAGGTACACATGTAGAATTATGCATACATTTATAAAAATATGCACACACAGAGAGCTAATGAGAGTTGGGTGTCTTACTGTCAGAAGTCACAACTAAGAAAAAATAGAATAATATCACATGGCAGTGAACACATATATATACAGGTTTTGGTTTCCAAACACTGTAAATCAAAAAGAGTCAAAGACCCTTTTAGAAATCATTGATTCTAGGGCAGGAGCAGTTAAATTACCAGATGGAGCTAGAACATTTTGTACAGTTAAAGAAGTGTTCAAAAAAGGGTGACAAAGTTGTATTTCTAGCCACCATTGTGTCACCTCACTCTCCAATTCCAGCATTATCTCTAGCTCACCGAGCTCTAGCTAAACAGAAGACAGTAAGTAGGGAGTCTCCATGTTTGAACCAAGCCAACTACCAGAAAACCAACCCCTGTAAAAGCATCTAGGAAGTAATTGGCTACAAATGCTACCTGCAAGATGCATCCTCTACTGAAAGGGTGAAGATCCATCATCATCACAGGGCTGCGCTGTGAAATTAGGTGTCTCTGGAGTCCATTGAACTTCTGATTCATGGTCTCCCTGTCTAATATCCAGTGTCTGGTGCAAGAAAGTGCTTGGATCTTCAAGACAGATCTACATTTCCAGAGCACAGTTATGGGGCCTTACAGGAAGCACGTGAGACCTATATAGTCAATGTTTTTGAAGATACCAGTCTGTGCTAAGCATGCCAAATGTGTAACACGTATGCCAAGAGAAATCTGGTGAGCATGCGTATACATGGAGAAAGTGCCTAAGAGCCCAGTATGGCCAGATGTGTTGGTGCACACTTGTAATCCCAGAACCAGGGAAACTGAGGCAGCAGAATCACTGTGAGGTTGAGGCCAGCCTGAGCTAATATCGAGATCCTGTCATTTAAAAAAAAAATCCATTATGATGTAAAACACTTCACTCCCTTCTCTTTCCTGTTCTTCTTGTTTTTAGTAATTCTGAATGTTAGATTTATTTTTTCAATGAGGTCAAAGGGTGCCTCTGTATATGATTGTGAAAGGAAAAATAAGGGATAGAAATCACATATTGGCTGTTTTTCCATCTGAGGTGATGTGTGAATTTTTAATGTAAATGTGGAAATGTAAACTAATACAAGTCAAAATGTTTCCACGAACAAGTTTCAGAAATTCAACTTTAAACAACTATAAATAACTGTTAGACTTTTCCAGATAATGCTAACATTTGGGTTGTTTGTTTGCCTTGTTTTGTTTTGGAAAAGAGTCTCACTATGTTGTGCAGGCTGAACTTGAACTCACTTATATAGCCCAGGGTGACCTTAAACTTGCAGTGATCCTCCTGCCTCAGCCTCCCATTTGCTGGGATTACAGGTATGCATCACAACACCTGGCAGCATTGCAGTTTTTAAAACAAGCAAATTTCTTATTGATGGCAACTAAAATATGCCTGTAGATCATATAGTAAATTGCATGCATTCATTATTCTAAGTTGCCTACATACAAGTTCGTGTTGTCTGTTTTCTATGCTATTCATATAAGTTTGCTAGCAAGACACATTAAGCTATTGTTAAGGAGGAGAGGTGGCCTGTCAGAAAAACACACAAGGCAAATGTCAAGGAGTTTGTAAGAGAGCTCAAACACTGTCAGAAATGATATAAAGGATGATATTGAAAACAATACCTACGAATCTGTATTGATGCAAACAAATCACTAAACATATATAAGCAGATGAGAAAAACCAAATGTTTTCTTATGTGAGAATTATAATGATAAGTGTGGATGAAAAGAGAAAGGCACTTTTAGGCAAACACCAGAGTCACTGTCACCAACACGATGCGTGCTAAATAAACAGTGCAAGTTTGAAAACCGAGATACTTGCAGAGTGTGACCAGCACTTATCTCCGAGATATTTGTATCAGTGTGGTGGGAAATGATGGCTTTGTAGTGGAGACATCCCACAGCACCACGTTAGCTAAGCCACCCAGGTTCCCATCACCAGTAATGACACACACACCGTCCCCTTGTCGTGTACTGAGGTGGGGAAGGAACGGTGTGAGGAGACGAAATGGGAAGACGGCATCCAGGGACATACACCTCAGACTGAGCTGTGGTGTACGGGGATGCACTTTTGGACAGTAATGCAATAAAGAAAAGCAAATCAGGGACAGGGCAAGAGTGGCCGCCTGGGCAGAGGAGGGCAGCTGTGACTGACAGCTAGAGGCTTTGGGCGCTGGCGGGTTCAGTGCTTCCTCTGGCTGAAGGCAGGGAGCATGTTTGCTTTCTGATAATTATTCAGCTCTATTTTTGTTTTATGCTGTTATTCTGTAACCATATTAAATAATTTTTAAAAAGATTTCATAAATGTACATATACCTAGAGGGAAATTAAGTTGGGGAGAAATACATCAAATGTTCACAGAGAGTAGTGGGATTATTGTTCGTACTTACACATTTTATTTCACTTTCCTATAATGTCCAAATATTCAAAATGAATTTACGTTTTATGGGGGAGAGAGGCACAGAACTTTCTTTTTTTTTTTGTTTTTTTCCTTTTTATTGGTACTGGGGATCGAACTCACGACTGCCTGCTTGCAAGGCAGGTGCTTATGCCACCGAGCTAAATCCCCAGCCCCCAACTTTCTAGATTATGCTAAATTGTAAGTCACTTCCTAATTGTGACCACAGAGGCGGTTTGCCCTTTCTTGACTTCTGCAGAGGTGGAGCTCCAGGGAGTGCGGCTCCTCCCTGCCCTGCCGATTCCTAGGCTAGGGGTACAGAGGTTGGAAAAGTCCCTCAGCACAGGATTTGTGACCCTTGAAGACACACCTTGGACGGCTGTGGGACCTGAGGCCCAGCCAGCTCTATCTTGGAGGTCCCCTGTGAAGCCTGCTGTCAGTGGGAGGCCAGGTTCCAAGGTTCACAACAGAGCCCGTCCACACCCTTTGCTTCCTGTGTTTGATTTGAAATTTATGCCAAAAGCAAAGGAACAGCATAGAAAAGCAAGCAGAAACTAAAGGAATAAAGCGTATAAGAGCACAAAAATTAAGTGGTGCAGGTTGCGAATGTGACTCCAGGTCAGAAGGTTGCGTGTCCAAATCACTTTGAGGTCGAGGTTACATAGGAGTCTTCCCAACTCCTGAACTAGGCAGGTTCCAAAAACAACCAAAAGCAGTGTCACTTTCAAATCCTACATTGACCTCACCCCATTAGCACAATTCTCCCAAGTCATCAAAAAGCCAGACTCTGAGAATAAGTCAAAAAATCCTAAAATGGTGCTTCAGAAACAGGTAAAAGGCAAAACCAACTCGAGGAAATAAAAAGGAAATCATTTTTAAACATATGAGAAAACTGTTTCTTTCATAACTAGAGAAATGTAAACTGAAATTGTATTCTCAGTAAGGCTGGGGCCAATTCAGGGTTTGCACCCACTAGGCAAGCCCTGCATCCCTGAGCCCTCTCCAGCCTTTGTGAGTTGCTTTTAACCTGTAAGTTCAGTGTGACCAACCAGAGTTTATGCCAAATTGCGCTATTTATACCTTTGAAAAAGAGCAGAGACATAAAGCCTAGAAACAAGAAATTAAAATAATTATAAAAGAATAGTTTTCTTCCAGCCAGCTTAAGAAAGCCTTCTATTTGTCATTCTTGTTCCTTTTCCCCCTTTTTTTTTGTGCTGGGGCCGCAATGTGGGGCCTCACAGGTACTCAGTAAATACCCCACTGCTGAGCTACACCCCCAGGCCTTTTTATTTTGGAGACAGGGTCTCATTAAGTTGCCTAGGGTTCAGTTCCTTTTTAAAAAATTTTCTCTGGAAATGCCACTTTTTCATATGATAGAAATTTATCATCAAATGAAATTTAACTCTGCCTCTAATTGTCCACCATCTGGGCTTATGTTTTCTGCAGTTTCTGTTCTGCTTTTTAAACTATATGCATTATAATTTTATAACTGCAATTTTAGATTCTTTATTTTTTCCATTTTATTTTATTTTTTTCTTTTATGGTAAGTTGGTTGCTCTGTGAATAATTTTTTCAGTGGACTTTTTTTTTTGAGTCATCACCTTCCGGCTGTGATTTGCATTAGAGTTTACTCGGTACTGTACAGTCTGTGGGTTTGGATAACGCATACTGACACAGCCCCACCATTTGAGTTCCACACAGAATGGTTTGCTGCCCCGATTCTCTTCTGTTCTCTGCTGTGCATCCCTTTCCCTAAGCCGTAACAACCACTGGTCTTTTCTTGTCTCCTAGTTTTGCCTTTTCCAGAAAGTTGTTTGAAAAAGGTTGGCTCCTTTTTCTTACAGTTATGCATTTAATGTTCCTGTCTGTCTTTTCATGTCTTTTTGCTACCTCATTTTTTTCTTAGTGCTGAACAATATTCTATGTTTGTTCTCTTCCATATCCGTTCCTTGAGGATCTTGCACAATTACTCTCTACATCTTTTGTTTTATCTCTGGAGAGTCTGTTCCATGCAGTGGAAACATGTACAAATCTCTCACAGAGGTCGGAACTCTTGTCTAGGTCTAAAACAAGATACCTGTGACTGGTGATTTATAAAGAGCAGAAACTGATTTCTCAGAGTTAGAGGGTCCAAGATCAACACACTAGCGGATTCCAGATCTGCATGCAGGCTTGTGCTCTGCTTAGCGATGGCAGCTTGGTGCTGGTCACATTGGGCAAGGAGGCAGAAACTGCTGGATGCTGTGCTTTCCAGAGGCAGGAGAGATGAAGAACAAATGGGCCACACAGTTCTCACACACTTTTTAAACCTATCAACGAGCCCTCTGCCCTTATGGCCTAATCATTCCACAGAGGGATGACATAATACCTCACCATGAGGCTGAGGTCAAAAAAACGTATGAAATCTGTAATGACACATACATTTAAACAATAGCAACACCTTAGTGCTGTGCCACAACCTTCCCATTTCTCTTACTTTCTCTCTTTTTGTCATGCTCTTGTCAGAATTGTTGAGAGTCAGTCTGGGTCATTCAGATAAATCATGTGTGTGTATGTACGTGTGTGTGTGTGTTTCCCCGAATCTGTTCACTTGGTTGAGAGTCGACTCTCTTAAATCTCTGCTCAGTTGGAGGACAAGGTGAAGCCTGCCTCTGACCTACTGTTATTTCCTAGGCTTTCCCCTAAGTTAAGTCAGTAGTATTACACTGACGTATCTCTCCCCTGCCTGTGTGGTTCTCTTGATGCTGAGAACCAGTGACATACCAATAATGACAGTGAATCAGAACAAAACACTAGACAGGTCATGTTTCAGCCCGAGTTTTGTATTTGCTTTTTACATCTATGATAAAATTCTGGAAATAAACAGCATAAGGAAGAAACATTTATTTTGGATCACAGCTTCAAAAGTTTCAGTCTACAGTCATTTAGCTCTTCTACCTTTGAGCCTGTGGTAAGGCAGGGAGCACCGGGCAGACGAAACCTGTTCACCTCATGGCAGCTGTCAGGAAGTAGAGAGGAAAGGCTGGGATCCCTGTGTTCCCTTCAATAGCGACACCTTCAGGGACCTACCGCCTTCTGCTAGGCCCCACCACCACACCAGCATCTCCCACTAGCATCACAGGCTGGAGAGCAAGCCTTTCGCATTGTATTTGGGAAACACTGAAGATCCAGACTACAGTAAGCTTTAAGCGGATTGTGGTTCCTCGACTAGAATAAAAAACAATTTTCCATTTACATATACCTTCTTTCATTAACACTTTAATCCAGTGCTAAACCAAAAGGCTGAAATCCTTTCAATTGTTCTACCTTTCAAGAATTTTACATTCACATTTGAGAGGCTGAGGCAGAAGGATCGCTATACGTTTGAGGCCACCCGAGGCCAAAGCCTTATCCAGTCATGGTGCTTTTTCAGATGTGGCCGAATCTGGATTGTGTGATTGATTCGTGGTGCAATGCCAGGCCTGAGGACACTAGGATTAAGGGTGTGCATGCTCTCTGCCCCAAGTAGTCTGAAAAAGAGAGTTTGTGTCTAGATTTCCCACCAAAACCTCATGCAGCCAAAGATGGGGTTTTTTCAGAGGTTACTGATCTAGGGTGAGTGATGCTACAATTAAAGATGGGTGATTGCTACCTAAATCACTCCTCTGATTGGTTTAGCACTACCCTAATCCCAGTAGCCTAACTGTAATATCAAAGGGGTTGAAAGACACTGCAAGGTCTTTATCTTGTTTTTGTTACCTTGTGGTTCCCCTCTGTCATGTTAACCTGCCTTGGAGCAAGCAAATTATGGACTGAAACCTCTGCAAACTATGAGCTAAATAAACCTTTCCTCCTTTAACTTTGGGTGTCAGGTATTTTGTTTCAGAAACGAGAGAAAAGTAACCAAGGCAATAGTCGTCCCATCATCAATGCTTTGGCTTTCCACAATTTTTGTTAGTCAAACATGATCCAAAATATATTACATGGGGAATTCAAGAAATGAACATTTCATGCATTTTTAATTACATACTGTTCTCAGTAGCATGATGAGATCTCCCACCGCCTTGCTGTGTCACCATGAATCATCCCTTTGTCCAGTGTTTCTGTGATGTATGTCACCCACTCACTAGTCACATAGTAGCTGGTTACCTCAGTCAAATTACTGAAGTGTTTGTGTTTGTTTCCATTGTTTTACTTAATAATGATACAAACTACAAGAGTAGCAATGTTGGCAAGTTAGTTTTATGGTTAGGAAGAAGCCATAAAGTGCCTCATTTGAGTGAAAAAGTAAAAGTTCATTACTTAACAAGACATGGAAAAAATTGTATGCTAATTTATTAGTTTACATTGTTGGGACATAAACCTGACACCTGAAACTTAAAGAAGACATTTGTTTCAGTTCTCTGTTTCAGTTCGTGGTCAGCAGGCTCCAAGGTGGAAAGTGATACAAGGGCCTGGGGACACAGCTGCTCAACTCAGGACAGAGAGAAGGGAGGAGCTAGAAACAAGAACATAGCCTTCCAGGTCACACCTCCAAGGATCTGCATCCAATCAGAACACCCAGCTACTGAACTCACCAATGGATGAATAGAGTGCCCCATGATCCAGTTATCTTCCAAACACATGAAACTTTGGGGGGAAATTTCAGATCTAAGTTGATGAAGTAGTAGCTATATTCATTAATTACATGACTATTACTACTGTGTGTATATAGGTTAAAACAGTATTTATACCTCATAAATATATACAATTATTGTCAACTAGAAGTAAATAGTAAAGGTAAGTGTAAGTGTATATATATATATTGAAAGAGAAAATAGAATGAAACCCTCCAATTATAAAACATAAATCCTGAAAGAATATAACAACATTTTTGCAGCCATCTCCTTTAAAAATCTAAAAAAAGTAGAAAAAGAAAAAAGAAAACAACCTGAATATCTGACCATAGACTAAGGGCTAAATTATGTTAAATATGATGAAAGATGTGTAGATTGAGGCACATATTCAAAAAAAATGCAAAAGTTTTGTGTAGTAAGATTATAGGTGATTTTTCTTTTCCTTTTTTTGTGTGTATGTGTGCCCGGGAACAATCTCATAATCTCGCACTTGCCAGGCAGGTGCTTATACCCCTCAACTAAATCCCCAGCACCTTCTTTTACTTTTTAAACTACTTTCAAGGCAAAAAAAAAAAAAAAAAAAAATAGCCCCAATTTACTCCAACTCCAACACCTTTCTGCAAGAGTTCCTTACTTTCAGATATTATTAAGTTACATTTTGGAAATTTCCAACTTTTAAAACTTTCTAGTCCTGAACCATGGTGGATAGGACCCAGAACTCCCATGTGAAAGGCAGTGAACAAGTTTCATGTGACCTGGATGCGAGCACTTCAGTGAGACCATGGTGAGTAAGAAGGATTATCATTATTTTCAAGAGCCCCAAGAAAAGATCATCACATTTATCCAAAGTTTGACAACACCTAGTGTCTTAATTACTTTTTTGTTACTGAGACAAAATGCCCAACACCCACAAGTTAAAGAAGCAAAGGTTCATTATCGCTCATAGTTTGTAGAGATTTTGTGAAGGCAATTGTGACTTCATCTTGTTTCTTAGACTGCATTTCAGTTTGTAGTTACTTTTTAAGTGAACTCTGTCTCTAATTCCTGAGAATCTCCATCTCTAGTAGTTATCAAATCATAAAAAGAGAGACAAACATGATCAAGATAACCCTTCCTTGAATCCTGGTTGATTAAGGACCCAAACATTTGGGAAGGTTTTGTAACATTCCTGTGAGATTTTAGATGTGGTGATAGGGTTGTTATGGTAACTGAGGAACTTGCAGATTTCAAGAAAGGTGATAAGGTTGCCATGGCTACTAGGAAGGTATATAAACTTCTGGAGAATAAAGACCATGTGAATATGCGCCGTAGTGAAGTTCTGACCATCTGACCATCATCCAGCTAGCCAAATAAAACTTCCTTGTTTCTCCATTCTTGGACTTCCCTGGGTAATTTCTTGCTAATTTTACAATATTTCCTGTCATAGTGAGCCGGTCCAAGGCAGGGTGGTGTGACACAGGGGCATCACAGAGGAGAAGCAACAGTTTGAGGCATGGTGAGCAGAACGCAGCCTCAGCAGCAGCAGCAAGCCTGCCTTCCTCCCCCTCTTCTATTCAATCCAGGCTATAAGCCTACTGATTGGGCCACCCACACCCAGCGTGGAGCTTCATTATCCGCATCCAGAACTATACTAACTCCAATCATCGGGCTAATTTAGTACAACATATTCTTAATACCAGTATCACATCCCCTAGATTCAGCCAGCCCCAAAAAACTGCACCTACGAGCACATGAGGTTTTGAGGGGACATCCAGATATAAGCCATAACACTCAGCAATATCAGTGTTTCAAGGAGAAGGAACTTTGTTGCACATTTCTTTCTTTTAAGATCATATACAAGGGGCTAGGGATTTAGCTCAGGGGCATAAGCACCTACTTGGCAAGTGTGTGGTCATGAGTTCAATCCTGGGCACCGATAAAAAAAACAAACAAAAAAAGATCATATACGAAAGATAAAGAGAAAAGGAAACAGCAAAGTCAGTTTGTAAGCCTATTTTGACCTTGTACAGAATATGCTTTTAAATAATAAATACAAATTATGAAAATATCATGTTTTAAACACAGCTGAAATCTTGCTAAAAATAATTCTGTTTCTAGTTGAAAATTGCATTTGTTCATGTTTTACACAATCTTGGGAAGAAAGATTCATTCTGATCTTTCTGTAGAATGAAATTAATACCCTGAACAAGTAAGAAGTTGGATATGTGATCAGCTTGGAAAGACAGATGGATTTCTACATTCCACAAATAAAAACAATGACAGTGAGAAACACCACCAGGGAAAATAAGACATTCAAGAAAGGCATCTGCCCAAATACCAAACAGGTATAAAGCGACAGAATCTCAAACAAATGATGGGAGGATAGTGATATGGGTTCTATGCCACAGTGTCACATGGGTACTGTGTGACCTAAGAGCTTGCAGTCAGTGAGAAGGAAATCCAGTCACAGAACCCAATGACCAGTAAGCCAAGACAAAACCTGAAAAAAACATCTGACTTTGGTTCTTGTAGAAACCTAGATTTCACATGCTCCTCACTGATTGCTTTCAATGGACTACAGATATCACCTCTGACAATGGATATGATGTTTCCAGGTGATGAAGTTTGATCCAACCAACTTTCCCCTCATCTGGACCCCAAGCCCCAGCCTCAGTGGGGTGACTCTGAGGCCTGCTCTCTGGCCTCCCCACAAGGCAAGCTCAAGGATTGGCTCTCAGGTACTTTCAGTTGTCATGCTGTGCACTGGATAAAGCAAGCTTGGTTGGCTCAGTAACACTAACAGAGCTTGGGCGCTGAGTGTCCAAACTCTGGGGTCTTCTCTGATCCCTCTTCTCAGTGAGCCCCCAACCTTGGCACAGCACGCAGGCTGCCTCTAGCACAAACCTTACCAAGTCAGGGTAGTGAGAGTTCTCCCATATTTGATGCCTGATCAAATTCTTTATTCCTTAACCTGTCTGGTTGTCTGCCTGATCCAGTTCCTCAGCTTCCTGCCTCTGATAGTTTGTCAAGTTCACTCCAGTAATTTTCCACTCACTGAACCTCTCACTCTGCCCCTTAGCTGTGAATCTGTCTTCCTGTTGCAGCATTTTTGACCCTGTTGCAGAAGTCAAATGAAATCTTCCTTCCCATCTTTAACACGTTAAAATTAATTCCAGTTAATAGCTGCAAGCCTCAACTGTGAATTGTCCTCATGAAAAGTCAATTAATTCTTAGTTAATCCTAAATATTTATTAATTAGGCAACAGATAACAAAGGAACAATTGTAGAAACAAAGGACCATGTGTGTACTGCAGAAACTTTCTTTAGGAAAAATAGGCTACATTTTATGTATTTTGTTGCTAGTGGATATTTTCCTTGTGTCTACTTTTTGTCGTGACAACAGTGCACCTACGGATATTTTTACGTGTTTTCTGGTATTCATCACCAGCCATGTTTGAAGGCACGTGTTACCCACTTACAGGGTACATTACCCCAGGGTTGGTGTGTAATGACAAATTCCATTCCAGTGTGGCTCCATTCACTCAGACTCTGCCCAGTAACAAAGCAGAGCTCCCAGTGTTCCAGTCACCCCAGAAACTGGTAACGTCAGTCTCCTACAGGTAAAAGGAAGTATTTTAGGGTACTTGTATAGCAGTACTTCGGTTCATGATCTTGATTCTTTCTGTGATTCTGGTTGCAAACCGAATTGGAGAATAACTGAATCAAATTCAATGATTAGGTTCAGTGTTGACCTTATGGGAAAATTTGATTTGACTTTTGTCCAATGTGATTTGTGACTAGAAATGTGGACAGAAGTAAGTTTGTGAACCAAGGCACCACTGTAATTTGCATTTCCCAATAGCTTATGAGGTTTAATGGCTTTTTATTACATTAAAAAATCTGAATCTCCCATTCTGTTAAGGTACTTTTTATTAAGGTATGGATCTAAATGTCCCCTAAAACTCATGTATTCCGTGTATAATCCCCAATGCATCAGTGTTTCTTGTGGGCCTTTGGGAGGTAATTGGATCACAAGGACTGGAATGTAATCAATAGATTGACTCATTGGTTGATTCACAGATTATGGGGCTAGAAGTGGTAGAAATAAAAATAGGTGAGACCTAGCTAGAGGAGGTGGGCTAATGGAAGCACATCCTTGAAGGGTAAGTTCTGTCCCAGGCCACTTAATATCTATTTCCTAGCCACCACAATCTGACCGGTTTGTTCCACAGAGTGTTCCCTGCCATGATGTTCTGTCTCATTATTGATATGGGCAGAAAAATGACAGACTCCAAAAATTAAAAAGGAAGTGCTTTATTAGCTGAGCTCAGTGGTGACACCGTCCAAGTGTGCCTGAGCCAGGGGCTGCAGGGAGTTATAAAGTAGCAAGCCGCAAGGGGAGGGGTCAGGGTCTTAGGATCAGTTTGTCCCCATAAAAGGAACCAGAGAGGCAGGGAGGAGTTCCATGGTGGGTGTGTTACAAGGTTGCAACTTAACTGGCAATTACACAAGTTTTACAGAAAGAGAGCAAGTTATAATAAGTGCAGCGCATTTTGAGCTGATAACAATTAAAGGCCCACAGAAATGGATCCCGTTACCCATGCACCGAAAGCTCTGAAATCATGAGCCAAACATAAAGCTTTCCCCCTTTAAGCTGATTTTCTGTTATTTTGTCACAGCAATGTAGAGACAGCACACTATGTATGCTCATCATTCTTATTTCCTGGGGCTGGGGATTTAGCCTAGCGGTGCCTGCCTTGCAAGCAGGAAGTTGTGAGTTCGATCCCTGGTACCGATAAAAATGAAAAAGACAAAAAAAAATTCTTATTTCCTTGTTTAACTTTTAAAACACTCAGCATGTTAAACATTTACTTGATCTAGGGTAGGGTAAAAACCAGGAAAATTGGTGAAATGACTAAGAATTCAGAGGGACCAATAAAATTCTAGAAAGGACCTGACATTGAGTTGGTGGCTGGAGGCATCAGGTGGATTAAAACATAGTCTAAGAATGTATTGGGAGGGTGAGGACGAGACCTTCTGTGATAAACCAGACAGAAGACAGGTGGTCTGGTCAGGCAGAGACTATGAATCACCTAGCACAAGGCACTGACCAAAAAGATGGAAATAGTCACTCTTTCTGTAACTGTGACAAAATGCCAGAAACTCACAATTTAAAGGAGAAGAGACTTATTTGGCACATATTTTCTATGGATTCAGTGCATGGACAGCTGACTCCAAAGCAGAACAGCACAGTATGGGAAGGCTGAGTATGTCATGACCAGGAAGCAGAGAGAGAAAAGAGAAACTGGAGAAGAGACTCGGTGGTTCTAGGTCACACTCCCAGGGGCCGACCCCTGTGGAGCAGGTCACACCACCAAATATGAGATATTTGGGGGATATTCTAAAGCCACTTCATAACATTCTATCCCTTACCCACAAAAGGCTTATGTTCACCTCATTATGCAAAATGAATTTATTCCATCTGTGAGTTATCAAAGTCTTAACATTTCCATCACTGCTGAAAAGTCCCAATTCAAAGTGTCCTTTGAGACTCAAAGCAAATTTTTAGGTGTAAGCTACTGTGAAAATCAAAAAGAAGTTAAATACAGCCAATATAAAATGGCATAAGAAAACATTTCAAATTTAAAAAAAAAAAGAGGATCAGGAAAGGAAACAGAAACCAAACTAAAGCAAGACCAAAACTTCAGCAAAGAATACATCAAATCCTGTAGCTAATGTCAAACCTTATCTCCCTTTGGTCTCATTCCTTTCCCTGAGTGCAAGAGAGTCTGTTCCACGTGTGACTGCGTCTGAATTCTGACCAGATGACTTACTCAGACCCCTGAGAATGGCAAGCAGAACCACAGGGGAAGCAGATTTAGGAACCACCTGGAAAATGTTCCATCCAAGATATAAAATGAACCTTGAGCCTGGGATTAGAATCCAAAGGAGGAGGGTTGGGGATTTAGCACGGAGGTGTAAGTGCTTGCCTTGCAAGTGCAAAGTCATGAGTTCAATCCCCAGTACTAAGGGGTGGGGGGATCCAGAGGAGAGGAGGCGGCTGCAACCTCTTCTTAACTGAGCACACCTGCAAGGTCAGAGTCAGGCGCAAGTTCCCCTTAAGTGAGAATTTGTCAGTCACCAGTCTTCAAAAAGACTTGCTCGCCTGTGCACAAAAGTCTGGGTACGTAAACTCCCTCAACTGAGATTCAGCTTTGGAGAAGCAAACTGGGGTCATATTGAGAAAGAAGAAACTAAAGCTTCCTCCTTACTACTGTACAGGGAAAGCCAAAGGCGCCTGAGTAGAAAAGTGGGAAGAGATGTGGTGGATTGAAAACGACAGTCAATTTAAACACCAGCTGAACTAAATCAGCACAATGGGGCGTGTGGGTGGCTCATCTGAGGACTGTTGCTAAGATAAAAACAAGACCTGGAGAGGAGGAGGAGTGTTGTTGTTTCTCTGTGTTGCAGTTGTTTGCAGTTGTTGGTGCTCCTGAAGGAGCTTGTCATGCTGGCTTCCTGATATGAACTCAGCTGTTTTCACTGTCAAGGGATCTCAGGACCTTGTTGCCGAGAATGGCTACTATTCACTTTGGGGGAGCTCTGGTCCTCACTTTGAGCATCGTTTCCTGGCTTGGGAGGGGAAGATGGGTACTGTTCAGGCTTATTAAGCTGGTTTCCTGATAGGAACTCAGCTGTTATCATGGACCTTGTCCTCGCTGAGGATGGCTGTTGTACTTTTTTGGGGAGCCTGGCTCCTCATTTTGAGCATCAGGGCTCTAGTGCAGAACCCTCAATCTACTGACACAGATCCTTTACTGCCCCCCAGCACAGACTTTCTAGCTTCCACCACTGATCTTTAAGGCCTTCCCAGCACAGATCTGTGAAACTTGCATGAGTCATTGTTGTGGTCTCTTGACCTCCAGTTGGACACATAGGGGGCATTGTCATGGGCTTCAAGCCTTCAGCCGGACTCATGCAGGACATTCTATGGGATCCAGGCCCTTGGCTGGATTCTCTAGGTCTTTAGTGTGTGGATAGATTTCCTGCACTTTCTTTGTTTTGATTCCTTAGGTGATCATTATAAATAATGCTACAAATTATGTGTTCTGTATTGTTTCATTCTCCTTGTAAACCCCTGACTGAAAGAGGAGAGAGTGGGTCAGTTGTATACACTGGGTGGTGTCCCTCCCATTCATTTGTTGAAGCCCTGGACCCCAGGACTTCTGATTATGAGTACAGCCATCCTTCCTCCCCTCCAAGTTTTCTTTCTATGATTTCAGCCACCTGCACTCGACTATGGTATAAAAATATTGCATAGAAAATTCCAGAAATAATTCATATCTTAAATAACTTTTACTGTAATATATTGCTATAATTATTCTATTTTATGATTCATTGCTATTACTGATCTCTTCTTTGCTAATTTCTAAATTAAACTTCATCATAAGAAAGTATGTACAAGGAAACAGAGCATACATAGGGTTCACTTCTATTCTGAGTTTTGGGCATTCACTGGAGGTCTTAGATCATTTGTCCTGTAGAATAAGGGATTCTCCCATATTTGGATATAACTTTTAGAGAGGTGATCAAGGTAAAATGAGACTTCCAAAGTGGGCTCTAACCCATATTCAGTGGTGTCCTCTCATAGGAAGAGAAGGTAAAGATACATGGACAGACACCAGGGATGCATGTACAGAGGAAAGGCCATGGAATTATGCAGCAGGGACACAGTCTCCAGTAAGCCAAGGACAAAGGCCTCAGGAGAAACCAGCCCTACCACAAGACTGACCTTGAACAACCAGCCTCAAGAGCTGTGAGAAAATAAATTTCTGAAATTCAATCTACCCAGTCTGTGGGCTTGATTGAGGGCAACCTGAGCAAACCAACAGTGAGAGATCCTCCAGGCCATTAGCAAACATTTCTGAGCTCTGAATAAGTCTTGAGCACAGTTTGGGAGACATTAATTAAGACCCAGCTATAAACCCTTAGAGCTGGAGGCAAGCCAAACAATTTTTCCTTCATCGTCTTTTTTTCCGTTACAGTCTAAATATGAAACAGCCCCAATAGGCTCATGTTTTCAGGGTTTGATCTCCAGTGAAGAAAGATTCAAATTTGGAGGCCTAAAGAGGTGACTGGATCATGAGTACACTAAAGCATGTGCTAAGGTTTGTGTCTGGATGTCCCCCAAAAGTCTCAGGGGCGGGACTTTTGGAGGTGGTTGAATATATATTTTGTGATTCATGGTCTAATGCTGGGATTAAGGGTGTGAGTGCTACACCCATGGTATATGATAGGTGCCCTGCATATACCATAAAGGAGGGAAAAGCTTGCTTTCCTCTCTCTCTTGTTGCTTTTCTGTCTCTCTGCCATGCGATACCCTGCATTGGAGCAGCTGATTACAGGTTGAAACCTCCACAAATGGTGAGCTAACTAAACTTTCTCCCCTTTAATGTTTGGAGTCAGTAATTTGTGTCAGCAGTAAGAAAAAAGTAACTAAGACACCAGTAACTAAGAGTGCATATGAATTAATAGCTTGATGACCTATTGGATGTGGGGGCCCACTGAAGATGATACATTGTCTCCTGTCTACTGAATCATGAAAGCAACATTTATGTCCCTCAGCAAGTGAATGAATAAAGAGAAATGTGGTAGTTACACATAATAGAGTATTATACTTGTGTAAAGAAAGAAAAAGGTGGATCTTTTGTAGAAAAAGGGATGCACCATGACACCATAACATTTAGTGAAATAAACCAGACACCCAAGTTCAAATATTGTATGGTTTAATTTATATAAGGAAACCAAATGTTGAGTTCAGGGCTAAAGGGAGTATTTTCAAAGGGGAGGTCCTCGAGAAGAAGGCATGAGGAGTAGACATCAAAAAAACAGCAAGCAACTTCATTGTCTAACTCATATATATGTCAAATTTTACATTCTTGTGTGCTGTCGTAACCAAGCACTAACTAGCTCATGGCACTACAATATGCTGTCAAGTTCTAATACAAAATGATACTTGTGTCAAAATGCAAGACATTAATGATTTTCTTGTTCTTTAAACAGCTTGTAACACTTGTCCATAAGTATTAAAATGCATACATATATAATATACATTCTACTGCACATACCTATTTTTGTTTAAAATTTCAAATGGAAAGACTGCCACATATCATGAATTAGCAAAGAAATGAAAGGAGGCACAGTTACAGACCAAGGCACTGCTCTAAAATTATGGTTTTTGCTAGTAAGAAGGGGAAAAAAATAGAACAGAAAAAATGTACACTAAAAACAAACTAAACAAACAAAACTCTACATTCTGAATTGTTATAGTATTGCAGAAGAGCAGGGCCAGCCAGGTGGGTCATACGTTTCTAGGCAGATCTGGACCAGGCGAGCTCACTGGGGGCTTTCTATCACACAGCACGAAGGTCAAGTCCAGGATGAGGGCACAGTCTTGGACGAGCCGTGCTGTTCTTGGGTGACTATCCCTGAAACCTTGGAAGAGGTTAGCATAACAAAGCTCACTTTTGTCTGAGTTACACTTATCTTACATGTTGCAACTGGCACTGGAATGCCAAGGCCAGCTGAGTTCTCCTCCTATCTAATCATGAAAACAGGCAACATCCGCCTTTTCTTGTCTTGGAACACAGTGGCAGACTTAATCAGTTTTAAAATTTTGTTCGCATTTGCAGTTTCCCTCATGATAGCTCACTACATTGAGACACTGCAAACTCTCAAGCTGGGACACAGAGCACATGGGCTACTCACAACAGGAGGACAGCAAGTGGTTCAAGTACCACAAGGAGAGTTTCAAAGTGATGTAGGTGTGGATCGGGTCACCACCACTGCTGGGTGACGGTTTCTAGGACTAACAAAGTCTGTTGCTCTGATCTCGTCGCACGCTGTCCCACCTCATTCCAATCCCAACACGGACACTGCACTTTCCGTCTGAGTTCAACAGCTGCGTGTGAATAATTAACACTTTCTGTGCTCCAGCAACCAACAATCTACACACCACCACCCCAGAGGTCACAATTTAAAATCTACATTTCAATTCCTTAAGTAAAATCATTGTGGAAATTTCTGGAACGTCTCAATGCTCCCCTTTTAAGTGAAAATGCTGGCACAGTCAAGCCAGATAACAAAACATCCTAAAATTACACAGCTCTCTCTCTGTAAACGCCCAGCACTGCACATGCAGACAAAATGATTGCTTCTATGGAAAAGGCCCCTTAGCATTGTGCCTGCCACATAGAAATTTTCAGAGCATGTATGCTGCCGTGAAAGCGACAGTCAGCAATGCCTAAAATCAGAGCGACTTTCTTAATTCTTCTTTTGCTGTTTCCATGTAATGCATGACAGTAATCCTGGCATTCTGGGTGGCTGAGGCAGGAAGTTGACAGGTGCAGCCCAACATGCTCAATTAAGTGATTTACTGAGACCCTTATTGGGTATCAAGAAAAAGCAGTCTGAGGGTATAGCTCACTATGGAGACACTGGGTTCACTGTGGACTACTGCAGATGTGAATAGTACATAGCAGATGTGTGATAGATACATAGGTACATAGGTACCTAGATCAAAAATAATGATAGGGAATATTCCACTGTGAATATAAAGATGGGCCAGAGTGTTTCTTCTCTGAGCGGGTTCTGAGCTTGTGGATGCAAGACACGACCTCACTTCCTTGGCAACTTGTCCAAGTGGAACTTGGAACCCCCGTGAACATGCATCCCAACAGGGCAGCAGATACCTCCTGAGCTCACTCATCGAGAGACTAAACAGCAAAAGCGCTGAGCTGCCTCCCAACTTCTCAAAGCTACAGGCTCAGGACCGCAGGCAGAGAAAACATCTTTGAACGACTCAGAAGATGGTTCGCCCCATCCAGACAACTCAGGCCACACTGCAGGAGCCGCTCAGCCATCACAAGAGATCCAGGGCAGGTCTCCACAGGCATGATCATGATAAGTGCGGAGCCACCAAGGAGCCTGGTGCCAGTCACTCAGGGTCAGCCTCCAGAATCAGAAAGATTGAAGAAAGGTCAGGAAGGAGCTCACCAGACCCTGACAATAGGCACCCTGAGACAGTGAGGAGCCAAAAGAAGGTCTCCTAGGCCCAGCTGCTGAGCAGCCAAAGGACCCTGAGGACCCGGGCAAGATCTGTAAAGGGCTTGCTAACAGGCACCCAAAGGAAACAAGAGCCCATGAGAAGTCTCCTCAGGACTCAGCACCAGTCACACAGAAAAATCCAGAAACCCAGGAACTCATCTGAGCACAAGGACACCAAGGAGACCAAAGCAGGTCTCACCAGGCCAGCTACCCAGTGCTCAGAGACACCACCCAACTATGGGCTGGTCTCTAAGAAATGACAATCAGGAGTCCAGAGATGTAAAAAGCCCGGGTTGTAGCACTGAGGCTCCAAGCCACAGTAAACCATAGTCACTGAGGAGTGCACAGGAGGTCTTCCCAAAGGACATCTTCCCAGACTAGGTCACAGGTCACTTACAAAGTCCTAAGAGTCCAGGGGAGGTCTTCCCAGGGCTGCGTGTGAGAAGCAGACAAAGCCCTAGGAGCCCAGGGAAAGTCCTTCCAGAGGACTCAAAGGACCTGGCCAGGCCCACAAAGCCCCTTAAGACACCTAGGGCCCAGAGAAGGTCATTCATGAGGAGATCTTTCCAGAGTTGACCACTGGGTGACTGAAATCAGACAGAAGACAAGGAAGGTCTTCTTGAGCTGGCCATATGGTGCCCAGACACAGTGATGAATCCAGATGAGATCTTTCCAAACCTGTCCACCAGCCACGGAGAAACACCAGGAAGCCCAGCACGTGTCTGCCCTGGCCAGGCCACCACTGTGAGTTCCCCGTGCAACTCCAGAATTGAGTTCTGAGTGTGAGGCCATGAGAGAAAGACTTCCTGTATAGGAATAGATGCTTGGGTGCTTTGTGTGTGGTAAACTGTCACATGTATGTCCAGGAGAGGGCTGGCAGGAGGAGAGGTCCAGTGTCCTGTGTTAATTCATAGCCTCCAAGGTCATTTCCTCTCCCACCAGAGTAGAGTCCTGTAACACAGGTGTTTGTGTGATCTGAGGTACAAAATGTCACTGGGGTCATAAAGACCCCAAATGACAAGGCTGGCAGGGCCTGATGCTTCTCCCTGGGGGTGGACACATAGCTGCACAGAGGACATTGCGCTAGACCAGTCCCTGAAGTCTTCTGTGCCATTTTCTTGCACAAGACATCAGGGCTCTAACAGAGTCAGCTCAGCCCCTGGGTAATGGTGGGACTAGAGGAGACTCCTGCTGGGCCAGAAGAGAAGAAGCACAAGCACCCTGGGGACCACACAGCAGCCTTGACACCTCAGTGCAGAGCTGTGTAGACAGCAAACCCACTGTCTTACTCCCGAGGGATTTGGGCTTCACGTCCTCCCTCACCAGTGCCTGTCTGCCCATCACCTCATTTGCCTAGGTGCAAGTCACTGTCTGAACATTGCTGGGATTATAGGAGAAGGAATAGTGACACTGTGGGACTTCATTCTTGAGACATTTTGGGCCCTGCCACTTCACGTCATTTTAACTCCTGAAACTAGGTGTCCATGAGGCACTGACCCGACTGTCCTTCCTCGCCTTGTCCAACTCTTACGCATTATGAGATGTACAGAGCTGTGGTCACCAAAAGCATCAGGACTTCTTCCTACTGTGTCACCTGCTGTCTCACAGGTGAATACCCCGGGCCCTACAGTTCTGGAGCTGGGCCTCTATGACCTGAGCCCCTGCAGGAACGAGGTGTTCGCCATGACCACCCAGCATTTTATGGTCAGGGCCCTTGACTGGATTCCTTGCTGGGGCCATTTGAAGGCACACCAGGGAGCATCCTGGTGTCCTCTGTATGGTCCCTCCCACAAGGGATGTGCCTGCCCAGAGAGGAGAAGCATCCATTTCTCATCTCTACCAAGGGAGCTTGTCTCAGCTGACCTGAGTTCATGCTCTTTGTGCAGGCTGTTGATACCTGTCCTTGCCCAACAAACTGGCCCACTGGCAGTAATATTTCTCAACTTTCTCTTCTCAAATTCAACTTTTATTGCTGAAAACCACCTTTGTGCTGGGGCTGTCCTACCTCCCTTGGGGCAAAAGCCACAAAGTCATTTAGAGTTTGGTCTAAGCTTCACCCTGCAACCCTGTGTTGACTCAGTTTGGCCACTGTCTCCATGTGTCCGACTGCTGGTCCACAGGTTGGAAATCACTGTGCTGTGAGCCCAGTAGAAGCCTGGCCAGCACAGGTGGTGCAGGCCTTCCTGTCACACTGCCTCACACAGTCGCGTAGGCCAGCATTCCAGGTCCAGGGACCCACCTTCCTGAGCGTCACCAGGGCCTCCACCTACACCCAGCAGGCCAGGACAGTGGGATGGTGAATGTTGCTCTCTGCAGCACAGTGAGACTGGGACACACACAGCTCCGAGCTCTGGGTTTGTCCCCGTTTCTCTCTCAGCCTGTGCTGTCTTCACTGCACAGGGCAGTGCTGCTAGGCCAAGCTAGCAGGGCCTGTGTAGGAGGAAATGGGGTCTCCAAGCCCTGGCCAGCGCTGGCCCTGACCGTGGTGCTGAGGAAAACCTGCTGTCAAGGCTGTGCTTCTCCTCACTCAGGATCCCACCCTGTGCTACATCCTGCCCTGGGGCGAAGCTCCTCTGTTCCCTGAGATGGGGTGGAGAGTCACTCTGTGGGTTTATGTGGAGCAGGAGGCCCTGGGTGTCGGCATGGGGAGAGGGAGGTGCGCCTTTCTCCAAGAATCTGCATAAACCCGCGCTAGGTACAGTGATCCTTCTCTAGGCACTGAGCAAACCGGGCCATGGCTGAGTCATCCACACAGTGCTCCTGATTTCCAGTGGCGGTCATTTTAGAGCTGGCTCAGCGGCCTCTGCTGTTGACCATGAAATGCCTTCCAACTTGTGAAAACCACATAAAGCTGAAGGGAACATGTGAGTCTATTAATCTTATTGTCTCTAAAGGATTCCTATGCGTGGAGCTTTCTGGTCAAATGTCCACAGGTTTTGAAGTTGTTGGCCACAGAATTCACAAGTGTGGGTGTATATTGTATGGACCTTTGGCCTGGAAGCCAGGGAACTGCAGGTGTAGAGACAGGGGTCTTACCCTGGGAAAAGGATAAAATATGATCGCATTAAACTTTCTTAAAGCAATTAATATGAAACCTTAGTAAAGACAGCTTCTGACCTCTGCAGTTAGACTGAGGTTAGGAAGACAGGTTAGCAGAGGGAGGGAAACCCTGCCTGGGAATGTACTAGGTAACAAGAGTAAGTATTCAGCAGGGAAAGTGCTCAGACAACACAGGGAGCTCGCCAGGAACCTGAAAGACCAGAGTAACCAGCTCCCCTCATCACCGCTGACAGAACGCAAAGAGACTAAGAAACAGCTGCCTGGGATGGTATTTAGGGTGCCCTGGACTTAACAGTAACCTCTAAGTTCTTTTTCTATGAGCATCAACCCTCCTCCACCACAGAGAGACAGGAGGACATCAAATGGAAGGAGAGAAGACAGCCAGACAGCCAATCAAATGGCAGCGATTTCTGAGGCGCCCATGGGGGTTGGGGGTGGGGGTGGGGGTGGAATGGGAAATCAGTAGTCCTAAATGGAAAGGAGCTGGGGAAAATTCCTGGGCCTTCCTTTCTAATGCCACATATCCTCCCATGGTAGCTCTCTCTCTCCCAAAATGCTGTCTTAATTTCAGACTCTTATAAATAATTCATTAACTCATTACTGAAGCTGAGAGTTTACAACCTTGACAGGATCCTGTGACTCCATGTTCCAGCAGAGCAGGGTGTGGCGTGGTGTCGCATGGCCATGCATGGTGCACTCCCCTCCCAGCCATGACACAGGGACCTTTTACAGGAGACCTGACGTGAAGGGTGGACCAACCATCAGAGAGCCCACCAACCATCAGAGAGCCCACCATAGTACCTGGGAGGGAACCAGGGGTCAGAGATTGCCCCAGCACGGCTCTCCTGCCCCACAACTCAACTTCTCAGCAAAGCAGCCTGTCCTGTCCACTGGATGGATGGATGCAGGTCAGGGCACCCTGCCCAGTGCTGTCCCTGCCAGCCTGTGTGCCCTTCTCTCACTCAAGGAGGCTCCAGATGGGCAGGTCAGTGTGGAGCAGAGCCCACTGTCAACATGCTGCCGCCAACTGCTGTTCTGAGCTGAACAGGAAGGAGCCATCACAGCCGTGTGAGGGAGACAGATTTCATCCTGATGTGTGGGGCTGGCGGCTGCTCCTAGAAGGCTACAGCATGCTTGACAGTGGAAAGATTTCTTCTTGGGTCAAGGGTAAGTCAACGATGCCTATTGTCGCAACTTCTATTACAAGTAGTACCAGAGTTTTAGCCAGAGAAAAAGTCAAAAGCATCCAGTTCACAAAAGGAAGAAATTAAAGTTTATTTTCCGAATGATGTGAATTTGTATGAAGAAACTTTCCGCATTTAACTTATAACATTAAAAAATGTTACAAATAGTTGACAAAAAACATTAGATTTTTATAAAATCCACATATAAACATCTCTTGCATTTCTATAGTTTATCTAAAAAATGAGGAGTATTTCAATCTATTAGAGCATGCAAAATATAGAATACTCAAGGTTCTCTGTACACTGAAAATTATAGAAATAATAAAAGAAATGCAAACAAATAAATAAATACAATGATTATGGATTTTAAAACTAAGCATTATTAAAATAGCTATGATATATAAAGCTACCCACAATATCATTGTCAAAATATAAATGACATTTTCTTTAAATAGAAAAAGAATCTTAAAAATTTGTTTTAAGAAAAATAAAACCAAACAAAATAAAACAATATAGCTAATCAAAACAAAAGTTGAAGTGATATAGGACTTCAAAACAGGTAATAGGATATCAACAATGGCTACCATAATTTCTTTTATTATCTTCAAAATTGATGCCCATATCATCAGATATAATAAAAGCAACAAAACAAAACAGAGTAAAACCAGAGCAAAACAACAAAAGTGATACAGGACTTCAAAACAAAATAGGAAACAATGGCTACCATAATATATCTTGTCATTTTCAAAATAGCTGTCCATACCATCAGATATAATAAAATCAAATAAAACAATTAAACCAAACAAAACAATGAAAATGATACAGAACTTGAAAAACAGATACTAGGGAATTAACAGTGGCTACTGTCTTCATAAGAAAATCCTACATAGCAATTATATTGTACATTGTTTTCCTCTAAATAGATGCTTAGTCTACAGGCTTTAGGCCTGCAAAGTCTAGCAAACAATGTAAGCATTAAGTTGTTTTTTCACTCGAGTGGCTGTCACCTCAGCCTGTGTTCTCAGAATTAGCTAGTTGCTTACTGTAGGAGGAGTGGGAGGACTTTGGCACGTCTTGTGTCCTAGTCTGTGCGCCTGCTGGCTCACAGGAAGGGGTTGGCTGCTTCTTGGTTCTCTTCCCAGAATGCATGAGTGCCACTGGCTCATAGGAAGCAGTTGGCCCCAAGAATCTTAAAAATCAAATTCAACCGTAAGAAACCCACTAATACCTATTCATTTCTATAATGAAGGGAAAAACTACAGTTATCAAAGTACTATATATATTTTTTTTTTTCCTTTTTCCTTTTTATCGGTACTGGGGATTGAACTCACGACTGCCTGTTTGCAAGGCAGGTGCTTATGCCACTGAGCTAAATCCCCAGCCCCTATATTTGGTTTTTAGTGCCTGATTTCTTTTACTTTGCCAAATTTCCTCATGTACTCCAGTTTTTCACAAATGGCACAATTTCTAGTTTTTTTGGCTGGTTAATATTCTGGTTTGTCTGTCTGTGTCTCTCTCTTTTCATTTTAAATGATACTTGAGCAATTTTCACAATTTGGCTAACATGCATCAATTTGCAATGAACACAAGAGTGAAGAAATCTTTCCAGACTGTGGTTTCAGTTCATTTAGATATATACACAGAAATGGGCTTTCTAGATCATATGGCAGTTCCAATAGTTGCAATTTTTGTTTTGGTACCTGGAATTGAACTCACAACCATGCACTTGCAAAGCAGGCACTTATGCCACTAAGCTAAATCTCAGACCCCAATAGTTGCATTTTAAGGAACTGCCATATTCTTTTCCATAATGGCTGCATCAGTGTACAAATTTCATAAACTTTTATCAACTTAACATTTGTTCTCTTGTCTTTTTTATAATAGTCATTCAAATTCTAATACGTGAACAATGATATATCCTTGAGGTTTTTATTTTATTTATTTATTTATGTATTGTCTTTTTGAGATAGGGTCTCACTATGCAGTTCAGGCTGGCTTTAATTCACTTTGTAGCCCAGGCTGGCCTTGAACTTACAGCAATCCCTCTCACCTCAGCCTTCTGAGTGCTGGGATTGCACATGTGTGCTATCACGCCAAGTGAGAATTTGAATTTGCATCTGAGAACCATTAGTAATTTTGAAGACCTTTGCATACTTCTAGTTATCTGTGTATCTTATTTGGAGAAATTTCTTTTTTTTTTTATTTTAAAGAGATTAAGACAAAAGTGGACATAACAAAACAGATCAGATCAGAACAATGCAAGTAGCACATCATTTTACCATACAACAACCCATAATTAACAGTAACTACCATAATGTGTCTTTCTTTGAAATAGTTGAGCATAGCTTCATATACGATAGTATCAAGCACAACAAAAATATAAAACCATTCAAGAGAATGAAAGCATTACAGACTTTCAGAACCAAATAGCAGAGAATGAACAATGGCTACTATATTATCTCATTTTCCATAGAAAATTTGTTTATATTATCACACATAATATTATCCAATAAGATATAACAGGATAGAACCAAAGGCAACAGAAAAACAAAAGCATAGTAGGACTTCAGAGTAACACGATACTAAATCAGCTCTGGCTATTCTAATGTCTTCTTTTCTTTAAAATAGCTGTTTATGCTATCACAGATAATAAAATCAAACAAACTAGGATAAAACCATTTATTCGTGGAAATTTCAATTCTTTTTTCCACTGTCTCAGTAATTTTAAAACCTTAGCAAATGTGCTTCTCAAAAACTCTCTCCTATTCTGAAAGCTGCCTTTACTTTGTGGATTATTTCCTTTGATGTGCAAAGCTCTTTAGTTTGTTGCCATCCATAAGTCTATTTTTGCTCTTGTTGCCGGTGCTTTTGGTATTACACTGAAAAATGTCATTGATAAGAAACCTCGCCCTAGGTTTTCACATAGGAATTTGACTGTTTGAAGTCTTATATTTAAGACTTTAATCTAGTTCAAGTTATTTTTTGTGAATGGTGTAAGTTTATCCAGTCTGTCCAGCATAATTTCTTGAAACTATCTTTATGTCTTTGTGTACTTCTGGCACCTTGTCAAATGTAGGGAGGGCTGAGTTGACATCAATCACACATCTGTGGCTAGTACAAGGCCAGCCTCGAAAACATGGCGCTCCAGAGGTGAGCCATGGAAATGCTGATAGGACTACAGCAAAGCCAGTCCAGTAGGTGTCTGCCTTGGTGATGCTCTCTGTTAACTATAGCACAGATACTTTTGAGAATGTTTTGTTTCAGTGTTCTCAGCAAAGCACTGAGACCTTGCAATGTTGACTCTGTCACGTGCTTACCTTCTTTTCCCTGTGTATAAATAAGGACAAAGACTATGCTCGGTTGTCACTGCCTCTTCATCAGAGAGGTCAGCTCCCACCTGGTCCTAGCTTGCCATTTAGTATGTGTCTAGTTTTTCCTTCATCTCCTGTCCCCCTCTCTCAGGAACTCACTGAGCCGAGATGAGGAGACAGTCTGGGAGTGCACACAGCATAAGGTAAGAAGTGCACTGAGTATTTGCTGGAGTGGGTAACATATGGGGAACTCAGGATCTAAAGAGCATTCTTTGTATATTGAAATGAATAACAATTTGCTGAAGATTAGAGAGATGCCTGTTAAATTTCCTGAGCTTGTGTGTTTCCAGAAGAAGACACTAAATTCACATACTTGGGAGAAGGTGGCAAAGAAGCTTAAAGTAAGGTTAGGGGAAAAAAACAGCACAAATCTATCTAGATCCCTATAGAGTTTTAAAGGGTTATTTAATAGGGAGAAATCATTGCTTTCTACTCCGTTGACCACTTCTCACAGGCCCCTGAGTGAGGCAGGGGAACAGAGCTGATGGGTTCAAGCCAGGCAGGAACCAAAGAACTCTACTGAGCCTAGAGCCCGGCTGGGACAAGGGAGCTGGGAGGAACCCAAATATCTGCTTTGTGTTGTCAGCCACAGTGGGGAATATGGCTCTGCATCCCTCTCCCAGAGTGGATGGACAGCCAAGGCTCATGTTTTCTGAGTTTCAGTCACCCTGGAGCACTTTGGCGTTCACCTTCTCTCTGCATGCACACGAGGATGCTGCTCTCATATCACAAATGGGTGCAGCATCTGCCAACAGCAGGGAGCTGTTGGGCATAGTCATAGCAACCCAGGAGCAAGGAGCAGGGAGCAGGCTCTGCAAAGATAAAGGCATCAGCAAAAGGGGTCTACATAAATGATAATATTAACCTAAATTACATTAAGTCTTACAGAAAATGCTGCTAGGAGAAAAGAAAGTCTGAGCAGGTGACAGAGCACGTGGAGATGAATGAACTGGAGGCTACGTGAGGAAAAAAGACATGAAGTTGCCAGCTTCTTAAAACAAAACACAAAAAATGTATAAATTACAGATAAAAATTTTTTATTTTTTCCAAATTCTTCTTATAAGATATCTCTGCTAATTGACCTACAAAAAATTCTGACTAGTCTTTTTATAATTACAGATCTTTAAAACTGTAAAAGAGGGGCTGGGGATTTAGCTCAGTGGCATAAGCGCCTGCCTTGCAAGCAGGCAGTCGTGAGTTCGATCCCTGGTACCGATAAAAACGAAAAAGACAAAAAAAAAAAAAAAAAAAAAAAAACCTGTAAAAGAGTTATTGTAATTCAATTTGGTAAAAATATATTTGATTGCACTATGATGTTATAAGCAAATGTCTTGTGCATATTTATGTCTGTCTATCCAATCTGTAAACAGTTATTTTATTTGAGCTCAACAAATTTTTCTTCTTTTTGTATTTTTTCTTTTTTTTCATTTTGAAGCATTTGTCTATAATTTAATTTGGCTTATAAATAAATATTATCAAAATTAAAGATATGCCTCCATCTAAGTTGCCAGCTGGTCAAAATGAAGTTAAAATAGGTTTTATACATGTAATACATATTTCTTTATTTTATTTTATTTATTTTTTGGTACCTGGGATTGAACTCACAACCTTGTCCTTGCCAGGCAGGTGCATATGCCCCTGAGCTATAATCCAGACCCTTTGTATTTTTTTACTTTAAAGAGAATGAAATTGAACATAAAGCCAATCAGAACATAACAATGAAAGCAATATAGAACTTCAAAACAAGATAATAGGCGATCAACAATGGCTAACATAACGTCTCTTGTTTTCTTCAAAGTAGCTGTCCACACTATCAGATATAATAAAATCAAACAAAACAAAACAGAATAAAACCAATCAAAACAAAACAATCAAAGCATTACAGGACTTCAAAACAAGATAATAGGAAATTAACAATGGCTATCATAACATATCTTTTTATCTTCAAAATAGCTGCCTGTAGGATTAGACACAATAAAATCAAACAAACAAAAAAAGACAGAATAAAACCAAACCTAACAAAACAATGAAAACGATACAGGAATTAAAACAAGATAATAGGACATTAACAATGGTTACCACCTTCACTTTTTAGACATTTTCTCCCCTGTCACTTTCACAGTATCTCCTGTACATTTTGAATCCCACTAACTTATTCCGTTTTTTTGTGCTAGGGAGATAACATGACGTTCACCCATGAGTCCAAACCATTTCACTCGTGAGCATGATCTCAAGTTGCATCCACTTATCTACAAGAACCTCAAGGTTATTCTTTATAGCTGAGTTGCCTTCTATTGAATAAAAATGCTGTATCTCTCTTATCTAGTCTGAAGTCAATGGGCAAGCTATCTCTCTTTTTTCTAGTTTCATGTCACATATCTTTTCTCCTTTGACTTTCAGTCCATGAATTTCCTTTTGAATTACATGTGTTTCTTGTATACCACATGTTGATGGGGTTGTTTCTTGATGCACTCTCCCTGTGTTTCTTTCTATTGCTGAATTGAAGCCACGTACATTAGTGGTTACAACCAGCGTGCACTGACTTGTGTCTGCCAGGTTATCCTCCTGCTATTGCCTTCCACTTCTGCCCTCTGTTGAATCGCCTGCCCTGTTTGATAATACCCCTCTGCTGCTGTTTCTATGATCATCTTTACCTCTCTTTATAATATCCCTCTTTGTAGGGTGATTTGGTGGTCATGAATTTTTCAATTGTTCTTTATCATGGACGTATCTTATTTTTTCCATCTATTTTGAAAGATAGTTTTACAGTGAACATCAATCTGATCACCAGGGTTGATGGGGCTGATCTGGCTGGCTAGACGGGCGTCCCCTTCCTCTCTTATGGCTCCATTTACATCCTACCCAGAAGCTGCACGCTGGGTTGAAGAGGATGACCACCAAAGCAGAGGAGGACTAGTTCTTCCATGAATAGTATACAACGATCATCTGTTAATAAAAAATTATAAGTTTATATGAAAATTTGAAAATGTCAAATGTCTAAACACAAATTAGATCATGTTATAATGTTGTTTCTAGTTGAAAATTGCATTTGTTTATGTATCATCCAGGGCTAGAAACTAATAAGTGGAGACATTAAATCTCATCTTTCTGTAGATAGCAATTAATACATTGAATAAGAAAATTAAAATATGAACAATAATATAATGCAAACATGTGTCTGTTACATGTGAGAGCAAACAATGACAATGAGAAAATCCAAGAGAAAAATGCTCAGGAAAGGCATCTGTCAAATACCAACGAAGTAAAACACTGCAAGTTCTCAGATATGCGGGTAAATGGGAAGAGGATTCCATGTCAGCGGCAAGCAAAGAGAAGGACATCCAGTCTCAGAACCCAGTGACAAGTCAGCCGAGACATACACTGAAAAACAAACTGATTTTAGTTCATGCGGAAGCCTAGATTTCACATGCTCCTCACTGATTGCTTTTAATGAACTACAGACATCACCCCTGACAAGGGACTATTAGGTTCCCAGATAAATTTTGATCCAACTACCTTTCCCCTCATCTGGACCACAAACACCCCAAGCCCCCGCTTCAGTGGGGTGAATCTGAGACCTGCTCTCTGGCCTCCCCACGAGGCAACCTCAAGGATTGGCTCTCAGGCTACTTTGAGTTGTCATGCTGTGCAGTGGATAAAGCAAGGTTGATTGGCTCAGTAACACTAACAGAGCTTGGGCGCTGAGTGTCCAAACTCTGGGGGCTTCTCTGATCCCTCTTCTCAGCAAGTCCTCTGCCTTGGCACAGCACGCAGGCTGCCTCTAGCACAAACCTTACCAAGTCAGGGTAGTGAGAGTTCTCCCCTATTTGATGCCTGATCAAATTCTTTATTCCTTAACCTGTCTGGTTGTCTGCCTGATCCAGTTCCTCAGCTTCCTGCCTTTGATAGTTTGTCAAGTTCACTCCAGTAATTTTCCCCTCACTGAACCTCTCACTCTGCCCCTTAGCTATGAATCTGTCTTCCTGTTGCAACATTTTTGACCCTGTTGCAGTAGTTAAGTAAAGTCTTCCTTTCCATCTTTAGCATGTTGTTAAAGTTAATTCCAGTTAATTTTGAGTTGCAAGCCTCAACTGTGAATTGTCCTCATGAAAAGTCATTAATTCTTAGTTAACCCTGTATATTTATTTATTAGAAAATGGTTAGACAACACAGGGGCAATGCGAGGGGAAGGCTGTCGGTGTGTAATACAGATACAATAGTTTTGTAAAAATACACCGCACTGAGTTTTTTGCCATTAGTGGGTATTTTCGTTTGGTTCACTTCTGGTCATGCCAGTAATGCTACCATAAACCTTTTCACCCATGTCTTCAGTGTTCATCACACATGTGTCTGAAAGCATAGGTTACTGGGTCACAGGTAAGTTACCTAAAGGATGCTAAGTAATGATCAACCCAAGCAGAGTGGTTCCGGAAGCAGCCAGGACACTTCATCTTATTTTGATTAAACAAAGTTTCTGAGGCATCAGTGAGTACTAATACCATAGATCATCAACCCAAAGTATTTTCTTAGAATTTCTAACTTCCCAAGTGGAAAGAAAGGAGCACTGAGAAATGGATCTGTACAACCCATGCAAGTATGAATTTTATCTTAAAGCTTACTTCTGTTAAGAAAGAGATATCAGAATTTATAGTTAATAAAGTTAGAAATTTCTCAGAGCAAAGAAGGATTATGTGGCATTTTCTGTCTCTGAATTATCTTTACAGTGCTGTTTGAATGTCATTTACTTAGTCCTTGGAGAGCTTCCAATCATTAGACACTTCTGTCCAAACCAAATGTGGTGACACATGTCAGTAATACCCACACTCAGCTAGGCAGGAGGATTGCTGTATGTTTGAGACCAGCCTGTACATAGTGAGTTCAAGGATGACCTGAATGATACAATGAGTCCCTGTCTCAAAACAAACACACAAACAAAAAAACCAGAAAAATGAAAAACAAAACATAGTTTCTCAGAATTTATTTTACTGCTCGGTCCTTGTACTGATTTCAGCTTAATCATGGCTTAGTATACACATGTAGTATCTTTTTACATGTTTGTGAAAACTTCAAGTCCCAGAGAACATTCTGAATAATCTCTCCTATCAAGTTTATGCTATAATTATTGTCATTATAATTTTTCATTACAAATAACCATACTCATTTTTAAAATGCAATACTTATTTTCGTAGATCCCTAATCTCTGCCAATAAGACAGGAGGAAAGAAAAGTTGTGGTTTTAGCCCTACATTGAATCCATTCTCTATTTCATTTCTACTAAATCTTCTATAAGCCTACGGCAGCAGCTGCAGTGGCCCAGTTCCCGAATCTTTGTGATGTGAGGTTACCCCGTGTTGTGTCCATTGCAGAAATCCTGGGTACAGCTTTCTTCTAGTGGCCTGACAGGTAACCTAGTTTCTTCAGTTCTCCTGTCCCTTTGCCCTCGCATTCCTACACTTATTAGGGTGTAGGGGTACTCCAGCTTCTGATGGTGGTCAGATCATATACCCACCTTTTGTAAAGCCACAGCTGGAAAAGCAATTGTGAGTTCCCTGGCTGGTCCAAGCTCAGACTACAAAGAAGAATCCAGTTGGGACCTGGTTGCATATGCTACTTTTGCTCCCCAACTGCTGGCATCCAGCTTCACAGGACTGTACCTTCTGATTAATGATTTCCACTCATACCCAAGCTAATGCCCCAACATCCTCGGGGCAGGAGCTGCTTGGTAAATGCTGTTTCTCAGGCTGGCCATCTTCTCTGTCACCTTCTTCTGCTAGAATCGTTTGCCTTCTGCCAAGTCTGGGAGGTTGCAGTCCAGCAAGCACAGAAGGAGACCTCAGATGGACTGTACTATGGGGACCCAGGATTCTACCAACTGGCACAAAATATTACCTATTTCCATTGGTATTTCTGAGCTGTTATGTAGGTCTTGATATCTCTGGCAATCATTTGGGTTGCCAGGTGATAAAATCTCACCTAATGATGATGTAGGAAAAATTGCTATTTAATAATACTATTTCTCCTCCTTCTCTAGAAAGGAACCCTTGAGTCTGGCCTGCTACCTGTCTTTAATCCCAGATCTTGGCTAAAGTAGAATTTCAAGTTCAAAACTAGCTGGGCCAATGTAGTAAAACTCTTTCTCAAAATAAAAGGGTTGGAGATGCAGCTCAGTGCTAGAGCACTTGCTAGCATGCATGAGCTCCTAAGTTTGATCCCTAGTCCTAAAAAATAAGAAACTCCTGAATTTTAACTTGATATTCATTGACCAGAATAAAGACAACTTCCCCTAGTCACCTTGCACCCAGCTGTGGCCAGGTGTTTAAGATAAGGTCAACTTTATGCCCCCAGAAGTAATATGCATAATTTTCCTAGCAGAGTAGGCTCATAGTCTCAGGGGCAACTAAGAACAGCTGAGTACACGACCCTGCTTGGCTGTGCAGGCACATAGTGGGGATAGTTATGTACTCATGACTTAATGCAGGTGAACATGCATTTGCGGGTTAATGCACTATGTAAGAATGCGAATATGAGATAACCACCTGTATAAGGATTATACAATAAACACACAGGTGGCTCTTGCCCTCTGCTCTGCTCCGTGCTGCCTGCTGCTGTTACTGATGTCTTGCACGTGTCTGCTATTTAACCCTGGGACTTCATCTTCAGAAATTTCCTTTGGGATCCCCCATTCCACCTCAGCAGGCCGACAGCAGCAGAACAGGAAGGTGGAAAAGCCTGCATTTCAGGTTACCTCGTAGATCAGGGTCTAGATAACATTGTACTCTTCTTACTTAACCAGCCTGCATCCTAACCAATGCACAAAGTGAGAGAAAACGTTGTCTAATGATGTTTCTTAGTACAAAGAAATTCCGTAAGTCATTGAGACTCTGGATTAGGCTGTACCTAAAGTACAAGTGCTCAATTTTTCAGTTACAGTAGGCGAAACTCCCCTTCACCCCCTACACGCAGCACTAGGTAATGAATTTAGGGGTCTTCTACCTCTACCATCTCCCCTCCTATTTATTTACTGATTGATTTATTGAGCTTTTTCAATCTCAGGACTTTGCGCTTGCCAGGCAGGCACTGTGCCACTGAGCTATATCCCAAGCCCCACTCCTTTTAAAATTTTATTTTTAAACGGTTCTCACCAAGTTGCTTAGGATAGCTTCAAACTTGAGATTCTACTGCCTCCGTTTCCCAGAATGCCTAGATTACAGGTATGTTGCATTGTGCTAAAATAATCTATTAAGATCTAAATTAAAGTTCTGATGCTTATAACTAGAACAAAAAGCTGGGCTGGGGATGTAGCTCAGTGGTCAAGTGCACCTGGTATATACAAAGCCCAGTACCATGACAGCAAACAACATAAAGATATCAAGAAATTTAATGAGCTAGGCTAGTAATGCATGCCTACAATCCCAGCAATCTGGCAGGCTTAGGCATGAGGATTGTCAAGTTTAAGTCTCTTCTGGGCAATTTAGAGAGATCTCACTTCACAACAAAAATAACAAAATGTGCTGGGAATGGTGGCACACGCCTGTAAACTCAGCACATGGGAATCTGAGGCAGGAGGACTGCTGCAAGTTTAAGACCAGCCTGGGCTACAAAGTGAGCTCTCAAGGCCAGCCTGAACTACATAGTGAGACCCTGTCTCAAAAAGACAATAATAATAATAACTTAATGATGATGAAAAAGCTGGTCAAAAAACAACACGAATGAGGAACAACATTCTAATGATCAGCAATGGTTATAACATCCTTGATATCAAATGAAACAAAACTTAGGTTTATACCACTAAAACACATTCACCTTTTTGAAGAAACACATACAGCTAGGGCATGTATTATATTTCACAGAAATAATGTTAAATGTGACTGCCTTTTAGATTTTCTAATGGTTAAGAAAACATTGCTTTTTGTTTTCCTTTTTCTATTTTCATTTTGTGATATTTCATTCAAATATTTAATTTGCAATCCCAGAGTACATTCCTCTGTCCTCTGCCAGAGAGTAAGAAATGATAGCCTTCTGCCACTGCAGCATGAACACTGCAGAGGAGTTAGCTCATTACAAACAAAGATCAAGGAAAAAAATTCTAACTAGGTATATGAAAATGCACAGACCATAAGTATCTGGTTACTTATCATGTACAAGTATCATGATAACTATTATGTAATAAACTCTCAAGAGGTAAACACTTTATTTTCATGTATTTCAACAATGACACTTCTGTTGTTTAATCTCTGCTTCTAGACTTTCCCTTCCATTATAGTGACAGAAAAACAAAGACTATAGAAACACTAAATATCTAACTCACCAACATGGGTGATAGTAATAAAATAGTCATTTATATTACTACTTGAAAAGTAAAGGGAAAAAATTTTCACTACTGTCACCAAATGCCATTATCCAGTTATGTTCTTTAATTGTCAACCTTAATATAAAAATACTTTCAAGCTGCTTATCAAGAGCATTTAATGACTTTATTGTTTATTCACTTTCTTACTTTGTCTTTTTGAGATGGGGTCTCACTGTGCAGTTCAGGCTGGCCTTGGGCTCGCTTTGTAGCCCAGGCTGGTCTTGAACTTACGATGAAGTGACTTTAAAAAATTACACAAAACTTCAGTGCTACACAAGACAGTTTAATATGAAGCTTAAACTTACAAAGTTTTTTGCTGGGGTCTGATATTATAGTAAAGAGATATACTGTATGTTAGAGTATGTCTCTCAATTGAGGCACAGTCAAGACAGGGAGGGTTTAAGTAAACTGTGAGGACTTTATTGCAGACCAGGTGCAGCCAGGCTAAGGGTGACAAGACCATTGGCCCTGAGCAAGGGATGAGAGCATGTTTTATAGGGGAGTTTAGATAGGGAAGAGGGACACTCTCTGAGGGGAGTGCAAAATTTTGGGTCTCTGAGTAGGGGGCTTAGGGCTAGGTGATAGACAGGGCAGTGTTGGGGGCAGGGGATGCTGCCAGGACAGCATGTCTCTTGTGGTTTTTCATGGAATCAATTCTGTAGACAGAGCTACATAGGGGAGAGCTGGTAGATTCCTGTTAATGCTGCATTCCTGCAGGTGTGAATAACAGATCTTGGGGAGTTTCTATTTCCTAGCTGGGTGGGTTCAGAGACTGACATTCTTGTCTGTTGTGTTATAGAAAAAAAAACAAGGGTAGACGTTATAGTCTTTAAAAACTTCTTCACAAATGACTGGAGGCTGCATGGGCGTCCTAGAAAATAGAGGCAGAAAAAAATGAAGGGAGAGAGGGGCTGGGATGGTGGAAACATGACAGAGTTTTGGATCTGGGCAAGGTGATGGAGTGCGAGGAGCATGACGATCTTTGGTTCTGCTATGGGTCAGTCTGGAATTCCTGCAGGACAGCGGGTTACAGGCCTCCAGGAGATGCTGTCTGGGTGTTATGGATTGGATCTGTCCTCAGATGAAATCTATTAAAAGTTTTATCGTGCAAGTGTTTCAAACAATGACAGCAGAAAGACTACAACCAGGTGTCGAGTATGGGGAGAAGCTGGGATGCACAGCCAGTTTGGAAGAAGCGTTCTCTTCCTCCCATAGTGAAGCCATTCTTTGCTTGTTCTTTGAGCCTGGCAGCTTGGTCCCAGAGACTCTGGACTGTCTGGATTAAACCCAGCCTGTTAACACAGAAGCAGCACTGCTCTCTGAGGAAGATGCAGGTATCTCCTTTTCCTGCAGTGAGTAGAGCCAGGGCAAGACAGTTTTGGAGGGCCACCCTGGCCAGGGGATCTACTTCCTTTTGTAAGGCCAGGGTGGAATTGGAACTCTTTTTTTTTTTTTTTTAATTTTTATTTTAAAGAGGGTAAAATTAAACACAACAAAACAGAACAAAATAGGACATAAGAAAGCAATATAAGAGATACAAATTTCAAATCTAGACAACCTATCATATTGTCTCTTGTTTTCTTCCAAATAGTTGTCCATGTCTTTGCATACAGAGAATTCATACAAAACAACATAGTATGAAACTGATCCAAACAGAATGAGGAAGGCGTTTTAGGTCTTCAGAACCAGACAATACGGAAGTCACTAATGGTGTCATAGAGTCTTCTCGTTCTCTTCAAAACAGCTGTCCATACTCCCATGTACATTGAAGTTCAACAAAACAAAACAGGCAGTGGTGGAGGGGTTGCTTGGTTTCCCAGCTCTCCAGGTCCCGGCATGGCATGGGTCCCAGTAAATGCTGGAGGCTCCCATCCTAGGCCACTTGAGCCTGCCACGCTCACATCCACTCACCACGGGGGGAAGTGTTGCTTGGTTTCCCAGCGCTCCAGGTCCCAGCAGGGTGCTGGTCCCAGTAAAACACTGGTGGCTCCCATCCTGGGCCACCACAGCCTGCTACACTCACAACTGCTCACAGTGGGGAGGGTTGCTTCAAGCTGTGTCTTTCTAATGAATTTACCATTTCACTGCCTAAGTTCTGAAATGGCCAACAGACCATAGAAAGACATCTCTTTAGGCTCCTGCTTGAAACCAACAGTGTCAGGAAGCTGCTGGTCTTGATTCAGGGCCAGAGGAATTGGAACTCTTTCTGAGCCACTCTTTTTCTTCTGAGAGCTTCTGGCAGTCTGTGGTGCAGACAACTCCTGCAATTCCATCCCCAGGCCTGCAGAGATTCTGAGGCCTACAAGTAAGGGCTTATGGCCATCGTCTGAGAGGGGTCTGCATGGGGACCAGGAGCTCAGTTTTTCCAGGGGTCATATATATTTTGGGATCAGTAATACCAGGGTGCATATTCCAGACTAGTTTGTGGACAGACAGAGACTAGCAGAGGTTCTGCACAGCCAGAAGACTTTGGATAAGTTTTATCAGAAAGCATTGTGCATCATTAAAATGTTTTTTTCTTCTTCTTCTTCTTCTTCTTCTTCTTCTTCTTCTTCTTCTTCTTCTTCTTCTTCTTCTCCTTCTTCTTCTTCTTTTTATCTTAGAACCCTCTTTTTTCCATTGTCCCATACTGGTAGTGAGTATAGGCCCCATAAAAGAGGGAGCAGAGCCTGGACAGTCCTTTCGGGTGGCACCTGGGGTTTCATTCTGCCAGTGTAAGATGAACCTTAGCGTGGCGATAAGAAGTCATTGGGAGGAGCTCTGTAGGTTGGCAGTGGTGTCTCATGGGGTGTCTGGGCAGTGAGTGTGGGTCAGCAGCTAAAGGACACCATAGTGGAAATTTATGATATGCCAGTTGGCGGGATGAGCAGAACCCAGAGCTTGTGTTTATGGGTTGTTTGTTTCTATTCTCGGGAGCCCTGACATTCTCAATGGACTGAGCCAAAGGCTGTGTTCTTGTGCTCATGAGGACAGTGGAGGTTTGGAGTAAAGTTCCATTTAGAGAGTCTCTTGGGGGGGCTGGGGATTTAGCTCAGCGGCATAAGCGCCTGCCTTGCAAGCAGGCAGTCATGAGTTCGATCCCTGGTACCGATAAAAAGGAAAAAGACAAAAAAAAAAAAAAAAAAAAGAGAATCTCTTGGGAGTAGTCCTAGGGAGCCCCTACTGGAGAGGCAAAGGTGACCTGTGAAAAGCTTTTTATGCCTGTGGCTACTGGTCCTGTGATGTGATGGAGTTTTGGTGAACTGGGACCCATGAGCCTAGCATCCCTGTGGGCCTCAGCATCCCAACTATGGGCCTCGAAAGTGAGAAACCAGACAGACTCAGCCATGTCTCGTGTTGTAGGGAAACAGTTCTGTGTTCTGTGGAAGAGGTGGAAGCAGACAGACAGATCCTCAGTCTTATGCCAGTGAGGGCTGGGAGTGGTTTAGTAGAGAATGGTTTATAGTCTCATTGAGGTAGGAGGGTGGCTCTGGGGAACTGTCTGGTTCTAGGGCTGCATTTTGATTCTGGGCAGTGGGGACAGGGGTGTATGTGTGTCTTTCTAGGGCTGTGAATAGAAGACACACAGTGGGGCAATGAGAAGCCCGATCATCAGGAGGAAGATGATCATGAGAAGAGTCCCTGGGGAGAGGCATCACTCAGGTGGAGCCATCGGGGTGTAGGTGGGGTGCTGGCAGAGGCAGCAGCCTCCTTGGCTTCTGATCTATGAAGGAGTTTCCTTGTGCAATGGAGTTGGTGACTTCTGATGTTCTTCACAGTGAATCACCCCATCCTAGAGGGCAGGAAGCTGCCTCCGGAAGTGCCTTTATTAGGTGTGAATTGATGATGGGGGAGCTTCTGGCAGTTAAGAAATTCTCTTTCAGCCTGTATTGCTACATGGTCGTGAGGGATGTGAAAAGTGTATTTTGAGTCTGTGTAGATATTAATTCTGTCTTTTCCAGGGTGAGGACTCGGGTCAGAGCTCTGAGTTGTGAGGTGATGTGGGCAGAGAGCTTGGTCCTTACTGTGTCACTTTGTAACTATTGCATATCCTCCTCTCACCATAAAAGCGGCTGAGCTTTACAAGAACTATCAGCGGTGAAGCAGGTGTGTTTAGGTCCAGCACGGGAAGGTGTGAGATATAAGGGAAGGGCTTGGTGTGTGAGTATATAAGGGGCAGGCAGCCCTGCTCCCGCGTGGGGAGTGTATTGGCTTTTGTCTCTATGAATGAGATCAGGGAGGTTCAGGATTAAAACTAGGACCTGGGGCCAGGGTAATGGTGGGGTTTTGAGGAAGAGATATTCGAGTTTGAGGATCCTTGGAGCTAGAGTAGGTTGAGAAGATGAGAGGAGGTACAGAAGTCATGAGGGCGGTACAAGGTGATAGGAACATGGAGAGAAACCGTTATGGCCTCCAAGAACTTGAGTGCGGTGCCTGCTGAACCCTTAACCATGTTGTAGTTATCATGAAAGAAAGGCAGCTGGCAGGGTGTTGAACCCTGACTCAAACCACCAGCGGCACATCCCTTTTGTTCTGCAGTGTGAAGGAGGAAGGGGGTAGGGGTCGGGAATAGAGCTGTGGTCAGGGTTAAAACCTGTTTTAGTTTCTGAAAGGACACACAGGGCAAAGCCTTTTGGTCTAGGTGGCCTGAAGGGTTGTTGCAAGTGAGCTCATAGAGAGCTTCTGTAAGGATGGAAAAGCCTAGGATCCAGAGACGGAATTAACCTGTAATTCTCAGAAGAAAAGAGTTGTTGGACAGTGTCCATTTGGATTTGGTGATATATCATACACACTCAGGTCCTGGGGTGAGCAGGGAGAGTAGGAAGAATTTGGTGTGTTTTGTAAGAAGATAGGACCAATAGCTTTCAAATTTGGGTCTTGGAGGGGGGACACTCAGTATTCCTTACTGTGTAAATGTTGGAGAAGTGTAAGGGTATCTTGATGGCAGGATAGGGCAGAGGCTGCAGCAAATTTGGTTATCAACATAGTGGAGGAGACAGGAAGCTGTGGGATGGAAGGAAAGGAGGTTGTCAGCAAGAGTCTGGCTATCGTGGGATACTTGGAGGAGAGCTGACCAGCTGAGTTGCTGTGATTGGTAGGTGTCTGGGTCTGTCCGTGTGAAGGTAAAGAGTGGCTATGAATTGGGATGTATGACTACAGTGAAAAAGAAATCTTTGAGATCTAGGAGGGTATAGTGGGTGGTGGATGAGGGGATGGAGGATAAGAGGGTGTAGGGATTGAGGCCTATGGGGTGGATAGAGAGAACATTCTGGTTCATGGCTTGGCGGTCTTGGACCAGAGAGTATGATTGGTCTAATTTTTTGATGACAAGGATAGGGGTGTTGAAAGGGGAATGGACAGGTGTGAGAGGCCATGTTTGAGGAGACAGGTAATGATAGGTTTTAGTCTTCTGAGAGCTGAGGCAGGTAGAGAGTATTGGCACTGAGCAGGGTACAAGTGATTGTCTTGAAGAGGTATCAGGAGCGGGGCTCAGTGTGTGGCTCCGGAAGGGCTAGGGATATCCCAGATGTGTGGGTTTAAGGAGGGAGAAGTGATCAGGGAGGGGAGTTGGAGCACAGAGGGGACATCAGGAGGGCAATGGTGCACGGTGTAATATGAGGGATAGTTAAAGTAGTGGACAGTTTTGTTAAGATTCTCTCCTGAGGATGGGGCAGGTCCTGATGACCAGCAAGGCATGCGAGAATATGTGGTTCTGCAGTGGGCAGGAGTGAGTCCTGGGAGGCCTAGATATGAGGCCATCAATTTCCACAACAAAAATGTCAACCAAAAGGAGCTGTCCTAGTAAAGAAGGAAGGGTGACATGGGTTACCCATGTGTCAATTTTCTAAACAGTCTTACCTTCCACGTTAAGATTTACCCAAGGATTGGCAGCTGTGATCATCTAGGGAGCTTCTGAGACTTTCAGGACATGTCAGTCATCAGAGGCCCAACAGATCAGGTCAGAGACAACTGGGTGGTCCCATGGGGTGCTCTGGGAGGGGACCCCAGTAGCAATCCTGATTGCCATGGGACAGTCCAACTTCCACATGTGGGACAAGGTGTGGGATGGGGTTTGGGGTTGGGGCACTCTTTTGCCCTGTGGCCTGACCATTGACACTTGAAGCAGGGTCCCAGAGGGGTGGATTCCCTCTTTGTGTCCCTGGACATTTTGTTGGCATCCTGTTTGAGTTTTGGTGCAGGCGAGTAGCTATAAGTCACAAATGTATTGCTGGTGGACAGGCTCATCTCAGCTGTTGTAGACCTTGAAGGCCCTGGAAATTAATTGCTATTGTGGGGTCTGCCTATCTTAATTTTGTGGAGTTTTTTGAAAATGTCAGGAGCTGATTGAGTAATAAAATGCATTTTAAGAATCAGTTGTCCCAAAAGGAAAAAGACAAAAAAAGGGGGGGGGGGGGCTGGGGGTTTAGCTCAGCGCCTGCCTTGAAAGCAGGCAGTCATGAGTTCGATCCCTGGTACTGATAAAAAGGAAAAAGACAAAAAAAAAAAAAAAAAAAAAGAAAAAGAAAAGAATCAGTTGTCCCTCTGGGCTTTCCAAATTGAGGGAAGTATATTTTCTTAGAGTGGTTGCCAGGGGAGACTTAAACCGAGCCCGATTTTCATCCATTTTTTAACTAATCACCTTGTTTGTCATAATTGATTTGTGGGCTGCTTTTTTTAGTTCCTCTATGAGGCAAGTGATCGTGTAGGTTCTTGTCCTCGTAGTGGGTGGGATCAGTTCCTCCTCAGCTGTTTGGTTAAAGTCCCAATGGGGTCTGGCCGGGGAACAGCCATGGCACTGTCTCTCAATAGGGGCTCAGTCTGTCAGTGGTCATAGGCTTATGCTTTGACTGAGATCCAGATCTGTTTTCATTCCTCAGGGGAGAGAATGGAACTGAAGATGACACTAACATCATCCTGAGTAAGGTCATAGGTTTGAGTTAGGTATTGAAACTCTTGGATGTAAGTGCAAGGGTCAGAGAGAAAGGAGACAAGGCCATGAGCAATTTGAGAGAGATCAGTGAGGAAAAAGGGAACATGGATCTGGGAAGTGCCCTCTGTGCCAGCGACCTTGTGGAGAGGGAGTTGGGCAGCAGGGGTTGAGGGGCCAAAGCGAATGGAGTGGCAGGTAAGGTGGGTGGGAGAGTGTGGGATGGGGGGATTTTCCAGGACAAATAGGGGCAGTAGGGGGCGAGGCTGAGAAAGCTGACAGGCTGGGGGTGGTTGAATGACAGCCAGAGGGAACCAATTGGAGGAGGGAGAGCAGCGATGGAAGAGGACATGGCAGACAGGTGAGGGAAGAGGGATCCACAGTGAAGGCCAAGAGCAGGCAGAGAAGGAGCAATCAGGAGTGTGGAAATGACAAGTTCAGCAGAGTTGCAGGAGACACAGAGGAAGGGAGTCTACAGAGAACAAAAGTGCCTGGATGTATGGGACCTCAGACCATTTTCTCAGCCTGTGACAATAATTGTCAAGGTCCTGGAGAACTGGAAAATCAAATTGCCGTGGAGTGGCCATTGGGAGCCATTATCTAGCTTGCCATGTTTCAGAAATAGATGAGATGTTTTTGCTTCAGTTTGGGGATAAGGTGGAGACGTTTGAGATTTTTGAGAACACATGCTGGGAGGATGAAGCGGGAATGGAGGGAGGTGAACTACCCGTAGTGTTCTTAGATACCAGCTGAATGGAGGAGGCAACCCCCAGGGGCTAGTGTGACCAGTACTGGATTTTTGAAGCATGACTCAGACTAGGTCTGAAAAGCCACACAGAGCAAGGGGGAAAGCAGAGAGAAGTGACAGGAGATAGGAAGTGGTGACAGGATGTAGTTGACACATCTGACTGGAAGAGGAGACCAAGACTAGCAGCAATTCACAGCAAGGAAGGGCCACAGGTCAGATGTCAAAGGCAGTCTCAATGTGCCCCAGTGGGGATTCAGAGAGGGAGGCTAGACCCTCCTACGAGGGCATTTCAACCTCCCCAGGTGCTGGCACTGGGTATTATGGTAAGCTGAAGCATAGCTGAGACCACCAAGGAAGGCAGGGTTTAAGCAACCTATGAGAACTTTATTGCAGACCAGGTGCAGCCAGGCTAAGCGTGACAAGACCATTGGCCCTGAGCAAGGAATGAGAACATGTTTTATAGGGGAGTTTAGATATAGAAGGGGGCACTGCCAAGGAGGATGCAAATTTTGGGTCTCTGAGTAGGTAGCCTGGGGCTGGCTGGCAGACAGGTGTTGAGTACAGGAGCATGGCGCCAAGCACAGCATGTCTCTTGTGGTTTCTGTGGAATCAACTCTTCAGGTTGAACTGTGTGGGATCACTGCTAGCTGGTTGAGCTGCATGGGGAAGTGTCCTGTCAAACGCTGTGCTCCTACAGGTGTGAATAACGGATCTGCTTGAGGAGTTTTTCTCGCTTAGTTGGGCAGAGGTATAATTTGGAGACCTGACAAGAGGCCAAAATACTTGATTACATACAAGGTCTTTATGATCTGAAGTCAACCAACTTCCAATTTGTTCTCATCCCAAGCTACTCCTTCATTCTGTAATCAAGTTATATCAAAATACATTGAACATTCCTTACTCTGGAGCTCTAATGTCTATACAATTTCCATCTTGCTACAATCTGTCACAGTGGGAACTGTAAGCTTTATTGAGGTTATTTCCTTACTGATTGGTCTTTCTCAACATTTCCTAATTTCATTGATTACAAGTGACCAAACTTCTTTATTCAGGGTAGAAAATAATAGGGTTTTCCACTGGGTTTTCTAAGCTGGCATAGCATGTGTTAGAGTCCTGGTATCATTTTGGCTGCTGTAGTGTAAAACCCAGCCATCCCATTGGTCTTACACCAATGCATGGCCGCATTGGCGTATGCAGGGCATCCACCCACACCATCTCCAAGCCGTCCTCTTGCACAAGATGAGGATAATTACAAAGGACGGACCCTGGCCACCTGCTGAGTGGCTTAAACTTCTAAACCTCTCACTTTTACACCCCTGTTCCTACTCCTGTCTTGCTGATGGCAGGGATAGGGAAGTGAGGATGAATCACCTGTGGAACAGGCTAGTACTGAACGACAGTAAACCGGAAAACACAATTCAGTAAACTGAAAAACTCAGGTTGTCTCTGCAGATCAGGATTCAAATAACAGTTGGGTTTTTTTTAAGGAAAAACTTGGATCTCATTTAAATAACTGCTAGATTGTATATTCATCTATACCTAGATCCTACTATTTGAAATGAGAGAAAGCATTATCCTGTATCACCTTTCTACCAAATAAGCCCAAAAGACAATAAAGCCCTGGGTCCGGATGTGCCTGGAAATGACACCCTCTGCTCTTTCATACTTTTCCAGAATTAATTAAAAGTGCAGAGGGGCTGGGGATTTATCTTAGTGGCATAAGCACCTGCCTGGCAAGTGTGAGGTTGTGAGTTCGATCCCTGGTACAAAAAAAAAAAAAAAAAGTATGGACAGCCAACTGGAGGACAGTGAGCCCATGCTCTGTGCCCCTCCATTCCATCCCAGAGTGGGGATGGCTAGAAGAGAGTGAATTTGTGATCTGGACCTTATCCACTGCATTCCAGAGGTTGGGCCAGCTGAAAGGGTGTAAGACCAATGGGATCCCCAAGACCCAGGATAACAGCCCAGTGCACAGATGCACACATACCTCTGGAGGGTGAAGTAATCAATGAAGCCAGTAATGTGGAAGCATCTGAAGGACCAGGGAGGAGACAGCAGTTGGATTCTAGAGAACTTCTCTGACAGCAGATCAGTCTCAGCCCCCATATCTAGAGGCCAAGATCAGGTCCATACCCAGCCCTTCTCTGGGATGCAACATGGACATTATCACAGAATATAAACACCAGCAGAAGAAATTGAACATAGAGGTCCTGCAAACCTGCAGTTGCTATCAGGCACCAGTAGCCAATATCAGTGGGGAGAATCAGCAAGTCAGCCTCCTGCAGATATGGTGCCATTGGGGGAGTCTCAGTGTAGCTGTGCACATCTGGAGAAGCCAGCCCTGCACTCCACTGCCTCCCTGGGAACCTAGGATAGAAGGAACCCTGGTGCCTGACCCATTCCCTTACACTGCAGATGGGCAGCCAATGAGAGAAGCACCTGGGACCCCACAACCTTCTCATCTGGAGGAACTCAGCAAAATGTCAACATGAAGGAGCAAAAGGCAATCTTATACCCCCCCAGCCCACACAGCATAAGTCAGGAGACATACAAATGGAAGACAGTGGAATTAACAAACCTGAAATTTCTGAAGGGATGGCAGCTGAAGAAAAAATTTCATGAAGCTGTAAAAGTAATCAAATCAAAAATAATATCTCAGGTAAAAGAAAAAAATGACAGACATAATGAAAGAAATGCTGGGTATATCTAAAGAATACATAGATTAAAAAAAAAGAGGAGCATCGGAAAATGATGGAAACTTTGAATGAACAATACAGGAAAGTACTAAAATGCATGAAATAGATTCAAAGAGATATCCAGGAAATCAAAAACTAAAATCTGGTAAAAGTGCTTGAAAGAAACTGGATAGATTTTCCTACCTTAAAGAAAGGACTGCGGCTAGCAATCATGAAAGGAAAGATCTCTTCAAAGTAACAAGGAACCAGGAAAGAACAATTCAACAGTTTCAGGATAATGCGAAGAAAAATAATTGAAGACTGATAGATGCCAGTGAAAAAGAGGGGTCAACACAAATGACATAAAAGGACTATTACAGAAATACTAGCAGAAAACTTCCCAAGCATGGGAAAAGGACCTGACATACAGCTAAATGAGGCACATAGAACTCCTCCTAGCTACAGCCAAACTAAATTTACCCTCAGATACATAATAAAGATTCCAGAAATTCAGCATAAGAAAAGACTATTAAAGGCTGTTAGGGAAAAACAAATCACCTATAAAGGAAAATCCATCAGAATCACAGCAGACTTCTCAGTGCAAACCATCAAGTCAAGGAGAGCTTGGAGTGAAATGTTTCAGTCCTGAAAGAAAACAACTTCCAAACCAGTCTGATGTAACCTGCAAAACCACCTTTCAGAATTAATGAAAAAATAAGATACTTCCATGATAAAGAACAACTGATGGAATTCATGAACACCAAACCAACCCTACAAACAGTGATGAAGGTTATTCTAGAGAGAGATAAAAATGATCACGTGTTGTAGTCAGGGGTTGTACACAGAGAACAATTAGGATCAAAACATGGAGTTTATAATATTATTTTTATAATGGTCACCGGGAGTTAACACAGGAAAATGCAGGAAATCTATCCATAACACCAAAGACATAGTTTAGTCAAGAGCCTAAACCCCACAGCAATGTCCCACATGAGTCCAGATAAAAATCCAGAGCTCAGGACAATGCCTCCCACGAGTCCAACTGGAGGTCCAGAGCCCACAAGAAGGACTCATGCCAGTCTCTTTTACGGATCCGTGCTGTGAAGACCCAAGGGTCAGCGGTGGAAGCTAGAAAGTCTATGCCAGCAGGATGAAGGAGCCACAGCTCCTAGTGGGTTGAGGGTTCTATGCTGGAGCCAAGAAATCACACTCACAACGAAGACCAGGGCTATCCTGAAAGGCACCACAGCTGTCCTCAGCAACACGGAGGCCCCAAGCTCCTCTGATGACAAGCACAGTCGGGTACATGCCAGGAAGCAGCGTGACGGGTTCATCCTGGAGACCAAGCAGCACGTGCCTTCCCTTCCAGAGCCAGGAAGCAATGCTCAATATATGGACCAAAGCTTCTCCAGGAGAACCAACAGCTCAGAGAGCAACTCATAGGAGAACCCACAACGCCTCCTTAATGCCTCAACCCTCCACACCTCCCTTCTTCTCCACCTATTTATCCTGGCAACTTTCCTCAGGTGAAGCATCTTCGCTCAATGCCATGCTGATGTAATCCAGCTGGTGTTAAGTTGACCACCAGTTCTTAATCCATAACATCATGGTTCCAGGAACAGTAGCAGAGAGGGATTGCCAAACAGGGAAGGCAACTGAATGGAGGGGGAAGTGAGGGCCAATGTCAGGAGGATAGTATGGTAGAGATGAGCCAGTATATGTAATCATTAATGTAGAAGGTCTCGATTTACCAAGAAAAAGAAACCTAGGTAGAGTGAATAGGGAGACAGGCTCCATCAACATAATGTATACAAGAAACACATTTGACTCTAAAGAAAATTAATGGCCTGAAGGTTGGAGGAGACAAGACAATGCTCCATGTGACAAGAACCCAGAAAAAAGCAGGGGTAGCTTGCCTTTCAGTTGAGGAATGAATAGGAAAGATACAGTATTTTCATACAATGGAAAGCTACTCAGCTATAAAAATGGATAACCTCCAGGCTCTTGTATAAATGGATGTAACGGGAGATCAGGCTCATGAGTGAACTGCTTTGGACTCACACATGGATGAACGTTGTGTTGTTTCCCTAGTGTAAAAAGCTGAGGGATTTAGTGGATCTAAAATGTACAATAGGGCCTGGGGATTAAGCTCAGCAGCATAAGTTCCTGCCTGGAAAGCACAAAGTCCTGAGTTCCATCCTTGGTACCAAAACGTACAATAGATATTGTGAAGGTGAAAGGGGAGGAAATGTCTCAAAGGGACGGTGGCAGCCTTTGTTAATGTCTTGTTTTGAATTCCTGTATTGTTTTCATTGTTTTGTTAGGTTTGATTTTATTGTTTTCTTTTGTAAAATTCTATTATGTCTGATGGTATGGGCAGATATTTGAAGATAAGAAGATAAATTATGGAAGCCATTGTTGATTTCCTATTATCTCATTTTGAAGTCCTGTAATGCTTTGGTTTTTATTGGTTTTATTCTGTTTTGTTTTGCTTGATTTCATTATGTCTTATGGTATGGGAAACTATTTTGAAGATAACGTGAGGCATTAGAGTAGCCATTGTTGATTTTTCTATTATCTTGTTTTGAAGTCCTGTATTGATTTCATTGTTTTAATTTGCTTTATTGTTCGATTTTGGTTTTGTAGTCTTTAAAATCTAAAAAAAAGTGTGCTCCCAAAAGAACATTCCTATTAAGATATGGTGGTTCCAGACAGTTAAAAATGAAGTGAGTGTACAAGGCTGGCTCCATAGGAGTGGAAAGAAAAGTTCTCAAATATGGAAAAGTGAATGCAATTTGTCCCTATCTGCTTTGTACCTTGAACCATGGTGAGTCCACAATGTACAGAAATAGATCTAATGACAAAGTAACCCAGAGTCAAGGAGAGAGCATAAAAGCTATGAGCTAGCCAGGTGTGGTGGCACATATCTGTAATGCCAGCACTCTGGGAAGCTGAGACAAGAGGACTGCAAGTTAGAGCCTATGAAGAGCAATTTAGTGAGATTCTATTTCAGAATTTAAAAAAAGGAGGAGGAGGAGAGAGAGAAGGGAAAGACAAAGAAAGGAAAAGAAAAAGATGGGGGGTGTTGGCCAGTGTGAAGACCCAGAGTTAAATCTCTTCTACAAAAACAAAAACACAAACAAAAAACAGCCCATGGTACTTTTAATACTTGATAACGTCAGTTTGCATATATTTAATCCACTAAATGGCTCTAAAATAGCTTATCAACTGAATCTCTGGGGTTGCTAGTCATATTTTGTCATTTTAATACTTTGTTTTTATCACATTTCCTATAATAAATATTCTTTTTTCAGTTAGTTGTAAAGATTAAAAAGATGTTTAATTTTTAAAAATACAGACTCATCATAGGATAGAGGAAAAATAACACCAGGAAACAAGCAATGTAAAATGATTTCAAGAGTTCAAATCCAAAGTAGAATGCAAATGTACACATTTTAATGATCAGACTTCAGGATATATATATATATATATATATATATATACCCAGCCAACTGTAGGGACTGAACTAGTGTGCAAATGTTTTACATTTCAAATTTATGAACATTAAGATAAATGCAATTGAGTAATTTTAGTTTCAAAAGATATTCATGTTTTGCACTTTTTTCCTTCATTTCAGCACAAATTGGTAAAAATGAAATCAGGCAAAGCCCTGATTTCTGGTTTAATGAGCACTGATGAGCAAATTGACTTTTTTTAAAACTACATTTTAAACAGATTCCTATTGGTTAGATGCCCTCTTCCAACTACCTTTTCATGGTGAATATTGAAGAACTTACATATATTTCTAGCAAGCAGCTATAGTATCAGTAGTGTCAAACATCTGAACCATATATTTTACTTTAGAATTGAATATATACACAGCTTTTTTTTTTTTTTTTGGGAGGCAGGATCTTGCTATGTAGTTGAGGCTGTCCTTGAACTCACTATGTAGCTCAGGTTGGCCTAGAACTTGTGGTGATTTTCTTCCTTAACTTCTCAAGTACTGGTATGACAGGTGTGCACCACCACAACTGGCACACCTTCTGGACAATAATTGTATTACATGTATATGCGTAACATGTCAGCTCCAAAGCTTAGAATTTACATACATGTTCATTTTATTCTTCCTTTATATCACTTGCATTTAGTAACTTATGTTATCATGAACAAGTCTGAATTTCAGAATATCAACTTTATTTTTGTTGTGAGATAGTCATTAATTTTTACATCTCTTTAAGACAGTGAACATCTATTTGTTTAGCTTTGTTACAGGAATATGTCGCTTTGTCCCCCAGTCAATATATGAACTATGTCTCATGAAAAACATGAGTTTTTTCTTGTAGAGGTAGTAAGACTGTCACAACTGTTCTTCCTGGGTTTGTGGATGAACTTCCTTGAAATTAGCAAAATATAAATGCAAATTTTCTTGGGGAATGACTCAATCTCAACTACGATCCAGATACTCAAATGACTACAGCAGATGTTCAAAATTATACAAATGATGCCCTGAAAATACATTATATTAAACATTTGCTACAAAATGTGCTGATTAATTGGAAACAGAGACAAGGGTGCTCTCTTGTCAAGAAGGGATTTCAGCACTGCTGGTTATATTACACAAGCAAACTTTTTATATATTTAACAGAACCACTGAATTAGAAAGTCAGAAAGCCTGAGATTTAGTACCACTTTATTTGTAACTAACCATGTACAAATCACTTATCCATAAAACAATAGTTAATATCTATTCCCCAAATCACTTATCTATAAAACACTAGTTAATATTCATTCCCTAATTCACAAATATATCACAAAACCAAAATCATCACTAAAAACCAAGATAATAATATTTAGGCCTAGGCTTCGACTCAAACATTGAGACACATTGAAGGATTTGTCTTTTATACAACAGTTACAGGTCTTAATTGTGCAGATAAATAATCTGGTTGAGATAAATATTTCACAGTTTAACCTTACAGAATATAAGCTAACAATGGAAGTTAATGAAGAAAAATTGGCCCATATGAGAAATACTTCTGAGAAATACTTCTCTATGTTAAAACACCACTGAGAAATACTTCTCTATGTTAAAAGCAGCGCTTTTTATATCCCTGATAGCAAACCGACCAAAAACCAACCTCAGGCCACAGTAGCATGTCTACTCTTGAAGGAGTATGTTCCACTAGGCAGGCACCGTATTTCTAATGTTACAGAGGAACATCTTGTAGACTTGTCAAGTGGCCAATCAAAATGATGAAGAAAACATTATTTGTGGAATATTTTTGTTAACTTTCTTTCCTTCTTTTTCATTAAAAAAATTCACTTCATCTGTACCAGATTCCTCGACTAGAGGATAAGAAATATTAGCATTCTGTCAGTAGAGAATAAAAAGGAATTAGCATGTTATTGAACAAAAATTCAGGAAGATGTGGGTATAGAAAACTTTCTACTTATCAGGTACCTGTATTATGGCAACTGTATGTATTAACAAACTTTTAAAAGATGAGCACCTATATAATCTTGTATTAACTGTCAGTTTTGTGTAATTTAGTCTCTATTTCTGGATTACCCTTACATATGGTGAAAGAAATAAAGACTGGAATATACTTGACAGAGGAACATAAAACAGAAACAAACATTATAATAAAATAAACATGGATATCACTCCTTAGGGAAACACTTTTGAGGAAAAGTATTTTCACTGTTGGCCCCGAATGCCATTACCCATTTATGATCTTTAACTGTCAACTTTTTATACAAAAATACCTGTGAGTTAATAATCAAGAATATTTATAGCGACCTATAAAAGTGACAATATTTAAATGCTAAACAAAACTGTTTCTATACATAGCTTAAAGTTTTAAAATTCTTTGCGGGCACTTGATTTTAGAGTTGGTAGACACTGTAACTACTAATCTCAATAAAATATAATTTTTAGCTTATATTTCCAAAAACAATCTTACAAAAACAGTGCAGAATAAATCACTTTTGCTAAAGAATATTCTAAGATGAACACTAAAATTACATACCCAAAATATTTTAGGGGTGCAAGTAAACTTTAAGACAAGGTATCACCAGTGGATAAAGATTTGTATTACCCAATTATATGTCTAGTGAAAAAAATGTTCATCTGGGTCAGTGAAGGATGTATTAGGCAAAGATCAATGTGAACCTACAAAGCGAGTTTGTTTGGTTTTTAGTTTAGAAAGGTGCTTAAAATTGGTGACACTACTAGAATGAATTTTTTTCAGGACAGAAAACTGGCTACATTTAGCAAATACATATTGTATATTCCAAAATAAAAACTGAAATTCCTTTAAAACAGTGGAATCTTGATTTTTAAAAAACTGATGTGACCTTGCTTGAAAGGCCAGTGACACATTATGAAAATAAAGTCACTCTTAAGTAATCTTAATACATACATTCAACTCTTTTTTTAGAAATAAAAGCAAATAGAACTTTAACTATAACTTAGAATACTAAAAAGTAAGGATTTTGTAAATCTATTTTAATTATCTGAAGGAACATATACTATCAAAATCCTATCAACAATTGCCAGTTTATTAACACGCAAATTTAAAAGTTCTCTGTGGCACTAAACTGAATTTAAAACTTAGCACACTAAATTACAACAGTCAAAATAAACACTAATTTAAAAAACCCACCAACCATCCTAATCAATTATGTAGTACATTTTTTGCATATTTTATGCTTTTATTTTTAGCAGAGTAAATTAGTGAATGGGTTGATGTTGAAGACCACTTAAACTTTGTACATTATATTAGTATTTCAAAATATTACCTCAGCCAAATCTGCAGTCCTAATCAACTATTATTTTTCCAGGAAAAAGTGTATCTTTTAAAGACACATTCCATACAGCAAGTAGAAACATCACAGTACTTCAAAGCATTACAAAGAACCCTGCTGATCCAGCACACTACGCTGCGGTGCTACCTGTACCCAGACTTCATCATCAGAAAAAGAACTGGAGCTTCCTGACTCAGAGTCCAACTCACTGAATCCATCTAAGTCCCATTCAGTACTGGACTCACTTCGTGCATCATCTTCTTCAGTAATGAAACTCTGACCAGGTTCAAGGCAGGAAGGATAAACCCGAGCACAGAGGCAAATGAACCCAGAGTCAAACTGCAAGAGGCCTAACATGGTACCTACATTAATCCACTGGTCTTCTGTAGTATCATATTGATACACAGTCACCCGGTTCTTCTTCCACTGTGGGGTGGTGGAAGTAATAAGCAGTAACTTTTGGTCATGATTGACAATCTGGTAGTTGTGGGTCTCTGAATCCAAAGGAATATTACTAATCCGTCTCCATTCTCCCCTGGCTGGGTTGTAGACCTTCATAATTGGGATGTCGCAGATACAATAGATCTCATCCTTGAAGACACAGGCTTCCTGAAATTCACTTCGCTTAAGAGATGCACAGTTCAGCCACATATTATGACTAGGATCATAGCACAGCATGCGCTTACTGTTGACAGCATACAGATAGTTCTGAACAACTATTAGTTCAAAGGAGTAAAAGGAGTGGGGTACAGGAGCCACCAGGGCCCACTGGTTCCGCTGAACACTGTAGCATTCCACTTCTTTCATTTTAACCCCAGTAACAGGGTCTCGACCACCCAAAATGTAAATGTAGCCATTGAGATATGCCACATCCATGCCCTCACGACACAGCAATCTATCTGCCAGTTGCTGCCAACTATTTTGGGCTGGCTTATACACCCACAGGTCTTTCCTGGGCTGGGCAGCTAAATAGATATCATGGTCTGGGGAGACGCAAACAGCTGAGGAGGTGATAGTCTTAGTGTGAGCCAAGCTGGTCAAAGGTGAGGGCATTGTATAAATGTCCCCTGAATATGGGTCATAGCACAGAAAAGGGTCTCTGGGATGCCCAAAGAAAATCACCATCTCTTTGGCACACATACCTAATCTCTGGGGTGAATTATCAGCTACAGATACAACACAGCTGCTGCTGCTGCTGCCGCCACCTCTGCTGCTGCTGTTTGGGTTTGGGAGTGGGGACTTATACAACAAGTCACCATAGCACATCTGCAGGGCCCCTTCAATAACGTCCAGGCAGTACTTCTTCACAATGGGCTTGGTCAGCAGCCCTTTCACGTAGCTCTGATCGTCTTCAGTGAAGTGTGCCCAGCGAACACACCTGAATACTTCTGCAGCGCTGGGCCCTCGCTCTTTGGGAGCTGCCTCCAGCCACTGCACAGCCACGTGGCACACGGTCCTCTCACTCTCTATGTCCAAACTGTCCAGGCGCAGGACGGCCAGCAGCTGGCTCAGGGTCAAATCTGCAAGACTTTCCTCCCGAACCGAACCCATTCTGCTTAGTTGCTTGAAGTTGTGAGCTATAAACGACTGGGCCTGAGATCGCAGTTTGTGATGATCAAAGGCATCAGCAAACTTGAGGATGGCAGTGCAGTTGGCCAAGTCCAGTCGACGAGCTAAAAAAGAAGCACAGGCTTCTCGCACATACTCGAGCTGAAGCATATCCGAGGCCGCATAGAGGCGCTGCACATTGGCCTCGCTCAGGGACACACGACCTGTGTAGCAGTAGTCCACCAAAACCTCGAAGGAGTCAGCATCTACGTCGTGCATGGTCACGCTGGCTTGCTGGCTCTCGTACATGCCCCCTGTGAACATGCTCTTGAAGTAGGGGCACGCGGCGGCCAGCACGTTGCGGTTGCAGGAGAACAGGCGGCCAGTGCCAGGCCCGCTGCCAGGCGTCACCACCTCGATGGTCACATCGCACAGCAGTCGAGCATCGTAGAAGGACTTGAGCTGGGCCAGCAGGGCTGCGGAATGGGCTGTGTCCTTCAGTTCCTCTGGGCCCGTGAAAAAGGCCGAAACCGAGGGCTTGGAGATCCTCTTGGGCCGCCTCCCACCGCGGGGACTGGCGAGGCGGCGAGCGCGCGGGGCGTCTTCCCGGGACTGCATGGTGGAGATGGCGGCGGGACGCCGAGGGCAGAATGGCTGCGGGCGCCCGGCTCCTCTTCACCCTTCCTCCGCAGCCTCCGAGACAGCGGTGACCAGAACGGTCTGCGGCACGGACCGCACTTCCGCAATCACACCCGCGCCGCGTGCGGTCTCCCTTTATCGCGCAGACACTGTCTGACTCACCCTTTCCGTTCCACGCCCTTTCTCCGCCTCAGTCCCAACAGGACTGCTGGAGCGGCTCAATCCGCCACAGCCGAGCTGGCGATTCTGGCCGGCGCCCAGGGAACTACCACTCCCAGGTTGCCTTTCGTGCCTCAAGGCATGCTGGAGCCGTCTAGCCTCGCAGACGGAGACAGTGGGACAAGAGCCGGTTTTTTTTTTTGCATGTTGGGAGTTGTAGTTTCGGAAACATCGCGAGATTTCTTGAGGTTGGCTACAGCCTTACTTTCCATGGATTTGCAGTGAAGACCATTGACTTTGAAGACCAGGGAAGCCTATCCATTTTATTATCTTTAGATTGTGTGTTTTGTCTGAAAACCTCCTTCTTTGTAAAATGGGTATTTCATAGGTTTTTGTGTGAGCGTTAAATAATATGAATTACATTGGATAAATATTTTTATTAGAATAGTTAACCAGACCATGCCTAGATTATTATTTCTTTTTTATTCCGAATTTGAGAAAAATTAAGCGTCCAATAATTTGGAATTCTGAGCCTTAATAATAGGAAAAGTTTGTAAAGATCTGCAAAGAACACAAATTTTAATTTTTCTGCCTTTCAAACATTTGAAAGAGTATCCTCAATAATTTCAATTTTTTTTTGTTTGTTTTGTTTTTTGAGAATGGATCTTGCTTGTAATTCAAGCGGGCCTTGAATTCACTGTGTACCTGAATTGTCTCCAAACGCTCAGTGATTCTTCTTCCTCAGCCTCCTGAGTGCTGGGGGATTCCAGGAATGTAGCATCACACCTCTAATATTTTCAATAGTAATCGAGATCTGTAGGTCTATAGGAAATCTTGGATTACTAAACTGAGGTTCCAGAGAAGAGTATTTATGGATGCCTCAAATACACAAATCAGACATAACAATAGGTAGTTTGAGCCCCTCTGGCACTATATCACAAATATCTTTTTCTCAAAAAAAAAAGTCTCTGAGGAATAAGACTGATTTTTAAAAGTCTTATTATGAGTGTTTTCAGCTTGTCAAACAAAGGCTCTTTCACTGCCAAATTAATTGAAGATTCTATATTTGCCTTTATTAAGAAGTTATAGTGAGAATTCCAAATAAAAATGTTTCAACAGACCATATACTATAAAACAGAACAAAGTACAAAATTCCCAGAGTTAAACATTCATGTTTTACTATTCCTTGCATTAATATAGTACAATCTATGCTTTACAAGTGTTTTATATTGCATTGATCAACATTTTAGCTAAATTATCATAATCAAGTAAATATTATTTAGTAAACTTTTATTTAAAAACCCTTGCTGCTAGTACGCTATGAGTTACCAATATCTAATGAAAAAAAAATCTCTTCAATATTACATGCATAGTTGTTTGTCTCTTCTATCTTTTCAACTGAAGAGGGTCTAGAGCAAAAACTCCAGGGTAGCAACATTAAACTGAATTGGTCTCTGGATTCCAATATTCATTTGTACATAAAGATTTTCTGACTATCCCTGAAATATATCAGAATGTAAGAGAATTAAGTCAGTAATTATTAGTAACACAGATTGTTTGTTTACCTACACTGAACCGTTTTCTTACCAACCTGGGACAAAGCAGTTTTTAAAAGCTTTTAAAAATGTTGGTAAAATAAACATTTACCATTAAAAATTTAATTACACTTTGAATACATTGTTTTGCATCTATCACCATCAATTTTTAGAATTCTTTGCATCATGAAAAACTGAAACTACTCACTAAACACTAACAGTTCATTCTCGAAACTCTGCCAGCATCCTTCTGTGACATGGGAAAAGTAATGCCCAGCTTGCTAGATGTCAGATGTGCTTGAGTTCATGTCTCCCAAATATTGAAGGATGAATTTCAAGGACAAAAGAGTTTAAGAGAAGGAAAGGTTTTTGAGAGAAAGCTCCCAAAAGACAGGAGGAGTCTCAAAAGTGTATTGCCACCAAGGCTATTTCTCCTAGAATGTTTTATAGAGCAAAATCATGAGGTAGATACAATATGGGTCTGACCATAATGTAGCTATGCAACTACAAGTATAGTTGCTTAGCTAATATTGATCTAATAAGGGAGCGAAGTATGCATTTAAGGTATATGGCATATATCATTTACTGTAGCTTATCTATAACTTCTAACATAAAAAGAAACAATGCATTTTAAAGAAAGGGAGGAAGGAATGGAAGGAGGATTCCAGATGTTCTGGTCACTGACTTATGCGCCTGATGTTTATCTGGACTTACTGGACTGGATATTGCTAAATTACAGTATTATCTCAGTTACTGCTTATCCTTAGGGAGGCATGCAGGCCTGGCATTGTCTCCATCTCGGGTTCTGGCCTTCTTCAGATGGGCCGTCAGCCACAGTGTTGTGTTCATCTTGTTCAGCACTCCCTTGAGGGCTCATCCCTGTCTGCCTATTAATTTCTGTCTAACTTGGATGTTTATAGATTCTATGTTGTCTGTCTGAGTTTGTCTACTCTGGGTGTCTTCTATAAGTTCAGTGATTGATTTTAACTTCCCTTTTATTGGTCTAGTTTACTTTTGGCAGGACCCAAAATATTTATAAGACATGGGTCCCTGATATGACATAGATAAGTGATCTGGAGATATTTGTATCTGTGATGATTTATATAGTAGCCAGAAGCCGTATGGAGCTCTTTAGTGTGAAAGGTGGCTCGCATGATTCACAAACTGGATTTAAAATTTTAGGAAGATGGCATTGATAACAGTATGATACAAAGGAGAAAGAAAAATTTTCAATAGTGTATTTTGGAACAACCGGGTCAGAAGGTAAGGCACAAATTAACATTAATGTCATCCTTGGATTATAATAAAAAATTAATTTTCAGTAGATCAGAGTACTAAATGGAGAAGCAAAAATTGTAAAGTTTCTTGAACGTCATACACACACACTCTCACACACTGTCGTGTCTTTGGGATTGGCAGTGTTTTCTTGTCACAATAAAATTACATAGAAAAAAGACAAAATGAACTTCCACAAAATCCTAAGCTTCTGCTGATCAAAAAGCAGTGAAAACAGGCAGGTAAACAGTTTGGTGTTTGGTAAAATGTATTTCTAATAGCCCACAAACTGAAAATGATTAGTGTCATTCACCATGAGGTGAATGCCGATCATCTGAGAGAACAGCAGATACCCAAATTTAGAATGGCTAAACTTAAAAAGGATAAAATGCGTAAGCTGTGATGCCACTGAAATTCTCATATATTAATAATAGTAATATAAATTTACAGATGTATATTAGGAAAATTTTTAAAATATCTAGTAATTTTCATCCTAGGTATTTGCCTCAGGCAAATGGAAACACTTATCCATGAAATACTTGATAAGAATTTTCATAATAGCTTTATCCTTAGTAGCCCCAAACTGAAAATAACCCAAGTATGCATTAATAGAAGAAAAAAAGTGTAGTATATTCATACAGAATAACACTACTCAGAAATAAAGAGACCACCTCTAATGTGTGCCATCATGTAGGCACACATATAATGAGTAAAAGAAGCCAGATAAAATCCATGCTGTACGGCCACTTAGATGAAAATCCAGAACCATGAAAATGAGCTTTAATGAGTAAAAATCAAAACAACTATTGCCACTGTTGATGGAGAAGCAGATGGCTGGCGAATTGCTAGATTTATTGGAAAGGAACGTGAGGAAACTTTATGGGGGTGATGTAAGTGTTTTCCTGTGTGGGCAGTGGCTCCATAACCAAATGCCATTGCCAAACTCAGTGAACTATACTCTTCAGGTCGGTACGTCTTTTTGTACTAGAAATTACTCCTTCGGGAGAAGCCCCTTTATCATGGCTGGCAGTAAACATGGCTGGAAATTTTTAAAATAGAAAAATCATCTCGCAAATGGTTTGCTTATACAGGAAGACTCTTCTAAAGGTGTATGGGGGAACACTGCTCCCGTTTATACAAATTACTCAGTAGAAGTGGTGTTGCATGTACTTGGAACTTGGGTGACTGAATTCTTTCATCTCTGTCACAACTTTATTATCAGCATGCTCCTTATTATTATTTTTTTTTGTATTTTTCATAATGTAGTATAAAGGACTCTTCTTGGGAAGACAATGAAAGGCCTGTTTTTCCCTAGTAATTAGGTCCATCAAAAGCCATGGGTTTAGTTCTTCAGCAATCTTTAATTTCATCTCTATTCGTGAATATTTTCAACAATGTGATTTACTCAGGGCTTTCTGAGGAGCTGAATTTATTTTGGGAACGTTTTCTTTTGCAGACCCGATGTCTTCTTTGTGGGGCAGCCCTGTCACCTTACTTCTGAATGCTGCTCCTGGTTGGCTTTCAAAGGCGCCTCTGTGTCTTTGGGTTGATGTTCAGTCATCTTGGACATTCCGTCTAAACCCACCCATCCAGTTTTTGTGTGTCTTATTTCACTGCCCGGCTTTTATGGCGGTCTTCACCCAGCTGATTCGTAAGGCGGCTCATGGAGCACAGCGCTGTTCACTTACCTCCCCAGCAGTGAGCCTGGTGCCGTTTACATATGATTCACTATCACTGCCTCCTCAAATGCTCTACCCTCTATCCTAACCAGCTCAGTTCACACACTATCACGTGCTGTTAGCTCTACACCTTGGGCCCATCGTATTACTTTATTCTGAGTATAGGTTATACAGACTACTCATAACTTTATTTCTAAGTTATTCTGTGCCTTTAGTCATTAGCTGCCATAAGAATGTTCTTACTTTTCCTCCCCTGGAAAGTGTTTCATGTTTTTTTTTTTTTTTTTGGATAGAGGGTCTCACCGTATAAATTCAGGGTGGCGGTGAGCTCATTATATAACACATGCTGGCCTCAAACTCAGTGTGATCTTCCTGCCTTGGTGTCTTGAGTGCTGGGATTACAGGTGTACACTATTACACCTGGCCTTGACATGCACTATTTAAATTGCGTTTTATTATTAAAAACCTTTGAGGTACAGTATATACATGGGAACAAATCATTGGAAATACAACAAATTCTCACAAAATAAATACACTTGTATAGCTTCCACTCAGATCAAGAAATAGAATGCTAATAGCATCCCAGAAACTCTGTATCCTGTAGCCCAAAGCAAGCGACCCTAATCAGTATTGACTCTACCCACCTAGCTGCAACGTGAGAATCAGGGCCTTTCTAAAACTTTTTTTTTTTTCTTTTTTGAGACAGAGTCTCACTATATGGTTCAGACTGGCCTTAAACTCATTTCATAAACCAGTTGACCTTGAACTCACAGTAAGCGTCCTACTTCAGCTTCCACACATGTGTGAGCCACTCTGCTCAGCTTCCAAAATAATTTTTGTCTGACAGTAGTAGTTTGGTTGACTCTACTTCACTTGACTCAATTTCAGCTTCAGTTTTAGGATATATCTATACAGGTTTGAAATAAAAGTTGTATTCGTTGATATTCTATATGTATGAGAATGTGCATGAGGCAATAAACTTCCTTTCCAGGTTTTTTATAAAAATTCTAAGATAGCCTTCATTTCTGTTTATTTCCTAACAGTCTTCTATCAGACAGTTCAAAAAATGTCAGTTTATCTTTGTGCCCTGGCAAACTAACAGGTCTACCACCTGAATGTAGGATTACGAATTAAAATGAGTCTCACTGTACAAAAAATAAAGTATAGAACAATGAAAGTACTCACTAATTGAATAGCAGGTGTCCTAGATCTTTGCCATTTCAAGCACTGTCTATATTTCAGCAGTCTGCCATAAGCAGGGAGCTTGTTAAAAACACAGAATCAGTTTCCTGAGCCACTGGACCAAAATCAGCATTACAACAAATGATCTGTATGTATACAGAGGTTTAAGGAAATATACAATCTGAGATTTTTGTAAGATCACAGCTCCACAATTTGTTTTGATTCCTTTTCCTCCAAATAAATTATGTGCCTTAAGGAAAAACAAAGATAAAGAAGAGCAAAGAGGCAAGGGAAGTGTAACTAAGACCAGTGTGTCCATGGCAGAGCAAATGGACACTGAGGGTATCCCTTGTTTTTGCTGAACATTTTGTCTTTTTCCTCTTAAGACTCATTCTTTTCACTTTTGTTTTGTTGAGACAGGGTGTTGCTATGTAATTCAGGCTGGCCTGGAATTTGCAGTGATCCTCCTGCCTCAGCCTTCTGAGTGTTGGGATTATAGGTATGTGCCACCATACCCAACTTTTGACTCTTCTGCAGAAGAGATAATCTCTATAACTCAGTGTGAGAAGTCACAATTTGACCACCTCTAATATATTCTGCTTGTTAGAAGAGAGTCAATCCATCTAATCTACACTTAAAGGGAGATCACACAGGATCTTGAATGCCAATAAGGGTCTCTGGGGCCATCTCAGTAGTTGCCTACCACTGTAAGGAATCAATGTTTACATGATGTCAGAGTGTTATCACACAGATATATGCTGATTATAAGAAAAACATGCACCTCTACCATGTTAGTGACCAGACTGTCAAGATAAACATAGCTGACTAGAAAGATAAAATACAACTACTAGTAAGAGAGGAAAGATGAGCTCCACTGGGATTTTTCCTAAGGAAAACTGGCATTTTAAAGGGAACAGAGGGAGAGGAAAGAGGAGTTCAGCAAAGTCAGTGAAGTCATACAAACGGCTGGTCAGAGTAAACGTGATGAGATCAGCTGTGTCTGCTGCTGGCTGTGACCTAACTGAGGATTCCATCTGCCCACAGACACTGAGAGACAGAGGACTGTATTCATTCTTACTTTTGAAAGGAATGACTCAGGTCCTTGAGAAAGATGCTTGAGTTGCAAGAGATAGTTATACTTCTAAGCCTTCTCATTCTCTGACAATTTATTTTTTATTAAAAAGTAAGTCTTAACTTTGACATGATCAATAGTACCTATACAGTGGTACCTCAGTTCAAAGATGCTTTTGTTTGCAAAGTATTTTGTTCATAAACAAAAGCATTTGGCAAAATTTTGCTTCTGTTTGTGAACTCTGCATTAGGTGAGGAACACAGGCCTGGCTACCGAATTGGCCATCTTTTCCAGAATCGTTGGATAAATTAAGTTTGTGCACTGAGGGACCACTGTACTGTCTCTGCTCTTAAGTGAGGAATTTATAAACCGTTTAAATTTTATATCTTAAAATTTACATTTTCCTGAAATAGTAAATGAAAAATGTTTAATTTATAAGTAGTAGTGTATCCCCAGCACTCAAGAGGTTGAGACAGGAGGATGTTAAGCTTGAAATTAGCCTGAGTTTCAAATAACAAAAAATTTGCATTGTTTATTTTTTTATTTTTTATTTTTTTTGGCTTTTTCATTTTTATCGGTACCGGGGATCGAACTCACGACCGCCTGCTTGCAAGGCAGGTGCTTATGCCGCTGAGCTAAATCCCCAGCCCCTGCATTGTTTATTAAATCAGAAAATAAAACCTCAAGTCGAGAAATGTGACTTTGATTCATTTAAATATATATATATATTTATAGCATTATTTATGAAAATTCATAAATATTTCAATGTCTTGATTTGTTTCTTTATAGGCCCATTCCATTTATATAATAATAAATAATAAATCAGGTGATTTATTTTGCTGATTTAAGGTTTTCATCCAGAAGTTCAACAATGGCTTCTTCATCAGCTGATTGAAGCAGTCTCTGAATTAGCTGATCCAGGTACTTCTCGCCACATAAAAATTCCTGGTAAAAGAAGGAGTTGTTATAGACATTATGCTATAGTTCTGAGCTAGAATGTCCCCCAAAGGTTCAGGTGTTAAATGCTCAGTCCTCAATTTAGCCTAAAGGTGTAGAGACCTTGGGGTGGAGGCCTTGGGTCCCTGGGGACGTGCCTGCTTGGAGGGGCTCTGGGACACTGGCTCTCTCTCTTTGCTTCCCGGCTATGAAGTCAGTGGCCTTGTTTGCCATGCACTTCCACGACTGCTCTGCCCGTACAGGCCCAAGGCAGTGAGGCCAATCAGCACTTCCCACCCAGCCTTCGTTGCTAAAACTGAGCCAAAATACGCCTCCCCCTTTTAAGTAATTTATCTCAGTTATTTGTTACAGAAAGCTGACTTAAACACCTGATGGTTAGAAATGAAGAAAATTTAATTTCTTCACAGTTATTCACAGCAACGATAGACCACTAAAACTACAGGATAAAACTGAACACAGCCGGAGGTCTCCTTGGTGCTTACTTTCTTCCTATTCACCTCTTGTCTGTCCAAAGGCCACTGCGTGATGCTGTGGCCCTTACTGCTCTTCTAACGTCATCTGTAATAATCTCCTCCTAAATTATTCACTCCTGCTGGCCTCTTTGCTGTTCTTCATGCAGATTTCCCTTCCAGTGTTAGAGCCTGCACTTAGAACCGTGTAATACTAGGCCAGTGCTCTGCCCCTGAGCTATGTAGCCAGTCCTCCTTCAATTCTGAGACACAGGGTCTCACTAGGTTGTTCAGGCTGGCCTTGAACTCATGACACTCCTTCCTCAGCCTCCTGAATTGATGGGATTAGACACGTGCCATCACATCCCTCTAGATTTTAAAAATTTTACTTAACCATAATTGCACATATTTATAGTGTACACTTTGATGTTCTGCTATATAGTCTATAATATGAAATGATCAAATCAGACTAATCAACAAACACATAAGCTTACAAACATCACTGTTTTTGTGGTAAACATTTGAAATCTACACTTACAGTAATTTAAAAATATACAATGAATGACTTACTATAGTAACTCTTCCACGCAGTAAACCCCTGGAGCACAGCACTCCTATCCAATGGAAGCTTCGCACTTTTGATCAGCACCCTCTTTCCCCATCCTTCTACTTACCACTTCAACAGATTATAACGTTTCATTACTACACATTTTTCCATGGTGTCTTCAAACTTTCTTTTCACTAACATGAAATGTTTCCCTTCTTTCCAATAGGCTGGTCAGTGATTACTGGAACATACTACTATAATTTTCTTTATTTTTTCTAAGTCTGTCATGCTAATTAATAACAAAATTAGTACTTAGGTTGACATCAGGTATTTTATAGCTATAAAAGCCAGTTACAGGCATTTAGGGGGATATAGCAGAGTGGCATAATGCCAGCCTATCAAGCACAAGGCCATGAGTTCGATCCCCTGTACCAAAAAAAAAAAAAAAAAAAAAGGCAGTTACTTTGCCTCTGTTTCACAAGTAAAATAGCCAAATGTACCTATAAACCCATTAAAAAATATTACAGGTGACTGTTTTTGGAAAACTGTCACCACTACAAACAACCAAAATAATATGATATAAACAAGTTGGACAGGAAAGACTATACATGTGATTTGGTTCCATTTAAATGAAATGTCCAGACTGGTGGTTGCCTGGGGTGGGGTGAAGGATGAGGCTGAGGGGTGGAACTTCTCTTGAGGTAACGAAAACACTGTGCAGGTGACTGCAGTGATGTACAAGGCTGAAAGCCCTAAGCTTCACACTTCAAATGGGACAAAAATTTCAGAAAGAATGTGGCCAAAGGGCTGGGGATTTAGCTCAGCAGCATAAGCGCCTGCCTTGCAAGCAGGCAGTCATGAGTTCGATCCCTGGTACCGATAAAAAGGACAAAGACAAAAAAAAAAAAAAAAAAAAAAAAAAGAATGTGGCCAAACATGTTTGGTTAACACTGCGTGTTTCCTGAGGAAAGGGAACTTAGCAAATATTTTCTCCTTTTCAACACAGCTGCTATGTTCCTGTGCGAGAAGTGGCGTAAGATATTCTGAAATTGATAAAGTTATTAAAAAAGACATTTCCCTTTAGACTTTTACTCTGAGTACAGAATGAGTCAGAATCAAGTAAAAGAATTATCACATGAACCAAGGAAAAGGATCAAAACTTTCTGCCTTTTCCACATAATTCTTTATGGGAATCAGTTCATTTTCCTCTTCAGTGGCAGCAGGGAGTTTTTCTGTGCTTTCTCATTAATGTATTCATGTTAGAAGTCCTGGGTACGTAGGGTTTAGGTAGCTTAATGTTAAAATAAATTTGACAGTGTCCCTTCCCCATCAGCATGTGACAGCAGGCAGACTTCTAAATGCTCCTGGGGTGCACACCTTTCGTAATTTCCTTTTCAGGGCATTACGAACAGTCCTAATATTACCTTAATGCCACGGACTTCATATGCTATCCTGTGGTCAGTGACTCTATCCTGGGTGAAATTATACGTCCGAATTCTCTCTGACTGGGCTCTGGTTCCCACCTGTGGCATAACAAACAGCAATTCATATTTTAGTAACTTTCATCACAATGGAAAAAGTATTGGTAAATGACTTTCCTACTTTAATAGCTTAGGTATTTATTTTAAAAAGAAGTTACAAAGTGAACCAGGCAAAAGCAGGCAGATTTAACGTTAAGACCACAGGTTTAGGGTTAGTGAGGTAGCTCAGTTCCATCTTCTGCACCTCTCAAACAACAGCAACCGCAACAAGACTACAGGTTTGTAGACTTTACACACAGAATGCGAACAAATGTCTATTAATATTTCAAATTCCAAATTTTAAAACCATATTAATCCTTTTTCTACCTCAATCATTCAGTTCTCCCTCTTGTGCTCTGCATAATTCATTCTCTGTCATTTCCAGTCGGTAGCAACAATCTTTTATTCTGGTTTTTGTATTTCTACTATCAGTGTTTTCACTCACATTCCTGCAAGGATCTCCAGAAAAAGCTTTAATTTTTCTCCTCACATTGTGCTACTTTGTTTCATGTTTCTACGGCTCAGTTTTCTCTTCCTATTTTTTTCTTTTCTTTCTTTTTTTGGAGACAGGTCTCACTATGTAGATCTGGCTGGCCTTAAATGCACTATGTAGCCTAGGCTGGCCCTGAACTCATGGTGATCCTCCTCAGCCTCTGAGTGCTGGGATTATAGGTGTGCACCACCATGCCCGGCCTTGAACCAATTTTCTGAGTAAGTTTTCTTTGGTTCTTTTTTGTCTACTAAGCAGATGCAACTGAATGTTCATGGTACTTCCTAATATAGGAAACCCTCCCAATGCTATTTCTCAAAATTATGTGACAGAATCCTCTGTAATGCCACTTAGGACAGCACCTCATTTTTATGTGTACACCTACTCATTCTACAAAGTATCAGCTGGGTGCAGTGGCTATGCCTGTAATCCTATCTACTCAAGAGGCTTACTTAGGAGGATCAAAAGTTCAAGGCTAGCCGAAACAGTTTAGAAGCACTTGGAATACAGCTCAGTGGTGAAGTGCCCCTTTGTTTGATTCCCTTTTACTAGAAAAAAATCACCTCATGCAATATGCCTTTCCTAACATCTCTTCCCTTGTGATTGGGGTAACTGAAATATATTCAATCCCTCCTTTGAAACCTTTTGCACTTGAAGTTTTCTTCATGATACACCACAGTTTATCTCATAGTATGGTTACCTACATTCTATTGAATCTGCTCATCTCCCTAGCATATGATATTTTCAACATTCTCTCTTAATCAAATTACCTTTGCTTTTTTTTCTGGTATTGGGGATCCAACCCCGGGTCTTGCATTTTCTAGCCAGTACAGTATCACTGACCACACACCTAGTCCCTTACCTTTACCTTTTAAGATTAAAAAAAGACATTTTTAGAATTCATTTTTGTAAACCATAAGGCAAACAATATGAAACTAAATTCTTGATCATCAGGAAAATTTTTAAAAATTACTAATTCTTGAAACATTCTCAGGGCATCTATTCTGACAGTCAGGTTTGGAGACTATTATTGCAAAGTACATTACCAACCAGGATTCCACCCCTGAGCAGTCAGACCAGAACCCCAGATCTGGGCAGAGAGGCGCCTACAAAGACCTCCAGGTGATAAGTGCAGCGAGGTGAGAACCAGGCATCGTGCTTTCTGGATAAAAGCCCTACACATACTGGCTGAAGAAATGTTCTGAGCCTTGGAAATCCCTACTAAAATAGTTTAGTCAAGAGGCCAAGGGATTTGAGAGGTAGGGTGATCGTTTTTGGTTCTTCAAATCAGACTCCTAAAGAATGGATACATACAATTTGCATAAGGTCAATCTTAAATATTTAAAAAATCACTATGTGGAGCCTCTAGTGCCATAATGTTAAAAGACAAAAAATACTCATGCCTTTCATTAGTTCAAACGTGGCAGAATCCACAGCATTTATCACTTACTCACCATAGTACTGTAAATGAGCATTTCTATCTGCAAATTATATAGTGATGCAGCTCCACAATCTGGGATTACCACACAGAGTACTAACATTATTTACCCCACCACTTTTGTGATCTGCAGGTTAGAATGTGGGTAAAGAAAGCCAGAAAGACCAACATATGAAAAGACTTAGACATATATAGATCAAAAGCTTTAACATAGTATTTAGATTTTTGCAACTCATTACCTAAAAGGCCACAAACTCTTCTAACCTGGGTTTACTGAGCCACATCTACCTGCAGATGACACAAAGCAGTTTCCCTTGAGTTCTACTTTCTCTTCTAGATTCTCTCAGAGAAAGTTTACTTTCAGAATTTAGTATTTTACTTAACAATATTTATTCAGTTTACATAGAATTTATCCACTTATTTGAATAAATTGTAGCATAAATGTAGTACATTGTACAAATTTCAAAAAGTACTAACAGGTACACAGTGATCTGTCAATCCTCCTCCTATTCCTTACTCCGTTACTAGCAATCACAATCCCCTCATTTTCGCAGTGCTGTTCATATTTGATCCAGAGAGTTACAATAAAAGCATATGTCTTTTTTAAACATCTCAAAATATAAATTTCTAAAGAAAAAACTTTTTTTCAGAGAAAGTCTTGCTATTTGTAGTCCAGGCTGGCCTTAAATTCAAGATCTTCCTGCCTCAGCATCCTGAGTGCTGGAATCATAAGTATGTATCATCAAACCTAGCCCTAGATTATTTATCTTTAAAACCAATTCTGGGTGGGGGATATAGCTCAATGGCACAGTGTCTGCCTGGCAAGCACAAGGTCCTGAGTTTGATTCCTGGTACCAAAAAAAAAAAAACCTCTACCAATTTTCCTCTTAAGACAGTTATGTAAGCACTTGAAGAAAATAACTGAGAAATAATTTTGCCTATCCAGGTCTCATTTACTCATTTGCACACTGGCATACCTAAATTCAATTATGATCCATCTGTCCACAGGCATATAAAGCACTGCTAATTTACATATAAACATGCTCTTCTAGTCTCTAAAGATATTTCCATTCACTCAAAGTAAACACTATTTTCTACATAAAACAGTGACATTTTGGGAGCTTGTTGTGGGAGGATCACCATAAATTCGATCTTAGCTGGGGTTCCATAGTGAGTTTAAGGCCAGCCTGGAGTATATACAGATACCCTGTCTTAAATAAGTAAAAATAAAATGGTGATCTCTTTCTCTCTTTTTTTTTGGTACATGGAACTGAAGTCACAACCTCACACTTTACCAGGCAGTCACTTGTGTCACTGAGCTGTACCTCTGGCTCTCTTTCTTTTTGAGACAGGGTCTTTCTCTGTATTACAAGCTGGCCTCGAATTTGCAGTGATCCTCCTGCCTTAGCCTCCCAAGTGCTGAGATTACAGGCATACACCACCATGCCCAGTTGTAAAGTGGTGACTTTCTGTGCAGAGCATTTAAATTATTACACTACGTAAGTCTTACCTGAAGTTTTCTAGCACTTTGTTGCTGACACTTGTCTCTCTCAATAATCTGCTGGTAGAGTCTGGCTCTTAACACACGCAGAGCTATTTCTTTATTTTTCAACTGTGATCGTTCTTGTTGGCATTCTACTACTAACCCTGAAAAACAACAGAGACCCAAGGTAAACTGCAGCCACAGCAGGACTGACTGAGGTGTAACTAAGGGGCTTTTTACAGAGGAAAGGTTGCTGGGCATGGTGGCACATGCCTGGAATCCCTCGTTCAGAGGCTGAGGCACTGCAAATTTGAGGCCAGCCTGGCTGCATAGTGAGTTCATAGACTAAACTAAAGTATGGTGGGGGGGGGCGGGGGGAGGAAAGTTAATCAGAGAAAGATCACACACAAGGTTAAAAACAGATTTAGCACAATTCAGAAACTAATGGTAATAGCTGTAGGTGACTGCTTAGACTCTAATCGATGAATGAGATACAGTAGGACTTCAGATGAGCAGGGTGAAAGCAGCACATAATATCGCACTTGCTTTGTTCCCCGAGTTCTTCTTCCTGTTAATTTGTTCAGGGATTTCTGCAGCTTAACAAAGAGAAACCTGCTGCCAGCTCCATTCTCTGTCTACTCAAGGAATATTCAGCCTCTCCCCTTCATCACACACACCCCTGATGTTTTAAAAATAACTTGATATACTACTATCTATTTTGGCACATGGCTTTGGAGGCTGGAAAGTCCAAGATCAGATAAAGGGTTAATTGCTGCATGATCCCATGGTGGAGGTCACCACATGGTAAGGCAAAGCCAGCAAGTAATTACTGAGAAATCAAGTGTGATGCCATACATCTGTAACCCCACTCTGGGAGGCTGAGGCAAGAGATCAAAAGTTTGAGCCTGGGCAACTGAGTGACTTAATGAGACCCTGTCTCAAAAATCAAAAAGGGATGGGGATGTGGCTTAGAGGCTCTGGGTTGAATTCTCAGTGAAAAAAGAAATTCAGAACTAAAAAAACATGAGTCACCAGATTAAAACCAACAAATACAACAAAGGAAAATGACTTAAGTGTTACAAGCAAAAATGACTTGACAAGGATCCAAGATCAATGAAATATGACGTTAAAATAAAGCTATTTTCAGGTATATGATGTCTCAAAATGTTTATATCTTGGTTTTCTTAGGAAGCTACTTAAAGATGAGTTTAACTAAAATGAAAATAAACTAAAAGGAGATGATAAAGAGTTCAGAGGATAGGAAGATCCAACAGAGAACAGAAATGAAATCAACAGGAAAATCTCTGGCAGTGCCTTAGAGAGCAACTAGTCCAGTTGGGACCAAGATGATGGAGTCTCTGGAAACCTCTGGACTTGGAAAAAATAGATCAATTTCATTTCACAGAGACTTCGAAAGATGCAGAGAAGCTTCAGTCAAAGAAAAGAAAGCAAACAGCCAGCCATGGCAGCACACGCCTGTAATTCCGGTACTCAGAAGACCACGGCCGGAGAGCCGGGAGTACGAGACCGTCTGGGATGCGCAGTAAATTCGAGGTATGCCTGGAACACAGCGAGACCCTCAAAGAACAGCACAAAACAGGACAAGACAAAACGAGACATAGGCAAATGTAAATAATAAGGTGATTATTACTTCTAGAGGAAGAAACTATACTCCTTGGCTCAGCAGCCAACACTACTTACTTGCTCATTTATATGAAAACAATGAAAATTAATTTTGCAAAGCATAAATACTTGCAAAAGAGGGGACTAAAGAACCAAAATTTTCATCTACTAATTCAATTCAAATTATAGTCTCGATTATTAATTGATCATAAGAGACTATATGCTTGTTATTTAGAAATACTGTAGTTATGAGAAGAAATAGCTAAAAGAATTTACTGAGGTTTCCTGTAGGAAACAAGAATTTAGGGTTGAGGAAAGAGAAAGAAGTAGAAATGATCCATGAAGTTGTTTTTGGGGATAGAAGTTTACTATTGGATTTAAAAACCACATATATGGGCTGGGCACGGTGGCACACGTCTATAGTCCCGGCACTCAGCGGGCTGAGGCAGGACTGCCACAAGTTGGAGTCTAACCTTGTAAAGAGTTGAAGTCCAGCCTAACTGCATAGCAAAGCCCTGTATGAAAACAACAACAAAAAATAAAATCAAAAACACCCACATACATGTAACATAAAAACTAATCTAAAGTAGAAGTGAAAGTTAAAAGTTTACTCTGAAAAATATTAGAAATCCTGTCAATGTACACATAGCAACCTTCTGGTCAAGGACAGGCTGCACATCTGTAAAACTGTATCACCTACTGACGTCATAACCATCTTTGCGTGTGAACACCTCTAGGTCCCTCACGGTGATGAAACTGTCTAATGACGCACTCTGTCAGCACATATCGTAGTCTGATGAGGTGTGTGCCTCAATCCTAGCACTTGGATGGCTGAGGGAAAAGGGTCACCGTGAGTGTGAAGCCAGCCTGGGTTACATAGTGAGTTCAAGACTAGCCTGAACTATGTAGTGAGTCTCTGTTTTAAAGAAACAAAAGCAAACACATTAAGGACTGGAAAACTGTCTCACAGTATATCAAAATTAGCAATATTCAAAATAACCGCAGAGCCTAACTGACAATGCAGCTAGCCGTCCACTACAAGGTGACAAAAGGCCACAGCAGGGCCAGGTCCAACACTGCTTCTGTGTTGCATCTGAATTTGGGCTGGAGCCCTCTACTGCTCCTCCCATCCAGCATTCCTAAGCAGGTTCTCTGAGCATCTGCTCACCAGCTGCACCATTTCCAAAAAGAGACCACAAACACAGCAGAGATGGCAGACCCACCATCTCAGCATCAATTTAGGATTCTGTACAAGGAACTAACTAAACATCAGCACAGAGCGCCTTCCTTCCAAATGCAGAATATGCGAAAAAAAGGCAAAGGCACAAAACCAAAGGGACGTGTGTACCTGTGGGGATATGGACAAGCCGAACAGCACTGTCTGTGGTATTCACATGCTGCCCTCCTGCTCCTTTGGCTCGAAATGTATCTATGCGCAAATCCCTGGGGTCCACTTTTACATCTACCTGGAATAAAAGATACAGCATAAGTCAATTCTACATTCTATGCGTACTTTTTATTTTTGGAGACAAAGTTACTATATAGGCCCCTCTGGCTCTGAATTCCCCCCTTTTAGGACAGGCTGACCTTGAACTTGCAGTTCTCCTCCCTTAGTCTCTCTTGGGTGCCAACAAACCTAAGTTGAATATTTTAATATTAAATTTATTTTGAGAATTTTTTTCAAATAAACTGAATAAGAATTAGATTAATTAAAGAAATAACTTACACCAAAGAAAGAACCATAAACCCTTCATTTCAGTCAAGAGTGCCCTGACTGTACATATATTCTACGGACAAAAACCTTAAACATTATGTAACGTGGAAGCACATGCCTATAGTCCCAGTACTCAGGAGGCTGAGGCGGGAGGATCACTGTGAGTTCAAGACCAGCCTGGGTTACAATGTGAGCTCAAGCCAGACTGAACTGCATAGCAAAACCTGTCTCAAAATAGACCCCTCCCAAAAAAGATGCAATAATTTACTATTAGTAATGTTGGTGTTATAATTTTGAAAATACTTTTATAATAACAAATAAATATATTAAAATAATTATAAGATTTTTAAACTTAAGTGAAAAGACATAAAATGCAAGCAAATGAAAAGAAAAATCTCTGTAATGCTGAATTTGAACTGTTAATATGAAACTGATTATATAACATGATTCTTAGTCTAAAAGTAGGGATACCTTAGTAACAATGAGCATGTCTCTAGTACTCAAATCCTCATTTCTGGGTATATCCAACTGACTCCAGGCTGAGAGACATGGTCGAGACTGGCTGACTCCAGGTCTGAGCTAGGAGAATACGAGATGGGCCTGGGGTAGCTAACTGTTCCAGAAAGCAAGAATCAAATACTGGTGACGGTAAAGGAGAGAGGTCACCCTAAAAATGATAGCATCAGCCAAGTTTGGGGCAATTTGAGCAGGAAAAAGAATAATGATTATAACTTGTTGGATTAAAACATAAATCCAAAATATAATAAACTCAGTATATACAACTTAATGTGAGTTTATGATGACATCAAGTAAAGAGAAAGTGTAGCGGGAGGCAAGAGACAGCAGTAAGGAAGCAGCTCTGTACAGAAGGGTGCCCGTTAATAAACATAGGACGGATGACAGAGAAACACCATTTTGAGACCCCGAACAACTGATTCTTGAGGGGATCAGTGAATGTCAAAACCATGATAGGGCCAGAGACACAGCCCAGCAGCACGGCACCTGCCTGGCAAGCAAGTCCTGAGATCAATTCCTGGTACAAAAAGCCAAAGAATGGAAGGTTACTGTGGACAGGATATGTGTACTGTGCGATTACTTCGTATTTGAAAAGGAGATGACACACCTTCCTGTACAAGGCTGATTTGTTTTGGTCACCACCTTATCTAAATGCTCAAGCTAAGCCTCATGAAAAAGGTGGAACAATGTGATATTATGTGCCCCAGAAGCAACGTGACTCATAGCAACTATGAAATATTCTTGCTCAAAAGCTGTGAATTGAGGTGGGAATGGTAGTGCAGTTCTATAATCCCAGCATTTGAGAGCCACCAGGAGGCAGGAGGATTGCAAGTTTGAGCCCCGCCTGAGCAACTTAGGAAGATTATGTCTCAAAATAAAAAGTAAAAAACTGAGCTGAGGCCAGATATGGTGTCCCAGCACTGGGAGACTGAGGCAGGAGGACTGTGACTGCAAGCAGTCAAGGCCAGTCTAGACTACATAGTGAGACCCTCAACAAAACAAAAAACCCAAACAAACAAAGCCTGGGATGGAGCTCAGTGCAAAGGCCTAGGTTCAATTCTGAGCATCACAACAACAAAACCACATTCACATACACAAACACAAAAACAAAAGACAGGGCTGGGGCTTCACCTCAGCAGCACAAACACCTGGTTGGCAAGTGTGAGGTTGTTTGATCCCCAATACACACACACACGCACACACACAACCATGAAAACACTTTTGGATTGAGAAAACCATAAAATCAATTAGATATTGGATAATATTATACAATTATGGTCAATGTTCATAGATAACACTACACAGAAGAATATTCTTTATTTTATTTATTTATTTATTTATTTATTTATTTTTGTCTTTTTGAGACCGGCTCTCACTATGAGGTTCAGGCTTGAACTCACTCTGTAGTCCAGGCTGGTCTCAAATTTGAAATGATCTGCCTGCCTCAGCCTCCAGAATGCTGGGATTACAGGAGTGTGCCACCATGTCTGGCTCAGATATTCTTATTCTTGAGATATGTATGTGGAAGATTTGAACAGTAAAGTCTCATGTTATACCATATGTATAAAGGACAAAGGGATAGCTTATGAAAGTGACAACCTATACCCTTTAAAGGACATTTATTTATATATATATATATATATACATACACATACATATAATACATAGGAATCAGCACATGTGAGAAGACATAACTGCTGATACCAGGTGAAGTCTGTAAGTTTTTCTTGCGGTATTTTTTCAACTTTCTGATGTTTAAAAACTCAAGAGTACAGCAAAGAAAACATAGGAAGGTATCTGCAGTCAACCAGCAGGATACAGACTCCACACAGACACAGACACAGACTTTGAAATAGTATCAGTGGAATTCACTGTTTTCTTAAGATAGATCTTTAGCGTCAAGGAAGGGGCCTAAGGGATAAATGGAGGGGGAGGGAAAGAGGAAATGAAAGGAATGCATGCGTACCAACTCCCCGCGATGAATGTAATCATATACTGCAAAAAGTACTGATAAACGAAAGAGACTATGCAGTCCAATTGGTAAGCACAGACAGGAGATTTTCCCAGGAGCTAAAGCTTCTCCGCACAATACCCCGTGATATGGAGTGTTCCAGGCCTCCTGGTGCGGCTACCTCATCTGGCTGAGGAAGGACAATGACTGACATAGTTCCAGTGTGAATCCGCTGCATTCTTGATGACAGGCCCACTTCAGGGATCCGCTGAACTCGGTGAATCCCACCTTCATACTTCAAATGCTTATAGACATTCTCACCGGAAATTCGGGCAGCTGCATGATGCAGTCCACCTACGAAAAAGCTTCTGAAATATCACTGAGTTAGACATGGTGGCAACATGCCTGTGATTCCCGCAGTTTAGAGGGCTGAGGCCAGAGGACTGAAAGTTCAAGCACAGTCTGGCCAGTTTACTGGCTTAGCAATACCGTGCGGATGAAGCTCAATGCAAAGACCTGGTTCAATCCCCAGTATGGAAAAAGAAAAAGGATGCATTAAGGCATTCTACTTTTGAGAGGATCACACTCTACACGTCTTTTATCTAAAGACTGAATGTAAGTAAAATACCTTCAAAAAGAACCCAGTATAAAACTATTTTCCTAATGAAAATACATTAGTATATAAAGGGAAATATAACCAAGTATTATTTATGGCTATCTTTGGGACCATAATAGATTATACAGATACGCTTTCTGTTTTGCTTATACAGATAGTATCCAGCTACATAGTTCAAGCTGGCCTTGAACTCACTCTGTAATCCAGACCATTCTCAAACTCATAATGATCCTTCTACCTCAGCCTCCCCAATGCCAGGATTACAGGCATGTGCCACCATGCTCAGCTCCATGTTTATAGTTTGTGTCTGTAAATTTTCTATAATGATCAAGTTTTATTGTTATAGTATGAAAAAAATACTATTAAAAAATATACTGGGATATTTCCTGAACTATTTCTACAATCTTAGGATAATATGGTGCCATATAAAAAATAACATGCAATAACAAAAAGCTCATAATGTTGAATAACTCTATAGGCCTTTTCTAGCTTTTTATTTTACTTTTTTAATGGGTATGTATGATACTAGGGATTGAACCCAAGGCTTTGTGCACAAGAGGCAAATACTCTACTACTGAGTTCTATACATTCCCAGTCCTTCTAAAATTTTGATTTTGAGACATCCTGGTGAACTACCCAGGCTGGTCACAAACTAGCAATCCTCCTGCCTTAGTTTCCTTAATAGCTGGAATTATAGGCCTGTACCATCATACTTTACCCAAGTTTTTATAAATTTTTTGAAAGTTACATTTGTTCTCTGTTGAGTTGGAAAATTATCATACAAAAAAATCTTCATATGTAGGCTCAGCTTCTTATAAACTGTAACATAGTTTTAAAAACTCTTGGGCCAGACATACAGCTCAGCAGCACAGTACCTGCCTGGCAAGTGCAAGGTTCTGAGTTTGATTTCCGGTACCAATAACAAAACAAAACAAAACAAAACACTTCTTTATGATACAATTAACAGTCAGATGCAGAAACTCACAAAATCAAATAGGGTATATGGCTTACTAACCACTCAAGTCAACTGTGGTAGACATCTCATATGCCCTTTCTTACGTCCTCCCAGTCATAATCCTGTCTTCCCGTGAATAAGCAACACCTGGACTTTTGTTTCCTTTGGTATGACTGTGTTACCTAAATGTGTACCTCTAGGTACTATAATTTAGTCTTGTCCAATTAAAAGAAACTGAGGGGATATAGCTCAGTATTATTCGTGCTTAGCATGAGGCTCTGGGTTCTACCCCAGCCCTTCCCCCATTAATGTCTTTTAAGTCTCTTAATCAGTATGTTCATCGTCCATGTCTTTCATTTTCTACAATTAACATGGACTATCGACCTGTAGAATTTCCAACAGTCTGGCTTTGCTGACTGTGTATCGTTAGTGCCATTTAACCTGTTCTTCTGTCCTCTGTATTGCCTACGATTCGGCAGGTGGGCCTAGAGACTGAATTGGACATCTACTTGAATCCTTTGGGAAGACTACAGGAGGCGCTTGATGTCTGGATATCTCTCTTGTTATGGTATGACTGCTTTGGGATTAAAATTGTTTAATTTTACCACTTCATTCCCATATATCAATTGAAATATATTTATAGAGCTATCTAGTTCCCTTTCTCTACTACTTGATTACTCAGTGATACAATCTTTTAGGAATAGCAGGATAAATTATTGATTCTGTTCCTTTAATGCTTTATCAATATATACATTAATATTATTTTTTAGGGGCTAGGGGTTTAGCTCAGCGGCATAAGCACCTGCCTTGCAAGCAGGTGGTTGTGAGTTCGATCCCCGGTACCGATAAAAATGAAAAAGACAAAAAAAAAAAAAATTATTTTTTGTAGTTGAATGAAATGAGTCCTTTTAATCTACCAAAGATAATGAATTATCTTTTTAAATATCATTATGAATTCAAGGGCATAAATACATCTAGCGTGGTAAAATAAGTTGTAATTATTGAAATTCATCTTTTGCTAACATAAACTTCTTCAACTTGAGTTCTTTTGACATCCCCCTCAATATAGTAGTATAAAAGATGTTCCAGGATTATCAAACATTTCTTGGCCCAAGAGAAATACTCTTATAATAAGGTATGATTGAAATATACAGTGGATATTTAAATTTTAAACAATTTTTAGAGTGAAAGACACATTACCATAAAGCCCTCTCAAGGTGCTCTCCCCTGCTTTGAACACACTTATCCCGTTGCTCCTGCTGCTTTCTGAAGCAGTCCTGGAAGTCGTTTTTGTATCTTTACAAGGTGTGATCAAAAGCATGGTGAATGCTGCTGCATCATGCCATCCAACAGAAAGACATAATGTACACGCGTCATAGCACTGTGAATCTACCTTATTCACTAGACTTGGCTCTATGGAACTCCCCGAAGTCATAATGACCATGAAAGGTAAATATTTTGAATTGATTCTGAACATTAAGGCAGCCACGACAGAGCAATTTAAGACACTCATAAAGCAGGACTTCTAAAACTGCTTCAGCAAATGCCAAGAGAAATGAAATAAAAAATGAGGGGGAATTAATGGCAGTGCATCTTTTACTGCAATAATTTTTAAAAAAAAGTTAAATATTCTCTTTAGTGTTTGATCATATCATTTATATTCGGGAATTTTGTGTGAACGGCCTAAAACTAATGTTAGTAAAAGCTGCCCTTGGGTTCTTGATGTTGCTATCTAGTTGCTCTGTGTATTCTTTTGTGGGGACTCAAGTTAAAAACTATGTTACCACAGGTGGTGACATCTTCCTAATATGCTTCTAATGGAGACACAGTACCTAGAATCAGTTAACCCAGCTAGTTTCTAGTCTGTATGTTAGACCAAAAGTAGGTCTAGATTCAGAGCCTTGAACCAAAGAGTGACATTCTCTATAAGTAAGTCCAACATAGCTAGTCTTCCTCTAGCAATAGGGCAAAATACTGTTAATGTTGAAAAAAGATGAAGCTAACACGCATGTAGGGGACATGTGACATGAAAAAATTAAGTCACAGTCTTTGTATAAAGACAGACACATTAAAAAAACATACCCAGGAACTGAAAGTGAAACCTTGACTCTTTTTATGCTGGTGCTGGGGACTGAAGCCAGGCCACTGCGTGTGCTATGCAAGGCCCATGCAAGTGCTACGCACTCTACCACTGGGCTACATTATAAGCCCCCACACTCTTTTAAAATTATTCTCCTAGCCAGGCAGGTAGCTCAAGCCTATATAATCCCAGCACCCTGAGAGGCTGAGGTAGGAGGGTTCCAAGTTCAAGTGTAGCTCAGGCAACTTAGTAAGACTGTGTCCCAAAATTAGAAAAATAAAAAGGGCTGGAGATGTATCTCAGTACGAAGAGGCTGGGTTCAATCCCTCAGTACTGTAATTAAAATGTTTTTTTTCCTTGCTCCCTTTATTTCATGTTGAGTACAAATATTTTAATTTATGCAAGCTGAAAAGGAGAAGGCTACAGCTTTCCTATATAAATTGAAAAAGCCCATGACAGGCTGAGTGGATTCAAATTCAAGCTCTTCTTCCTAGTCTGTGCCCATGCTCAAGTTACTGAATTGGTCCTCTGCTGGTTCTCTTATTTGTAAAAAGCAGTAAGTAATAAGATATAAGTTTGGGGTACTATACACTTCAAAGCTTGAAGCGAGCAGGATGTGAAGATTATGTGAGCATGATGATCTACAGACATAAATGTTTAGCACAAAGTTGACATTTAGCTGCTAACAGGCAGTAGTCACAGAAATGACACCATTGGCTCTACTGGTATGTTATGTCTTGCAGCACAGAAAGACTACCAAGATCCCTGCAAACTAATTGCGACATAATCCCAGCCCTTGGGAGGCTAGGGCATGAGTCTGAGGTCTGCCTGGACTATGTAGTGAGACCCTGCCTCAAAACCAAACCAAATCAAACATGACATAAAGCTGGGGAGCTGATACACCCCCTAGGCAAGTACAGTGGGGTGTATTGCTGGACTTGCCATACGATTTACTTTTAGCGGTCCTTACTGACAAATAGATATAAAAAGGCATTCACCAGATTAGTAGATACACACCAGGTGCCAAGATGTATTAATCTGCTCAAGTGACAAAACCACATTTGGTACAACAGCTGTCCCACCTGGTTAAACTTAGACAATCATCAGTGTCCAAGATCCCTGTCTTCTGCACAGGCCAAGAAAAAGAGCTGAATGGCAGTGTGGTGGGAATTACCACTCCTGTATCTTTCAAGTTTTCCTTGGTTGCACTAATCTCTGCAAACCCTCTAGGAACATGGTAGTGCTTTGGGTTTACTATTTTCTTAGGAAGCAACCATGCTAGTGGCTTTCACTTGGCTTTTTGTCTCCATAATGGCCCTTGCTCCACAAATAAAAGCTGAGGATTCTTTCAGTTGCTTAGTATATTTATTTCAATTATGTGCTCCAGAACTGTAAAACTGCCACAGTGTGCGTTTGGAACCCAATGGACCCACTGTGAGATGAACCTGGTGTAAAACACACTGATTGCCTGATCTCCATAAGCCACTACTTTGACTAGTGAACCACAATAAAATTTTGGATTTCCTGGGGTTAGTGTTGGTTCAGAGTTAGAGTCTAGTAGTTGTTGAAAGATTTTATTATTTCCTTCATCCCAGTTCCTCTGTTAAAATGCCATAGCTCCTTTTGGGAAGGCTGAGAGAAAGGTTAATAATAGAGACATCTTGGCAGTGTATAAGGGTCTTTCTTTAAGGAGACCGATCCTATCTTCATTTGAGTCTGTAAATTAGTTCAAGTCTGGGAATTGATTGAGAAACCATACAATCTCTGCTTCTTTGATTCAAGTGAGACATTTGCTCTCTTGAGTTATAATTTTCCTCTTGTACAGATCAAGAAAAAATTCAGTAGGGTTCCTACTCTTATACTTGTACAAACACCAATCAATGCTGTAAGTCCACACAAGTCAGATTATTCTGACTGCTTCACTGACTCTGCTGTCCAGTGACACTGCCTTTGGCCGTTGATATCATCTGGTTCCTTCTATTCTGGCATCCAATTATTCCCACTGCATATAAGTTTCCCAATTAATGACCAAGTAAGACCCAACCTATACAGAAGAGTGATTACAAGGCTCTTCCCTGATATTAGGGCCTCCTTCAAAATTTATTTCTCACAGTCTTAGTGAAAGATATGTCTTCTGAACATATACATTAATCACAGCATGGGACTGGGGATCTAGCTCAGTGGCCTAAGTGCCTGTCTGGCAAGCGCCAGGTTGTGAGTTCAATCCCCGGGGCAAAAAAAAAGAAAAAAAAAACCTAATCACCACATTATTTAAATAAATTCTCCTTGAATTCAACTGAGGAGAGAAATAAAATTGCAATTTTATGTGTAATTTGTTGGAAATGGAGGAGATAATAAATACATTTCAAAGAATAACTTGTAAACTATTTCAGTTCTTTAGATACCAGCTTACAAAATAATAATGTCAGCCCTGTACTACAAGGGCTATTATCCTCTACTATTTTCACAAAGACTATCTTATAATCAATTAGCTTGAACTATTGATGTAATGGTTGAGTATTGTTTCTGTTTGTACCTATACTCATAAAATTATAACTTAAAAGTTCATATATGAATTTTTGAAGTTATTTCTTTTCAGTCTCTGCTTTAAGCATAGCATAAATCTCTGTAACTATAAGTTCCTTTCTATTTCAACTGAAAATTTTAAAAAACAAAAATATGTAAGATTTAATATATAAGATTTAATATATAATTTGTATATTTATTAGATTTTTAAAATATAAGCTTAATATATATATATTTTGGAATATATAACTGGAATCTTTTCTTATCCACATCTTTTTCTTCTCCTAACTGGTTATAATAGCATCAATTTTTAAAGAATTATTTTATAGGGCTGGGGATTTAGCTCAGTGGCGTAAGCACCTGCCTTGCAAGCAGGTGGTCCTGAGTTCAATCCCTGGTACCAATAAAAATGAAAAAGACAAAAAAAAAAAAAAAAAAAAAAAGAATTATTTTATAGGGGCCGGGGGTTTAGCTCAGTGGCACAAGTGCCTGCCTGGCAAGCGCAAGGTTGTGAGTTTGATCCCTGGTACCAAAAAAAAAAAAAAAAAAAACAAAAACAACAACCAAAAACTATTTTATACCTTCAGTGAATAGAAGTTTATTCTATGTCCTTAAAGGTATATGAGTGAAATATTTTAAACGTTTTTTTTTTAAAGGACATTTAAAAATATCTTTATTTTACTTTGCCGATGAATAAGTGTTTTTTCCAACCATTGTTTAGGCTACCTCAATACCTGGAACAAAATCTTTCTTCCTGCTATTAAGTTCATATCCCTCTTATTCCTGAAAGTTCTATTTAAAATATGTATCTCAAACGTCATTGATGGCACTTCCCAGTATTCTCTATTTTTTTGAGACCTACAATGCTTTTATTTTTGTTCTGTATCTTTTCCTTTTAATGCCTGTTTTTATTAGTACATGTTGACAGTACAAGATTGCATGCATTGTGACCACATGTCGTTGATACATGCACATAACACATCTTAATTCTTATGTCCCTAGTCTATATTTAGAATACTGCCATTTCAGCTTAAAATTTCCTCAAAACTTTCTCTTCTTTTGCTCCCATAATTCTATGTTGTTCTTATCCTTTTCCTGCATCTATGAATTTTCCTTCTTTTGCCAACTATTCTCTCTGTCAAGATGGCCATTTTCCAAGGCTTGGTGTTTCCCTCTAGAAGCTCCCCCTTTTATGTACTCTCTCAGAATCAGACATCAATTCTGTGTTAGTATCTGTCGAACATTTTTCCTGAATTTTGCTCTCTCACAAAGGCTATACAAGTTCAGCATTTACTGGATATTTCTTCATGCTAGTTGCTATAACCCCAAACTCAATTTAATTTAAAAACACTCACCAGAAGCTGGAATGTAGCTCAGGGGAAGAACGCTTGCCTAGCACATGCAAGGCCCTGAGTTTGATTCCCAGCACTAACAACAACAACAAAAACCAAAAAACCTTCATCACTATTCTTTCCAAATGGGCTTTGCTTCCAAACATCTATTCCACTGTCCCTGGCTCATACTTTTTTGTTTAAGGTCTCACACTGTTTGTCGATGTTGATAGTGTATAAATTTTATTAGCCCAATTTCAGTGGATATTTCCTGAAACTAAAGACAAATAATTGCCCTTTTTGCACTCCGATACCACAGTCTCCCCAGCTAAAAAGGTTAGAACCCCTGTGGCTCATCTCCCGTGTCAGTGCAGACTAGTGAGCTGTCCGGTGGCTGTGGGTGAGACTGATAAGAGGATTCCCCTTCTTTACGCTGTGATCCTGGATCAGCTACTCTCTGAGCCTCAATCTGTAAAATGACATTAGTATGCACCTCACAGGATGTGGGGACCACAAGGTCAAGAGGCTACGTACACGGAACATACCGGACAAGCAAGAGCCCTTCTTATAGCCACTCAGTAACCAAAGTTTGCCCATGTACCCTTTTAAAGTCTCTCACGTGTATCCCTACCTACTCTTTTAACTCTTAGATATTTCTGGATTACTTTAGAGACCTCTCTGTGGGCTGCCTTAAACCTAGCCTCTTCGATCCATTTTTTATACAGTTGGCAACAGAAACTATCTATCTATCTTTCTGTTTTTGTCTTTCTGAGACAGGATTTCACTATGCAGTTTAGGCTGGCCCTGAATTTGTAGCCCTCCTCCAGCCTCAGCCTCCCGAGTGCTGGAATTACAGGTGTGTACAACAACCGGCAAGAACCCTCTTAAAATGTGTATTTTATCAAATTAAAATCAGACCAATATCTTCAACTGGTGTGCCCTATCAGTCAGGGTTTATTCTATTTTCAAAACTACACCGGGCGTGGCACACACCTGTAATCCCAGCACTCAGGTGGCTAAGATAGGAAAATCGTTGCAAGTTTGAGGCCAGCCTGGGCTACAAAGTAAGTTCAGGGCCAGTGTGAACGATATAGTGAGACCCTGTCTCAAAACGACAAAAGCAAAACAAGACAAAACCAAATGAAGTTACTTAACCAGGTGTGGTAGCACATGCCTGAAATCCAGTATTTGCAAGGCTGAGTCAGGAAGACTTCCATGAGTCTGAGGCCAGCCTGGGTTACACAGGGACTTTGAGGCCCAACTGAACTACATAATTGGCTCCTTATCTCAAAAAAAGTTTGTTCAAAATCTGCCCATTCAAATTGATGTCAGCTATTACAATGTAGCCCACTGCAAACAGCCATCAGTAAAGGGGCCTCTTCAATGCTCTGCCCACACACCAAGCGGCCTCCCACCACCATGCCGCTGTTCAGGCTGTTCCCTCCCTCTCCTTTCATGAATGCTGGCTACACTTAAACTCTGTACCAACTACAATTTATATAACACACTGGCTTTTACTTCTTCCCAGTGTTTAATTTATATTAATCTTCTTTTCCCATTGTGAGTTTGTGTTTAATTATTTATAACCCCTGTTTACTATGCTATAGTACTGCATAACCAAGCAAATGAAAACTTTGACACAGATTAAGTGCATGGAAAAAGTGCAAGAATTGCTATCAGATATTCTGAACTAACAAATCTAAGTATATAGACTAGATATAAAATCTAGGTATGTCATATTACTGAGATACATCTCTGACCCTTTTCATTTTTTATTTTTATTTATTTATTTATTTTGTACCGGGGATTAAACTCACGACCATGCACTTGCCAGGCAGGCATCTATGCTGCTGAGCTAAATCCCCCCATTTTTATTTTGAGACACAGTCTAGCTAAGTTGCCTCGGTGGGACTTACATTTTCAAATCTGCTCCCTTGGCCTCCCAAGTACTGGTATTACAGACGTACACCACTGTACCTGGCTCATACTTGATTGTTTAAGGTCTCACACTGTTTGTCGATGTTGATATTGTATAAATTTTATTAGCCCAATTTCAGTGGATATTTCCTGAAACTAAAGACAAATAATTGCCCTTTTTGCACTCCCATATAAATCTAATACATCACTAGGCTACTTAATCTGACAGATTTTATGGCTGTACTTTATAAATGACAATAGTTCTTTCAGAGTAAAAGATTTTAATATACACATAGTCTTTCTTAGGAGGATGTGTCCCTCCTTCCTGCTCTCCCAGAACTCTGCTATAAGACACTATGACGGACAAACCTGTTTAATAAATGTAAGACCAAATGTTTAGCCAGGCTTGATGGGACATGTCTTGACCCCGGCATTTGGGAGACTGCCAAAGAGTTGGGCTGGCCTTGTCTCAAACAAAACAAAACAAAACACAAAAAACAAAAAGAACAGGGCAACATGGATATACAGAGTGAGATAAAAACAATTTTTAGCATCTTCTATGCACAAAAATCTTCAAATATACCTACCATAATCTGCTGGTGTATAATTCAGAAGTTCAAATTTCCAGTGCTTATAGCAGGAATAATTTTGGTACATGTCAAATATCTCTCGGGTAAACTGCTGGCAGATATCACCTAAAAGTCATACAAAACATTCAGACAGCACAAATCTGAAAGAAAGCCACCTTTGAGTACAAGGTCCTTAGGAAAAGACCATTTCCCAAACAAACACATTTAATAAAGTTTTAAAGTTAGAGTAGCCAGGCACATGCCTGTAATCCCAGCACTCAGGAGGCTGAGGCAGGAGGATGGGCACCAGTTCGAGGCCAGCCTGGGCTACACAGTGAGTCCAGGCTGCCTGAACTACATAGTGAGACCTTGTCTTTAAAAAAAAAAAATAAGGAAGCCACAGTAATTCGAATTAAGGTAAAACGTGAGTAACTTTTCAATGTTACAATAAAATTATTTTACTGACCTCCAGTAGTTCTTCCAGATGTCACCTCTAAAATAACATCATTTTTGTCATATTTTTCCTTTGGCAACAGACTCTGAAAAAGCTGGACAAGGGGGAAAAAATAGTTTTAGTATAAAAATTTTCCTCTGCATACTATCATTACTTGGACTTAAATAAAAGGCATCAACAGTATATAGATTTTCTTTGGTATGTTATAATTACTTGAACTTAGATAAAAGCCCTTAAAGCAATTTTTTAAAAATGAGTAAAAGCTGGGGATTTAGCTCAGTGGCCAAAGCACCTGCTGGCAAGTGTGAGGTCGTGAGTTCGATCCCCAGTACCAAAAAAAAAAAAAAAAAAAATCAGTAATGAATAAAATCCCAGGGTGTCAAGGAGGTTAATCCTAACTACTATAAGTAGAACTACTTAGACTAACATAGGTGATCAAATGACATCAACAATGAAACTGTCTAGACATTTTCTACAATGCTATTAGGTTATCTTAGTTTTCTGAAATGTAGTTTAGATCAAAGTCCATTGTTCTATGCAATTTTCTTCAGATTTTGGCACTTGTAATTAGTTCTGAACAGTAGCTTCTTTCATCTAATGAATGAAGCAAAGCTTCGAAAATTTTCATCTTAAAAAAATGAACACCTTTAGCATATAATTGTGTATTTTCCTTGCCACAAATGATGGGAGATGACATGCTATTCCTTGCCTTTTTAGAGGGGTTACTCTGTTTAAAGGTTATGTTGAGGACTCCCCAGAAAAGGCTCAAATAGTTTCTCAGCCAAAAAAAGGAATTCCTAATAAAGGATGAATCAACATTCCTCTTAGAAAAGGGAAACAATTTTCTTCTTATTAAAAGGTCTTTCGAATCACACTAAAAGTACTTATGTGTCATTATTCTCCCAACTGCCAATCTCTGAAATACTCCATCTCTGTTAAAAAATGACACAGCCAGTGGGATGCAATATTAGGAGTCAGAATCTTCCTTTCATCTTTGATTAAACTTTGATACTAATAACCCACATGCTCTGTCCCGTCAAAAAGCCCCTCCCTGGACTCCCACAGTAAGGAAGTCAAAGGCAGGATGACGGCAAATACAACAGAAGGAAACATGGTACACGGTAGTGTGTGTTCTTCACTGTCTTTGTAGACAAACTATCCACTAAGCTAGAAGAGATCACTACTGAAGGAAAAAGTCTGCTTATATGGGAAATATCATAACTGGGGTTTTAAGAAACCGCAGTATGCTCAAGCCTTAGCTAGACCTAACAAGGACTTGTACTAACTGTCTCTACACCCCTGGGTTCCTTCCATTCTATCCATAGTGCAAATTTTCAGTCCTTAGTTAACACAATCACCACTATGCTATGCCTATGCTATCCCCTTCTACCACTTAAAAACTCTGGACTCTTCTCTGTGGTAAATAACGTTTTTTTCCCCACATGTGTGTTTTTGCCAGGCACGGTAAAAGATTCAGCTATAAATTTTTATTTATATATTTAGTTCTGGGTGTCTCTTTTACTCACTCACACTGCCAGCTTTTCAACCTCGTTCTGCAGCAAATTACTGCACAAAGCCCAGCGAAGTACTTACACAGAAGAACGCTTCATAAGCTAGTGTTTGGAAAATAACTTGAGCAGCAAAGTATAGTCTACTAGGAAGAATACAGCAGGACTGAGATTAGTCTACGTCCTAAAACATACCTCACTGTACAGCGTGTTGATTTTTTGATAAATGTTGTGCCTTTCTTCTAATGCAAGTTCTTGTAACTGTTTTTCATCTTGTTCATTTAGACCTAAAAAGCCAGCAACCGAATGACAGTTTTTAATTATTTGCAGGGAAAGTCTTAGTTACTCTCAGCTTTACCCACTAAGTTTTATTTTAGTTTGGAAAGCAAGGAATAATATAAAAAGAACAATTAGAATACTTGGAGAATGTCACTTAACAAGTATTTGCTAACAAAGTACAAACAACTCAGCTATGATCTTTGCTCCCCCTAAAAAACCATTACTTGAATGTCTGTAGTTCTAGAAATGGTGATTGACCCTGTAAGTTTTTTAAAAAGAACTTGCTATATATAAATCCAAATAAGGTTAAGTTTTAAAGTAAGTAGGGATGAGCACTTCATTTCTGAAGAGAGTCACAATTTAATACTCTGTGATGTGGATCCAACATCATTAGAACCTCTATTTGTTCCAAAACAGTCAGAAAAGAGAACTCTTGAAATCTCTTGATATATTTATATCTAGTATATTTTTAAAAACACCATGTGGATCAAACAAACATATCTTTGTAACCTGTACTTCATGGAATCAGTGGTTCTTTTCTTTTCTTTTGAAACAGGGTTATGCTATGTAGGTCAGGCTGGCCTCAAACTGCAGTGATCCTCCTGTCTTCACCTCCTGAGGGCTGGGACTACAGGCATGTGCCACCTTGCCTGGCTCATCTTTTCAAAAGCAGAAAATTAAATCATAGAACTGTAGCAAAATATGATGATACAGTGGCCAAGTATGGTGATCTTTGACTCTACTGCTTTAGACAACTAGTATGTCAGTGCTAACAACCTCAAGTTGAGGTAGAACTTCTGACTCTTACTAATTATAAAGCAAAGAACAGAAATGAAGAATAGCTACAAAGGAAAAAAGGTGAGGACCCATCCACTTGGAAAACCCTTCTATCCCTCTTAGACAGAAGCTTTCTTTCTCTCAATACTTTTACTCTTAAAAAATTAAAAAAGGAAAAAAGGCACTTTATAAAGTGTTTCTGTAGTCAGAGAAGTCATTTGAGTCTGGTGGGATTCTGCCCTCATTTACACTTTTAATACATTGAGTATTACATTGAGTAGTGAGTATTTAACACTCGCTACGTGCTTGACACACTGTGCCAAGTGCACAATGATTAATAAAACGTGGTTCTGGGCCTCACGTGGCTCCGCCCAGAAAAGATGGGCACATACATGTAATCACAACATGTGATAAGGGATGTGCCACTGTGCCAAGGGTCAGAAACAAGAGGCCTAACTCAAGACTTTAGAACATTATGCGTGGTTCCTAAGGTCAGGGTCACCTGCTGCAGAACTGTACCAAAACCACTAGAACCCCACTGTGCATAAATGCCACAGATGGAAACAGGCTGTATCACTCCACAGCTAACTTCCTAGTTCAATGGTAGCAGAAAAACCTCTTTTGCAGTCATTTGGAGTTATTTTTGTGGTCTCTTATTATTTGCTGTAAAATCCGGTTTAGTTCCAGTATATTACATAAATAAAGACTTTAAAGCCTATTTTATTAGATGTTTGGTGCTACAGGAGATATAAAAGTAAGTAAGACTCAGGTCTTGTCTTAGAGAAGACAGTGAGGTTAGAGGCAGAGGTTAAGACAACTGCCCAAACGACTGTAACATGAAACACAAAAAAGTAACTACACTTGTTTTCAGAAAGAAGTTGAAGCCAGAGTATGATATGAATATAAGGCAAATTTTGTAAGGGTACTAACTTCAACAAGGTGAAATCGATGAACAAAAAGACTCAGCTGGAAAGGAATGGATATGTTCACGGAAGACAGAACATGTAAAGAGAATACACTATACAAAGAGGTTAGCGTCACTCAGCAGAGATTTTTAATGTCAAACACAGAAATCTCTATAGGCAATGAGAGCTACCAAAATATTTTAGGTGACCAATATGATTAACACTGTACCTGACCTACGCCAGGGATGGTAGTGCATACCTACAATTCCGGCACTTCCGAGGCTAAGGCAGGAAGATCACCACAAATTCACTATGTACCCTCGGCTACATAGTGAGTTTAAAGCCAGCCGGAATTACTTATCAAGATCTTGTCTCAAAAAACAAAACAAAACAAAACAAACAAACAAAATTGGCCGGGGCTGGGGATTTAGCTCAGCGGCATAAGCGCCTGCCTTGCAAGCAGGCAGTCGTGAGTTCGATTCATGGTACCGATAAAAAAAAGGAAAAAGAAAAAAAACAAAATTGGCCTAGACAGCCTAGAGGTGAGACTTGAAAGTCAGGAACTGATTGTAATCATCTAGGTCAGAAATACAATGAAAATTCAAATTAGTGGGGTACCTGTCTCTCGAGAGCCCACAATACATTTTTTTTGAGTGTGTATTTCCAGTTCTGTCTAATAAACTTCTTTATGCCTCTCACTGACATGTTTTGAAAACTCTTTTTCTGTGGCAGAAATCAGTGACTCTATACCCTGCCCCAAGGGTGAGGTAAGTCCAGGTTTCCCATCTCTGCTTTGGGGAACCTCTTTAGACTCCGTATGGTGACATTCCCTTTGGCATGCTAGCTCTGGGAGATAAAGAGGCATCAAGACTTGAAATATGACTTCTAACAGACAACCTAAACCGTATGTTAAGAGGACATCACCTATAGAACAGAGAGACTGTAACACTGACTCCTAATACTAACCAGGATAAATAAAAGGGACCATCAAAACATAATGGTTCTTCAAAGCACACAGCTCTGTATTCTTCAAAAAGAGACTGTTACACTGACTCCTAATACTGACCAGGATAAATAAAAGGGACTATCAAAACATAATGGTTCTTCAAAGCACATGGCTCTGTATTCTTGTGTCTCCTTTACACTAGTGAGGACAAGCCTTACAATCGCTGGCAGGACAGGGTGATGCCTCTCCTGAGCCTGAAGCACCTGTAAGAATACGGACGTTCAGCTCCTCTGCATCCCTGAGGGGTACAGGATGGAGGAGGACAATAAATCATAAAAAATAGTTATGTGGAAAAGGAGACAAAGAATATTGTAATTTAAAGTCTGTAATTTTAAAAAGACTGCAACTTTAGGAAACAGAATTACTCAAGGTTATCATATTTGTACTTCCTAGGCTTGTTTATAGTTCTTTTCTTCCATGCCCAACACAACTAAAATTCCTTAAAGATACTTTAAATACAAAATTAGTTGATAAAGGGCAGAAACCTTACCTTTAGAGAAACAGATTCAAAGGTTACAAAGAATGTTTTTACGTAAAGTATCTTAGATCACTTATCCTAAATAAACAAAACCAACAAAAAACAGTAGACTGCTTTTCCTCTGTAAAAATGAATTTGCCTACAAATTCACAAATTCCACAGATTTCCACTGCCCCCTCCCCCAAAAAAAGAAAAAAAGAAAAATCCAGACTATAATGTGTGCCTCTCTTGAGAGACATACTATTTTCAATTCTGCCTAATATGCCTTTTTATGCTCTCAAAACAAAACAAAAAGCATGGAAAGAATAGAAAGAGGCTCAGGCAAGATATATTATGGAGGTAGAGCTATTGGACTTAAATCATTGTGCAGTGGATAAGGGCAGAGACTTTGGATTCTCATTGCTTGGGTCCAAATCCTTGTTCCTTCCTGTATGGCTGATCAACCATTGGTAATTTAATCTCTTGCTAGGGATTTTTTTTTCTCTCTTTTTCCTTTTTATCGGTACCGGGAATCGAACTCACAACTGCCTGCTTTCAAGGCAGGCGCTTATGCCACTGAGCTAAACCCCCAACCCCGGTAATTTAATCTCTTAGCTTTTTCATCTATAAAATGGGGATGACAGTAACAATTCCTACTTCATAAATTTACTATGACCATTCAAAGGAGATAACATTGACAAAGTATTTAGCTTAAAGTGTGGCATGTAGTAAAACTTCATAAATATAACTATTACCATAATTGTTATATAAAAACAGAATCATAGAGCTAATGGAGCCTTCTGAAATGATCTAATCTAACCTATTGATATTAAATGATACAACCAAGCCTGAAAGAGGTCACATCAACTTAATTAGAAAGCAGTTAGTAAGCTCCTCCTATGTATGTGCAACCTGTCCAAAACTAACATTTTAAGTGGCACGGTACAATACTAAGAAATATCTTCAATAAGCCTGCAGGAGAAACTTACAGTACCACTAACAGAAAACAGGAACACGTGAGGCTTTGGACATGCAGGATTTTACAGGATACTAGTGACCCGGCCTCGCCATCACGTAACACTTCTAAGCTTTAATGAAACAGGATGGAACACAAGGTACAGAAAAAAAGGCAACAGCAAACTGTGTGTAAGTGTTCAGTCCCGGCTTAGTCTGCAATATTTGTCTCTCAATTTCTGTATATTTTGAATATTTTTTAAGAGAAAAAACGTTAAAGCAATACTAAATTAAAAACAATTTTTCTTATTGAATTTAAAATTACAATAAAACTAGCTAAATGGATGCATCTTGAGATCATATTCCTAAGTGAAATAAATCAGACACATATGTGTAAACACTGTATTGTTTCTCTAATGTGAGAAACTGAAAGGGTAAATAAGGACCAAAATGGATAACAGATATTGTGAAACAGGAAGAAAATGTTCCAATGGGAAGGGGGACTATGGAGGGAAGGGAAAAAAGGAAGGAAGGGAAAAGAAAAATAAAATGTTTAGAAATGAAGGAAAAAATGGAAACCAAGATTTTGTAAATAAGAAGGGGGACAAGGAGCTGGGCATAGTGGCTCATGTCTGTAATCCCAGCACTTGGGAGGCTGAGGCAGGAGGATCATTGCGAGTTCGAGACCAGCCTGGGCTACAAAGTGAGCTCAAGGCCAGCCTGAATTGCATAGAGTGAGACCCAGTCTCAAAAAAGACAAAAAAAAAAAAAAAAAGGGGGCGGGGGAGGATTGAAGGAAGGGTAGGGAAATGGGAAAAGAATCAAGTTATATCATGTACAGGTTCAAACTCCCTATAATTAATGTGATCATTATGGATACCCAAAATGTATCAATAAGCTTAATTTTAAAAATTACAATAAAATTGCCTTATAAATGAACACACCATATATAAAGGACTTTAGTGTGAGAATTAAAAATACAAAACTCTCATAAGAAAAGTAAGTATAAACTTTTGGTGACTTTGTATGAGGCAGCAGTTTCTTTGATTTATGACACCAAAAACCAGACACCTTGTGGATCTCAGAACCTCGCAGCAGGGCACTTGAGACCTCTCACAATGTGTTAGACTGTGAGGCTGTTACTCTACATTATAAGCCACATGCTGACAACGTCACACCTCCTCAGCTTCCTTAGCTTAGCTCACATTCTTCCCTCCGTCTGGAAACTCCTTCCTTGTTTTTGTAATACAGAAAATCATTCTTCACCGTCTATTTCAACCATCTCTGATAGAACTGATTACGCCCTTTTTTGAGCCACTTTGAAAGCTTGGTTTCTGTTGCATATTCAGCATTTGTCACACTGCATTTCACTTTATATGCGGCAGGTTTTCCAAAGTAGATGGTAACTTCAAGGCTTACTCATCTTTTTTTGCTGTCACCTACACAGTGCCTGGTATATAGTAAATCTGTGAATGTTGGGTCAGTAAATAACTAAATTAATGACTGAGCTAACTGTACCAAATTTTTAGAATAAGTCACTTTAGACTTCTGAAATCTAAACACTATTTTAAATATTTCCATTTTGAAATTGTAGGCTGGTCATATGCATACATATATATAAAATACACACACACACATATATATATATAAAATTTGGGGAGGGGGCATGGTACTGAGGATGGTGACCAGGGACACTCTATTACAGCTACATCCCAGCCCTCTTCATGTTTTACTTTGAGAGACGGTCTTGGTAAGTTGCTTAGGCAGGATTCAAACGTGTGATCCTCCTGCCTCAGCCTCCTTCAATGCTGGAATTATAGGCATCTACCACGGTGCCTGACCAGATATTCGTATTTTGGAAGATTGTAGATCTGAAAAGTTATTGAATACTTAGTTAGTAATATGTAAACTTCTAAGAACAAGGCCCTTGTCTGAGTGGAGATGCTTTGTTCAAGTCCTAAAGTAATAGTAAAGACACTTAGATTTCTTATCTGATCATAGTACTACAATTCCATGGGTTCTAAGAAATGTGTCAGCTGTCCTAGAAAATGCTTCAAGCCACTAAACATACAAATTTGAAGGACCAGGCATTCATTTCAGGGTAGAATACTTGCCTAGCACGTAAAAGGCCTTCAGTTCAACCTCCAGTACTGAAAAGAAAAAAGTTTACAAGAATAGAAATTCTAAATAATCTAAAACTACAATTAAAATATTAAAGAATACCTTTTAGCTTCCACCATGTGATACCATCTGCTGTAAAGCCCTCACCAGAGCTAAACAGATACAGATGTCATATGCATACAGATATCATATGCTCCCCCAAAATTGTGAGATACATAAACCGCTTTTCTAAAAAAAAAAATTATACATACATATATATATATATATATATATATATATATACCAACTGCAAAATAAAGCTTTATTTGTCTCCTCTAATATGCAACCTCATCTAGGAGGTTTCTATTTGCTCCCTTCAAACTCTGTGCCTTTCTATAGGATAGCATGTGACCCATGTCAAACAATACTTAAATATACTCTCTTTTATTTGGCTGTAAGCCCTTTGATAGGATAGGAACTATACTTCTGTATTCCTGATAGGCAGTACCATGCTTAGTATAGATCTGTGCAACAAATTAAAGCTTCTGATAAGGTCCATATCAAATTCTCTAAAGCCTATGAACTTTTTGGCAAGTGCCACAAGGAGCCTGGTCTCTTGAGTAGTTGATAACTGAAATATGTTAAACACCCTGAGTATAACAGTCCTGTTCTTGCTAAGTGTTGAGATTATTACTTGTAGGCATTTTTTTTAATTTTTTAAAAGCCAGAGTTCAATAAAACATTAACTCAGAAGTCACACACAATCTTTTACCTACTTTTGCACATTGACTCTAATTCTTTGATTGCTTGTTCAGCATCCTGAATTTCTTGATAAATGGCTGCAAGTGGTGACAACTCAGCATGCCTTCGGGTCATGCACTTTCGGTCTGCTTCATTCACAGGGACGTCCTGCAGACACCGACCAAGTGTCTGGTATTCTTTACTTAGGTCTTCCATGTATTTCTGAAACGCCTTATGCTTCCAGATCATCCTGGTATCCTGATGACAGCATCTCCTGGACCAATTGTTATTTAAAAAACAATGGAGAATGTGATTCCTATTTTGTCCAAGAAGCCACAGTCTTGTTTTAAGATGCAGCTGTTTAAACTGATGAGAATGGAGGTAGATGTGACACCGGGGATAGGCATTCAGGGGTGGGTGCCTAAAAAGCCAAATACACAGGTGGCGATTCATCTCAGCATCTGAAATATAACAAACACTATCTGAAATAAAAAAGCCGACTTTAAAGATATACAGTATAACAAAGCTAGAAATAACTTTAAAGAAAGCTTGTTTAGTTCACTACATTAGCCAGTTCCAAACAGCCCCCAAATTCAACAATCCACATAATTTTTCAAACCTCTGAATAATGATATATTAAAACAAATTAAAGCAGCATGCAAAATACACAATGGGGCAAAAGAGTAGGTGAATAAAATATATTAGTGGAATGGATTAAATCAGCTATTTTCTGGAAAGCATCCAGAATTTAGAACTAAGTGTAAAAGTATTTGAAAGGTTGCATAATAGAGGAGACAAATGAAGCTTTATTTTGCAGTTGGTATATATATATATATATATATATATATATATATATATATATAATTTTTTTTAGAAAAGATGTTTATGTATCTCACTGCAAATAAATAATTGTGCAGGTTTTAATTGGATCATAATTATAAATTTCTAAAGTTTGAAGGAAATATTGACTATTGTCTTCTTTATTTTGTTTTAGGTATCTAGATGGTGAAGAAAGGCAGGTAACTTAAGACTATTCATCACTGCAGAGAAGTGGAGGTGGTATTAGAATGCAGGGTGCTTATCCCAAGATCAGTGCTTTTCTGCAAAAAGGTTCTTCCCTTTTGTCTAAGATCTTAAAAGAAGAAAAATTCCAATACTAACAGGAGAAAGTAGGTCTGATGAATAAAGGACAATCGTAATTACACACTATTAAGTAAAAAAAAGTAGAATGTAAAACAGTAAAATTTTAATTTTTCCAAATATTGTCAACATATGGAAAGTACACACAGTATTTTTCAAAAGAAAACTAAAAACATTTACATACTAAAATATTAACAAAATGATCTCTACTTGTGGGATTATTTTGCTTGCTTTATGTTTTTTTCTACTTTTCCAAGACTTCTACACAAATAGCACATACTACTTTCATAATTTTTGAAAAAAGGTTACTTTAAAAATTAGATTAGCTGAAATTGGTCGTGTACCATAGCTATCCGTTTTTTCCTCAAACAGAGATAAGAAAAGTACACAGTAGTTTTACAGAATCAAAAAGGGAAAATACAAAGGTCCTAAGTAAAGTACTTTGCTTCTAAAATTCTGAGATTCAAGGTTGAAATAACCACCCTTTAATATCTCCAGGTAGGAGGTGCATTTCATATTAGCTTTCATTTGCTCTCTCTAAATCTGCTAATTTAGAAGATTGCTTAGGAAATAAAATATTCGAATGGTGTATACAATATTCAACGTTTGCAGGTTTGTACTGACCAATTTAACTTACTGAATCCTATTTGGAAACGGGCTGTGGAAGAATTCATCAAAATTCAGCAGCTACATACTTAGCACAAGTTTCTGTGTATCTTTACATTTGATCTCAAGCACATTAATGGAGGTGTATCCCCTCCATGGTGAACGGAATAAAAGAATGACAGGTTTTTACTACAATATTGCTAGCTAAAAATTTCCATCTTTACAGCATAATAATGCTCAAGGTCATGAAGCTTAATTTTAAGGACACAAACCAAGACGTTCTTTAGGGTTCTCTACATCTACGAGGAACAAGACTTCTCTGGTCCCACCATCGTAAAAGTACGCTGCGCTACCTTAAGAGCAACTCGGAGTTTGCACGTCAGAAGCGGCAGAAGCCGCGACAAAGCAGCACGTGCCAATCACACTGAGTAACTCACAGCGACATTCTACAAGGAGGCACCGCAGAGTTGAGGAGAAGTAAAAGCTCCTTCAGGACTTAAAGAAAGAATTGTGAATACCTAAGAAAAAGAAGAAAGGACGTTGGCTTTTCTTACTGAGGTCGGAATCCCTTCCGGCTCACTACGTTCCAGCCCGGCCCACCCGCGACCACTTCCACTTCCGGGTTCACTCCTTCCGGGTCAACGCGCGCAACCGGCTGTTCTTTCACTCTTCTCCGAGCTTTACTTACCGGAAGCCGGAGCCCTAACCTGTGCTTTAATGGTGGGCGGGGCCTGGGGCGGGGCCTGGGGCGGGGCAGGGGCGAGGCAGGGGCGGGGACAGAACAGAATGAATCACCTCTCCCAGGAGCTTCCCAGGGACTTCTAGGAGTTGTCGCTTATCCTGCTGTGGTCCTCACCGCCCCCCTCTCCTTTACTTTCCACCCTACACCCTCCAAAAGTGGAGCTTAGTTTTCACGGGTATAGTATATACAAACTCGGAAAAGGCACCCGGTTCTGATGAAGAGATCAAGATAACAGGTGAAGCTACAAGAAATGTCCATATATTAGGAACCCCTGAGGCAGTAGTAGTGTGTGATTTCTTAGAAACGAGGATCTCTTTCATGGCATGTAGGGGCTGGCTAAGGTTCATAGCTCACAAACCACCAATTAATTTTAAAAGTCGAAAAATAAAACATAATTGCCTTACGTGGAATATTCAGTGAGATAAAGTCCACACCTTGAGACACGCCATGCGACGATCAAATATATTTTAGAGAAAGCCCGTTGTTACTTATTAATTTAATACAAAATTCAAACTCTCACTAAAGAGGAAAAGAACTGAAAAACACAGATTGTTGTATTGTATTTTTATAAACTATTTTCCCGGAAAGAAGCAGATATGAAGGATGAAATTACAGCATTTCTTATTTTCACGTATTCATATTGGCTCTCAAGTATTTTTTACCTTGAAAAAAGAGGCTAAGAAATACGCCACCTGGTGGCCTTATTGAAACTAGCTCTCCTCAATGTTCAGAGTTCAGGATAAAGAGGAGCCTTGAAAAGTCAAACTTTTTACTCGTTAAAAAACAAAAACAGGTAAAAGACTAACTGATCCTGAAAGCTACTCCTCTCCCGTTAAACTAGAATTAGCTTAGGTTAAAATCGGCTTTTAAGGCTATTTAACTTTTTTCCCTGTAATTTTATCTCCTGTCACTCTACATACCATGCTACAAATTTTTCTTAGATCATTTCCTTAAATTTTGAGTTGTACATATTCAAATTTTCATTTCATTAAGTTCTAGTTTTTCATCTTTTTTGTGACAACAATTTACAAATACCCTTCACAAACACTAAAACATTTCACAATTTAGGTCTAAAGGGGTTTACATTGAGAGAAATGTCATTTTTCCCTTATAATGAAAATTTTCCAGCATATTAAAAGAGTATGAGTTATATATCCACAAATCAATCTCATCAGCTGTCAACTGTTTCACTTGCACCCCCTTTCCTTTCCCTCCTCACAACTGATTTATTTTTTTTTTTATTTAAAGAAAAGGAAACGAAAAAAATACATGGAGATAAAAAAAAAGGGTAGAAATAATACAAAATTACAGACAAACAAAAGGTAAGAAATTGCCGGTTGATAAGTTACACATTGTCATCTTCGAAATAGCTGTTCAGGTTATAGAATTAAAGTATTTAGAATGACATTCAAAAAGTGACCCTACAAACCATTCTGCTCTATGATCGAACAAAAGCTCAGTAATATGATTATCAGTCCTACACATTTGTTTTACATCTCAAAGAGGGTAAGATTAAACATATCAAAACAGAACAGAACATTTAAAAAAAATAAAAAACAATTTAAAGAAATACAGATTTCAAAGCAAGTCCACTGGAGATCTTCATTATCTGTCTCTAGCTTCTTACAAATAGTTGTCCCTATCTTCACCCACTTTATATACTTATTGCATATTATAGAACTAATCAAATCATTACAGGATGATGAAGTCTTTTTAGGTCCTCAAGTTCCAAATTAGGGAAGACAATAGCAACTACCATCGCATCTCTCATTCTCTTTGTGATAGCCGTCCCCATCTCTGCATATGCTGAAGTTGAACTGAAGAAACCAGTCTAATGTCATTCTAATCAGCAAACAATAGATTGCTAGAATTTATATTATAATGCTACAAAATAAGCCTCGGGCTTCTCAGCGTCTCTTCCTCAGAGTATCTGTTCCTTACATCTTGCATTTTATATAATCTGTTCCCGTAAATAATTTTTAAAAATCCATGTGTGAATTTCTACCTATATATCTATCCTCTCTGTATTATAGGGAAAACCAAGTCATAGCAAGACAGCAAAACAATTTCCTAGAAAAACATGCAATGGATAAGACATATAAGACTACAATATAAATGATCTTCTGTAGCTACTATGTTTTCTCTTGTTATTTTCAATAGATTTGTCCACAACACTGGCTTATTATAGTTAAACATACTATCACCTATTTTTATAAAAACTTAACTTTGACAGCATTGTAGGATTTGAGAGCTGTTACTGATTCATACCAGTATGGATATCCTTTACATCTTGTCATGCTCAGAGTAGTTTCCTCTACTTTTAGGGTTGATACTAACAAGCATACCAATTTCAAATAGAATCAGTCAAGGCCAACCAATAGTCTTATGATTCAGATACAATTAAGATCAGTCATAGTAAGACAATGCAAGTAATACAGGATTTCAGTCTAAGTCAATAGGAAAGTAAGGATAGTTACCATGGTATAACCTGCTATTTTTGGTTCTAGATGTCTGTGTCCTCAAATCTGACATGAGTGGACAGACCAGAACAAATTAAATTCAATCTAAATATGGCACTAGGACTACTGTGTCTTTTAAATCGTTATACACCATTATCAATGACCTCTGCTTTTTTTAAAATATAGTTTCAGAGCTGTCTATACTAAAGACTATAGCTTACCGTCTCTGTCTCATGTCTGCTACTCCACTTTTCTGCTATAATTTGTCCACCTTATTCCCTCATTCCATTGTCTGCCCCATTCACTGAGGCCTCTCTGCCACTGTTGCTGGAATCCTGGTATCTTTTCCTTTCTTTCTCTGTAATGTCCTTCAGCGCTCTCTGTAGGGTTGGATTGGTGGCCACGAACTCCCACAGTTCCTCCTTGTCTTGAAAGTATCTTATTTCTTCATTAATTTTTAGAGTTTTGATGGGTATATGAACTTTAGTTGCATATTTTTTTTTCTTTTAGGACTTGGAATATTTCTCCCCACTCCCTTCTTGACTTAAGAGCTTGTGTTGATAAGTCTGCTGTTATTTTGATAGTTTTCCCATTACAGGTAACCTGCATCTTTTCTCTGGCTGCTTTTAATATTCTGTTCTTTTGGTGGATTTCTGGGATCTCGATTATTATATGTCTAGGCATAGATCTGTTTTGGTTGTAAGTAGCTGGTGTTCTCTATGCTTCTTTTATCTGGATATCATTTCTTTTTGCTATACATGGGAAATTTTGCTTTAATATATCTGTGAATATTTTTTGTATTTCATTTTTGGATGTTCCTGCTTCCTTACTCACATTCTTTATTCTTAGGTTATGTATCTTTTTGTCATCTTCCAGTTCTAGAATTGCTTCTTTCTGGTTCCTTGTTGTTTTTAAGAGGCTTTTTCTTTCACGTTCATATGCCCTAAATCTCTCTTCAAGTTTCAGAAGGCTGTCTTTAGTTTCTGTCAAGGCATTTTGCCAGTGTTCAATGGAGTTTTTAGTTTCCTGATATTCTCTTTGGATCTGTTTCATGTATTCTAAGTTATGTTTAAATTCTTCTTCAGATGCTTCTCTTTCTTTTCTGATTTCCTCAGTTCTTCCATCTGTGTTCTCTTGGGCGGGGCTTGTCATTTCTTTAATTAATCTCTTTATATCTTGCCTCACTTGGATCAGGAGTACAGCTTTAAATTCCTCTATGAGATCATGTAGGTATTTTTTAATTTCAGCTGATGCTGTGTCGAGTAGTGGATGGTTACTGTGCTTGTTCTCTTCAGTGTTTAGTTCTCCTGGGCTTATTTTCTCCTGTTGGGCAGCTGGAGATTTTTTAAAAATTTTTATCTCTTGTCATGTTTCTGGTTTCTTTCAGACTGTCCTGGAGTTCTCTGGCCCTCTCCGAATTGCTTAGGGCCTTTCAGAAGCGTGCTGGCTTGAGTTTTTGCTGTCCTCCCCAATTTACTGTTATCTGGGGTAGGCTGGGATGCAGGGGCAGTACAGGCTAGTCTCTAGCCTCTGTGCCAGTTAATTCATAAATTAGGCTGTACTTTCTGGTTGTCACTGAGTTGTGACTATTTTGTATCCGCTTATTGGGCCCCAAGCAGAGGCTTGGTTTAGCCCCAGTAGCTCCTGCCAGTTCTCTTTGTACCAGAAGCAGCTGAGTAATGTCACTATGGCACAGGGTTCTGCCCAAATCCCAGCCATTCTCTTCCAAACCTCTCTGTGACAGAAGCACCAGAATAGCAGATCTGCCCAAAATCAAGATGTCTCCCACTAAGTTCTCTGTGTGGAGCTGAAGCCAGCACGTAATCAGGCTCTGCCAGAATTCAAGATGTCTTCCACCAGCCCTCCCTACAGGGGGACCTGGTGACGTCACCAAGCTGCACTTTCTGCCGCCAGACTAAGATATCTGCCACCAGACTCTGTGTTATTGATTTCCCCGTGGTGACGGGCCAGCTGTTCTCTGGCCAACCCCAGCAGCCGCGGGGTTCCCAGTACTCACCAGAGTCCGGCGCAGGTCCTCATTCCGGGACCACCGCACACCAAGCTGCCCACCTTTCCCGCACTCCCGGCACAGCGCAGAACGGTGCACAGCATGCACTCCCAGCACAGCGCAGAACATTCAGATATCTGTGTACCGTTTAGATTTGAAACGCCCGAGCCTTGTGCATCTCCTCTGGTGCAGCGGTGCAGTCCTGGCTGCAACTCGGAGTCCCGGGTCTCAGTTTCCCACAGTCACCGAAAGCAACTCAGCTTTTCCTGCTGGGTCCACGGGTCAGTTTGTTGTTTTAAAGGTGTGGGATTTGCAGCCTCCCGTTATCAGCGTTCACGATCTCAGCACGACTTTAAATCTTCCAGCTGTACTGTCTTGGTTAATAAGAATCGCTATCGATTTGTCTGGCCCTCTCCATGTTGTCATTTTTTAGCTTCTAATATAATTTCTCCGGAGAGACTCTTCGCTCGATCCCCTAGCAAGACGCCATTTTTTTCCCTCTCAACTGATTTATTTTGAAGCAAATACAGAGCATCCTAGCTTTTCATCTGTAGGTATTTTAATATATATCTCCAAAAGATAAAGAGTTTTAAAAAGCTAACGCTTCCAAAGATTGAATTTCTTAATATTATCAAAGATTCAGCCAGAATTCATCCATACCGAGGATCAAACTCACAGCCCCGTGTTTGCAAGGCAGGCACTGAGCTAAATCCCCAGCCCAAGAAGTCAAATTTTCTAATCAGGTTTTCTTGGTTTCTTTTTTCTTCTTCCTCCTTCCCATCCCCTGTCTTTCTTTGTCATTCTTTCCCTGCTTTCCCTCATTCCTTCTAAGTTTGTTGCATCACAATGTAAATAAGGTCCATACAGGGCAATTTGTTGTTATATTTTTCAAATTTTAATCTACAGTTCTTTTTGTTTGCCTTTCTATCTTGTATTATGTGTGATGATTGAGTTGGATCTTTACCTTGAGCTTTTAAAAATGGGGTCTTGCTATGTAACCTTCCTTGGCCTCCTGAATGCTGGGATTAAAGGTATATGCCATCATGCCTGGCTTAGTTGTATCTTTTTAAATACAGAAGCTCTTAATTACCGAGATTTATGACTTGTTAGGCATTGCAAAATGGTGATATTTTATCATACTTTCTTCATTTTGTTAGCTGGAACATCTATGAAATTTCCCTCATCAACAATTGGTTGCCTCAGCTTTGCAATTTTCAAGAAGAAAAATCAAAATTTTCCAAAATGGAAATGCAATTAAATTAAAAATCTGCTTCCTAGATGATCTCCAGGATTTTCAAATTCTATTTTAATCTCTTTATTATAGCTACACAGCAATTACTTGCAATTTCCAAAAATTATACGTGTTCTGAAAAGCTTTATTTGTATTTCAAAATTACAAGTCTCTGAATATTGAAGGTTTTAAAAAGTATGTATTTGGTGGGCAAATTTGACCTAAACCAAACATTTGGTAGGCAAATGTGACCAACACTGATGTGAAGCTATTTATATCTATGTTTAATCCACTTATTGTAAATATCCATATATTTTACTGGAAAAGCACTAATGTACTGGGTTACAGGATCCTCCGGCAGACCTGGGAAGGGTTTTATGCAGTGTAGCAGTATATGAATTTACCATCCTAAATCCAAAATATTCTGAATTTTGTGCCCTCACTATGTAGTTCAGGCTGGCTCTGAACTCAGTACATGGCCTAAACTGGCCTTGAATTCAGTGTGGTCCTTCTGGCTCAACCACCTGAGTGCTGGGAATGTAACTTTTATTTTTTATTTTACTATGTGTCATTTGTCTTTGTTTGTGTTGCAGTGCTGATGATCAAACCCAGGACCTTGTACATCCCTAGCAAATACTCTACTATTCCATAAACTACACCAGGTGTGGTGCTGGATGCCTGTAATCTCAGTGCTCCAGAGACTGAGGCAGGAGGGCTGCTTCCAGTTCAAGGCCAGCCTGGGCTATGTAGTGAGTTTAAGGCCAGGATAGAATATATAGTGAGACCCTGTCTCAAAAACACAACACAACAAAACAAAATACAATACTAAGCTACATGCCCAGTCTGTATTATGAATTTTGTGGGGTTTTTAAAATGTTAATGTGTGTTATTCAATGTTCAAAATATTGCAAAGTTCACTTTACCTAAAGGTATCTCAGTCACATCTGCAATTCCTTTATTTCTTCTTTATAGGGACCAGAAAATTGACCAAGTAGATCAGGCAATCTCTGATCCACCATCTACATGTATAACTGTTCCACTTGGCACAAGTATATTTACCATATTCTTTGTGAAATTCACTATACTCTTTAGCATTTGCCCCTTGTCAGCCATCAATTCATGCTACGTTTTGTAGGGTTGTAAATAAAGATTTATGGTTTCCCATGGAACTGGTCCTCTGTAGGTTGGTTCAGAAGGAGGATAAGTTGATTTTATGTAGTCTTCTGTTCACATTGCAGCAGCAGCCATGCGGGCCAGGAGGAGAAACAAGAAGCCAACCCCTTCCTATGAGTCAGTGGCAGTCCTGTATTATGAATTTTGAAACACATTTGTTCCCAGGTGTTTCAGATAAGGGACTGTGAACTGTAAGAAAAATATAGTAGCTAACATGTTGAATATTCCTTATCATGAAAGGACTCTACAATAAGTATTAGTTTTGTATTTTATAAAGATCAGAAATAATGCACTGCCCCCTAACAGCCACATTGCAATGTATGTAATCTGCAAATATGTTACCTCATGTAGCAGAAGAGACTTCACTGATGTGACTCAGTATCCCGTGGCAAGATTACCCTGCATGGTCTTGAGGGATCCAGTGAAATCACCAGCATCCTTAGAAGAGAGATATAGCATAGGAGAGTTAGAGTTATACTATGTAGCGTAGCAGAGATCAGAAAGGAAAGAAGATGCCAATAGTTGAATTTAAAGATGCAGGAGAAGATTGTAGGTATAGGGATACAGCTGGCTTGGAAAAGCTAGAAGAGGTACAGCCACAGATTCCCTCCTAGAGGCTCTAAAAGGAACACTGTCTACAGACACGTCTCACATTTCTGAAATCCAGAACTGAAAGGCAATAAATCTGAGTTGTTTTGTGTTGTGTAAGATGCTACATTTCTGGTGAAATTAACATAGATTTTCTTGGCAGCCCTACAGAAAATGAATTGACAGTGATTGGCCAAAGATCCATGGGAACCACATGTTGTTCAAAGTGATAGTTTAGCACGGTAATTAAATGGATGGACTTGGTTGGAATAATCTTTTTAATTTTGCAACTCAGTACAAATTTCTTTTTCTGTTTTTTAAGCTCTCAGGATTGAACACAGGGAGTACTGAACTGTGCCCTTTTATTTTAAGACAGGACACTCAAGTTTCCTGGCTGGCAATTCACAATCCTGCTTCAGCCTTCTGAGCACTTGGGATTACAGATGTGCATCACCATGTTCAGCTCAAATTTACTGCTTTTTAAACTTCAGTTTTCTTGTCTGTAAAAGGGAGACCATAGTATTTTTCTTACAGGCTTTTATGAAGATTCAATAAGATGCTACCTTATATAGTGTATGATACTGAGTAAGTACTAATTACAGTTGTGATTAAATGATTACAGTGATTGAGAAGCGAGAGTAGAAAAAAGGACTCCACAAAGGCAGCAGAGATACGGTTCCTCTAAGCACAGATGGAAGAAGTATCTCTGCATAGAGCAGAGGCAATCGCATCTTTTGTAATAGGAAGAAACGTGAAAAAAGATAGCAGTCGACCCGTGCTCTGCAAATGTGCAGTGAATGGGGGAATAGATAGAAAAAAGTGGTGTGGTTTAGAAACGGCAAGTTAGACACAGTGAAGGATAGATGTACTGAGAACAGCAGAGCAACTGAGCTAGCTTAGATTACAATCGGCATCTTGAAGGGTGAATTGTATTTATTAAGGAAGTAATAAATAAATGTTTGTTGAAAAAAATACAGGAGATTGTCATGAGAATGTGATTGTCCCAGAAAGAACCTGATTGGAGCCATTGTTGTCAGAAGTCATAAATACATATGTAAACAAGCATATTAAAATATAAACTCCAGCTGGGGATTTAGCTCAGCAGCATAAGCACCTGCCTGGCAAGCACAAGGTCGTGAGTTTGATCCCTGGTACTGAAAAAAAAAAAGAATACAAACTCATCCAGGTAGAGTAGTACCATCCCTATAATCTGTTACTCAAGAGAGTCAGATAGGATGATCTTGAGTTTGAGGCCAGACTGGGCAACATAACAAGACTGTGTGTCAAAGGAAAAAACAAAACAACAAAAACCAAAAACTCTTGGCTTAATGCTAGAGGCAAGATGCTGGACCCTCAGAGGAAGTGCAAAAGGACTTGTTTGATGCTACCCTGAGAGGCTGCTAACCCACAAACTGGGGTCTCAGATCCAACAAATGGTACATTGTGCCCTCTCTAACAAGTTTACCTTGGAAGGGAAAAACTGACAAAACTCTTCTTGTGTAAAAGTAATTAGGAAAGAAAGGCAGTAGATTTCTGAAAAACATGATGTTAGTTACTCTTCTGTCACTTTTACCTGATGCCCAAAGTGAAGCAAGGGAAGGTTTATTTCTTACAGTTTTGGGGTATCAGGTGGCTCCAAGCAGCAAGGTGTCATGGCAGGGCAGTCATTCATGGCCAGTGTAAAGAGCAAACTTGAACAGATTGGAAGAGGAAAGACACACCTTCTTCCCCCCTGACACTGTATACTGGCTCCACCCCGGGCAGGTGTAGTACTCACATCACCAATCCCAAAGCCAAACAATGAACCAATCACAAAGGCCAAAGTCAGCCATGCCCATGATTGCATGATGTTTTGGGGGGACAGCATCTGAACACAAACCATAGCATATGATGAGAGAAGAGAGGAAAAGGGAGACACAGAGACAAAGACACAGAGCCAGGAGCCAGGTCTTGATGACTCAAGATTTGGGCATAGAGTGGATTGGCTAAAAGGTGAGAAGGGTGAAGGTCTCTGTGTAGGAGGCCAGGGAACCGGGGAGCAGGATCTCTGAGTCGTATAGATAACGGAATCCAGCAGTATGCTGGGAGTTGAAGTGGAAAAGACGTTTTGATGCTACTTGGTAAATGAATGAAGGATATGAGAAATGATTGATAGAACTTGCCTGAATTAGTAAGGAATGGCCTTTTCTATAAACAAAGGTGAAATAGTATGATTTGGAACAGGTAGTTGAGGGAAGAGAAGGCTAATTCTCTGTTCCTCTTAAAACATGTGGGGAGAGGAATGTACAGAACAAAAAGTGATGGCCTTGGTGCAGGTGTCAGGTTATCAGGTGAGGAGGTAGAAAACGCTCAGTGGAGACTGAGAAAAAGGGAAGGGGAGAGTTGGGGCAGAGAGAACAGCAATGGAAAGGTGAGTTAGAGAGCGAGCTAGAGCCAGACAAGCAAATGAACAGAGGTGGGCGAAAGGAGAGGTGCCCGGCTGATGGGAGTTCCAAATGCTCAGGAGAAGTCATCTGTCTGGGTATGACTCTTGTGCAAGGATGTTTGTGGGTGGGCCCAGAGAATTTATGAGGTGCTGATTCTAGATAACATTCACTATTTGTTGTCTCATCAGCAGTGGGTGGCTTTTTGCTTAGGATTGCAAGTTTTATCTTGGTGCTGAGAGGTTTTTTTGTTTGTTTGTTTTTTCCTGGTTTTGTGCCTCATTCAGCCTAACAAGAGGGAGGCGGAGAGATAGAGGAAGTAAAAAGAATTAAAATGTGAGCTGGACATAGTAGTGAATACCTGTGACCCCAGCACTCAGGAGGCTGAGGTAGGAGGATTGTCACAAGCGTGAGGCCTGCCTGGACTACATAGGATGATCTTGTTGCAAAAAAGAAAAAAAAAAAGAATTAAAATATATTATGTATGTGTATCAATTCCCCACAAGGAATGTAATCATTATGTATTACAAATACAAATACCATATATACATCTTTATATATCTATCTATCTATCTATCTATCTATCTATCTATCTATCTCCATCCATCCTAAGAAATAAAGGTAGCATGCACAATGCTGGATTAGAATGAAAATCCCTTAAAACAATGGTTCTTAATTCTCAGTTCACAATTAATACCTGGGAAACTTAAAAAACAGTCTTCACTCAACTCTAGTCGAGTCAGAATTTATGGATAATGGGTGCAGGTGGCAGTTGTTTGTGAAGCTCTCCACATGAGACGTAAGTACAGCCAAGATTGAGAACCGTTGTTGTCCAATAACATACCATGTAGGAGACATAGAGCAGAATACGAGAAGGACATAAAATAAAGTACTATGTAAATTCATAGATGGGAGCAATCAAATCCACTGGGAAAACTTTATAAAAGTCACATCAGGTGAGATTTAAAACGTCTAGGGTAGTGAGAGGACAATTTTAATAAAGTTACAAGCTGGAGGGTAGAGATTAGAAAACAGTGTTGTGGATTAAAAACTGGTGGTCAGCTTAACATCAGTTGAATTAAATCAGTATGATGCTGAGTATAGATGGCCTATCCGAGGAAAGTTTCCAGCATAAATAGAGATGTGGAGAAGAAGAGTTAGCAGTTGTGGGTTCTCCTAAGTGTTGTTGTTTCGAGCTGTTGGTTCTCCTGGGTGAGCTCATCATGACTATCTTCCCTGATATGAATTTGGCCAATATCATCAGAAGAGCTCAGGACCTTGTTGCTGAGAGTGACTGCAGTTCACTTTGGGGGAGCTCTGCTCCTTACATAGAGCATTGCTTCCTGGCTTTGAGGGGGAAGATGTGTGCTGTTTAATCTCCAGGAGAAGCCTGTCATGCTGGCTTTCTGGCATGTACTCAACTGTTCTCATTGTTGGAGTAGCTCAGGACCTCGGCACTGAGGATGGCTGTGGTATTTTTCGTCCTTATTTTGAGTGTGACTTCTTGGCTCTAGTGTAGAACCTTTAACCTACCAACACAGCTCCTTCATCTCATTTTCATTGACTCTGGCTTCCATCACTGACCTCTGGGCTTTCTCAGCAGACCCGTAAAACAGACTGGCATGAGCCCTTGTTGTGGGCTCTAGACCTCCACTTGGACTTGTGAGAGAAACTGTCATGCACTCTAGGTCTTCAGCTGGACTCATGCAGGACATTGCTGTGGGATCCAAGCCCTTGGCTGAATATTCTGGGTCTCTAGTGTTGTGGACAGATTTCCTGCACTTTCTTGTGTTTAACTCTGGGTGACCATCATAAATAATATTATAAATTCTGCATCCTGTTTGTAATTGTTTTCTTGATAGTAGCCACTGTAATTGATATCTTGATAGCTACTATTCTTTCTGGGGTGAGGTAAAAATCTCACTGTTGTTTTGATTTGTGTCTCTCAAATGACCAGTGTGATGCTGGAACATTTTTTCACGTATGTATTTGCTGTTTGTTTTCTTCATCTGAGAAGTGTGTGTTCATGTCAGATGCCCATTTTTGGATTGGGTCTTTAAATCTGGGAGGATTGATTTTTTTTTTTTTGAGTTCTGTATATGTTCTCAGTAGTAACCCTTTATCTGAAGAACAGCTGGCAAACATTTTCTCCCACATCGTGCATGGCCTCTTCACTCTGCTGGTGGTTTCTCTTGCTATATAAAAGCTTTTCAGCAGGGTGAGATCCGAGTGGTTGATTCTTTGTGATAGCACCTGTGCAATCTGAGTTTTGTTCATAAGTCTCTGCCTACACCAATGTCTTCAAGAGTTTTACCTATTCTATCTTTGAGCACATTTTGTTTTGTTTTGTTTTTTGTCTTTTTGAGACAGGGTGTCACTACACAGTTCAGGCTGGCCTTGAGTTTACTTTGTAACCCAGGCAAGTCTCAAATTCACAACAATCTTCGTACTTCAGCCTCTCAGGTGCTGGAATTGCAGTCTTCCAGCACATTTGGTGTTTCTGTTTTAATATTAAGATCTCTGATCCATTCTGATTTTAGCTTAGTCCATGGTGAATGATGATTTTAACCTTAGGCATGTATAGAGCCAGATGCCTGCCACTTTTTCTTTTTTTAGTTTATTAAAAAAATAAAGAAATTTTAAAAAGAGGAGATTGAGATAAAAGAGAACATAACAACACAGGTCAGAACAGAGCAATTTAAGCAACATAGTGTTTCACCACAAGATAACCCGACATAACAGTAGTTACCATAGTGTCTCTTTCCTCGAAATTATCTGAGTATAACTTCATATACTATAGCATCAAACATATCAAGACAATGTAAAACCATTCAAGACAATGAAAGTATTACAGGGTACTGAGACCCAATTAACAGAAAATACAAAAAGGTTTCTATATTATCTCCTTGTCCATAAAAATTTTGTTTATACTAACACATATAATAAAATCCAATAAGATACAACAAGATAAAACTGATGGAGACAGAAGAACAAAAACTTGATGGGACTTCAAAACAAGATTATATTAAATCAGCACTAGCTATTATGATGTCATGTTTTCTTCAAAATAGCTGTTTATACCATCACAGACAATAAAATCAAACAATCCAGAATAAAACCATTCCAATTAATGAATGAAAACATTATAAGTCTTCAAAGCAATATAATGGGGAATCATGGCTACCACATACTTTTATGTATTCTTATCATTTCTTACACTAGGGAAACTATTTGGTATTTATAAATGTGAGTTTGATTTATTTCACTTATGAGTATGGACTCAAGCTGTGCCCATTTATTTATAAATATCTCAATGTGATCCTTCTTTATAGCTGAGTAATACTCCATTGTATAAAAATACCACAACTTTTTTTTTTATCCATTGCTCAGTTGATGGACACTTAGGTTGTTTCCAAGATCTGGCTATTACAAATAGTGCTGCTATAAACATGAGTGCACATATATCACAGTGATATGAAGTTTTCAGTTCTTCTGGGAATATGGCTAGAAGTGGAATAGCTGGATCGAATGGAACTTCCAATCCCTGATTTTGGAGAAATCTCCAGACTGACCTCCACAATGGTTGCACCAGTCTACACTCTCCAACAGTGCAGGAGAGTTCCTTTTCCCCCACAGCCTCTCCAGCATTTGTTGGTAGTTTTCTTGATCCTGGCCATTCTTTCAGGAGTGAGATGGAATCTCAGTGTGGTTTTAATTTCCATTTCTCTAATGAGTAATGATGATGAACATTTTTTTCCATGTATTTGTTTGCCATTTGTATTTCTTCATCTGAGAAGTGCATATTCATCTCAGATGCCCATTTTTGGATTGGATCTTTGAATTTTGGGGGTCTGATTTTTTGTAATTCTTTATATGTTTTAGACAGAATTCCTTTGTCTGAGGTACAGTTCACTAAGATATTTTTTCCCAGTTTCCCAGGGTTTTCTTTTCACTATGCTGGAGATTTCTTTTGATATGCAGAAACTTTTTAATAAGAGGTGATCCCAGTTATTGATTCTGGGAAGCATTTCCTGTGTGGTTTGAGTCCTGTTCATGAATTCTCTACCTACCCCTATGTCTTCAAGGTTTTTACCCAATTTGTCTTCAAATAGATTTAGTGTTTCTATTTTAATATTTAGATCTTTGATTAATTTATATTTTAATTTAGTACATGGTGATAGCCCTAGCTCTAGTTTTAGTTTTCGGCAAATGCAGAGCCAGTTTTTCCAACACCATTTATTAAAGAGACTGTCGTTCTTCCAGTGAACATGTTTGGTCCCTTTATCAAAGATAAGGTGGTTGAGTGTGTTTGTAGTTGTGGTTGTATCTTCTAATCTATTCCATTGATCTTCGGCTCTGTTTTGATTCCAGTACCCTGTTGATTTTACTACAGTTGCTTTGTAGTATAACTTCAAGTCAGGGATTGTGATGCCTCCTGCCTTGCCTTTGCTGCTTAGAACTGTCTTTGGTATTCTAGGTCTCTTCTTGCTCCAGATGAATTTTGGGATTGATTTCTCTAGATCTATGAGGTATGTTGATGGTATTTTTATCGGGATTGCATTGAATCTGTATAACAGTTTTGGGACAAAGGCCATTTTCACAATATTTATTCTTCCTATCCATGAGCAAGGGATGTTTTTCTACTTTCTGAGATCCTCTTTAATTTCTTTTTTCAGTGTATTATAATTTTCTCTGTATAGGTCTTTCACTTCTTTCGTGAGAGTAATTCCTAAATATTTCATTTTTTTGGTTGCTGGTATGAAGGGTGTGGCTTCTCTTATTTCTCTTTCAGTGATTTTGTTGTTAGTGTATAGGAATGCCATTGATTTTTTTTGAGTATTGATTTTGTATCAATAATCTATATTGCTGAATTTATTTATTATATCTAAGAGTTTTTCAATGGAGTTTTGGGGGTCTTCTATGTAGAGTATCATGTCATCTGCAAATAATGATAATTTAACTTCTTCTTTTCCTATCTTTACCCCTTTTATTTCTCTCTCTTGTCTAATTGCTCTGGCTAGTACTTCCAGTACTATATTAAATAGGAGCCGTGGTAAGGGACATCCTTGTCTTGTGTCTGATTTTTAAGGTAAAGGCCTTCAATTGTTGGCCATTTAGTATGATACTGGCTGTTGGTTTGTCATAGATGGCCTTTATCATATTGAGGTAAAGACCGTCTATTCCAATTTTCTGTAAGGTTCTTATCATGAATGAATGTTGGATGTTATAAAAAGCTTTTTCTGCATCTATAGAAATGATCAGTGGGGGCTGGGGGTTTAGCTCAGTGGCATAAGCGCCTGCCTTGCAAGCAGGCAGTCATGAGTTCGATCCCTGGTACTGATAAAAACAAAAAAGACCAAAAAAAAAAAAAAAAAAAAAAGAAATGATCAGTGATTCTTACTTTTGGCTTTATTGATATGGTGGATTACATTTATTATTTACATATGTTGAACCATCCCTGCATGCCTGGGATGAATCCCACTTGGTCATGGTGTATAGTCTTGATAATTTGTTCCATTCTGTTTGCTAGTATTTTACTGAGGACTTTTTTTTTTTTTTTTTTTTTTTTGTCTTTTTCCTTTTTATCGGTACCGGGGATCAATTTACTGAGGACTTTTGCATCTATGTTTATTAGGGATATTGACCTGTAATTCTGTTTGGTGGTTTTGTCTTGCTTTTGTTTTGTTATTGGGGTAATACTTGCCTCTAGGAATGAGTTGTGGAGAACTGCTTCCCTTTCAATTTCATTAAAAAGTTTGAAGAATATTGCCCTTAAATCTTCTCTGAATTTTTTGTAGAATTCAGCTATGAATCTACCAGAACCTGGGCTTTTCTTTGTTGGTAAGTTTTTAATTATGTTTTCAATTTCATTAACTGATACTAGGCTATTCAGAATTTTTATATCCTTGGTTTGGCTTTGATAAATCATATGTTGCTAAAAAATCTCCATTTTTTTTCTATGAGTAAAGATTTTCCAAGTAAGTATTTAGGATATGAATTTCCACAGGATCTGTAGTTATATCACCCTTTTCATTCATCACTCCATGAATTTGAGTTCTTCTTTCCTTTTTTCAATAAGATTAGCTAGGACTTTATCAATTTTGTTTACTCTCTTTTTTTTTGTCTTTTTCGTTTTTATTGGTACCAGGGATCGAACTCAGGACTGCCTGCTTGCAAGGCAGGCACTTATGCCGCTGAGCTAAATCTCCAGCCCCAATTTTGTTTATTCTTTCAAAGAACCAACTCTTTGATTCATTAATTCTTTGTATTGTTTTCTTAGTCTCAATTGCATTAATTTCTGCTCTGATTTTTATAATTTCCTCCTTCTCTGGACTTTGGGCTTGATTTGCTTTTCTTTTTCTAGAAGCTGGAGTTGCACATTAGGTTTATTTGTGCTTGTTCTGTTTTTCTGATGTAAGAATTCACTGCTATAAATTTCCCTCTGACGACTGCTTTCATTGCATCCCACAACTTCTGATATGTTGTATTTGCACTTTTATTTGATTGTAGATACTATTTAATTTCTTCTGTATCCCATTGGTTGTTCAGGATGGTGTTATTTAATTTTCATGTGTTTATGGTTTTTTTGTTCTGTTTTGTTTGCTAGTGGGGATCAAACTCATGACCTTGTGCTTTCTAGGCAGGTGCTTATACCACTGAGCTAAATCCCTGGCCCAATTTATGGGGTTTTGGGGTTTCTTCTGCCATTGATTTCCAAGTTTGCACTATTGCCAGGTAATATTCTTGGGATAATATCAGTGTCTTTGCATTTACTTGAGCACGTTCTATGGGCTAGTATGTGACCTATTTTAGAGAACATCCCACGTGCGGTGAGAAGAATGTGTGTTCTGATGTTGGGCAGAATGCTCTGTAAATGTCTGAGTCCATTTATCCAATTTGATTCAGCTCTGTCATTTCTTTGCTGACTTTTTTGTCTAGTTGATCTACCTTTTGTGACATTGGGGTATTAAGGTTCCCCATTACAGGTGTGTTGTTATTTATTTGATTTTTTAGGTCTGTTAATATTTGTCTTATATACTTGAGTGCTTCCATATTTAGGACATGTATATTTATAATTGTTGTCTCTTTCTCTTGAATTTTCCCCTAACAGGTAGGTAGTATCCTTCGTTTTCCCCTTTGATCATTTTGATTTGAAATTCACATTGTTTGCAAACAGAACGGTACCCCTCCTTTTTTTCTAGGTTCCTGTTGCATAGAGTATTGTTTTCTGCCCTTTGACTTTCAATCTGTGAATTTCTTGTTGACTTAAATGTGTGTTTTATATGCAGAATTTTGTTGGATCTTTGTTCTTGAATCCATTCTGTTTGTTTTGATTGGTGAATTGAGGTCATTTACATTGATGGTTATAATTGGTATGTATTAGTTTATCTTTTTCATGTTATTTTCCTATTCTTGGTTTCCTGTTTTCCCACTCTGTTTCATTGTTTCCCTATCTTGTAGTTTTTTTCTCAAGCCGTTGTTGGAATTGTGATAGTTTCAATCTCTCTATAAAATGTCTTTCAGCTCTTTGTAGGGTTGGCTTGGTGGTTATGAATTTTTTCAGTTGTTCTTTGTCATGGTAGTATTTTATTTCTCCATTAAATTTAAAGGCAGGGACTAGGGATATAGCTCAGTGGCACAAGTGCCTGTCTGTGAAGCACAAAGTCTGAGTTTGAATGCCAGTAACTGCCCCTCCCCGGCCATCGTTTCTCAGCCTTTTGGCTCAGATCAAGTATAATATCTGTTTTTATCCTTTTCCTTTTGAAAGATAGTTTTGCAGGGTACATCAATCTGAGTCACAAGTTGTTTTCTTTCAGGACCTGAAACACTTCATTCCAATCTCTTCTTGACTTGAAGGTTTGTGTTGAGGATTCTGTTGGGTTTCTAATGTGCTTTCCTTTTTAGGTGATCTGTTTGTTTTCTCTAATAGCCTTTAATATTCTGTTTTTGTGCTGAATTTCTGGTATTTTATTATAATCAGTGTAGATTTATTTATTTTGGTCATGGCTGTTTGGAGTTCTATATACCTGTCTTATTTGTATGTTTAGATTCTCTTTCTATGCTTGGGAAATTGTCCACTATCTCTTTAAGTACTTTTTAATGTCATTTGTGTTCACTATTGCTTTTTCATTGACACCTTCCAGTCTTACATTGTTTCTATTTGCATCATCTTGGAGCTGTTGTATTGTTATTTTTAAGAGATCTTTCCTTTTGTAAAGATCACTTGTTGTGATCCTGTCTTCAAGATCTGAAAGTCTATCTTCAGTTTTGTTCAAGTGGTTTTGCCAGTTTTCAATGCAATGTTTAATTTTTTGGGTAACTGTTTGAATCTGTTTTATGCATTGTTTCTTACATTGTGAATTTAAGATTTTCATCATTTTACTATGCTCTCTTGTATTTTTTAATCTATGTCATCCTAGCTGTGCTGAGCAATTCCTTAATTGTGGTTGTCTTTTTTTCTTTTTTTTTACCTGAGAGATTATTTCAGGTCTGATTTCCTTTGTGGCCTCATTAACTTTTTTCTTTACTTCCCTTGCTATCTCTTCTGAGATTTCAGATGTGTGGCTTCCAGTTTCCTTTTTGTTGATGTCTCCTGTACTTGTTCTGGGTGTGCTGGAGGTCTGAGATAGATTGCATTTTGCTATTTTCTATTTCATAAAAAAAAATTTTTTTGTGATGATCCTTGTGAGTTTTTTTTAGTTGGAAGATACATCACTCTTATAAAGTCTACTCTTCAATGATGTCATCTGTGTATAGGAGATTCTTACTTTATGCCTATTGTGGCATCCTGCCTTCCCTATTAATTAATAGTGAGATTTTGGTATGTGCTTGGCTCTGTCCTCAGTCTTTTGGTATTTTTCTGTGGTAAGGTTATTACTCCAGAGCGTCCCAGTATTGTTACAGAAGTAAGAACACTGATTAAAACAGACATTATATCCTAGCTAAATAGTACAATTAGCAATAACTGTAGCATCAAACACAATTTAGAAAGAGACAAACTTTGGTAACTAATGACTTTGTATGATGTATACTATAGGAGCAGAGGCTACCATTATATAACAGAACTCTTGTACATTAGAAGGTCATATGGTAAGTGTTTCCCTTTGACAGAGTGGTTTTACCCAATTTGTATTTTGGTCTTTCAGTCTCACTGCTTTTGCCTGTCTATGGTGTGTGCCTTAGTCAGGGTCCTATTGTGTGACCAACATTCCCCTAGTCACCAGGTTTGCAGTGTGGGGAGGGGCCGTTTGCCTGAATTCCTCCTGTAGGGCCCGTTGGTGAGTCCTGGATTCCTTCCGAGATGCTTTGGACTTTTCCAGGCCACCCGTCCAGTCTGTCCATCCTGCGCACCCCGGCTGGGGCCTTACTGTGTGACTGGTGATTTTGCAGGCCTACCCAGGCCCTCTGGATGGAGGGAGGGGTCACTGGTGCCCTCGCAGGCCCACCAGCGTCCAAAGGATGGAGGAAGGGTCTGTGTTACTATACTTATTGAGTTGCCCTTATTGGTTTAAGTCATAGGGATGTTTGTCCTACACAAGATTCCAGTTTTTCTGGAGCTTATATGTACAGAAAACAGTTTCTAAATAAGTAATCAAGTAAGAATTTCGGACAGTAAGAGCACTGTAGAAGAGAAAAGTAATACTACAGAGAATAAGTTGGAGGGTGAGGTGGAAGCCTGAAGGGGCCCATCAGCAGATGAATGGATAAAGGAGTTACGACATTTTAATACAATGGAGTACTACTCTGCCATAAAGAAGGACACACTTGAGACATTTCTAGGTAAATGAATAAATACTCTTTAAGTGAAATAAGTTAGACACACCTGTTTAAATACTGCATTGTTTCTCTGGTGTGAGAAATTGAAAGGGTAAGTAAGGTACAAAATGTATAACAGATGCCAGGAGATAGGGAGAAAATATCCAAATGGGAAGGGGATCAAGAGAATGGGAAGACAAAAGAAAGGAAGGGCAAAAAAAGAATAGAAGAAAAAAGTGGAAACAAATCTTTTGTAAATAAGGAGGGGAAGAGGGTTGAAAAGAGCAGAAGAGATTGGGGGAAAAAGAAGAATCCAGATATATTATCTACAGGTACAAATTATGTACAACTAAAATAACAATTAAACAAATACTACATGATATCACTTATATTTGAAGTCTAAAAAATGTTGATCTCAGTTGGGTGTGCTGGTAACCATCTGAATTGTAACACTGTGGGAGGCTGAGGCAGAAGGATCACAAGTTTGAACTTGGTGCCGGCAACGTAGTAACTTAAGGAGAGCTTGTCTTGAAGAAAAAGTTGATCTTATAGAAGCTGACTAGACTGGTGGTTATTATCCAGAACTGACTGGGTTCCCTACCTGGGTGAGTACACAGCAAAGGATTAAAAACAATGAACCGAAGTAGTGTGGTATTTGGGGGTTCAGGAAGATCAGAGCTCTTGTGGCTAGGACAGAAACTTCTCCAAGTTGCCCACTATTTACTCGGGCGTACAACCTTGGCAGAGGGCGTGCAGTGCACAGAACAGCTGAGAGGTAAGAAGCTGTGAAAGTGAGCGAGGCCTTGTGAAGATGGCATGAAGACATTCCAAGCAGTAAATCTTTACTTAATGAGAGATACGTGCTTAAGGAGAGGTTGGCAGTGTTGCCCTTGAAAATCTGGGGGAGAGCTCGTGCCCGCAGCTGTGGTGCATCTGACCTTCAGAGATGTTACAGTCATGGGCCACTACAGAGTTCTGTTTTCTGTTTGTGGAGCAGCAGGTTGGATCCTGGGACAGACGGTAAGTTAATGCAGAAAGCCAGCTGATGAATTTTAAAGCCTGCCCAGTGCCACCTCAGTGTGGTCTCCGGCGGGTTACCAGAGGCCTGCAAAAGTGGGGTGGTGGGGCTGGGGATTTAACTCAGCGGCATAAGCACCTGCCTTGCAAGCAGGTGGTCGTGAGTTCGATCCCCGGTACCGATAAAAAAGATTTTAAAAAAAGATAAAAAAGATTTAAAAAAAAAAGAGTGGGGTGGTGTGGGGAATTAAGAAAGGTTATCAGTGACAGCTTGTGGTTTGACGGGAGCAGAAAGTTCTGGCATGCTATTGTTCAGTAGATGTCTATAAAAATAGATAATGGACAGTCTAAAAAGCTAGAAGAGAAAATTTTGAAAATTTTATCCTAAGAAAATAATGTTTGAGATGACACATTTAACCTGATTTTAAAACTATACAGTGTGTATATCTTAAGTTACAGGCACAGTTTTTATGTATTAAAAATGAAAGAGTTAAGATACAAGATTTATATCTTGTATCTTAGTAGCCACTCAGTAAATGGTAGTGTATGTGTGTGTGTGAGCATTGGCTTCATTTGTTGAGTAACAAACACTTGGAATTCCTAATATCATTTTATAATGTATGTTTTTTCTTTTGGATTTTCAGTTAACTTCGGTGGTGGTTGAGATTGACAGTTAAATTCCTTGTGTATAGCCATTTAAAGTGAAAATACTCAGTTTCTAGAACAGTTTGGCAAGGAGTGGGTATCAAAAAAGGGTACCTGTTAAAAGTAATATCCAGTGATAAAAAGGTTTTGTGCATTTATTATAAAATAATTTGTTGGTTTATCTTTACAGAAGTGTTATGAACAGAAGCAATATAAAAATGGCCTCAAGTTTTGCATTTGATTCTTTCAAACCCCAAATTTGCTGAACATGGAGGTAATGTCTTAACTTTGGGGAAATCTAGCAGCTAGGATTCTGAACAAGGAAAGAATGCAGTACTTTTCCAGATTCCAGGAGCTGCAGGTCCCTGTTGAGTCCTTAAAAGTTCAGCATTTTTAGTTATATTTCATATGAGTTTTATTCTAGACTACTATGATTTTATGGTATACGTAGGTGTCATTATTTTTAGACGACAAGTAGTTTATCTATTGGGAGAAAATTGGTTGAGGTAATGTTGGTTTCCTGTATATAAAATTAGGATAGTATTTTCGCTGTAAAAGTAGTATAAAGATAAAATCACATGGATTTTGTTCTTTGGTAGATAAGCCTTTCATATTTCTGATGATATTTATGTATAAATATAGTACTGCTGATCTACCTTTAGATTTTCTTTTCTTTTTTCTTTTTGGTACTGAGAATTGAACTCATGATCTCCTGCTTGCCAAGCAGATTTTATGTTTTGAATTTTTTTTTATCATTAGTGTTAATACAATCTTATGTTTGTATAAGCATTGGAACAGTAAAAGTTTTTCAGATTTCAAATAAAATTGCTCAGAGAATAAGTTGAATTTTTCATGTGTAAATAGAGGTTAAATTATTTTTCAGAGACTTTGGCTATGAAAGGTTTGACATTGAACTGTTTAGGAAAAAAAGCAGCATATGAATTTGTTCGTAAAGGCCTTCATAATGATGTCAAGAGTCATGTCTGTATCATTTTGCAATAGCTACATAGTTTAATTTTATTTAGTATTTTTTGAATTCAACTTTGAAAACTCTGCTATGAAAATTTTCAAATGTACATAGAATTTAATGAAGTCAGTAATTATCAACATTTTGTAAAACGTTTCATTTTTGTCTTGTTAGAGTATTTTAAAGAAAATTTGTGCACAGTATGTATAAATGTGTGTACTAGAAAGAATTAAGCTTAGTGTTAGAGGATAGTTACTTTGATAATTATTTGTGGCTTGAAACTATTATTTTGTTAGATGTGTGAACTGACATAGTTCCCTATTATTCCAAATAATGATATTTAGTTACTTATTTACATGGAAAATTTTGTATCCTTTAAACTTCTTTTAGAAATTTTAAAAGAAAATTTAAATAAGTTTGGTTAGAGATGTAGCTTAGTGATTGAGTGTTTAGCATATGTGATTCTCCAGCATCACAAACAAAAAATAACAATAAAATAATGATAATAATAATAAACAATAAAACACCAGGTTTTACTTAGTATTAAGAAAGACATTATACTGGGTTTTATTTTGGTTTATGTTATGTTAGCTGCTACTTTACTGAATTTTTGTGTATGTTCTTTGGCTTATTTTAATATGAAACAGAATACTTTGTAAGGTTGGATCCTTGAAATTGGTTTTTCTTTTGCTCATTTATATATTTATTCACAATTTCTACATAGTACCCTTGTATTTTAGTTTTTCATTTAATTCACTTAGCAGTTGAATAGTAATGGACATGAAAAGTCTCAGTAATGTTTTTCCATATTAAGCTTAAGGTACTCTTAAAATATTAAACATCTTTTTTCTGTGCCATTGCTTACCCCAGAATGAAGAGCGGGGGCATGTAAGTATGATAGTTTTGAGTTTTGTGCTTTTGTTTTTGGCTTAATATATGCCAAGACTTTAATTGCTAAAAAATAAAACTTAAATTTTGTAGTCTTCAGCATGACTAGGGAATTAAATGATGATTACATTATTTTAGAATTGATCAATTGCAAATTTGTTTTAAAAGCTAATTCCATTTTTTGTATAAGTAAATGTAGTTTCTAGAAAAAAATGAGGGAAGAGAGGGTAGAAAATGTAAAGAAATTTTGCCAAGAATTTTTTAAAGTTATGTAAACTATTACATAAAATTTCAATGCATAAAAAAGCAGAAAGAATTGAATAGTGAACCCTATGTGCTCATCGCCTCACTGCAACAATTTAATATTTGTTGAATCAAAGCTAATCTGGTTCCTGCTTTAGCTGTTCCTCACTGTCCCATTCCATCTGACCCCAAATCATTCTGAAATAAAATACCATTTTCTTAAGGTTTTGCATGAGAGATACAGCATAGTATATTCTAGTGTCTATGAGTGTCTTTATTTCTTTAACTTCATAAGTTGGCATGTATATGGGCTCCTACAGCGTTCTGATAAAAAACATGATGAAGCTATTAAGTGCTATTAGAAATGCCCTCAAATTAGATAAAGATAATCTGCAAGTCTTGAGGGATCTCTCTGTTGCAGATCCAAATGAGAGATCTTGAAGGTTACTGTGTAAGTACTCAGTTTTAAATGAAAAAATTTTTTTAAATTTTTTCTTTGAGACAGAATCTTACTTTGGAGTCTCTGTTGGTCTTGACCTCACTGTATAGTGTAGGTGGGCCTCAAACTTGGAGCAGTCCTCTGGCCTCAGCCTCCAGAGCAATGCGATTACAGGCGTGTATCATTCATCCATGCCAAGGATGAATTTTGTTTTTTAAACGGAAGGTTAAATTTAAAGTCATGTGAATTTAGAATAAGGTGAACAGCAGCCAAGATCATATCGATTTGATTCAGAAGAATCTATAGCAGAAAGGGAAATTGCTTAGCACTTTCCAAGAATATTAATTCCAAAACTTCATATTTGAGTATTAAATAGAAATTCATTGTATTCTTGTGTAATTTTTAAAAAACTACAATGTCTTTATATCCTAGGTGCAAATGCTGTGCTACAGTCCTTGTGGGTTTGACATTCAGTATTTTTGGTGGGGTTTTGATTTGTTTTGTTTTGTTATTTGAGACAGGGTCTCTATGTAGTTCAGATTAGCTTTGAACTTACTATAACACAAGTTAGCCTGGAACTCTGTACACTTTCCAAGTGCTGGGATTACAAGTGTGTGCTTGGCTTTGACATTCAGTTTCTATAGGTAAAATATAAATAGAAATATCAGTAGCCTCCTTTCCACATAATGGGGATTGAACAGAGTGTACATTGCTAGGTAAGCAGTATTTCACTGAGTTATCACGTCTCTGTCCACAGTTAGCTTTCTTTGTGGTAGGTTAGGAAATCTAAAATAATGTGAGGCCGATTGCCATGGTCAGTCTTTTTGCAGTTTAGACGTCTTCAGAATTGTCTTCAACTCTCTGTTGGGCATCTCCATGTACTTACTATTGTTAGTGTCCTAGAATCAGCATGTCCAGAATTGAATTTTCTCTTACGTGAAGGAGCTACTGCCTCTTAACAGATCTGATCAAATAAATTCTTCATTTCTACTTTTGCCCTTCTCCTGTCATATAAGTGTTTAAACTCACTATCAAAATTTTTCAGAAGTTTCAAGAGCCCAGGTGAACTTTATAATGGCACTATTTTTCAAGGAGCATGTGTGTATTTCTTCAGCTGTGCATAGCCTGGTTGTGGGAGGAGTTAAAATCAATTACTACTTTTATGAATGAAGCATAGAAATTACACATTTTTGGTATTCTGATGGTGATTAAACTGGACTGAACTAAATTAGAGAGCTGGTGGTGAAAGCTGGTGGGAACTAGAGGTACTGATGAGGTCAGAGAATACAAGTAGGCATAAAGGAAAATAAAAGTAAGACTATCACCAAGTGAGAGTGTCGGTAGCATAATAGCTGTGGTTGGCATGTCATTTCCCAGAGTAAGGAAGAGATAGAATGATTCAGCTTAGTGTCATATGCTAAAAAGAACCAGATGCACATGAGGGTACAGGTTGTCATTTTACCAAAGTTTTCTTTTTAAAAAGGAATGGGAAATTATCCCTGTGGCACATAGCATGTCTGGACAACAGAATCATGGAAACTGAACACTATTTTACAGTTTATATTTGTCATGATACCTGGTTCCTTCAAGAAGTATCACTTGCTTAAGACTTGGAGAAAGAAATGAGCTCTGAGGCATGGGGAATCTCTTTGGGGTCTTTTGGGGAGGCTGGTTTTTCTGCTCGGGCAGATACTTTGATCTTTTATTCCATGAATATGTGAATACATGTGATTTGACCCTAATATTAGCGGAGTTGAGGTGTCCTAAGGGACTGTGGAGGTGTTTCTGCTAGAGGAGTCAAGTCAGTGACTGTTTTCCACGGCTGTGTTCATCTTGAGGTCAGTTATGACCATGTGAATAGATGGAAGTTCTTATCATTTTTAAATGACTCTAGTATGATAAGAAAATATTGTGGGATTTTCTTGGAAAAATGTTTAAATTTATCAGAAGAAATTTTAAGGTAATTTTGTAAGGAAACCCATAAGCATGACCCCCAAAGTTAAGGTTTCATTGACAGCACCATGGTATCACAGAGTATTAATTATAGCTATAAAGAAACCCAAGTAATTTTGTTAAGAAACAAGAAAACTTTTTATGTACTATTCTGGAATTGATATTTATTGCCTTCACTTAAAAATGTTAAACACCTTAGGTTGTTTTCTTAAAAATAAAGGATTTTTTTTTAAAGGAGACAAGATACCAACTTCTGCAGTTGCATCCAACAGCATGCTTCCTGGATTGGATGTGCCATTGCATACCATTTGTGAAAGATTATGATATGGCACTAAAACTATTGGAAGAATTTAGACAAACTCAGCGAGTGAGAACTTCATTTTAATATTTCTTACCTTTACAGACTAAAATAGTCGATTTCTAAATTCACTCCACTCCCAAATTTGAATTAATCTTTGAAACCTATGGAAAAACTAGAAACTTTTTTTTTATGAGATAATGGAAGTACTTAAAATGTAGAATTCTTAGTACAAAATAAATAATATAATAATTTGTGTACTATACTTTCAACAACATTCAAATAGGTAAAAAAAGAAAATATGTGAAAATAAAAATAGTTTTAGTGTTGTAGAATTGTTTCTCTGTTGTACGTATGTTATTTTATGTAGCTGAAGATTACCCCAGTATTAGAATGCCTGCTTAGAATGCACAAGAGACAAGCTAAGTGTGGTGACCCTCACCCATAATCTCAGCACTTGGGAGGCTGAGGCTGAGGATCATTGCAAGTTTGATACCAGCCTGGGCTGCAAAGTGAGCTTAAGGCCTGACTACATAGAGGACCCCATCTCAAAAAGAGCCAAAAAACAAAACAAACAAACAAACAAAAAACCCCCAAAATACACAAGACATAGTACTAGGTTTGATTTCTAGCACTACTAAAACAAAACAATGTATATATGTAAAATTTTTTATGTTACTATATTTTAATATATTTATATTCCAAATAGAAAAATTGAACATATACTTGTGTATTGTCAAAGTAAATATTGACATTTTACATAATTGGTCTAGATTTTATTATTAAAAACAATGAAATGTTGTAGAAATAGCTGAAGTCCTCCCATGTGCCTCTCCAGAGGTAACTACTATTCTGAAATCGGTACAGATCAGTGGTGATCATCACTTAGGGCATGTGTACTGCAGCTGGCTGTTCATTATTATTAAAAGCTCTGAAAGTTTCTCCCTTGCTGTATAGATCATCCTTACATTATGCATAAATTGATAAAACATTACACTGATTTTAAGCGTATCATATTTAAAAAACTACATGAATAAGCTGGGCATGGTGGCATAGCCACTAATCCCAGTACTCTGGAAGCTAAACGCAGGAGTATAACTGAGGGTTCAAGGCCACCCTAAACGACATAGCAAAATCCTGTCTTTAAAAAAAAAAACCCAAAACAAACCCAAAAATGTGATTAATATGCTTTTTTCATTCAATAGTTTTTGAAATGTGGTCATGTTAATATGTGGTGGACTAGTTTATCCATGTTAAACTAGTGTTTGCTGTTCCATTATATAATAAATAAACATTTTTTTCTACTTTTTCTCTGTTAAAAATAGTACTTTGGTAAATATCTTTTTCTGTAGTTTTGCCTTATTTATGAGTTTGTCTTCAGTGTAAATCCAATACTGAAATTATAGAGCTCTGTGTTTATCTTCAACTTTGCTATGTACATTTTGTATGATCTTTGGGAAGGAGCTTTACTGATTTAATGTTTACTTAGCAGGGTTTCATAGTTTTTCTTTGTATCTTTGCTAATGTGGTATCGGCTTTCTTAGTTTTTACCAATTTTGTGGAAATGAAGTAACATGTCATTTTTCTTTTAACTGATGTTTCCTTGAGTATTAATTGGGTTAAATTAATTAGATTTATAATTGGTCTATAGTTCTGATACTTTCTAAGTCTGATTTTGGTATTAGGGTAATACTGTCCTCACTGAGTAAGTTATGAAGTGAAACTTTCTGTTCTGAGATTTTGTGAAGGGCTTGTAATCACTCACTGGAATTCACCTGTGTTACCGTCTGGTCCTGGCCTTTTCTTTGTAGGAAGTTTATCGATTACTATTGATTCTCTACTTGTAATAGGTCTATTCACAGTTTTTATTTCTACTTGAGTCAGTTTTGCTAGTTTGTGTTTTTCTAGGAATTCATTTTGTTTGCGTTTTTAAATTTGTTGTCAGATCCTCCCCCTCCTCCTCCCTCTACCTCTTCTTGGCCAGTTCTGTATCTTTATTTGTTAAATACTGTAATCTTCTGTGCTGTTAACCACTGTAGCTGCTTGTGGGTTTCTTTCTTAAGTCTTTGTGAGTGGCTCTCCTGAGAGAATAATTTAATTAAAGATCTGTAATTTATGCTTTATGTCATTACTCCGATAATATAATTTGGTTGCTTTCTTACAGGTTCCTCTCAACAAAGTAGACTATGAATATGGTGAGGTAATACTGTATCAGAATCAAGTGATGAGAGAGGCAGATCTATTTCAGGAATCTTTGAAATATATAGAAACATAGGAGAAGCAAATATGTGATAAACTTCCAGTGGAAGAAATGAAGGGTAAGTTAACATACTTTTTCCTTTTTTAATGGCCTCAAGGGAAAGAACAAAAATTATATATTTTATTTATTCATAACACTTAGGTAATACTTGCCATGTACTAGGTGATTGGCTGAGCACTTTATTATTGAACAATTGCTAATTAAACTTTATAACAACCTTATAATGTGATTGTTATACACATTTGAAAAATGAAGGAGACTTCAGTTTTGAGAAGGGGTCTTGAATTTTGTTTTATAGTACGGCAGTTGCTTAAAATGCCTTATTTCATTTAATTTTTTAGCGCCTTTACGATGGGTACTATTTATTGTCTTCGTAACTGAGAAACAAGCATAGGGAAATCCATGACTTTCTAGACTATAGTTTTCAGAACACTTAATGTTCTCAGCAACGTTGAGCAAATCGCACAAAGGCTTTCCACATGTTACTGGTCCTTGCTCCCAAAGCCTCTTCCCCTGTCACTGTATAGGTTTTAACAAACATGTAATGACACACATCCACCTTTTAATGTCATGTCTAAGTCTTCATTTCAGTGCTCCCCAATTCTTCCCTATTTCTGCCTGTTCATCCTTCCCTCATAACCACTGATCTTTTTACAGTTTCCATAGTTTTGTTTTTTCTGAAAATATAGTAGAGTGTGAATCATACAGTTTGTAGCTTTTTCGGATTGACTTCTTTTACTTTTGCAATCCATTTAAGCTTCCTCATACTACTTTATGAGGAGCCTTTATACTACTTTATGAATCCTTATACTATTGCGGTGTGTTTTGTTTGTTTGTTTTTGAGACAATATCTCACTATGTAGTCCAGGCTGGCCTTGAACTCACTATGTGTTCTAGGCTGCCTCTGAACTTACAGTGATCCTCCTGCTTCAGCTTCTGAGTTATGGGATTACAGGCATGTACCACCACACCTGATGCTAGTACTTGAGGCAGATCTGTGTCAGCTTCCCATGTGCTGGGATTACAGGTGTGTACTACCATGCCCAGCTTTCTACTATATTGATTCAGTTTTTATTGTGATTAGTTTTGCCAGTTCTGATGACAGTACTATTTTTTAAACTCTTGATACAATTAGATAAATAAAAGTTATTTTTCTTTCTGATATGTTATTGCCGTTTTGTGATTGGACCTAAACAGTAGAAGGTTGCTGTTTCTGTCTGATAAAATCAATAAGAAATAGTTTTAAAGAGTAAATATTATATGGTGAGATCAGCTCTAGTTTAAAAATTCTGAAAATTCCTTGGAGCCGTATTCAGTCATATTTTGCTTTTGAGGATAATTTGGGGACTGCCGATCTTGTATAAATAGTCATTTCTCTCTGGCTTATTGGCAGACTATTGGATTAATTTTAATTTTTGCAGCGTACTTTACAGTTCCAACTGGTCCACCTTTATATTTTTGTAATCATTAACTTATTAGATCCTTTTAAGAGCTTCACAAGTTAGTTTTCACATACTTATGAATATGCATGAATGCTTATTTATCCTGTGTGTCTCTCTAATACTAATCTTTGTTTCTTGTTTGTAGCAAATACAGATGTTTTTAGAAGTGAAAAATATGTTGTTGCTTATTATATCTAGAGTAAGCAGGATAGTACATTGAACTGGCCACAAAATAAATATGAAAATAATATGAATAAATGGGGCATAGTTATAGGGTTTTTAAGTAGCCAATGTTTATGTATGTAGACTGCATACCAGAGCTCACTACTTGCTCAAGATCACAGAGTAATAAATGTGGGAATGGTAATTAAACCTAGCTTAGTCTTATTATGTAGCTTAGATATACAGAAAGAGAAAAATAATTGTATATAGAACCATCTAATAATGTTGTTTCATCGAGTGTAGTGAATGCTGAAACAGTAGTATTGGAGACATTTCAAAGGATTATTATTATTATTATTTTTGTCTTTTTCCTTTTTATCGGTACCAAGGATCGAACTCACGACTGCCCGCTTGCCAGGCAGGCGCTTATGCCGCTGAGCTAAACCCCCTGCCCCTCAAAGGATTATTTGAAAAGGATTCTTTGGATAATGGGAACAGGAGTCTAAGACATACGCATTTTTGAGAATCTCTTTTATCTTGGTTTATGTGTGCTTTCTGTTTGATTTGAGGTTTAGCATCTCATTTCCCACTCCCATTTTGAATTTCTTGTGAATTAGTAAAAAATCTGAACTCTTTAGGTGACTGGCACATGAACAGGGCTTGAGAGATTGCTTTGCATGAAGTGTTGTTTGGTATTACACTTTTTCTGAGTTTACGTCTCCAATTTTAATGACCTTAAAAAGAATAGAGTTGAATGGACAGTTGTGTAGTAATAAGAACTGACCAGAAGAGAGAGATGCATTAAAATCTTGGCAGTAGGAATGTAGGCATACTTCATTAGAATCATTAGCCAGTCTTAATTTTGCTGTTTGGTGGGGAGGGCTTTAGTTCTCACCAAGGTTGTATAAAATGTGTATATTGTAAAGATTTTTAAGCTAGCAAGTTAATATCCTGTGTGTATATTTGGGGAGTGAGGGGGGGAATATCTGTTAACTTGATAGAATGTATAAATGAAGGTTCATTTCTGTGTTCAGTCTTACCTCAAAAGGAAACATACAAGAGTTATGTCTTTCATAAATATTCAGTAATATTTAGTAAAAGTCTCTGGGATCAGAAAAGTATTTAATATCTAAGTAAGATGAATGTGACTTTCAATTTAATTTTAGGGGAAATACTGATGAAATTGGGAAGATTAAAAGAAGCCAGTGAAGTATTCAAAAACTTGATCGATCAGAATGCAGAAAATTGGTATTATTTTGAGGCTTGGAAGAAGCTCTACAACTTAGTAGGTAATGATTTTCTCTCTACCTTGACTGATGTTTGAAGTATAGCGTAAACTTGTAATAGTACTTGAGAACAAATAATTTTTATCATTAGCACTTGTTTTTTCATTTAGTAAAATTATAGATTAAATGTGAAAGTTAATTCAAGTATTTACATTTACATGAGAATGCTCAGGTGTAATTTTAAATTCTTTGGCCCACTAAAGCCTTACTAACTAACAGTAACTACAGAGATGTTGAACAAAATGAGCATTCATTTTCTAGGAAATGTCATAATTACTTAATATTTTTAAGTCATTAGAGTTCTGTTACTGTTTACCTTTAAATATAAGAATTGACACACTTGGGAGCTGATGCAGGAGAACAGCTCTAAGTTTGAGGCCAGTCTGGACTACATAGTGAGTTCAAGCCCAGCCGGAATTAAGCAAGAGCCTGCCTGCCTCCCCAAGACCGCCTTCCCCCTGAATATAAGAATTGAGGCAAAGAAATCCAGCTGAAGGTAGATAACATATAGCATTAACAGGAAAATAACTCTTTTAATTTCAAATTAGGTTCATTTATAAAGAACAAATTATTATTAATCTTTTGAAATTATGTAACCCTGACTTCGTATATCTAGTGTTACTCCAAATTTTCCCTGATAAGTTTCAGAATTGTTGTTTAGAATAACTGATATCCCTGAAATCATATTTACATTTTGATAAATATACCTGAGATAATTATGAATCGACAGTATTTCCTTATGTGGTTTTTAGATTAGAATGATTAGAAAATATTGGTTATATAAGTAATCTGAATAAAAACAGGACAAAAAACATATTGCCAAAATATTGGAAAAGGGCTAGAGATATAGCTCAGGGGCACAGCGCCTGCCTGGCAAGCGCAAGGTCCTAAGGGATTCCCAGTACCAAAAGACAAAAACAAAAACAAAAACAAAACTGTAAAAGTGAAATAACTATGGTTTTGCTTTATACTACTGTGTTACCTAGTTACTGACCTTGCAATGAACAATAAAAGTTTTTAAATGTTTTAATGAGGTAAATGTAATGTTTCGTGTGTCACGATCTTTAGTTCCTATAAACTGTATTGACCACAAAGCTTTAAGCTTTTTAAGTGTCTTAGATCTTTTCTGCCCCATGCTAACTTCTGGGACTTCAACTTGTCACTCAAGGAGGCACTGAAAAGATCTATCATTCTGTTTTAATTCATCTACATTGATAAGAATTGTTATATCTGGAATAGCAAAGAAACCTTTTTAAAATATAGCTTGTTCTCTATGATTAGGAATAAGTATGAGAACTCCTTGTTAAATATACCCATAGCCTTTATTTTAAAATTTATACAAGGTTCTTTCATATTTTATGACCTGTCCAAATCATTAACGGAATGTGAAAAAATATTTTTCAGATATCTTAGGTTTAAGAATTCAGCCACACTGGAGCTCCAAAACATTACTGGGGGAAGAAATGAGTCTACAGAAAGCCATTATCTCTGCCAAAAGCTCAGTGTTTTAATAATGATACAAAACACTACATTTGCTCTGAAGATACATTGTTTGCTAGCACCCTGGGTCACTGTTATGTTTCTATTCTGAGTTACAATACACTTAAAACTTTCTAGTTTAAAAACAGATATGTTTGCTATTGTAAATTCTTGTTGCTAATATAAAATAATCTACCTTTGTATATTATGTGGAACCTTATTTACAATAATGATTTACAATCAGATCCTATTGTAGATAGTAACATTGCAGAGTAACCTATAGTTTACATGTGTTAGTATGAAACTAGGTGATTCTTGGGAGGGAAGATACTTCTGATAGAAGCATGTGCCATCTCATTTGAGAGAAATAATTGACACTATAAAGAGTCTGAGTTAGTAGTATTCTTTACAATGGAGGTTCATTGAAGGTTTTGTTTTATTTTATTTTGTTTTGCTTACTACTGAGGGTTGAACCCAGGGCCTTTGCACTGAGCTATATTCCAGATCCTTCAAAGTTTTTCTATTTATATTATTTTGAGACAGGGTCTTGCTAAGTTGATGGATTGCCTGGGTTGGGCTTGAACTTGGGGTGTTTCTTTCTCAGCCTCCCATTGTGTTGGAATTACAGGTACACACATCCTGCTTCCATCCATTTAAAACTTTTTTGTTTTCTTTTTTTTTTTGAAACAGGGTCTTGTATGTACTGTAGGCTAGCCTTGAATTTACTTATGTAGCCCCTTGGACACATGGCTGTCCTCCTGCCTCAGCCTCCTGAATGCTGGGACTACAAATATGTGCTACCAGGTCTGGCTAAAATTTTTTCACATGTTTTGAGACAGGGTTTCACTAAATAAGAATTTGAACTTAAAAGTCTTCTGCCTCAGCCTCCTGAGTATTGGGGGTTTACATATATTCCACCTCAACTAGCTCATTGAAGATTTTTAAATGTCAAAGCAACCATAGCAATTAATTTCACCTTTTAAACTGTAAGGTGGTTGTAGTTGTTATCCTAAAACTGTTGATTCTGTAACCCTAGTCAATAGGGTTTGTAGACTTTTATGAGGATATCTATAGGCTTTATTGGTTTAGAGTGTTACATGTCATATAAAGTGTATGTTATACAAGGGCTTTTTATTTCTTTTTAATTTTTTTTTACTTTAAAGAGAATAAAACAAAACAGAACAAAGCAGAACAGAGTAAAGCAATGCAAATAACACAGGATTTCTGAAAAAGAGCAGAAAATCAACAGTGGCTACCATAATGTCTCTTTTTTCTTCAAACTAGTTCCCACAGCTTCACACACAATAAGTTAATACACATCAAAACAGTATAAAAGCAATCAGAACACAAAAATGAGAGCTTTCAGGGTTTTCAAGACCAGACACTAGGAAATCAATAATGGCTACCATAATGTCTCTTGTTTTCTTCAGAATAGCTGTTCCTGTCCTTCATACATATTGAAATCAAATAATTGAAAAGACTAAAACCAATCAAAACCAAGAATAAAAGCATTATTGGCTTTCAAATCAAAATGACATCAGTGGTTACCATGGTGTCTCGTTTTCCAAGGATTTTTTATTTCATGATTAATCGCTGAGAGTATAAGAATTATAGCATATCTTTATGTTACACGTATGTTTTATAATTTGAATTGGGTATACAATATATTGTGATGAAGTATTAAAATTCTCCAGGGACTGGGTTTAAAATGATAATTTACTGCTTATAATATTTTTCTACCAAAATTGAGAGCAGCTTTAATATCGGTAATGCAACTTTCATTTGTAACATAATTTAAAAGTTTATTAGTGTCTTATTATGGATAAATGTGGACCTATGCATCTTACACATGTTTACCGATCATAGGCACGTTAGCAGAGAGGCTTCAGATTTCTGAAGAAATTAGTGAGCAGCACCCCAGAGCAACTTCACCTACAAGATTACCTCTGAATCTTGCCCCAGGTATTATTAGATTTCTTTTGTACAACAATAATAATCATTGGTTGAATTATTCTGTGCTGTTCATATGTTAAAAACTTGTTTCAGGTATAGAGTTTATGTCCCAGTCCTTTAATGGAGGTGATCAGCTACAACTTTATGTATGTGCTAATAAGAATATTATACTTCAGTGTATAACTAAAGGTTGGTTTTAAGGATCTGAAGTTACATGTGTAAAACCTTTTTTATTTTTTGATACTAGGTACTAAACCCAGGACCTTCACACAGAGCTATTTCCCACTTACTTGTTTTGTTTTGAGACAAGGTCTCATTACATTACTCAGGCAAGGCTTGAATTTGTCACCCTCCTGCCCCAGCCTCCCGGAATGTTGAGGTCTTTTTAAAATTTTTATTTTTACTTTTATGTTTATGGTTATTTTTGGTACCAGGGGTCAAACTCACGATCTTGCACTTGCCAGGCAGATGCTTTGCCACTGAGCTATATCCTTGACCCAAATGTGAGTTTTAAAAAATACATGTTTAAAAGATAAATGAAATTCCCTGCAATTGATGACAAAAACATATATGAGGTATTATAATTTCAAAGTATGTATTCAGAAAAGGAGATGTGTTTAAGATAAGGATACCATTCCTTAGAAGATTTTTCTCTTTAGTTAGTAAATTTAATCTTCTGCTTGTGATACCATTGCTTTTGTGTCTAGAATGCTATTTTATATCCTTAAAAATAAAGAACTTAAGGGCCAAAGATATAGCTCAGTAGCACAGCGCCGGATGGACAAGCACAGGGTCATGAGTTCAATTGCCAGTACCTAAAAAAAAAATTCTGTTTGTACTTTGGTGTGTATTTTGTGACTTGTTTCTATTGTTTAGAAATATATTCATGACCTTGAACCAAGTTGTTGAATGTAGCTGAACTTGCATTTACTTTTTTTTGGTGCCGAGCATCAGAATCATGACCTTACCTTTGCCAAGCAGGCACTTAACAGCCACTGAGCTAAACCCCTGGCCTGTGTTTACTTTTGAACTGAGATATTCATGATTTTGTTTTTAAAAAATTGTGCTTTTGTTAGTATTTATTTTTAGTTGTAAGTGCCTCCGATTATGAAGTATTTATTGAGACTTACTGTGGCATTTCTTTTGGTACTAGTGAGACTCTAGAAAACTAGTATAATTCAACGTCTATTCTCAGACTAGGCATGGTGGTGTCTTCCTGTAATCCCAGGACTGAGGAAGGGCGAGATGGGAGGACTGCACTCCATCTCTCCAGCAGCTGGCACTGCTGGGGCTGGGGGTGCCTGCATGAGGTTTTAGGCTTTTTATGTAGCATAAGTAATGCCGACAGACTTTCAGGATTGACAGGCTTTTGGATGGAGGATAATTGTTTCTGAGGGACCTTTAGCTTTCTTTGTAAAATCATTCTCAGAATTATTATTGTATTTTCACTAATTTAATTATTATAGAAAGATTTTCATGTAAAATGCTATTTTTTTTTTTTTTTTTTTTGGAGACAGGATCTTGCTGTATAATTTAGACTGGCTTTGAGTGCACTATGTTCCCTAAGCTGGCCTTGAACCTGCAGTAATCCTCTTCATGCTGGGATTACAGTTATGCACCACTATGCCTGGAAAAATGTTATAGTTTAATAATCTTCTCTATTATAGTAATGTTATTCTCCTTACTTTTAATCTACTAGATGTATACTTAATTGCATGTACTACAGTATCAAAAGAAATGTCAGTTTACAAAAGGAAAAATATTATAAAGGTTGTTTATTTTTTAATGGATATGCTTTTCTAGTAGGATTTAATTTTGGGAAGGCGTCTTTTTGAGACAGGGTCTCTATGCAATTCAGGCTGGCCTTGAGCTCACTTTGTAGTCCAGGCTGGTTTTAAACTCATAACGATCCTGCCTCAGCCTTCCAAGTGCTGGGATTACAGGCGTGAGCCACCATGCCTTGCTTTTAAATTTGATATTTTGCTAGAAAAAAAATTTTTTTTTTGAGACAGGGTCTCTCTATGCAGTTTACGCTGGCCTTGAGCTCACTTTGAAAGCCCAGGTTGATCTCTAACTCACAACAATCCTCCTGCCTCAACCTCCTGAGTGCTGGGATTACAGATGTGAGTCACCACACCTGGCTCTAGACATCTGTATTTAGACATCTATTTTACACATCTCTATTTCATGATTCCTGTTTTTTATAGCTATACCTATTTTTTATAGTATGATTATGGATTTTGCCATTTGTGATATATGTGCAGTTATAGTAACATTAAATACTATTTTTTAACAGAGTACAAATGACTAGTTTTAACAGTTAGGCTACATTTTAATAAATATAGGTTTAGCTAACCCTTGAATACTTTCTTTAAAATTGGTACTGAAATCTCGATCATAAATTGGAAAGATAATTAAAAGTTAATAGCAATATTTATAGCTTTATTTCCAAGCATTGATTCTAATTTATTAATGTCTAAATATCTGGCATTTTCTTTTTTAAATTTTTTTGGTACTGTGGATCAAACTCATGACCTTGCACCTAACAGGCAAGCGCTTGACCCCCTGAGCTAAATCCCTGGCCCAAAAAATCTCTTATTTTCTATAGTCACATTTTTTCTTTATGAGACAAGGTCTCACTGTGTACTGCAGGCTGGCCTTGAACTCACAGCAGTCTTCCTGTCTCAGCCTCTGGAATGCTGGAATTAGATGTATCTACCACGCCTAGCCACAGTCAGATTTTGCAAGTTACTACTGAATAAAGAAAAAAATTTAGTTCAACCTTTAGTTAAATCACTTTGCTTAGCTTTGACTCATAATTTTTAATTGTGAATAATAAAAGCAAGCTCAGTTATTAGTATAGCTGATCAGCAGGCAAATAAAATTTGGGGGGACAGATTCAAACCATATCAGTACCATGGTGGATGGTGAGTCAACAGTAATCATTTCATGTTTCACTGTTACATACCGCTCGGGGAAATTTTGGTGTGAATTCCCTTGGAATTCCCTTGGAATTGCATAGTTTGGAAGTCTGACTGTTCACTTACTTTCCTGAGAAGTTACCTGAATCATAAAGTTGGGGTAAGAATATATAAAGGATTGATGTATGCTTTAAATTATTAAGCTTCTAAAGTACTTGATGCAGAATATTCAAGAAATAGTAGTCGTACCTTGCTACTCAGTTGCTTTGACACTTGTTGGATTTAGTATCAAGGTTTATTTTTGTCTTTTTGAGACAGGGTCTTGCTATGCTGTTCAGGTTGACGTTGGGCTCACTTTGTAGCCCAGGCTTGTCTCGAATTTGCGGCAATCCGCCTGCCTCAGCCTCCCAAGTGCCGGGATCACAGGTGTGAGCCACACACCCGGCAAGCATTTTGACATGAAAATTATTTCGCTATACTCACTGGATGATTGATTGCCTTATGACTTGCTGCCATTTTTTAGCCAAAACAATTTGTTTTGTTTTTCAGTACTTGTCACATCTTTCAGCATCAAACATGATGAGTATGCAGGAGCCACTTGCTTTACCACCCTTCACCCACGTATTTCATTTCTTCAGGTAGTTACAGTGACTTTATGGTTATTGTTGAGCAACCTGCCTCTGTAACTAGCTTCTTCGAAACCAAAGTTGTCACTACTTATGCATTTGTCAAGAATTTGGCAGTGTGGTCTTCGTTTCTAAACTATTGTGCTTAGTTTCCTATTTTGGTTAAAAAAGAAAGATAGCTTCAGTGACCTTCTTAGTTACTTTTTTTTATCATTTCTGAGACAAAATATCTGACATCCAAAGTTAAAGGGGGAAAGTTTTATTTAGCTCACAGTTTGTGGAGGTTTCAGTCCATAATTGGCTGGCTCCAAGGCAGGGTGGCCCCTGGCAGAGCAAAGAGTTGAATGAGACAAGGTGAAAACTGCCAAAAGTTTATTTTAAACACAAGGGATAAAGGGGTAAGGGAGAAACAGGCTCTTGACCCAAACAAAAGGAGAAAAGAGAAAAAGAGCAAAAATAACAGTTTACCCTGGTGTAGACGAGGTGAGTCATGATAGTGGGCTCCTCTTGGTGTCTGTGACCTTGTATGTCTCCCACATTCCACATCCTAAGGAGTTCTATACATGGAGGACCTGGGAATTATTTAGCGCTGTCCTGTGATCTTGTAATTAACAAGACCTGCTTATTTTCTGAACAAGCCACCTTTGCCTTGGGCACATCCTATCTCGTACTTAGGGAGATTATCTGTCTTGGTCACCAGGGTTTCCCAGGTTATATTTCAGTGAAGATAAAGCTTATTCAATTCTAATGAAATACAGTTGTTAGAAGAAGGCACTTAAATCAGATGAAGATGATTAGACTTGGGAAATTTTTCAGGTTGTAAAAAATTTGGGGCCATTTTGTTAATAAGCTTTCTCTGGCTGTGACAAATTATCTCAGACACCAACTTGATAGGAGGAAATACTTATGTTAGTCCACAGTTTGACAGGTTTTATTTGGTCCCCGGTTGTTTCAGCCTGTGGCAGGGGGAGACATCCTGGTCAGCAGAGCAGAATGGCTCACACTCAGATGCCCAGGAGGTGAGAAGGGAGAGGGAGAGGCTGGGATCCTGTTCACTGCAGAGACGCTGCCTCCGTGCCCAGCTTCCTTTCTCTAGGCCTCATCCCCTCAGGTTTCCGACACTTCCCAGTGGAGCCATCAGATGAGAATCAAGCCCATGTGAACCTGACCGGGGACATTTAAGATCCAAGCCATGACTTCAGCTGTCCATTTTGAGGTCTTAAAGTTTTTACTTTAATTCCTAAATACCTAACTTACGTGGATTGGTTTTCTTGACTTTAAAATGGCAGAAGCATGATGCTGTTTTTAAGATGAAAAATTTCATATTATAAACTACCTGCTTCAGGTATAAATGATCAGGAAACTTGAATACAATGGATTCTCTTTGTTTTGAATGAAGTTTATTGGTACAATTTAGATATGCTTAATGATCATATTCATCATAGGGAATTTGTACTTGTACATGATAATATTTGATTTCTATTTTTTCCCACAACCCTTTCTCCTCCCTTCAGCCCCTCTTCCTCTCCCTAGTTTCAAAGCTTTGCTTCCATTCTGTCCTTTTTTAAAATCTTTTTTCCCCCTTTCCCTTAAAGTTGAGCAAAATGGAATCTTAAGCCCAAGTAAAACTCCTTATACTGTTTTACTAACTTTCAGAGAAAATTAATTGGATATTAACTAAGAAATTACAGTGTTTACGGCATTACTGAATCAGAAGTGACTATAATATACATTCCTGAGATCTAAGAAATACATAATGAAACCAAGAAATTCAATACTGAGGTTTTTAAAATTTCATGTGAATGTGCCATTATCTTGATTTTTTTTCCTTGAAGTTTTGAAACTTAAGATCTATTTGATAGCGTTAATACAATATTTATGAAGGAGTATGTATAACTTTGGTATGTTATATATTTTTTATTTTAAAAATTTTGTTACTGTAGTTTTTATTAAAATTGTCTTTAAAAGTATGTTTTACTCTGGAGATTCATGAAGACTGCACGCAAAAACCTGCTTTAGATGCAGTTTTTACAGCTGTCAGTAGATGGCATTGTAAGTTCATGAAAAAAATTGCCTCTTTAAATTGAGCAGTTAGAAAACTAAATCTCCTAAATTTGCAAAAAATTTTTAAAATTACAGGTCATTTAATTGAGATTAGTGGTGTGATAATACTGGGTTAAAGGGTGTGTGTTACTTTTAAGTTTTGCTTTATACTAAAATATTTTTGCAACATTTTTGTTAATGCTTTTCCTAAAAATTGTATATCAGAATTAACTAAGAGGATTGTTAAATACTGATTGTATAGAATAGGAGTTTCTGACTTTCTCAGTCTAGGTCATGATACAAAAACTGTATATTTCTAATAAGGTACTGGGTGCTGCTAAATCTTGGTAATGCTGATGGTTCAAATGCTTCACTTTCAGAACCACTTTTTATAAACCAAGTAATTATTTTAATTTCCAAATCATCAGTTTATTTAATCTTCAAATTTTGGTAAAAAGAAATTAATGCCTGACTTTTACACACAGACACATGTATATATATAGAATATACAGTACAGGGTGACAATTCAATATGTATATATAATGTATAATGAGCAAATAGTTAATTAACATTTCCCACTCCTTAAAATGTATCATTTTTCTGTGTTGGGAACCTTCAAACTTGTCTCTGCTAGTTCTTCATGGAATGAATTGTTATGAATGTATCGATAGCCAATGGTGCTATAGAACATGGGACCTTATTCCTACTCTGTGTGTGGCATTTTAGTACCTGTGACCCACCTTCCATCTGTCTCCCTGCTCTTACCTTTCCTAATCTTAGTGACCGCTTTTGTCTCCACTTATATGAAGTCAGCTTTTGTAACTTACACTAAACTACTGTTTTTAAATTAAACAATCTGACTTCTGGGAGAACATGGTGGATAGATAACAGCAGTTTGGAGGCTCTCTAAGATAGCCAGCTTAGATTCCAGGAATGGTGCAGTGTGGGGAGTCCTAAGCAAGGGGAGATACACCCTGCCGACCCAGGAATGAACTAAGTTGAGAGAAACCAACTGGAAATGCAATCCCCTTGCTTCAACTGGAACAGCTCAAGTTGCTGGAACCCGCACCTCTGGAAGCTGTGATTTGAATTTCCTGCTGCTGCCAGCCGCATCTGAATTGGCACAGCAGGGATAGAAACGCAAAAGCTCTGAGAGCAGAATCGGAATCGGCAAACCAAATTGAGAGCAAAGCTGGTAGGGAGCCCTGCATTGACCTGTGGTGAGTGAAAGAAACAGGGACTCTTCCATAGACTAGGAGGCTCCAACAGAGGACATTCTGGGACCAGGCAGACTAGCAGAACAGGATGCTGCAGTGACTTCAGTCACATATTCCCCTCTCAAGCAGGATTGGTGGGAAGTGCTTGACTTGGGTGATGCCACGGACTAGGACCCAATAGGCTAGCCCCAACCAGGTCCCTGAGACTGACAGTGCACCCTAATGCAGTGAAGCCTTCAGCAGGTTGACTGACCTGGAGGGGCAGGCCCAGCATAGGCTGCCCACGTCTATGTCTCCTTAGTAGACTGCAGTGGGCAGGAACACCTAGCTGGTGCGATTCAAACAAATTGCAACCAACAAAGAAAGAAACTGGGCCTCCAATATACGCTTGTATGGAAGGAACAAAAAGTATGCAAAGAGGGAGCAACAAGAAAGGGTCCTCAGTCCCCAATCCTGAGAACACTGATCCAGGAAAAGTAAATGCAAAGGAGAATGAGGACAGAAAACACTCAATATGAGACATGGCACCAATAGACATAAAGCGATATCTCTGGAGCCTCATAGACGAATTCAAAAGTGAAGTATTTAACAAAATAAAGCAAGATATAGGTAGAATAGTTAGAGAAATGCTAAGCACTGCCCAAGAAAAAACAGATGGTGGGATGGAGGAACAGAAAAAAAGGGGAGAATTGTTTGATGGAGAAAATAGAGAAAACGTAGAACATATGAAGCAGGTTCAAAGAGATTACCAGGAAACTAAAAACTCTATTGAAAGCTGACATAACAGCTTGAAAGAAACTAAGGATAGATTATCTGAACTGGAGGACAGATTTTTAAGGTGGGAGCATGAAAGGAAAAACTTCTTAAAAACAACAAGGAAACAAGCAGTACCAACACAAAGGCTAGAAGATGATAAGAGGATCTATAACTTAAGAATTAATAATGTAAAGGAAGAAGCAGAGATACAAACAAATGAACTGCAAAGGCTATTCACAGAGATAATCAAGGAGAACTTCCTTTAATATGGGAAAGGGTAAAGATACTCAGATGTATGAGGCATACAGGACCCCAGCCACCTACAACCCAAACAGAACTACACCCAGGCATATAATAATCAAAATTTCAGAAATCCAATATAAGAACAGAATATTAAAAGCTGTCAGAGACAAGAAACAGATCACTTACAAGGGAACACCCATCAGAATTACAGCAGATTTCTCAGCACAAACCATCAAATCATGAAGAGCATGGGGGGAAATAATTCAAGCTTTGAAAGACAATAACCTCCAGCCAAGATTGATATGTCCTGCACAACTGTCCCTAGAAATTAATGGAGAAACAAGGTGCTTCCAGGATAAAGAGGAACTAGGGGAATTTGCAACCAACAATACAACTCTACAGAGAATACTGCAGGACATTCTAAAAGAAAACAATACCAAGATTCCAGAAACAGTGGCAGAGAGGCCACAATGAATGGAGCAGAAAGTGAAATGAAGAAGACAAACTGACAACTAATGACAGAAAAAGAGCTCAGCAGAAATGAGGCAGAGAAGGTTGGATGGTATGAACAGCTATTTTGGAGAAAACAAGATATCATAATAGCTAGTGCTGATTTAATATCATCTTATTTTGAAGTCCCATCAAGCTTTTGTTCTTCTGTCTCTATTGGTCTTAACATGTTGTATCTTATTGTATTTTATTATAAGCGACAATATAAACAAAAACTTCTATAGACAAGGAGCTAATACAGAAACCATTGTTCATTTTCTGTTAGTTGGTCCTAAATACCCTGTAATACTGTCATTCTCTTGAATGGTTTTACATTGTCTTGATATGTTTGATGCTACAGTATACAAAGTTATACTCAAAGATTTCAAGGAAAGAGACACTATGGTAACTACTTTTATGTTGGGATATCTTATGATAAAACACTATTTTACTTAAATGGTTATGTTCTGACCTGTGCTGTTTTGTTGTTATGTCCTTTTTTTTAATCTCAATCTCATTTTTTATTATTTTTTTATTTTTATCTTTTTAATTAAGGGAAAAAATAAAAAATAATAGGATATATTATAGTAACCCACTTTGATTTCCTATTAACTTGATTTGAAACCCTGTATTGCTCTCACTTGTTTTGACTGATTTTTACTCTATTCTGTTTTGCTTGATAGTACCAAGTTTGAGAGTATAGGCAACAACTGTGAAGACAATAAGATTAACTATGATGCCCGTTCTGGTTTGACTATTATCTTCTTTTGAAATCCTGTAATGTCTCCAATGTTTTGGTTTTATTGGTTTTGTTCTTTACTATTTTGTTCAATTTTATTATACCGGATGATATAGGCAACTCTTTTTAAGATAGCAAGAGGCATTATGGTAACCATTGTTGATCACCTTGTATTCTGTTTTTACATTATGTACTATGTCCATCCTTTTGATTTGACTGACTCTGTTTTGTTATGTCACGTTTGGTTTTATTCTCTTAAAAAAAAAAAAGTAATGAGAACTGTGGGAGTAATAAAACCCAAAATGTGTAATTGTCATTGTAAAAAAAGAGAGGAAAAGAAAGTGCTCTAAATGATATAACTGCATGTATATTTAAGCATATAAGATAGATAACCATGTTACTGAATTTTTGTTGGATCATTGAACAAACTGTTTGCAGTCTCACTGTTTGAATGTCCACTTTATATGCTTTAATTTAGTAACTTGAACAACTATTTCCTAGATGACAATATGTAATCTATTAACTAGTGGTTTCCTACTGTTTATTCTTTCTGAAATTCTGAAATTCTGTAACTTGTACCCTTTTTCTGTTTTTTTCTTTTTCTCCTTAAATACAATAAAAAAATAAACTAAACAATTTTTTTTTTTAAAAAGTGCCCCTTTTCTACTACTGTAATCTGTTTGGTCATATTTTTGTTGAGTGTTTCATTAAATGTATGTTTCAGTGAAGGCATAAATATGTAAATTTTTTTATATTCTCTTTTTCCATTACACATTTTTTTCCATTTTTAATGTGTAATTCCATCTTATTTCTCCATTCCCTATCTTAATTCTAGTGAGTTGTGCCATGTGGTACAGTATCATAGTAAAAGGATAATACATCTTTCTAAGAAGTTTTTAACTTTGGCCTTTTTTGAGAGTGTTGGCAGTAGGATGGTCACTTGGGTTTTAACCAATGTGACAGTCAGTGGCTTTTACCAACAGGATGGTCAGTGGCTTCATGGAAGCTCTTCTGTGACTTGTGGGGGTAGAAATTAATATTGATTCAAAATTAAGCTAATTAAATCATACTGTCTTCCTTTTATTAAGTGGAACCCTAGCAGAAGTTTCTTTCACAGCCATATGATAAATTTTAAAGGATTTGGTGACACACGGGATGCTGTTCAGTGGTAGGGAACCATAGTAGCTTTTGGTTAGTTTGTAAAATGGTCTGGGAAAGAAAAGAAATACAGTGTTTTCTGAAAATAAAAATGTCTAATGTTCTAGTTTTCACAAGACCTTAAGCAATGTTTTTGACATTATTTTAGTAGTATGTAGGTAAGCTGAGTAGGAAAACTCTAATTTCATAGATTCTGATTTCTGCTGTTTACCAAGACTGCTAACAGTAAAAAGCAAAACAGTCATTTTTACCTTTGTATGAACCTTTCAGACTTGAATCGTTTCACTTGACTTTTTGTGAAGTAACATTTTTAAAAATCTGAATTTTTGGGGCTGGGGATTTAGCTCAGCGGCATAAGTGCCTGCTTGCAAGCAGGCAGTCGTGAGTTCGATCCCCGGTACCGATAAAAAAGGAAAAAGACAAAAAAAAAAAAAAAAAATCTGAATTTTTACATAGTGACATAACCACAAAACAGGAAGCAAAAGACAAATTAATAATTTCTACTAACATATATGTTGGCAAAAGATTAAGTATTTTTCCTGCACAACCTCAAACTGCTTATTGAGATGAGAAATGACTGTGATCTGTTTTATTGTTAATAAAGGCAGTAGTATATTTTCACTTTCTTATTATTCCTGCTCTGAAATTCATGTTTATATTAGTAGTGGCAGAAACACAGCACAATAGTTTATTAAATTTTAGTTTTGAAATAAGCTATATATTTTACAAACCTAATTTAATCTATAAATAAAAATACCTTCTATAAATATTTTTTAAAATTTAAACAATGTTTTTGTAAACAGGTTTCAATAATCCAGGAACTTGTTACTAATTATGAAGCCTCTCTTAAAACATGTGGCTTTTTTAGCCCTTATGGTAAGTTTAAATTAGACTGACTTGGAATTTGATTACTCATTTCAATCCATTTTTAATCGGAATAGCACTGCTTTATGTTGCTACCTAAGAGCTGCTTATTATTTTTGAATTAAAATCAAATGAGAGAACTTTCAATCTTATTTAATCTAAATTTTCCATAATCCTGTACAGTGGGAATTAGCCTTATTTTAACACAAAGAAGCCCAAAGAAACATTTGGCTTAATTAAAATCTTGTTGTCCTGAGTCTCTGTAAATTCTCTACTTTTTCTAGTATTTTAATTTCTGGTCCTTTGTTTCTCTGATTGTGGGGGCATGCATAAATCAAGGCCCTTTAATTTAGAAGACCTTTTAGAATGTTTTCGGCCTTGCAGATAGTAACTTTAGTCTGGGTCCTTCATGTGTCTTTCCATGTCATTACCCTTTAGATATTTTCAAGAGAAATTCCAGACAGGAAAGAGCTCTTACTACTGACTTGTATGTTTGTTTCTACATGTATTTTGACTAGAGATGACTAAAAGTCCTCAGTAGAATCCAATAGTTTGTTAAAGTATGATCAATATGCTATCTTTTATTGGCTAATAAAAATTATTAGCCATCCTGGTAGTTGGGCAAATTTAGTGGCTAAGTCCCCAGTTGCCTGTTTGAGGGGCACACTGAAGGATGAAGAAAAAACAAATTTAGTCATACATCAAAGGGTGACTGGGAGGTCAATGCCTCTGGATGGACAATGACAGTAACACTGAGGTAGCCACTATGTGTTGGGTATATGCAGTAATAAGGGGCATTGTTAGATAACTCAGAGGGCAGTGGTGGTCTTAAACGCATAAAGAAATTACCTTGGAGCTTCTATAGTCTTAGTAGCCTTATCATTTTAGTCTTAGTAGGTGGGAGAGGATGGCCCACCCCAATGAGATAATGAGAAATCTCAAAAGGTAAAGTTAGCCATTATGGGTTTGTATTTTTATGTGTAAAGTTGTGCTTATATCCCAAACTCTATGGCTCCCTAGTGATCTGTGACAGCTTTTAGTTCTTTTACATTATCTTACTTCAGAGCTATTTACTTTCTATGTATACGTAATTTCTTTTTCTTTTTTATAAAGAGGCATAAAGAGGTTTATTAGGAAATTAAAGGACCCTCGAGAGAGAGGCACATTGTAGTACGGAGCTGAAAATACATGTTTTTGGCAGTCTATGGAATCTATGGAATTTGTGAATTTATGGAAAGTTTAGACTTGGTTTATAGGATGTAGAAGTAATTTCTTTGTACTACTAGTCTCTAACATTCTGCAATTAAATTATTAAAATTTTTTTTATTTGTACTGCATAATGATTACATTTATTTCATACGTTATCATGTACGTAACACACCTTAATTCCTTTTATTATCCCTTTCTCTTTCTTCTCCCTTCCCTGTTGGGAATTAATTTCTCTGATATTATTGAAGTAAATATCCGTTCCTTTCCTGTCCCTCCTTCGCATTTCTTTTTTATTCTTTTCCACATAGACTTTTTGCTATATTATGAAAGTAATGCATGTTTATGGTTAAACGTATAAGTAGACTAATATAATTCAAAGCTTAGAAACAGAGCCTCGTATTTTTGGAAACTTATAATATAGCTAGAAGGTGCTTTTAAACTTAGAGATGAAACGGCATTGCTGGGACCATTAGTTACTTAGGCTGAAAACAAACTGAACAGCATCCCTGTCTCTCACTGCACACAAATGAATTTCAGGTAGATTAAAGATCTATATACTGAGAACAAACCTTTGCGACTTTTGAAAGAAAACATAGAACTTTGTCTCAAGGCTAAGGAAACGTGTTTTATGTTTGAGATAAAAGCATTGCTGCCTCCTTCCTCCTCTTCCTCCCAGCCTCCACTTTTTAAAATTAATGTGTGATAATTTTACACATTAATGGGGCTCAGTGTGATGTTTCCATACATCCGTACAATGTGAGCTGAGCAGATCCAAACACCCTGTAAGCATTCGTTAAGGTATTAAAAGTATGACTGAAATTAAGTAGTTTGTTAAAATTTATGTATAACAAAAGAACCAAAGCAAAGCGAGAAAAGAATTGAAGATATTTTCAACCCGTGATGATAAAGAACTCTGAATAATTCACTGAAATAATTATGCAGTACATGGTAAATGTGATATTGAGGCGTAATAAGGAAATCATGTTTACAAGTTTGATTTCTAGGTTTTAATGAAGATGCTTCACAGTAAAAATTTATATCTTCAAAATGCATGTTATGTGCAAAGTAGAGGGCGTTAGTGATATTGTTTGCCATTAAGTTTTTGTTCCTGCTAGTCCTGAGATGTTAAGATATTGCTGATGTGGTTCCAGTTCACCCTCTTAAATGTTAAGTAAATTCTAGGTGTCTCAGTGTTTAGAAAAATCCTTTATAATTTAGAAGCCACAGAATAACTTGATCTTGTATTTTAAAAATTTTAACTGCTTGGGAAAGTGATGTTTTAGAAACATAAATAAATATATGGCAGTAAAAATGCAACAAGAAAAAAGATGAGACACTACAAATGTGGCCAGAAGATACAAATAATTAGTTTGTAGAAGTGAAGAATGGAATGGAAACAAAAAGAATGTCCTTGCTTGTAACCAGCAAAATCAAATTAAAACAATAGGGTAGCACTGTATCCATCAAATATGCTGAACTTTAAGTCTGACATGACTAGATACTGACAAATGACTTTGACATACATACCTGTGCACTCATGTGTTCTCAAGTTTTATTAAAGGCTGTACATTTAGAACATTTGGCTTTTGTTTCTTAGAAAAAAGATTTTCTTGTTAGGTGTGGTGGTGCATGCCTGTAATCCCAGCATTTGGGAGGCTAAAGCAGGAGGATTTCTGTGAGTCCTAGTTCAAGAACAGCCTGGGCTACATAGTAAGACCCTGTCTTAAAAAAACACACAAGATTTTCTTATATGAGCTAGCCTGACACTTGGTATATACAGTAATGGTAGTAATTTATCACTTACAAGAAGAAACAGAAAAGTAGATTTAATACTTAAGTACTGAGCTAAGTACTTTTTATGATCATAATAATACTATGTACTATTACATCCTTCTCCCCATATCATAGTTAAGGAAATGTTTAGAGAGATCAAGCCCCATGCAGGTTGCAGATCAAATTATTCGTTGGGAGTCAGGATTCTGCATTGGGAATATTTGATTTGAAAACCTATGTTCTTTGCATTAAACCTGGCTGGAATTGTGTAATATTAGCAGAAACTGCACCAACTGGTGTTTCTAAAACTCAGCTGCCTTGGGAACAGTAGCATATGCAAAACAGCATAGGTTATGTTGGGAGAGAGAATTAATGACAATAATGGGCTTTAAAGGGAAGAAATACTATTGGAGAAATAGTAATGCTGTTTATGCTCATGTAACACTTAGGTTCTGATATTTTACAGCAGGGTAATTGAAGCTCTGAAGAGGATTATTGGTCATACTGTAAATGGTGCTATTAGGGTTCAAACTCTTCTGATATCCTTTCTATCACGGTTATAAAGATTAGAAGAGAATATGAGTAAAAAAATGAATAAATGAAAATGAACTTTTAAAAACATTTAGGTTTTTAGAGTGCTATCTGGAAGGCTGAGGTAGGGATTAGAAATAAAGTACAGTGGACTGGAGATACAGCTCAGTGGTACAAGCGTCTGCCTGGCAAGTGCTAGGTCTTGAGTTCAATTGTTGGTACCAAGAAATAAAGTGCAATTAAAATTGCATACAGTTCAAGACTTACTATGTTAAATAAATCCATTGCTTTACAAGCAAAATCCAAAACTGGGCTTGATGGTACACTACCCATAATCTCGGTGCCCTGGGAGGCTAACGTGGGATAAAATTATCATTAAGTCTGAATTAATAAAAATTTTAATTTTTCTGTTCTTGTGAATCAAACCTAGGGACAGTCAACTACTGAGCTACACCCTCAGCCCTTTCTATGTTTTGCTTTGAGATAGTCTTGCTAACTTATTTAGTTTGGCCTCAAATCCTTCTGGTGGTGAGAAGTTTCCTGCTTCAGTCTCCCTAATTGCTGGGATTATAAGTATGTGCCTCCGCACCTGACTGTAACTATTAACAATTTCAGTTATTTGGTTTTGTTAGCACACTGCAGCTGAGATCACAAAATAAGAGTTGTCATGAAGCAGGAGATGCTGTTTGAAGCAGACATACAGGCACAGAAAAAGTGACAACAGACAGCTGACTAGGAGAGGCTGGAGAACTGTAAAATGTGATTGGAATTATTACTAAGTGAGCAAACACAATGTTGGGTAGACATAGTGGCAATCCTGAGTCAGCAAGGAAAGGTCACGTGGAAAGAAAAGGAAAGAGGAAGGAGAAGAAGAAGGAACAAAGACAGGTAGTGCTTCGTAAAATTATTGTTTGTCTTTTTCCGTTTTATTGGTACCGAGGATCGAACTCACGACTGCCTGCTTGCAAGACAGGCAATTATGCCGCTGAGTTAAATCTCCATCCCTGGTAAGCTTAGTTTTTTATTTGTTTGTTTGGTCTTTTTGAGACAGAGTCTCACTATGCTGTGCACAAGCTGGCCCTGAACTCACGTTGCAGCCAGGCTGGCCTGGAACTCTCAATGATCCTCCTGCTTCAGCCTCCAGAGTACGGGGATTTCAGATGTGCGCTACCACACTTGGCTAAAACTAAGCTCTACTGATCTGGGGTCTTTCCTGCATTAAGTGTAGAATCACAAATATGTACTAATAAAAATTTTTAGAAACAGCTATAGGGCTTGTAATTTTTGACTTAGAAGCTTTAGGAAACTCATTAATACATTTGCTAATTGTTAATTGTTACAATAATACATGTAGCCTTATCTTGAGATTTTTAGGGTGTTTTATTGTTTGCTTGTTATAGTTACAAATCCCTCCTTACATTTTAGGAGGGAGTATCTTCCATGGAAAATCTAAATGAAATGCCATGTATGTGGTTCCAGACAGAATGATTTCAGCTTATCAGTGGTTGGGGAGACACAGAGATGCCTTAAAAAAATGCCATGAAGTAGAAAGAGTAAATTGTTAGGGCTTCAACTTCATTTTCCTCCAATAAGATGGTGGGAAAAGCACCCATGTAGATTTCTACACAGAATTTAGTAACTACGTTGACAGCTTCTTTGTATCTGTAATACACCAAACATTCAATATTTGTATGCATACAGGTTTTTTTTAAAAGTCCTGGAATAGTTTTGCTTTTGACATTCCTGTATATTTTCAACTCAGGAAAGAAGGAAAAAGGTTAATTTAATAAACTTAATGCTATTACCATAACTCAAAATTTCTGTTCCCTGATGGAGCAGTTCTATGCTCATCACTAGCCGAGGAGGACACACAGCTGATGGCAACTTCTTGCCCCTTTAAAATGTCAGGATCTGGTTCACAGTCAGCCTCTCTCCAGGCGTCTTCCCAGGATATTTGTTCTTATGTCCAGTATTTTGTGTAGCAATGTGTGGCCAGTTTGCAAGCATATTTTATTACTTGTTTTTAGAATCGTGTGTGATGTGCCTTAGAAAGGAGACTTTTCCTTCGCGTGAATTTTTGTTTTCTTGTTCTTTGTCATCTCTGAAGCTCTCTCCCTCCAAAAAGGAAAACCACAAACGTACCCCTGAGGCAGCCCTCAGTTGTGGGGCACCACCACTGCTGACGCAGTGTAGGACCACAGGCGGCATCAGGTGAGCCAGATGTCTGCCCTGTGGCAGTCACTCTGGCCTTCCTCCCGTAGGAAACTTGTGATATTACCTAGAAAGAAGGCTGTATCTTGTGGTTTTTGACGGGAGCTGGAAGTGGGGTAATTCTTTAAAAACCTACCTAGAAATAACCTCTGGGTCTTTTTTCTTTCCTGCCTTTTGCTTGGGAAATACAAAGTCCTTGACTCATATGGGAAATAGACCTAAGAAATCCAAGTTTACATCAGGCTCTCTTATTTCTGATAAAACTGTATAATGCTAGCTTGTTTTTTTTTTTTTTTTTTTTGTCTTTTTCATTTTTATCGGTACTGGGGATCGAACTCACAACCGCCTGCTTGCAAGGCAGGTGCTTATGCCGCTGAGCTAAATCCCCAGCCCCAATGCTAGCTTGTTTTGACACTTCTAGATGACCTCTTTAAAAATATTATACTTGTTATTAAGGAAAGATACCTTTTTTATTAACCAAGATGTAAAAGTTATATTTTTTTATTAACCAAGATGTTCTCAGTGAGAGGTAAATTGCTTTGGAATAAAGAAGTGCTAGGCATTTATAGATAGTAATTTTAGCAGGTTATAACCAAAATTTCATTTAAGTGAAATTTGAATGTTCTGAGGATCAACTATAATAATGAACTTCTTGAACTTAGATGGCTTCCCTCAAACATTAATGTCTCTATTTGCTTTATTCTGATATTTTTTGAGAATTGGTAGATTAAATGGATCTTCTAATTATCAAATTTCACTTAGATGATGCTTGCCCTTAGGTCTGTTGTGACTTTGGCTCTGTGGCATGGAATAAATTCTATGCCAGATAAGCTACTTTAGTTCAAGACATAATTTAATTGGTAGACAGCATTTATGAAGAAAAATGTTACAGAAAATCATTGGCTACAAAGATCAAAATATAGCAGAAATCACCATTTGGACATGTTATGTAATTATTGCTATAAATTTTAATTTTATTTACAGTTTGCTGTTGCCATTTGCTATTAGCATGGAGGAAGGGCTACAAACAAAACAAGAAACCCTTTTATGACACTTTTAAGCTACTCTTTTTATAAAGAATATATCTATATTAAAAGTCAGATTTAACTCTTAGGATTAATATGTATATTTTGCATATGTGGTTGTATGTAGATACGTGTTTACTACAAATAGGATTAATAAACATTTATTGATGAACGCCTTAATGTTTCTTAAATTAATTTCCAGTAAAATTAGGATAATCTTAAAAATTATTATGTCATTTGGATGGTTCAGGAATAATTAATTGCAAAATTGAAAGATTCTAATAAGTATTTCCATGTTATTGTATGCTTAGGTTTTAAATATGTTAATAAGGAAACAGATGTTTCAAAAAAATGAACTTGGTAGTTTACCTTCTAAGTAGAATTGAGAAATAAGTTCAAATAAAGGATATTTTTTTTGCCTTTAAGAATTCATTCAAGAGTTCCTTCATTGAAGGCAGTTTTAGCTATAGTACATATTATTGTGAGCTCTTAGTAATTAGACTTAAAATACTGGAATTTCAGAATGGTCCACAAAATACTTTTTCTGTGTTAATCTTACCCTTCTGAATTTTAAGATTATGTGTAAAGGTTATATAGTCCAACCCAGTCTGACATTTGAAACTTGAGTTTTATGAAAAGCAAACACTTAGTTTAGGATATTGGCTATAAACATGTTCAGAATAATATCTTAAACTCTTTTATCTTTCAAGAATTAAATTTTTCCCTTTTGATGTCTCATTACTTAGCTTTATAACATTTGAGCTATGATATATATATGTATATGTATAACTGTGAAAAGATCTAGGATTTTGACAATCACTATCAAATTGACATGTGCTTTATTTTTTAATTTTTATTTATTTTTTTTCTTCATTTTTATCAGTACCAGGGATCGAACTCACGACTGCCTGCTGCAGGCAGGCGCTTATGCCGCTGAGCTAAATCCCCAGCCCCGACATGTGCTTTATAATAACAGATTCTCTATAAAAGAAATAAGGTTGCTATTCCTGTAGTTGATCTGGTTTTTTGTTTGTTTTGTTTTTGAGACAGAGTCTCATGCAGTTCACTCTGGCCTTAAATTCCTTGTGTAATCCAGGTTGGTCTCAAATTTTTGACAATTTTCCTGCCTCAACCTCCCAAGTGCTGGATTACAGGTGTGCACACCAAGCCTAGGTGATCTGGTTTTCATTTTCAAGTCTAGAGATTTTTGTTGCTTGTTTGTATGTAGGCTTTTACGAGTCTCATCTAGGAATTATGAGAAGTGATAGACAGGAAAGTATAATCTAGAAAAGGGGGATTAATATGGAATTCCCAAAGAAAATCACACTGTGAAAGTGTGAGTGGCTTTTCTTAATTCTGTGATGACTTGAGTTATTTTGAGTCAGGCCTAACTTTGACAGCTTCACCTACCTCTTCCCTCATTTTTTAAAATATATGTAGAGAGAACTAGTGTTTAAAATGAAGGGTAAAGAGTTAAGACCATGAATTGTATGTTAATTTGCTGTATGTTGTGATTTGGATACCAAGTTTTCTATAGTGAGCTAATAAGTGTCCTTACAGTGCCCTTTGTGTTTGTTTTCAAAATGCACAGAAACTAACTTTGTTTGCTTTATATAGAATTTTTTTTTTGTCTTTTTTCTTTTTATTGGTACCGGGGATCAAACTCATGACTGCCTGCTTGCAAGGCAGGTGCTTATGCCACTGAGCTAAATCCCCAGCCCCTATGTAGAATATTTTTGTGAGGTTTTTTGTTTGTTTTTTTGGGTACCAGGAGTCAAATGCAAGACCTTGGGCTTCTCAGGTAGGCACTTGTGCCACTGAACTATATTCCTGGCCCCAAATTTTTGTGTTTATGAAGTTGGGAGACTTTAAAAAAAATCAATCCAAAAAAACAGAAAACGAGAGCTTTATGGTAATGGAATAGTTACTGGTTGTGGTAGCGGTTGTGGTGGTCTATACAAGATAAAATCACATAGAACGATAGTGGCTCATTGTATCAGAGTCAGGTTCTTGCTTTGGGTACTACTGTTACATGAGCAGAAACCTTCGGAGGTAACAGAGAGAAGGGCGTATAGAACCTCTGTGTAGTAGCTCTGCAGCCTCTTCTGTGTTTAAAAAAGAACATTAACTCAGGATTATTTAGTTGTTTATGTTGTATTCTACAATGCACTGTTTCTTCCAAAGTAAAATTATTTCCAGTATCCTACCTCCTTTTTCTGTAGTGAATATCTACCGTGTTCTACTTTTTATGATTTAATCTAGCTGTATTTTCCCCCAGTTATTGAGGAGTGATTAACCACCCAGATTTTTCCATGAGTGAGCATGTCCCAGTGTTTGAAAACCTGGGAGAGCTTCTGGCAAACGGGGATAAGTTAGTCACCTTGTTTAAGGAAGACACTTAACTAGGGAGAGGCAGTTTATGGGCTGTTACTGATGAAGAGGCGGCTTAAAGGTTTGTGGTTCCACGTGGCTCCCTCCAAAATGTGACTTAAAATCTTTGTCCACTGTGGTTCTAGGAGTATCCTTTGAAGCTTCTCATCTTCCCTCTTAACATTTTCCTGCCTAGAAAAGTCCTGTGATTCTTAGATGTTTTCATCCCTTTCTGTGTTCCAAGACTTTTATTTTTCTCTTTTTGAGACAGGGTCTGGCTATGCAGTTCAGGCTGGCCTTGAGCTCACTTTGTAGCCCACTCGCACCGATCCTCCTGCCTCAGCCTCCAGAGTGCTGGGATTACAGGCGTGAGCCACCACGCCTGACTGTGTTTCAAGATTTTTATAACTGCCATCTTTCCTTAGTTGTATTGAATTTTTAAGATATTATAGCATTAGATGTAACGTGATGTGTATTAAGGAAAACCACGAGGCTAGGTTTTTTTGCTTTGTTTTGTTTTTTCTCTTTATAACTAAAAATAGCTTTAGCTACTTCAGGAAAAATGCGTATTCCTAAAATTCAGGTACATATTGGTTGAAAGTCCTGTAAGAATGCCAATGAGAATATTTGTATAGCTTTTTATTCACTAGAATGTTTATATTTAGGAATATTTGAAAAATGGTAACTTGGAGGCAAGTGTTTGAACTTTCATTTCTAATATCTATATAATGTTACGAATCACAAGTGTGTTTATGTGCATTATCCCTTATCTCTGACTTATTCTGAGTCTGTGATATTTGTTCTGCACATAGCTTGCAACTTGAGACTGAGAAGTATAATGTGATTTGCCTGAGGTTGTTTATTGTGTAGGAGACAGAAATGGGCTAAAGGCACTTAATTTTAACTAATGCAGCCAGGACTCACTGGTTCCTTTTTGTATATGAGGTTTTTACCCCATTATTTTTTGTTAAAAGAAAAAAAAAACAGTAACAGTGGTACAAAATTTCAAAATAAGATTGTGGGAGAGTAACAGTAGTTAGGCCATTGTGTATTATTATTTTCAAAGTAATTGCTCCTGTTACAAGCTATAAGCATGAAAAATTGATCAACGTAGGCACATACCTTTCTTTTCAATGAACGAGCATCAATTAGTTGTATAACTATCTTAACTGTTTCGTGTGTGTGTGTGTATATATATATATATATATATATATATATATATAATACGTATATTTTTCCTTGTCCTTCCCTTCTTTTCTCCTTTCCTCCATCCCAGTTTCTTTCCCTTTGAACAGCTTCCTTTCACTTCATAATATCTATTGTACATTCTAGATCTTATTTACTTTTTCAGCTTCTTACATTAGGGAGACAATAATGTTTACACATGTGACTGATTTATTTCACTTATGAATATGGTCTCAAGTTGTATCCATTTTCCTAAAAATGTCTCAAGTGTATACTTGATAGCTGAGTAGTGCTCTATTGTATAAATACGTCCTCTTTTTTATTCATTCCTTGGTTTATGGATATCTGGGTTCTTTCCAAGATTTAGCTATTAAAAATTGTGCTGCTATAAACATGAGTGCATATATATTGCTGTGGTATGATGTTTTTAATTTTTCTGGGAAGAGATCCAGAAGAGGAATAGCTGGGTCAAAAGGGACCTCTAATCCTAGCTTTTTTTGAGGAATTTCCACACTGATTTCCACAGTGACTGCATCAGTCTACATTCCCTCCAGCAGTGGAGAAGGACTGCTTTTCCTCAGAGCCCTGCCAGTGCTTGTTACAGATTTCTTGATGATCGTCATTTTTTCTGTGTTATTTTAATTTACATCTCTTGAATGACCAATTATGTTCAACATTTTTCATATATTTATTTGCCATTTGTATTCTTCACCTGAAAAGTATATTTTCATCTCAGCTGCCCATTTTTGGATTGGATCTTTTCTTTTTTTTATAAAGACAGGGTCTTGCTACGCAGTTCAGGCTGGCCTTGAACTTGCTTATGTAGCCTAGGCTGGCCTTGAAATCACAGAGGTCCTCTTGCTTCAGCCTCCCAAGTGTTGGGATTGCAGGAGTGCCCAACCCACCTGGCTAGATTGGGTCTTTGAATTTGGAGGGTCTGATGTTTTTCAGTTCTTTATATGTTCTGGATACAAGTCCTTGGCCTGAGGGACAGTTGGCTAAAAATCTTCCCCAGTCTGGGTTGTCTTTTTACTCTGTTGGTGACTTCTTTTAATGTGCAAAAGCTTTTTAATAAGATGAGATCCCAGTTGTTGATTCTTTGAAGTGTTTCCCGTTATTTTGGCAACAAATTTTGGGAAATATTTAGTTTTCTGACTTACTTAAGGTAAATCTGATATAATTATTTAAAGTGTTACTTTTTCCACAATTATGAGAAGCTTTTATAGTCTTTGTTTTTGCTGTCTGTAGTATATAACTATCAGTACTTGATACATCATTTCCTAAAGTCTGTGGGATAATTTGAAGTGGTATTATATTTTTGTTTATTTAAGGAGAAAAAAGAAAAAAAACAGAAAAAGGGTACAAGTTATACAGAATTTCAGAAAAAATAAACAGTAGGAAATCACTAGTTAATTTCATACTATCATCTTAGAAATAGTTGTTCAAGTTACAAAATTAAAGCATATAGATGGGACTTTCAAACAGTGAGACTGCAAACAGTTTTGTTCAATGATCCAACAAAACTCAGTAATATGGTTATGTATCTTATACACTTAAATATACATGCAGTTATATCCTTTAGAGCACTTTCTTTTGTACAATGACAATTACACATTTTGGGTTTTATTACTCCCATAGTTCTTATTACTTTTTTTTTGAATAAAGTAAAACCAAATGTGACATAACAGGACAGAGTCAGTCAAATCAAAAGGATGGACATAAATATATAATGTAAAAACAAAATACAAGGTGATCAACAATGGTTACCATAATGCCTCATGCTATCTTAAAAAGAATTGCCTATATCATCAGTTATAATAAAATTGAACAAAACAGTAAAGAACAAGACCAATAAAACCAAAACATTGGAGACATTGGAGGACTTCAAAAGAAGATAATAGTCAACCAGAATGGGCATCATAGTGAATCTTATTGTCTTCATAGTTGTTGCCTATACTTTCGAACTTGCTACTATCAAGCATAACAGAATAGAGGAAAATCAGTCAAAACAAGGTGGTGAGAGCAATACAGGGTTTCAAATCAAGTTAGTAGGAAATCAATGTGGGTTACTATAATATACCCTGCTATTTTTTATTTATTTTTCCCTTAATTAAAAGGATAAAGATGAAAAAGTAGATAATAAAAAGGAGATTGAGGTAAAAAAAGAGGGCATAACAACAAAACAGTGCAGGTCAAAACATAGCCATTTAAGCAAAATAGGGTTTCACCACAAGATAATCTCGAAATAAAAGTAGTTACCATAGTGTCTCTTTCCTTAAAATCTTTGGGTATAACTTCGTATACTGTAGCATCAAGCATATCAAGACAATGTAAAACCGTTCAAGAGAATGGCAGTATTACAGGGTCTTTAGAATCAACTAACAGAAAATGAACAGTCATTTCTGTATAATCTCCTTGTCTATAAAAGTTTTTGTTTATATTATCACATATAATAAAATCCAATAAGATACAACAGGTTAAAAGTGATGGAGACAGAAGAACAAAAGCTTGATGGGACTTCAAAACTAGAGGATATTAAATCAGCACTACCTATTATGATGTCTTGTTTTCTCCAAAATGGCTGTCCCTACCATCCAACCTTCTCTGCCTCATTTCTGTTGAGCTCTTTTTCTGTCATTAATTGTCAGTTTGTGTTCTTCATTTTGCTTTCTGCTCCATTTATTGTGGCCTCTCTGCCACTGTTTCTGGAATCTTGGTATTTTTCATTTTTAGAATATCCTGCAGTAATCTCTGTAGAGTTGAATTGGTGGTTGCAGATTCCCCTAATTCCTCTTTATCCTGGAAGTACCTTGTTTTTCCATCAATTTCTAGGGACAGTTGTGCAGGATATATCAATCTTGGCTGAAGATTATTATCTGTGAAAGCTTGAATTATTTCCCCCCACGCTCTTCGTGATTTGATGGTTTGTGCAGAGAAATCTGCTGTAATTCTGATGGGTGTTCCCTTGTAAGTGATCTGTTTCTTGTCTCTGATGGCTTTTAATATTCTGTTCTTGTATTGGATTTCTGGAATTTTAATTATTATATGCCTGGGTGTTGCTCTGTTTGGGTTGTAGGTGGCTGGGGTCCTGTATGCTTCATACAACTGAGTATCTTTACCTTTTGCTAAATTAGGAAAATTCTCCTGGATTATTTCTGTGATTAGCTTTTGTAGTTCATTTGTTTGTGTCCCTACTTCTTCTTTTATGTTCTTAATTCTTAAGTTATAGATCCGGTTATCATCTTCTAGCCTTTGTATTATTGCTGTTTGTTTTCTTGTTATTTTTAAGAAATTTTTCCTTTCATGCTCCCACCTTACAAATCTGTCCTCCAGTTCTGATAATCTATCCTTAGTTTCTTTCAAGCTGTTATGCCAGCTTTCAATAGAGTTTTTATTTTTCTGGTAATCTCTTTGAACCTGCTTCATGTATTCTATGTTTTCTCTATTTTCTCCATCAAACAATTCTCCCCTTTTTTTCTGTTCTTCCATTCCACTATCTGTTTTTTCTTGGGCAGTGCTTAGCATTTCTCTAACTATTCTACTTATATCTTGCTTTATTTCATTAAATACTTCATTTTTGTACTCATCTATGAGGCTCCGGAGATACCGCTTTATGTCTATTGGTGCCATGTCTGATATTGCATGTTTTCTGTCTTCATTCTCTTTTGCATTTACCTTTCCTGGATCAGTGTTCTCAGGATTGGAGACTGAGGACCCTTTCTTGTTGCTCCCTCTTTGCATACTTTTTGTTCCTTCCATACAAGCGTATGTAGAAAGCCCAGGTTTTTTTTCTCTTTGTCTGTTACAGTTTGTTTGAATCTGCCAGCTAGGTGTTCCTGCCCACTGCAGTGTACTAGGGAGATGCAGACCTGGGCAGCCCGCCCCTCCAGATCAACCTAGTGAAGGCTTCACTGCTAGGGTGCACCGCCAGGCACAGGGACCTGGTTTGGGCTAGCCAACTGAATCTTAGTTTATGGCGTCACCAGGCCAAGTGCTCCCCACCAATCCTGCTTGAGAGGGGAATATGCGACTAAAGTCACTGCAGGGCCCTGTTCCAGCTAATCTGCTCATTCCCAGAATGTCCTTTGTTGGAGCCTCCTAGTCTATGAAAGGGTCCCTGTTTCTTTCACTCACCACAGGTCGATGCAGGGCTCACTGCCAGTCGCACTCTCAATGCTATTTGATTTGGCGATTCCCTCTCACAGAGCTTTTGCACATCTCTTTCCCTGCCATGCTGACTGGGATGCAGCAGCGGCAGCAGGAAAGCGGCTTCCAATGGCACGGGATCCAGCTTCAGCACTGAGATTTTATCTGTTCCTGTTATAGCATCAGGATTGCATTTCCAGTTGGTTTCTCTCAGCTTACTCTGTTCCTGGGTCGGCAGGGTACATCTCCCCTCACGTAGAACTCCTCACACGGCACCGCTCCTGGATTCTAAGCTGGTAATCTCAGAGAGCCTCCATGGCTACTGTTATTTGTCTGCCATATTCTCCTGAAAGTCCCGTGGTGTTGTATTTTTATAAAATCATTTTGATTTTTTAGTTATAAAAATCAGTATAGTTATTCTTAATTTGAAAATTATTATCTGTGTACTTCAACTTATTTATAGGTAATTTTTAATTTTTTCTTGATTGTTTAACAAAGAAAAGTAAACTGCTTTAGATATATGTCAATGTAAAATTTTAGGGAGGTTTGACTTGGATAACTGTATTGCTTAAGAGATTTTTTTTTTTTTAATTTTTCTGTTTCAAAATAGGTAGAAAATCCATTCGAAGAAGCCATTAAGTTCCTGACTCCTCTTAAGAACCTTGTTACTGGTAACAAGCATTTGAAATATATTTTAGAAAAGGTAATAGTTTTTTAGGTTCTTGACTTTTTGTTTCTGATTTGCTTTGAGAACAGCACCTGGGGTCAAATCAAGGGCTTCATGTGTGGTAGGCTCAACCTCTCAGCCCACTCTGCCTCAAGCTCAGTTTTTAATCCTTAATCATCTCGGTGATCTTTCTCACATCTATTTTTGTTTCTTAAGTTTCATTTCAGCCTTCACAAAGGCTCCTCGTGCCCTTTTCTTTTTTTTACAACATCGCTAAGTAATATATTAGAATATTGTAATCAAATCCAGATTGAAAAGTTTGAAAATTGAAAAATTGTTTATGTCTAATAATTTTACATGATTTTTCAAGCTTTTCTTTAGAAAACAAAAACTGTCTTTGATAATCCCAAATCAGCTTTGGATTTGGTTTATGAACATAAGATGATAAAATTTTGTTACTGAATGTTAAGTCAGGCTAAAAGAAAGTGAAAAAAAAATATTGATGCTATTATTTTTTTCTGCACTCTTGTATTTGAATGCTGTTATTTTTTTGACACAGAAAAATTTCTGTTAATGCTCCAGTCTATCAAACGAGGTTTTGCCATCAACAGGAATAATCCATGGTTACATGAATGTTTAGTTAGATTTTGTAAGTCTGGTAGGTATAAAATGGTATGTTTATGAAGAAGCAAACATAAGTGAATCTGAGCTGCCTTCATTTAACTGACCGTTAAAAGAGACAACAAAGTAAAGCAAAAAAAGTGGTGTTCACTGCATTTAAATGAAAATATTCTATAAAGTATTAGCTAAATGCTAGCAATTGAAGTTCAAATGTTGTTATTTTTGTAGTGTCCCGCCATAGTAGCCTCCCAGACATTCAAAGTTCTGTCTCAAGAAATGCAGAAAATACTTGCCAACAGGGATTTGGAAGGCTTTCATGAAGATTTTCTCAAACATAACATTACCTCTCTGCAGCATCTATTTTCAGGTTTGTATTTAGCTGCCACAGTTATAATGTTTATTAAAAACATTTGGAAATATATTCAGCCTGGCTGTTTGCCAGAGGAAAAAGAAATGACCTCAATGCTATTTTTTTTTCAAATTAAAGATTTTTAAAATTTGTCAAAATAAAATGTGCTGATGATGTGGCAGTCAAGCACTGTTTCACTTTGCTTCTTTGAGTCTAAATTGGCTCTGTCACTTAGAAAAACACCATGCCATTCTTTTTTTATTTTTATTTTTGATACTAGGAATGAAACAGGGCCTTATGCTTGCCAGGCAATTTGCCCAAACCTCAAAAACCTGTGTCTTTTGATTTAATAATCACAGTTTTGAAAATCAAAGAATTAATGTCAAGCAAAGAAAGAGCTTGGTACGGGAAAAGGGTGAGAACAGATGTAATGTATATGTAGTAACAGGAGGAACCAGTGGTACGTTGATAGGATGGGCTACCATGTAGTCGTTTAAAGTAGTGTTTACTCATACTGTTTGTAATAGTAGTAAAAGCTTTCACAATACAGACTGAAGGATTGAACACACAGTGTAATCTGAACTGTGTAAAACCGTGTTTGGATAAAAGCTAAAAAGGAAATATGTACCAGGCTTTAATGTTGCATTTGAGAATTGTAGTTATAATTAATTTTTCCTTGAATTTTTGTTGCTTGTGTATGTTTTCTGTCTTGAGGATTTATTTATATCTTATCTTCATAAGGGAAATATTTTAGGGAGTTCATATAAATTCATAAAATGACAGTATGGCATAAATTAAACTCAAAAATGATTATAAAAAAGAAAATAGAAGCAAAATGAAAAATGTGCATAGTGGCGCTCGCTTGTAATCCCAGCACATGGGAAACTGAGGCAGGAGATGCTCTCTTTGAGACCAGCCTGAACTGCATAGTGAAACTGTCTGAAAAAGGACAAAAAGAAGGGGCTGGGGACTTAGCTCAGTGGCATAAGCACCTGCCTTGCATGGGCCCCAGTATAAAAAAAAAATCATAGTTACCTCTATTTTAAGCCATAGATTTAAATATTTTAAAGAACCTTCCTTGTTAAAGATTAGCTTCTCATATCCAATATCTATAGAAAAAATATTACTTATGAAAAACTACTTTTCTTGGCAGGAGTAGATATGAATATCTCTTTAATAACAGGATAATAGAAAACTTTTTAAAGTAATTGTAGGAAATGCTTTTTTAAATGTATGAAATACTTTTTCATTGTTGTTTGGTCATTTTTTAAAGACAGAGTCTCACTATGTAGTTCCGGTTGGTCTTGAACTCACTGTGCAGCCTAGGCTGGCCTTGAACTCCGGGTGATTCTCTTTCCTCAGCCTCCCAAGGGCTTGGATTACCCACAGGCGCCACCATTACATGAAATTCTAAGGAAAAGAAAAATTTCAGGCATAAAAATTAAAATCAAAAGGCCAGTTGAAAAAAAATACTCAGACATGTAATTTGTCAAAAGCTAATATACGGGCCAAGGATATAGCTCAGTGGCACAGTGCCTGCCTGGCAAGTGGGAGGTCGGGACTTCAAGTCCCCAATACAGGAAAAAAAAAAGCTGGTATACAAAGACTTAATAAAATTTAATAGAAAAACAAATATAGAATATAAAACAATTTATATATAAATATAAACTTAATTATATTGAGAGAAAGTTAAAGTACTGTTTTCTGGTAAATGTTTAATAACCAGTTATTAAGGAAGACAACTCTGTTTTATGTTGTGTCATGATGGCAATATTTGTGTTGTGGCCACAAGCTATCAGGGAGGTGTCTGTATAGAAAGTTGAGAAGCATATGTTATCTACATGTATCAATTTCCCATAATTAAAAGAAATTGAGAAGAGATGTCACATTGAAAGCTGGTTAAAATCAACTCTAGCCCACCACTGATTAACACTTGAAACCATATTTTAAGACACTGGTCCATACAAATCACGTAAAGTATGAGTCATAGGAGTTTACTCATCCTGGATTGTCTTGGAATTTCAGGTGCTAAAATGATGTTTGTTTTTTTTTTTTTATTTAAAGAGGAAAAAAAAAAACCAAAGCAGTAAAAGGGTACAAGTAATACAGAATTTCAAGAAAAAAATATACAGTGAGAAATCACTAGTTAGTAGATTATATATTGTCATCTTAGAAACAGTTGTCCAAATTACAAAATTAAAGCATACAAAGTGAACATTCATACAGTGAAATTGCACACAGTTCTGTTCAAAGATCCAACAAAAACTCAGTAATATGGTTTTCTATTCTACACACTTAAATATACATGCAGTTATATCTTTTAGAACACTTCCTTTTCCTCTCTTTTTACAGTAACAATTACACTTTTTGGGTTTTATTACTCCCACAGTTCTTATGACTTGTCCAGAAAATACATCATTTCTCTTTAAAAGACAAGTCAAGACAAGAGAAAGCAGTTGCTCTAGCTACTAGGCTGGATGAAACTGAAAGTAATGTAAAAATGCACAGGTAGAGCTTTTCACAGGCGGAATGACCTAACAAAACGTGTGTCTTTGCAGTGTAATTCTTAGGTGAATCTCCACAGTTAGGTCTGGATACAGATCTGAGCTCCACCAATTGTTAGGTGTGTGGTTTTAGGCGAGTCGGTAGCCTTTACTCCCTCTTTTTGAAGATGAAGATGAGGCACTGTACAGCCCATCTCTCAGAGTCAGTGTAGGGCCGCCCCTGGGGACCCCTCCTGTCTCTCGGGAGCTATCCCCATTCCCCATTCCCCATGCCTGTTCTCCAGTAAGCTTTCCTGTAAAAAAGTCAATGTCTGAGCTATCGGGAATAACAAAGCATGAAGTAAATATGGGCTGTTACTTATAAAGGACACTTTATTTCTAGTGACTGTGATTTTAGAGGGTATTTTCAAATATTAGATTTTACTCTCCCCCACCTCACCCCTTGCCATTTTCACAACTTTGTAGAGTTGATTTTTACTTTTTTGAAGCAGTTTACTACCATGCATAGTAAAAAGTTATTTTAGACTGAGGTCTTGTTATCTTTTCTGGTTTAATTAATAAAATGCTTGTTTGAGTAAAGTGCATAATGAAAGCTTTTTCTCTAAATAATTTATATTTTCCCTTGCTTCATTAGTCCTTCATAAAGGTTTCTGAGGCACTGCTTGGGAGACTAGCGCTCAGCATGAAGAACCCAGGATGGCGTGCCATAACCGCTTCCTTTACATCTGCTTTTCTGCCTGCTGTGAGTGAGTCCACCGTCCTAGCACAGCACTGAACTACCCAGCTAACTCTGATGTATGGGCAAAGGAAACTTGGATCCTGCAGAAAGTTGACTCCTACAGAATCTCAACTGAATTTACTTCACAATGTCTTTGTACGGCGTGCATTTTAATATAGGTGTGAAATGAAATATTTGGATAGAATTTTTAAATGAAGCATCTTGTAAGTTTATTTTCTTTATGTGACTGTCAATTTACACAAACATCTGTTAAAGTGACTTTTTTATATGTGTACAGTGTTTTGTAAACTCTTAAATTATCAGCACTGTGTAGTTACTATTGCTTCTGTGTCATATTGAAGGTAATTTCTTTGTTAAGATAAGTATATATGTCCTACCAGTATCATTTTCTGTAGATCTCAGTTTCACAATCTGGTTTTTTTTTTGGGTACCAGGGATCAAACTCACGACCTCACACTTGCCAGGCAGGCACTTATGCCACTGAGCTAAATCCCCAGCCCCTCAGGATCTGTTTTGATCCCTTGTTTTACTGATTTGTTTTTTTCTTTTTTTTTTCCGTTTTTTAAAGTGTTAGCATTGGTTTAAAAAATAGAATTCCGCTTGGCAGACAGTGGTGGGATTTAAAGTTTAATTTGCTTTTTAATAACCCTGATTTTTCATCTCTTAGTATTTATTTTGTAATATCCATAAAAAATTATGCTTTATAGATGATTATGGTTACTCCATTGTATGTAGACCACTCAGGATGTGAAGATTGGTTTGCCTTTCAATCATGGAGGTTCACTGGTAGGTTTGTTGGGTATCATAAAGTAGACTTAAAATCCACTCAGGAGAATTAAATTTTCTTGCCTTGTTTTGCTTGTTAACAAGTAGTTTATCCTAAAAGCATGCTTTAAAGTATGTAACAGTACAGAAAACAGAAATCAAACAGTTACTCTTACAGCTATACATTAAATATATTTTTATGTTTCTCAGTAAATGAAAATTTAAACTATCATGAATTTAACCTTTAAGTCATAATATTGTCTAACAACTTTGGGTAGGTAGGTTTTTGTTGAATATTGTAAAGAACATTAATAATCACTTAGTATGTCTCAGAACTGTATAAATATGACTATAATGTTAATGTGTACCTTTAAACAAATATAAATGCAAAAGTAAAATTTAATTTAGAAAACATATTACCCTAATTGTCCTAGAGTCACTATTGCTGAGAAAGAAGAAAACTCACTGTGAAATGCCAACCTCGATGATACTATAATAAATTATTTTGTACACGATTACTTATTTGTGTGTTCATTATCACTCACACTATCAAAATCCCTTTTTAATATATTATTTGACAGGGTAGAAAATGATCTTAATCCTTATAAGTTTGTAAAAAAAATGCAATTCTCAGTAACCCCCTACCAAAGTATATTTTGGTGCCTAAGCAGCTGGGTGTCTTTTTCATGTTTTAATAATTTTGGAAGCAGTTGCTAATCTATCATGTAATATTTTGGCAAATAATTCTTCATTATTTTCAGCGGGATGCCATTTGTGTAAAAGATGCTACTTTGTCACAACGTGCAATTATGCTTTTAGCAGCAAACTGAAACTTTAGGGATCATTTACAGTGTTTCCTAGTTTGGGGTTAGATGCAGGTAAGGCTGAGGAGTTAGGTTTGAAATACACACTGGAAAATGTGGAAGGTGAGAAGGGGCAGGTGGTCTCACACTGCCAGCGGGTAGAGGTTATATATATTTTCCCTCACACCCCCATTTTACCTGGAGCATGAAATGAGCATTGTAAACCTGAGACACGGAAAGGATACATAAAGAGCAAAATAAAAGTTAGATACTAAAAAGTTGGGAGATCTTTTTCAGATAGGAAGGAGAATAAGAGATGGAGGAAGAGAGGGGAAAGAAAGGGAAAAGGAATTCAGGGCTGGGTTAGAGATACAGAGAAAAATATGACAATAGGACTGTAAACGGGAAGGAAAAAGACTTGGAGGGGTGAGTGGGAGGGGCTGACAAGATGGGTTACGTACAAGTACAATCACCGCATGATAAGTATAATCATTATGTACTATGAACATGTACTTTGAAAACAAACAGGGACACGGGCAGGGTCTGTGGTCTCCTTCCAAGCTCTACACCCATCCTGGGAAAGGCCTTTTTTTTCAGGAGATATAAAGTAAAATGAGGTTAAACCAAAAGGAGACTTCTGAAAACCAGATTCTTAAGAGTTATGTGTCTAGTCTCAAACCACAAGTCCTCTTTGGATGATCCAGCCGAGTTTATCAGAACAGACAGGAAAAGACTTTAGGATTCAAGGCATGTTGTGATCATTTAAGAACTTGGTCTCATATTTTTTGTGATTTGTTTCTTGCGGAATTGATTGAACTTGGTTATAAATATAGAATGTAAAGAACTGTGCTTTTCAGGATCGCTTTGACTTTGGGGAAGAGCCAGAAGTCCCAGGCTGCTAGATCTGGTGACTATTAGCGGGTGAGGACACTGCACTCCACAGTAACATTCCCTGTACTTTGGGGAGGCAGTTGAGACAGGGTCTGACCACATAGTCCCGATTGGCTTTGACTCACTATTACCCCAGGCTGGCCTCGAACTTGCCCCATTTCTCCCAAATGCTGGGATAACAGGCATGTGCCACCACCCCTGGCCGACATTCACTGGACTTTTGATTGTGCAGGTAAAGACACTCATGAAAAAGGACTTCCTGCACTACTTCAGAAATTGGCCAGAAGGATGGGATGGGTGCAGTCTGTTCAAAATCAGGGGGAGGGGCTCGAAGGCAATGTATTTTTACTGTAATAAACTTTATTTAAATACATGGTTTCTGATTAGCTCTTGTATTGGAACAAAGATCGAAGTTTTTCGGTAAGGGACCAGGGAATAAATACTTTAAGATACGAAAGCTCATAACTGGTCTCTGTCACAGGACAACTCTGATGTAGTATGAAACTAGTCACAGCCATGAGCTAAGCCAAAGGGTGTGATTATTTGCCCAAAAAAGTTGTTTGCGTAAATAAACCTTGGGCTAGATTTGACCTTCAAGTCATACTATTTTATGAACACATGCTTAAAGACCATGTATAAATGTGGAATATTAGAGATACTTTTGAATTCCATTTTTTGCTACTCAAAGTGAGGGTGAATTTTATGTATATTTAAGTCCAAAAACCTTGAAACTTTATGTGAGCTAAAAGAACTATTTTATTAGGCATTGTTATTTTCTTATTTTATTTTACTGCTATTTTTCATCTAACAAAGCATCTTCCACATGATACTTTTGTGTATGTTAACGATTGGAGATATTTCATTGAGTATATTTTACATACCAAGCAGTTTCCTGTAGGTCAAGGATAATGTCCAAAAAATCTAACAAAATCACGGGGATTGCACACATTATTAAATTAATGGAAAAAGAATCATTCAGCATGTGTTTGCTAGGCACATATTATACTCTCTGGCTATGATACATACAATAACGAACAAAATTTAATTCTCATACATTATGTTCTAATTGGGGGAGAGAAGGAAAAAAGAATGTCAGGCAATTGCTGTGAAGAAAAATCAGAATACATAGTGGTTATAGTGAAACTTAATATCGGGAGAAATCTAAAAGCTTACAAAGAAAAAGATTCTCAAAGAATCAGGAACATAGTGTTCTTCAAAAGCATTGTTGAATGTACAAAACTAAGTATTCAAGAAAACTGAGTGTAAAATTATCATCAGATAAGCATTAGAATGTGATAGCATGTTAACAATACGTACATAAATCTCAGAAAACTGGCCATACAGAGATCTACACAATTTACTTTTGGAACAATATTAAAGAGACAGAAAAGAAGTCTGAGGAAGGGTGGTCAGTTTTCTTAAGTTTGTTTTTATCACAGAGAAACTGTAATAAACCTGGGCATTATCATAACTGGAGCTAGAGATGTAGACTTCTGATGCGAGGGCATAGTGACGGTGCTTTTTCCTAAAGACGATGTCGAAACGAATGGCTACCCAATCAGACTTGGATTCTTAGATTGGGTCAAGATTGTTTTTAAGAGAAACACTTGAAAATAAAAACTGAAGCAAGGTGAACTCATTGTTAGCTCAGGCTGGTGTTAAACTCATGATGATCCGCCTGCTTCAGCCTCCTGAATGCTGGGCTTAGAGACTAACAAGTATCTTTCAACTCATTTGCCCATTTATTGATTGGGCTATTTGACTTTTTGATGCTAAGTTTTTTGAATTAATGTATTTTAGATGTTAATCCTCTGTCAGAAGGGTATTTGGTAAAGATTGCACCCATTCTGTAGGCCATGGTAGTTTCCTTGGCTATGAAAAAGTTTAATTTGATGTAGTTTTAATTGTTGATCCTTGATATTATTTCCTGTGTTACTGTAGTCCTAGTCAGGAAATCATTACTTTTGTCCAGGGCCTCTGGTATCCGCCCTATGTTTTCTTTCAACAATTTCAGTTTCTGGTCTATAACTAGGTATTTGATCTGTTTTGATCTAATATTTTTGTGGCGAGAGAGGGACTTAGTTTCACTTTTCCACAAGTGAATATCCAGTCTTTTATTTATTTATTTGGTACCAGGGATGAAACTCACGACCGCATGCTTGCAAGGCAGGCACTTACGCTGCTGAGCTAAATCCCTGCCCAATAGCCAGTCTTTCAAGCATCATTTGTTAAAAGAGGCTGTCTTCTTTTTTGTTTATTTGTTTTGTTTTGTTTGTTTTTGATATGAGATCTTGCTACACAGATTAGGCTGACTTCAGACTCACTATGCATCCCTGGCTGACGTCAAACTCAGGGTGATCCTCATGCCTCAGCCTCCCAAACGCTGGAATTACAGGCATATACCACCCGGCCTGCTGAAGAGGCTTTTATCCAGCGTGGATGCTGGCTCTTTTGGCCAGGCTTCGATGAGCAGGTGTGTGGGTTTGCTTCTGTGTCTTGTGTTCCTTTGCTCTTTGTGTCTCTGTTTTGTGCCAGCACCATGCTGCATTTGTTACTATGACTTTGTAATGTAATTTGACATTTTTATGTCTGCAGTATCACTTGTTGGCTGAGGATTGATTTGGTTTTTGAGTCTTTAGTGTTTCCATATGTGTTTTAAGGGTTTTGTTTTTGCTTTTGTTTTCTGGTTCTGTGAAGAGTATCATTGGTATTTTGATGGGGAATGTATGAATCTGTAGATCATGTCTGGTAATATGATCTTTTTGACAGTACTAACTCAGGAACACAGGAGCCCTTGCCAACTTCTTTTTTTTTTTTTTTGTCTTTTTCCTTTTTTTATCGGTATCGGGGATCGAACTCACGACTGCCTGCTTGCAAGGCAGGCGCTTATGCCACTGAGCTAAATCCCCAGCCCCCTCCTTTCCAGTTTCTTGCTTCAGCTGGGCATAGTGGCACATGCTTATAATCCCAGCACTCAGGAAGCTGAGGCAGGAAGATTGCCCTGAGTCTGAGGCCAGCTTGAGCTGTTTCGTGAGTTCAAACCCTTATACTACAAAGTGAGATCCTGTCTCAAAACGAAACAAAAAACTAAAACGACCCCAAACAAAAAAAAAATTGTTTTGAACTGTCCTGGTTAGCTCATCCAGTTTTTTTTAAACCTATTTGCCTGAAATTCAACATGGGTTTATAGAGATCTCTGTGAACTTTTATTTCCTTTTTGAACTCATCTATTTTCTTCATCCCTTCTATGAACTTTTCATAGATTTCTGCTACCTGCCTTGAACTCAGCAAATTATAGACTGAAACTTCCACAAACTGACAAAAATAAGCTTTCCTTCATTAACTTTGGATTCTGAATAGTTTGTTATAGCAATAAAAGAAAAGTGACCAATAAGTAGGGCCCCTTTAAGTGTCTTCTGCAATTCCAGCTTAGTGGTTATGAATTTCTTTGGCTTGTGCTTACCTTGGAAGATCTTTATTTCTCCTTCAGTTCTGAAACATAGCTTTGCTGCATGTGATCATCTAGGTTGGCAGTTATTTTCTTCCAGGGTTTGAAATACATCCTCCCATGCCCCACTAGCCTTTAGGGTTTTGGCAGAGAAGGCTATCAAGTTTTTCTCACAGGTTTCCTTGTATAAATTGCTTCCTTACAGTTTTCAATAATTTTTCTTGTTCTGTGCTCTTGCCATTTTAACTATAGTGTGATATAAGTAGGTTTTCTTCTGGTTGTACTTGTTTGGAGTTTTAAATCCTCTTGTACTTGAGCAGTTTTACTAACATTTGGGAAGTTTTCTTTTATTATCTCATTAAATACGTTTTTGGTGCCATTAATTTGTACTTCAGCACCTGTTTTATACAAAAAAATTATAAGCTTGTCCTTTAACTGTGTCTTAGAGAATTTGGCTATTTTGTTTGTAATTTATTATTTTTCCCCCTGTCTATGTGTATTGATTCCTCAACCTTATTTTCAGGCTCTGAAATTTTGTTTTTTTCATGGTCCAGGCCATTGGCAAGGCTTTCTGTTGGTTTTTAAAATCTGACTTACTGTTTTTCATTTCCAGAATTCCTATTTGGTTCTTCAGAATCTCTCTTTATCGAGTTGCTCTTTGGATACTGAATTATCTTCCTAAATCCTTTTAGACATTTATTTCCATCCTCTTTGAGGTTATTAATCATTTTATAAACCAATCATTGGAATTCTTTGTCTAGTATCTCCTCTGCTTTGATAACTTTGTATTTAGCTATCAACAAATTATGAATATTTGGAGGTGTCATTGTTATGTTTACACCAGGAATGTCTCTCAGAGGCCTCATGTAGTCACAGAGGGTTTTGTGGAATGTGAATGCATCATAGTTGCATAGTTGCATATTCATCATCTAGTAAGTTTCAGCAGCAGAGTGTGCTGTTGAAAGGTGGGACGCGACCGGAAGAGAGATCTCCGGGGGGTGCATGCATCCCCCTCCCTGGGTCCTGCTTTTTCTCTCTCTCTGCTTGTTAGCTACCATGATGTAAGCAACTTTTCTCTACCCCAGGCCATTCCATTTTGCTTTTTCTGGGTGTCAGATTATCAAAGATGAACTGGAACTTCTGGAATTGTGAGCCAAAATAAGCCTCCCCTTAGTTGCAAGTGTCACGTATCATATTCCAGCGACAAGGCCAGTTGCTTGTGGTTTGATATTTGTATTTCTCTACTAAGAATTTTGCATCAGTTGGGATGGATAGCTGTTTAACTATTCTTTAACAGTCTTCTTAGATACTCCTCTTACTTAAAGGCTTCATCTCAATACCATTCAGAGGAGAAAATGAACTGCAGTAATCTTCATGACACAAAGAAAAACAAGATATTGACATACAGTAAAAATCAAAAGGCACAACTATGCCACCATTAATGATAGAAATCAACAATAATAAAAGACTTATAGGGGCTGGGGATTTAGCTCAGCAGCATAAATGACTGCCTGGCAAGCGCGAGGTTGTGAGTTCGATTTCCGGTACTGGAAAAAAGCAAAAAAAAAAAAAAAAAAATCAACAATAATATTACAGATACAAGGTCATACCAGTAATTTATACACAATAAAGAATCACTAAAAGCAACAATTGTACTGCCATGGGCAATAGAAAGGAAATCAGCAATAATATCTTCGAGTAAACTTAAAACTAAAGATTAGTAAACTAAACATTAAATTAATAGTAATAGTAATAAAAATGGAGGAGTGGGAAAAGAAAAATAAAATTTTAATGGTGTGAAGGCATAAAACAAGAAAGAAAAAGGAGATTAAAAAAATCAACTGAAAAAAATTTCAGAAATAAATAAAATTAGGTAAAAGTACCAAAAAGGAAAAAAGAAAACAGACTCACCCTCCCTCATAAAAATGTTTAAAAATTCAAAAATTCCTGCACATTGAGGTATTTGGGTGGGTAAATTTCTTTCCAGGACACTCAGTATTGGAATCCATCGGATGTAGGGCAAGGGTGGTAAATCAGAGCTGGGGCCTATTGTGTTTCCACACCCACTTGTGCTGTGAAAATGCTGAGTCCTGCTTCACCTTTCCTGCAGGAAAGGTGTGTTGTCCGACTCAGGATTGTTTTCGCTTCAGAGGCGGAAGGTTTTTAGTGTTCGTGCTCTTCTCCGCACCCCAAACCGCTGATACTCCAACTGACCTTGCAGCCTGTGGCTCCCGAGGGGCACTGCTTTCAGGGTATCTGTCTACCCTGCTGGGACTTGCCCAACATCCCAGAGAGCCATATCAATGACCAGATTTGCACGTGGCAATTGCAAACAGGCCACTGAGCTCTGTGCTCGAAGCGGGCAGCAAGGAGAACCAAGAGGTTCCCTCGACTCAGCCCCAATACTTTCAGACTCAGTCTCAAAAAGCCACATTTGATTGGCCTGGTTCTCATTACAGAACAGGACCAGTATGTCCTCCACTACCTGAGCTCCCTGCCGCTTAAACTTTTTAGGGGCCCACTGTGTCTTAACACTGTCTCTTTAGGCCACCTGCTACCCAGTTGCTGCAGTAGTGACCCCAAAAACTGAAGAGTCATAGTATAACTTCTGATTCCCAGAGTAGCTCAGCCTGAAATAATAACCCCCATTTCAAAATGCCCCGTAATTATATCACTGTAAAGATGGGGAGCAGTACAATGAATTTCTTCTCCAAAACCATCCCGCCAGGCAGTCACTCTCAGAGTAAAACCCTACACTGTATTTGCAGCTTACATTAACCATGGTTTTTTTTTTTTTTTTTTTTTTTTTTTTGGCAGCTTATCACTGAGCTGCCAAACTTCCCTGGACTTCCCTGTGTCAGTGGAGTCCGAGGCCCCTTCCCAGCAAGCAGGGTTAGTGTTCCAAACTGCTGGGTTTTGTTTTGTTTTGTTTTGTTTTCTCTGCAGTGTCTTCTGCTTCTCCACGATATTTAAGCTTTCCTTCTGCCTTCAATTTCTGAAGCCTCTTTTCTCTTTCTTCTTGCAAATGAGTTGTTTTCCGTGACAATTTCAGTTCCTGAAAAGGCTGTGATTTTGTTGGCTTATTAAGTTCTCATTCTCTTTATTGTCTTCAAGATACAGTTAATTGCATAGAAAGTATGCTAATCTGTACCATAAAAAGTAAATCTATAGACATTAGTAGAAAATATCTTTTTACCTTCTTTCCTTTCTACAGAAATATTTGGTGCATATTTTTCCAGGTTTTTTTTAAGACTGGTGATTGAACTAAAAAGGTACTTTATATCAAAGCTACATCCTCAAACGTTTTTAAAGCAGAAGCTTGCTAAATTGCCCAGGCGGACACTGAATGTGGCAGTCTTCCTGTTTTAGCCTTCCTTGGAACTGAGATTACATACATACACCACCATGCTCACTTCCTGAAGCAGGAGCATCATTGCGAGTTTGAGACCAGCCTGGGTTACGAAGCGAACTCACGGCCAACCTGAACTGTGTAGAGAGACCTTGTTTCAAAAAGACAAAAAAAGGCACTTCTACCTATCTAGTGAACAATCATCTATTTATCTTTTAAGCAGTTAGTCTGTGTCATCCAACTTATCAAATTTGTGTGCATGGAGTTACCCCCATCCATAGTTTAAAGTCCATTAGATCCAAACAGTGTAATTGTTATTGTAAAAAAGGGAGGTAAAGAAAGTGGTCTAAAGGATATAGCTGCATGTATATTTAAGTGTGTAGGACAGAAAACCGTATTACTGAGTTTTTGTTGGATCATTGAACGGAACTGTCTGCAATCTCACTGTATGAATGTCCACTTTGTATGCTTTAATTTTGTAATTTGGACAACTGTTTCTGGGATGACAGTGTATGGTCTATTGGCTAGTGATTTCTTACTGTATATTTTTTTCTTGGAATTCTGTATTGCTTGTACTCTCATTGCTTTTTTTCCTTTCTTTTTTCTCTTTAAAAAAAAAAGTCCATGAGATCAGTAAGACTTAATTTCTGATATTAGTAATTTGTGTCTTCTCTCTCTTTTTCTTAGATCCAGACATGGTGGTTCATGCGTGTAATCCCAGCACTCAGGAGGCTGAGGCAGGAGGACCGCCATGAAGTGGATTTGTCTGTTTCTCTTTTCACCTCTGCTTGCAGTTCTTCACTCACTTTGATGTTTGAAAGTCAAGCACATACGCCTCATTAAGGACTGTTATGTCCTCCTGGAAAAGTGACCCTTTTATCATTGTGTAATGCCCTTCTTACCCTGATAATTTTGAGATAGGAAATTACAGAATGACAAGAGAACAGAATTAGAGAATTAGAGAAGGTTGGCTGGAGAAGGAGGTGTAACCTGTTAATGACAAGATACTGGAACACATGTGCAGAACACTTCCCAAAGCCCTGCTCACGGACTTCTGCTCATGAGCTTCTCGTGAGAACTTTAGCGGGTTTTCCATAGGACGGCCGAGATCGGTCGTCAGTCTGAAGCATGGGATCCAGCACCCCTCTTGTACTTTTGCAAATACACTTTGCCACTGCCTTTTGCTTGTTTCATTTAATTCTTTGAGATGAGAAGAACCTGGAATCCAACTCCAGAAGAAGACATGAGCAACCCAGAACCCAGTAACCTTTAATTGGTGAGCCACTTTTAGGAGGAGCTGCCCAATAACATTTTGGCACAGCCAGGAGATTCTGAAACATTTTGGTGAGCCAGCCAGGAGTAAGGCTGAGGTATCAGAGACCAAGATAAGGACCGTGTTAGGCACAATTTTGTTTGTTTGTTTGTTTGTCTGTCTATGAGGCTTTTTTCCTTCTCTCTTCTTCCTCATTCTCTCCCATAAGCTGGGGGATTCTTCTCAAAGTGTCAGAGAGGGGCTTCCTGACCTGGGCGTGGGATGGAAGGACATACAGACTTTTTTTCCTAGCTGCTTGTGCTCTGGGGGTCCTAGTTGTCTGTATTTTTGTTTGTTGTATTTTGCTGCTCTTTTTGGAAATTAACCTGGTCTCCATTTACCCTGGTTTTGTAAATTGCTTTTTCCCCCCTCAGTTTGTGTTGAATTTGCTTGCTATCCTTTTTGGGGGGGACGATAGGGGAATTAACCTGATCTCCGAACCCCAGTTTTAGAAATGGCTCCTTTTTTTCCCCTTAGGTTTTGTCCTTGTGTGATGCTCCGATTGAGGGTGCTCCACCCTGGGTGTTTCTGTCTCAATTTATGTGATGCTAGGATTAATGGTAATATGCAAGGATTAACAGTGCCCTACCCTGGGTATGGGGCCACCAATAAATGGGTTTAGGGCCTGCAGCTAGATGTGGGCCTAGGTCAGCTGTCACCATTTTTTTTCTTTCTTTTCTTTCTTTAACTAACTGACCTTATGAACTAGGCCTCTGATTTTTAAGAAGAAGTGGGCAAACCTCATTTTTTTTTTAACTTTTTTACCTAGCATAGTGGCTCTTTTCCACAGAGAAGGGAAATATTTATCTGTTGCAAAAGAATGCCTAAGGCTTTCCTGGAGCAGGGAAACAGCCACAAAGCCCTGTTCAAGTAGGCTTTAGCTGACTCCCTTTCTCTCTGTTTTAAATCCCATCTGGGGTTGTAGTTTCCTGAGTATAAATCAACAGCATTTATACTTTAATTAACAAGACTGAGTATAAGAAGGCAGAGCCATCCCCATCCCCATTCTTAGCCTTGTTACTATTGGAGTAAATGCAAGATAAAATTTTCGCAATTGGCTTATGGTTATATAGAATCATCAAGGTGAACTGTCAAGGAGTTCAGCTATGTGGCTACAGGAACTCCGCGTGCGAAGTTCTGCCCCTACTTCCTGGCAGCTGAAGGACGAGGAAAGGCCAACAAGTGGCCTCACTCACTTCTCCCTAATGAGTTAATGGATCCAAGTATAGATCGGGGGTTTCTGTCAGTGCTTACTGATGCCAGCATCACTCAGACAGAGACAAATGTCTCATCTGTGTCGGGTCTCACAAAGAAAGCTTTATGGAAGCCACGGGTCTCCTTCTGCATGGATTAATGGTAATATGCTAGGATTAATGGTGCCCTACCCTGGCGAGGGTGGCCGTCTTAAGGAGTCAAGACCTAGCTGTTGCCTTTCTCTAGGCCCAAGTCAAGCCAATGAGAAACCTCTCGGATCTTGCCACCATGCACATTTCGCCAATTTTGCCATCAGGGCATATTCTTGATGAGTGGGAAACATTTGATCACAACAATATTGCAATATGGTTTGGGATCATTAAGAACCAGGAGGTATCAAGACGTGGGTATGGAACGGTACTTTAAATGATGACACTATTCCCCAGTTACAGCATTTTTGCTTAGAACATAGAAGGGACAATGAAACATCTTATGTTCTGGCTTTTGTGACCATCAAAAGGTGTACTCAGAACTGGTGTCAAGAGTGGGCCCTTAGGACCAGAGAGATGTTCTGGTTGGTTCCATCCCGAGACCCCCACCTGGCTTAGAGATTCAGGTCTCTGATCTGTTGGATGAGACTCGGTCTCTTCTACTTCCCGCTTACTGTGCCCCGGTCAATACACTGGCTTCCCTTCTTCAGTTACAGTAGTACAAGAGGCTGAGAACTATACAAATGCACAATGTGCTTTACAAGGGAGAGAAACCACCCTGGGAAGGTTACTCCTCCATCAGCAGAACCAAACTGGAACTGTAATTCCGGTGGGAGACTATGAACGATGTCACATACGCTAGCTGCTCTCATCAGGGAGACAGACAATTGTGTGGAGTCTTTCATAAATACACTCATACATTTCCATCTTCCAGGGATGGAGAAGCACTAGTGGGACATCCTTCCATTTGTCAGTCGGCCCCAGAGGAGAGACAAAGGCTGGGAGTATGACTGTTGCTGTTGACAGTGCTTTAAACCCACCCACGTAGTCTAAGGAAAAACCCAGCGACAGTTAGGGAAGAGTTACTGTTTCAAGTGCAAGAGAACTGGACACTGGACACAAGCTTGCGTGAAGCCTCCGCCTGGTCCCTGCCCTGCATGGGAGGCAGCCAATGTACCGACTTGTGGCATTGGAGGTTTGACTGTCCCCACTCTTAGAGAGGAGTTAGGACATCTGGAACCCTCATTTACTGCTGTGAAGAGCATTAAACCCTCTTCCCTGAAGAGGATCAGGGAAACCTTCGATGCCCTGTCTACAGACATCCCCATCTCCTCTGAGGAGCCCTGAGAATCCTCTACAGAACCAGTTACTCTCTCGGTCTTCACTTTGACTTTTTCAAATAAATTTTGCCGGTGCTTTTTGCTTGTTTCATTCAATTTTTTGTTTGAGACAAGAAGAACCTGGACTTTAACTCCAGAAGGAGATGCAAGCAATCCAGAATTCTAACATTTAATTGGTGAGGTACTTTTAGGAGCTACCTGATAGATAGCTTTTTGTCATAGCCAAGAGATTCTGATAACGATATTTCTTGTACTGATTTCTGCTGGGTCTGAAATTAATGTTACTACAGGGTTTTTTTGATGGATATTAGTATAGTGTGTCTTTTTTGTGGTCTCTGTGTCTTCACATTTAAAGTGGGTCTCCTGTAGATAACACGTAATGGAGCCCTGTGATTATTGATAGAGTTTGATTAAGTAGTTCGATCTACTGCTTTTCACTGACCTTTCTCTTAGTTTTCAGAAATTTCTCTTTTTTTGGTACCGGGGATTGAACTCATGACCTCGTGTTTGCCAAACAGGCACTTATGCCACTGAGCTAAACCCCCAGTCAGAATTTTCCAAAAGGAATGAGAAACAGCAAACTGCATTCTAGGAAGCTCAGCAATCACCAAACACCAAAAACACTAAAACATTTACACCTATGCATATTGAAAATTATAAAAAATTTTAAAGATCTCACAAAAATTCAGGGGAAGCAAAAAATCTTACCTATAAAGGAACAAAGATAATTCAGACTTCTCTTCGGAAATCAAGCAAGGAGACAATGAAATAGTTACATTCCTGAGAGAAAAAGCTAGCTAAACTGGAATTATGTATCTGGGAAGATTATCCTTCAAAAATGAAAAAGTAGCTGAATACACATGTAATCTCAGCACTCGGGAGGCTGAGGCAGGAGAATTTCCATGAGTTTGAGGCCAGCCTGAGCTACACAGTGAGTTCAAGGCCAGCCTGACACCATCTCAAAAAAACCCAAATCAAACAACAACAGTAACAAAGTGAAGTGGTAAAGTTTTTCTCAAACAAAATTGAGAGCATTTGTTATCATTGTACTTGTCTTTCAAGAGATGCTAAAATTTCTTCAGAGGGAGGGAATATTATACAGGATCAAAAATTTATACCTCTAATGCATAGAGAGAAGAGGAATGTTAGAAGAGATAGAATGAATTAACACAGAGCAAAGTCCTACGTGTTGTTTTCTTTAATACTCTTTTTTTCTTAAGATCTATGTCTTAATTCCTTTTTCTTTTCTTTTGAGACAGAATCTCATTACCTCCTTGCAGACAGTCCTGCCTCAGCCTCCTGAGTCGTGGGGACCGTAGGCAAGCACCACCGGGCCCTGCTTCTTGATTCTTACTCTTACTTGATCTAAGAGATGATAACTTTTCAGATAATGGCAGCGATACACTGAGTGATTATAACTTGTGAGGGATGACTAACAGCAATAGCACCAGGACATGAGGAGGGAACAGCAAATACTCTTCCTCATCCGGTCTATGCTGCCCATGAGGTTGTAGAGTTACTTTATAGTGGACATAGATTAATTGTAAAGAGATACTGTAAATGCTAAGGCAAGTAGACAGTGAAATCACATAGCTCTTCCCAGAAAAGCTACGTTTTTGCAGCCTGTCCACCTGGAGGTGAGGCAGTTAATTTTGTATAAACCTGAGATCTTTGTCTTACAAGGTTGAAAATAAAGTTCCGGGCAAAAGGAGGAAGTTAGGAGAGTGATTATTGGAGATAGCAGGAAGAAAAATAAGCTCTCGATAGATACCCATGGGGGGATTTTGAATAAAAGTCTATTGCTTTCTTGGTTTGAGACACGGTCTCACTTTACATTTGAGGCTGGACTTGAACTATGTAGCCCAGGCTAGACTCAAAACTTGGGGCGATCCTCCTGCTTCAGCCTCCCAAGTGTTTGGAGGTGCCACTATGCCTGGCTGCTTTCTTGGTTTTGAACTATGTAGATAGAAATAGAGGTTTTGTAGGGTTTTGAAAAGTCATTTATAAACTTAGTTGGATACTTAGCTGGAAACCAATTACTCTGCATGTAGGCTGGCTTTGAACTTGGGTATATAGCTGAGGCTGGCATCGAACTCACAGTGATCCTCCTGCCTCAGCCTCTTGAGTGCTGACATTACAGGTGTGTGCCCCCACTACAGGCTTATTTCTAAATCTCTCTAGCCTGGAGTTTAGGGAGGAGCTGTTATCTGAGCATTCCTGGGAGGATAGGTCCTTATCTCTCCTCATTTGAACTTTTATCTTTTGTTCTTATGTTTTAATTTCTAACCTTAATTAGTTGCCTGAGTTACCAAGTGGGCTGTTGTATTTTAGGCCTGTCCTTATGAAGAGATTCCTTTTGCAAATCTTTCAAGGGAGGCCTTTGTGCTATCAGTTACTTACTTGGGCATTTAATGCTGTCCACTCATCTAGCTTAATTATAAGCTCCCTAAAGTCACTTACCTGATCTGTCTTGAGGATGAGGCACAGAGCAGGTATCCATCTAAATGTAATGGGTGAATACTCTCAGTCACCAAGGACTTTAATCTAACTTGACCCTCCCATTGCCCTATTTTGAGAGAAGCATTTTTATTATTCTTATTTAGATACTGATCTATGGGGTCTTTTGACCCAGAGATTGTAGAAATGAGACTGGACCAAATATTGCAAGTATGTATTCTCCTTCTCAAGGAAAGTTTATTGTGCAGAGAAGGGGAAAGAGCTTCAGCCACGCTGGGGCTTTGGTTGCAGAGTCAGACACTGGTTGAAGACTTGGCCAAGCTGCTGTTTGCAGAACTAAGAAACAGCAGGTTTTTATTAATTTGCTGGTGGGCTAAAGTCCAGTGATCTCCACTGGCCAGGAGCTGGGTTTACACAAAGATGCTTCTTTGTGATGGACTTGAACTACCCGCTGGCCATGGTCAAGTCATCAAGGAAGCTGTTGAATTTTCATGGCTCTTGCACCATCTTATGCAAAACATCTTGTTCTGATGAGTCCGAGTTCTCCGATAGGGCTGAATGTCTTCAGGTACTGGGACTTCAGTGGCGTCTGAAGAAGCCTCGAGGTGGGGACAGAAAAGAGAGAGGAGAGAAAGAAAAAGAGAACAAACAACAGGTCTGGTAGTAATAGGCCAAGTTAACTCTGGATGATAGTCTTGGGGTACCGTCCCCCTCTCCTTCAGTGCTGGGGATTGGATCCAGGAATCCTTTACTACTGAGTTACATCCTCTGCCCTTTTTATTTGGAGACAAGGTCTTGCTAAATTGCCCAGGCTGACCTTGAAATTGTAATCCCCCTTCCCCAGCCTCAGTGTAGCTGGCTGGGTAGGAGTATGCCACCATTTCCAGGTGGATGAAACATTTTAAAATGATCACTGTGTCAATGTGCGGAGCTGAGTAGAATGTGAGCAAAGGTTAGACAGCAGTGGGGACAGGCACAGCATGAGACATGTGCCTGTTAGCCTTTCGTCATGTTGTGGTTGCCCATCAGGTCTCTGTAGGTTCCAGTGGGAGGTCAGTGTTTTCAGCAAAAAGTCTTCACAGCCCCAGGAAGTAAGTTAGGCAACTGTTACATATCCCACACACCACAGGCGTTACTTTATAAGAAAGCTAATGGGGAATAATGATGTATTGCTCAGCTGTGTGACCTCCAAAATTAGTGATTTTTTGAGCTAAGTGCAAATGAAGTAAAAGTGTGTATTTGGGTTTTTGCCTTGGTAACAATTTTTTTGTTTGAGACAGGGTCTCACTTACGTAGTTCAGGCTGGCCTTGAATTCACTGTGTCGCCCAGACTGGCCTCAAACTCAGTATCCCTGTCTCTGCCCCAAGTGCTAGGATTACAGGAGTGCACCACCACATCCAGCTCTGGTAACAGTTTCTAGTTTCATGCCAACATTCTGCTTCTGTGGTTTTAAGAGTCTCATGACAGGACTGTGGAAACATGCCATGCTGCAAAGGGCAATAGTTCACTGTGTGCAGGGGTTTGTTTTGTTGTCCCAACCTTTTGTACCACCACTGTCCCCACCATGGTGGCTCTCGCTGTCTCAAATTCATGTGAAATTAAGCTAACTCCACGTAAGCTTTCTCTAGGGCTGCACAGTTTTCTCGCACAAACCAGAATCCAAACTCTCTCCTTTCAACTTTGAGCTGTGTTTTTCCCTCTTCCTTCACTAACGGCTATCCCAGCCCGCTGTACCCTCCCCACCACGCCTACCAATATCCATTTCAATTTAATGTTCCTGAATGTGGGGCACTGTGCGTTACACTTGTAAACCCAACACGGTGGGAGGCCAACACGGGAGGATTGCAAGTTCAAGCCCAGCCTAGACACTCAGCACCTAAGCAAGACCTCGTCTTAAAATAAAAGATAGAAAAGCACAGGGATGCAGCTCAATGTGAAGATCCTGGGTTTAGTTCCCAGTATTTAAAAAGGAGGAAGAGGAAGAAGAGGAGGAAGAGGCAGAGGAGGAGGAGAAACAATTCTGAAGATAGGGCTCTGCAAAAAACATCAGGATATAGCACAGCAATCATCTTTAATTTCCTATTATCTTAATCTAGAACGCTGTATGACTTATACTGTTTTACTATACCTAATTGTTTTTTGTCTTTTTTTGAGACAGGGTCTCTATGCAGTTCAGGCTGGCCTTGAACTCACTTTGTAGCCCAGGCTGGTCTTCACCTCCCAACAATCCTCCTGCCTCAGCCTCCCAAGTGCTGGGATTACAAGTGTGAGCCTCCATGCCCAGCTTGATTTATGATGTTTTATCATGACTGATCTTAGTTAAATCTGGTTTGTTTTATTGCTGTTTGGTATCCACAGATTTTATTCAAAACTGATATGATTGATAGTATCAAGTCTGAGAGTATAGCTGACAAGACTCTATGATACACATTCTGGTTTGATAACTGTCTGCTTTTGAAGTTTTATACTACATACAAAGTTGTTTTATTAATACTATTATGTACTGATATAGTCAATTATACTATGTCTGATGATATAGCCAATTCTATTGAAGATAACAAGAGACAACACAGAAACTATGGTAGAACTCTTTGTATAAAGGTCTTATATGTCTTTTTCATTTCATATGTTTATAGGAATATGCTTTGTTTTGTCTTGCTTTGTTTTGTTTCTCCCTCTAATATAGAAAGCATATAAACACATGTTAAGACTCATGCATGTGTAGAACCGATAAACAGTTTATGAGAACTCATCTTATGACACATGATGAAATGAACAGATACTTTGAAGAAAAGAGACACTAAAGTACCCAGTGCTGATCCTGAAGTGTCATAATGTGAACCCAGCAATAGTATTATTCTTTGTTCAGAGTGATATTAGCCTGCTTGGGTTTGTTCCATGTCAACATAATTGAAGATATGGATAACTGCATGTATGTTTAAGTGTATAGGATTGATAACTGTATTTCTAAGTTTTTGTTGGATAGCTGAACAGAACTGGTTGCAGTCTCACTGTTTGAATCCCCACTTTATATACTCCACTTTAGTATCTTGAATAACTATTTGTAAGAGGACATTCTGTAATCATCAACTAGTGATTTCTTACTGTTTATTTTTTTAAAGTATGTATTATTTCTACCCATTTTCTGTTTTGTTTAGTCTTTCTTTAAATAAAATTTAAAAAAAGAACATAGGGCTCTAGTGAAACATGCAGTAGATAATCATATTTGTTCTTATATTTGCATTTGTAGTTACCATCCAGTTGATAAATACTTGTTAACGTGTAGTTCTGAGTAGTAATTATTCTTCTCAAACTTTGAAGAGTGTAGTTCATTACTTGCCCACTGGGGGGCACACTTTCCAATTCAAATTTATTTTCTTTTCAATTTCTTAAGAATTAACATCTGCACATTGGCCTGAATTTTCAATTTTAGTTGTTTCAGGGCAATTAAATTGTTCCCATGTGTTGCACATGTCTGTATCCCCCCTTGATGCAGCTTTTGCTAAGTGTAAATTCCACAGTGGGCAGGTTTTTTGGAGTATGGGAGAGGGTCCTGACTCCAGGGTGGAAAGAATGAGACTAGTCTCAGGCTGGTCACTGCCTCTGTGATCCCCCTATTTGTTGTTTGTGGAGAGAGGAAGGTTTTTCTAGGTGACGGCATTCTATGACTGTACTCTCAAACCAGAAAGCTCATTATGATGTCTCCACAGGTCCCTCCCCTGGCACAGAACAAGTCCTGTGTAGGAGTAGGAAGCATCCTGTTTCTAAATACTCAAAACAAGAGGTTTTTTTTCTTTAATGATTCTTGAAGTTGAACCGAAAGCCTTGTGCATGCTAGCAAACTACTCTAGCAAAGAGCTACACTCAGCCCTTTTCAGTTTCTTGAGATAGGGACTCGCTACGTTGCCTCGGCTGGTCTTCAACTTGCGATCCTCACCTTCTGAGTAGCTGGGATTGCAAGTCTGTGCCACGATGCCAGGCAAGCATTAGAACACTTCTGTGACCAGATGCGTGAGTGTTTTATCCACATGGAGCAGTTCTCCAACACCAGCCAGCTATGCACAGTTCAGTGCAGTTCAGACCCTGTCCATCTGACATTTAGCATCAGATTCCATAGATGGCCCCCTTCTAGATGCCAAATGAATTGCAAAATCAGGCCCCTGTATGTCACACTGACTGGCTATAAATCAGAGATCCTTGACTCTTGGCTGTCACCTTGAGTTGGATCATCTAATTTAGGGAAACATTTATACTTACAGCTTTTTTAAAAAGGCTGTTACAAAGGATACAGGTGAATGGCAGGAGGAAAGAATTGCACAGGGCAAGGAGAGGGAAGGGACACGGAGATCCTGTCCTCTCCAGGTGCCCCACCTCCAAGTGTTCAGGGGAACCTGGAGGCTCCTCACACTTGCTTTTGGATTTTTGTAGAGAATTTGCCAAGTAGCCTTAATTTTTAAATTGGCCATTAGTGATCAACTCAGTCTTCAGCTCTGTCCCCTC